>NC_090822.1:68757042-70072667 GCF_000390325.3 Nicotiana tomentosiformis | reverse complement strand
TGCATTCAAAAAGAATAAAGTGGAATATGATTCTCCACCTCCGATACTTTCAGGTGAGGAAATTTGGGAGAGGGTCCAGAACATCAGAAAAGTTACAGAGGCTCCACCTTATAGATTCCCCGGATATGGTGTTAATCATAATTGGACGAAACAGAGTATATTTTGGGAGTTGCCTTATTGGAAGGATAATTTTCTCCAACACAACCTTGATGTCATGCATATTGAGAAGAATTATTTTGACAATTTGTTCAACACAGTGATGGATGTTAAAGGTAAGACAAAAGATAACTCGAAAGCTAGAATGGACTTACAAGAATATTGCAGATGGCCTGAATTATACTTGCAGACAGCAAACAATGGTAAGGTGTTCAACCCAAAGCAAGTTACACATTCACTTTGGAGAAAAGACGACAAATTTTTGATTGGGTTACGAAATTGAAGATACCTGAGGGTTATGCGTCAAATCTTGGGAAAAAGTAGGTATGGAGGTAGGGAAGTTGAGCCATTTGAAAAATCATGACTGCCATGTTTTCATGGAGACCTTAGTGCCTATAGCATTTTGTGGTTTGCCTGAAAGAATCTGGAAACCCATCATAGAGATTAGTTTGTTTTTCAAAGACTTGTGTTCTACCACATTAAGGGACGAAAACCTACTTCGGATGGATCAGAACATTCGTGTAATTTCTAGTAAGATGAAAAAAATATTTCCATGTGGTTTCTTTGATGTGATGGAACACCTTCCAATACACCTTGTACACGAGGCACAACTTGGAGGGCATGTTCAATGCAGATGGATGTATCCCTTTAAGAGGTAATATTATAAGTTGATGTAATATTCTATTTTATTTGAATGTTCTTGGCTAACATGACATTATGTAGGATAATTGGCAAATGCAAACAATTTGTTAAGCAGAGGAATAGGATTGAAGGATCTATATGCAAAGCCTATCTTGCAAAGGAAACTGCACATTTTTTTTCTTATTATTTTGATAGTAACGTGCCATGTTCTAGGAATAGGCCCAATAGGCACACGGTCGAATGTGTGAATGATCCATTATATCCACCAATATCCATATTCAATCAACCAGGTTGTTGTTCTAAGGATGTTAGAAAGAGAAGTTTGAGTGATATGGAGTACAAGTCAGCTACACTTCATGTGTTGCTAAATTGTCCCGAAGTTGTACCATTTCTCAAGTAAGTATTGATTTATTATTTATCAAAATATAAAATTGTGATGACTCAAAAGGTCATCTTATGATTTAGAATTCGAATCTTCTCTCTTAAGCCTTAAAAATCTCATTTTTATCCTCCTTGATTTGCGTGTGCAATCCGAGCAGCTTTCCGGAAAGCTTTTATGTTGAAAATTGATGGAAATAAGAATTTTTGCCTTAAAAGTTAATTTTAGTTGACTCCGGTCAACATTTTTGGTAAACAGGCTTGGATCCGTGTTTTGACGATCCCGATGGGTCCGTATCGAATTATGGGATATGGGCGTATGCCCGGAATCGAATTTGGAGGTCTCTATCTCAAGTTATGAATTTTTAAAAAAAATTAAAAGTCTGAAAATTAATTATTTTTAAGAATTGATTGATGTTTGACATTGTTAGTACCGGGTCCGTGTTTTGGTTTCGGAGCCTGATACAGGTTCATTGTGATATTTAAGACCTGTTTGTGAAATTTGGTGAGAAACGGAGTTGATTTGACGTGATTCAGACGTCCCGTTGAGAAAATAAAAATTTTAAAGTGTTCTTGAGAATTTCATTTGATTTGGTGCTAAATTCGTAGTTCTAGGTGTTATTTTGGCGATTTGATCGTGCGAGCAAGTTCGTATGATGTTTTTAGACTTGAGTGCATATTTAGTTTGGAGCCCGAGGGCTCTGGTGAGTTTCGGATAGGCCACGAGATGTTTTGGACTTTGAAAATCTGGTTTTTTCTGCAGAGTGTGTGTTCTGGCATGTCCTTCTTAGCGTTCACGAAGGTACTCTCGCGAACGCGGAGAGTAAACTGAGCACCTGAGGATTTCTTCTTCACGAACGTGAAGGCTTGGTCGCGAACGCGAAGCGATGGGGGCCTTACCCTTCGCGAACGCGTAGTGTTAGGCACTGGGGAGGGGCAGACAGCTTTTTCTTCATCGCGAATGCGAACAATGACTCGTGAACGCAAAGACCAGGGAAGGGTAGAATTACCCATTACATTTCTTGAATTTGCAACCTAAAATCTAGAGAATTCATGGTAGAATTAGGGATTAGGGTAGAAACTAGGGATTTCGGAAATTTGGGGATTTAGACCTCAATTTGAGGTCGGATTCCAAAACTATTTACATATTCGGGCTCGGGGGTGAATGGGTAAAAGGATTTTGGTCCGAACCTCGGGTTTTGACCTAACGAGCCCGGGGTCGATTTTTCGACTTTTTTGGAGGAAAATTTGGAAAATTTAATTTATGCAATATAATTGATTCCTTTAGCAATATTTGATATTATGGAGTCATTTTTGAATAGATACGAGTGGTTTGGAGGTGAATTCCAATGGAAAAGTTATGATTGAGAATTAAGTGGCCTTCGGAGCGAGGTAAGTGTTGTGTCTAACCCTGACTTGAGGAAATTAGGAACCTTAAATTACTTGCGAAGTGAAATCCATGTGAGCGGCATATATGTGAGGTGATGAGTACTTATGCGCCGCCAAATTTACCTATTTTTTTCATGTTTCTCTGTTTTTCTTATATTGTCTTTTCCTATGTCAAATTGCTACATGTTATGCTAGTATTGTTCAATTTATTGTTCTTATCATGTTTACGGACTTCCTAGTGATAATTGAGTTTTTATTTCAAAGTTGAGATTGATATTATGGAACCAAATATTGAAGTAAGGTTTGTACTTGTTATTCTATCTCACTGTTGTTATTTATGCATTGCATTATGGTAAGGGAGAGTGTTAATGCACGAAGGGTGATGTCGTGCCATATTGTGCGTGTTAATGCATGCAGGGTGATGTCGTGCCATATTTTGAGTGTCAATGCACGAAGGGTGATGCCGTGCCATATTGTGAGTGTTAATGCACGAAGGGTGATGTCGTGCCATATTGTGAGTGTTAATGCACGAAGGGTGATGCCGTGCCATGATATGAGAGTAAAAGCACGAAGGGTGATGCCGTGTCGTTTCTATTAATTTTATGGTGAGATTGAGGGTAAAAGCACGAAGGGTGATGCCGTGCATTTTTCCTTACTGTATTCACGATTCCTGTTGATTCATGGTATATTGACTGCTCCAGTGATCATTCTGTTGTAGTTCTTTATCTTGTATTCCCCTCAGTATGTTTCTCCTCCTGACATTTCCTGTTTAGTTCTTCATTTCTGTTATTTGCGTATACACTGTTAAATTGTACAGGTTGATTTGTAGGTGCCTTGCCTTAGCCTCGTCACTACTTCGTCGAGGTTAGGCTCGACACTTACCAGTATATGGGGTCGGTTGTACTGATGCTGCACTCTGTACTTTTTGTACAAATTTTGATACCGGCTCAGGTTGATCGAGATTTGCTACTGGTTCGTTGTCCGGAGACTCAAGGTAAATCTGTCGGTGTTCACATACCTTGAAGTCATCGTCTATCTTTTATGTCCTACTACTTTCTTTCATTCAGACAGTTGTATTTCTTTCAGACTATTACTTGTAGTAAATTCTAGAATGCTCGTGAATTGTGACTCCAGATCCGAGTGGTAGTAATTAATACAGTTTTGCGATATCCCGCACTTATTATATTTTATCTTAGTTAGTTATTGTTATTTACTGATTTTAAATAAGTAATTGGTTTAACGATATTTTAATGTTGGCTTGCCTAGCAAGTGAAATGTTAGGCGTCATCACGGTCCCGTCGGTGGAAAATTTCGGGTTGTGACAGTTGGTATCAGAGCACTAGGTTGCTTAGGACTCACGATTCACGAACAAGCTTAGTAGAGTCTGGAGGATCTGTACGGAGACGTCTGTGCTTATCTTCCAGAGTCTATGAAGTTTAGGAACAAGTTTCATTTCTATTCTTCTCTATCGTGCGATTTTGCTTTCTCAATATTGATTGAACTCTTCTAATCTTATTCTCTCGCAGATGGCGAGAACACGTACCGCTTCCTCAGCTGAGCAGCAGCCAGAACCTTCATTGACAGCTCCTACGCGGGGCAGAGGTCGAGGCCGAGGCCGTTCCAGAGGCCGAGGCAGGGGCATGGCTCAGCCTAGGGACCGAGCAGCAGCCCCAGCAGTGGAGCCTCAAATAGATCTTGACGAGGAGGTTCCAGCCCAGACTGTTCCTACCGGACTAGCTCAGGTTCCGGAGGGGTTCATTGCTACCCCAGTACTTCAGGACGCTTTGGTCCGTTTGATGGGCCTTATAGAGAGTGTGGCCCAGACTGGCGCATTTCCTATGGCACCAGCAGTCTCTTAGGCTGGAAGAGGAGCGCAAACTCCTACCACTCCCGCTCCGGAGCAGATAGCTCCCCAGTATCAGGCTCCAGCAGCTCAACCAGTCGGATTAGTTCAGTCGGTTATTGCGGCACAGGTCGGAGATGGTCTAGCTATGTCTTCTGAGGCTTTATGGAGATTGGACAGGTTTACCAAGCTCTTTCCTGTTCACTTAAGTGGTGCTCCTTTAGAGGACCCCTAGGAGTATCTTGACAGCGGTCTTGAAGTTCTACGAAACATGGGTATAGTGGAGACCAATGGGGTCGATTTTGCTGCATTTCAGATGACTGGTTCCACTAAGAAATGGTGGAGAGATTACTTGTTGACCAGTCCAGCTGAGTCGCTTGCTCTTACTTGGGACCAGTTCTCTCAGCTCTTCATAGAGAAGTTTCTGCCTATCACATTGAGGGAGGAGCGTCGCCGTCAGTTTGAGCATCTCCAGTAGGGTAGTATGATTGTTACTCAGTATGAGATTTGTGGATTTGGCCCGTCATGCCATACTTCTGCTTCCGACCGAGAGAGAGAGGGTGAGGAGGTTTATTGATGGACTTGCTCAGCCTATCAGATTGCAGATGGCTAAGGAGACTAGGAGTGACATTTCTTTTCAGGCGGCTGCTAAGGGTCGCCAGACGAGTCGAGATGGTTCTTACTCAGGGAGGTCAAGGGTCTGACAAGAGGCCTCGTCATTCCGGTGAGTTCAACGGTGCCTCATCTAGAGGTAGGAGTACTTTTGGTAGAGGCCATCCTCCTAGGCCAATTCATTCAGCACTCCAGGTATCCCACGGTGCCTCAGGTGGTCGTGGCCCTCAGATGCATTATTTCGACCAGCTAGCCTATAGTGCACCACCAGCTCCTATTAGTGCACCTCCACTCCAGAGTTATCAAGGTGCTTATTCAGGTCCACAAGGTCAGTTTCAGGGTTAGCAGTCACAGCATCCGAGGTTATGTTATACTTGTGGTGATCCGAGGCACATTGCAAGATTTTGCCCTCGGGCAACGGGCAGCTCACAGCATTAGAGTTCTCGTGCCATGGTTCCGGCACCAGTTGCTCCACCACCTACTCAGCCAGCCAGAGGTAGGGGTCAGGAAGCCAGAGGTAGGGGCCAGACAGTTAGAGGTGGAGGTGAGGCCGTTAGAGGTGGAGACCAGCCAGCTAGAGGCCATCCCAGGGATGTAGTTCAGGGTGGTGGGGACCAGCCCCGGTGTTATGCTTTCCCAGCCAGGCCTGAGGCTGAGTCATCTCACGATGTTATCACAGGTACTGTTTCAGTTTGCAGTAGAGATGCTTCAGTTCTATTTGATCCAGGATCTACTTACGCCTATGTGTCATCCTATTTTGCTTCCTATTTGGTTGTGCCCCATGATTCTTTGAGTGCTCATGTGTATGTGTCCACACTAGTGGGAGATGCTATTGTTGTAGATCGTGTTTATCGTTCGTGTGTGGTCACCATTGGGAGTCTTGAGACTCGTGTAGATCTTCTACTTCTCGACATGGTTGATTTTGATGTCATACTGCGTATGGATTGGCTGTCACCTTATCATGCTATATTAGATTGTCATGCCAAGACGGTGACCTTAGCCTTGCAGGGGTTGCCTCGATTAGAGTGGAGAGGGAATCTTGGCCATTCTGCTAGTAAGGTTATCTCTTATGTGAAGGCTCGGCATATGGTCGAGAAGGGGTGTCTAGCTTATTTGGCTTATGTCCGTGATTCTAGTGCGGAGGTTCCTTCTATAGATTCGGTGCCGGTTGTTCGTGAGTTTCCAGAGGTGTTTCCTGCAAACCTGTCGGGGATGCCACCTGACAGGGATATTGATTTCTGGATTGATTTGGCTCTGGGCACTCAACCTATTTCTATTTCGCCATATCGCATGGCCCCGCTAGAGTTGAAAGAATTGAAGGAGCAGTTGCAAGATTTGCTGGATAAGGGCTTCATTAGACCTAGTGTCTCGCCCTGGGATGCACCTGTGTTATTTGTGAAGAAGAACGATGGATCGATAAAGATGTGTATATATTATCGACAATTGAACAAAGTCACCACCAAGAACAAATATCCATTGCCGAGGATTGATGATTTATTTTATCAGCTTCAAGGTGCCAAGGTGTTTTCAAAGATTGATTTGAGATCTAGCTACCATCAGTTGAGGATTAGGGCATCCGATGTTCCTAAGACAGCTTTTTGGACTCGGTATGGGCATTATGAGTTTCTAGTGATGTCATTTGGGCTGACAAATACCCCAGCAGCATTCATGGATTTGATGAATCGGGTGTTCAAACCCTACTTGGATTCCTTTGTGGTTGTGTTTATTGATGATATCTTGATCTACTCCCACAGTCGAGAGGAGCATGAGCAGTACCTTCGGATCGTTCTTCAGACTCTGAAAGACAGCCAGTTATATGATAAGTTCTCAAAATGAGAGTTTTGGTTGAGTTCAGTTGCTTTCTTGGGTCACGTTGTATCAGCAGAGGGTATTCAGGTGGATCCTAAGAAGATTGAGGCAGTCCAGAACTGGCCTAGACCCACATCAGCTACAGAGATCCGTAGTTTCCTGGGTTTGGCGGGATATTAACGTCGATTTGTGGAGGGGTTTTCATCCATAGCAGCCCCGTTAACCAGATTGACCCAGAAGGGTGCCCCATTCAGGTGGTCAGATGAGTGTAAATCGAGCTTTCAGAAGCTCAAGACAGTTTTGACTATGGCACCGGTATTGGTGTTACCCACAGGTTCAGGATCTTATACAGTATATTGTGACGCATCTCGTATTGGTCTGGGTGCAGTATTGATGCAGGGTGGCAAGGTTATTGCTATGCTTCACGGCAGCTGAAGGTTCACGAGAAGAATTACCTTGTTCATGATCTAGAGCTGGCAGCCATTGTTCACGCGCTGAAGATTTGGAGGCACTATCTTTACGGCGTGCCATATGAGGTATTCACTGATCATCGGAGCTTGCAGTATTTGTTCAAGTAGAAGGAACTCAATTTGAGGCAGAGGAGGTGGCTGGAGCTATTGAAAGACTATGATATCACCATATTGTATCATCCCGGGAAGGCCAATGTGGTGGCCGATGCTTTGAGTAGAAAGTCAGTCAGTATAGGTAGCCTTGCATATATTCCAGTTGGTGAGAGATCGCTTGCATTGGATGTTCAGGCCTTGGCCAACCAGTTCGTGAAGTTAGATGTTTCTGAGCCCAGCCGTGTTCTAGCTTGTACAGTTGCTCAGTCTTCTTAATTTGAGCGCATCAGAGATCGGCAGGATGGCGATCCTTATTTACTTGTCCTTATAAACACAGTGCGGCATGGTGGTGCCAAGCAGGTTACTGTTGGAGATGACAGAGTTTTGATCCTGAATGGTCGTATTTGTGTGCCTAATGTGGATGGACTTCGTGAGTTGATCCTTAAGGAGTCCCACAGTTCCCGGTATTCTATTCATCCGGGTGCCGCCAAGATGTATCAGGACTTGAGGCAGCATTATTGGTGGAGGCGAATAAAGAAGGACATAGTTGCCTATGTAGCTAGGTGCCTAAATTGCCAGCAGGTAAACTGTGAGCATCAGAGATATGGTGGTTTACTTCAGAGGTTAGATATTCCTGAGTGGAAGTGGGAGCGTATCACTATGTATTTATTTGTTGGACTCCCACAGACTCAGAGGAAGTTCGATGCAGTTTGGGTTATTGTGGACAGGCTGACTAAGTCAGCGCATTTCATTCATGTGGCAGCTACCTATTCCTCGGAGCGGTTGGCAGAGATTTACATTCGTGAGATCGTCCGTCTTCACGGGATGCCCGTGTCTATCATTTCTAATCGAGGTATGCAGTTTACCTCACACTTTTGGAGGGAAGTTCAGCGTGAGTTGGGTACGCGGGTTGAGTTGAGCACAGCATTTCATCCTCAGACGGACGGGCAATCCGAGCGTACTATTCAGATCTTGGAGGATATGCTCTGTGCATGTGTTATTGACTTTGGAGGTTCTTGGGATCAGTTTTTGCCATTAGCGAAGTTTGCCTACAATAACAGCTACCAGTCGAGTATTCAGATGGCTCCTTATGAGGCATTATATGATAGATAGTGTAGGTCGCCAGTTGGGTGGTTTGAGCCGGGGGAGGCTCGGTTATTGGGTACAGATTTAGTTCAGGAGGCCTTGGACAAGGTCATGATTATACAAGATCGACTTCGTACAGCTCAGTCCAGGCAAAAGAGTTATGCCGACCGTAAAGTTCGTGATATTGCATTCATCGTTGGAGAAAAAATATTGCTTCGGGTATCGCCCAGAAGGGTGTTAAGAGATTTGGGAAGAAGGGAAAGTTGAGCCCTAGGTATATTGGGACATTTGAGATCCTCGAGAGAGAGGGGGAGGTAGCTTATAGACTTGCGTTGCCTCTAGGGTTATCCTCAGTTCATCCGGTATTCCATGTGTTTATGCTCCGAAAATATCATGGTGACCCGTCCCACGTGTTAGATTTCAGCTTTGTCCAGTTGGACAAGGATTTGACTTACGAGGAGGAGCCGGTGGCCATTCTAGACCGATAGGTTCGTCAGTTGAGGTCAAAGAGTTACACTTCAGTTCGAGTGTAGTGGAGAGGTCAGCCTATTGAGGCAGCTACTTGGGAGTCCGACTCTGATATGCGGAGTAGATATCCCCACCTTTTCACCAGCCCAAGTACTTTTCTATGTCCGTTCGAGGATGAACGGTTGTTTTAGAGGTGGAGATTGTGATGACCCAAAAGGTTATCTTATGATTTAGAATTTGAATCTGCGCTCTTAAGCCTTAAAAATCTCATTTTACCCTTCTCGATTTGCGTGCATAGTTCGGGCAGGTTTCTGGAAAGCTTTTATGTTGAAAATTGATGGAAATAAGAATTTTTACCTTAAAAGTTGATTTTAGTTGACTCCGATTAACATTTTTGGTAAATGGGCCCGTATCCGTGTTTTGAAGGTCCCGGTGGGTCCGTATCGAATTATGGGACCTGGGCGTATGCCCGGAATCGAATTCGGAGGTCCCTAACTCAAGATATGAATTTTTGATAAAAATTAAAAGTCTGAAAATTAATTGTTTTTAAGAATTGATTGATGTTTGGCATTGTTAGTACCGGGTCCGTATTTTGATTTCGGAGCCCGGTACAGGTTCATTATGATATTTAAGACCTGTCTGTGAAATTTGGTGAGAAACGGAGTTGATTTTACGTGATTCGGACGTCTAGTTGAGAAAATAGAAATTTTAAAGTGTTCTTGAGAATTTCATTTGATTTGGTACTAAATTCGTAGTTATAGGTATTATTTTGGCGATTTGATCGCGCGAGCAAGTTCGTATGATGATTTTAGACTTGAGTGCATATTTCGTTTGGAGTCCAAGGGCTCAGGTAAGTTTCGGATAGACCACGGAATGTTTTGGACTTTGGAAATCTAGTTTTTTCTGCAGAGTCTGTGTTCTGGCATGTACTTCTTCGCGTTCGCGAGAGTACCTTCGCAAACGCGAAGAGTAAACTAGGCAGCTGAGGATTTCTTCTTCGCGAACGCGAAGGCTTGGTCACGAACGCAAAGTGATGGGGGCGTTACCCTTCGCGAACACAACAAGCCCATCGCGAACGTGTAGCGTTAGGCACTGGGGAGGGGCAGACAGATTTTTCTTCATCGCAAACACGAACAATGACTCGCGAACGCGATGAACACTGTCGCCCAGCACTTAACAGAACCCAAAAATGGGATTTTAGCCAAAAACTCATTTTTTTTCTCAAAAACCAATTGGTGAGAGGTGATATTTCTAGAGTCATTTCTTCCCCAAATTGTTGGTAAGAGATTCTAAACCATTTTCTTTCAATTACCCATTACATTTCTTGAATTTTCAATCTAAAATCTAGAGTTTTCATGGTAGAATTAGGGATTAGGGTAGAAACTAGGGATTTCGGGAATTTGGGGATTTAGACCTCAATTTGAGGTCGGATACCAAAACTAATAACATATTCGAGCTTGGGGGTGAATGGGTAAAAGGATTTTGGTCCGAACCTTGGGTTTTGACCAAGCGGGCTCGGGGTCGATATTTTGACTTTTTGGAGGAAAATTTGAGAAATTTAATTTATGCAATATAATTGATTCCTTTAGCAATATTTGATATTATTGAGCCATTTTTTAATAGATACGAGTGGTTTGGAGGTGAATTCCAAAGAAAAAGCTGTGATTGAGAATTAAGTGGCCTTCAGAGCGAGATAAGTGTTGTGTCTAACCCTGACTTGAGGGAATTAGGAACCTTAGATTACTTGCCAAGTGAAATCCATGTGAGCGGCGTATATGTGAGGTGACGAGTACTTATCCGCCGCCAAATTTACCTATTTTTTCATGTTTCTCTATTTTTCTTATATTGTCTTTTCCTATGTCAAATTGCTACGTGTTATGCTAGTATTGTTCAATTCATCTTTCTTATCATGTTTACAGATTTCCTAGTGATAATTGAGTTTTAATTTCAAAGTTGAGATTGATATTATGGAACCAAATATTGAAGTAAGGTTTGTACTTGTTATTCTATCTCCCTGTTGTTATTTATGCATTGCATTATGGTAAGGGAGAGTGTTAATGCACGAAGGGTGATGTCGTGCCATAATGTGAGTGTTAATGCACGAAGGGTGATACCGTGCCATATTGTGAGTGTTAATGCACGAAGGGTGATGCCGTGCCATGATATGAGAGTAAAAGCACGAAGGGTGATGTCGTGTCGTTTCTATTAATTTTATGGTGAGATTGAGAGTAAAAGCACGAAGGGTGATGCCGTGCATTTTTCCTTACTGTATTCACTATTACTGTTGATTCATGGTATATTGACTACTCTGATGATCATTCTGTTGTAGTTCTTTATCTTGTATTCCCCTCAGTATGTTTCCCCTCCCGACATTTCCTGTTTAGTTCTTCATTTCTGTTATTTGCGTATACACTGTTAAATTGTACATGTTGAGTTGTAGGTGCCTTACCTTAGCCTCGTCACTACTTCGTCGAGGTTAGGCTTGACACTTACCAGTACATGGGGTCGGTTGTACTGATGCTGCACTCTGCACTTTTTGTGCAGATTTTGATACCGGTTCAGGTTGATTAAGATTTGCTACTGGTCTGCTGTCCGGAGACTCAAGGTAGATCTGTCGGCATTCACAGACCTTGAAGTCCCCGTCTATCTTTTATGTCCTACTATTTTCTTTCATTCAGACAGTTGTATTTCTTTCAGATTATTACTTGTAGTAAAATCTAGAATGCTCGTGAATTGTGACTCCAGATCCAGGTGGTAGTAATTAATACAGTTTTACGATATCCCGCACTTATTATATTTCATCTTAGTAAGTTATTGTTATTTACTGAATGGAAATAAATGTTAGGCGCCATCACGGTCCCGTCGGTGGGAAATTTCGGGCCGTGACAAAAATTTACTGTGACTACATATTGATGCAACTACTAAAAATATTTGATGTGTCACAGTCACTTCGTGGGTCAATTTGGCCATGATGTTGTATATACGAGATTTGATACGTGATTCAAACAATTTGTAAATATATATATACACTTAGTGAATGTATAAAAATTGATTCATAAGTTGTGCTAACTTATGAATTTTTTAACACTATGTAGGTAAATAATCCAAATAATAGTGTAAATCAATTTTTGAAAGATATATCTTGGGGACCTGGGCTTCAGATCACAACAATGTCTAAGTATGTAGTGAATGGTTATAAGTTTCATATAGAGGATTGCTCTAAAAATAAAAATAGCAGCAGCAGCGGGGTGTGGGTTCAAGATGGTGATGGCTACCAAGTTGGAAATATTGATTATTATGGTGTGGTCAAAGAAATATTACAACTAGAATATACAGGTTGGCCATATAAGAAATTGATACTCTTTAGATGCAAGTGGTTTGACCCAAATCCAACAAGAGGTACAAGAGTACACCACCAATACAACATAATTGAGGTTAATCATACGACGGAGTATGATCGCTATGATCATTTCATAATTGCACGTAACGTTAGGCAAATGTATTATGCTCCTTATCCATTGCAGAGGAATAAGTCTGATTGGTGGGTTGTAATAAAAACTAAGCATGTAGGTAGGGTGGAAGTCGAGAATGTGTTAGTTGTTGTATATCAAAATGATATCTCCAGTGTTCACCAAATAGTGGACGATCAGTTAGAAAATGATTAGGAACATTCTGAACGCATATTGGAAGAAGTTGATATAAATGAAGTAACAATTATAGAAAATGAGGACAAAGAATCAACTGATGAAGCTCAAACAAGTGAGGACAAAGAATTCTCGGACGAGGAGCAATACGTCGATGAGGATTAAAAAGTTGGTATTTTAAATCTCTCATTTTATAGCTAGTTTCTTATATGTTTCAATCTAAATGTTTTGTATAATATGCAGATGGCAGGCAAGGGTCACGGTAACAATGACCCTACTAGTTCTTGGGGTCGAGAAAAGGGTAGGAAGGGAAAGAGGAGGGTAGAAAATAATAGTCCCTCTTGTCCACCCTTTTCAGAGATGCTTATGTCTTATCCTCCACCACACAGCTATACTGAGCTGCCACAGCATCACGAGCCGTACACCTTCATTTAGACACCGGGTATTCCATCACAAGACCATAGGACTATACGTCCGACATACAGTCCAGCTGCCTCACAGCCATCTACATCGCAGCCATCAATATCACAGCCACTTGGGTCGCATTCAGCTATGTCGCAGTCACAGGGATCACAACCATCTTCATCATCGACTCCATCTATTGTAGGCCTTCGCCTGCGAGGCAATAGCTCTAACCCGCCTACACCGTCTACACATGCCTTTGATACACATGTTTCGGATGCTGATGACGAGGTAGTGCATTATGATCGATATGGCAGGATCATCATAGTCCCTGAGGGTGATGGGTAAGTGTTATTTATTATTTTTGCGTCTATTGATTTGTAACATTTTTACTAAGATATTAATGTGTTTTTATTGTCAAATTGTAGGTTCGGTCCGGGTAATAAGACTAGAAGATAATCACCAATGCTATCAGAAAGCTTTATGATGGCCCTTATGCAACTTGGACTGATTGCCCAATCTCGCTGAAGGAGCAAATTTTCAATCAATTTAAGGTATAAATATTCTTTTAAACAGTTTAATAATTTATATTTATGATGTTTCCATCTAATATTTAACTTTTGAAATACATAACAAGTGTGTATGGGAAGACCGCTATAGCGCGGAAGTGGCTGCAAATTTTCATCATAAAGCTAGCAAGAGATTGGCGGATGCTTTCTCTGCTAGAAAGAAAAACAAGAGGCCTAGCTGGTTACTTGAAAATTTGTGGAATTATTTGCAAAGGCAATGGCTTACCGCGGAGTTCTTAGAGAGGAGCGAAAAAGGAAAGAAAGCTCGCGCATCCGAGAAGGGAGGCTCCTTGCACACTGGAGGTGCGATCAGCCTAGGGACAATAAAAAGAAGATTGGTACGTAATTGCTTAAATTATTTTACTTTTCTAAGTATATCTATTATGTTTATTAACTTAATTAATTTGTTTTCAGGAAAAGAAGTATGGGCGTCCAATGAGCCATGATGAGCTATTCAAGGAGACGCATATTGTGAAGAAGAAGAAAGAGGGGGATCAAGATAGGTGGGTCGAGAACCGGGCCTCGACTGCATATGTAAGCTTTCAATTTTCTTTAAGTATTATAATTTACTTTTATAAAAAATTTGAAATACTGATTTAATTTAAAATAATATAGGGTCGCTACCAAAGTAACGTGGAGGAATTCATCCGTAGTCATCCAGCTGGTGAATCGGGTGAGCCAACCCAACCTTCGGATGAGGATGCTGAAAGAATATGGTTGGAGTCTGTTGGCGGTCCAAAATGGGGGAAGGTATACGGGCTTCCTACTAAACAATTCCATCGCTATAAGTGTGGAATGCAAGGAATAGGGACTTCCCCACAAGGCGAGCAACTTAATAGGGAGAGCCTCTCCGCTATGTGGGAGATAGTGAAAAAGCTCACATCCGAGCTAGAAGCGGCCAAGGAAAGAGAAAGGCTTAGAGATACTCAATTCCTTGGCATGCAAGCTCAGATCAGAACTCTCCTATCTAGTGGAGCTTTTCCGTTGCCCCGGTCTCGTGAGTCATCTCCAGAGGGTCGACCTCCATGTGATCGTTCCTCCCGTCCTGCTCGTGATCGTTCCTCCCGTCCTCCCCGTGATCGTTCTTCCCGTCGTCCACAAGACCGTTCTCTATACCGTCTTGTAAATGATAGTTCATCAGACGGTGATGATGATGTTGTAGAAAACACCCCTTGAATTTTATATACTTTGAACTAGACAAAAATAACCAGTTTTGAACTAGTTGTAATTAGTTTTAACTTAGTTTTGGATTTTTATGTTCAATTGAACTTTAATTTGTTAGTTTTAAAGTATTTATTGAATGTTTTGGTTGTTGTGTTGTTGTTGTTGTGTTGTTGTGTTGTTATTGTTGTTATTGTTATAATTCAGTTGTTATTAGATATATTGGTATGCTTGCAGGTGGTGTAGCTGCCAAAACAGACATTTTATGCCAAAATTAAACCCAGAAAAACCGACCAAAGTTGGTCGGTTTTTAATAAAAAAATATTATTCCAAAATACTGACCAAAGTTGGTCGGTTAATGAACATTGAATTCCCAAAATTCAACATTACCGACCAACTTTGATCGGTATTTTGCCTGCACTGTTGAGATTACCGACCATAGTTGATCGGTAATATTTAATTTTAATTATTTTTAAAAAATATATATTTTCAATTACCGACCAAACTTGGTCGTTTTTTTTAATTTTAATAATTAATAAAAAAATATAATTTAGTTAAACCGACCAACTTTGGTCAGTAAAATTAAATTAATAAAATATGTTTCCGACCAAAGTTGGTCGGTAAGTACTTAAAATTGTCAGATGGTCGTTTTAAGCTACCGACCAACTTTGGTCGGTAAGCCATTCCGACCATCAAAACACTGTCCACACCCTAATGGTCGCGTTTTGGTCGGTAATTGGCCATAACCGATCAACTTTGGTCGTTTTTTTAGTCGGTTTTTAGCGTATTTCTAGTAGTGTATATTTGTGCTGAAGAAGAGGAAGTTTTGAAGTTTAGAAAATTCGTAAGGAAAAATCTGAGGAATCAAACAAATTTATAGCAAATGGAAGTACTATTTCTGAAAGTCCACAACTCTTCAGAACAGTCACTTAAAAGCGGGAGGAAAATTTAAATAAAAATCTGGGAAGAAACTGAATCGGGTCGCGCACGGATCCGGTTCGGGTACGATATTTGGGGAATTTTATTAATATTTTATTAAATAATTAAAGAAATTTTGTCCAAAAAGATTAATCAATCAATCGATCTTTGAACAAATCCGAATCCGAATTTGAATCCGAATCTGAATCCGAATCCGAAGCCAAAGCTAAAGCCGAGCTGAGCGAGCGACGACGATGACGGCGTGAGGCTTTCCTTCTTCTTAACTCTTTAAGAGCTAGAAGAAGAGCAATTGTATATATACCCATCAAAAGCCTTTTCTTCCTCCAAAAACCACAGTGTCAGCGATCCACTCATCGGTAGTAAATCACACTGAAATAGATTTGTGCAGAAGAAGAAGAAGTCTTGAAATTCAGAAAATTCGTAAGGAAAAATCTGAGGAATCAAACAAATTTATAGCCAATGGAAGTACATTTTCTGAAAGTCCACAACTCTTCAGAACAGTCACTTAAAAGTGGGAGGGAAATTTAAATAAAAAACCGAGAAGAAATTGAATTGGGTCGCGCACGGATCCAGTTCGGGTTGGATATTTGGCTAATTTAATTAATATTTTATTAAATAATTTAAGAAATTTTGTCCAAAAGGATTAATCAATCAATCTTTGACCAAATCTGAATCCGAAGCCGAGCGAAGGACGACGACGACAGCGCAAGGCTTGCCTTCTTCTTAACTCTTTAAGAGCTAGAAGAAGAGCAATTGTATATATACCCATCAAAAGCCTTTTCTTCCTCCAATATGGGACAATGTCCCTTTTTCAAGGAGAGAAATTCAAATATTTTATTTTCCTTCTATTTTTAATTCACTTTTTATTTTGAGCTAACCAAGCTTAAACCCAACAATCCCCCACATGAATGGGGAATGGCTATAAGACAAAGGAATGCACAGACAAGTGTGTGATTGACATGCAAGGATTAATTATATCTGGATAAGTAGGTTTCCCTTTAAACTTCCGTAGTGAACTTATATCGGATATACTCGATCAATTGATAGATTTGATATCTTTAAACCGGCGAGCTTTGTTGTATACCTAGACAATATAAGTCACACAATCAACCCTTAACCATCTATGGTTCTCACGGTTGTTTTCATTTCAGCCACGAACCCCTGGTTTCATGAGTGCTTAGAGAATGGGCCTTTACTTTCATTCCCCTTGAAGCGGCTTACACTTCACACTCACATAGGTGATTTCTAAACGTGTAATCCTATAGACACACTATCTTGTCATATTCTGCCAGAGTTAGCAAATCATTAAAAAGCTTTAAGCTTTATTGACTCATCAAAAAGCCTTAATGCTTTACCTCGATTTCTGAACATTGTCTTCATCACGAGAATGGGTTGAGTTATTTGACAATGTTGAATCGTCATTCATAACTTTGTTTGATCTCTTTGAACCTAGCACTTGGTATCTCTAGTATGCTAGGTAGAGTTACCGCCATAATGACTTGTCCTAGGCCTTAACCCTATTCCCTTTGATGATCTTTCAACTGCCTCTCTAGATAGGCCTTTTGTAAGTGGATCCGACACGTTATCTCTTGACTTTACATAGTCAATAGTGATAACACCATTAGAGAGTAGTTGTCTAACGGTATTGTGTCTCCGTCGTATGTGACGAGATTTTTCATTATACATAACACTCCTTGCCCTGCCTATTACCGCTTGACTATCACAATGTATACATATAGGTGGCAAAGGTTTGAGCCAAAATGGAATATATTCCAAGACATTCCTTAGCCATTCAGCTTCTTCACCGGCCTTATCTAAAGCTATAAATTCAGATTCCATTGTAGAACGAGCAATGCACGTTTGTTTGGATGATTTCGAAGACACTGCTCCACCCCCAATTGTGAAAACATATCCACTCATGAATTTAACTTCAGATGATCCGGTAATCCAATTTGCATCACTATATCCCTCGATCACTGAGGGATATTTGTTATAATGCAAAGCTGTAATGACCTGACCGGTCATTTTGAGCATTTATGCTCCTTTCAACTATTTGAAGTCTTGAATAACTTCCTACGAGGTATTATGACTTGTGTGAATTATCGGTTTTGGTTTTAAGGTATTTCGGAGTTAGCTTGGAAGAATGAATTTTCATGTTGGAAGCTTAAGTTGAAATAATTGACCGGATATTAACTTATGTGTAAACAACCTCGGATTTGAATTTTTATGATTCCAATAGCTCCGTTTGGTGATTTTTGACATAGGAGAGTATCCGGAATATTATTTGGAGGTCCGTAGAGGAATTAGGCTTGAAATGCCGAAAGTTCAATTTTTGGAAAGTTTGACTGGGAGGTTGAATTTTTGATATCGGGGTCGGAATCCGATTCTGAAAATTGGAATACCTATGTTATGTCATTTATGACTTATGAGCAAAATTTGAGGTCAATCGGACGTGAATTGATAGGTTTCGGAGTAGTTTGTATAAATTAGAAATTTCAAAGTTCATTAGGCTTGAATTAGGTGTAAACTCTCAGTCCAGACCTCTCTTCTTCGCGAACGCGACAGGTCCCTCGCATTCGCGAAGCACAAAATGTGCTTCCCAACATTTGCTCTTCGCGAAGAGGAGCTGGGTTGTGCATCGCGTTATGGAATTAATTCCAACATTTATGGAATTAATTCCAATAAATTTTATTGACTGAAACGAATTATTTGTGACTAGATTCGAGGAATTCGGAGGCCGATTTGCGAGGCAGGGGCATAACAGAGTAAAGAATTTCACGCTCTGAGGTAAGTAACAGTTTTAAATCTGGTCCTGAGGGTATCAAACCTCAGAATTTTGTGTCATTTGATTATTTTGGAGGTGACGCACATGCTAGGTGACGGGCGTGTGGGCGTGCACCGAGGAAATTGTGACTTGGTCCATCCCATGAAACTATAAAGTTGAATAATTTGTTGTTAGCTATATGCTCTCTATATGTTGAAGAAATTTGACTATAAATCATGTTAGAAATCATGCTTAGGCTATGTGATAGTATTGTTGGGACCCATAGAGGGCACGTACTTATTGAATTAATTGCTAATTTCTATCTTGTGCTCAGTCATGATTTTACTTGCGTATCATACCTCAATCTTTCTTGATATTTGTCAATACATTGTGTTATCTTTGTTTGGGCTGATCTTTGTGATTTCTGAGAGCCCAAGAAGCTAGAGAGGTTGAGGACTGAGTAAGGCCGAGGGCCTGTCGGTGAGGTAAGGATATTATAGCACGTGAGTTGTCCGTGCAGGATATTATAGCACGTGAGTTATCCGTGCAGCACGTGAGTTGTCTGTGCAGATTATGGCGCTTGGATTGTAGGAGCCCCTCCGGAGTCTGTACACCCCAAGTGAGCACGGGTACCCATTGAGTGTGAGTGTTGAGGGTTGAGAGCCGAGTGATGAGTTGAGTGACTGTTGCCTGAGAGGCTGTACTTGCTTTGCATTTGTTATTGCACTTGATTGTTATCTGTCATTGTTATGAAATCTCTGAAAGATTTATATCCGGATTACATGAAATTGAACTGTATAAAGTTGATTTGACTTAAACTGCCGGATTTGAAAGCATGTCTATTCTTTGCTGGAATTACTGAAAGTGAACTATAACTGTGTAGCTCGTCATTATCTTCAGTTCTTTAGTTATTATTGTTACTTGCTGAGTTGGTTGTACTCATACTACACCCTGCACTTCGTGTGCAGATCCAGGTATTCCCGGACATAGCGGATGTTGATCCTTTCGCGCGGTTGATTTTTAGGAGATTTTGAGGTAGCTGCCGTGTTTCGCAGACCTTGTCTCTCCTTCTCTATCTCTTTGTTTACTGTATTTGGTCTCAGACTATTATAGACCGTATTTTCCATACTTGTATTCATATTAGATGCTCATGTACTCAGTGATACCAGGTTTTGGGGAGTGTTCGTGTCAGTATTTATGAGATTTTGAATTGTATTAAATTATTGTATTTTCAAACTTAAGAGAAATTATGGTTTATCGAGATTATCGGCTTGCCTAGTATCGATATAAGCGCCATCACGACAGGTTGGGATTTTGGGTCGTGACAAAAGCATAATTTTGGGTATGTTTCAGATACTCTAAAACTCATTTCATTGTCATCTAATGTTTTTGATTGGGATTACTTGTAAACCGACTCAGTTTGCTAATAGCACATGCTATATCTGGTTGCGTACAATTCATGATATACATCAAACTTTCCAATACTCTTGCATAATCCAGTTGTGAGTCACTTTCACCTTCATTCTTTTGAAGTGCATAACTCACGTCAATTGGAGTCTTGGCAATCTTGAGATCCAAATACTTGAATTTGTCAAGTACTTTTACAATGTAGTGAGATTGTGATAATGCTAGACCTTGCGGAGTCTTATGAATTCTGATTCCTAAGATCACATCAGCAACTCCTAAGTCTTTCATGTCGAATTTGCTATCCAACATGCGCTTAGTAGCATTTATATCTGCCATTTTTTTGCTCATTATCAACTTATCATCAACATATAAACAAACAATGACTTCATGACCTGGAGTGTTTTTAATGTAAACACATTTGTCACACTCGTTGATTTTAAATCCACTTGCCAATATTGTTTGGTCAAATTTGGCATGCTATTGTTTGAGTGCTTGTTTAAGTCCATAAAGTGACTTAATCAGTTTGCACACTTTCTTTTCTTTATCCGAAAAAACAAAATCCTCAGATTGTTCCATGTAAATCTCTTTCTCCAATTCTCCATTTAAGAAAGTGGTTTTAACATCCATTTGATGGATTTCAAGACCGCGCACGGACGCCAGTGCTGCTAACACCCTAATAGATGTTATCCTCGTTACTGGTGAGTAAGTGTCAAAGTAATTAAGGCCTTTTATCTATAACCTTTGACAATAAGTCTTGCTTTATATTTGTCAATAGTGCCATCAGCTTTCATTTACCGTTTAAAGATCTATTTCGAACCTAAAGGTTTATTTCCTAGAGGAAGATCAATCAATTCCCATGTATGATTATCCAAAATTGATTGAATCTCACTATTGACTGCCTTTTTTCCAAAATGCTGAATCAAAAGATGACATAGCTGCTTTGAACATTTGAGGCTCATTTTCAAGCAAGAATATCACAAAATCGGGTCCAAAGGAAGTAGACGTTCTTTGACGTTTACTACGCCTTGTATCTTCATTACTTGAAGGATTTTCCTTTGGTTCTTCCCGTGGTCGTTTAGGTCTTTCACTTAACGACTCGCATTCAGTTTTATACGAATAGATGCTTTCAAAGAATTCAGCATTATCTGATTCAATTATCGTATTAACATGAATTTCGGGATTATCAGATTTATGAACCAAAAACCGGCATGCTTTACTGTTTGTAGCATATCCAATGAAAACACAATCCACAATTTTTGGTCCGATTTTTATCCTTTTGAGTAAAGGTACTTGTACCTTTGCTAAACACCCCTACACTTTGAAATATTTCAAGTTGGGTTTTCTTCCTTTCCATTTTTCATATGGAATAGATTGCGTTTTGTTGTGGGGTACTCTGTTGAGTATTCAGTTAGCTTCAAGGATAGCTTCCCCCCACAAACTCTGTGGTAATCCGGAAGTTATTAATAAAGAATTCATCATTTCCTTTAATGTCCGATTTTTTCTTTTCGCAATTCCTTTGGATTGAGGTGTGTAGGGGGCATTAGTTTGATAGATAATTTCATATTCTGAACATATTTCTGCAAACGGAGATTCATATTTTCCACCCCTATCACTTCTAATCATTTTGATCTTTTTATTCAATTGATTCTCCACTTCATTTTTGTATTGCTTACATGCTTCAATTGCGTCATCCTAACTATTAAGCAAATAAACATAACAATATCGAGTGCAATCGTCAATAAAAGTTATAAAATACTTTTTCCCACATCGAGATGGTGTCGGTTCATATCACAAATGTTAGTATGAATTAAGTCTAAAGGAATTGAATTCCTTTCAACAGACTTATAAGGATGTTTTACAAACTTGGATTCAACACATATTTGACATTTGATTTATTACACTCGAATTAAGGCAATACTTCTAAATTAATTAACTTTTGCAAGGTTTTGTAATTGACATGTCCTAAATGAATATGCCATAAATCATTTGACTCCAATAAATAAGAAGAAGCTGAAATTTTATTCATACTGTCAACAACCATTACATTGAGTTTGAAAAGGTCCTCTGTGAGGTAGCCTTTTCCAACATACATTTCATTCTTGGTTACAATAATTTTGTCACATACAAATATACATTTGAATCCATTCTTAACAAGTAAAGAAGTAGAAACTAAATTCTTCCTAATAGTAGGAACATAAAGAACGTTGTTGAGCGTTAACACCTTGCCGGAAGTCATCTTCAGGAATATCTTCCCATAACCCTCAATCTTGGTTGTTGCAGTATTTTCCATGGAAAGCTCTTCTTTGGGACCAGCAGTAGGGTAAGCAACGAACGGCGCCGAAGCCGAAGACGAAACTGAAGCCGAGCCGAGAGACGACGGCACAAGGCTTGCGTTCTTCTTAACTCTTTAAGAGATAGAAGAAAAGTAATTGTATATATATCCATCAAAAGCCTTTTCTTCCTCCATTATGGGATAATGTCCCTTTGTCAAGGAGAAAAATTCAAATATTTTATTTTTCCTCCATTTCCCCTTCACTCTTTATTTTAAGCTAACCAAGCTTAAACCCAATATGTATACCCATATAAGTCTTTTTGTAGTCAATCGCTACATTTTTTCTGTTTTATGTCACTTGATGGATAAATATGTTGTCTGAATTTGTTGCCTTACGGAAGTTAATAACTAGATTCACTTGCTACCTGGTTAAGTATTTTTACATTAGTGGTTGTGTTTATATTTCAGAAACCGCGGCACAAAAAATTGCACCAAACATATGAAAATTAGCAGAAACTATTGCACCTTAATAAGACCAAACTCCAAAATTATATCTATCTATCTATATTATTATAAAAAATGAATGTTCTACGTTAAATGTTGAACGACAAAAATATTCTTAAAATATTAGCTGCTTATTATGCCCTTCCATAATTAAATTATATCTTAAACATTAATGTCTAAAAACGAAAAAGCAATTCAAATATTGTAGAGTCCAAGTCAAAATATCATTCTTAGAGTCCACTTCGTAAAGAAAACGTATTCGTCCTTTTATTATTTTAATGAAAATCAAATTCTATATTCATTATCTATAATTCTTACTATAAATATTAGACAATCAAGTGTGAAGAAAATATTATCTATAGTTCGGGAAGTTAATTATGTGTTGGAACAAAAACAAGTCAAATATTAGATATATTTCAATTCTTCTCCATAGAACCAAGTATAAAATTCACCACAAATAATAATATTTACGCCTTAGGTTATCAAAGTTAATTTATTATGTGGCGTGATCACAAATTTTGAATATACCTTCCCATAAGTGTTTGTTTCATTCTCGAAGTGATCTTAAATCTTTTAACATAATTCTCAAAATGTTCAGTTTCATTTTATCTTTAGATTGTGTCAAAACATTATTAATGAGTTGGTTTTGATAACATATAATATTTTTTTTAAGAATTGTTGAACTTCATACTTATTCAGCATCGCTTCACAAACAATAGTGAATAATATCGTATTTTAAAGTGAGTTTGCAACTTTAATAATATAACATTGTGATTCTAAAATATTTTATTAGTTCCATTTTTTCCTCCTATATTATGTCAAAAATGTTGTTGATAACTTGATTTGAATTATATATTATTTTTTTTATTATTTTAAAGAATTGATTATTAAACTTCCTACTTTGTGCATATTCAACAATATAAGCGATTGAAATCTTATTATTTTCAATACGCATTTCTCGTGCAACGCACCAACATAGAGACTAGTACTATATTAAAAGTACGAAAGCCCTTAGCGAAATGTCGTTCGTCTTTTTTACCCTTTAAAATATATTTTACATTGAATAAAATTGTAAAATCAAAAAACTTTCCTAATATTTAGGAGTTGTAAATCAAAGAAGTTTTTTCTAATATAATTCAGTGCTTAATATCTTCTCCTAATAAGGATACAACATATTAAAGACATAACAGAATATAAAAAAGTAGGAGAATTATTTTTGTTGGTTTCGACTTTCGAACAAGGAAATTTCACGATCTTGTGTAATATTTTTGTTCTTTGTCCTTTTTGTTTAATCACAAAGACCAATTTTGCCTCTTTATTTTCCTTTTATATGATTTATTTGTTGTTTTTTAAAATTTAAAATCATAAGTATTTTTAGAAGCTTTGTTGTTAAATTCGTTTATTTCTATTTTTAAAATTTACCACAGCATTGTGTTCTAAGATAATAACTACTGCTGGAAAAATAGAAGTTATTAATTTATGATGAAAAATTAATTACCATAATTTAATTTATAGAAAACGTAAATTACCTCAATGCACACTCCTATTAAATAGATGGAAAATGAATTTAATTTTTTGGTAAAAAAAATCTAATATTATTACTAAGAAAGTTTATTATATAATTTAACTTTATAAAACATGAATTAGTTACGAAATTCATCTTGTAGATTATAATTTTTATAATCAGTTACTAATCAGTCACTGAATAGGATTAGCGATGGATTTATCCATCGCTAATTTTTATTTTTTTTGTAGTTGACTTGTCTATGATACATGGTACCTCGACGATGTTTTTGATACGAAATTAATATAGAAGAACGAGATACATAATAGAACATTAAACTTTCAAAATTATATTGGTTGTTTTCATGCTTAGCTAGTTCATCCACTACTTTTTGACGGAATAGGCTCAATATTTATCATTTTCAAGAGCTTATATTTTTAAAATTTATATTTTGAAGGGCTTATATTTTTTATAATTTTATACGCGTCGATAGAGGGTATACATGACGAAAAAAATAATATTTAGTTATTTTTTAATATTTAAAATTTTAAAATAAAAATAAAATATAGCTCAGTAAATTGTTTCTTATTTAAATTATACGCAAGATTCCTAACGTATATGATATTAAAATCACTTAAATTTTATTTTTATAAATTCCTTTCTCATTTGAACATTAAAAATAAAGTTTTTCTTAGCTAAAATTACAACTTGCTTATTATTATGTGAACAAATATGTAGGATCTTCTAAAATTTAATACTTAAATATTAATTAATATTTCATCTTATATAATTTTTTTATTTGAACACATTGGAAATAAAAGTTTTATTTCACAAAAATATAAATAAATTTCAATATTCAAAATTTGAGATGATTTAAAACTAAAAGTTTCAGAAATAATGTTTATTTATATATACTATATAGAAAAGTTCCAGAAATATAATAAAGTAATAATAATTACAAATACTATATAACTAATCCAACTAAATTCATCATCTTTGCATGTTTCAAAACATATTGAGTTTAACTATTGTGTCAATGTAAATTAATTTTTATTATTTAAACATATATTGCATTTATTTTAACTGCAATTGCTAATTTTCAACAACTTTTTCTTCTTGTATACGTTTAATAATGATTGACGCGATGCACACGTGTAAAGCACGTACACTAACACTAATATTAAAAAAAGCATAGGATGCAACAACTACACCTCCAAATATTATTCATCTTAAATCTATTTTTAATAGTTCCATTAAGTCTAACAATTATAGTTTGTTAAATTATTTTTGGAGTATTAAAAAAAAGTGCTATAAATCATATTACAAAACGAGTTTAAATTATTAGGTTACTTAAAAGGCAAAGCCACTTAATTACCTTCACAAACATAATTGGTGACTTAAAAAAATAAAAAGCAATAGTACATTGATAGCGTAAGAATATATATACACTATTTGACTTTTGAAAAGTTAATTAATGGTGGAATTAGTCTGAAGGGGCGTTAAATAGTTGACCGGAATAAAATATGCTGTCTCTTGCCCAACCCAATCGTTAGACGAGAGAGATGGGGGACGACGGGGTGAAGAACGAGGCAATGGAGATAATGGGGATGTTCCAAGTGCTTCCTCGCCTCGTCGTCTTCGATCTCGATTACACTCTCTGGCCTTTTTATTGGTAATTTCCATCTCTTTGTTCACCCATTTTTTTCTATTCCCTTTAACAAGTTGATTATTTCACTGAGTACCTGCATTCAACACAAGGTTTGGCCGATGAAATGAAATCACCTAGCTTTTTTATTCCAAATAATATACAATCACTCGTTTGTTCTGGACTCCATTTACATCCTCCGTTTCTTTTTACAATTATTTTTGGCTGTTCTCTTCTGTAATTCTATTGATCATGATATACAGTCTTTGGGAAAGCTTCATTTCTTTTTATTTCTCTGTCTTACCCATAGGCTGCTAGGTAATGGGCTTGCAACATAGGTATTTACAGATAATTGGTATACAACCGTGTTTTAGTATAAATATCTTCATGTAAGGTACCATATCCGATACATATTATCCACGTGTATTGGAATATTTTTTAGCTATAACAGCAATCTTTTTAAGGCAAATTATTTTCCCCTACTGGAATAAAATGGGCTCGTATAGAGTGGAATGGTTGTCAAGGATTCGCATAGCCAAATACCACTAGTTTGGGATTGGAATGTAGCTGATCTGCTTGTGACTCTATCATCACAAGCAGCAGAGCGAGGATTGTTTTATTTATGTGTGAATGTATAATGGGAGAGTGACATTCATATTTATGCAAGGTAAGTGGTTAAGAACTTTAAGGGCGTTTGTAGTTTTCAGTTTCTAGCCTGAGTAATTGGTAGGCCAACTTGAGATAGGAGAGTGCTTGTAGAGGCTATTAGTTGATCATGTTTGTGGTTAACCTCTCAAGTTTGTTCAGCCATGTCGTTGCAGCTTATTACTAATGAAAATTGAAATTCCATGATTTTGAAATTCTCTTGAAAGTTTGGCCAACGAAAGACTCGGATCACGTTTACTATTATCATATTGCTTATTTCGTTGGAAAGCAGGGAAAACATCCAATTCCTTCTTAAGAGGATGAACCCGTTGATATGAGGATAAGTTGTTTAAAGAGGTGACATATCAGTGAATTCCAATGATAAGGAATGAGGAACCACGATAAATTGCTGTGATCTACTTGAAAAGGGAAACCAGATAGAGATTATAACAACTGAAAAGGAAGTTTGTGCTTCTTGCAAATTTGCAAGCATGACATTATTTAGTGTTCTGTTTTGGCTAAAGAAATAGTAACATCAAATCTGGAAACACTGACAATAGGAATTTGGAACTAAGAAGTCACTCAAGGAAACCTTTGAATCTCAACCTAGATCGCAAGTGTTAGTGCAATTCTGGAATCTCAATTTTTATTAGAAGCTAGTTGCAAAATCTTGGTCCATAACAATTTGATTTCAGGTGTGCCATGTTTTCCTTCCATTGAGGACTACTGGAATCGGGGGCATATATGTTTTTTATTATCCGTGTTCATTATAATTCAACAAATAAGTACATGTAAGAGTTGATAGAAGGATAAACATTTTTGTTAAAAAAAGCAAACATCAATGGTAGATCAACCAAATTCATTTGATAAAGATATTGGTCTAATCAACTTGAATATAAGCCATACAGGATCTCGGACCCACGGAATAACCTAATGGCTTGCGATGCTGTTGGCTAGATTATGAAGGTATAGTAGGTGTGATTCAATATTAGCATGTGGGATAAAAAGGTTTTTTTTGGGGCCATTCACATGCTCTACAAGACTCGGGAATTTCAGGGCATCAAGAAAGATAGGCTGCTGATATAGGTAGTTGTTGAAGTCAATGAACAATTCTAACATATTATGACTATGGGATTTCAGAAGTAAGATGTGTTTAGAATGGAAATTTGTATTTAGTAAGGTCTGTTCTGGATTTAAGTTGGTTCATATGTAATGGTAGCAGGTACTTAGAATTTTGTAGGTAAGGGTCGTTCACTTGTTTGAGGGATCTGCTCGTCGGCATTGAATTGACAGAGGTGGATTCTTAGGGCGTATTTTTTACCTATTCATACTCGCGCTTTGAGAACCAAGTCATACACGACCATATAAAAATTCTTGAGCTCTTTTTCACATAAGACTATTGAAGTGTATCCATGACTTGACTTGAATATTTCCCCTAACCTTTTGTTTCCTGGAAATAACATTGCAGTTTTTGTTAAAATTCTGCTTAAAATTGGTCTTCTGATAATTTTTTCTGCTTTCTTGTAGTGAATGCCGCTCAAAACAGCAAATGCCATATTTATATCCTCATGCCAAAGGCATTTTATATGCCCTCAAGGACAAGGGAGTTAATATTGCTATTGCCTCAAGGTCACCAACGCCTGATATAGCAAACACTTTTCTTGATAAGTTGGGCCTAACATCAATATTTGCAGCCAAGGTGAGATGATGGAAAACTTTAAACTACTTTCGACCTTACTCCTTTTGGTGCATTCACACTCAATTTTTTCTTTATGGCTAACTTTGTTTTCCATTTAGGTTTCCCTTACTTTTTACAACATAACACAACTTCCCTTTTTAGTATGAGTTGACTTCCGCTAACTCACTTCATGGTTTTAGAAAGCAAAATACACTAGGAGCAAAAGTGTATAGAAAATGACGAAAATAAAACTTCTTTAATACCTTATGGTAGGCTGAAGCCGAGCATTCAATTCCAGTGTGTGAAGTAAGAGGTCTAGTATTGTATGATTCATGTGCTCGTTTACCAGTAGGTTTCTTATATGGTTGTGTGTAATTATGTAGTATGGGCGTGTTTAAAAGTGCAGCCCGGTGCACTAAGCTTCCGCTATGCGTGAGATTGGGAGAAGTGTCCGACCACATTGGGCCTATTTTATGGACATCTCTAGCATGTTCTACCTTTTTTTTTGATTTTGCACCGGGTGTCCGAGTCTCTTTGAGCCCCGACTAATCCCGGGGGTGCACAAGGCCCTCGGCAAGGAGTTTCCCGCAAGTGCACCACGGTTAATTCAGGTTTTACCCAGTCCGATGGCCCTCAGAAATTGTTTGCACCCAGTGGGTTTCGAACTTGAGACCTTGAAAGGGAGCAAACCCCAAGGCTCAAGTCAATTGCCACCAGGTCAACCCCTGAGGGTTAGCATGTTCTACCTTTTTTCGTAATTTTAAAGAATCCACATGAAGTACCCTCATCCATATCACCGTTTGGCATGGGCACGTGAAGCAAAATTAAAGATACATGTAACATAGGGAGCACCCAGATTTGTGGTAATATGGCCCAAATGCTAGAGGACTTGGTGTTTGATCTCATTTTGCAGCACATATCTTCTTTAAGGAACACAAAGGGAATGACTTACTTGGAAGGTATGGTTAGGTCTCTCAAGAAAGTTATGAATAGTTCTCTCAAGAATGAGGTCACCTGTGGCTGGGAATTGTGATAGGCAAAAACCATGAACTAGAATTTTGATTTCTTGAGAAGCAACAAGTTATTTAGTGGAAAAAGAAAAACTATAGCATAATGCTACTGCAGCTACTAGGGCCAAATAATAGAAGAATATTGCACTAAGCATCTTTAGTAATGAGCCAGGTTTTTATGACCCCCAAAAAAAGGGGGGGGGGGGGGGGGGATAAAATAGTGCTCTAATCTATTAGCTTAATGTTAGAACATCCTATTATTTTATCAAGCCAAGGAGCCCTGAGGAAAATAAAACTATAAAATCACTGACAAAATTGTCTTTAACTCGATATTTTAATACAGCACCTTCAAGCTTTATAGGACGAACAATCTGAAACACTCATTTCTTGTCAACCAAAGAAACTGCTTTGAAAGAAAGAATATAATATGAGTATTGAACATAATAAAAACTAAATAAATAACAAACTGATGTAATCATATAATGAAGGCAAAATAGCCTCTGGGCCACCTAAACTTGTACCCAATTGCCAACCCGGTAAATGAACTTAGAAGTTTCCCATTTGAATACTTATACTTGACGGATGAGTACTAATAAACACCTCCAGCTAAGCGTGTTCCTCAATCGCTATGACACAGTTGACACGTCATATTCTTAACCTATTATTGTTTGGCAAGTGTAATTTACAGGTCCCAGTCATTTTTCACCAATTTATTAAAAAATTTTAAAAAAACTTTCTCTTCTTCTACACCAATGTAGCCCCACCATCACCATATGTTTCATCTACCATCGACATCATCCTCATCTACTCTAAAATCCCCTCAAATCAACTATGAACTCCATCCTTCTTCATTCTAAAACTTCCAAATCAATAAAAAAACACGAATTTCTTAATATTTTAACTTTTTTTTCTTTCTATTCCTATTTGCTATACCTGCCAGGATCGTGGGGGGCGAAAGAAATTGGGAAGTTTCATAAGATATATGGCAATTCCGATAGAATTCAACTCTCAAAACCCCAAGAGAAGCACAATCAATTCGCCCCGAAAATATCGTGACCTCATCAAAAATCACCTTTGATAATCATCACTTTTTCATCTTTAACTACTAAGACCAATCAAAATCACAATCCCTGAAAAATCAAAAAGTTGCACAAAATCTTCATCATAAGAAAAAGAAAATTAATCGTGAAAAGGAAGAAGAGAAATTAAAGAGGAATTAGGGGAGGCGGAGGGAACGACGTTAATGGGGGAAAGGAACAGAAGGAACAGAAAAAGGGGAAGAAAGGGGGTGATTAGCGAAGGGGTAGGGAAAGAAAGTGTCTGATTTTACATTTCCTTTGTTTCTTTATTGTTTATAGTTTTAGTTTTTTTTAAAATGAAAACTAGCATAGTTACGCGCCTTACAAGCGTGATTTGCACGTAGCTCGACCGCATCAGCTATGTCATCGCCACATAAGCATGGTCAATGGTCAAAGTGGTTTATTAATGTGAAAATGATTAAGTTGAAGTGTTCAAATGGAAAACTTTTAAGTTCATTTACCGGGTTGGCAATTGAGTGCAAGTTTAGGTGGCTCGGAGGCCATTTTGCCCATAATGAATCCAGTTCTAAATTAAAGCACTGTCACGATGGTGCTGCTACACTTCATCGCTAACTGTTACAAATAGCTGTACTGTTTACATTTTTCAATGATATTTTCTCATGAATCACGTTCTCTACATATTGGTTTCCTCAGCCTTTAGCGATGATGATTTTGAGACCTCGAACTCTATTTGCAGCTGCTGGTATTATAAAGCAAACTTAATGATAATAATATCTGAAAGTTGACATCATGAACGCAGCTGGATAACTTTTTGCGGCCCTAAAGTTGGTGATATATGTGTATGACCATAATCTGAATGCTTAGAGTTGCAGGAAATATTTTCCAGTTGGACACACAAAACCGAACACTTTCAGAAGATCATTAGGAGGACAGGGGTGCCTTATAAGGAGATGCTATTCTTTGATGATGAGGATCGTAATATAGAGTCGGTAAAAATCTCTGCTCTTGAAATTTGCTCAGAAAAAAAAAACTCTTCCTTGTGAATCACGTGATGCTTTTCTGTTGATCTTTCTATCATTTCCCACTTGTTACCTGAGGCTAAGATCATCTATAGTACTGTCATGTACTTCAGGAGACTCACTAAGAGTACATGGTGGTTTTATATTGTAGGTTTCGAAGATGGGTGTGACAAGCATATTGGTGGATGATGGGGTAAATCTTGGGGCTTTGAAGCAGGCTCTCTCAGAGTTTGCTCAGAATTCAGCTTCAGGGAAAAAGAACAAAGAAAAACGGCTGCCAGATTCATCAATAAGTGATGAGCTACAGTAATCCAATTGTACAAGATCCCCACTTGCATTTAGGGGTCATATATTCGCATTTTGATACAGTTAAGAAAAATTTTACGTCAATATGGAACTTTTTGAACAATTGTATGCATTAAAAGCGGTGATTATCTCTGGTATCAGCTTTGAATTTGATATATCCATTTTCTTTCACAATAAAACAGACTAATTATAGTTCATTTGAAGAGGTGTTTTAGCATGCTCAAACCATTTTATACAAGGCCTGTTCTCTGCCAGTTATTTTGGTGTTGCAGTATGTCAAGTACACTTCCAACGTAAGTGATCATATAACATTCTCAAAATTTATATAAACTGAATATTTTCATAACTTGTCAAAGTAAGAGAGGTAATTGTAACATCTAGGACTTTTTTTTAAAAAAAAAAAAAACTTCAAGTTACAATTACTGGACCTCCAGCAACATTCTCAAAACTGTAGAACTAAAACAGTTTCAAAATCACGTTTAACTAGATTAAGTAGAAATGTAAGTTCTAAGACTTAAGACTAACCAATCTTCCTTCAGAAAAGGAACCACAGGTTAGTGACCAGCACATGAACCAATATACAGATTTCCATATTTCTTTTAACAACAAAAGAAGAATCTTTGATTACATTGGAAGAATATTAAAGTACCACACATACAACGAAATGCAGAAAGTTCCAAAATCCTTGAGTCTCGTCTGTTTGCCATCCAGATTTGCAAATCTTGGAGAACTCCACTACAAAAATTCTTTTTTTTCCTTTCCTTTTTTTCATTTTTTTTTTTGGGTGTTTGAAGTACAGAACTGCTCCCTCATTTCAAAAATGGCCTAACAGTTGAGCTCTACCAATGGAGTTCTTTCATCAGTTCCTGTTTTGGCAGTTGAAAAAGGAGTTCCAGTATATTGGCCTCTCCCTAAATTACTAAGTGGTGGCTCTTTTACTTCCTCAGGGTTCCCCAACATTTTTTCTAGCTGTCTTACAAGTGCAACATCTTCAAAGCAAACTTCACTGATTCTTCCATTGATTCCTTCCATTTGTACTAATAATTCCTCCCTATCAACTGAAAGTTTCTTATTTTCTTCAAGCAAATCATTTTTCTGAGATTCAATCTCCTGAATTTGGGCCTCCAAGTGCATCCGTTCATTGCCAAAATGAGCTTTCAGCTCATCCAATTCCTTTTTACTTGCTTGCAACAATGTTTCCAGCTGCCCCTCCTTCTGTCTTGAATCAGACAAGTATTTATTTAGAAGTTCAAACTTCTGATCTGTATCACCCAATTTCACCTCTAACTCAGCAATCACATTGTTTTTCTCTTTAATCTCAAGCATTTTTAAACTCTCAGCCGTCTCCAAAGCTGTAAAAGCAATTTCTTTACAGATTACATCATCCTCCAAATCTTTGGCCCGTTCAAGAAGATGTTGCATTTCCCCGTCTTTCTCTTTCACAGTCAGCAACAGGCTCTCCTTCTCCTGATCAAAAGCCTTCCGGGCGTCTGATTGTGCTTGCTCATTTTGAAGGTCTGTATCAGCCAACTCTTTCTCCAAGCAAAAAATCTTAGTTTGAAGAATTTCTATGCTACAATCCTTGCCTTTTGCAATTTGACAATATTGTAGCTTCTCCTGATTTAAAGCTTCCACTGCCTCTGTTCTTTCAACAATCTTCAACTCGAGTTCTGTAATCTCTTGTTGTAGCTCATTTGTTTTGGCTTCTCTCTCTTTCAAAATCCCAAGTAAGCTCTCCTGCTCTTGCTTTTGGGCGAACCGGTTCTCTCCAAGGCAGTCTTTAAGCTTTCCTGCTTCAGCTTTCCACTTCTCTAGTTCAAGTTTGCTCTCTTTGACTTCAGCCCTTGCTTTGGCCAGGTCAGCTTTGGCTTCTTCTGAAGCATCTTTCAGAGCATTACCCAATTGCAGGACCTGTCCCCTGAGGTGAAATTGGCAGTTAGATGAGTTTTCAAGCATCTTTTTATACTCACTCAGTTCTGCCTCTAAAAGGATTGCTTGTTCACGCTTCTGATGTAGATTTTTGCTATTCGGTTCTAGATCTGCCTTCGCTCGAGAGTTTTCCTTGGTCAAGGCATGAATTTCTGATTTTAAGACCATGACTAACACAGATATCTCACCATTAAGAACATCACACGCATCACGGCAATCTTCCAGCTCCTTTTCTAGCTCTTCTATGTGCTTTTCTTTACCTTTTAATTCAGACATGCATCTTTTCATAACTTCTGTAACTTTTCCTATCTGGGAGCTCCATTCAGCTTCTTTTTCTTTGAGGTTTAAGGAACACTTTCTGTGTAACTGCTTCAAATCCTGGAAATTGGTTCGCAGTTTCTTCAGTGAAGAAGCGGACGCAGCATCCTGGAGTTGAGTCTCTTGAAGCTCTTTGAGAGATCCTCGTAACTCTTGATTTTCTTGTTCAATCTGCATACTTTGGCATTTTAGATCCTTGAACAGTGTCTCTTTTGTTCGGAGTAAGTTTCTTAACTCTCCAATTTCTTCATCCCTCTTGATGGTCAACTTCTCGAGCTTTGAGTTTGCTTCTTGGCACTCAAAAGAGATATCATGGAATCGAGATCTGAACTCAGACACTTCAATTTCTAGAATTCTTCTTCTGCTTTCTTGATGTGCCAAAGCTTGGTTACACATCCTCAATTGGCTTTGGAGGCCTTCTGAGATTCGAGTCTGAGAATCCAACCTTGCTTGCAATGATGAAATTTCTTCAAGCATTGCTGACTTTTCCTGTCCCCACTCCACCTTACTGGTGTTGAACTGATCATGGATCCTTTCATGAGCTTCTTCAAGATGTTTAAACTGCTCACTCTTCCATTTCAGCTGATCTTTTGCATTCCTATTTTCTTCCTCAAGTTTTTGGATAATGTCATCTCCAACTTTCAGATCGTTGGATGCCGGTGCTTTTAGCTCTGATTCAATGCAGGTTTCCTGCCTAACTGACACGAGTTGCTTAAGAGCATTGATTTCTTTATTACTTGCACCAATCTGCATTTCCAAATCTTGAATTCTGGATATTGCTTCATCCAAAGAGAACACCAAATCCTTGTTTTGTACCTCCAACTTTCCAATATTCTCCCTATAATCAAGTTGCAGCTTCTCATGAGCAGAACTAAGATTCTGGAGACATGATTCTTTCTCATGTAGACTGAACTTTAGGTCATCACAGAGTCTCTTGACCTCAAATATTTTCTCAGATTTGACAAATAAGTCATTTGCCAGTCTTTGAGTCTCCACCTTAGCTTCTTGAAGTTTCGCTAATTGATCAACGTGGGCTTTCCGCAAACTCTCCGTCAAATCCGTTTTGGTCCGGCAGTCTTCTCTGAGCTTTTCCACCTCTCCTTTCACAGCATCTAGCTCCTCATAAACTTTGTCCATTTGCCTAGCTTCTTATGTTGATGATGATTATTCTGACACACAAACACAACAGTTCACACTTAGTAACCAGAGTTCCACGAATTCTTTTTGTTTTCCCCCTTCACGTTAATGCTTTAGCTGAAAGGATAATAGATAATAGTTCAATTTCCTCTTTCAAAATGAATCATCAGAGTACAAAAAACTGTTGAACAACAAACTAAGCTATTTTACCATCTATAACTACTCTTCCAAGGGGAATTATCAATCACTAACAAAATCAAGCTTAACAGAAGCTGGGCCTCAACGAACCATGAAACGTAATTGGATTCATGATGTGCAGATTCGACAATAAATAGACAAACAAAGACATAAGCAATAATCCTCCATCTCTCAAACTCAGGGATGAAGCTGAAGGGAAGTAAGGGCTCAATTGAATCCCCTCTGCGGAAAAAATTGTAGTGTTCAAATAGGGGGAAAAACAAAATGTGAACAGTTGAATCCCCTTGACATAAGAGAAGATTCAAAGGGGGTTCAAAAATTGCTTTAGATCAAAGGCCCAAATCATAAGCGTGACGCTTTAGTATTTTTTTTGAATCCCCTGGTGTGAATCTCTAACTCTGCCATTGTTCAAACCTAAATTGCTCGGATACGGGATCTAGAGGTTGGATCATTCGAGGCGTAAATTCTAAGATTTGGGAATATGGATCCTAGTACGGATACGGGTGCGGTGATCCCTAAAAATAATTCAAAAAAGAAAATTGTGAAATACTTACTTATAGCTTATAAAGTGTAATTTCTTTTTTATTCTCAAGTGTAATAAGTAAAAGATTGATTTTCCAGATAAGGTATGATTTCGGGAATCATGTTGTATCTCATCTCAAATTTTTCCGTCTGTACCAGACCAACATAGGTTCAAACTGTCTCCACAAACACAAATCTATCAATTATGTCTAAATCTCATGAATCTTCTGTAACATGTCTTCCCTATTCAGGTTCTTTGACTATTTCTACCCCGAACAAGTTACAAAGCTCATATAGGCGGAATTGACTAAATAATCACTAATCTTACGGGAAACAAAAAGTCGAACTTTTCCTTATCCTTTTCCCCTGTTTTCACCCTTTTTCGTTTAATACTCGAACAACCACATTGATCAAGAAAGAAAGATTGCACAATCAAGAAAATCTTGAGGCTTAACCGAATTATACGAGATACCGACGAATCCATTGACCAAAACGAGAAAAGGGCCGGTATTGAATTGGGAAGCAAAAGACACTTGAAATGTACATGAGAAAGATCTGCAAAATATAGCATTTCTATAGATGGGACTAATATCAAATAATTCGAAGTATAATTTTTACCTTTTATCAGAAACATAACACGGTTGAATTGACTGGTATAATCATTTGTCCTTATCAAAACATTGGGGTTTCTTGACAGAGGAAGAACAACCGTGGTAGAAATTGGAAATCGAGAGGGGCTTTGAAGCGGGAACTTGTTTAGGTTTGTTTTTGAATTTTGATATTTGGAAAATCGCACCGCTTATTTGTCTATTCATAAAATTCCACCCCTCCCCCCTCCTTATCTTTTTTCTTTTTGAATTACGACATACCAAGGCCGGTTTGTCATGAAATTTTGCAAATTTTTAGAAATTTTTGAATTACGACATACCAAGGCCGGTTTGTCATGAAATTTTGCAAATTTTTAGAAATTTTTAGAAAATGAGTTTTTCAAAACCACTGTCTCAAAATTTTCAGAAAATTTCTCTTTTCTCACTCATAAAACAACAATATTTTTTCAAGTGAAATGCATATCAAAACATAATTTCAAATTCAAAATACTATTTTTCAGTTTAACTCTAAATACTGCTTTTTTCAAAAATTACAATTTTATGTCTAAATGCCTACTAAGTGTAGTAACCGGAAAAATAATTGCACCTGTTGAAATTCTTTTTCTGTACCCAATAAATAATTCAACAGCCAAAGTATTCCAATTTGAATTGTGATGTCACGAATTGAATTTTAGTGATTTCTTGTATATTTTTCCTTTTGCATATCCGTGAAGAAAACATTAGCTAAAAGGATAAATTCTTAAATTAGCCTTATTTAATCTTCAATTTCAATTTAATATTGCTTCTTGTTTTAACTAGATTAGTCTTTTTCCACATTTATTAGAGTAAGAGTAAATTAAAGAAAAAATAATTATTATTTTTTTGTTATTCTAAGAACGACAAGTATTTTGGAATAATTATATTTTAGTAAAAGTGACAAGTAAAATGGAACAGATGGAGTATTATTCTTAAGGGATAATTTCATAGAGCTAGCTCCGTAGGTTTTGATTTCTAACTCTAACCTTCCTTGTGGTTGTTGTTTGTGATATTGTGCTTAATTACCTTCCTTATTTTGATATTTATAATAATATTTAACATATCTATCAATAATGTAAAATAATTGTAATTTGTCCATTTTAAGATTACACTTTTTTTATTAACTACTTTTATTAATATGTCTGAATAACTTCATCCATTATTCTAAAACATGTTACATATCAAAATAGAAGAGAAGTCATCATTTAAAGAAGTTTTGCATGTTTCATTACGTAAGTTTTTTCTCTCTCTAAAATGAGCGCTCCTATCACCGAAAGCTGAAGATGAATAGGAAATCGAAATCTGAAGGGAGGGGCAGAATCAGCATGGGTAATGCAAATCAATGTGATAGGCAAGCTAGGAATCCTGCAAGCAGGGGATTCGAAGAAGACGAGAAACATCAATGTAATTCAAAGGATAATACCGTTGGATTTGACACAAATATCATCGTCAATGACTCCAATTAACACTCTGATGAGTAGCCAAACTGAGTAGAAGGATACTCAGAGAAAATCTATAAGCAAGTCCTGGACAGATATGGTGGAAGAAGAAACTAATGGAATAGTAACCAAATGTATGGAGCAAAACCCCCATCCGAATAATTCCTGGAGTAGGACAGTGAGAAGGGTACCAAAGAAGGAGGGATTTGACCTAAATCCAATTGAACCTAGTGAGACTAATTTGAAAATATCAATGAATGATATTAAAGAGGAAGTAAATTTCTGGCAGAATGCAGTAATTTGCTGTGTACTGGGATCAAATCCTCTTCAATCTATTATGGATGCTATTTTAGGAGGATATGGCGAGGACTAGGTATTGATAAAATTACTCAGGTACATAAAGGAGTCTTCCTGGTGAGATTCCACAATGAAGAGAACAAAATTAAGGTAGCAGAGGATGACATACAAATGTTTGACAGGAAACTTGTTGTGGTCAAGCCGTGGAGATTAGATATAAATATTAAAAAAGGAAATAGTGGATAGAATTCCAATATGGGTTCGACTGACAGGGTTGGATATGAAGTATCGGGGGAAGAATGCATTGACGGAGATTGCATAGATGATCTACAATCCCTTAAACGAAGATTGCAGGGATGATTGGCAATCCCTTAAAATATAGAGCTACAACATAAAAGGAATGAATGACATATACTAGAGTATTGGTTGAGATACCTCTGAATCAGACTTATCCTTCTACAGTTAGATTTGAAAATAAATATGGAAGAATTCTGGAACAAGAGGTAGCTTATGAATGGAAATCAGTTCTATGTACCAAATGCAAGAAATTTGGACATGAACTAGGGGAATGTAGGAAACTAATCAAAGAGGAAGCAGAAATAGGGGAAATGAGAAAAAGGGTGCAGCAAAAAAGAAGGGAAAGGTGATCAGAAGGCACAACAGAAGAAGGGTTCTATTCAGAAGAACCACAAAAAGCAAGAGACCCCAAAATAGATCCTAGGCATACAAACCATGGTTGGCTAACAAAGGATGAGGTACTGGTAGAAATGAGATGGTCATAAGAGAAGGTGGAAACATAAAAATAAGTAATACATATGATGTGTTGGAAAACCAGGAAGGTAAGAAGAAGGAGAAAGAAGTGGATAGTAAGGTAGATTCTCTCATCCTTGAGAGAGATTCTACTGGTATAGGGCCAGGACATGGATAGGGAGGGGGAAACCCCTCTCTTAATGGATAACATAGGATTCTGGAATACTAGGGGCCTGAATAAGTTGGCTAAGCAAAGGGAAGTCAATCCATTTATGCATAACACCAGGGTAGGCTTATTTGGGCTCCTAGAAACTAAGATTAAGAGGGGCAAGGCTCAGACAACATTCTTAATTTGTGTAAGGGTTGGTCTTTTACAACAAACCTAACAATATATCCAGGTGGCAGGATATGGGTACTCTGGACATCTATGGTGTTTAGTGTAACTATTGAGGAGGTAACTAAACAAGTGATATATTGCGGGGTGAAACATCAAGGTATAGGGGAGCAGTTTGAAGTAACTCTAGTATATGGTTTTAATGACCAGACATCTAGAAGAAGTTTATAGGAGAAACTAGAGCAGATGGCAAGTCAGATAAAAAGGCCATGCCTATGCGTCTCGGCAGTTGAGGATCCATGAGAAGAATTATCCAGTCCACGACTTGGAATTGGAATCTATTGTTCATGCATTGAAGATTTGGTGGCACTATTTGTATGGTGTCCCTTGTGAGGTCTATACTGACCACCGGAGTCTACAACTTATTTTCAAATAGTATGATATTAATTTGCGACAGCGGAGATCGTTAGAGTTGCTTAAAGACTATGATATCACTATTCTATATCATCCTGGGAAGGCCAATGTGGTGGCCGATGCCTTGAGTCAAAAGGCGGAGAGTATGGGTAGTTTTGCATATCTAACGACTATAGAGAGGTCACTAGCCTTAGAGGTTCAGGCCTTGGCCAACAAGTTTGTCGGATTGGATGTTTCAGAGCCCAGTCGAGTTTGCTTGTGTGGTTTCTTGGTATTCTTTATATGATCGCATCAGAGAGCGTTAGTATGATAAACCCCATTTTCTTATCCTTAAGGACACGGTACAGCACGGCGATGCCAAGTAGGTTTCTATTAGAGATGACGGGGTGTTGCAGATGCAGGGCCGATTATGTGTGCCCAATGTGGATGGGTTATGTGAGTTCATTCTTGAGAAGGCTCACAGTTCGCGATATTTCATTCATCCAGGTGCCGCTAAGATATATTATGATTTGAGGTAGTACTATTGGTGGAGGAGAATGAAGAAAGACATAGTGGAGTATGTAGCTCAGTGCCTAAATTATCAGCAAGTGAAGTACGAGCATCAGAGGCTAGGCAGTTTGCTCCAGATACTTGAGATTCCCGAGTGGAAGTGGGATCGTTTCACCATAGATTTCGTTGTTGGGCTCCCACAGACTCGGAAGAAGTTTGACGATGTTTGGGTGATTGTGGATAGGTTGACCAAGTCGGCTCATTTCATTCTGGTGGTGACCACCTATTCTTCAAAGCAACTAGGATAGATCTATATCTGCGAGATTATCGAACTTCATAGTGTGCCGACATACATTATCTCCGATCGTGGTACGCAATTCACATCGTATTTCTTGAGAGCTATGCAGCATGAGTTAGGCAACGGGTTAAGTTGAGTACAAAATTTCACCCCCAAATGGACGGACACTCTGAGCGCACCATTTAGATATTAAACGATATGTTTTGCGTCTGTGTTATGGATTTCGGGGGTTCTTGGGATTAGTTTTTACCTCTTACGGAGTTTTTCTACAACAACAGCTACCGATCGAGTATTCAGATGGCTCCTTATGAGGCCCTATATGGGAGACGATGTCGTTCTCCAGTCAGTTGGTTTGAGCCGGGAGAGGCTAAGTTGTTATGCATGGATTTGGTTTGATATGCCTTAGAGAAGGTCAAATTGATTTAGGATCGACTTCGTACAGCCTAGTCTAGGCAGAAGAGTTATGCTGATTGGAAGGTTCGTGATATATCATTTATGGTTGGGGAGTGGGTTTTGCTCCTGATTTTTCCCATGAAGGGTGTGATGAGGTTCAAAAAGCAGGGCAAGTTGAGCCCTAGGTATATCAGACCTTTGAGATCCTCGCGAGGATTGGTGAGGTAGCCTACAAGCTTGCATTTCTACCTAGCTTATATGCGGTCCATCTGGTGTTTAATGTTTCTTATCTCCGAAAGTATTATGGCGATCCGTCACATGTTTTAGACTTCAGCACAGTCCAATTGGACAAGGATTTGACTAATATTAAGGAGCTGGTGGCTATCTTGGACAGACAGGTCCGAAAGTTAAGATAAAATAATAGTGCTTCAGTGAAGGTTCAATGGAGGGGTCATCCGGTCGAGGAGGCGACCTGGGAGACCGAGCACGACATGCAGAGTCGTTATCCTCATCTATTCATCACTTCAGGTATGTCCTTATGCACGTTCGAGGACAAACGTTTATTTTAAGAGGGGGAGAATGTAACAACCTGATTGGTTGTTTTGTATAATTATGCCTCGTTTCCCCTTTTCATGCTTCACACATGTGTGTTTATGGTTTTATGACTAATGGGGTTGGTTTGTTTCGTTCCTGGATGATTTAGGGTTGTTTTGGACCCTTTGATTCTTGACTTAGAAGCTTAAGTTAGAAATATTGACCAAACTTTGACTTTTGTGAAAACAACTCCAGAACAGTATTTTGATGGCTCTAATAGCTTTGTATCGTGATTTTGAACTTGGGCGTATGCCCGAAATTGAATTCAGAAGTCTGTAGGTTGATTTATGTTGTTTTGCCGAAATTTGGCAATTTGAAGTTGAAATGTTTGACAATAGCTTGACTTTTATCTATTGAGTTTGGACTTTAATTTTGGGACTTGGAATAGGTCTTTTATAATATTTAGAATTTTTATGCAAAATTTTGTATCATTTGGAGTTGAATTGATAGGATTCAGACGCTTTGTCTTGAAAATTTACTTTGAAATTCATGCATTTTAGTGATCGATTCGTAGTTCTAGATGTTATTTTTGCATTTTAATCACGTGAGCGAGTTCGTATGATATTTTTATACTTGTGTGGATGTTTGGTTTGGAGCCCCGAGGGCTCGGATTAGTTTCGGATATGTTTCAGAATGTTTTGGATTGAAAACCAGGATCTGGTGTCTGATGCCTCAGGTATCGCATTTGCGAATACCAGGTTCACAATTGCAAGCTTAGCAGGGGGCCTCAGGTATCGCAATTGCGATACCTTGCTCGTAATTGCGAATTAGCTCAGGTAGAGGGGTAGTTCGCATTTGCGACAGAACAATCGCATTTGCAATGGGGATAGACTTCACAAATGTGGAGTCAATGTCGCACTTGCAATCTCGTCTTAGGCTGGCCAGTTGCCGCATTTGCGAGGTATTCTTCGCAATTGTGACATCTAAATCTGATAAAAAAGGCTGGGAGTCGGGATATCATCTCATATTCTCTCATTTTAGAACTCTAGACTCGGTAGTAGGCGATTTGGAGAGGGAATTTTCATTTACAAACATTGGATAAGTGATTATAATCTATTTCCAACTATGTTTCATCAAAATATCTTAGATCTAACATCAAAAGCATGTGAATCAAAGTGAAAATTTGTGAAAAATTCTCAAGTTTTTGAAAAATAAGAATTTGAGTTTTGAGAGTCGATTTGGACTCAGATTTTGAAACTAATCATTATATGAACTCGTGGGGTTATGGGTAGTTGGAATCTACCCTTGGACCCGAGTTTTGACCGGGCGGCCCCCGGGTTGTCTTTGGTTGACTTTTTGAAAAAAATATAAAGATCATAGCTTTATCTATTGTAATTGATTTTCCTTGCATTGTTTGATGATATTAAGTCGATTTTGGTTAGATTTGAGCCGTGTGGAGGCGAATTTTAGGGGAAAAGCGATTTTCGAGGGTTGAGTTGGCCTAGTTGAGGTACGTATCTTACCTAACATTGTTTGGGAAAAACTACCCCTTAGGATTTGGAATTGATTGTGCCATTTGTGCTATGTGAAAGCCGTGTACGTAAGGTGATGAGTGGGTACACGGGTTATATGTGGTATTTGATCGGTTTAGGCTACTTAGACTCCTTCCATTCTTTAATTGAACTATCATATAATTTTCTATATTCTCATAGTCAATCTACTCTTACTTGTGTTAGTTTATCCATACATGCCTTAAACGACTTTGTTAACGCTTGTTCTACATCTTACTTGATATTTTGCTCTTATGCTTTAGTTGAAGTTGTTGCCTCTTTCATTGTTACATGTTATCCCTTCCATTGTTGATTTATCATTATTTGAAGCCATTATTACATGTTATCTCTTCCATTGTTGACTTATCCTTATTTGAAGTCAATGTTATATGTTATCTCTTCCATTGTTGATTTATCATTATTTGAAGTCATTGTTATATGTTATCTCTTCCATTGTTGATTATCCTTATTTGAATTCATCGTTACATGTTATCTCTTCCATTGTAAGTTATTCTTATTTAATATCATGGTTGCACTTTATCTTTTTCATTGTTGAATTATTGGTGTTGAAGTTGTGAAAGTCGTTGTCACATTGAGGCGAAGTTGTTAATTGTTGAGAAATCCTTCTTGTGGAGAAATTTAATTTCATTGTTATTGTTGATATTCTTGTACACATTATGGTTGAGACATGGACTATTGTTGTGAAAATATTGATATTGTTTATTATTGGCAAATTATGGCATATGGACACTTGCGGCGTGAGTTGTTATTGTGATGTGATATTGATGCGCATGCAGCGGTATAAGGATATGGGTTAATGTGCGGAGACATAAGGTGGAACTTATGTGTGTGTTTCTTGTAAGGAAATTACTTGAAGCCACGCGGCGTCATATGGTGGTCTAAAGTGCGTGTAGCTATTTTGGAAAAAATATTTTCAAAACTATTTAAATGTAAGGCTCATGCGGCGGTAAAAGGAAAGATTGTAATTGAAATTAAGAAATGTGAATACGAGGCGGTACCTCGGTTATGATTCTTGTTGTTTATCTCAGGCTGTAAAGAGTTATTGGTGAAACATTTCTTGTTGCTTTTATTCTTCCTTGTCTTGTCAGTTTGGATCCGTACTTGACTGTGGTGGTTCTCTTTAATTGCTTCCTTTATGTTATCTCTATGCTTACAATTCTGGCATTTGTCTATATTATTAACTTGTTTTTGTATCAGTTATTTCTCCGCCTCCTATTACTTCCTGTTATTATATTTTCATTCTATTTAGGCAAAATACATAAGTTGGCACCTGAGTTATGGACCAAATCCCTGTTATACACTTTTTATGGGCGGAAATAATATTACACACTCAACCTTTTAAAAATGTGTCTAATACACACCTTCTTTGACCAAGACCTAGCATGTGTAAAACACCAAGATAGAAGCCTGTCTACCAGGTAAAATACTGTTTAAATACTTATTTAATGCCACGTGTCAGCAAATCCCTCATCTTCCCCACCCTCCCTCTATCTCTCTATCTTGTTTTTCCGCCGGCCAACCTCCACCTCCACCTCCATCCCTTCTCTTCTTTTTTCTTCCTTTTTTTTTTCCTAAACCTTTATTTGTTCAGAACTCTCTATCCCTTTATCATCTTCCTCATCAATACCACCACAACCACTTTCCTCTATTGAAGCACTTTCTTTTACTTTTTTTTATTTAAGTGTAACTGATATTTTAGATCTCGCCTTATGATTAGAATTATTTTGCTGGGATTTATGCTGTTGATTTGGAACTCAAATGGGTTCTTGAAATTGGAAAAATAATTACAAGCTTGAAGTATAGTAATCCAAATTATGAGGGGCTTATACTTGTTCGTTTCTTCTCTTTTTTTGTTTGAATATAAAAATATTATTTCTGTTGGTGGTTGATTTGGGTCAGGAGGAGTCTAAGACCCTTTGCTCAAAAATGGTGGATGGTTGTTAATATTTTTGGTGGCAACCATGAATTTTGAAAATGTAATGAAAATTTGTTGTTTTTGGGTGAAAATGGAAGTTTTTTTTGGTGTTTATCATTTTGGTGGTTGAATATGCAAGGTTTCTAGCTTTTCTTTGACATGATTTTCCGACGATTAAGATGAAGAAGATGGAGTATCGTTTTTAAGTGTTTTTTTTTAATTGAGGACATGTGTCAAAATCTTATTGGCGCGTAGTATACACTTGTCGAGAAAAAATGGTCAAACACTGAAGTGGTGTGTATTAGACACACTTTTAAAAGGTTGAGTATGTAATATTATTTCCGCCCATAGAAAGTGTGTAACAGGATTTGGTCCATAGCTCAGGTGCCAACTTATGTATTTTTTCTTCTATTTATTATGTCCTTGTATGTGTCTTGACCTGGCCTCGTAACTACTCTACCGAGGCTAGGCTTGATACTTATTGGGTATCGTTGTGGTGTACTCATACTACGTTTCTATACATCTTTTTGTGCAGATCCAGGTACGGCTGCACTGCTGGACATTAGTGTTTGATTGCAGCTGTTATTTGAAGACTTCAAGGTATACCTGCTCGGCGTTCGTAGGCCTCGGAGTCACCTTCTGTTATCCTTATAGTATTGTTGTTCCCTTTATTAGACAATGTTGTATTAGGTGTTTTGGAATATTCTGTAGAAGCTTATGACTCAGTCTCACCGGGTTTTGGGAGCATTGTAGTTGTGTTTCAATTATCGAGATATTTATGAGAACTATTAGTTTATATTATGTCTTAGCTTTTATTTCTGTCAAAGTCTCTCATTGTTAGGCTTACCTAGTCTTAGAGACAAGGTGCCATCACGATATTCTAAGGAGCGGAAATTGGAATCGTGATAGCTGCTTTCCCATGCTCCGATGTGCAGTGCCCGGAGTCTCCTTCCTGTTGCATTTTATATTTCTGTCTATTTCATTTTCAGACAGTAGCTGTAGTGATTTGTATATTCTACTATATTGCCTGTGCACTTGTGACACCGAGTTTTGAAAAGTTCTAGTAGACGCTTATGGTTTTCTTTTTATTCAATAATATCACCATTTTACTTTCATGTTTTATTTATGCTTGCATCACCATGGCTTCCATACTTTGTTTCTTTATTAAATAAACTTCATGATTTAAAATATAATAAAATGAGCAATTAAATAGATAGATGACTATTGGCTTGCCTAACAGCGACGTTGGGCGTCATCGCGGCCTTTAGTGAGAATTAGGCCGTGGCAACTTGGTATCAGAGCACTAGGTTCACATAGGTCTAACGAGTCATGCTCCGGCCTAGTAGAGTCTTGTAGATCGCTGCGGAGATGTCCGTACTTATCTTTGAGAGGCTATATGGTGCTAGGAAACATCTCTTTCTCCATCTTCCATCGTGCAATTAATGTTGTGCTAAGTATCTTTCTCTTATTCTCTCACAGATGGTGAGAACATGTGCTATAGTTGTACCCAGTGGAAGAGGCGCTGCTCCCCTTGTTGTTAGAGGATGAGGAAGAGGCCGGGGGAGGGCCACAACACCTGCTAGAGGACGACGACATCCTAGAGTTGCTCTTGTTGTACCTCCAGTAGATCCAGTGGAGGATCATATTATTGAGGAGAAGAATGAGGCTCCTGTAGCTGAGCCAGCCCTGGCAGAATTTATGACTGCACTAGGATTTTAGGAGGTCATGGGCTGTATGCTGCGGTTTATGGATTCTATGACTCAGGCTGGCTATTTCTAATAGATCCATCCACATCTCAGGCAGGAGGGGGAGCACATACCCCTACCGCTCAGGCTCTAGGGCATGCTACAACACTTTATCAGACCCCAGGTGCACTATCTATGAGTGGGACCCAGCCAGTTGCAGCGGTTATACTAAATCCAAGACCAGCCGCGGCCGTTGAAAAGCAAAAGCGGCTGGATATATGGACTAGGCTACATCCTCCTATCTTTGGCGGTGAGCGGCATGAGGACCCACATGACTTCATTGATCATTGTAGGGACATGCTACATAATATAGGAGTATTGGAGTCCAACGGGGTGAACTTCACCATATTTCAGTCTTATCTCTGCAGTGGCAGTCTTATCTCTGTAGCATGCCAGTAGGTTCACCTCCCTTTAATTGGGACCAGTTCACACACCTCTTTTTGGAGAGTTATATCCCACCCTCTTAAAGGGAAGAGTTGCGAGGTTAGTTCGAGTAGCTCCAGCAGGGTCAGATGTATGTGACCGATTATGAGGCGAGATTCTCTGAGTTGTCTCGCCATACACCGATGATACTACCCACAGATGCAGAGAGAGTGCGAAGGTTTATTGCGGGCTTGCACTATGGTATCCAGGTTACGATGGCCAGAGAGGTTGAGATGAGGACTTCTTACGAGCAAGTTGCGGAGATAGCTCGGAGGATCGAGGGTATCAGCCATCATAGCTGATTGTATACGACAGGGGAGAAGCAGCCTCAACATTCTAGTAGATTCAGTTGCATCTCGTCTAGGGGAAGAGGTCAGTTCGTGCGAGGCCAGTTTAGCAGGCCTATGTATTCAGCACCACCGCCTGCTCAGGGTGCCCCAGCACGGCCCTACTTCAGCACCATTCCAGAGTGTACCTACCATCTACTGGCTATTCAGGGTTCTTCCCATGGGTATTTCGGTCACCAGGGTCAGACTCAGGTTTAGCAGTCTTTCACACCGAGGGGTTGCAACGAGAGCGGGGAGCTTGGTCACAAGAGGAGGTTTTGCCCTAGGCTTCGGGACAAGGTAGTACAGCAGGCCCATTAGCCCATGATTAGGGAATTTAGGATAAACTTCCCATCTTTCATTCCTTATCATGCGACATTTATTCAGCTTGAAGCATATCTCTTGAATTCTATCCACTCACTCGTATGTTATGTTGAGAGCTCGGTATCAACTGTGCATCCACAGCTTGTGATTCCATGGATGAGGTACGAAGTGTGTTTTCTGTATTTTAGGGATGGGCCAGTCTGGAGGACTTAAGCCAGGTTTGGACCGCTGCTTGGGCTCGGTAATTTCAGTTGTGTAAGCATATGCTTTTGGACCTATATATCCGGTAGTGTCCCTATGAGTGGGATTTATGACTCGGTGAGTGGTTGGATAGCTATAGGATGAGTATGATATGGCTGCGGGGTGTGATCAGATGGCTTAGATGTGATGAGAAGAGTTTTCTTGGGATATGAAAAAGACTATTAGGTGCTTGATTTCTATCTTGATGTTGTACGGTCTAGAGTTAAATGTGTGTAGAGGGGTCTTTCATGTTGTTCATTTTTTAGATAAAGTAGATTCTTATGTTTTGTTGACGATTTTAGACTCGGAAGGATTTAGCGATTGTATGGTGGTTCCCACCAGGATGAGGTCATAGAGAGATGCCATTTTGAGGCTAAGCATGTGGGTTATCACCTGTGAGGTAATCTTCAGATGTGTGATTCTCATGATGTTTTATGTAGAGTTCTTTCTACCAGTGAGTTATATGTGTTGCAACTTGAGCTTGGATCACTTGGGGAAGTTGGCTTGACTGTCACGAGGATGAATATGAGTTTAGCGGGTGATCTAAGGTATGCTATAATTAGTGTTACATGAGTTCATAAAGGATTTGGCTAGATTACAGTGTGAGATCATGACAGCTATGGGGTAAAAGGTATTGTGAATTATCAGATATTGTGTTCTATGGCTTTGAGCCAAGTGGGGGGAGTCTGCTATCGACGATCAACTTGCATGGTCATGTGTTATGTTAGTTTTGGTTTGAGTTACCCTTGTGGATCGGTTATGACTTGCAGAGGTTAGTTTTGGGGATAACTTGGACAAGAAAATTTCTGGACGCACGATGTATTACACTTCATAGAGATATAGAAATCAAAGGATGATTTGAAGTTGTTATTCGTGCTAGATGTAGTGTGTATGGAGCAAGGATTTACTCGGTTGCGTTAAGGTGAGGTTACTTCCTTGAGTGTTGGTGTACTAATGGAGCACTGATCGATCAGCTCGTTTTGGCGGTGCACTTGAGATTTGAATAGGATGGATGACTTTCGTGAAGGTTCTAATGGGTTCAAGATTCATATGTGGTATTTGAGGAAATTTTAGATTTGTAAATGGCTAAGATCTGATATAAGCATCGGATGATGTTGGGACTCGCAGGATTTCTGTATCATTATTGGATTCTACATTTCAGTATCAAAAGGGTTAAAGAAAACAACTTTAAATTCACATAAAGTCTCTTCAGAGTGGGTATCTCAGATGTGGTATTTTTCAAATGCTTAAAAAGGAATACAACGGCTTATGGGCTTTGGGACGACGTGGTTTCATGCTAGGATTCTCTTATGGTGAGCATTGGTAAGAGTCATAGTGTACTGGCAAGGAAAAGTGTTAACCAAAGCAACTCAGAAGGAACTCATAGAAAATAGGACAGCTTAGTAGTAGGTTGGATTAGTATGGTAATGGTATGATCGGTTCTTTTGGTTCTTATGATAAGATGAGGTTTTATAAGGGTTTTATGGCAATACTCTTGGGTTTGGTGACTTGCGGGACTTGGTTGAGTTAGATGGATACAGTTCTGATGGATTGATCTTGTGCCAATGGGTTTCGTAGAGTTCTCGATGATTTTTACCACGGCTTGGGATGGACATTTTTTACAGGCATGAGGAGTTTGTTGTGCGTTGTGATTTTCTCCTGAATGGGATCAAGTGGAAGGTTTCTAGCTAATTGAGTATGTATTCTGCTTGCGACTCAGAGTTGATAATGGGATTCCCATGTTTTCATATGATGGCCTGATAGAGGCGGTGCGTCGCGTGAGATTGAGATTTGCATGCACAAGTATATGGTTCAGTTTCAAAAGGAAGGTCATGAGTTCTTGATGGCATTGATAGTTTCAAATATTTAGAAGAATGTTGGCACTATCCGGTATCACCTGAGAAGACTGCGCATTTCAGAAGATGCCTTGTATTTTGACTTATAGATGCTTCATTGGTATTTAGGTACACTCCTAGTTGATCGATTGTTGATGTTCGAATTTTGCTATGTGGCACAGAAAAATTATGAAAGTATTTCTCATGGAATGATTGTGCATAAGAGATGTGTCAGCCATTTGAGTGGTCGAGTCCAGACCAGATATGGAGATTTTTGTATTCTCGTGATTTGAAGACTAGGAGGGAGTCTCAGAGGCAGATAATTTCTTAGTTGCAAACTATGTAGTTATGACCAAGTTAGCCAACTGATGGTATGTGTTATGGATAGGTTCCAGTGGATCTCTAGTAAGGTTATCTACTCATTTCGAAAGGATCGGAATCGATTTGGAGGTCACTAGTAGGCCGTATGAGGATGTGTATTTTACACTGGGTCGTATTTGTTAACTCAGCACAGTTATTGTTGAGGGGTGTGTCATTCGGTTAGAGTTAAGCATGTTTATGTTCTGCTATGATCTATATGTTACCCTTTTATGCTACATTGGGTTGTGATATGTTGGTTATTTGCGCACATGATGCGATTCTATTTGGGCCTTGTGGCGGAATTCAAGCGAGATGGTACTTGGGATGTCGAATGGTTGATTTCATCTTGGTTATGGTCTTTCCTGTTAGTGGTATATTGTGCTATCCATTTCTCCGTGGTTATGGCCATGCACTTCGTGTGGTTGTTGTGAATTTGCATATGGTTGTTGATTTTGAGCATTTTGGCTCGAGGTATTTCAGGTGGACCGGTGTTTGGATTAGATCACACACTGTGGCAGAGTTATATTGGGATATGATCCTTTGTGATAGATTCGTATGTCTTGGTTCTACTATGTGTGATGGATTCATAGCATTGCATTTGTGGTTGTACTTGTTGAGTTTGCAGGGTGGTTCTCTTATTTGAGTCATTTTCCATGTTTGAATACACTTGAACGGTTGCTTATTAGTGCACGGATTGCACGGTTTGTGGATTTAGGTTGTATTGGTGTGGCATGTCAGGAGTATAGCTAAGGTTGATGAGATGAGGTCATTAGACCTAGAATGGGCGCTATGGATTTGATTATGGTATGTTTGGAAGAATAATATCGGAAGTCGGCTTAGATTTTGCTTTGGTTCTTGTCAGACGAGAGGGAGCTCCATGACTTGTTGATCTAATGAGTGGTTATCAGTTTTTGCGTGTTTCTTTCATCATCGGCAGTGTACGAAGGTCTTGAACGAGGTTTTATTTGATATAAGGTACCAGGTTTGTTTTTTAGCAGCCACTGTGATTGAAAATTATTGCTACAAGTATGCGAGTTATGTGGTATATCATGTGATTACATCTTGGGTTATGGTTATGGCTTGATACAACTTGTTCAAACTTATACAGTGTGTAAATGCTAGATTCTGGTCTTAAAATGAATTCTAGATATTGGAAATTGGGTTCTAAGGTTTACGGACTAAGGTTGAAGTAAGGATCTTCTGTTATGTTGTATTTTCAAGCTTATATGGATTGGGGTGAGATGGGATAACCCCCGGGTATGTTCAAGGTGAGTATACACAGTGATTTGATAGCTTTGGAATGACTGTTGGAACGTTCCAAGATGAACGTATTTGAAGTCTTGAGTACTTTCATATGATGTATTCTGACTTGTGTGAATCGTCGGTTTTGGTTTTAAGGTGATTCGAGATTTATTTGGGAGAATGACTCTCAACTAGGAAGCTTTAAGTTGGAAGAGTCGACTATATTTGACTTTTGTATATTTGACCTTGGATCGGCATTTTGATGGTTCTGTTAGGTCCGGATTGTGGTATTGGACTTAGCGTATGCCCGAATTCACTTTGGATGTCTCTAGAAGGTTTCGACACTATTTGGTGAAAGTTGGCAATTTGAAGGTTTGAAAAGTTCATAAGTTTGACCGGGAGTTGACCTTGATGATATCTGGTTGGGATTGTTATTCCGGGAGTTGGAATAGGTTTGTTATGTCATTTGGAGCTTGTGTGAAAAATTTGAGGTCATTCCGAGTTGATTTGATATGGTTCGGAACGAGTTTTGGAAGCTGAAAGTTCATAAAGTTTGATTTAAGGTGAGATTCATAGTTTTGATGTTGTTATGTGAGATTTCAGGCCTCGAGTAGGTCCATATTATATTTTGGGACTTGTTAGCATATTCAGACGAGGTCCCGAGGGGCTCGGGTGAGTTTCGGAAGAGTTACGAATCATTTCCATGTTCTTTGGCACTGTTGATTTCTGGTGTTTCAGTTCTTCTTTGCGAATGCGATGATTGGCGCGATCACGTAGTGTAATATAGGAGCTGGGTATTTCCTTCATCCTGTTCGCAACTGGGTAATCGCATTCGCGTACCTTTGTGAGGCCTGAGCATCGAGATCACGTCTGTCAGATCGGGTTCGTATAGAGTTGAGTTGAGGAGCTGGAAGAAATGTCTTCGTGTTAGCGAAGTAGTAGCCGTGTTCGCAAAAGTTCGGATCTGTTGTGCATCGCATTCGCGAGGTCTATGTCGCGAACGCGTAAAGTCATTTTGTGGCGGTGAGTTTTTGTTCGTCGCGAACGCGAGTGTCCTTCTGCATTTGTGAAGAGTATATCTGGAACAGATCTTTAAGTACTCTATTTGAGACCTTTGAGTTATTTTATCATGTTTTGAGTTGAGAAGCTCGGATTTGGGCAATTTTGGTGGTGCTTTTCACCACATGGATTGGGGTAAGTGTTTTCTACTCAGTTTTGATTATATTCCGTGATTCCATCTTCGTTTTTGGCATTTGATTGATGATTTCAAAATAGAAATTGGGTTTTTTTCAAACTTTTCTAAAGTGAATTTTTGGGTTTTGAACATCGATTCGGAGTCGGATTTGCGTGAAATTAGTATGGTTGGACTCGCAATTGAATGGGTTGTCAAAATTTATAAGTTATGTTAGGTTTTGAGGTGCGGGCCTAGTTTGACCTTTTAGTTGACTTTGAGTTATTGATGAAAGATTCGACCTTTATCATTTGGGTAGGTTTTCTTTGGCATTATTTGATGTTTTAAAGTTGTTTTTGGCTAGTTTTGAGCCGTTCGAAAGTTGATACGCGCGGGATGGCTTTGCTAGAGTGGTGGTTTCTTGCTCGGTATTTGTTTTGGCTTTGCTTGAGGTAAGTATCTTATCTAAACTTGGTTGAGGCACTAGTTGCCTGAATTATTTATGATAGCTACGTGCTATGAGTGCGCATATGTGTGAGGTTTGAGCCCATGTGCAACTACCGAGGTATTTATCCATGCTCGGGGTAGTGCTTAGGCTATGATATACCTAGAATTGACTGTTAAGATTTAAGCTATAATATTTCTCGTATTTGTAACATTATTGTGAACTATTTGAACCATGTTTGAGGTTACGAAAAAGATAATTCCTTGAATAAACTTGGTAATTGTTATTTCTGTGATGAAATTACTAATTTGAGCTATGATAGCATACTTTGCACATGCATACACTTTAGCATGTCACTTATACCAGTCCAGGATCATGAAATCTGATATTCGTTGATCACATACATGTATTCTTATATATTTTCTTCTGTGTGATATGATTTGGACTGGACTGACCACGCCGAGCAGGTTGTAATGTTATGCCTGTGACCACGTCGGGCAGATTGTATTGTTATGCAAGTGACCACGTCAAGCGTATTGTGCTGTTATGCCTATGAGCACATCAGCCAGATTGTGTTGTTATGCCTGTGACCACATCGGGCGGATTGTGATATAGCCTGTGACCACGCCGGACGGATCCGTTATATTGAGCCTATGATCACGTCGGACGAATTATGATATTGAGCTTGTGACCACGCTGGGCTGGTAGCACGTTGAATTGCTTGTGCTTGCGTGTGGATAAGGATCCATCCCCTTAGGGTCACCCTCTCATGTTTCTCTCTTGATGGTGTACACACGGATTGTGAGAAACCGACAGATTTTTGGTTGATGTGAGCTTTGGGAGAGCTGGTTGTGGTTATTTGGATCGGGTTGCACGCCGCAATAAGCCTTATTGGATTATTGTTATTTGGATCGGGTTGCGCTCCACAACTGAATGATATTTTATTATTGCATTTCATCTTTACTTGCAATATCCTTGACTGTTTACCTGAGTTACTTGCATATCTTCCTTATATCCTGGATTGTTGACTGAATAGAACACCTTAAAACAAAGAATTGTGAGCACCAAGGTGGTTTTAATTGTGATTTTCATGATTTGATCATATATATATATATATTCTATACTTGTTGAATCTATAAACTGTACAGGTGATAGCGAGTATCATTTATAATTCTAGCTGCTATTACCTTGCTGAGGTTAGTTAGGATACTTATTGAGTTCATGGGGTCGGTTGTACTCATACTCTACTTCTGCACCTTGCATGCAGATCATGGAGTTGATGCTGCTATCCAAGTATGTATCCAATGAGAATGCCCTACCTTTAGGATAGAAGATAACCCCCTTAATCTGGTGCTTTTTCCCCCCTCATCTTCGTGTTCTATTGATCAGAAGCCAATTTTCAAGTGGATGAGATCGGTCGAGTGGTCATTGAAGTGAGCGGTCATGTAAACCCTTTTGTCTATTCGGCTCTTTCCTTTAATAAGCACAATCTAAATGGCCTCATCTTAATAAATAAAAGAATTCACTCTTATGGTTAGTTATGGGGGAACTTCTGCCAATTCCATGACTTGACTGACATGTATGGCGGGAGCTGGCATTGAAGATATAGCCGCATTCCAGTTATGGCTATCACCTGTCCTTGGTAACTTTAGATTCGAATTCTGTTTATGTAAATTCCAAACAGATGTTGTAATTATTTTATTTTAGTTTTGTAAATCTATGTCTTAGTGGTTCATGACTTGTACTACCAGTCCTTGGGTTATTGTATAAGAGTTCAGTTATTTCATCATTTCTTTCTCATTAATCTCATTTGGAATACGTTGACTGTTAGTTAGCTTACCTAGCGGGTTGGGTTAGGTGCTATCACAACTAGTGGATTTTGGGTCGTTACAGCTTTTGGGATCCCATTTAGGTGTAGAGTTTCCAAAGCCAAGTCCCTTTCTATTGCTACTATGGTGTTCTTGTAGCCATAAAAGATCATCGGAGGACCTGTTCTATTTACATATTCTATCCAGTTCATGTTTAATCTTAGTTGAGTCATCTTTCAAAACTGTTATATTTTCTTCCCTTTTGTATAGCTCATCTTTAACCTTCCTTAAATCATCCTCTAGGTTGAGTTGTATATCATTGGCTATCTTTTTTCCTGTCCCCAACTTTAACTTTATATTTTCTGATCTAAGTTCTAAGACAATTGTATTAAGTGCATGAACCTGATTTTTCAACATAGTATTTTCCTTTTTAATTTTACAAGCTTTTATTTCCAGGTTTTTGCATTCCGCTTTTAAAATATTACACTATTTTGACAACTGTTCTTTTTCATAACTTATATTCTTAGATTCATCAATTAAAGTTAGCAATAGTCCTAATAGTCTATCTTTAGAAATGAATTTGATTTTATTCTTTAGGTCCAGAAAACATATCTCAGATTTTTCATCAGATTCATTTTTAGACTCTCCAATTTCCATAAGAGCACGTTCATCATCATCATCATCATCATCATCATCATCATCATCAGTGTCCTCATCTGAACTATCTTCTCAAGCAACAACTATCGCTTTGGATGACCCTTTGTTGTTGTTCTTCTTATAATGAACATGTTCTTTCTTCCTGTTCCTTTTTCAGATCTCTCATATTTTTACTCGACTTTCCACATAGGAAATTTCATGATCATGTGGTCCTGTTTACCACATTTGAAGTATCCATCAGTCACTCGTACGTGATTTCTTATCCTCTCCTTCCACCAAGAATAGTAATGACCATTGAACGGTGGTGGCCTAGTATTGGATTGCCCTTCACAGTTTTCGGGTCGTGCACTCATTTTGATTTTCTTCCTAAGGTGTTAGCCTCTTCAAGGATTACCTGCCCCGATACCAATTGATGTTTTATACTTCAATATCATACAAAATGGGGAGGGGGTGATTTATGTGGTGTTCAATTTTTGCGTGTACTAAATTATAGAAGGACCTGGTTCTTCTATGCGTTCCTTAAACTATAATTGTGAAATAAGTAATGCAGAAAGTAAGGAACACAAGTATTTTTACGTTGAAAATACCCATCTCAAAAGGTAAAAAAATTACGACTTACTACTCACTAGGATTTTTCCCAAATATTTCACTACAACTATGAGCCAACGACCAAGTTTACGAACTCTTGCAAACCTAAGGATTAATTCTAACCCTTGTAGCAACACGCCACAGGCTGTTGCAACTACTTTAAGTTAACTCTAACTTGAAAGATACAATTCTGAAGCAACAACAATGTTTACAAACTCTTGCAAATCTAAGATTAACCCTAATCCTTGTAGTAACACGCAACAAGTTGTTGCGATTACTTCAAGTTAACTCTTACTTGAATGATACAACTCAAGTACCTAGTACAATTTGCTTCTAAAAAAGCTGAAAGGCACAACTCAAAATGCGTATTACACTTTGAACTAGAAATAAAGACAGACACATAAAACTCTTTATGAAATTGGTTCTTCAATCTGGTTTGTGTAGCTTCAAAATCATACTCTTGAATCTCACAGGGATTGCTCACAAAATGCATTGCTATTTTGCTTTCAATTCTTGTTTAACTACAGTATATGTGCGTCATCTTTAAAAGTAAACAACACTGATATTTATAGAGTTAGTAAATAAAGAGTAACTAGAAGTCTAATGCTTTACTCTTCCTTGGTGGAAGAGTTTTAGTTAACTTCAACTTCTAACTCTTTTCTTATCTTTGATAGAGTTATCTTCGAGTAACGAGTCCTGCTCCTTATCAAATTTGCAATCATTTCATTCACGGACTATCAGAAATATCTACTTATACTTATCTCTTGCACGTGCATGCCTTTTACTTGATTCTGACTGTACCTTGTGTACAATGTCCATGGACCTGGTTCATACATGTGTTCCTTTGTCAATCATCAAAACTAAACCGCTCAGGTCAACAAGGATTATATATATATATTAGCCACTAGGCATATATTTGCTATTAAAAAAAACAAGGTGACAGGTGACCCATGCCGGATCATAGCACAGAAAATTATGACACTATTGTAAGAATTCCAGACTTAGGCCATCACGTTTCAATAGAGCGAAGGTTAATCTCTTCTTCTTTATACTCCAACGAGTTGGTTCGACAGTTTGTGAGGTCGGTTGACAGCGCCCCCTTCACATGGTTTTTGGTATTCGTCTCTTTAATTAAATTCGAATTTTATTATGGAATCAAGACATTCGGTTAAGGATAAATGAGTATCTATCACTCTATCACAACTTTTGTTGATAAACAGTCGAGCACTTGATTCTTAAGAGTTTAAAAAAATGACAAACAATATGAAAGAGGAGTATATATTTCCTTAGGTGAAATTAAAACATATATATTATGACGTATGTGCTGATAAATTGTGAAAAAAATGATTTGTAAAAAAGTTAAATAAGCTAATTTCAAGAGAAACCATGCGCACATTTATATAATTTCTTGAATAAACACTCAGACATACATCTAAGGAAATTATCCAGAAGAAATTAGTTGGTCCTTTCCTCAATCCCAAATATGAACTTACACCTGGTTTCACATATATAGAAAGATATTTTTCAAAAAATATACTCTTAACTCAAATACTTTTGGACCTAGTTTTACTTTTTGAACGAAGATTTTCTCTATTGTAATTATACCTTAACCGAAAAGTTATATATATGTAACCCTCCCCCCCATCTCCTCGCATGTTTTTCTTAAAATAGAAAAATATTTCAAAATTAGGTTTAAATTATGAAAAAATGGATAAATTATTTGACCTAACCCAAATTTAATACGGATAAAAAATAGGTTAACCGGCAGATAATATGGGTAACCATATTATCCATGACTTCTTGAATATGATCACTTTTGAGAGAATTCATAATCTCTGAGGAACCCCCAATTTGAAGTTTTATAAATGTAAAAGTTAAATCCATTAGTTATCCATTGATTATCGATTTTCTAAATGGATAATATGGTTTTTATCCATATTTGACCCACTTTTAAAAAGCTCATTATCCAACCCATTTTTAGTGAATAATATGGGTGGTTAACTGTTTTCATTTAACCATTTTGCACCAATAGTTCCAAGAGATGATAAATGTCGATCGTTTATAACTAACTCTATAAGAAGAGACTATCCCACATAAATCCTTAATCATTAGTGAATAATACAACTTAATATTTATTCTAGAGAATGACATGAATTAGAATTTGAAGTGGTGTTTTGGTTTTGAAGTGTAAGCGTTCAAGTGAGAATAGTATCTAAATAATCTAGTATTTCGTATTTAAATTATGTATGAACTCCAAATATGTAAAAATAATTGTAAATACAGAAGATGAAAAAAGATAATTCCATGCGGGACTGAAATTGTATAATTTAAAACACCTTTTTACAAATTCTCAAGGAATTCGAACGCAAATCATGTGTCCTATCGAAGTTCTAAAATTACACTAACAAAAACATGTCAAGCGCCATTTATCATTAAATATAAGACAATATAGACTTAAATTTTAGTTGATTTCGAATTACTAAATATTCAGAAAATAATTTAAATTACGATTTTATCTAATGTAAAATTTATTCTTAAGGGATAAAAAAGACGATATATATATATATATATATTGTTTACCCTTAAAAATGGATAACAATTGAATTTACATGCGGTTTTAAGAATATGTGAACTAATTCAATACAAGTGATTAATAGCGTTAGATGAGCAAATTAAAGATAGAATAAATAGCCAAACCAGTAGTAAGACCGAGTTCGGGCTCGGTTGTGATCCAAACAATTAGCTTGCCTTCGATTCGGAACCAAATACTTATGAAAGGCTATGAACAGAACTAAGAACTTAGAATAATCTTTAGAAGCAGAGAAAACAAATATGTATATTGCCTTGATATGCGTGTTATAATGTGTTTAATGAATAATCAGCTTTCCCTTTACATAGTAGGGGAGTTTTACCCTAAGTACAATTCTAAAAAAGGTAAAAATCTTCCTTTTCGCTAATCACTGATCTACCGTTGATACAGGCCAAGATTCACGTCGTGATATCCAGTTGGACACGGATATCACGACCCTTTGTTAATGGTGCGTGGTCGTTCGATAATGCTCTCCGAGGTCTTGGAACTTGAACCGTACCCGAGAGGTATGGTCTCGATGGCTCTGAGGGTAGGTGTTTTGCTCGGGCCTTGATGCGAGAGGCTCCTGGCTTCGATTCCGATTCCCTGTAGTTATGTCCTTGCTTCGTTTGCCTCGCCGGGAAATCGAGATACTCACTAGCCTCGATTTTACCCGTATACAGATGGTCCCTTAGTTTCTTAGAGAGTAGGTTTGCTGAAACGATGGAAAACGATAGATGTTCTCCGATTCCTTCCTCCGTACGTTACGATGAAGGAGCTGAAACGTCCCACCAGTCACATCGTTCTGACTTCGAACACGTGTTGATCATCGGTTAGTTGCCTCCGAATGCAAAGCGTTGCCTGCTTCCCTATAAAAGCTTCAATCCTTTGTTCTTTTTCTACTTTTTGACCAAGCTTTTACTTTCGAGCTTCCCAGCCATCATCAAACTTCTTTCAAACCTTCATACCTTCATCTTTTGATCTTTAAATCTTCATAATTGTTCTTAGATTCTTGCCCAGATCTTCTTAAATTCTTCATATCCCACTATTCAACCTTCAAACTTGTTCTTCCAAACTTCCATACTTCTTCTTTAAATCTTCAAATTTTACCAGCCAACAATGGCTAAAACTTCCAAATCACTTCCCCAACAGGTTGCCTCTTCATCTTCCCAACCGGCTGCTGGTACTGAAGTGGTCGATCCCAAAATAGTTGTCCTTGAGGAGGCTGCTCCCGACGTGGATTCCATCAAGTCGGCAGCCGCCAGAAGATCCCGGGCCCCCTTTGAAAGTGTTTATTCCCGGGGTTGTTCTATTGTGGATGACTTCAAGGTTGAGAAACCCTCGTCCAAGCAAGACCAGAGTGAAGGAGAATCAAGGTACATATACTCTGTGACCGAAAACGTCCTTCCCATGGTCCGAGAGGACTGTAATTAGGAAGGTAAGTACGTGGTAGTCCCCGGGCCCGAGGACGCTATTACTACCCACATGGATGGGAACTTAAGTATTTATACTTACCCCTTCACGCTGGGCCCGATGGACCCAATTATTTTAGATTTTTGTAAGATATACGAGGTGTGCCTGGGGAAAATCCACCCGTCTCTATGGAGGACCTTGATCCTCCTTCTTTACTTCGTGAATAAGACCGAGTCTTGTCAGTTCACCATCGATCATCTACTCCATTTATACAATCCCCGAATCTTCCAAGGGGGACTGATTAAGCTTACTCGCCGGGCCAGCAAGTCCCCCTTTTCGAGCATTGATGAAGACCGAGACCGGGGCTGGCAGGGACGCGTTGTTCGGGTGAAGACCGAAGACTTGATTCCTCCCGAGTTCATGCCATTCCCTGAGAAGTGGAATGCATCTCGTAAGTGCAGCCTCTCCTTAAGCGTCAATGCTTCTTCATTTTCTTTCCTTTCATTCACTCTTGTGATTGTGCAGCTGTTGCTCGAGTTCCAGATGCGGTCCCCTGGCTTAAGGAGTAGATCGATGGCATCTGCAAACAGATGTCATACTTCGAGCGCCCATGGCGCAAGTTGTCGAAGGGCTGATAGGAGGCCCGTTCTCATGGTAAAGTTCCCCTTCAAATAGTTGTTATTATGTCCTTAGCTCAAAACATACTTACCTCTCTTTTCTCTTTCCCTTTTTTATATATAGGTTTGCCTAAGACCACCGAGCTTAGGCCTTTGGAAGGGACTAGGACATGTCCGTTGATCCCTCCATTACGGGACAGCCCGGGGCTGCCGCGGGGGAAAAGAAGAAAGGAAAAGAAAACCTTCGGTCTCCCTGGGCCCCGAGGTGAAACCAAAGAAGAGGGTGGCTCGCAAGCCCAGAAAGAGCACCAGCTCCCGGGTGCCAGACTCCGATTCGCTTCTCCAACTCAAAGATGAGCCAGAAGAAGACAATATTTTTATCGCCTATGGATCGACCCCTCCCGGGGAGCAGGAGGCAACCGAGGGGGAGACTCGTGAGGCCGATCTCCCTCAGACTTGAGAGGCTGATATGGAGATCGGGGGTGGGACCCTTGGGACGCCGGCTCCACTCCGAAGGAAGCGCCCGATATAATAGAATTTACGGGGACGCTCTCCTACACCGAGTCTATGATTGAGGAGGCCCAAGCAGGGAAGGACGCCCTCCTACACCGATCCTCTTCATTCCTTTTTTAATTGTGTGGACTCGTCCACTTTGGAAGACTTTTCCAGGCTGGGTGACCTGGAAGTCCCGAGGAAGGATACATCATCGGAAGCTGGTGGGCTGAGTTTGAGCTCAAAACTGGTTAGTCAGTTCCCTGCTCAGAGCATGGACCCCGATCGCAAGGGATCGATTATCCTCACTGTTCCGGAGGATGCTCGGGTTTTATCTGCTCCCGTGGGAGTAGCCAGTTACCTCTGATGCCTGGTGACCGAGGAGGACCAGGCAAAAATGAACGAGGTAGATGTGCCGTGTCTTTTCAATGAGGCGCAGTAGGTGCTGAACCAGGTAAGGTGTCATTATGTCTTTTTGAATTTCACTTAGGTTTAGATAATTCTCACGACTTTCTTTGTTTTGGATGCCTCGGTACTTCATCATGAAAGCTTCCTTCGGTACTGCGTTGAGGTCAACCAGCCCGAGCTTGAGCTCAAGGAGCAGGCTCAGAAAAGATATACGTACAAGCTCCTCAGCGAGCAACAAAACGGGGTCAAAGGACCTTCAGGCCGAACTAGATTGGGCTCAGAAAGAAGTATCAGACCTGAGGCGGGAGCATGCTGACTTTGTTGAAAAGGTAAAGGTCTTTGAAGTTAGAAATGAGGAACTACTGGTAGTGGCTAACGACAAAACCTCACAGGTCCAGCCAAAGATCGACCAGATCGACCAACTTTGAAAGGAGATGGATGGGATCCAAGTCATGGACGATGCATGGAAGAGCAAGATGGATCTGCTGGCCTGAGAGAAGGAAACCGCCTAGGCAAAGCTATCTTCGGTGGAGGTTCAGCTTCGAGTAGCGAAGGAGAAAGCTGATAAACGGGCTCAGCTAAATGAAGATCTCCAAGCACAGCTGAGCTAGGCCACCGCATAACAGGATTCCCTTGGTAAAGAGCTCGAAGCAACAAGGTCCAAGATGGAGAGAACCTCTGCTAATGTCGACAAGATGGTGACCCAATACAAGGCCAATGTCACAGCAGCCGAGGCCCGCCTGAAGACCAATACTGAATATATGAGGCAACTGTCTCGAAGGGAGACCCTCAAAGAGATCCATGCCTGAGATCGAGGAGGCTAAAGGCCTTGAGGACGAAGCAAAGAAACTATCCGAGCCCGAAAGTGCGGAGGGATCTGAGGGTTCCGAAGGATCCGAAGGCCCCGATGGTTCTGGTGACGAATCGGACTCCGGTGAAGATTAGGCGTGAATGCCTAAGAACTTTTAGTTTTTGTGTACATATTTTTGTTCATTTTGAGGCCGTTTTTTTTGGCCTTTGTAAAGATATTCCGAAATATATAACATTTCCCCTTTTGGCAATTTCAACTTTTTTTTGCATCTTTTCACAATTTCTATTCTTGCAAATATTTCTAATGTTTTAGCATAGAATCAAATGTAGTAATAAATCATTTGTTTTTTGGAGGTCCAAACAGAACTTGACCTCGATGCAATTTTTTATTTGCTCAAAGCTTTGAAAACTCGAAGTGACCAGAAGTTTTCCAAAAATGCTTAAGTGTTCGTAGACGATGCTTTTTCCGAGGGTAAACTTTTGGCAGATTTTGAATTTTTATTAAAGGCCTTACATTTTGATTACGGGCTTCGGACGTCTCCGAGTCATTTTTTAGGGCGGCCATAGCCTTTTAGGTTTAGGCACTACTTAATAAGTTTTGTGCCTCCGAGCTTTGATAACCCGAGTTGCCCGAACTAATTTCGGACGACAGTCCTCAAGTGGGGGTAGCCTTGGGCTCATATAGGGGTATCCCTTGAGCTTGATAGTCCCCGGGTAGGGATGGCCCTTAGGCTCGATGCTTTAAAAGGCAAAAATATGTAATAGCAAGGTGAAAACTTTCTTTCATTTCTGTATGTAAAGTACATGATTGAAAGTGTGTAAAAGCTTGTATTATGGCTAAGGTGGCCTACGCGGGCACGGTTCACTTGACCGTTTGGCCCTTACAATAAATCCTAACCACCGAGCCTAGGCTATTCGAGCATAGAGTTTCCTTCCTTCCTTGCTAAGAAGTTTAACCCAAGGGTGATGGCCCCCAATACTCGAGGTCGATCTTGAGAGGGCTCGGATACTGTTGATGCGACCATTGACTCCGATTTAAAATCGGTCTTCGAATCTAAGTTAGCACGATTTACTGTTGCCTCGTTAAAAACCTTGTCGGAAAACCCATTTGGGACAAAACTGGTTTAAGGGAAAAAGAAAGCAACGCATGCTTTCAGACCTATAGTCACATTCCCCTTTGGCTGTTGCCTGCAAGTGTTAGTCCGATTCACAATATTATAAAAAGGTAAATGAGATCGTACCTTATCTGTAGTACTGCTTTAAGTGCGTAACATTCTAGTTGTTCGATAGATGTGCACTGTTTCCTGCTTTGAGTTTGTACGAGACTTTACCTGTAATCCCGTTGACACGATATGGTCCTTCCCAATTCGGTCCCAGCTTCCCCTCGTTCGGGTTCTGGGTGTGCAATGTTACTTTTCTTAACACCAAGTCCCCGATATTGAAATGTCAAAGGTTGGCTCTTCGGTTGTAATACCTTTCTATCAGCTATTTCTGGGCATCCAACTAGACTAGAGCGGCCTCACGCCTTTCATCTAATAGTTCCAGGCTCGTGCTCATGGCCTCACCGCTTGATTCTTCGGTCGCATATCGGAACCTGAGGCTTGGTTCTCCCATTTCAACCGGTATTAGCGCTTCGGCATCATAGACCAATGAAAACGTAGTGGCTCCGATACTAGATTTTGAGGTTGTATGGTATGCCCGCAAGACTTCGAGCAGAATTTCCTTCCACTTTCCTTTGGCATCGGTCAACCTCTTCTTTAGGTTTTGAAGTATGGTCTTATTTTTTGATTCTACTTGTCCATTCCTGCTAGGGTGATAGGGTGTTGACAAGATCTTTTTGACCTTATGATATTAGAAAAACTTGTTTACTTTGCTGCCGATGAACTTCTTCCCGTTATCACACACTATCTCAGCCGACATCCAGAACCGGCATATTATGTGGTCCCAAATGAAGCCAATGACTTCTTTTCCCAGAACTTCTTGAATTCTTGAGCTTCGACCCATTTAGAGAAATAATCTATCATCAATAGTATGAATTGAGCCTTACCAGGTGCCCACGACAGGGGACCGACGATGTCCATTCCCCACTTCATGAACAACCATGGTGAGAAGACCGAATGTAGTAGCTCTCCGGGTTGATGGATCATTGGTCCGCGTCTCTGACAGCTGTCATATCTTCGTACAAAGTCCTTTGTATCGTTCTCCATGTCGATCCAGTAATAGCCGACCCTAATTATCTTACGAACCAAAGATTCTGCCCCCGAATGGTTTCTGCAGGTGCCTTCGTGAACTTATCTCAAAACATATTCGGCATCTTCCGGTCCCAAGCATATTGCGAGTGGACCGTCGGATGTTCTTCTGAACAAAGTCCCTTTGGACAAGCTGAACCTGACTGCCTTCGTATGTAGAGCTCTCGATTCTTTAGGATCCGAGGGCAACTTCACAATCTTCAAATAGTCAATGTATTTGTTTCTCCAATCCCAAGTTATACTTGTTTAGTTTATTTTGGCATGGCCTTCCTCCACTACCAATTTCATGAGCTGTATGACCGTCCCTAAGCTGAATTCATCATCATCAACTAATGACCCTAAGTTAGCTAGAGCATCGACCTCGCTATTTTGATCTCGGGGTACGTGCTGTAGGCTCCACTCCTTGAATTGATGCAGCCTTACCTGCAATTTGTCTAAATACCTTCGCATTCGTTCCTCTTTTACTTCGAGCATCCCATTGACTTGATTTACCACAAGGAGGAAATCACACTTAGCTTCGACCACCTCGCCCCCCCAGGCTTTTAGCCAATTCGAGACCTGCAATCATGGCCTCATACTCGGCCTCATTGTTAGTCAATTTTACAGTTCTAATAGATTACCTAACTACATTACCCGTAGGCAGCTTCAACACGATACTGAGTCTGGACCCCTTGAATTCGAGGCACAGTCCATAAAGAGGGTCCATATTCCTGAGGAAGACCCGAGGTTAACAACAATTCCTTTTCGACTTCGGGTATTAAGGCCAGCGTAAAGTCGGCCACGAAGTCTGCCAAAATTTATGATTTGATGGCAGTTCGGGGTTGATATTCGATATCGTACCCACTAATTTCTATGGCCCATTTAGCCAACCGTTCCGAGAGCTCGGGTTTGTGCATTATGTTCCTTAGTGGGTAAGAAGTTACGATGCATATGGAAAGCATTGAAAATACGGCTTAACTTTCTGGAGGCACTTAGCAATGCGAGCGCCAATTTTTCCAGTTGAGGATACCTTATTTTGGCCTCGCCTAGAGTTCTACTAACATAATAGATAGGAAATTGTGTACCTTCCTCTTCCTGGATTAGGACTCCACTTACCGCTACCTCGGATACTGCCAAGTATAAGTATAACTGCTCATCCGCCTTTGGAGTATGGAGCAAGGGTGGACTCAAAAGGTAACGTTTGAGTTCTTCCAAAGCTTATTGGCATTCCGGGGTCTAAGAAAAGTTATTCTTCTTCTTCAATAATGAGAAGAATCGATGGCTCTTATCCGAAGACCTCGATATGAACCGGCCCAAGGCGGCTATACGCCTAATTTTCTTGGAAGGTTATTGTCCTAGTACGAGATGATCGGAATCGGTTTGAGGTCCTCTAGCAGATCTAATATGAATGTATGTTCTACGTCAGGTCGAATGTGTTCATTCAGCATAACACTATTTATGGAGGCGTCTTCGGGTGTTGGATGTTATTCCTGTCATCAGCTATCCTATGTAACACTATATTATGCCATGTGGGTTGTGAGACAACTTGATTATTCGCACGGGTGTTGTGGTCCTGTGTAGCTTTTCATTATTGCACCTTAGTCGAGTTCGAGTTTTATGGCGCATGGCGTTATCCGTCTCCCCAGAGTCGTATTTATGCACTTGGTGTGCTTCTGGCCGATATTCGGGTATTTCATAGGTATAAGCATTATGGTTTGATGGGTATTTCCTTATTTATTGTTATGTGTGGATCGGGTGGCATTCTTCCACAGGTATGTTGCTTGGATCGGGTTGCATGCCGCAACGGTATCATGTGTGGATCGGGTTGCACCCGCAACTATGAGATGTTGAGTACGGTTCCCTATACTTATTTATATGTATTTTTTTCCCATTCTTTGAGAAAGGTTCATAGCATCTTTTTGGCTATTTTATTCATTACACGGGCTGGGTAGTTCTTTTCCAGAGTTCGTTCTTCCTTATGTGTCATATTCAAGTTGTAGCTTGTTGGCACATTGATGGCGTCATATGAGATCTTGGTCAGTGTTTGAGGTGGCTTATTGCCCGAGCAACATATACTGGGTGAGACGATGTTATTGGACCTGAAATCGGTGCGATCGGATTTATGTAAGGTATATTAAAGGGAAAATGTCACTAATCTGTTCAGAATGAGGTAATGGTTCTTGTCGAGTGGAGGAACTCCGTGAGTTATTGATTTAATGGGTGGTTATGCATTCCTGCACATCTCTTTCATCGTTGCACTATTTTGAGGGTTGAGACCGGGGTTATATGTGTTATGAGGTATACTACGGGCGTCGGGTCAGTGAATTTGCAGCTGTTGTGTTTGGAGGAGGTGACCATGGGCAAATGAGTTATGCGGTGCATTGTGTGATGCCAGCATGGGTGCATGATCATGTGTGGGTTCAGCGTGTGGAGATTGATACGGTGTTCGTATGTTGGAATCAGGTCTTGTCGAGAAATTTGGAGGTTGAAATTTGGTCCTAAGTCTTGTTGGCTAAATAAAAGGGAGGATCTTCAGTCTAGCATGAGCTAATATATTCACCTGGGTTGTGGTGGCACGGGTAGGTGCACAAGGTGTTGAGCAGTGATTTTGAGGCAAATCCGGAGCAGTTCTTGGCACTTTCGAGGACGAACGTATGTTTAAGTGGGGAAAAATGTAACGACCCGACCAGTCATTTTGATCCCTAGCACGTCGTTCGACAGTTTGAGGCCTTGAGTAGCTTCACTTCATGAATTACGACTTGTACGTGTGGTTAGAATTGGATTTTGGGAAGTTCAGAGTTGATTCGGAAGGAAAATTCTCAATTCGGAAGCTTTAAGTTGGAAGAGTTGACCAAGGGTTGACTTTTGAGTAAATGACCCCGAAATTGGGATTTGGAGGTTCCAATAGGTTCGTATGATGATTCAGACTTGGGCGTGTGTTCGGGTTGAGTATCGGATGGCCCGGGAGAATTTCGGTGCTTATTGAGGAAAGTTAACATTTTGGAGGTTTTAGAATTTCTTAAGTTTGATTTGAAGTGAGTTTTGGGGTTATCGATATCTTTTTGGATTTACGAGCCTTGGATTAGGTTCGTATCGTGATTTGTGACTTGCACGCAAAATCTGGCTTCATTTCAGGATGTTTAAGTATAATTCGGACGCGTTCGGCGAAGTTTAAGAGTTTGAAAGTTTAAAGAAAGGTTTTGATCGTCGATTCATAGTTTTGATGATGTTTGATGTGATTTGAGGCCTCGAGAAGGTCCGTGTTATGTTATGAAACTGGTTGGTGTGATTGGATGGTGTCTCGGGGGCCTCGGGTGTGTTTCGGGATGGTTTCGGATCAAGTTTGGATGATTTGCTGTTGCTAGTTGCTGGTGTCTGGTTTTGTTCTTCGCGAACGCGAAGTGATTCACGCGTTCGCGAAGAAGGATTTTTGGGGCTGTTGGATTTTCTCATTGCGAACACGACACAAGGGTCACGAACGCGGATAAGGAGCTGAGGCAACTTACGTGAACACAACATGGAGGTCGCAACGGCATAGAAAGAAGGGGATCTAGGCCTGGAGCAGTTAAGCTTTCGCCAACGCGATGCTTACACTGCGAACGCAAAGCAGTGGGATCCGAAGGCTTCATGAATGCGGCCCATTGGTCGCGAACGCATAGAGGAATTTTGGAGGCAATGATTTTAGCCTTCGCGATCGCGAAGAAGAACCGGCCTGGGCAGACTTGATTTTATACGGGATTTGGCCAATTTTCTTTCATTTTTACTTGGTTGGGGAAATTTTTGGAGATTCAAGGGGAGATTTTTGTCATCTACGGCAAGGTAAGTAATTCCCACATAATGTTAGTGAAATACATGGATTATATGTTGATTTAAGCATGAAAATTTGTGAAAATTATGAGATTTTAAGAGAAAAACTTAGAATTGATAATTTTGGATTTTGACCACGATTTGTGAAATGGAATTAGGAATAAATCATATATTTGAGTTCGTACTGTTATGGATAAAGTTTATCTTCGAAAATATTCGAAATTCGGATACGTGAGCCTGAGGGTTGACTTTATTGACTTTTGAGCGGAGTTGGGAATTGTTATAAATTGATTAATTATAAGCATTGGAGAATATTTTGATTGATTTGCACATTGTTTTACTAGTTTCGGATCGTTTGGCTTTGAGTCGAGGAATTAGGAGGCATTGGAGTCAGTTATGGAACTTTATAGCGAGGTAAGTCTTATGTCTAACCCTGTTAGGGGAAATTTATCCCATAGGTGTTATATTCTTATGTGCTACATGTTGTGGAAGCTACGCACGTATGAGGTGACGAGTGTCCGTGCGTATGCTAGAATTCCTGATTTGTCCGGGTAGACTTAGGTTCACGCCATGCTTTAATTATACTATTTGAGTTATCCTTGCCTGTTGAATTCCTTTATTATGTATTACGACCTGAGACTAGGCTTGCGTAGAGTGATAGACTCGCTATTGTAGAGATTTAACGAGCTACTTGATTTAGCCGCGAAATAATTGTGCTTCCCTTACAGATTTCTCCCGTGTTGTGCGTTTTCATAGAAAAGTTTCCTTAAATTTCATAACTCACGCATTTATTCGTGAGTGGGGTCAAGGACCCGTTAAAGCTTCTTATTCTAATGGGATCGGGTCATTCGCCTCCGCAATATTATATTCTTATAGGATCAGACTATTCGCCTCAACAATATTATATTCTTATGGGATTGGGCCGTTCGCCTAGGCAGTACCATATTCTTATGGGATTGGGCCATTCGCCTCGACATTATTATATTCTTATGGGATCGGGCCGTTTGCCTTGTCAATATCATATTCTTATGGGATCAGGCTGTTCGCCTCGGCAATATTATATTCTTATGGGATCGGGCTATTCGTCTCGGCAGTATCATATTCTTATGGGATCGGGTCGTTCACCTCGACATTTCTATAAATACTCTTATGGGATCGGGTCGTTTGCCTCGGTAGCTTCATGAAACACTCTTATGGGATCAGACCGTTCTCCTCAGCAGCGTCGTGCGTAATATTTGACAAGAAGTCATTGTATCCATGAGTTTTCCTGATTTGAGTTTTGTCGACGTATCTGGTGGGGACCATTATACTTATATACTCCGGTTGAGGAGGTAACCGATAATTGAGAGCTTGAGTTTACTGTTCAGAGAAGGATCGTTCCACGTACCTATATTTGTTTATACTGTTTATTTACCCTGCCTCATATTTGTTTACTTCTTACATTATTTGATTTATTGGATCGCTAGTAAGTGTCGATGTCGACCCCTCGTCACTACTTCTTCTGGGTTAGGCTAGATACTTACTGGGTACGCATTGATTTATATACTCATGTTACACTTGCTGCACTTATTGTGCAGGTATATATATATATATATATGTCTAGTGGTCTTTGGGACGCAAAGGCACGACTATTGTGGGTATTTTACGGTGAGCTACATTCCATGTTACGATCCGCAGCATACAAAGTCTCCATTAGAGTTATTTACATTCTCCTGTCTAACTTGCATTCCAGACATGTGTTGTATTTTATTATATTTTCTAGATGCTCATGCACTTGTGACACTGGGTTTTTGGGGGTTCCTACTGGATGTTCATCATTGCAGTTCACGTAATCATTATAATTTCACCTTGTAATTTATATTTCATACGAAAATTGGAAAATAAAATCACGGGTGTTCTATGAGTACCGGATTTCAATCTATTTAATTAATAGAATTTATGATTTTAATAATAATAAAATGAGTAACTAAGTTGATTAATCACCATTGGCTTGCCTGACGGTGGCGTTAGGCGCCATCACGGGCTATAGTGAATTTTGGGTCGTGACAATAAATATTTAAGATCATAAAAATCGATTAATGTTTAACAAAATATCTTTACTTAGTGTACTATTGGAAAAGGCAAATTTTACAAACTGTTATAGCATTGAATAATATCAAGTGAACCATGCTCAATGAATATTTCAAGACATGCTCAACATATAATGAAGACGGATGCACTTACACAAAGTATTATGTGTAAGTATTATGTCTAGAACCCTCAGTCGAAGACATGGGCAAAAAGGAAACAAAAATATTGTAATTAGTCAAATTTCTATTTGAAAAGAATTTAACATTTAACCCAAAGATTTCCTTGTATATATTTGTAAATTTTATTTATTTATCTTCGTTTCTTGAATAATGCAACTAACCATAAAGAACGTGAAAGGAACTATTTGAGATTATTGTTGAATTATATTAGAGGATTCCTTTCATTTTAAAGCTATTAATAAAAGAGAAGGCCAAACATTCAAGGAAGTTGCAAAAGAAAGAGGGTTACTAGAATCATAACTACAAAGCATGGGCAAGAGTGCTGAGAAATATGATCTATCTAAACTTGATCAGGGTCGAGATGATAATGTTGCCTCAGAATACAAAATGCAGTGAAATTATTGAAGGAAAAGGCTATACAAATACTTGAGGAAGATTTCAACACACCATCAAAATTAAATCCTAAACAAGAGCAAGCTTCAAGACTATATTGCAAAGAGTAAATCCATTAGAGTTGATTGTTCTTTATAGAAGGCCATGGAGGAACTAGAAAACCATTCTTATATTATGTATTACTTGCAAATATCATAGCAAGAGGCATGACAGCGTTAGAAAAAAAATAATAAGTTGTGTCATACAACTTACTCTAGATTCAACATACCTCATCAAACAACTAAAACAACCATCACAACTACATCAAAGCAGAGTGGTGGTGCTAAATTGATAAGAAAATTAAAGTTGATAATCTGGGATGAAGCACATATAATAAAGCGTCAGACGATCGAACACGTTGATTGGAGCTTCAGAAATGTAAGGGATGTCAATGAACCATTTGGTAAAAAAATATTTTTGAAGGAAATTTCTAGATACTACTAATAGTTCTAAAATCGACGAGAGTAAAGACTGTAATTGCAAGCTTAGCAAAATCATACTTATGACCTTAAATAAAAAAGATTCGGCTAACAAAAAATTTGAGAGCAATGACAGATCCAACATTCAATGATTTCTTGTTTCGTATCAAAAATGGAGAAAAGCGTATAATAAAAGATGATTTGTTCCTTTGTCTAAAATAATTAGTTATCAAGCCCCATGATGTTACTATTGGTGAAGATTGCTTAATAAGAATCATTAAAAAAATTGCTATCTTAGCTAGCAATAACGAATGTGTTGATTAACTAAATGAGATATTAATTACCAAATTCTTTGGTAAAAGAAAAATATTTCTCAATTTCGACTCAGTAGAAGATGATATCAACAATTACTACCAAGAAGAATACTTAAATACTTGAACACCAAATGACCTTTTACCATAACATGTATATTGCCAGTTCATTATTTCTTTTGTATGTTAGTGTCATATATGTATATAATAGACAATATTAAAATTTATCTTTTATTGTGTACATGTTGGTCTTAATAAATAAAAATAGCACGGGCTACCCAGTTTTCGGACTGATAATTGAAAAATAGCCAGCGTTTGTAAAGTCATTGAAAAATAACAACTATTTTGCTGCAACACGAAATTTAGCATAATATAATGGAGATTGGAGCACTCGTGTATGAACTTCCAGCATATTATGCTGGACCAATATATTATGCTGGAACTCCAGTATATTATGTTGGAAGTTCACATGTAAAAAATTCGAACTCCAGTATATTATGCTGGAATATTTTCTAGATTTTGAATAATATTTTTGTTCAAATTTATCTTTACATGAAAAGTGGCTAAATTTCGATTACTTTTGAAACCTTGGCTATTTTTCAATTACCAGTTGTAAATCTGGCTATTTTTTAATTTCACCCTAATAAATGTGCCTACCATGCTATTGATAAACTTAGATCCATCTAATGGCTTATGTAATGGTATAACGATGGTATATAGAGGTTTTAACAATAATGTCATACATGCAAAAATCATGATGAGAAATGTACTTCCAAGCATGTATTTATCTCTAGAATTTAACTTTTGCCTTTAGAAAATGAAAGATATCCTTTTAAATTTGTCCGAAAATAATTTGTAATATACTTGTGCTTTCCAATGTCAATAATTAAAGTACAAACGTAACAATCCCAAGCATTGGTCCGTATTTACCGCAGTATTTTTCTCGCACGGACAACTATATATTGCACTTTCAAGAGGAATATCAACATCGACAATAAGAGTTATGGTGATGATGGAACAATCAACGTTCAAAAGGGAATATACGCAAAAGACATCATCTACAAAGAAGTCTTAGGTAAGTATCATCACATTGCATATTTCTAAACTATAACTACATAATGATATTATCTAAATGTCATGACTAAATTGATCATTTTGCAGGTTAAGATAATGTCCAATCATTTTAATTTCACGTAGTATGCTAGTTTAATGATATTTTTCGGTGTTTAAATGACTATTGTATTATATATATTGCTAAACCATTACGTGTTATTATTAACGTGCAACACACGTTCATAAAAACTAGTATAATATAGATATAGATATAGATTAAGGATGACATATGAAAACTTTTACAAAAATCCCTCCTATTATCTAAATTGTTTAGTGCATGGTTTCATCTCGAGACCAATTTTATTCAGATATTTAACGTCCCAAGAATTATAATTAAGCACTGCTTTTATTTATTTTTTAAATATTATTTGGGAAAATGTTGGACCACACTTGATAATTGTCAAGGAAATCAGTAAGCCACAGAGGCTAGTGATTTTGGGACAATAAGATGTTGGGCCAATTGTTCGCAACACAATCTCATTTCTACGAAATATATAAAACAAGGAATTTTCTTTTTTCTTTTTTAGCATTCAGTGTTACTAAAGCATGGCCAAAACACATACACCAAGTACATAAAAGAGATTTTTTTATAAAGCACCATAGTTTAGAGCTTAATTACCATAATTATAGTTTGTTTCTCTTCGTAGCTAATATATCAATATCTCTGCATCTACGCATACAGTCGCGCTGGATATAGTCACGATAGTTTGTATGTGTTCGCTTACTTTTGGTGTATCAAAGCATACAGTCGCGCCAGATACAGTTACGATAGATTGTAGGCGTTCGATCAATTTTGTTGTATCCACATACAGTCGTGTTGGATACAGTCACAATAGGTTGTATGCGTTCACTCAATTTTGATGTATCAACGCATACTGTCACGACCCAAAATCCACTATAGGTCATGATGGAACCTAATGCTGCCATCAGGCAAGCCAACGGTGATTTATCAACTTAATTACTCACTTTATTACTTTTGAAACCAAAATTTTCATTAATTAAATAGTATAAAATAGAATTTACAGGGTAAAATAATAATATTTACGTGAACTACAATAATGAACAACTAGCATGAAACCCCCAAAACTCGGTGTCACAAGTGCATGAGCATCTAGTAAGGAGTACGATAAAAATACAACATCCGTCTGGAATTACAAGTTAGACAAGAGAATATAAATAACTCTGATGGAGACTCTGTATGATGCGGATCGTAACATGGAATGCAGCTCACAATAAAGTCCCCGCAATAGCCGTGCCTCTGCACTCAGAAGACCACCGAAAACATATATAGACTTGCACAATAAGTGTAGCAAGTACAGCATGAGTACGTAAATCAACGCGTACCCAGTAAGTATCTAGCCTAACCCTAGAGAAGTAGTGACGAGGGGTCGACATCGACACTTACTAGTGGTCCAATAAATCAAATACAGTAGGAAGTAAACAGACGTGAGGCAGAGTAAATAAATGAAATAAACAAGTATAAACACGTGAAACAACCCTCCTCTCAACAATAAAACTCAAGCTCTCAATTGGCAGTTACCTCCTCAACCGGAGTATATATATAACGGACCTCATCAAATAGGTAATCACAATTCAAATCAGGAATAACTCACAGATACACTGGCTTCTTGTCAAATATTACGCACGATTCCATAAGAGTATTTTACAAAAATGCTGAGGCGTAAGACCCGATCCCATCATACTATGTGCACTATCGAGGGTCGAATAGCATGAACCATAGATGCATCTATTATACTGCCGTGGTGAATGACACGCTCTCATGAGAGTGTGTTACATAATCCTATCTAGGCGAACTGCCCGACCCCATTAGAATAAGAAACTTTAACGGGTTCTTGACCCCACTCACAAATAAACGTGCGAGTTATGAATTTTTAAGGAAAAGTTTTCGATGAAAATGCATTGCGCGGGAGAAATTCATAAGAGGAGTACAATCATTCGAGGCTAATCATGAAGCCCGTCAAATCTCTACTATAGAAAGTCTATCACTCTATGCAAGTCTAGACTCAAGTCGTAACATAAAATAAAAGAATTTAATAGGCAAGGAACAACTCAAATAGTACAGTTATAGCATGGCGGGAACCTAAGTCTACCCAGACATAACATAAATCTAGCTACGTACGGACTCTCGTCACCTCGTGCATACGTAGCTCTCAAAACAAGTAGTACAAATAAAATACATCACCTAGGGGTAGTTTTCCCCTCACAGGGTTAGACATGAGACTTACCTCACTCCAAAATTCCATAACCGGCTCCAACGCCACCCAAACACCTCAAACCGATGCCCGTCTCTCCAAAACTAGTCACACAATATACAAATCCATAAATATATACTCTATTACCCATAATTAATCAATTCATCATAATTTTCAAACTCCGCTCGAAAAGTCAATAAAGCCAACCCTCGAGCCCGCATGCTCGGATTCCAAATATTTTTGAAGATAAACATTACAAACTCAAATATATAATTTATTCTTAATTTTATTTCCAAAACTGTGGTCAAAATTCAAAATTACCAATTTCTAGGTTTCTTCAAAAATCCCAAAATTACTATAATTTTTCATGTTTAAATCCACATATAAACCAGTATTTAACTCACAATATGTGGGAATTACTTACCATAACATAGATGATGAACATTTCCCATCCAAGGCTCCAAAAATCGCCCAACCAAATGAAAATGTGAGAGAAATGGGCTATGTCTCGGATTTAATAACACCCCACTGCCCAACGACCTTCGCACCTGCGGCCAAACTGTCGCACCTGCGGACAAATCCATCGTGGTGCGGTTCCCTCAAAGGCTAGGCAAATCTGTTTCTGCGGACAAAATCTGCTCATGCGGTCACGCTTCTGCATAGCACTGACCGCTCCTGCAAGCCCGGGTCTACGGCACATGACCACACCTACGGTCCAGTAGCAAATACCCAACTTCCGCATCTATGGTACCTCCCCTCTGCGGATGCGCTTCTGCACGCCCATACTTTGCACCTACAATCCTCTACTCCCAGCTCCTGCTGCGCTCCTGTGCTTTGCCTGCCGCTTCAGCATCTCCGCACCTGCGCCCAAATTTCTGCAGGTGCGGTTGCACCAGAACTTGGCCTAAACCAGCATGTCCTAAATTCCAAGTTTCAATTCGTTTTCAATCCGTTTCAAACCCGAGGGCCCGGGACCCCATCTAAACGTACCAACCAGTCCCAAAACATAACACGAACCTACTCATAGTGTCAAATCACACCAAACAATATCAAAATTGCGAATCGACTATCGAAACCTTCCTTTAAACTTTCATACTTTTAAACTTCGACGAATGCGTCTGAATCACACTTAAACTTTCCGGAATGACGCCAAACTTTGCGCACAAGTCATAAATCACAATACGAACCTTTTCCAAGGTTCGGAATCCCAAACAGACTTCGATACCACCAAAGTCCACTTCAATTCAAACTCAAAAAATTCTTAAAGCCTTCAAAATGCCAACTTCCACAATAAGCGTCAAAATGCTCCCGGGCCACCCGATACTCAACCAGAACATACGCCCAAGTCCGAAATCATCATACGAAACTATTGGAACCTTCAAATCCCGTTTCCGAGATTGTCTACTCAGAAGTCAAATCTTAGTCAATTCTTCCAACTTAAATCTTCTATCCAAATCAACTCCGAACTTCCCGAAATTTAGTTCTGACCACACGTACAAGTCATAATACCTGAAATGAAGCTACTCAAGGCCTCAAACCGCTGAATGACGTGCTAGAGCTCAAAACGACCGGCCGGGTCGTTACTCATACGGTTGCGCTGGATCCTCCCTATAACCTTAGCTAACAAGCTTTCAGACCAAATTCCAATATCCAGGATTCTCCACGAGACCCGATTCTGACATATTAACACCGCATCAATCACCACACGCTGTACCAAACGTGATCATGCTCCTCCACTGAAATCACACCCTACACCTCATAAGTCGTTTGACCATAATAACATCCTCCGACCACAATTGCTGTAATTTCACTAATCTGGTGCCCGTAATACACCTCACAACACATATAAGCCCTGTTACAACTCTCGCAATATTTCCACGACAAAAAAGATGCGTAGAAACTCATTACCACCTGCTGAATCAATAATTCATGGAGTCTCTCTTCCTGACAAGAACTATTACCTAATTCTAAACTGAATAACGATATTTGCTCTTTAATATACTTTACACAAATCTGATCGCACCGATTTCAATGCGCCAACAAGCTACAACTCGAATATGATACATAAGGACGAACAAACTCTGGAAAAGAACTACCCAGCCGACGTAACGAATAAAATGGTCAAACAAATGCTATGAACCCTTATCAGAGAATGGGAAACAAAATACACAAGAATAGATATACAGAACCATACTGATTATCTCACTATTTCGGCATGCAACCCGATCAACACATGATACCGTTACACGTGCAACTCGATCCAAACATGATATAATTGCGGCGTGCAACCCGATCCAGGCAACATACCCGTGGCGACGTGCCACCGTATCCACACATAACAATAAATAATAAAATACCCATCAAGCCAAAATGCTTATACCTACGAAATCCTGAATATCGACCACAAGCACACCAAAAATACAACCTTGGGGAGACGGATAGCGCCATACGCTACAAAACCCAAGCACAACTAAGGTGCGATAAATGACCTACATCTCGAGAGCTATCCTGCTCATATAACACCACAAGCTACACTTGATCACAACACGTGTGTGAATAATCAAGTCGTCTCATAACCCACATGGAACAATAGAGTATTACATGGAATAGCTGACGACGGGAATAACATCCAATGCCTGAAGACTCCTCCACAAGCAATGCTATGCCGAACGAAAACATCCGACCTGATATATAGCACACATTCACATTAGACCCACCAACGGACCCCACGCCAATTTTGATCATCTCATACTGGGCCAACAACCCCTCAAGGATCCACAATGGCCCTATTCATGACATACACAAGCAGCCGTCCAATCCGGAACAAACTCTCACAGTCCACAACCAAACGACTAGAGCGCCTTTCAGGCATAAACTCTCACATTAGCGATAGTACCAGAATCTCCATACTTGCTTTCAATCCTTAACAATCAAGTGACTAACATGTTGCACTTATACCATCTTCCCGTGGGTTATACTATCACGACCTTCCACACCAGGTAGCAAAGTCGACACATCCACACCTCCAACTGTACAAATTTTATAAAGCGTATCAAGAATCCGCAAATCAATACCCCAAAGCCTCTTACACAGGACACTGTTCTCAGGTGACACTAAGATAACGCCAGCTTACTCTGAACTTCTGGATCCTTTCCCCCGCTCCTCCGAGCTCGGGACATTCTCATCAAACTGAACCGTAACCTTGATCCTCAACCTCCAATTTCCATATCGCTCACTACACCTATTCCGTCGCTATGCTAGGGTATAAGAATTCATCATACCCCTGAACTACTAGTAGAATAAACACTTCATTGGATAGAAATCTTTCACTTAACTCATTTTAGAAGAACCATTGCAACACGCAACTGAATTTCCATAATTGCAGAAAATACCAACCTCAAGTCGTGGTCTAAATTGCCATAACTCTTTCGAGATCCATTTACACATAACAAGGCCATTAGAATCAAATACCTCCCAACTCAATCAAATTATGGGGGCTGCCAAGCCCGCACGTATAACCACCAACCACCTGTATAATTTAACGCACCGAAGGAACTGATCATTGCCATAATCATGCTGATTCAACCATTACTAACCGACCCAACTTCTTCCAATTTACTCTCGACTTGCCTTAGAAATAACAATATCTCCATTCGAAACATAACAAACTAAATCTGCACTCATCCCGAGTGACCCGAATCACGAGACCACATCGTCACAATACTCATGAACCATCTCATACCCTCATCATGCGCACAACAACATCTCCAACTGGTACACCCATTCTGCAAGACCTTCCGCAAATCCGCAGCTATTTCTCCCTTTCCTTAAATATTGTACTGCAGACTCGATGATAACATAGAATACTCCAAGCCCCCTTTCATAATCCACTGCAAAAACTCGATCTTTAACCACACAACAGATCCGAAATCCTTAGGAACTGCACTTTAATTATTAAACCCACTAGGACCGTTGTTGAGAGTCACCCACTCGAGCTGCCAAGCCCGTACGTACAACCACCAACCACCTGTATAATTTAACGCGCCGAAGGAACTGATCATTGCCATAATCATGCTGATTCAACCATTACTAATCGACCCAACTTCTTCCAATTTACTCTCGACTTGCCTTAGAAATAACAATATCTCCATTCGAAACATAACAAACTAAATCTGCACTCATCCCGAGTGACCCGAATCACGAGACCACATCATCACAATACTCATGAACCATCTCATACCCTCCTCATGCGCACAACAACATCTCCAACTGGTACACCCATTCTGCAAGACCTTCCGCAAATCTGCAGCTATTTCTCCCTATTCTCAAATATTGTACTGCAGACTCGATGATAACATAGAATACTCCAAGCCCCCTTTCATAATCCACTGCAAAAACTCGATCCTTAACCACACAACGGATCCAAAATCCTTAGGAACTTCACTTTAATTCTTGAACCCACTAGGACCGTTGTTGAGAGTCACCCACTCTGACCGGGTCCCAAATATAACCAAACTCCAACGCTCTGCTAGTACATGAACACCCTCTAAAAGAAGCAATCGGCTGAATTATTTTCCTTGTACATCACATCCACAAGAAGCATAAACTCCGAGTCTTCCCAGAACCCACACATGAATCGATAAGGCAAAATATAGCACACATTTATCAAGTTCTTTGCTCGAATTGCCCCTGATGTTTTCTCTTCCTAGTCATAAATAATCCAATGCAGCTTTAAGCTACCATCACATAAACCTAGAACCCACAAAGATTCCTCCTGCTCAATTGCTATGATCTCGCACCTTTAACCCGCCAAATTTCTCGAAATCTTTTTGTTAAACATTTCATGAACATTCTGAATCATCAGCCACAATCACATATTCGACCTTTTACCAGATAGCAAGTAGAATTCTTCGTAGAAGCTTCATCAACATCACGCAACTACTAACTTTCTCACAGGAGATAACCCACCTGTGGAATTCCATGTCGAAATCTTCCAACGTCACTGCATACCCTCCTGGGCCCATGCTCGCTCACCGGCTGTACAAGTCTGTTCTTTCCCCATTGACATCAACTGAATGTCCGATGATACGTTCCAAACTCGAAGTCACATTGCATCCAAATCGATAATCAAGTTATCACACCCCTCTCATCTCAAGCAAACTCCTCTTTGCCATATTCAATCTTTCTCGGTATAGTAGCCACCATCCCAAATAAAATCCATAGACCAAATCATCTCCGTTACGATTCCCAAATCGCTCTAATTTCCCAAGGCAAGTGGGTTTCATGCCACAGAATCCATATGCTACTCCGCCACTCCCACTTCGGTTAAACCACCTCCTTTAAGAAACTCCTCGACCTCTGGTCTTTATACTTTGACCTGCTAGTAATTCAACCACCGTAAGAGACCTCCCACTATGTACTTCCTCATCCTTCGCTACCCAATGCTGCCTCAAATCAAAATCCATACATTTAGCACCTGAACTAATAAATTGCTACCAACTAGAAAAGCATCTTTCCTGAGCCATCAACATTAGAAACACCAATTCGATTTTCGAAATCGCTACGCACCGCCATCTCTGACAACTGCTTCTCAGGCACCACTTTACGACACCCTTCCCCGAAGGCAAATTGAAGAAGACCATAACACCGGTGAACCTTAATGTGTTCAAACAAGGATGGCGACACCACATCACAAATGAGAATTCCACCACACTCGAAAATATCAAGTCTCGTTACTCCATCAACCAAGGCCTAAACATCCATAGTCCGATTGCCTTTCATATGCTGGAATTAAATGCCGAACCTATAAGTCATGCACCGAGAAATCCTCTTTTCAAGTCATTCACTGCCTCGACACAAAAATGAGCACCCCACCATTACATCAATACTGGACGACAATAACGCACGAACATCATAACAATTAGTGCACAACCTCAAAACCATTGGCAATACTGATATCGGGTTGAGATGACCGAACACCCTTCCACAAGAAGACGATAATAACTCGCTTGAATATGTAGGGAGAAACATCCTGCTCCACGTTTGTAGTACCACTGAAACTCCTCGATGCCCAATTGACACGAGCGCTCAACATCGTATAAGAATGAGTAAGAAGGGAATGAAGGCAAAAGCTTCAATGGAAATCAAATCGCACGACGAGGAATCAAGAAGGGAAGTGCTCCTAACAGTCTTGTAGCCTCTCGAAGATAAGTACAGACGTCTCTGTACCGATCCGCAAGACTCTACTAGACTTGCTCAAGACTCATGAGACCCAAGTAAACCTAGAGCTCTGATACCAAGCTGTCACGATCCAAAATGCACTATAAGTCATGATGGTGCCTAACGCCGCCGTCTGGCAAGCCAACGGTAATCGATCAACTTAATTACTCATTTTATTACTTTTGAAACCAATATTTCCATTAATTAAATAATATAAAATAGAATTTACAGGGTAAAATGATAATATTTATGTGAACTACAATAATGAACAACCAGCAGGAAACCCCTAATACCCGGTGTCAGAAATGCATGAGCATCTACTAAGGAGTACAATACAAATACAACATCCGCCTGGAATTACAAGTTGGACAGGAGAATTTAAATAACTATGATGGAGACTTTATATGCTGCGGATCGTAACATGAAATGCAGCTCAACGTAAAGTCCCCGTAATAGCCGCGCCTCTGCACCCAGAGGACCACCGGAAACATATATAGACCTGCACAATAAGTGCAAGAAGTGCAGCATAAGTACTTAAATCAATGCGTGCACAGTAAGTATCTAGCCTAACCCCAGAGAAGTAGTAACAAGGGGTCGACATCGACACTTACTACTGGTCCAATAAATCAAATATAGTAAGAAGTAAACAGATGTGAGGCAGAGTACATAAATGAAATAAACAAGGAAAAATACGTGGTACAAACCTCCTCTCAACAATAAACTCAAGCTCTCAATTAGCAGTTACTTCCTCAACCGGAGTATATATATAACGGACCTCACCAAATAGATCATCACAATTCAAATCAGAAAAACTCACAGATACACTGGCTTCTTGTCAAATATTACGCACGATTCCATAAGAGTATTTTATATAAATGTCGAAGCGTACGACCCAATCCCATCATACTGTGTGCAGTGCCGAGGGTTGAACGACACCAACCATAGATGCATCTATTATACTGCCAAGGCGAACGGTCCGCTCCCATGAGAGTGTGGTACGTAATCCTGCCGATGCGAATGGCCCGATCCCATTAGAATAAGAAGCTTTAACGGGTTCTTGACCCCACTCACAAATAAATGTGTGAGTTATGAATTTTTAAGGAAAACCTTTCGATGAAAACACATAGCGCGGGAGAAATTCGTAAGAGGAGTACAATCATTCATGGCTAATCATGAAGCTCATCAAATATTTACTATAGCAAGTCTATCACTCTACATAGGTCTAGTCACAAGTCATAACGTAAAATAAAGGAATTTAATAGGCAATGGACAACTCAAAAAGTGCAGTTATAGCATGGCGGGAGCCTAAGTCTACCCAGATATAATATAAATCTAACTACGTACGGACTCTCGTCACCTCGTACATACGTAGCTCCTGCAACAAGTAGTACATATCAAATACATCACCTAGGGATAGTTTCCCCCTCACAGGGTTAGACAGGAGACTTACCTCGCTCCGAAGTTTCATAACCGGCTCCAACGCCGCTCAAACACCTCAAACCGATGCCCGTCTCTCCAAAATTAGTCAAACAATGTGCAAATCGATAAATATATACTCTATTACAAATAATTAATCAATTCATAATAATTTTCAAACTCCGCTCGAAAAGTCAATAAAGTCAACTCTCGGGCTCGTGTGCCCGGATTCTAAAATTTTTCGAAAATAAAAATTATCCATAACATTACAAACTCAAATATATAATTTATTCTTAATTCCATTTCCAAAACCGTGGTCAAAATCCAAAATTACCAATTTCTAGGTTTCTTCAAAAATCCCATAATTACTACAATTTTTCATGTTTAAATACACATATAAACCATGTATTTAACTCACAATATGTGAAAATTACTTACCTTGACATAGATGATGAAAATCTCCCCTCAAAGAGCTCCAAAAATCGCCCAACCAAATGAAAATATGATAAATGGGCTAATTCTCAAATTTAAGAACACCCCATTGCCCAACGAGCTTCGCACCTACGGCCAAACTGTCGCACCTGCGACTCCGCACCGGCGGATAAGTCCATCGTAGGTGCGATTCCCTCAAAGGCCAGGCAAATCTGCTTCTGCGAACAAAATCTGCTCCTACGGTCATGCTTCTGCGGAGTACTGACGACTCCTGCGAGCCCGCGTCTGTGACACACGACCGCACCTGTGGTCCAGTAGCAAATACCCAACTTTTGCATCTGCGGTGCCTCCCCCGCTTCTGCGGATGCGCATCTGCGCGCCCAAACTTCGCACCTGCGATCATTTGCTCCTAGCTCCTATTGCGCTCCTGCGCTTCGCCTACCGCTTCAGCGGCTCCACATCTGTGCCCAAATTTCCGCAGGTGCGGTTGCACCAGAATTTGGCGAAAACCAGCATGTCCTAAATTCCAAGTTTCAATTCGTTTTCAATCCGTTTCAAACCCGAGGCCCTGGGACCCCATCCAAACGTACCAACCAGTCCCAAAACATAACACGAACCTACTCAGGGTCTCAAATTACACCAAACAACATCAAAATTGCGAGTCAACGATCGAAACCTTCTTTTAAACTCTCAAACTTTAAACTTCGACGAACGCGTCCAAATCACACTTAAACTTTCCGTAATGATGCCAAACTTTATGCACAAGTCATAAATCACAATACAAACCTATTCAAGGCTCAGAATCCCGAATGGACTTCGATACCACCAAAGTCCACTTCAATTCAAACTTAAGAAATTCTTAAAACCTTCAAAATTCCAACTTTCACAATAAGCGCTGAAATACTCCCGGGCCACCCGATACTCAACCCGAACATACGCCCAAGTTTGAAATCATCATATGAACCTATTGAAACCTTCAAATGATGATTCCGAGGTTATCTACTCAAAAGTCAAACCTTAGTAAATTCTTCCAACTTAAAGCTTTCAAAATTAAAAGTTTCTTTCCAAATCAACTCCGAACTTCCCAAAATTCAATTCCGACCATACGTACAAGTCATAATACCTGAAATGAAGCTACTCAAGGTCTCAAACCACCAAACATCACACTATAGGTCAAAACGACCGGTCAAGTCGTTACACATACGGTCGCGCCGGATACAATCACGATAAGTTGTATGCGTTTGCTCAATTTTGTTGTGTCGACACATATAGTCATGTTGGATATAGTCACGATAGGTTAGGTTGTATGCGTTGGCTTAATTTTATTGTATCAATGCATAGAGTCATTATAGGTTGTATGCACTCGCTCAATAGACTGTATTTTTTCTCTCATACAATGAAATACAATGTAGATACATACAAAGAAGAAAAAGAAGACGACTTAGATTTTGTTGTATCAACGAATAAAGTCATGATAGATTGTATGCGCTCGCTCAACAGACTGTATTTTCTCTCTTATATAATGAAATACAGTGTAGATACACACAAAGAAAAAAAAGGACGACTCAGATTTCGGTGTATCAACGCATACAATCATGAAAGTTGTATGTGCTCGCTCAACACAGTATATTTTCTCTCTTATGTAACAAAATACAATGTATATACATATAATAGAGAAGCAGAAGATAACTTAGATCTATACATATAACATGCAATATACATTTTTGAGTCAATAATGTAACGACCCGACCAGTCATTTTGAGCATTTGTATTTTTGTTCGATAGTTTGAAGTCTTGAGTAGTTTCATATGATATATTATGACTTGCGCGTATGGTCGGTTTTGAATTTTCGGGTGATTCGGGGATTGATTTGGAAAAATGATTCTCAACTAAGAAACTTTAAGTTTGAAGAGTTGACCAAGTATGACTTTTGTGTATTTGACCTCGGATCGAGGTTTTGATGGTTCCATTAGGTCTGGATGATGATTTTGGACTTGGATGTATTCCGAGATTGCATTTGAATGTTTCAAGAAGGTTTTGGCTCTATTTGACGAAAGTTGGTAATTTGGAGGTTGAAAATTTTATCATTTTGACTTGGAGTTGACTTTGATGTTATCGGGGTCGAATTATTGTGCTGAGAGTTAGAATAGATTTATTATGCCATTTGAAACTTGGTTGCAAAATTTGAGGTGATTTCTAGTTGTTCGTAAGTTTGAATTTGAAAATTTGAATTAGTTCCTTAGGCTTGAATTAGTGTGCAATTCATGGTTTTGATGTTATATTATATGATTTGAGGCCTAAAGTAGATTCGTGTTATATTTTGGTATTGGTTGATATGCTTTGGCGGGGTCCCAAGGACCTCAGATATGATTCAGATGAGTTCCAGACCATTTCTCTCATGTTTGGAGTTACAGATTTTCTGATGTTCATCGCGATCGCTAGGGGTGGGCATTCGGTACTTCGGTTTGGTATTTAAGAACTTTGGTTCGGTATTTCAGTATTCGGTTTATCAATTGTGTATACCAAATACCGTACCAAAGTAGTTCGGTACGGTTCGATATTTCTTATTTTGGTTCGGTACAGTTTCGGTTTGATACATAATGTATCACGTTGTGCTAATAGCACTGTTAAGAGCCTAAGCAAGCAGAAACAAAAACATAATACCACCTTGATTTATATCCCTTTCTAAAGTGACAGCAGCATCAAACATGGCAAATTTGAAATAGTAATTGTAATTCAAGCAGAAGAATAGTCAGTGAGTGAGATTCATATGATTATGTGCAAAATAAGGAACCAAGAAACAGGAAACTTAGCAACCAGTAGTAATGACTAACGAGCAGCAGCCCAATAGAATTTCTAACCCAGCATGAAGTCGCCGTGACGATTTGTTCTTCACATTCGCTGCACTAGCACTCTCGTACTCGCAGGCAGACGGTCTGTGACTCTATACTTCACTTCTTTGTTTGAGAAACCTAATTCTAAATTTCTAATTGGGAGTTAGAGTCTAAGATATTAGGCTAAGAGAGTAAGGGAATTGGGCTGTCTTATTGGGCTAGAAATACAATATTAAAATTTTGGGCTGGGCTAGGGGCAGGGCAGTGTAGGACTAGGATAGGAATTAGGAAGAAGCGCATAAAATACTTAAATAATTTGGTATTTCGGTATATAAAATATCAAAATATTAATACCGAGGACCATACCGTTATACCGAATAACCAAAAATTTAACAACAAATTATACCAAAATACCGAAAAAATCGAAACCTAAATACCGAATTAAATCAGTCCGGTTCGAAATTCGATTTTTTGGATTTTATGCCCACCCCTAGCGATCGAGGAGGGACCGTCGCGATCGCAGAATGTTTTTTGGTGGATGATGATTTGCTCTTCACATTTGCAATGAGGATGTCACGTTCACGGAGCCTGGGGGATGTGTTCATCGCGTTCACGTCTTGTGAGTCATGTTCGCATAGAGGGAGAGCTGGATGAGGCGCCTATGGTTGGCATTTGTGTTCGAGTGCGGGAGGTCGCATTCGCGTAGGCTAGTGAAAGTGAGGGTCGCGTCCGTGAGTGCCAAACCGTATTCGCGAAGAAGTATTTTTGGCCAGTGTATGATTTGTTCTTGGGGATCGCAAAGGGGGCCCATAGGCACACTTATATAAAATTCAATTTCGAGGGCTTTAGTTGTTTTATCACATTTTGAGATTGAGAGCTCCAATTTGGACGATTTTGGAGGAGATTTTTACGATTTGGAATTGAGGTAAGTATTCTTGACTCGAATTTCATTATTATTCATGATACCATCCTTATTTTTAGTATTTATTTGATGAATCCAAGTTAGCGAAATTGAAAATTTTAGTAAAAACTTTTTTTAAATATAATTTGAGGATTTGAACCCCGATTTGGAGTCGAATTTGGATGAAATTGATTTGGTTAAACTCGTATTCGAATGGGTGTTAGGAATTTATAATTTTTGTTGGGTTCCGGGAGGTGGTCCCGGGTTGACTTTTTTATTCTTATTCAAGATCGAAGCTTTATTGTTCGAGATTATTTCCTATGACTTTTATTGATGTTATTAAGTTTTTTTTTTGCTAGATTCAAGCCGTCCGGAGGTTGATTCACATGGGAAGGAATTTTTAGAGTACTGATTTGACTTATTTGGGGTAAGTATCTTGCCTAACTTTGTGTGGGGGAATACTCCTTAGAATTTATCCTTGATTGCTTATCCGTGTTATGTGAAAAGCTACGTGTACATGAGGTGACGAGCGTGTACATGAGTGCTATATGTGGCATTGTGACCAGATTGGACCGTAGATTATTAATATGCCTTAATTTGATAAAGTAACTTATATGGAACATGCTTACACCCCTTTGTGATTTCGGGATCATGATCGTTACATTTGACTTAGCCATTGTCATGTTTTATTAGTTGAGCGCCCTTCCGTACTTTTATGTTATTATCATGCCCTTGTGCACCTTATTGAAAAATTGTGAGCTTAAACTTGCATAATACTTTGATATTTTTTTTGTGATATTGTTGCGCACGTAGACATATTGTGTGGATTAATTCTTGTTATGCGGAGTATAATGGTGACATTTTATTGTGGTTCATTGTATGGAGCGATACAGGTGGCTATTATGATATTATCTGGGCGGAGAGATACGAGTGGATATTGTAATATTGTCTGAGCGAAGCGATACATGTGGCTATTATGATATTATCCGGATGGAGCGCTATATGTGGCTATTGTATTATTGTCAGGGCGGAGTGATATGAGTGCCTATTGTTGTTGTGATAAAAATGTGGGCATGAGGTGTTATTTGTCTGAGGTTCTCTGTGATGACTTATTGTGGAAACTGAGCTGTTAATTGTATTGAACTGTTATCACTTATTCCGATTAGGGTATTATTAGTGTTTCCCGTTATACGTTTTATTGTCAGTCTTCATTTATTGCACAAGTTATTTTGACTAGTGAGTATCGTACGACTTGACCTCGTCACTACTTCACGGAGGTCAGTCTTTATACTTATTGGGTACCGATCGTGGTGTACTCATACTATATTTTGTATAGTTTTGTGAAGATCCGGGTATTGGAGGTAGCAGACCCAGGCAGTGAGAGCTTCTTTGATCGCGAAGATTCAAAGTAGAGCTGCTTTGACTGTCGCAGTTCCCTGGAGTCCTTTCCTTATACTGTTAATTCTCTATCCGAACAGTATTGTATTTGAGATATTTCTATGTATTCAGTTAGAATTCGTGACCTCTCTACTACCTAGTTCTGGGAATATGTTGTGACTATCGCTGTGTTGGCTTGTATCACCTTTATTTACGCATTTATATTAAACTCTGCTTTATTATACATGTCTTTATTGATTTGAAAATTGATAAGTGATCAACTTACCTAGTTTTAGAGATTAGGTGCCATCATGACTCATATGGTGGGATTTGGGTCGTGGCAAGTTGGTATTAAAGCTCTATATTCATAGGTTCTACGAGTCGCGAGCAAATCTAGCAGAGTTTTGTTCACTTTCTTGAAAATGAAATTCCTTTTCATCTTCCAGTAATTATTACTATGCCTATTCATTAATATTTTTGACTCTTTCACCTTCCAACAATATTGTCTCAAATTAGCCGAAGAGTTGTAATAGAATTGGTTAACGAAAGAGTTGTAGTAGCCTCTTTGCCATTCATTTTGTAAAGATAACAAAAAGAATAGTTTATTAAGTTTAACAAAAATGGTAAAATTGAAAGAAAGAGAAACATATAGGTTCAAGTGGCCGTCCTTTAATAAGACAATCTTTTAATAAGGCCTTTCGTTTTCTTTGGATGTGTGTCAAAGCTCAATAGTGAAACTGAAACTTCTTATACATTGAACATGCTAAATACAAAGAATTGTTGCATCTACCAGTTGTTATTGCAGGGTGTCCGTTATACAAATTTCCTTAATAATTATTTACAAATCTTTCTTATTTCATCCTTCATTATTGTTCTTTCCAGCTTCTACTATAATAATAATTTTGCACAATTTTTACTGCAATCTATAGAAGTGTACAACAAATAATTTCTTTATCTCTTGTTTCTGTCACACATTCCCTTTTTAGGTTCTTCATTCAGCATTATCTGTAGTAAATCACAAGTAAATCTATTTCGTTTCTTATTACACAAGTTTATTTTCTACTACTGTCTTCTATGTAGGGAGTTATATTTGTTGGGTGACATGAAATATGATGTTAACTTTCTTCAAAAATTATTGGACTTACTTGTCAATCTTGCAGTCAAAAGTGTCGGCCTCATTGAATACCATTAATCTATTGAGGAAAATAAATGTTAATGAAGGTGCTTCTAATAAAAGCAATATAATCTGAGTTTGAAGGGTTCTGACTGAGGGTAGATAAAGGAGTTGAAAATAAATATTCAATAGAATGCATTCTTTTCTTTTGGTGGAATTTCTATAAAACTTAAGCGGAATAATTGATGTATGATTTATAAATAGAAAACTGTTAGTTTAATTCTCTATACGTTGTTGAACAAATAAATGAATTTCTACATAGATATATGATCTATCATCTCTTTAAAATTTGTTGTGAATAATACGATTTAGAAATGAGTTTCCTAGATATTTTTTATGGGATACTGAATTTTAATTATGGATATAAAATTTATAGCAAGTATATTCTTTCTTTTTCTTCCCCACTTAACTAGGTGGAAGGCATGAGAAATGTATTTTTTAAAATTATAGTTACCAGAGTTTCACAAAGAGAATAGTATTACCCAAAAAATGGTTACAATATTTTTCTTTCTTTTTCTTCCAGAACTTGAACGTTAAAGCGTTTAAAAATAAAATAACCCCAAAGCATAACATTTATATTACTATTGTGAAAAAACTTAGCACTTTATTACAAGGACCGATGTCAGAAATTTATCCAAAAATAATAAAGAATATAGGGGGAAATTTTATATTGTGAATGATTGCTGCCAAATTTATGATTGCAACAACTCGACCGGTCGTTTCAAGCTCTAGCATGTCGTTCGGAAGTTTGTGACCTTGAGTAGCTTCACTATATCTATTATGACTTGCACGTATAGTCGGTTTTGATTTTCGGGAAGTTCAGAGTTGATTTGGAAGAATAATTCTCGATTCGAAAGTTTTAAGTTAGAAGAGTTGACCAAGGTTTTGACTTTTGAGTAAATGACATCGGAATCGAAATTTTAAGGTTCCTCCAGGTTCGTAAGATGATTTTAGACTAGGGCGTATGTTCGGGTTGAGTATCGGGTGGCCCTGGAGTGAGTTAGTTCTTATTGTCAGAAGTTTGCATTTTGAAGGTTTTTAAATTTGCTAATTCGACTTGGAGTGGACTTCGATGTTATCGGACTCCAAGTGGTATTCTGGGACCTTGGATAGGTTCATTTAGTTGATTGGGACTTGTGTGTGAAGTTTGGTCATGATCCAGAATGTTTAAGAGTGAGCCGGATACTTAAGTTGCATACTAGTTAAGTTTAAGAAAATGAGTTGACCATGGTCAAATAGTAGTCTCAACGAGTTCGGATTAATAATTTAAAAGTTTTAACAGGCTTGTATGATGATTTTGGACTTGTCCACAAATTTTGGTTAGATTTCGATGAGTTAGATGGGTTTGGATTGTGTCGTGCTCTTATTTGATATTTCGGCGTCGTTTTTTTGGTATAAAGGGTACCATATTAAGCAAACTATCTTTGATTTGTGATTCTAATAAACTATTAGATCTGTATCATAATTATGGAACCATATCAATAAGAATCATCGAATTCCGAGGTTGTATGAGAGAGTTATACCTATTTTCATGTCGAGAAAGATTGATGGTTTCTGGTGCAAACTTTTGTGCTTCGCGAACGCGAGGAAGGAAGTTTGGGTTGACCGGTCAGGGCAAAAATTGCTCATCACGAATGCAATGAACAAAAATTACCTGGGTAATGTTTTAAATTGGCAACCGAGCATTTTAGTATTTTGAGCATATCTTGAGTTCTAGAGCTCCATTTGAGGTGATTTTCATGGTGTTGTTCTCGTCCTAACAAGGGGGGTGGGGGGTGGGGGGGAGGTAAATGTCTAATCTTTATTTTGATATTTTACCATAATTATTTCCATTGGTTATCATTTTTATCCGTATTTTGATTGTAAAAATTAGGGTTTTGAGCCCAAAAGTTAAGAAATGGTAAATCCATGATTTGAGGATCATATCACGAAATTGGATGCTTTTTTGGATACAAACTATATGGGTAATATTTATTTTCGATAATTTTCGAAATTCAGGTGCACGAGCTCGGGGTTGACTTTGTTGATTTTTTGTGCGGAGTTGGAAATTTATTTCAAATTGTTAAATTATGAGGGTTTGGGTATATTTTGATTGGTCTGCACGTTCTGTGACTAGTATTGGGTTGTTTGGCATTGGTTTGAGGTGTTAGAGAGGCGTTGGGAGCCAGTTATCAAATTTCGGAGCGAGGTAAGTCTCATGTCTAATATTGTAAGACGTAATTTACCCCGTAGGTGCTATATTTGTTGAGTGGTACGTGTTATGGGAGCTACACACGTATGAGGTGACGAGTATCTGTATGTATGCTAGATTATTTGTCAGAACCCAAAATCTCACCTTAAGGATGTGACACCTAGTATCTAAGACTAGGTAAACCTATCATACAACAACATCAAGCAGAATAAACAACTTAATATTAAATAAAACTGTGAGAATGGCCCAAAACATAGCCAATATGGTAATACAACAATCACAATTTCAAAAATCGGTAATATGGAGTCATAAGCTCTAAAAGAAGTGCATGATAAGTCTCAAGTGTACATCAATGTTTGAAATGCATAAACAGTAATAAAAGAACAATAGAAGGTGGGTTCGAGGCTTGCAAGTGGAACAACAGGGATACCTTGAAATCTCCATAGCAACTCGAAATCAACTCACTAACGACCGACACACTCTGAGGTATCTGGATCTGCACAAGAATAAGCAAAAGTGTAGTATGAGTACATCACAATCGGTACACAGTAAATATCAAGACTAATTTCGGTGGAGTAGTGACGAGGTTCAAGTCAAGACACTAACTAGACAATAACACCTACAGAATATCAATATACAACTAACAACAATCATAATCAAGTAGATGGCAACAAAGTATAAACATGGAAAATCAACCAAAACTCGTAAAATACAAAGTGATATCAGTTAAGGAAAATAATGACATGTTCCAATCACCAACCCGTGCCAACACAAGAATAACAATAAGAACGTCACGACCCAAAACCCAACTAGTCATGATGGCACCTAACCCAACCCGCTAGGTAAGCCAAATGATAGACAACACAACTCAAATAGGATTACAAGAATCATTAAATAAAATAATTGAGCTTTCTATGCAAAATTCCAAGCATTAGTGGTACAAGTCATGAGCTTCTAAGACATAAAATTTACAAAGCTGGTACGAAATAAATACATTACCTGTTCGAAATATAAATAAATAGATTTATAAATCTAAAGCTATCAAGAACAAGAGGCAGCTATAACCGGAACGCAGGTACATCTTCAATGCCAGCTCCCGCCATACACAACAACATCAGCTCCAAAATCTGCATGAAGTTGCAGAAGTGTAGTATGAGTACAACCGACCCCATGCACTCAATAAGTAACAAACCTAACCTTAGGTTGAAAATAGTGACGAGCTTGGAATAAGGACAATGTCCCACACCAATAGCCAATATTAACTCATAATAATATAATAGAGCCAGTAAAAGTAATAGCTCAAAAGATATTATGCTCACCTAGTTCACAATTACAGAAAAGTAGACATGCTTTCCAGGTATAATAGTCAAGTCCAGATATTACAACAGAAAATTAACTAAACATGAGTTTATCAATAGAACTATATTTCCAATTCACAACACCAAATAAGAATTTTCTTTTGCCAATTAGCATAAAAAAAATACGTCTCAATACCTACATGTCAATATACATGTCAAGTCATAAATTACCATATACCGTCTAGCATGAGGAATATACATCTCTATGCCTACTTGTTAAATGTATATGTCAAATCATGAATGTCACAGTACTATCTAGCATGAGGAAAAATGCATCTCTATGCCTACATGCCAAGCATGCATGTCAAATGAATGATTTAACGGTGATATTCCCAGGTACTCTCACCCTCAACATACTCAAGTTGTCTGTTTCAAATGCCTACTTCACAACACACACACACACACAAAAAGAAAATCACTCAGTAGTGTACGGGTTCCTGGCTCATAAGCCCCTCACCTAATCACGTGTATATTTATCAATGTGCCTAAGCTCACTGCTGGTATGTTAGACTTCGGAGGGGCGGATTCTGCCCAAGCGCTAATCAAAAGCCTATAAGGCCTGCTGTGGTGTGCAACCAGATCCGCAATAATAAATAAGCCAATAAGGCATGCTACGACGTGCAACCCAATCAACAAGAATAATAATAGTAATAAAGCCAATATGTCCTATTGCGGCATGCAGCCAGATCCACAATAAGACTCACAACATTGCTCTCAGGCCTACCTAAGTCATCAATCTCTCAAGTCTCAAGGGCTCACAATCTCGTACCACTCAGCCCAAACAATGATAACATGTGATGTAACAGTGAATGATGAACAAATATTGAGATATGATATGCAAATGAAGAATCATGACTGAGTATATAATTACAATTAGAGCAGAAAACTCAAAATAACAGAAATAGCCTCATTAGGTCTCAACCGAATAAGAACATAGCCTAAACATGATTTCTAACATGAATCATAATTCAATTACTTTAACAAGTAGGAATTACACGGATAGAACAAGATATAACTGCAAAACAAGTCCGCTCATATTCTAATAGTCAACTTGAATCATGATTACCCCCGTGCACACCCACACGCTCGTCACCTAGCATGTGCGTCACCCCAATACATTTCTTATGACATAGTTTCCAGGGTTAAATACCATCAAATCCAAGTTTAGATATGTTACTTACCTCGAAAAAGCCAAATCCAATACAAAGAAAGCCAAATAATACTATAGAAATGCCATCCCGCGCGTATTAACAACATCAAATAGTGCCTAAGGAAACAATCCCAAATTATGAAGGTTGAATATTTACACATTTACTCAAAGACAACCAAAAAGTCAACCTGGGCACGCACCTTGGAACCTGACAAAACTCACAGAATCCGACAATCCATTTAATTACGAATCCAACAATACTAATTTCACTCAAATCTGACTCCGAATCGATGTTCAAAACTAAAAAATTGACTTTAGGAAAGTTTAGACAAAATTCCCCAATTTCTTCCAAAATTGAAGATAGATTCATGACATATAATCAAAATTGAGTAGAAAATACTTACCCCAATCGATGTGGTGAAAATTGCCTCCAGAATCGTCCAAATCCGAGCTCCATAGCTCAAAATATGATAAATTTACCAAGACCTTCGAAATAGAGTACTTTATACACTGCTCTAGAGGTACCCTTCGCTATCGAGGTCACCAACCTCATGATCAAGATTCCAAAATTTTCCAGCATAGATTCTTCCCTTCGCGATTGCGGCCATTTCCCCGCGAACGCGATGAACAAATTTCCATTAACCCTTCCCAAACTCTTTTCAGATAGCTTGTAGTGTATCAGTCATAACTCTTTGTACATAACTCCAAATGATAAAGGGTTTGACTTTCTGAAAATTAGAAACAAAGGACTACAACTTTTATTTTTGGATCATCTCCAAATTCCTTATAGATCGAAAGATATAAGCTTCCGAAGTGAGCTCAATGACAGTAAAATTTCTTCTTTGCAAACGTGAAGCTTCCTCCGCGAACGTGATTCATAGGTTTATTTTTTCCATTTTACTCTTCGTGATCGCGACCAATGCTCCGGGATTGCGATGTACACCTCGTAGCCAAAAACTAGCAGTTGAAAATGGCCTAGTCCAAAATCAATTTGAAACACACCCGAGCCCCTCGGGTTCCCGTCCGAACATACCAACAAGTCCCATAACGTAACACGGACTTACTCGAGACCTGAAATCACGTATAACAACATCATAACCACGAATCACACCTCAAATTGAACTTAATGAATTTTTTAACTTTCAACTTTCAAAACTCGTGCCGAACCATATCAAATCTACTCGGAATGACCTCAAATTTTGCACATAAGTCCCAAATGATATAATGAATTTATTCCAATTTCCGGAACCACAATCCGAACCCGATATCATCAAAGTCAACACCCGGTCAAACTTATGAATATTCTAAATTTTCAAATTGCCAACTTTCGCCAAATAGTGCCGAATCCTTCTAGAAACATTCAAATTCAAATTCGGGCATATGCCCACGTCCAAAATTACCATCTGGATCTAACAGAACCATCAAAACTCCGATCCGAGATCAAATACTCAAAAGTCAAACTTGATCAACTCTTCCAACTTAAAGCTTCCTAATTGAGAATCATTCTTTCGAATCAATCCTGAATGATTTGAAAACCAAAACCGACAATTCACACAAGTCATAATACATCATATGAAGCTATTCAAGACTTCAAACAGCTGAATAGAATGCAAAAATCTCAAAATGACCGACTGAGTCGTTACATTCTCCCCTACTTAAACATACGTCCGTCCTCGAATGTGCCAAGAGTTGTTCCAAAGCCATCAAATCACTGTGTAAGCTTACCATGCACATACCTGGGGGTGATCCCACATCACCCTAATCCATATAAGTCTGTCAACTCAACTGTCACGACCCGAAATTCCCACCTTCGGACCGTGATGGTGCCTAACATTTCACTTGCTAGGCAAGCCAATGTTAGAATAATATTAACCAATTTTTAAACAACCTTTATAGTATTAATAATCAAGGAACCAAAAGCGGAAGCAAAGTTTGAAATATAGTGAAATAATCCATAAAAACAACACTGTCTAAATACCATCCCATAATTGGTGTCACAAGTGCATGAGCTTCTAGAATAAATACAAATAAAGGTCTGAATAAAATAAAGCTGTCTGGAAATAAACACATAGCTAAAGTAAAATAGACGGGGACTTCAGAACTGCAGACGCTATGCAGTTATACCTCAAGTCTCCTCTGGTAGCTGAAATCCGAGCAAGTCTATGGTACGCCGCTGGGACCAACTCCGAAATCTGCACAAGAAGTGCAGAGTGTAGTATCAGTACAACCGACCCCATGTACTGGTAAGTGCTGAGCCTAACCTCGACGAAGTAGTGATGAGGCCAAGGCGGTTCACTTACATTAACCTGTACGCAATATTAGTAACAACATCAATAATAGAAATAAATCAGGTAACTCATTTATAATGGTTGAAGCAAACTCAGCAGTTATAACCAATTATCATTTCCATAAATTCTGTTGCAGCGTGCAACCCGCTCTCACAATATATTCACATTCAATTATGTTGCAGCGTGCAACCCGCTCTCCCAATATTTTTCTTTTAATCAAGTATGTCATATATTTATTTCAATCAAGTATATATATAGACTTTCGACTTTTAAATAAGTCTGTTGCGGCGTGCAACCCGATCCTCCAATATGGACTTTTAATAAGTCTGTTGCGGCGTGCAACCTGATCCTCCAATATGGACTTTTTAATAAGTCTATTGCGGCGAGCAACCCGATCCTCCAATATGGACTTTTTAATAAGACTGTTGCGGCGTGCAACCCGATCCTCCAATATATTTATTATAATTAATTCTGTTGCGGCATGCAACCCGCTCCTCCAACATTTTCATTTACCAATTCTTATAGAAGAAATTTCCCCAATAAATGCAACAATTAATATAAAATTATAAGACAATAAGCATTCAATAATTATGATTTAATTATGAAACAAACAATGAAAAATAGCAAATTATTATGGAAATCAGGGAGAAAATAGGTAGTTTAATATTTAATATGCTAAATGTCAAATAACAATTAAAACACATAATTCAAATAGCATGTAACAATTAATGCAAGAATTCAAGAATTAATATCTGACAAAGAATAGGAGAGAAACAATTATTATAAGAATTACTTTATGATTTAAAATAATTTATGATTTTTCAAGTAAGCAGGCAAACAATTAATTTTACGACGTATAGAAACTCGTCACCTCGCCTATACGTCGTTCACATGCTTTTCACATAACAAATAATTTAAGGGTTCTATTCTCTTAAGTCAAGGTTAACAACGACACTTACCTCGCTTTGCAAATTCCAATCAATTATTCAACCACAACTTTTCCTTTTAAATTTGTCTCCAAAAGCTTCAAATCTATTCACAAACAATTCGATATACTCCATACGAATTTACAAATTTTCCGGATAACAATCCGGAAATCATTAAAATATTCGGTAGTGGGACCCACATCTCAAATCCTGGAAAAACCTGCGAAATCCGAACACCCGTTCCGATACGAGTTCAACCATACAAAAATTGTCCAATTCCGATATCAAATGGACCTTCAAATCTTAACTTTTCATTTTTGAAAGGTTTTATAAAAAGTCCAATTTCTTCCATTTAAATCCGAAATAAATGATGAATATAGACATGGATTTGTGAAATATAATTGCTTTTGGTTAAAGAACACTTACCCAATTCAAAGTCGTGAAAATCCCCCTTGAAATCGCCCAAATCCGAGACTTGAAACCCAAAAATGAGTAAAAATGGTTAAGACCCGATTTTATGTATTTTGCCCAGCATTTTCTCATATGCGGGCTTTATTTTCGCACCTACGGTCACACATTTGCGAGAAAAATCTCGTATTTGCGAAGTAGGGATTCCAGGCGAGGTTCCGCATCTGCGGACGTTTCTATCGCACGTGCGACGTCGCAGAAGCGACCAAACGACCGCAGAAGCGATTCAGCCTTCTCAGATGCGGTCGCGCATTTGCGCCCCATTTCTCTGCAAAAGTGATGCAACTGGCCATTGCCCAGGTCGCAGAAGTGACCAGCTTCTCGCAGATGCGGTTGCGCACCTGCGATCACCATACGCAGGTGCGATTACACCAGGTTCTGCGAAGAACCTACTGTTTCCAACATGCTCTAAACAATCCGAATTTCATCCGAAACTCACCCGAGCCCCTCGGGACCTTATCCAAATATCCCATCAAGTCCCGTAACATAATACGAACTTATTCGGGGTCTCAAATCACATCGAATAACATCGAAATTGCAATTCACACCTCGGTTCGGATTTTGTGTTTTAAACTTTTCAATTTGCAAACCTCGTGCCAAACACATATTAAATGAATCCGGAAAGACTTCAAATTTGGCACACAAATCATAAATGACATAACAAAGCTGTTCAAATTTTCAGAATCGGATTCCGGCTCCGATATTAAAAAGTCAACCCCGTGGTCAAACTTGAAATCTTTAGCCTTTAAATTGCTAGTTCCGTTAAATGGTCATAACTTGAGCTAGGGACCTCCAAATTAAATTCTGGGCATACGCCCAAGTCCCAAATCACGATACCGAGCTACCGGAAAATGTCAAATACTGATCTGAGTCCGTTTGCTAAAAATGTTGACCAAAGTCAACTTAGTTGAGTTTTAAAGCTTTATTCCACATTTTAATCCATTATTTTCGCATGAAAACTTTTCGGAAAATTTTACAGACTGTGCACGCAAGTCGAGGAATGATAAATGGTGATTTTCGAGGTCTTATAACACAAAATTACTAATTAAATTTAAAGATGACATTTTTGGTTATCACATCAACATAATCGAAGATTCTTCCTTCAACCTTATCCCATAAACCTTGGAATCCAATTTCAAACATCCGGAATTCCTTACAAGACCCAAATCTCGCACAAGCCTTAACTCGCATACTCGTAGCAATAATTCCCGATCACAATAGCTGCTAAAAATCAAACTAGGTATTGGTATCAAACCGCATCTCAATTATAACCCTATTCTAAGCCTTCATACACTGTCAATGATGAAAGAAACACATAGAGACTCATAACCACCCATCAAATTAACAAGTCGTGGAGCTCTCTCACAAAACAAGAACCATAGCGATCGCGGAGGGATCGTCGCGATCGCAGAGTGTTTTTGGTGGAAGATGATTTGCTCTTCACATTTGCAATGAGGATGTCACGTTCACGGAGCCTGGGGGATGTGTTCATCGCGTTCATGTCTTGTGAGTCATGTTCGCATAGAGGGAGAGGTGGATGAGGCGCCAGTTGTTGGCATTTGTGTTCGAGTGCGGGAGGTCGCATTCGCGTAGGCTAGTGAAAGTGAGGGTCGCGTCCGTGAGTGCCAAACCGTATTCGCGAAGAAGTATTTTTGGCCAGTGTATGATTTGTTCTTGGGGATCGCAAAGGGGGCCCATAGGCACACTTATATAAAATTCAATTTCGAGGGCTTTAGTTGTTTTATCACATTTTGAGATTGAGAGCTCCAATTTGGACGATTTTGGAGGAGATTTTTACGATTTGGAATTGAGGTAAGTATTCTTGACTCGGATTTCATTATTATTCATGATACCATCCTTATTTTTAGTATTTATTTGATGAATCCAAGTTAGCGAAATTGAAAATTTTAGTAAAAACTTTTTTTAAATATAATTTGAGGATTTGAACCCCGATTTGGAGTCGAATTTGGATGAAATTGATTTGGTTAAACTCGTATTCGAATGGGTGTTAGGAATTTATAATTTTTGTTGGGTTCCGGGAGGTGGTCCCGGGTTGACTTTTTTATTCTTATTCAAGATCGAAGCTTTATTGTTCGAGATTATTTCCTATGACTTTTATTGATGTTATTAAGTTTTTTTTTTGCTAGATTCAAGCCGTCCGGAGGTTGATTCACATGGGAAGGAATTTTTAGAGTACTGATTTGGCTTATATGGGGTAAGTATCTTTCCTAACTTTATGTGGGGGAATACCCCTTAGGATTTATCCTTGATTGCTTATCCGTGTTATGTGAAAAGCTACGTGTACATGAGGTGACGAGCGTGTACATGAGTGCTATATGTGGCTTTGTGACCGGATTGGACCGTAGACTATATGTGGCTTTGCTAAAAATGTTGACCAAAGTCAACTTAGTTGAGTTTTAAAGCTTTATTCCACATTTTAATCCATTTTTTCGCATGAAAACTTTCTGGAAAATTTTACAGACTATGCACGCAAGTCGAGGAATAATAAATGGTGCTTTTCGAGGTCTTAGAACACATAATTACTTATTAAATTTAAAGATGACATTTTGGGTCATCACATTCTCCACCTCTAAAACAAACGTTCGTCCTCAAACGGAGTTAGAAAAAAAAGTACCTGAGCTAGAGAAAAGGTGTGGATATTTACTCCGCATGTTCGACTCGGAATCCTAGGTAGATGCCTCTACCGGCTGACCTCTCCATTGCACCCGAACTGAAGGATAACTCTTAGACCTCAACTATCAATCCTACCGGGCTAGAATAGCCACCGGCTCCTCCTCGTAAGTCAAATATTTGTCCAATTGGACTGAGCTGAAATCTAACACATGGGACGGATCACCATGATATTTTCGGAGCATAGACACATGGAACACTGGATGAACCGCTGATAAATTAGGTGGTAATGCAAGCTTGTAGGCTACTTCACCCACCCTTTCAAGAATTTCAAAGGGTCCGATATACCTAGGGCTCAACTTGCACTTATTTCCGAACCTCATTACACCTTTCATAGGTGAAACCCGGAGCAATATTCTTTCTCCAACCATGAATGCAATATCATGAACTTTACGATCGGCATAACTCTTTTGCCTAGACTGAGCTGTGCGCAATCGATCCTGAATAATCTTGACCTTATCCAAGGCATCCTGTACCAAATCGTATACCCAACAACCGAGCCTCTCCCGGTTCAAACCAACCAACTGGCGATCGACATTGTCTTCCATATAATGCCTCATATGGAGCCATCTGAATGCTCGACTGGTAGCTATTATTATAAGCAAACTCCGCAAGTGGAAAGAAATGATCCTAAGATCCTCTAAAGTCTATAACACAAGCGCGAAACATATCTTCCAATATCTGAATAGTGCGCTCTGATTGTCCGTCTGTCTGTGGATGAAATGATGTACTCAAATCCACCCGCATGCCTAACTCACGTTGTACAGCCCTCCAGAAATATGAGGTAAACTGCATACCTCGATCTGAAATAATAGACACGGGCACACCGTGAAGGCGGACAATCTCCCGAATTTAAATTTCAGCTAACCTCTCTGAAGAATAGGTAACTACCACTGGAATAAAATGTGCTGACTTGGTCAACTTGTCCACAATGACCCAAACTGCGTCAAAGTTTCTCTGAGTCCGTGGAAGCCCAACAACAAAATCCATAGTGATACGCTCCCACTTCCACTCAGGAATTTCTAACTTCTGAAGCAAACCACCAGGTCTCTGATGCTCGTACTTAACTTGCTGACAATTCAGACACCGAGCTACATATGCAACTATATCCTTTTTCATTCTCCTCCACCAATAATGTTGCCACAAATCTTGATACATTTTGGCGGTACCTGGATGAATAGAATACCTAGAACTGTGTGCTTCTTCAAGAATCAATTCACGAAGCTCGTCCACATTAGGCACACAAATACGACCCTTCATTCGCAGAACTTCATCTTCCCCCACAACAACCTGTTTGGCACCACCATACTGCACCGTATCCTTAAGGACAAGTAAATGAGGATCATCATACTGCCTCTCTCTGATGCGCTCATATAAAGAAGACCGAGCGACTGTGCAAGCTAGAACCCGACTGGGTTCTGAAACATCTAACCTCACGAACTGATTAGCCAAAGTCTGAACATCTGCAGCTAATGGCCTCTCACCAACCGAAATATACGCAAGATTGCCCATACTCACAGCCTTTCTACCACATTGGCCTTTCCGGGGTGATACGAAATGGTGATATCATAGTCTTTCAACAACTCCAACCATCTTCTCTGCCTCAAATTAAGATCTTTTTGTTTGAATAGATACTGAAAGCTACGATGATCAGTAAATACCTCACACAAGACACCGTAGAGGTAATGCCTCCAAATCTTTAGCGCATAAACAATGGCTGCCAATTCTAAGTCATGAACAGGATAATTCTTCTTGTGAACTTTCAACTGCCGCGACGCATATGCAATTACCTTGCCATCTTGCATTAATACTGCACCAAGCCCAATGTGAGATGCGTCACAATATACCGTATACGATACTGAACCTGTGGGTAATACCAACACTGACGCCGTAGTCAAAGCGGTATTGAGATTCTTAAATCTCAACTCACACTCGTCTGACCATCCGAATGGGACACCCTTCTGGGTTAGTCTGGTGGATGTGCTTGCTATAGATTAAAACCCTTCCACGAACCGACGATAATAACCTGCCAAACCCAGGAAACTCCGGATCTCTGTAACTGAAGTAGGTCTAGGCCAATTCTAAACAACCTCTATCTTCTTAGGATCCACCTTTATGCCTTCCGTCGATACCACATGCCCCAAAAAGGCAACTGATTCTAACCAAAACTCACATTTTGAAAACTTGGCATATAACTGATTATTCTTCAAAGTGTGAAGCACATTTCGAAGATGCTGCTCATGCTCCTCTCTACTGCTGAAGTAAATTAAGATATCATCAATGAATACAACCATAAAAGAGTCCAAATAAGGCTTGAACACCCGATTCATCAAATCCATAAATGCTATTGGGGCATTTGTCAACCCAAATGACATCACTAGGAATTCGTAATGCCCATACCGAGTTCGAAAAGCTATTTTAGGGACATCAGAGGCCCTAATCTTCAACTGATGGTAACCAGACCTCAAATCGATCTATGAAAATACCTTGGCACCCTGAAGATTATCAAATAAATCATCAATTCTTGACAAAGGATATTTGTTTTTGATAGTGGCCTTGTTCAACTGCCGATAGTCTATACACATCCGCATAGAGACATCTTTCTTCTTTACAAATAATACTAGTGCACCCTAGGGAGATACACTAGGTCTAATGAATCCCTGATTAATCAAGTCTTGTAATTGCTCTTTCAATTCTTTCAACTCTGGAGGGGCCATACGGTATGGTGGAATAGAAATGGTCTGAGTGCTCGGAGCCAAATCAATACAGAAGTCAACATCTCTATCGGGTGGCATCCCCGAGAAATCTGCAGAAAATACTTTTGGAAATTCACGAACTACTGGTACTGAGTCTATAGAAGGGACCTCCGCATTGGGATCATGAATATAAGCCAAATAGGCTAGACACCCTTTCTCTACCATACGCCGAGCTTTCATATAAGAAATAACCCTGCTGGCAGAATAGCCAGGAGTTCCTTTCCACTCTAACCGAGTTAACCCCGGCATAGCTAAGGTCACTGTCTTGGCATGACAAACCAATATAGCATGATAAGGGGACAGGCAATCCATACCCAAGATGACATCAAAATCTACCATATCAAGAAGTAGAAGATCCACACTAGTCTCAAGATTACCATAGTAACCACACACAAATGATAGATATGATCTACTACAACAGAGTCTCCCACCGGTGTAGATACACACACATAAGCACTTAGAGAATCACAAGGCACAACCAAATATGAAGCAAAATAGGAGGACACATAGGAATAAGTAGATCCTGGATCAAATAGAACTGAAGCATCTCTATGGCAAACTGGAATAATACCTGTGATCACAGCATCAGATGACTCGGCCTCAGGCCTAGCTGGAAAAGCATAAAATCCGGGTTGGGCCCCACCACTCTGAACTGCGTCTTTGGGACGGCCTCTAATTGGCTAGCCTCCACCTCTAATGGTCTAACCTCCACCTCTAATGGCCTTACCTCCACCTCTAATAGCCTCACCTCCACCTCTAGCTGCCTGACCCCTACCTCTAGCTGGCTGAGCAGGCGGTGAAGCAACCAGTGCCGGTATGATGGCACGAGAATCTTGCCGAGATCTGTTACTCCCCAATCTAGGGCAATACCTCCTGATGTGACCAATGTTCCCACACTCATAACACCCATCCTGATGCCGTGGCTGCTGAAGCTAAAGCTGACCCAGATGGTCCGGATAACCACAGTTGTAACTCTAGATTGATGGTGCACTTATAGGAGCTGAATGTGCACTGAATACTGGATGCCCAGAGTAAGGCATAATAGGACCGTTACTTCCTGAAGCACCGGGAGTTGCATGAAGTGCTAAATGAAATGGTCTGGGAGGATGACCCCTACCAAAATTACCCCTGCCTCCAGATGAGGCACCACTGAAACCATCGAACTGACGAGGCCTCTTATCGGACCTCTTCCCTCTCTCCTATGCAAGAACCATCTCGATCCTTTTTGCGACATTAGCAGCCGCCTGAAAAGAAATCTCACTTCCGGTCTCCTTGGCCATCTGAAGTCTGATAGGGTGAGTGAGTCCCTCAATAAACCTCCTCACTCTCTCTACCTCTGTAGGTAGTAAAAGGAGAGCATGACGGGCCAAATACACAAAACGGGACTCATACTGAGTAACAATCATACTGCCTTGCTATAGATGCTCAAATTGCTTGCGGAATTCCTCTCTCAGTGTGATATAGAGGAACTTTTCCAGAAATAGCTGAGAGAACTGCTCCCATGTAAGTGCAGGCGATCCAGCTGGTCTGGTCAATGTATAATCTCTCCACCATCTCTTGGCGGAACCCGTCATCTGAAATACAGCAAAATCAACCCCATTGGTCTCAACTATACCCATGTTCCGCAGCATCTCATGGCAGCATTCAAGATAATCATGTGGGTCCTCAGAAGGTGTACCACTGAAGTGAACTGGAAATATCTTGGTAAACTTATCCAGTCTCAATTAGGCCTCAAAAGACATAGTGGGCCTATCACCTATCTGTGCCGCAACAATTGGCTGAACTACCCCAACTGGCGGGGCTGCTGGAGCCTGATTCTGGGGAGCCATCTGCTCCGGAGCGGGAGTAGTGGGAGTTTGTGCTCCTCCCCCAGCCTGTGAGATGGCTGGTGCCACTGGAAATGTACCATTCTGGGCTACGTCCTCCATAAGACTTACCAAACGGACTAGAGCGTTCTGAAGTATTGGAGTGGCTATGAATCCTTCTGGGACCTGAATTGGTCCAAATGGTACATTCTGAACTGGAACCTCCTCCTGAAGGTCCAGCTGAGGTTCTACAACAGGTGCAGCTGCTCGAGCTCTGGACTGAGATCTACCTTGACCTCTGCCTCGGCTTCTAGCACGACCTCGACCTTGACCTCCACCCCTAGGCGTGGTTGCCACCGGGGGTTCAGGTAACAACAAAAAATAGTAGAAATAAATCAGGTAACTCATTTACAATAATTTAAGCCAACTCAGCAGTCATAACCAATTATCATTTCCATCAATTCTGTTGCAGCGTGGAACCCGCACTCACAATATATTCACATTCAATTCTGTTGCGGCGTGCAACCCGCTCCTCCAATATATTCTTTTTAATAAAGTCTGTTGCGGCGTGCAACCCGATCCCCCAATATATAAATATGTATGTCAACTTTTAAATAAGTCTGTTGCGGCATGCAACCCAATCCTCCAATATGGACTTTTAATAAGTCTGTTGCGGCGAGCAACCCGATCCTCCAATATGGACTTTTTAATAAGTTTGTTGCGGCGTGCAACCCGATCCTCCAATATATTCATTATAATTAATTCTGTTGCGGCATGCAACCCGCTCCTCCAACATTTTCATTTACTAATTCTTATAGAAGAAATTTTTCCAATAAATGCAACAATTAATATAAAATTATAAGACAATAAGCATTCAATAATTATGATTTAATTATAAAACAAACAATGACAAATAGCAAATTATTATGGAAATCAGGGAGAAAATAGGTAGTTTAATATTTAATATGCTAAATGTCAAATAACAATTAAAACACATAATTCAAATAGCATGTAACAATTAATGCAAGAATTCAAGAATTAATATATGACAAAGAATAGGAGAGAAACAATTATTATAATTATTAATTTATGATTTAAAATAATTTATAATTTTTCAAGTAAGCAGGCAAACAATTAATTTCACGACGTATAGAAACTCGTCACCTAGCCTATACGTCGTTCACATGCTTTTCACATAACAAATAATTTAAGGGTTCTATTCCCTCAAGTCACGGTTAACCACGATACTTACCTCGCTTTGCAAATTCGAATCAATTATTCAACCACAGCTTTTCCTTTTAAATTTGTCTCCAAAAGCTTCAAATCTATTCATAAACTATTCGATATACTCAATACGAATCATAGGAATTAATTTCATATGAATTTACAAATATTCCGGATAAAAATCCGAAATTCATTAAAATATTCGGCAGTGAGACCCACGTCTCAAATCCCGAAAAAACTCACGAAATCCGAACACCCGTTCCGATACGAGTTCAACCATACAAAAATTGTCCAATTCTGATAGCAAATGGACCTTCAAATCTTAACTTTTCGTTTTTGAAAGATTTTATAAAAATTCCAATTTCTTCCATCTAAATCCGAAATAAATGATGAATATAGATATAGATTTGTGAAATATAATCGCTTTTGGTTAAAAAACACTTACCCAATTCAAAGTCGTGAAAATCCCCCTTGAAATCGCCCATATCCAAGACTTGAAACTCAAAAATGAGTAAAAATGGCTAAGACCCGAATTTTTGTATTCTGCCCAGCGTTTTTGCATCTGCGGGCTTTATTTTCGCACTTGCGGTCACGCATTTGCGAGAAAAATATCGCATTTGCGATGTAGGGCTGCCAGGCGAGGTTCCGCATCTGCGGACATTTCTATCGCAGCTGCGATGTCGCAAAAGCGACCAAACGACCGCAGAAGCGATCTCTTCCACATAAGCGATTCAGCCTTTGCAGAAGCGGTCGCGCATTTGCACCCCTTTTCTCCGCAGAAGCGATGCAACTGGCCATTGCCCAGGTCGCAGAAGCGACCAGCTTCTCGCAGATGCGGTTGCGCACCTGCGATCACCATTGCGCAGGTGCGATTACACCAGGTTCAGCCAAGAACCTGTTGCTTCCAATATGCTCTAAACAATCCGAATTTCGTCCGAAACTCACCCGAGCCCCTCGGGACCTTATCTAAATATCCGAACAAGTCCCGTAACATAATACAGACTTACTCGGGGTCTCAAATCACATCAAATAATATTGAAATTGCAATTCACACCTCGATTTGGACTTTGAGTTTTAAACTTTTCCATTTGCAAACCTCGTGCCAAAACATATTCAATGAATCCGGAATGACTTCAAATTTGGCACACAAATCATAAATGACATAACAGAGATGTTCAAATTTCCAGAATCGGATTCTGGCTCCGATATCAAAAAGTCAACCCCGTGGTCAAACTTAGAATTTTTAGCCCTTAAATTGCTAGTTCCGTTAAATGGTCATAACTTGAGCTAGGGACCTCAAAATTAAATTCCGAGCATACGCCCAAGTCCCAAATCACGATACGGAGCTACCGGAACAATCAAAATACTGACCCGAGTCTGTTTGCTAAAAATGTTGACCAAAGTCAACTTAGTTAAGTTTTAAAGCTTTATTCCACATTTTAATCCATTTTGTTTTGCATGAAAACTTTTCAGAAAATTTTACGGACTGTGCACGCAAGTCGAGGAATGATAAATGGTGCTTTTCGAGGTCTTATAACACAGAATTACTTATTAAATTTAAAGATGACATTTTGGGTTATCACATCAACATAATCGAAGATTCTTCCTTTAACCTTATCCCATAAACCTTGGAATCCAATTTCAAACATCCGGAATTCCTTACAAGACCCAAATCTCGTACAAGCCTTAACTCGTATACTCGTAGCAATAATTCCCGATCACAATAGCTGCTAAAAATCAAACCCGGTACCGGTAACAAACCGCATCTCAATTATAACCCTATTCTAAACCTTCGTACACTGCCAATGATGAAAGAAACACATAGAGACTCATAACCACCCATCAAATCAACAAGTCGTGGAGCTCTCTCGCAAAACAAGAACCATAGCCCAAATTCTAAGCTGACTAGTGACATCATCACATCTCCAAACATACCTTACTCTATCCCGATAGTGCTCATTCCAGGTTCAATGACCTCATCTCACTCAGTACAAGATTCTCGATTGACATGCCACACCAATAACTACTAGAGCGGCATACCATGCAATTCGTGCTCCAATAAGCAACAACTCAAATGCACCCAAACATGGAAAATGACTTAAATGAGAGAACTGCCCCGCAAGCTCAACAAGTACCACCACAAACGTAATGCTATGAACCCATCACACATAGTAGAACCAAGACACACGAATCTATCATAAAGATCATATTCCAACATAACCCCACTGCGATGCGTGACCCATCCAAACACCGATCCATATGAAATACCTCAAGCCACAATGCTCAAAATCAACAACCACACGCAATTCGACATCAAGTACACGAAGTGCATGACCATAACCATGGAGAAGGGAATAACACAATATACCATAGCCCGGAAATACCATAACTAAGTCGCAATCAACCATTCAACACCACAATAACCATCTCGCTCGAATTTCGCCGCAAGGCCCAAACAAAATCGCATCTAGTGTGCAAATAACCAACAGATCACAACCCATTATAACATAGAAGAGTAACACATAGAACATATCGCAATACAAACATGCTTAACTCCAACAGAATGACACACCCCTTAACAATAACAATGCTGAATCAACAAATCCGACCCAATGTAGAATACACATCCTCATTGGGCCTACCAATGGGCCCCCAAATCAACTCTGGTCACTAGCAATTAGATTAATAACCCTCCAAAAGTCCACCATAACATAACCATAACACATACTATTAGCTGTCTAACTTTGGCTATACCTTCGCAGTCCGCAACCAAGGAACAATCTGCCTCTAAGAACTCCCCGTCTCCAAATCACTAGAATACCAGAATCACCATATCTGATCCCAGCTCGACCACTCAAGTGACTGACACATCCTTTATACATTATCATTCCACGAGAAATACTTGCATAGTTCTTTCGTGCCACAAAGCAAAATCTGAACACTAGTAGTCGATCAATCAGGCGAGTGCCGTAATACCAATGAAGCATCTGTAAGTCAAAACATAACGCGCCTTTTGAATTACGTGCCCCTCTCAAGTACAAGTAGTACTAGAATTCATCTAAAATTTTAAAACCGTCCATGCTGTTTAAGAATTCATGACCTTCCCTTCAAAACTGAACCGCGGCCTTGTACATGCAAATGTCAATCCCACACGATGCACCTCACCTATCATGCCATCATATGAAAACACGAGAACCACATTATCAACCATGAGTCACAAGCAGATTACATACTCAATTAGCTAGAAACCTTCCACCTGATCCTATTCAGGAGAAAATCACAACGCACAATAAATTCCCCATACCTGTAGAAAATATCCATCCCAAGTCGTGGTAGAAATCTTCGAGAACTCTACGAAGCCCATTTGCACATAACCAAGCCATCAGAACTGAATCCCTCTAACTCAACCAAGTCACGTAGGTCGCCAAACCCAAGAGTATTTCCACAAAATACATGTAGAGACTCACCACATCATAAGAATTCAAAGAACTGATTATACCTATTATCATGCTGTCCCGATCTACCACCAAGTTGTCCTATTTCTCCGAGTTCTTTCCGAATTGCCTTCAAGTGAACACTGCTCCTTTCCCGCACACTACAACCCTTAACCCAATGCTTACCACGAGGATCCTAGCATAAAACCATACCTCCCTAAGGCCCATAAGCCGTTGTATTCCCTCTTAAGCACCCCAAAAGTACCACAACCGAGACACCCACTCTGAAGAGACCTTCTATGAATTTATAGTTGTTCCTTTTACCTTTCTGATATTGAAATGTAGAATCCATAATGATATAGAAATACCGCGAGTCTCGACACCATCCAATGCATATCTCAGATTCTAGCCATATACAAATCCTGATAATTACCACATATAAATTCTGAATCCATTAGAACCTTCTCGAGAGTCATCCACTCAACTCAAATCTCAATTGCACCGCCCAAACGGGACGAACGACATGTGCCCCATTAGAACAACAACACCCCAAGAAGTAACCCCGCCTTAACGCAACCGAGTAAATTCATACTCCATGCGCACTACATCCGTCACGAATAACAACTCAAATCATTCCATGATTTCCATATACCCATAAAGTGTAATATAACCTATATCCAGTAATTTCCTTACTCGAGTCATACTTGATCTCATCCTCTGCAAGTCATAACTGATTCACAAGTATGCCTCAAACCGAAACTTGTACAACACATAATAATGCAATCAAATCATTGATAACAGACTCCCCCACTTGGCTCAAAGCCTTAGAACAAAACATTCAATAACTCACAATACCCATACTTTATTACTTCCATAATCCCGCACTGAAATTCAACTAAATCCTTCATAATCTCATGCAACACAAATCATAAAATACCTTAAATCATCTGCTAAGCTCGCGTTCATCCTCGTGACAGTAAGGTCAACTTTCTCAATCGATCCAAACACAAATCACAATACATATGACCCATTAGTAGAAAGAAACTCTCCACACAACATCATAAGGATCACACAACCGTAGATTACCCCACATGCGATAATCCACCTGCTTAGCCTCAAACTGATATCTATCTATACCCTTTCACAACCACAACTACTATGCAATCACTTAATCTTCCCAAGTCTGAACTCATCAATAAGACACGAGAATCTACTTTGTTCAACAAATAAACAACATGAAAGACCCCTCAACACGCACATATCTCAAGACCGATCAACACATCAAGACAGACCCAATAATCCATTTTACATCCTAAGCAACTCTTCTCGTTACGTCAAAGCCATCCGAACACATCCCACAGTCACATGATACCCATCATATAACTATCCAACCACTCACCGAACTGCCAGTCCCACTCCTAGGGACACCACCAGCAAAGAAGTCCAAAGCACATACTCATACAGCTGAAGTCACCGTGCCCAAGTTGCGGTCAAAACCCGGCCTCAAGTCCTCTAGACAGGCCCATCTCCAAAACACAGAAAATACATCTCGTACCTCATCCGTGGAATCACAAGCCATCGATGCACAACTGATACCGGGCGCTCACATAATATACGAGTGAGTGGAAGGAATTCAAAGAGATACGCTTAGATCTATATCAATGCCGCACGATGAGGAAATAAAGATGGAAAGTTTATCCTAGATGCCATATAAACTCTCGAAGATAGGTATGGACGTCATCATACCGATCCGCAAGACTCTACTAGATGCTTGCTCATGACTCGTAGAACCTATGAACCTAGAGCTCTGATACCAACTTGTCACAACCCAAAATCTAACTAGTCGTGATGGCACCTAACCCAACCCGCTAGGTAAGCCAAATGATAGACAACACAACACAACTAGGATTACAAGAATCATTAAATAAAATAACTGAGCTTTCTATGAAAATCACAAGGATTGGTGGTACAAGTCATGAGCTTCTAAGACTTAAAGTTTACAAAGCTGGTACGGAATAAATACATTATCTGTTCAAAATATACATAAACATATTTATAAATCTAAAGCTACCAAGAACAAAAGGGAGCTATAACCGGAACGCAGGTACATCTTCAATGCCAGCTCCAGCCATACACAATAACATAAGCTCCAAAATCTGCATGCAAGATGCAGAAGTATAGTATGAGTACAACCGACCCCATGTACTCAATAAGTAACAAACCTAACCTTAGGTTGAAAGCAGTGATGAGCTTGGAAGAAGGACAATGTCCCACACTAATAGCCAATATTAACTCATAATAATAATATAATAGAGGCAGTAAAAGTAATAGCTCAAAAGATATTATGCTCAGCTCGGTCACAATTACGGAAAAGTAGGCATGCTTTTCAGGTATAACAACCAAGTCCAGATATTACAATTGAAAATCAGCTAAACATGAGTGTATCAAAAGAACTGTATTTCCAATTTACAACACTAGATAAGAATTTTCATTTACCAATTAGCATGAGGAAAATACGTCTCTATGCCTACATGTCAAGTCATCAATTATCATATACCGTCTAGCATGAGGAATATACATCTCTATGCCTACATATCAAATGTACATGTCAAATCATGAATGTCACAGTACCGTCTAGCCTAAGGAAAAATGCATCTCTATTTCTTTATGCCAAGCATGCATGTTAAATGAATGATTTCACGGTGATATTCTCAAGTACTCTCACCCTCAACATACTCAAGTTGTCCGTTTCAAATGCCCTCTTCATCACACACACACACACCCACACTCATACACACAATTACTTAGCACTGTACGAGTGCCTATCTTATAAGTCCCTCACCTAAGCATGTGTATATATATCACTGTGCCTGCGCTCACTGCTGCTATGTCAGACTCTGGAAGGGTGGATCCCGAACAAGCTCTAATCAAAAGCCTATAAGGCCTGCTGCATCATGCATCCTGATCCATAATAAAAAATAAGCCAACAACCCGATCCACAATAATAATAATAGTAATAAAGCCAATATGGCTTGTTGCGACGTGCAGCCCGATCCACAATAACACTCACAACACGGCTCTCAGGCCCACCTCAGTCATCAATCTCTCAAGTCTCAAGGGCTCACAATATCGTACCACTCGGCCCAAACAATGATAACATGTGATGTAATAGTGAATGATGAATAAAGACTAAGATATGATATGCATATGAAGAATCACGACTGGGTATATAATTACTGTTAGAGCAGAAAATTCAAAACAACAGAAATAGCCTCATTAGGTCTCAACCGAATAAGCATATAGCCTAAACATGATTTCTAACATGACTCACAGCTTAATTACTCTAACAAATAGGAATTACACGGATAGAATAAGATATAATAGTAAAACAAGTCTGGTCATAGTCTAATAGTCAACTTAAATTATGATTACCCCGGTGCACGCCCACACGCTCATCCCCTAGAATGTGCGTCACCACAATACATCTCTTATAACATAGTTCCCAGGGTGAAATACCCTTAAATCCAAGTTTAGATATGTTACTTACCTCGAACAACCCAAATCCAATACCGAACAAGCCAAACAATACTCTAGACACACCATCCCGCGTGTATCAACCTCCGAACGACTCGAAACTAGCCAAAAGCAACTGGAAAATATCAAATAATGCCTAAGGAAACAATCCCAAATGATAAAGGTTGAATATTTACACATTTACTGAAAGTCAACCAAAAAGGCAAACTCGGGTTCAGACCTCGAAACTGGACAAAACTCACAAAATCCGACAACCCATTTAATTACGAGTCCAACCATACTAATTTCACTCAAATCCAACTCCGAATAGATGTTCAAAACTCAAAATTGACTTTAGGAAAGTTTAGACAAAACCCCCCAATTTCTCTTTAAAATTCATAATCCAAATTCCAAAATAGAAGATAGATTCATGAAATATCATCAAAACTGAGTAGAACATTGCCTCCAAAATTGCCCAAATCCGAGCTCCATAGCTCAAAATACGATAAAATGACCAAGACCTTTGAAATAAAGTACTTTATACAATGCTCCAGAGGTACCCTTCGCGATCACTATCACCAACCTCGCCATCGCTATTCCAAAATTTTCCGGCACAAATGTTACCCTTCACGCCGCTGCCATTTCCCCGCGATTGTGATGAACAAATTTCCATTAACCCTTCCCAAACTCTTCTCAAACAGCATGTAGTTTATCAGCCATAACTTTTTGTATATAACTCCAAATGACAAATGGTTTGACTTTCTAAAAATCAGAAACAAAGAGCTACAACTTTCTTTTATAGATCATCTCCAAATTTGTTGTAGATTGGAAGATATAAGATTGCGAAGTCAGCTCGGTGACAATAGAATTTCTTCTTCGCGAACGCGAATCTTCCTCCGCGAACACGATTCACAGGTCCATGTTTTCCATTTACTCTTCACGATCACGATGTACATCCCTGTAGCCAAAACCCAGCAGTTGAAAATAGCCTAAAAATGGCCTGAAATCAATTCGAAACACACCCGAGCCCCTCGGGACCCCTGTCCGAACATACCAACAAGTCCTATAACATAACAAGGACTTACTCGAGGCCTCAAATCATGCATAACAACATCAAAACCATGAATCGCACCTCAAATCAAACTTAATGAACTTTTAAACTTCCAAAACTCGTGCCGAACCATATCAAATCAACTCAGAATAACCTCAAATTTCGCACATAAGTCCCAAATGACATAACGAAGCTATTCCAGTTCCCGGAACCACAATCCGAACCCAATATCATCAAAGTCAACTCCCGTTCAAACTTAAGAACATTCCAAACCTTCAAATTGTCAACTTTCGCTAATTAGTGTTGAAAACTTCTAGAAACATCCAAATGCAAATCCAGGCATACGCTCAAGTCCAAAATAACCATGTGGACCTAACGGAACCATCAAAACTCCGATCCGAGATCAAATACTCAAAAGTCAAACTTGGTGAACTCTTCCAACTAAAAGCTTCCTAGTTGAGATTCATTTTTTTGAATCAATCCTGAATCACCTGAAAACCAAAACTGGTGATTCACACAAGTCATAATACATCATACGAATCTACTCAAGACTTGAAATAGCTGAACGGAATGTAAATGCTCAAACCGACCAGCTAGGTTGGTACAAAGAATCACCACGAAGTACCACATAACATAATCACAACTCACCCTTATGATGCCGTGTGAACTTAACATTTAAAACATTTCTCCTAAATAGCTCCACGTGCATAAACCCCCTTATCTCGCCGCGTGTCCATCACAATAAAGTATTTTCCTTTAACTACAACACGCACATAAGCCCCCTTATCTCGCCACATGCGCATCAATAACATCATCCTTAGGCCGCCACATGCACATCTCATTCACAATACAAAAATCAATCGGCACCACACGTGCACATGTACCACAACATCACCCAACAACAATACCAAATCCATAACAACATGTAGTCCATGGATCTACAACAATGTGTACAAGAATCACAATAATAATACAAGGGTACGTGGAGTGAACAATAATTAAACGTGCTTCGTATAATAAATAAATCCAATTCAAGGCATATTAATAGCCTAGGGTCTAATTCTGTCAATTACCACACATATGCCCATACAGACACACATCACCTTATGTACACGTCGTGTCACATAGTACAAACAATGTAAATAGACCAAAGCCTGAGGGGAATTTCACCCACACAAAGTTAGGCAAGATACTTACCTCAATTAGGCCAATGCAATACTCTAAAAATGCTTTTTCTTTAAAATTCACCTCCGCTCGGCTCAAATCTAGCCAGAAATGACATAATAATATCAAACAATGCAAGAAAAACCAATTTTGATTAATAAAGTTAATATCATTGCACAATTCCCTAAAGGTCAACAAAAGTCAAGTCCGGACCCGCCTGGTCAAAACCTGAGTCCAATAGTAGATCTCGACTATCCTTAACCCCATGAGTCCATATATGTATTTGGTTTTCGAATCCAAGTCTAATTCGACTCTCAAATTTTTATTTTTCAAAACATAAACAAAAATCCCCAAAATTTCTCTTCCAGTTTCATGATTTAGATGTTAAAATTCATAAATAATAATGTTATGTAATCAAAAGTGAATCAAAATCACTTACTCCCAATAGATTTGTATGAAAATCTACTCCCAAAATTGCCTCCCACCGAGTCTAGGGATAAAAAATGTGATAAATGAGACTAAGTCCCGAAATCTCATTCTTTTGTTCCGCTGCGGATGTCGCAAATGCTACTTGAGGTTCGCAAATCCAAACCCCAAAAATGCGACAAGTGTATCGCAATTGTGATGCTTGCTGAACACAGGGGATGTCACAAATGCGACCCAAACTTCGCATTTGCAAAGTCAATCTCCTCCACAAAAGTGATCCCATGATCGCAAATGCGATTACCCCTGCCCAGAAGACCCCTCGCAAATGCGACCAAATAGTTCACAAAAATGAACATTTCAGCCCCCAGCACACCTCGAAAATGCGGTCCCCTCCTTACAAAAGTGAGGTTTGCAAATGCGAACGGTGTCTCGCATTTGCGAGACCTGCAACAATAGCCCAACACTAGCAATATAGAAATCATTCCAAGCCACTCTGAAACGCGTCTGAAAATTAGCCGAGCCTCCAAGGCTCCACGCCAAACATCCATACAAATCTAAAAATATCATACGAACTCGTTCGGGAAGTCAAAACACTAAAATAACATTCGAAACCATGAATCAAACACCAAAACACATAGAAATTACAATGAAACTGAAGAATCGCTAAATATCACAACCAAACGTCTAATTCCTACCAAATCAACTCGGAATGACACCAAACTTTACAGACAAGTCCCAAATGAAAAAACGGACCTATTCCAAGTTCTGAAACCAAAAGCGGAACCCAATAGCCATAAGTTCAAACCATGGTCGATCTTAGGGAATTTCTAAATCTTAAATTTTCCAACTTTCGGCAAACAAAGCCAATTCAACCCAGGAACCTCCGAATTCATTTTTGGACACACGCCTAAGACCAAAGTCACCATAAAAATCTATTGGAACCATCAAAATACTATTCTGAGGTTGTTTTGTCAAAAATCAAACCTCGGTCAACATTTTAAACTTAAGCTTCAAAACTAAGAACCAATTGTTTCAAATCAATTCGTAATCTCCCCGAAATGAAATCAACCATCCCCGCAAGTCATAAAACCACAAATAAACATACGAGAAGCTTCAAAAGGGGAATCGAGGATAAAATACTGAAAATGACCAGTCGGGTCATTACATTCTCCTTATTTTCAACAAATATTCGTGCTTGAATGTATTTAGAGACATACTTGAAGTGCCAAAAAGATGAGGATAGTGGCTCCGCGTATCATGCTCGGTCTCCCAAGTTGCCTCCTCGACCGGTTGACCACTCTATTGAACCTTCATCGAGGAAATGTTCTTCGACCTCAACTTTCGGACCTGCCTATCCAAAATAGCACCGGCTCCTCAACATTGGTCAAATCCTTGTGCAATTGCATTGACCTGAAATCTAAAACATGTGACGAATCACCATAATACTTCCGGAGCATGGAATTATGGAACATCGGGTGAGCTCCCGATAAGATGGGTGGCAATGCAAGTCTGTAGGACCCCTCACCAACTCTCTCAAGAACCTCAAAAGGACTAATATACCGAGGGCTCAACTTGCCCTTTTTCCCGAACCTCATCACACCCTTCATGGGTGAAACTCTGAGTAGAACTCTCTCACCCACCATGTATGCCACATCACGGGCCTTCCTATCAGCATAACTCTTTTGCTTGAACTGCATTGTACGAAGCCGCTCCTGAATCAGTTTCACCTTTTCCAATGCATTGCGAACCAAATCAGTGCCCAACAACCTAGCCTCCCCGGTCTCAAACCAACCAACCAAAAAACGACATCGCCTCCCATATAAGGCCTCATGCGGAACTATATGGATGCTCGAGTGATAGTTGTTGTTGTACGCGAACTCTGCTAGTAGTAGAAACTGATCCCATGAACCTTTAAAATCAATAGCACATGCACGTAATATGTCCTCTAAGGTCTGAATAGTGTGTTCGGACTGCCCGTTTGTCTATGGATGAAATATCGTACTTAGCTCAACCTGTGTGCCCAACTCATACTGCACGACTCTGTAAAAATGCAATGTGAACTGCCTTCCTTTATCCGAGATAATAGATACCAGTAAACCATAAAGGCGAACAATCTCATGAAGATAAATTCGTGTCAGCTGCTCTGAAGAGTAAGTAGTCATGACTGGAATGAAATGTGCAAATTTGGTCAGTCTATCCACAATGACCCATACAACGTCGAATCTGCTCAAGGTCCATGGAAGTCCATCTATGAAATTGATAGTGATATGCTTCCACTTCCATTCCGAAATATCAAGCCTCTAAAACAGCCCACCCGATCTCTGATGCTCATACTTCACCTGTTGACAGTTCAAACACCGATCAACATCACAATGTCTTTATTCATTATTCTCCACCTGTAGTGTTGTTTCAAATCATGATACATCTTCACAGTGCCCAGATGTATGGACTACTCCGAACTATGGGCCTCTTCAAGAATCAACTCATATAACCCATCCACTTTCGGAACACAGATCTGATCCTACAGCCTTAACACCCCATCATCCCCAATAGTAACCTCCTCAACATCAGCGTGATGTACAATGCCCTTTAGGACCAGCAAGTGAGGATCATCACACTGACGTGCCTTGATATGCTCAAACAAAGAAGACCGTCAAACCACGCAAGCAAGAACCTGACTAGGCTCTGAAACATCCAACCTCATGACCCTGTTGGCCAAAGCTAGAACATCCAAAGCTAACGATGTCTCCCCAATTGGAATAAAAAAACAAGACTCCCCATGCTCTCAGCCTTCCTACTCAAAGCATCGGCCACCACATTAGCCTTCTCGGGATAATAAAGAATGGTGATTTCAAGGTCCTTTAGTAGCCTAACCATATCTGTTGCCTTAAGTTCAGATCCTTTTTCTTGAATAAGTTTCATATACTCCTGTGATCCGCGAAAACCTCACATGACACGCCATAGAGATAGTGCCTCCAAATCTTAAGCGCGTGAACAATGGTTGTCAACTCTAAATCGTGTACTAGGTAGTTCTTCTCTTGGGGCTTTAACTGACGTGAAGCATAAGCAATCACTCTACCTACTTGCATCAACACGCACCCAATGCCAATCCATGAGGCATCACAATAAACTGTATTGGAATCTGATGCTGAAGGCAAAACCAGAACTGGAGCTGTAGTCAAGGCAGTCTTGTGCTTTTGAAATCTCTCCTCACACTCATCAGACCACCTGAATGGGGTATCCTTTTGGGTAAATATAGTCAAAGGAGATGTGACAGATGAAAAACCCTCCACGAAACGGCGATAATACCCAACCAAGCCTAGAAAACTACGGATCTCAGTAGCGGTAGAAGGCCTAGGCCAACTCTGAACTGTCTCAATCTTCTTCGAATCCACCTTTTTCTCTCACTAGACACCATGTGGCCCAAGAATGCCACCGAATCAAGCAGTCAATACACATCCTCATAGAGTCATATTTCTTATTCACAAAAAGAACTGGAGCACCCCAAGGTGATACACTCGGTCTGATGAAACCTTTATCAAGCAATTCCTGAAGTTGTTCCTTTAATTCCTTCAACTCCACTGGTGTCATGCGATATGGTGGAATAGAGATGGGCTGAGTAACCGGTACCAGGTCAATACCAAAGTCAATATTCCTATCGGGTAGCATGCCCGATAGGTCTGCTGGAAACTCTCTCACTATTGGAGCTGACTAAATCATAGGAGTATTCGCTCTAACATCCCTCACAAAGGCCAAGTAGGCCAGGCACCCCTTCTCAACCATCCGTTGTTCCTTGAGAAAAGATGCCACCCTACTAGGAACATGACTCGATGAACCCTTCCACTCCAACCTCCGCAACCCTGGCATATCCAACATCACGGTCTTAGCATGAAAATCAAGGATATCGTGATCTGGCAAAAATCAATCCATGCACACAATCACACAAAATCCACCATATTGAGTAATAGAAGGTCAACCCTAGTCTCTTAACCCTCGATAGTGACCAAACAAGAACGATAGACACGGTCCACCATAATAGAATCCTAAACAGGCATAGACACATAGAAAGAAGTACTCATAGAATCACAAGACATATCCAAATATGAAGAAAAATAGGATGACACATACAAATAAGTGGAACCCGGATAAAAGATATCAATGCATCTCTATGACAAACTGGAACAATACCTATGATGACAACATTTAATGCAACAGTGTTACACCCCACACTATTCCCCCACATACAAAGTGAGGAATAATGAGATTTTGACACAACCAATCAGTTAGCAACACGTCATAAGGATAAAGAGGCGATTTCATATGACCAGACTGTGCCAGTTGTACCACCGGGCATAGTTGTCAGTGCGGAGCGACCCATTTGGCATTCGGGCTTGCGGAATTTCCTAGGTTAGGTATAAAAAGGCAGTGCAACTATCTTTTCTTTTATTCTAGGAGATATCAAAAACTTTAGTTTTCATAAACCTCTTGAAGAATTTCTAAATAATCAAAGGTTGAATCAAGGGCGAGCCTAATAGGATCTGGCATAAGGAAGCTTAAGATCGTCATTGTCATATCTATTATATTAATTTTGGAGATTTATTGGGCGCGGATCTAATCACCATATAAGCGTAAGGATTCAGGAAGTGTAGCTAATTCTTCAATAAGGTATGTAAGGCAACCTTCTTTCTTGGCATTAGTTGATGTAAGCAATTCCTTCTAAACGGTTCTTATGTTATAAACCTTTCTTGATGATGTTGTTCCTATTCTTGTGTAAGTCCCCGTAAGTATTTTACCTAAAACTCGGGGTTTCGTAATGCCGGGGGTAGACTTATGCGCTACTAATTGTAGAAATTCTTCACGGTGATCTGGCGAGCCGCGGTTAAGAATTTTTAGGTTGAACAGTACGTTGGGGAGCTGAAGAAATATTTTAGAAATATAGGGCATTTCTGCGGCTCATTCTGCGTTCGCAGAACTGGCCTGCGGATCGCATATCGGTCGCAAACTGAAATAGAGAACTGGGCAAAACATTTGGACGATTATGCGGCCACACAATCATTTTGTGGGCCGCATAACTCATCGCACTCCTAGAATTAAAATTTTTGGAGGGAAGTTTAGGTCTGCGGACCGCAGACTGGTCACAGAGTGGGGAAGACTTACCCAGTTCTGGAGGGCCATTATACGACCCATTTTGCGGACTGCAGAAGCATTATGCGGTCGCATATGCGACCGCAGACCTGCGTCAAGGCTTTATTTTTTCTAATTTTTAGACCCGAACCTATTATTATAAAAACAACCTTGGGGATTATTTTAGAAGTTTAAAAACATACATTCTAGAGAGAGGGAGTGCCAAGGAGTGAGAGGGGAAGTTCCTAAGATCATCATCCATCAATTCTTGCTCAAAGCTGAAGAAAGTGCAAGAAGAATTTACTAGTTCTTCATCCTAGAGGTAAGTTTCTACTCCATAACCCTCAATTTTGTGATTCTAATTGAAAATAGGTAATAAGCCAAGCAATTATTGGTGTGGGAGTTGTTTATATTTACATGCATGTACCATCAAGGGTAGTGGGAGGATTGTTAAACTCTTTTGGGTGAACCTTTGGTAGTGGGGGTGAAATAATCCACCATAGGAGGACCTTGAAACCTCAATACACACCTAGTGTTTGATAAAATGCTCAAGTGAGCTGGAACTATGAACTCCTTCCTAATTTGTGTTCAATTTTGCTATATTTATAAATAGATTGACGAGGCTAAGAATTCTGAAATATTGTAGTAATTTTAAAAGCTCGAGGCGAGGTATGTTGGCTAAACTCTTCTCTTAGAATTGAACCCCACAATACCCTTGTAAGTCCCGTGATGCTTATTATAAATTGAATTATTCAAAATAGTCTTGTATCAAAACAAATATGCGTTCAATATGTATTCCAAAGATTCTTGTTATGCTGAGTTACCGTTTGAGAATATGGTTTAAACATGGTCTGTGTGTTGTTGTGTTATGATTTAAAAATGCGTTCCTAACGGAAGTTACCATGTCAAATTGTGGAAAGGAAATCACTTGTGCCTAAGACCCTAAATTGCTCAAGTATGTGTTAAAGTCTTAATATGAAGGGCCTTGCTGTTGATTACCCATGATGATGTGTGAAAGTGAAATAGTGAGCATGGATTATGAAGTATGGCCAACGTGCCAAGAATGATATTACGTTATGGCCAATGGTGCCAACAAAATCAATTACATGTAAAAGAAAGTCAAATGAGTGGTAATCCTTTTTATAATAAATGTCTTGGGAGTATCGTATAGCTACCGATGAAGGGTAGGACGGAACAACCTAACCCCGAAACTACACGTGCCGGTGTAGGAATGATTGAAGGTGAAATCCCCGTGTTAATGTGATGAGACTATTTCTCCGTTTAATGGGATGAGATTATTGCTAACAAGATGTGATGTGATGTCGATCCACACGAGATGGTGGTGAGACGGCCTAGCCGATCGGGCTGAGATCCGACACCATGATGCGCACATGGTGGTATTGTCAGTGTATGTCTTAGGGTGAGACGGCTTAGCCGGTCGGGTTGAGATCGGACTCCGTGCTAAAACATGGTGGTGTATCGGTGCTAAAGATCTCCCAACTTAAAATACTAAAATTTACTTGTCTCTAACTTGACACCTTGTTACTATTTGATCCTCTTATTGATGTCTGATTTCCTTCTCTATTTACTGGTATTCGTTCTATTGAGAGGGTGCTTAGTTTTACGTACTAGTACTATTCCATATTAGTCCCTTTTGCTGGGGGTGCTGCATCTTTAATGGATACAGGTGGTTCCATAGCAGGTGGTATTAATGAGTGATAGCAGTACACCCTCTCCTAAGCTGACTTGGTGAGCCCCACTTCATTTCGGGGTCCTGTATTTCCTATCCTTTGTACATAGCATTTTGAGGTATAGCCGGGGCCTTGTTGCCGGCACTTTCATCGCACTCTTTTGTTCCTTTTAGGTGCTTCGTAGACATATTTTGGGTTTTATCTATTTTGGGAAGGTTAAACTAAAAATGTTGTAATCGTATAATTTTTTCCACTTTAACTATGATTGTACAATGTACTATTTTGAAGACTTATTAATGACGTAACTAATGAAAATGAACTGGTGTTATTCTCATGTCTTCTTACTGACTAATTAATGAGTGTATTCTCCTCTTTATTTATGGGTGAGTTGGGTAGATGGCACTGTGCAGGCTTGCTCGATCGGGGTAACTCTGTTGAGCACCGGTCGCCCTCCCCGAGGCCGGGGCGTGACAAACTTGGTATCAGAGCCTAAGATTTTAAAGTGTCCTAGGATGTCTCGGAGCCATGTCTAGTAGAGTACTTCTTATCGGTGTGTTGTCTACCACATCTATAATTATGAGGCTACTTGGGTATTTAGGAATAATAACTTTCTTTGATGTTCTAGATCATGTGATAAAACTGATTGTAAGATTGTTCCTCCTTTAACTCGTGCTTTGCTCTAACTTTTAGTACATGGTGCCTAGGAAGAAGGCAAGAACTGGCCAAGGAGCCAATATCACCCCAGGAGTGGTAATTGATTCGATACTTGATGATGCGGGTGGGCACCCGAGGGGTGAGAACATTTCTCCGACTACTACACTGCTTGATTCTACTACACCTGATCAAACTGCACCTGTTCCTGCACCTACTGAGGGTGCAACAATCCCTCCAACTGATATTGTAGTTCCACCTCAGCCTCAGCTTCCGGTCCTAGTGTATGTGATGGGGATCTTAGGGGAGCCATACAGATGTTGGCTTTCCAGGCCCAGAGATCAGATGCTGCACCCACTTCTTCTAGTCAGCTAGGGTGAGCAGATTTCTCCAGTTGGACGCTTCAGTGTTCACAAGTACTGATCCTGAGGAGGACCCCCAGGATTTCATTGAGGAGATGCAAAAGACCCTCCGAGTTATGCGGGCTACAAAGACGGAAGGAGTAGAGTTGGACTCGTACCGCCTGAAAGGGGTGGCCTATTCTTGGTTTGAGATGTGGGAGGACTCCCGTGAGGAGGGGAGCCCTCCAGCGAGGTGGAGTGAGTTTGTCGATGCTTTCATTGATCATTTATTGCCTGTCGAGACTAAGGCAGCCCATGCCGCCGAGTTTGAGAACCTAAAACAAGGTAGTATAAGTGTGTGGGAGTATCATATGAGATTCACGCGCCTGTCTAAATATGCCATCTATATGTTGCCTACTACGGAGGCTAGGATGCATCGGTTTGTGTAGGGCCTTAACCCCTTAGTTATAAATGAGGTAGCTGAAGCTGCCTTGAATTCTGATATGAACTATGGTAAGATGGTGGAATTTTCCCAAGCAATAGAGACCCACAAACTGAAGAACATAATGGAGCAAGAGAGTAGCAACAAGGCTCGGTCAGCGGGCAACTTCAGTGGTGGTGGTAGGACAGCTTTCAGGGGAGGTTCATCAGGGCCATCCCAGTATTTTGCTCAGTCTTCATTCAGTGCACCGCCATCGGGGCCCAGTCAGCAGCAGGGGAACCTTTTTAGGCCCAGTCAGGGCAACATGGGATCCTACCAGCAGTGTCGGTCTGGTGGGAGATTTTAGTAGCAACAGAGGGCCCCATGCCCTAGGTGCGGGAAGATGCACTTTAGGATTTGCTACATGGACCAACCCATATGTTACAGGTATGGAATGAGGGGTCACATTTAAAGGTATTTCCATTGTCTCACCAGAGCATGGGCAGGGGTACAGCTCAGCCAGCCAGTTCTACAGCTACTATATCTGCAACACCTCCTCCAGCTCTAGGCACCCCAGCAACCGCATGGCGTGGTGTAGCTAGGGGTGGGGCATAGAGTTCAGGAGGATCCAGCCACTTTTATGCTATGAGGAGTCACCAGAGTTCAGAAGCTTCTCCAAATGTTGTCACAGGTATATTGACTGTCCAATATCATGATGTGTATGCTCTTATTGATCCCGGTTCCACTTTATCCTATGTCACTCCCTATGTTGCTATGGAATTTGGGATAGAACTAGAATAGCTCCATGAGTCGTTCTCTATATCTACTCTGGTTGGTGAGTCTATTATGGCCACGCATGTTTATAGGTATTGTGTTGTCACGATGCGTGATCGGGACACCATGGCCAATCACATTGAATTGGGGATGGTTGATTTGATGTAATAATGGGGATGGATTGGCTTTATTCATGTTTCGCTAAGCTTGACTGTCGAACCAGAACCGTTAGGTTTGAATTTCCAACTGAGTCAGTGATTGAATGGAAGGGGGATAATGTGGTGTCGAAGGGTAGGTTTATTTCTTACCTTTAGGACACAAATATGATTAACAAGGGGTGTATCTACCATTTGGTCCGGGTTACGGACACCAATGCAGAGGCACCTACACTTGAGTCTGTGCCTGTTGTGAATGAGTTTTCGAAGGTCTTTTTGGATGAGCTCCCTGGGATCCCGCCAGACAGGGAGATTGATTTTGGGATTGATATGATGCCAGGCATGTAGCCTATATCTATTCCACCCTATAGAATGGCACCAATAGAATTGAAAGAGCTAAAAGGACAATTGAAAGATTTATTAGAGAAGGGTTTCATCTGGCCGAGTGTGTCACCTTGGGGCGCACTAGTTCTATTTGTAAGAAAAAAGGATGGGTTGCTAAGAATATGTATAGACTAACGGCAGCTCAACAAGGTTACAATAAAAAATAAGTACTCACTGCCAAGGATAAATGACTTGTTTGATCAATTGCAGGGTGCTAAGTACTTCTCCAAGATCGATGTATCACTAGTTAAAGATCAGGGAGTAGGATATTTCTAGAATAGCTTTCAGGACCCGGTATAGGCACTTTGAATTTCTGGTAATGTCTTTTGGGCTAACAAATGCCCTCGCAACTTTCATGGATCTTATGAATTGGGTCTTCAAACCTTTCCTCGACTCCTTTGTAATAGTGTTTATTGACGATATTCTTGTTTATTCGCGGAGTCAGGAGGACCATGCCGATCATCTCAGGGCAGTTTTATAGGCCCTGTATCAGCACCAGTTATATGCAAAGTTTTCAAAATATGAATTTTGGCTTGAATCTGTCACGTTCTTGGGCCATGTTGTCTCTAGAGAAGGAATTGAGGTTGACCCGAAGAAAATTCCAGCCGTGAAGAATTGGCCCAGACCTACTACCCCAACAGAGATTCACAGTTTCTTGGGCTTAGCTGGATATTACAGGAAGTTTGTGGAGGGGTTCTCCACCCTTGCCTCTCCGTTGACTAAATTGACGCAGAAGGAAGTTAAGTTCCAATGGTCATATTCTTGTGAAAGGAGCTTCCAAGAGTTGAAATCAAGATTAACTATGACACCGGTGTTGACTCTACCAGAGGGTACAGATGGATTTGTGGTATATTGTGATGCTTCAAGTATCGGTCTTGGGTGTGTATTAAGGCAACATGGTAACGTGATAGCTTATGCTTCTAGGCAATTCAAGAATCATGAAAAGAACTATCCAACACATGACTTAGAGCTTGCGAAGGTGGTATTTGCATTGAAGATTTGACGTCATTTTCTATATGGGGCCCATGTAGATATATTCATGGACCATAAGAGCCTATAATACATTTTCAAATAGAAGGAATTGAATCTGAGGCAGAGGAGATGGCTTGAGTTACTCAAGGATTACGACATCGATATTCTGTATCATCCGAGGAAGGCTAATATTGTGGAGGATGCTCTTAGTCGGAAATCTATGGGTAGTTTGGCTCACTTGGAGGCATATCAAAGGCCGTTGGCCAATGAGGTTCATCAGTTGGCCAGTTTGGGAGTTTGTCTTGTGGACTCTAGTGAATGAGGGGTGATTGTGCAAAATAGGGTTGAAACATCACTTGTGGTGGAAGTCAAGGAGAAGCAATTCAATTATCCATTGTTGGTACAACTGACGGAGGGGACTCATAAACATAAGAACATGGCCTTTTATCTTGGCGTGGATGATGGTACCCTAAGGTACCAATGGCGTCTATGTGTTCCAAATGTGGATGGTCTCCGGGAAAGAATCATGACTGAGGCTCACACTTCTAGGTATTCTATGCACCCGGGCTCTACAAAGATGTATTATGATCTTAGGGAAGTCTATTGGTGGAATGACATGAAGAGGAATGTAACGGACTTTGTGGCAAGATGTCCATATTGTCAGCAAGTGAAGGTCGAACACCAAAGGCCCGGTGGGTTGGCACATAACATAGATATTCTAATGTGGAAGTGGGCGATGATCAATATGGACTTTGTGGTAGGGCTACCTCGCACTCCTCGCAAATTGGACTCGAATTGGGTGATTGTGGATCGACTAACAAAATCAGCACACTTCTTACCTATTAAGGCTACCGACACAGCAAAATAATATGCTCAGTTGTACCTCAAGGAAATAGTCAGGTTACATGGCACTCCATCTTCTATTATATCAGATCGAGGGTCACAGTTCACGGCTAATGTTTGGAAGAAATTTCAACAAGGTTTGAGTACCAAGGTGAATCTTAGTACAACCTTTCACCCGCAGACTAACGGGCAGGTAGAGCGGACTATTCAGACACTTGAGGATATCTTGCGTGCTTGTGTTTTTGACTTCAAAGGTAGCTGGGATGATCATATGCCGCTCATAGAGTTTGCCTACAACAATAGTTATCATGCCAGCATTCAGATGGCACCGTTCGAGGATTTATATGTTAGGAGATGTAGATCTCCCATTGGGTGATTCGAGATTGAGGAAGTGGAGTTGATAGGGCAAGACCTCGTGCATCAGGCTATGAAAAAAGTTAAGATCATTAAGGAGAGGTTAGAAACTGCTCAGAATCGTCAGAAGTCCTATTCAGATGTTCGTCATTGGGATTTGGAGTTCAAAGAAGATGATTGGATATTTTGGAAGGTTTCCCTTATAAAGGGTATAATGCGGTTCGGTAAGAAAGGGAAATTGAGTTTGAGGTATGTCGGACCGTACAGAATTATTCAGAGGATTGGTCAGGTGGCTTACAAGCTAGAACTACCTCCAGAACTGTCTTTAGTACACCCGGTATTCCACGTGTCCATGTTGAAGAAGGTGGTTGGAGATCCGTCGCTTATTGTTCCGGTTGAGACCATTGAGGTTAATGAAGAAATGAATTATCAAGAAATTCCAGTTGTCGTCCTTGATAGGCAAGTCCGAAAGTTGAGGAACAAAGAGATTGACTCCGTGAAAGTACTATGGCGGAACCATCATGTTGAAGAGGCCACATGGGAGGCCGAGGAAGAAATGAAGAAGAAGTATCCTCATTTGTTTGAATAGCTATGTATTTATAAAGTTGTGTTCTATGAAAATGCTAAGAGTTACCTTCTATGAATTATGTATCATTTGTACAGTTGAGGTTAAAGGTGTTCCTTTTTGGTAGTATACAGCTCGTGAGGCCACGATTGGCATTATTTTAATGTTATGTTGCATAGCTGGTTCATGTATATTTTGTTAGGACATGTTTTAGGATTCTCTGGCTGGTGGATAGGCCCAATTACAGGGGAGACTCTGGCGAAAATTTTGGAAATTTAGGGAATTAGTCAAAAATTGGAACCGCTAGTGTGTGTTGTAGAAACTGAGTCACATTGGGTGCTAATGGTAAATTTTAACCCTCATTCGAGGACGAATAATCCTAAGTGGGGGAGGATGTAAGGTCCCGTAAGTATTTCACCTAAAACCCCGGGTTTCGTAATGCCGGGTTGAACTGTGCGTTGGGGAGTTGAAGAATTTTTGTAGAAATATAGGGCATTTCGGGGCTTCATTTTTTCTAATTACTGGAACCGACCCCATTCTTATAAAACAGCCTTGGGGATCATTTTAGAAGTTTAAAAACATATATTCTAGAGAGAGGGAGTGCTAAGGAATGAGAGGGGAAGTTCCTAAGCTCATCATCCATCAATTCTTACTTAAAGCTGAAGAAATTGCAAGAAGAATTCACTAAGTCTGCATCCTAGAGGTAAGTTTCTACTCCATAGCCCTTAATTTCGTGATTCTAATTGAAAATAGGTAATAAGCCAAGCAATTATTAGGCGTGGGAGTTGTTTTCTTTTACATGCATGTACCATCAAGGGTAGTGGGAGGATTGTTGAACTCTTTTGGGTGAACTTTGGGTAGTGTGGTGAAAGAATCCCCCATATGAGGACTTTGAAACCATAATGCATACCTAGTGTTTGATAAAATGCTCGAGTGAGCTGGAACTATAACCTCTTTCCTAATTTGTGTTCAATTTTTCTATATTTCTAAATAGATCGATGAGGCTAAGAATTCCAAAATATTGTAGTAATCTTAAAAGCTGGAGGCGAGGTATGTTGGCAAAACTCTTCTCTTAGAATTGAACCCCACAATACCCTTGTAAGTCCTGTGATGCTTATTGAAAATTGAATTATTCCAAATAAGTCTTGTATCAAAACAAATATGCGTTCAATATGTATTTCAAAGATTCTTGTTATGTTGAGTTACCATTTGAAAATGTGGTTTAAGCATGGGCTGTGTGTTATTTTGTTATGATTTAAAAATGTGTTCCTAACGGAAGTTACCATGTCAAATTATGTAAAAGAAATCACTTGTGCCTAAGATCCTAAATTACTCAAGTATGTGTTAAAGTCTTAATATGAAGGGCCTTGTTGTTGATTACCCATGATGATGTTTGAAAGTGAAATAGTGAGCATGGATTATGAAGTATGGCCAACGTGCCAAGAATGATATTATGTTATGGCCAATGATGCCAACATAATCAATGAAATGTAAAGGAATATGAAATGAGTGGTAAATCCTTTTTATAATAAATGTCTTGGAAGTATCGTATAGCCACCGATGAAGGGTAGGTCGGAACAACCTAACCCTGAAACTACATGTGCCGGTGTAGGAATGATTGAGGGGCAAATCCCCGTGATAATGTGATGAGACTGTTTCCCCCTTAAATGGGATGGGATTATTGCTAGCAAGATGTGGTGTGATGTCGATCCACACGGCATGGTGGTGAGACGGCTTAGCCGATTGGGCTGAGATCGAACACCATGCCGTGCACATGGTGGTATTGTGAGTATATGTCTCAGGGTGAGACGGATTAGCCGGTCGGGATGGGATCGAACTCCATGCTAAATCACAGTGGTGTATCGGTGCTAACGATCTCCTAACTTAAAATACTGAAATTTACTTGTCTCTAACTTGACACCTTGTTACTATTTGATCCTCTTATTGATGTCTGATTTCCTTCTCTATTTACTGTTATTCATTCTATTGAGAGGGTGCTTAGTTTTACATACTAGTACTATTCCATATTTAATAACGTCCTTTTTGCCGAGGGAGCTACATCTTTAATGGTTGTAGATGGTTCCATAGCAGGTGGTATTGATAAGTGATAGCAGTACACCCTCTCCTCAAATGACTTGGTGAGCCCCACTTCATTTCGGGGTCTTGTATTTCCTATCCTTTGTACATAGCATTTTGAGGTATAGCCGGGGCCTTGTTGCCAGCACTGTCATTGCACTCTTTTGTTCTTGTTAGAGGCTTCGTAGACATAGTGTAGGTTGTATTTGTTTTTGGGAAGGTTAAACTAAAACTGTTGTAATCGTATCATCTATTCCACTTTAACTATGATTGTACAATGTACTGTTTTGAAGACTTGTTAATGACGTAACTAATGGAAATGAACTGGTGTTGTTCTCATGACCTCTTACTGACTAATTAATGCGTGTATTCTCCTCTTTATTTATGGGTGAGTTGGGTAGACAGCACTGTACAGGCTTGCTCGACCGGGGTAACTCTGTTGTGTCCACGGTTGGAATTATTTTAATGTCATGTTGCATCGTTGGTTCTTGTATATGTTGTTAGGACTGGTTTTGGGATTCTCTTGTAGGTGGATAGGCCCAATTATAGGGGAAACTCTGGCAAAAATTTTGGAAATTTAGGGAGTTTGTAAAAAATTGGAACTGCTGGTGTGTGTTGTAGCAACTGAGGCACATTGGGCGCTAATGGTGAATTTTGACCCTCATTCAAGGACAAATGATCCTAAGTAGGGGAGGATGTAAGGCCCCGTAAGTATTTTACCTAAAACCAGGAGTTACGTAATGCCTGGTTGAATAATACGTTGGAGAGTTGAAAAGTTTTTTTAGAAATATAGGGCATTTCACGGCTTCATTTTTTCTAATTATTGAACCCAACCGCATTCTTATAAAATAGCCTTGGGGATCATTTTAGAAGTTTAAAAACATACATTCTAGAGAGAGGGAGTGCGAAGGAGTGAGAGGGGAAGTTCCTAAGCTCATCATCCATCAATTCTTGCTCAAAGCTGAAGAAATTGCAAGAAGAATTCACTAGGTCTGCATCCTAAAGGTAAGTTTCTACTCCATAGCCCTCAATTTCGTGATTCTAATTGAAAAGGTAATAAGCTAAGCAATTATTGGGCATGGGACTTGTTTTCTTTTACATGCATGTACCATCAAGGGTAGTGAGAGGATTGTTGAACTCTTTCGGGTGAACTTTGGGTAGTGGGGTGAAAGAATCCCCCATAGGAGGACCTTGAAACCATAATGCAAACCTAGTGTTTGATAAAATGCTCAAGTGAGCTGGAACTATGAACTCCTTCCTAATTTGTGTTCAATTTTACTATATTTCTAAATAGATCAACGAGGCTAAAAATTCCGGAATATTGTAGTAATTTTAAAAGCTCGAGGCGAGATATGTTGGCAAAACTCTTCTCTTAGAATTGAACCCCACAATACCCTTGTAAGTACCGTGATGCTTATTATAAATTGAATTATTAGAAATAAGTCTTATGTCAAAACAAATATGCATTGAATATGTATTCCAAAGATTCTTGTTATGATGAGTTACCATTTGAAAATGTGGTTTTAGCATGGGTTATGTATTATGATTTAAAAATGAGTTCCTAACGGAAGTTACCATGTCAAATTGTGTAAACGAAATCACTTGTGCCTAAGACCCTAAATTGCTCAAGTATGTGTTAAAGTCTAAATATGAAGGGACTTGTTGTTGATTACCCATGATGATGTTTGAAAGTGAAATAGTGAGCATGCCATATGAAGTACGGCCTGCGTGCCATGAATGATATTGCATTATGGCCATTGGTGCCAACATAATCAATGACATGTAAAGGAATATGAAATGAGTGGTAAATCCTTTTTATAATAAATGTCTTGGGAGTACCGTATAGCCATCGATGAAGGGTAGGTCGGAACAACCTAACCCCGAAACTACACGTGCTGGTGTAGGAATGATTGAGGGGTAAATCCCCATGTTAATGTGATGAGACAGTTTCCCCCTTAAATGGGATAAGATTATTTCTAGCAAGATGAGATGTGATGTCGATCAACACGGCATGGTGGTGAGACGGCTTAGCCCATCATGCTGGGATCAGATACTATGCCGCACACATGGTGGTATTGAGAGTGTATGTCTCAGGGTGAGATGGCTTAGCCGGTCGGAGTGAGATCAGACTCCGTGCTAAAACACGGTGGTGTATTGGTGCTAAAGATCTCCCAACTTAAAATACTAAAATTTACTTGTCTCTAAATTGACACCTTGTTACTATTTGATCCTGTTATTGATGTCTGGTTTCCTTCTCTCTTTACTGTTATTCGTTCTATTGAGAGGGTGCTTAGTTTTACATACTAGTACTATTCTATATTTACTAACGTCCCTTTTGCCAGGGGTGCTGCATCTTTAATGGATGCAGGTGGTTCCATAGCAGTACATCCTCTCCTCAGCTGACTTGGTGAGCCCCACTTCATTTCAAGGTCCTGTATTTCCTATCCTTTATACATAGCATTTTTAGGTATAGCTGGGGCCTTGTTGCCGACACTGTCATCGCACTTTTTATTTTCTGTTAGAGGCTCCGTAGATATAGTGTGGGTTGTATCTATTTTTGGGAAGGTTATACTAAAAATGTTGTGATCGTATCATCTGTTCCACTTTAACTATGATTGTACAATGTACTGTTTTGAAGACTTGTTAGTGAAGGTAACTAATGGAAATGAACTGATGTTGTTCTCATGACTTCTTACTAACTAATTAATGAGTGTATTCTCCTTTTTATTTATGAGTGAGTTGGGTAGACAGTACTGTGCAGGCTTGCTCAACCGGGGTAACTCTGTTGAGTGCCAGTCGCGCTCTCCGAGGTCGGGGCGTGACATCTTGTACATTCTTTACTAGTGACACTTTCTTGTATGTTTGATATATTCCTAGATGGTATTATGAGTTCGGAAAATATTAGTCATCCTAATATTTAATCTTGATATTTCTTGAATGTGGTCTTGTATTACACTTATATATATGTAACTATTTTACTTTACCGAGTCACGCTATAGTCGGCTGGGTATGGCACCTATTGTGCAACCACTGATCAGTTGGGTATGATGAGACATGATGTATAATGTGAGTCTACAAAGTCCTCTTGAGACCGACTATGTTGAGTACTATTGAGGATGGGTACATTCAAGATCTCTTGAGGTTGGGTACGTTCGAGTCCTCTCTGAGGATGAGTAAGGAGTGATGTGATATAGAATATTTACCGAGCCATGTGTGGCTGGGTACGACCAAGTCCTTTCGAGACCAGGTACGCCGAGTTCTATTGAGACCTGTACAACTGATATCTCTTGTGGTCGGGTATGATGAAGTAATAATATGACCTTACCGAGTCCTCTTAGAGGCCAGGTACGATATAATTTAATATGCCCCAAAGAGCGGCTGGATGATATTATATTATGTATTTAATGTATAGCCCCAATGAGTGGCTTCACATTTTACAAAACTTGCATGCATTTACGATTCATGGTTTCTGCAATATACGCTCCTGGCAGCTTGTCTTTGATATTCTGGTTGAAGTGATGTATGCATACCTTTTATTCTAAGTCATTGAATTACGTACTTCATCAGTCTTACATACTCAGTACATATTTCGTACTGACCCCCCTTTCTTTTTGGCGATGTGTTCATGCCCACAGGTACAGATAGACCCGGTGACGTCCTTCCCTAGTAGGGTGCCCGCTTCAACTGTTGGTTATCGCACTCCACTTCTCAAAGGTAGTTGTTCAGAAGTCAATAGGTACTTAATCATATTTTCCAATCACTTTGGGTATGGAGTGGCCCTGTCCTAACCAAGTTGTATATTTTTGGCGCTCTTAGAGGCTTACAGACTTTGTTGGCGACAAGTGTCCATATATATATATATATATATATATATTGTGCAAGTTACATTCACAATTAGTTGTAAGCATTTTCAAATTATGGTGTTATACTTAGAGGTCTCGTTGGCCCAGGTTTCATGATTAAAAGGTCTTAGTATGGATGTCGATTCACACGGGCCCTCGGGCACCGTGTGCTGGTCGCACTTCTTGAGGTTGGGTGTGACAAACTTGGCATCAGAGAAGGTTTATCCTAGGAATTATGCAAGGCGTATCTAGTAGAGTCTTGTTTATGGGTATGTCATGCACCATACTTATAAAAAAGGGCTACGGGATATCTAGGTTGAATAACTTTATTTTCAATCCAGATCTTGCGATAGAGCGGAGTCGTAAGTATTCGCTTCTGATCCTTATCTTGTTTATGTTTATAGCGATGCCTACCACGAGACATCAGGAAATTGTTCTTGGATTGAATGAAGAAGTAGGAGAAGGTACCAGCCAGGTGCCACCTGCCCCTATGGGTCAAGATGGACCTCACGATGAGGCTGATACTCAAGTTTCTGGAAGAACACCATTGCCCCCAGAATGGCATAAAAAAACTAACGTACCCCCTATTTCTCCACCGGTTGTTCCTGAATAGGATCTGGATATGAGAAGTGCAGTGTAGTTTTTGACTCGGTTAATGGCCTCTTAGGCCCAACGACATGCCCCTAGCACTTTAGATAGGGCGGTCATCACGAGAGTTCGGGATTTCATTAATTTGGACCCCCAGTATTCACTGGAATAGATCCAAATAAAGATCCATGACATTTTCTGTATCAGATGCAGTGGAATTTACGAATTATGCATGCCACTGATACAGAGTCTGTAGAGCTTGCCTCTTATAGTTTGAGGAATATTGTTATGACTTGGTTTGAAACTTGGGAAAAATCTAGGGGATCCGTTTCCCTACTAGCATGATGGAGGGAGTTTTTTAAGAAATTTTTGTAGCAGCATTTTCCTACTAAGCTCCACCGAGCAAAACAAAATAGACTCATACGTTTGGAGCAGGGTAACATGAGCGTTTGGGAGTATAGTATGCACTTTAACTCCTTGGATAGGTATGTCCATTGGTTGTGGCAAAGATGAGTGACAGAGTACACTGATTTGTGGTTAGTTTAGGACCACATTTGATTAATGAATGTACTACCGCTTCTCTGAGTCTGAATATGGATATTGCTCTCATTCAAGCCTATGGCAGAATTTGGTGGTTCGCAAGAGGAAACAGTGAGCTGCTCGAGAGCATCACGGGGGCCAACATAAGAAAGCCCTATCTATAAGTGATATAGGAGAGTCCCGAGGTGAGTTCAGACACTCGTTTCCCTGGCACCCATCTTATCTGGTGGCTAATGAAATGCCATAGTTCCAAGTTCAATATCGTGATCGGATCATGGATTTTGGTCAGGGTCAGAATCCCCGAGGACAGAGCTCACAATATAGTAGATACCCTAGTAAGATGAGGCTTCCGGTGATGCATTGTGGTCGATGTGGTAGGAATAATTTTGGGCATTTCCACCAAGGTTCAGACTTATGTTATTCTTGTAGGAAGCCCGATCACATTATGCATTTTTGCCCAGTGAAAAATGTGGGTGATACGATACCACCCATAGGATCTATAGTAGCTTCTTCATCATCAGTACGCCCTCATACACAAGGTATGCATCCATCGACATGAAGAGGTAGAGGTAGAGGTGGAGCGACTTGTTCGGGATCGTATCTGTGCATTGTCAGGATGACATAACCTAGAGTCATCACCGGAAGTGGTCATAGGTACACTATCCGTATCCTCCATTAATATGTATTCATTGATATATCCATGTTCCACTTCGTAATACGTTTCTCCATTTGTTGCTGGTAAATGTGGTAAATAGCCTGAATTGTTACATCAACCCTTTGAAGTGTCCACACCAGCAAGTGAGTCTGTGATAGTTAGGCGAGTATATCGAAGTTGTGATGTGATGATTTATAGTCATCATACCTTAGTTGATTTGAATGAATTAGAGATGGTATAATTTTATGTTATTATGGGCGTGGACCGGTTGGCTTCGTGCTACGCTAATATGGATTGTTGGATGAAAGTCGTTCGGTTTAATATTCCAGGAGAACCTGTCATTGAATGGAAGGGTGATGTTGCAGCGCCAAAACGAAAGTGTATTTATTACATTAAGGCTTGGAAGAGGATCTCGAAAGGATGTATTTATCATTTGGTCCGAGGGCAGGATGCAGAGGTAGAGCCTCCGATCCTTCGGTCAGTTCCGGTTGTTAATGAATTTCCTGATGAGCTTATGGGTATTCCACCTGAGAGAGAGAGAGATCGAGTTTTCCATTGATGTGCCATTCGACACGCAACCGATATATATTCCTCAGTTCAGGATGGTTCCGGCCATTGAAGGATTTGAAAATTTATCCGACCCAATACTTCCCCATGGGGATCCCCAGTGATATTTGTTCATAAAAGAGATGGTTTGTTGAGTATGTGCATCGATTATAGACAGCTGAATAAAGTAACAATTAAGAACAATTATTCGCTTCTGAGGATCGATGAATTGTTTGACTAATTGCAAGGTGCCAGGTATTTTTCAAAGGCGATCTTAGGTCGGGGTATCACCGGTTGAGGTTCAAGGAAGAAGATATTCTGAAGATACCTTTCGAACCAGATATGGCCATTACGAGTTTCTCATTATGTCCTTTGGACTAACTAACGACCAACGACTTTTATGGATCTGATGAATCAGGTGTTCAAACCATTTTTGGATATCTTTGTGATCGTGTTGATAGAGGACATCTTAGTGTATTCTCGATCATAATTGGAGCATGTAGAGCATTTGCAAATTGTATTACGCACGCTCCAGGAGCGCATATTGTATGCCATTTTTTTCAAATGTGTGTTCTTGTTGAAATTAGTGGCTTTTCTTGGGCATATAGTATCGGGTGAGGGTATCAAAGTTTATATTCAAAAGATCGAAGCAGATAAGAATTGGCCAAGGCCCACAACTCCTATGGAGGTACGCTTTTTCTTGGGCTTGGCCGGTTACTACCGAAGGTTTGTGGAGAATTTCTTATCCATAACTGCTCCATTAACAAGATTGACACATAAGGCAGCTGAATTCCGGTGGACCGACATTTGTGAAAAGAGCTTCCAAGAGTTAAAGGACAGGCTAACCTCGGTAGCAGTCCTAACTCTTCCTGAAGGACCCGAAGGTTACGTTATATATTGTGATACCTCTAAAGTGGGATTGGGCAGTGTTATGATGCAACACTATAGGGTTATTGCATATGCTTCAAGGCAACTAAGAAAACATGAGCAAAATTACCCAACCCATGATCTAAAATTAGCAGTTGTCAATTTTGCTATGAAATTATGGTGTCATTATTTGTATGGAGTTCATGTTGAGATATTTACAGACCATAAGATCTTGCAATACATATTCAAGCAAATGTTGTGGCTCACGCGTTAAGTCGGAAATCTGTGGGTAGTCTATGACATGTCAAAAATTATAAGTTGGAGATGACTAAAGACTTGTACCACTGGGCAAATATAAGTGTACGATTGTTTGACGCCAGTGGTGGAGGATCCATAGTTCAAACCAAATCCTCGTTAGTATATAAAGTAAAAGTACGATAAATTAACGATCCAGTCCTGGTGAAAATAAAAGAAAGCATTCCCTTGCAGAAGAATCAAGTGTTTAGGCTATTTGAGGATGGAGTCCTTAGATACATGGACTGGCTTTGTGTGCCCGATGTCGAGGGACTCCGACAGCAGATTATGGCAGAGATTCACCAATCCCAATATTCTATACATCTGGGTCAACCAGGATGTATCATGATCTTCGATAGATGTACTGGTGGAATGGCATGAAAAGGAATATTGTTGAATACGTTACTCAGTGCTCAAATTGCCAACAAGTTAAAGATGAACACTAGAAACTAGGAGGGTTGCTTCAGAATATGAAAATTCCAACCTGGAAATGGGAAATGATCAACATGGATTTCGTTACCGGGTTACCACAGTCATGCTGAAGGTTTGATTCTAAATGGGTTGTCGTGGATTAACTCACCAAGTTAGCTAATTTCCTACATGTTAAGACTACCTTCTAGGCTAAAGATTATGCTAAGTTATATATCAAAGAAATAGTTTGACTTCATGGGGTTTCGATTTCTATCTTATCGGACAGAGGTGCACAGTTTATAGCTAACTTTTGGAGATTGTTCAAAAAAGGATTGGGTACGAGGATCAACCATAGCACATCTTTTCTTCCAAAAACAGAAAATCAGGACGAACACACTATTGAGATGCTCGAGGACATGTTATGAGCCTATGTTTGGACTTCAAGTGAAGTTGGGAGGATCATCTATCATTCATCGAATTTGCTTACAATTACATCTACCATGCTAGCATTCAGATGACACCGTTTGAGGCCCTATACGGACAAAAGTGCCGATTTACTATCGGTTGGTTCAAAGTTGGTGAAACAAAGTTATTGGATCCCGTATCGGTGCAACAGGCTATAGAAAAGATGAAAATGATTCAAGGTTGATTATTGACCGCCCAAAGCAAGGAAAATCTTACTCGATTAACCGACAATGAGATTTGTAGTTCGCTATGGGACAATGGGTATTCTTGACGGTGTTACCTATGATAGGCGTGATGATGTTCAATAAGAAAGGCAAACTCAGCCCCCAGTATATCGGACCATATCGAATTATTTAGAATTTCGGTCAAGTGGCTTATAAGCTTGGGTTTCCCCGTAATTGGAAGCAATGCATCTGGTATTACATGTGTCTATGATTTGAAAGTGTTTGAGTTATCAATCCCGTATTACCTTATTGAAGATATTCAATCACAAAGGACTTATCTTATGAGGAAATTCCTGTGGCTATCCTAGATCGTCAAGTTCGTAAGCTGTGAACCAAAGAAGTGGCCTCAGTTAAAGAACTTTGGAGGAACAATAATACAAAAGAAATGACCTGGGAAGATGAAGAAGATATGCAATCCATGTACCCCCATTTGTTCCATACTACAGAAGGAAATAATGAGACTACTATAATGGGCACAACCCAAAATGACTAGAGAAGTTCGCAAGGAGTGACTACGATTAAACATTCCTGGATGAATGTTCCGAAGGGGGGATGTTGTTACACCCACACTATTCCACCACAAAAGAAGTTGAAGACTAATGAGGTCTTGACACAACCAATCAGCTGACAACACTTCATAAGGATAAAAGGCAATTTCATATGACCAGAATGCGACAGTTGTCTCACCGGGCGTAGTAGACGGTACAGGGCAACCCGTTTGGTATTCGGGGTGGCAGAATTTCCTAGATTGGGTATAAAAAGGTAGTGAAACTCTCTTCTCTTTTATTCTAGGAGATATCACCAACTTTAGTTCTCTTCAACCCCTTCAAGAACTTCTAAATAATCCAAGGGTGAATCAAGGGAGAGCCTAATAGGATCTGGCGTAAGGAAGCTTGAGATCATTGTTGTGATATCTATTATCTTGTTATATTGATTTTGGAGATTCATTGGAGGCGGAGTTAACCACCATAGAAGTGTAAGAATTCAGTAAATGTAGTTAGTTCTTTAATAAGGTATGTAAGGCAACCTTCTTTCTTGGCATGAGTTGATGTAAGCGATTCCTTCTAAACAATTCTTATGTTCTAAGCCTTTCTTGACGATACTGTTCCTTTATTGTATGTCTGAGATATTCCCAGATGGTAGTTTTAGGTCTAAAAATATGAGTCATCCTAAATTTAATCTTGATATTTCTTGAATGTGGTCTTGCATTACACTTATATATGTGTATGCATTTTACTTCATCGAGTCGCACTATAGTCAGTCGGGTACGACACCTATTATACAACCACTGGTCAGTTGGTATGATGAGACATGATGTGTGATGTGATCCTACCGAGTCCTCGTGAAACTAACTACGCTAAGTCCTATTGAGGTGGGGTACAGTAGAAATTTCCTGAGGTCGGGTACTACCTAGTCCTCTATGAGGTCGGGTATGGAGTGATGTGATATGAAATATGTATTGAGCCTTGTGTGGCTGGGTACGACCAAGTCCTTATGAGACTGGGTACACCGAGTTCTGTTGGGATCGGGTACAACCGAGATCTCTTGAGGTCGGGTATGATATGGTAATAATGTGAGACCTTACCGAGTCCTCTTCAAGGCCAGGTACGATATGATATAATATGCCCCAAAGAGCGGTTGAATGATATTATATTATGTATTTAATGTATAGCCCTAATGAGTGGCTTCACTTTTTACAAAACTTGCATGCAATTATGATTCATGGTTTCCGCAGTATACACCCTCGGTGGCTTGCCTTCGATATTCTAGTTGAAGTGATGTATGCAAACCTCTTATGCTAAGTCTTTGATTATGTGCTTCATTGGTCTTACATACTCAGTACATATTTTGTGCCGACAATTCTTTCTTTAGGGCTCTGTGCTCATGCCCACAAGTACAAATAAATCCGGTGACGTCTCTCCTCAGTAGGGTGATCGCTTTAGCTATTTGTTATCGCACTCCACTTCTCAGGAGTAGCTATTCAGAAGTTGATTGGTACTGAAGCATATGTTCCAATCACTTTGGGTAAGGTGAGGCCGTGTCACAACCAAGTTGTATATTTTTGGCACTCTTAGAGGCTTGCAGACTAGTGTTTGGTGTATATGTAAATGTTGGTCATGACTTTGTTGGCAATAGTTGTCCATATTTGTATATAAAACAACTGATGCAAGTTTTATTCACAACCAGTTGTAAGCATTTTCAAATTCTAGTGTTATACTTAGCGGCCTAGTTGGCCCAGGTTTCATGATTAAAAGGTCTTAGTATGGATGTCGGTTCACACGGGCCCTCGGTCATCGTGTGCCGGTCGCATCTCCCGAGGTTGGGGTGTGAGAAATAGCCTCAGTCCTACCAGGAAAAGCATAGCAATAGGCCTGGCCTCCCCCTCTAGGGAGATCTCTACCCACCTATCCTCCACTCCTAGTTGGCGGTGCAGTTGGAGTAGCAACTGAAGTAGATACCATAGCCTGCGTACCCTGCAGAGGTCCATCCCTCCGAAGCTTGGGACAATCTCTCACCATGTGCCTAGTATCACCACATTCGAAACAACCTCTCTGCGGATGTGGATGCTAGTAATGAGTCTGACTCGGACGACTAGAATAACCGTTGTAGGAACCTCGTACAGGAGGTGCATTGGAAGATGGTTGTTCGAAATGAGTACTCTGGGGTCCCTGAATAGCTCGAACACTGTGAGTAACTTGGACTGCAGACTAAATTGGTCTAATGATATAACCTCTACCATGACGAGCTGAAACTGCAGAGCAGGAACCACTAAATCGTTTGAAATATCGAAGCCTCTTGGCTTCCCTATCCTCCCTCTCCTAGTCACGGATATTCTCCAACATCCTAGTAATCTCCGCAACTTGATGGAATGGAGTATCAGTCTCCAACTCCGGTGCCATCCCAAATCTAAGATCGTAATCGAGTCCCTCAATAAATTTGCGGACTCTCTCTCTAACAGTGGAAGCCAAAGTAGGTTCTTGACGGTATAACACATTAAACCTAATAGCATACTCGGACATTGTTATAATTCCCTGGCACAATTGCTCGAAATAGGTGCGCAATGCATCTTGGAGGGTCTATGGAACGAACTGCCTCAAGAATATATCAGTGAACTAAGCCCAAGTAAAAGGCGCTATGCCAGCTTGCCTAATCTCCTCATAAGCCTGCCACCATCTATAATCCGATCCTGTAAACTGGAAAGTAGTATGGTCAACCCCACTCACCTCTATTATGCCCATAGTGCGCAGAATACGGTGACACTGGTCTAGAAAACCTTGTGCATCCTAGCCTCTTGAACCATGTCTAGAAGTTGCACCACTGAAATTAGGAGGAAAGTACTTCTTGAACCACTCTAGCCTCTGCTGCTCCTCCTCCGATGACACTGGCCAAACCTCAGGCTGAACCACAATCACGAGTTGTACCAGCATAACACCCGGAGCATGATCAACAAGAGTCCGCTTCTCTGGACTACGGGCAGCAGGAGTCTGAGTTTCTCCCCCAGCCTAAGAAGTAGTTGGTGAAACTGGGATCAATCCCACCTGAGCCAAGGTACCGAACATGCTCAGAAAATGTGCCAAAGTCTCTTGAAGTCCAGGGGTAGAAACATACCCCTCACGTGCCTGCACCCCAACCGTAGCTACTGGTGGCTCCTCAGTCGCGACCCTAGCACGACCCCTCTGCAACACATGCTCCGCCTCTACTCGACCACTAGCCTGGACTCTAGTAAAATGGCACCGGGGGCAACGTCATTAGTAACTGAAGCTCGTGTCCTCAACATCTGTGAGTGAATATAAAGACAAAGGCTCACATTTCGAAATCGATAAATCTGCATGATAAGGAATGAAAGAAGTGGAATTTCCTAATAGTTTCGTAGCCTCTCGAAGATAAGTACAAACGTCTCTGTAATGATCCGCAAGACTCTACTAAACTTGCTTATGACTCGTAGAACCTCTGAACCTAGAGCTATGATACTAACTTGTCACAACCCAAAATCCCACCTTAAGGATCATGATGGCACCTAGTCTCTAAGACTAGGTAATCCTATCACACAACAACATCATGCAGGATAACAACTTAATATTAAATAAAACTGTGAGAATGGCCCAAAACATAACCAATATGGTAATACAACAATCACAATCCAAAACCCCGATAATACGGAGTCATAAGCGCTACAAGAAGTGCATGATAAGTCTCAACTGAACATCACTATTTGAAATGCATAAACAGTAATAAAGGAACAATATAAAGTGACTTCGAGGCCTGTAAGCGGAACAACAGGGATACCTTGAAGTCTTCAAAGCAACTCGATATCAACTCACTAATGACCGGCATGCTCTGAGGTACCTTGATCTACACAAAAATATGCAGAAGCATTAGTATGAGTACACCACAATCGGTACCCAACAAGTATCAAAACTAACCTCGGTGGAGTAGTGATGAGGTTCAAGTCAAGACACTCACTAGACAATTACTTGTGCAGAATATCAATATAAAACTAACAACGAAAATCATAATCAAATAGATGGCAACAAAGGATAGACATTGATAACACGACAAATCAACCAAAACTCGTAAAATACAAAGTGAATTCAGTTAAGGAAAACAATGACATGTTCCAATCATCAACCCGTTCCAACACAAGAATAACAACAAGAATCACCCTAAAGTACCACATAACACAATCACAAGTCACCCTTATGACGTTGCGTGAGCTTCACATTTAAAACATCTCCCCTAATTAGCTCCACATGCATAAGACCCCTTATCTCGTCGTGTGTGCATAACAATGAAGTATTTCCCCTTACTTATAACATGTGCATAAACCCCATTATCTTGTCGCATGTGCATCAATAGCACCACCCTTATACTGCCGCATGCTCATCTCATTCACAACACAACAATCAACCCACACCATACGTGCACATGTACCACAACATCACCCAATAACAATACCAAAGCCACAACAACATATAGTCCACGACACAACAACGTGTGCAAGAATCACAATAATAATACAAGGGTATGAGCAGTGAACAACAATTAAACGTGATTCATATAACAAACAACACCAATTCAAGGCATATTAATATCTTAGGGTCTAATCTGGTCAATTACCACACATATACCCGTGTACACACTTGTAACCCTATGTACACGTCATTTCACATAGTACAAATAATGCAAATAGACCAAACCCTAAGGGGAATTTACCCTACATAAAGTTAGGTAAGATACTTACCTCAATTAGGCCAATTCAATACTCTAAAAATGTTTTTCCTTTAAAATGCACCTATACTCGGCTCAAATCCAGCAAAAAGTGACTTAATAATATCAAACAATGCAAGAGAAACCAATTTCGATTAATAAAGCTAAGATCTTTGCACAATTCCCCAAACGTCAACCCCAGATCTGCACGGTCAAAATGCGAGTCGAAGGATAAATCTCGACTACCTATAACCCCACGAGTCCATATATGTGTTTGGTTTTCAAATTCGGGTCTAATTCGACTCTCAAATCTCAAATTTTATTTTTCAAAACATAGACAAATACCCCAAAATATCTCTTCCAGTTTCATGATTTAGATGTTAAAATTCATAAATAATTATGTTATGTAATCAAAGTTTCTTACCCAATAGCTTTATATAAAACTCTCCTCCCAAAATCGCCTCCCACCGAGTCTAGGGCTCAAAAATGTGATAAATCAGACTAAGTCCTGAAATCCCATTCTTTTGTTCAGCAGCGGATGTCGCAAATGCGACCCAGGGTTTGCAAATGCGAACCCTGTAGATGCGAAAAGTGCATCGCAATTGCGATGCCTGCTAAACACATGGGATATCGTAAATGAGATAAGGACTTTGCATTTGCGAAGTCATTTCCCTTCGCAAAAGCGATCCCATGATTGCAAATACAATTACCCCTGCCCAGAAGACCCATCGCAAATGCGACCAAACCGTTCGCAAAAGCAAACAATTTAGACCCAGACCACCACGCAAATGTGATTCCCTCCTCGCAAATGCGATGTTCGTAATTTCGAGAAGTGTCTTGCATTTTCTAGACCAGCTGCATCTGTTGATACCCAATTTTGCACTCATATATTTTTAATAGTATATATACCTTCAAAATATCATTTTTCATCATTACTTAATTTATAAGAGTTATACAAGTATTTTCTATAATTGTTGTCACGACCCGAAATCCATAAAGGTCATGATGGCGCCGGACACCACTATCAGGCAAGCCAACAATGAATACTTAAATGGGTTCTCATTTTTTTGTTACTTTTGAAATCATATTTTCCTTCAATTTAAATAGCAAAAGATGGAGTTTATAAAGTAAATAATAATATTTTCAACAATTTCAATATAAGACAACCCATAATCATCCCAAAATCTGGTGTCACAAGTGAATGAGTATTTACTAATAATGTAAAATAAAATACAACAGTTGTCCGGAATACAATTGGACAGGAAAAATGTAAGTACTCTGAAGGAGACTCTGTTGGCTGCGGAACGTCGTATAAAATGCATCTCACCTAAGTCCCTGCCATAATCGCGCCTCTGCGCCCACAAGGCCGCTAAACATATGTGTACATGCATAAAAATGTGCAGCAAGTGTAGCATGAGTACGTAAATCAACGCGTACCCAGTAAGTATTCCGCCTAACCCCGAAGAAGTAGTGACTAAGGGTTGACTTCGACACTTACTATGGGCTATAAGTAAATAGAATATTATCATTAAATTAGACATGAATTTATTAATACGGTTGCAAGCCCATTATTCTGAAGTAAGTAAACAGTTCTTGTATAATTAAGAACTCTCCAAATTGATTTCGCGCTATTCAACAATTTTTATCTCCGGCCAATGAGGCCATATCAAATTATCAATTTATCTCAGACTAGGGAGGCAATATCGTTATTTAAAAATTTCAAGTCAAGCAATACAAGCATGTGCAAATCATGTCGAGGTCATACGGCCCGATCCAACAAATATTTATAATGTGCACTACCAGAGGGTCGAATGGTGCGAACCATAGATGCATTTATTTAATCTGAGGAGGCGTTCGGCCCGTTCCATAAAGGTAAACACATTCAAACAGTGAATCGAGAATCCATTAAGGGGTAATTATCCAAGAAAATAGCCCGCTCGCGAATCATACATGCGACGCGGTCAAACATAGATTTAACATTAAAATCATATCTCTTTCTTGATTCTTTTCAAAATAAGGGAAACTTCAGGTGTTATATTATTCCTCAATTCTTTTCGAAATTTTGAAGTTCAAGTGAAACCTTTTAAATCTTAAGTTCTTCAATTTCAACTTCTTTGAAAACATTTAATAAGCAGACTCAATCTCGCTCCCTCTCAAGGCAAACAATAAACATAAATCAGTAACAATATCAACAAGGCATGATGTGAGCCTAAAAGTACCCGGACGTAGGCTTAGCTAGTAGCTACATACGGACTCTCATCACCTCGTGCGTACGTAACCCCCACAAATAGAAGCACACAATAATTTAGTTCACCTATGGGGTTAATTCCCCCTTACAAGGTTAGAAAGGAGACTTACCACGCTCCGAAGTTCCATAATCGGCTTTCGAGCCCTTCAAACAACTCGACTCGATGCACAAAGCCCCAAAACTAGCCAATAATTATGCAAACCCATTAATATATAATCAATATATTCCAATTTATAACAATTTCTAACCCCGATCGAAAAGTCGTTAAAAATCACCCTCGGGCCCACGTGCCGGGATCCCAAAAAGTTTCAAAGATAACTTTACCCATAATCTCACGAACTCAAATATATAGTTTATTCTCAATTCCATGCCCAATTTTGTGGTCAAAATAAAAAAATATCAAATTCTAGGTCTTCTACCAAAACCACACAATTTATACTAATTTTCATGTTTAACTCCATATATAAAAAAAGTATTTAACTTAATAATAAGGGGGGATCACTTACCTTGAGTTGCTTGCTGAAACACTACCCTTGAAGCTCTTCAAAATCGCCCAAACCAAATGAAAATGGGAGAAAAATGGCTAAAACCCCTCTTAAAAGCATTCTGTCCAACTCTGCCTTCGCACCTGCGGCTCCGCAAGTGCGGTCCAAATTCCGCTCCTGCGGTCCTCAATTCCCAGCCAAATCTCACGCATGCGGAAGTTCTTCGTATCTGCGAGATTCGCAGGTGCGACCTGCTATGCGCATCTGCGCAAATATTACGCACCGGCGGTGGCTGCCTCGCGCCTGCGCACACGTAGGTGCGCTTCTCAAGTCCGCTTCTGCGGCTCCCCCAGCTCCAGTCCCTTCTCTCTTCTGCGCACAATTCGCCGCACCCGCGATCTCGCACCTGCAGCCAAAGTCACGCAGGTGCGATTACACCAGAAGCATTAAGCTTTAGAAATTCTTAAGTCCAAAAATCGATCCGTTAACCTTCCGAAATCCACCCGAGGCCCTCGGGACCTCAACCAAATATACCAACACGTCCAAAACACGTTACGAACTTAGTCGAGCCTTCAAATCACATCAAACAACATCGAATTCATGAAACGCACCCCATTCCAAGCTTAATAAAATTTAGAATTTCAACTTCTACATTCGATGCCGAAACCTATCAAATCACGTCCGATTGACCTCAAATTTTGTACACAAGTCATAATTGACATTACAGACCTACTCCAATTTTCGAAATCAGAATTCGACCCCGATATCAAAAAGTTCACTCCCCGTCAAACTTCTCAAAAACCTTCAAATTTCTAACTTTAGCCAAATGACTCCAAAATGACCTACAAACCTCCAAATCCACTTCCGGACGCACTCCCAATACCGGAATCACCATACGGAGCCATTTCCAGACTCGGAATTCCAAACGGACATTGATAGCATTGAAATGCACTTCAACCCAAATTTATGGAATTCTTCCAATATGCTAACTTCCACCATAAGCGATGAAACGCTCCCGGGGCATCCAAAACCCGATCCGAACATACGCCCAAATCCGAAATCATCATACGAACCTACTGGAACCTTCAAATCCCGATTCCGATGTCGTTTACTCAAAATTCACACCTTAGCCAATTCTTATAACTTAAGGCTTCCGAAATTAGAATTTTCTCTCCAAATCAACTCTGAACTTCTCGAAATTCAATTTCGACCATACGCACAAGTCATAATACCTAAAGTGAAGCTGCTGCTGGCATCAAACTGCCGAACGACGCGCTAGAGCTCAAAACGACCGGTCGGGTCGTTACAATTGTTATACTTTTTAAAGCTTTAAAATTATTTTTTCTTGCATTTTAATTACTTGAATATGCATTAATTACCCCTTAAATTATTTTTTGATGACGTAATCATCCAAATTTATTATTTACTCTCACATATATGTTTTACAACATTTTTACTTCATTACATATGATTACATTTGCATTTTTACCTATTTACACAATTTTTGCAAGAATAGCCTATATTTTATCCATAATTATATTTATTATATTATTTATGTTAGAATATATTTTCCAGCATTTTACTGCATAAAGAGTATTTTTTATTTCTTATTAATCACTTTAATAAATTATTGTTTCATAAATTTCGTATATTTAATTTTTATAGCCCAATGAAGGGCTAATTTTCGGACCAAACAGACCCAAATCCATGGCCCAATCCCTTAGACCAAACCAAACGACCCTTTTGATCCAACCCGGTCGTGACCCGTTAAACCAACCCGCCCTGCTCGATTTTTAATCTTGGTCGTTGATCTCTCAAGATCAACGGCCCACAATTACCCTACCACTTTTAATTACCAACCCAAAACTCTAATCCCCATTCTCCTAAAGACCGTCGCCCCTGTTTCCCTCGTGTCTCTTCCTCCCTCCTTCAGAAACCCTAGCCGCCTTCACCAACCTTCTACAAATCCGATTAATTCATGGATTCCTACTATGATTCACTTGCCTTTTATGGATTATCTCGTAGTTCTTTATAAGATTATGGTATTACATAGTACTTGCCCCATTTTTGGCAAGCACCAATCGTCCGAATCAAGAGAAATCAGACTCACTCCTCAAGATTCAGACGATATTTTGTCTATATACACTCATGGCAAGATTGTATGGGTTTGATTTACCAAGATTCTTCGGCCAATCTGAGATTCTGGGCAGAACTAGGGTTTGCCTGATTTTTCTCCTAATTTGGTTCTAAATCGATTCTGCATGCTTTTCTTTCCTTATTGTGGTTGATTTATTATATTTCCTTGTTTTTTAATTCAATTTCCATTACTATATAAACCCATCCCCCAACTCCCCTAAGACGGATTCTGAATCGAAAAACTACTACTATTCTCCTATTCTTTCTTGTCTTATACTATTTTGAGGCTTAATCTTTTGGCCGGCTGAAAGCCAAGGCCACCGGAATTCAATTCTCGAACATTTCTTAGTGTGAGCATTTCCCGGTGTTTGTTCGAAACCCCTGGGAACTCTGATGCACTAATATTCTTGGGTTCACTACTCATTTTGTTATTGACATTGAAGTGTTGCTGAAATTACTCTTCTTGTTTACTTGTTCATCTGTAACTGGTAGTGTAGCTACGACTCTTGCAATTTCATTTCTTTCCATTTGAATTCCTGGTCTGCATATCTATGTATCTAAGAATATTTATGAACCAACATGCCATTATATGCTTTGAAGCTCTTCTTGAGGCTCTATACCTTCTAGTATCCCAACTTGCATAATTGTTGCCTTGATTCTGCATTCTTAAGACTGCTTGCTAATATATGTGCTCAAATGCTCATTATTGTTGCCTATTATGAGTTCGGTTTCTTGCCTTGTTCTGTACTCTTGAGATGAGTCGAGTCATGCCAAGAACCTGTTCTACTCCTTCAGTCATTCATGCGCGACTTGATACTTTTCTAGAATTAATTCCTTATCATGTTATTAGCCCATGCATGCTTTCCCTGCTACTTGTGAACTAATGCTCGTTCCCTGCCTTGTCATGTACCTTTGTGATGAATTCATGCATGCATTTCAGACCTTGTTAAGTCATTCATGTCCAACCTGCTGAGTTTTTTATGTTGTACTGATTAACTAGGGTCTGCTTTCATGTCATTTAAGTTCTAATGTATTCTTTGACTTATATAATCCTGTTTGGGACCTTAGGAAAACCTCATGTCTAGCCTCTTCCCCCATGTGTGATTAAGCCTAGTTCATGCTAGTCTTGTTAACCTATATCTGACATATCCTTGCCCATTGTGAGTCTTGGTGCTATTTAAACCGTTGTGTATGATTGATAATATTAAAGTCTTCATGCCCAGTTGATTGGATTATTACATACTATGTTCATTAGTCTGTTTGTTATTGATCATATTTGCACTAGAGCCTCATGCTAGAAATCTTACTTGTTTTCGTCTGTGATTCTGCAAGATTACTCTGTCAAGATTGTGTTTAAGTTAACCTTAGATCATATTATATCCTGAAACTCTATTTGGGGTTGTCTATTGGTTTGTGATGTTCCATCATGTCTTCTGAACTTCTAGCATCTTATGTGTATAACTCCGCGTGATCTCATCTACCTACTCTGGTTTAAACTACCGTTAGTTGCAGTCCTAAGAATTAAGTGCATGGACTTCGAATGGTTTGATTAATTTATGAACAACTTGTTACTCATGCAGTTAAGTCTGACATTTCTGGGTAAGTTGGTTTCCCCTTTCAGACTTGGTATGGGTTTGGGTTTGGGTCATACAGCTGATACACTGTAATGTCCTGGGGTGTACCTATACCTAGGTTTACTATTTTTTGTGTGAAGAATGAGATCACTGAAGACCTTGAAGTTGTTGGGTTATTACTCTTTGGTCCTGCTCTGCTTATTGGGCATGTACTCATTTAGCTTGTAATATTCGAGCATGTACTCTTTATTTTAGGCATCTAATGATTTGTAAACAAATAATTGGGGCATTAGTGAAATTGGGGAATGGGTGTGCTTTATTCTTACATAATGGGTAGAGAACATGCCTATAGGGTCTACGTGTTTTATTTCCTACCTTGTTTAACTTTCTCTACTTCTGCACGCTAGTAGAAATCATGGCTATAAGAATCACACACGCCTCACCTAATTTGTGTAATACACACACTATCTCAAACATGTTAGTATTTTCTATATTTGATTTCCATATTATTACTATGCGTTTATACAGCATGCCTATAGGATGTATAACACATGCTTTGTTTAACCTAGAAACCATGCTATAAGACTTCAAATAATCAATTGGTCTATTGCTTCTATTACTTTTAGTGTACTACCCATCTAGACATCATGACTATAGGACGCTAATCTTTTAATTAACTAATTCTGTTGTTTTCATTACACGGCCCTGCCTAGATGACATGCCTATAGGAGTAAAGTGTTATAAAATCAAGAATAGTTCTCAACTACTAGAATCCTACCTATAGGATGTTGTCACCTGCCTAAGAAGTATGTCTATAAAATCAGCACTGGTAATTCGGAATTCCGAGATCGTTTCACTGTCTTATTGCGCAAACAATTAGAAATCATGCATGCATATAGGACTTGCAACGCCTTTAATCTGCAAATTCGTTAGTTTAAAGCTGCAACGCTTCCTGTACAACGCTGGAAATCATAATCATATAGAAACTATGCCTATAGGACTTAATGACTCTACTGCATCTGAAATTGTCTACTGCCTAACTGCCCGCATGCATTTGTTGTTTATGTGTGGAGATTAACTTGAGCCTTTAATTGTACTTATGTGTAGTCCTACATATTTTTTGAATGTGCGCTAGTTTTATCATTTTGAGCATCCTAAGGGAAGTCTAGAACCACCCAAATAGAGGTCCAAAGCCTCCTGGGCCATAGATGTGGGACGGGTAGTGCACGCATAGGGTACGACCTAGAATTGAATTAAAGCGCCTTTAGGTAAACAACCTTAACATAGTAATCGGATAGCAGGAGATGATAGTCTGTGAGGGGTTGCGAAGTATTATTTATATTGCAGAGGGTGATCCTTTAGGATAAAAAACTTAGGACCCCCCCCCCCTCCTTTATTTTCTTTATGTATTTGTTATTTAAACTTAGTCATCTAACATAGATCAATGTAATTGTATCCTTGTAATCATTAAGATTTGTGTCGATTCTCGCGTGTTCTAATAAGACTCTTCGGCTTTTAAATTTTCCTTTATTTATTTGATCACCTAGCCTAATTACGTAATCCACATAATTTAAAGTTCGGCTGGGACCCACAGTTATGGACCTCGAAGAGTGCCTAACACCTTCTCTTTGAGGTAATTTGAGCCCTTACCCGATCTTTGGTGACACGGACTAGTCAAACAGAGCTATTTGTAAATAGGTGCCCTAACGCACCTCAATATCGCTAAGTGTCGACTCTTATCTATTAATACCCATTTAAAAGAGTTGTCACATGTGAAAACCTGCTTTCGCGAGAAAATGGGGCACGACAACATCAACCCAACACCACCAAAATTGAAACCCTTCCAAGCCACTCTGAAACGCTTCAGAAACTCACCTGAGCCTCCGAGGCTCTACACCAAACATCCACACAAGTCTAAAAATAAAATATGAACTCGCTCACAAACTCAAAAACTAAAATAACAGCCGAAACCACGAATCGAACACCAAAACACATAGAAATTACAATGAAACTCAAGAATCTCTAAAACTCACAACCAAACGTTTGATTCCTTCCAAACCAACTCGGAATGATACCAAACATTGTAGATAAGTCCTAAATAAAAAAACGGTCTTATTCCAACTCCCAAAACTAAAATTCAAACCCAATAGCCATAAAGTAAAACCATGGTCAAACTTTGGGTATTTCTAAATCTTCAAATTGCCAACTTTCGGCAAAAAGAGCCAATTCAATCTAGGAACCTTTGAATTCCATTCGGGATATCTTTCTAAGTCCAAAATCACCATACGAATCTATTGGAACCATCGAAATACCATTCTAGGGTTATTTTCTCAAAAGTCAAATCTCTGTCAACATTTTTAACTTAAGCTTCCAAACTAAGAACTAATTGATCCAACTCAATCCATAACCTCCCCGAAACAAAACCAACCATCCCCTCAAGTCATAAAACTATAAAACACATACGGGAAGCTTCAAATGGGTAATTGGGGCTAAATGTTCAAAATAACCGGTCGGGTCGTTACATTCATGATCATGCTTTTGTAGACTTAGACTCACACCATGTTTTAATTGTATTACTTGAGTTATCCTTGCCTGTTTAAATGCCTTAATTTACCTTTTAGCCTGAAACTATATTTTCTTAGAGTATAAGACTTGTTATTTTAGATACTTGACGAGCTACTTGATTAGTCATGGAAATTATACTTCCTTTTACGGATTTCCTTTGTGTTGTGCATATTCATCCGAAAGTTTTTTTTTGAATTTCATAACTCACACGTATATTCATGAGTGGGGCCAGCGACCCATCAAAGTTTCATATTCTTATGGGATCGGGTTGAACACCTCAATAGTACTCTTATGGGATAGGGATGTTCGCTTCGACAGTATTATGTAACACACCTTTGTGGGATCAGGTCGTTCGCCTCGGCAGTATCTTGTAATATATTCTTATGGGAATGGGTTGTTCGCCTTGGCAGTATCATGTAAAATATTCTTATGAGATCAGTCTGTTCTCCTCGACAGTATCATGTAACATATTCTTAGGGGAATTGGGGCTAAGTGCTACGACAACATATCCTACCATCACTCTTATGGGATCGGGTTGTTCACCTCAGAAAAATCATGCATAATATTCAATAAGGAGTCATCGTACTTATGAGTCTTTCTAACTTAAGATGTGAGATTTTATTTGCTATTGATCATTATGTATTCCATTCGAGGTAGTATCCGGTATTTGAGGACTTCGTATTTACTCTTATGTTGAGGATCATGACACACATATATCTGCTTTGTTGCTTTTACTTGCCATGCTTTATACCTACCTATATTTATTATACTTTCCCTACTGGACCGATAGTAAATGTCGATATCGTCCCCTCATCACTACGTCTTTGAGGTTAGGCTAGATACTTACTGGGTACGCTGATTTACGTCCTCATACTACAATTTTGCACTAATTGTGCAAGTATTGAGACATGTACTTTTGTTGGTCATACATGCGTGTAGGCACTGCCGTTGAGGAGACTTTATGTTTATTACATTCCATGTTATGATCCGCAGCACACGGAGTCCCCATCCTATTCATTTATTTCATTCTATTTGTTTCTTTATTTCCAGACAGTTGAATAGTAGTATTGTATATTCTAGTAGATGCTCATGCACTTGTGACACCAGGTTTTCAAAATTTAGTCTATTAATCTTGTATGTATTTTTGTTATGGAATTCAGGATTGCATTTTAATCATATTCTAATTTTGAAGATAATGTTAGTATTTTCTGTAAAAACATAGCAAATCTTGCTTAATTATTTCATCATTGTTTTAAAATATGTTATGAACCGCCGATTATCGTGTGATTAAATTGTTGGCTTGCCTAATGGTAGTGTTGGTCTCCATCACGGCCTATGGTGAGAATTAGGTCATGACAACTTCCCTCTCTCGATATCAGTTGGGCACCGACGAGTTGTGGAGATGCTACATATATAGTGTACAAGGTTTTTCCCTTTGTATGCGGGCGGCCTACTATAGTCGCTTGGTGGAGAGGTGTTTAGTCATTTCAGTTCAGTGTTTGTGTTACCCACGGGTTCAGGGCTATACACAGTGTATTGTGATGTTTCTCATGATGTTATCACGCAGTGTTGGTGTGAATGGTAGGGTATTTGCTTATGTGTTGCGGTAGTGAATGCTTCAGGAGGAGAATTATTCGGTTCGTGAATGGAAGATTCGGTCTTTAGTTCCAGCACATGAGCGGCAATTAGGCTATGGATGTTCAGGATTATGTTGATAGAGTAGCGAGATTTGATATCTCCGAACTTGGTGGAATTATTGCTTGTGTTGTGGTGTTGTCATCTTCTTTTGAACGCATTAAGGCGCATCGATATGATGATCTTCATTTCTTTTCCTTTGGGGGTGTAGTGTAAGTGGTACCTAAGAAGCGGTTATTGGAGATGATAGAGTTACGACTTAAGGGTCAAATTGGTGTTTCCATTATTAATGGTTCGATGTAACGACCCAACTGGTCATTTGCGTATTTGAGCCTCGTTCTCCCTACTTGATGCTTTACATTTGTGTATTTGAAGTTATGTGACGTGCGGGGTTGGTTGGTTTATCTTTGGGGAAGTTTTGGATTGAATAGGGATACTTAGTCTCAAGGTTGAGTACTTAAGTTGAAAAAGTTGACCGGAGTTTGACTTTTGTGCAGATGACCCCGGAATGGTGTTTTGAGGGTTCAAATAGGTTTGTATGGTGATTTTGGACTTAGGTGTATGTTGGGTTGTGGATTTGGAGGTACGTAGGTTGATTTGGAGATTTTTTATGAAAGTTGGAAAGTTGAAGGTTTGAAAGGTTCATAGGTTTGATTGGGAGTTGACTTTGTTGATATCGGGTTCGAATTGCGGCTGCGGGTACATGTCCATTGTGTCATTTGGGACTTGTATGCAACATTTGAGGTCATTCCGAATTTGTTTGTTATGGTTCGACATGAACTTTGGAAATTGAAAGTTCATTCGTTCATTACGATTGAACTGAGGTGCGATGTGTAGTTTTCGATGTTGTTTTGTGTGATTTGAGACCTCGAGCACGTCCGTATTATGTTTTGGGATTGGTCAGTATGGTTGGACGAGGTCCCGAGGGCCTCGGGTGTGTTTCAGATTGAATTCGAATAAATTTGGATTGAGTTTGCATTGCTGAGATTTCTGAGTCTTGGTGTTTTCGCATCCGCGGCAGGTGCAATTTTGACTTGGCAGGAGGGAGGTCCCCTGCTGCGGTGTTTGTTTGTAGAGGTAGAAGCACATGTGTGCTCATTTGATCGTAGAAGCGTCTTGGTTTCTGGAGAAGTGGTTGGTCGGCTGCTTAAGTGAACTCACATGTGCAGGATTTTGACCGCAGGTGCGATGATTTGGACCGCAAATGCAGAATCACTGGTAGGTTTTATATTTTGAAGGGCTTGGTTATTTTTCATTAATTGGAGTTGTGGAGCTCGGTTGAAGGCGATTTTTGGGAGACTTTCACTATAATAGAAGAGGTATATGAAGTTTACTTAATTTTATGTTAGACATATTGATTACCCATGGATTATTACACCTAGCTTAGGTGAATTAAAGGTGGAATTTGGGGATTTTTTACTATGGTTTTGGAGAGCGAAAATTGGTGATTTGAGGGTCGATTTGAAGTTGGATTTGGGTGAAACACATATATTTGGACTAGTATCGGAATAGGTGTTCGGAATTTATAAGTTCTGACGGGTTCCAGAGTGCGGGCACAGGGTATACCTTTTGGGTTGACTTTGCATATTTGCATCAAGATCTTAGCTTTATGGTTTGGGATTGTTTCTGATGGCTTCTATTGCTGATATTAAGTTGTTTTGGCTAGATTCGAGTAAAGGTCGATTCGCATGGGAAGTTCTTTTTGGAGTATTAATTCATGCGTTGTGATGTAAGTAACATATCTAAGCTTGGTTTGAGGGTAATTATCCATGTGAACTATAATACTTGAGATGTGTTGTGTCACACCCCAACCTTGGTAGGTGCGACCAACACACGATGCTCAAACGCCCGTCGAACCGACGTCCATACTTACATCTATCTTACCATGAAACCTGGGTCAACGAGGCCTCCAAGTAATCATACTAGAATCTAAACTGTACACATCTGACTGAGAAAGGAATATTAACATTTATACAACTTCACAAGTGTTACCAAAATGGTTATGACCACTCCTTACATACATTCGAACACTGGTCTGTAAGCCTCTAAGAGTACCGAAAAAATATACGTATATGTACAAATTGGTCGGGATAGGGCCCATCGTACCCAAAATAACTGAAACATACACTTTGGTACCTATTGACTTCTGAACAGCTACTCCGAAGAAGTGGAGTGCAACGACTAACAACTGGAACAAACACCTACTAGGGAGGGACATCACTGGGTCTATCTGCACCTGTGAGCAAGAACACAATGCCCAAAATAAAGGGGCATCACTATGGAAAATGTACTGAGTATGTAAGATAGAGAAGGCATGTAAATTAAAGACATAACATAAGATATATGAATACATGATTTCAACCTAAATACCAAAGACAAGCCACCGGGGGCGTAAACTGTAGAAACCATAAAACTTAAAAGTATGCTAGCTTCATAAAAGGTTAGGCCACTCATTTAGACTATGAAGTAAATATAATATAATTCTTAGCCACTCTTTGGGGCATATCATTTCATATCATACCCGGCCTCGTAGATTACTCGGTAAAGTTTTATTCTTCTATCACATCATACCCAGCCTTAGGAGGTCTCGATTGTACTCGGCCCTTAATAGATATCAGTCATACAAGGGCTCGGTAGTGTTTCATAGCACATCATTTCGTACTCGACCTCATAGAGAGATTGGGCGTACCTGGCCATACAAGGGCTCGATAGTATTTCACATTGTATCTTATAATACCCAACTGATCAGTGGTTGCACAATAGGTGTCGTACCTAGCCGTCTAAAGTACGGCTCGGTAAGTAAGGTAGATACATATACATACATATAAATGCCATGCCAGATCATTTTCAAGAAATACTAAGTGTAACTCAAAATGAATCATATTTTCTTACATAAAGATACTAACTAAGAATATCTTAGACTTGAAAGAAATTCTACTGGCAAGAATGTACAATAATAGGAATAAAATTATTGAAAAGGTTTAGAACAAACCAATCTTACAACATAGAAATCCTTTAGAACGAGGGAGAGAGATGCTTACTCCAAATCATGACAAGAAAGAAGATTGCCTTACATACATTTTTCAAGAACTAGTTACACCTTCTGAATTCTTGTGTTCCTATGGTGATTAACTCCGCCTTCAATGAATCCTATGAAATTAATATTACAAAACAACCAATTTTACAATGACAATTTCAAGCTTCTGCGTGCTAGATCTTACAAGGTTCGCCTTTGATTCAGTTTAGTCTGCTTAGAAACTCTTCAAGGGAGGTTTGAGAGAGTTTTGGTGTGGGTTAGTATGGGTGACACATCCTAGAATGAAAGAGAAATAACTACATTATCTTTTTATACTATACAAAGTCTAGGAAGGACCATCGCTCTACATGCAAAATGGGTCGCCCCGCCCCGGTCAGCTGGCGCAAGTCTAATGAAATGCGTGGCCACCTTCTATCCTCATACGCGTCACTGACCGATTTTTCGCACTAGAAGCCAAACTTACTAATCTTTAACTTTGTATGTGGGGTGTAACATGTTGGGGGTGACGCACGTGTTAGGTGGCGGGCGTGTGTGCGTACACCGGAATATTCATGATCTACATAGGCTTTAGACTACTAAAAGGGTTTTGTTGCTTCCATGCCTAGTTATATCTGTGATTTCTCTACTCGTGTGATTATTTGAACTATGATTCATGTTAAAGATCATGTCTAGGTTACATACTTATTTATTTGAGGCATGATAGGGATATTCTTATTGTTTTGAGTTGTTTGCCTTAATTGTAGTCATATTCTAAGTTATAATTCTTCATCGGCGTGTTATATCTCAGTCTATGTATATTATTTATTTTGACTATCATATGTTCTTGTTGCCTTCTATATGTGATATTGATTGAGCTGAGTTCTATGAGATGTGAGCTATTGAGACTTGGGCGGTTGATAACCGATGTGGGCCATAGAGCCATATTATGAGTGATATTTGGATCGGGTTGCAAGCCGCAACGAATTGATATTTGGATCGGGTTGCACGCTTCAACAATTATATTGATTATTGATAATGTCTCGGGCTAGGATCCATCCATCCAAAGTTTGATATTACAATGAGCGTATGCACAGTGATATATAAGTGTTTTGGTGAGGGGCATTTGTGCCAAGAACCTATACATTGTTGAGTGGTTGTGTGTTTGATGGTGAGGGGCATTTGCTAGGCACCCGTACAGTTCTGAGTGTAGTTATGTGTGATGGTGAGGGGCATTTGTGCCAGGCACCTTGAGTGTGCTGAGGATGAGTGTATTTGATGACTTCACTAGGATGTTATTGACTTGACATGTAGGCATGGAGATGCATTTTATTTATGCTAGCTGGTAAACAAAATATCTTATCTGTTGTTGAAAGTTAGAAAACCATAGTTTCCTTGTTAAACTCATGTCTTGTTGTTATACTTGGAAAGCATGTCATATTTTGCATAGTTGTAAACGAGTTGAACATGATATCTTTGAGTTATTTACTTTTACTATCTTCCTTATATTACGAGTTGCTATTGATTATTTGGTGTTGGTCACTTACCTTCTTCCGAGTTCGTCACTACTTTCAGCCCGAGGTTAGGTTGTTTACTTATTGAGTACATAGGGTCGGTTCTACTCATACTACACTCTGCATTGTATGTTCAGATCCAAGTACTTCTGGGTGTTGTGATTGCTAGAGTTGTACTAGTACCATCTTGTAGAGACTACGATGTAGCTATTATGTTGTTCGCTGACCTTGAAGTTCTCTTTTGGTTTATTTTTTTCACTGTTCTATCATTCAAATAGTTTTGTATTGAGTATTGACTCTGTATTTTGAGATTCGATAGTGCTCATGTACTCGTTGGCACCTGATCTTTGGGATGGTTGTAGTTATGTTATCGTTGTTTCTAAGATATTTCATGATATTTCCGTTGTTGAGATTATTAATTTATTTTTATTGAGACCATTGTTATTGTGAAACCGTTGTCTTGCCTAGCAAGAAGTGTTACGCGTCGTCACAGCTTTGGTGGGAGTTTAGGTCATGACATTCGAGAGAGATGATCCTTGAGATGGATTTTATACTTAGGAAGTTCTAATGTGATGAAAGGAGTTTTCATGGAATGTAGAGGATGTGAATACTTGATTATTATTTTGGGATGCAATATGGCTTCGAGTTTTAAACATATTGTTGGACCTTCAGTTGATGTTAAGGGAATGAACAGACTCTTACAGCTGGTGGATAAGTGTGGACTCAGGAGGATTAACTGATTTTGTAGTGGTTATAAACATGGCAATGCCATTGGAAAATGTAGATATGAGGTTACACATGTTAGCTATCTCATGTGAGGAAGTTAGGGTTTGCATGATTTCTAATGAAGTTCCCATGAAAAGTTTTACCTTCTATCCAATGGGAGGCATGTATTGTGATATGGGTTTGGATTGCCTGAGGAAGATGGTGCGGCCGTCATGAAGTTGAGTGTGCATTAAGGATGACAATTCGGGTTGTGCCATGATTTGTGCACTATGAACTTACGAGAATTCAGTTGGGCAACAGTGCGGGATCGTAGTAACTGAGAATGAGAAGTTATTGTGGGTTCTTGGATTATGTGATTGTGACTTAAAGCCAAGTGGGGGAGCCTACCATCAATGATTAGGTCACATGGTCACGTGTTTTTATACTTTATGGATTTCGAGACGTTGGCGGATTGGTTATGACTTCAAGAGGAGGACATCAGGGATAACACGAGCAAGGAACTTGATAGAGGTGTGTTACATTTTGCTTTATTGATTTATGAAGGTTGTAGGATGACTTAGATTTGATATTCCTTGTGGATGTAGTGTACTAGGGAAATGATTCATTCGATTGCTTCTTCTGGAGTATTTATGTGCTAACGGAGTAGTAGTTATTCAACACATTTGTTATGTATTTGGGACTAGGTCAGAGTGGGTGACTCTCAAGAATAGTTCTAGTAGGTTCGAGATTTAAGATGTGGTACCTAAGGATTTTTGGATTTGTGTGTGACTAAGAATTCAAGTTTGCATCGGATTGTGAGAGAGATTTAGAGTATTTCAACATCTTTATTGGTTCTATGATGTAGCATTAGAGGGATGGAAAAGACGGCTTCGGATTCGCAGGAGTTCTCTTCAAAATGGGCATATCAGTTGGAGGTACTATTGAGAGGATGAGAGGGTATAAATGGTTTCTGGGTATTGAGATGATTTGGTCTTGTGATTTGGGGTCACTCGGGATGAGTGTTAATTGAGATCCATTGTGTGATGGTAAAGAGATATGTTATTTTGAAGGCAAGTCAAAAGGAAACCTAGAGAAATGGGGTTAGTATACTAGTGGCTTGGATCAGTATGGTAAGGAAAATGGTTGGTTCCTTAAGTATAATAAGCCCATATAGGCATTTCATGGCAATACTTGCAGGCTTGGTAGTTTTCATGATTTGGTTGATTTAGAGGGATACAATTCTGATGGCTTGATTACGTGCAAATGGGTCCCGAAGAGTTATGACGGTTTTAACCATGACTTGAGATTAGTATCTTCTACGGTTATGGAAAGTTGGTTGTTGTTGCGATTCTTTTCTCTTGAGATGAGTTAAGTGAAAGGTTTCTAACCGGTAGAGGGCTTATTCTACTTGTGATTCAGAATTTGTAATGGGATTCTTGTATTTCCATATGATTGCTGGTGGATGTAGTGAGCTGTGTGGAATTAGGATTTGAGGGGTTAAGGTTAGGGTTCAGTTTTGACAAAAATGTCATGAGTTCGAGGAAGCGGGGGAGATTTCAGATGTTCATGGTATGCTGGAACTATTTTTGGTATCGCCTAAGAATGATCTATTTTGTGGAAGAAGAATGATCTATTTTGTGGAAGAAGCATTGTATATTGATTTGCGGATGCTTGACTAGCACTGTAGAAATAGCATGGTCAGTGGCCATTGATGTTCAGATTTTGTTACTTGGTGCGGAAGATTGTGGGATTATCTCCCATGGGATGACTGTGTAGGTGTGTCATGTCAGTCATTTAAGTGGGAGAGATTGAGTTCAGGTATGGAGATTCTGGTACTGTCATAGATTGGAGAATTTATTTATGAGAGGTAGACTATTCCTCTAGTTGCAGACTGTGGAAGTTAGTTCAGGGTTTGACAGTTGATTGTATGTGTCATGGATAGGGTCATTGTGGATCATTGGAAGGATATTTACCTATTTTGAGTTGTTTGGAACCGGTATAGAGGTACATTGGTAGGCCTAATGTGAATGTATATTCTACACCAGATCGGATATGTTTATTCTGCAGAACATTTGTCAATGGATGAGTCTTCGGACATGGACGATGTCATTCCTGTCATCATCAATTTCTTGTATTAGTTTTTATGCTATGTGGACTATAAGGCGACTTGATCATTCACCCACGTGTTGTGATCCTGTGTAGACTTGTGGTGTTATATGGGCGAGATGGCTCTCAAAATGCTGGGTGTTTATTGCACCTTAGTTGTTCTTGGCCTCTTTCGTAGCGCATTATGCTATTCATCTTCCCATGGTTATTTTTATGCACTTGGCGTGCTTGTTGTTGATATACGTGTGTCTAGTGAGTATGAGCATCTTAGCTCGATGGGTATTCCCATATTATGTGTGGATCGAGTGGCACGCCACCACAGGTATGATGTTTGGATCGGATTGCATAGTGCAATGGTATCATGTGTGGATCAGGTTGCAAGGTGCAACAGTGACAGGTTGGATACAATTCCTTGTACTTATTTTGTGAGCTTTTCTTCTTCTCTGTAAGATAGATTCATAACATTTTGTTTGGTTATTATATATGTTATGCGTGCTGGGTAGTTCTGGTTCTTGGGTTCCTTTTCCTTATTGATCATATTCAAGTTATGGCTTGTTGGAGCATGGATCGCGTCGTATGGTATCTTAGATGGTGTTTGATGTATCTTGTCAGCCGAGCAGCTTGTACTAGGTAAGACGAGATTATTCGACCTAGAATTAGTGCAATCGGATTTGTATAATGAAAGTTTGGAGGGGGATGTCGCTAATTAGTTCAGAATGTCGCAATGGTTCTTGTCGAGCGGAGGAACTCTATGAAATATTTGTTTGACGGGTGGTTATAAGTTTCTACACATCTCTTTCATCGTTGCAGTATTGCAAGGGTTGGCACAGGGCTTTTATGTGTGAGGAGGTATATTACCGGTACCGGGTTCAAATATTTGCAGTTATTGCAGTAGGATTATATTACTATGGACATCTGAGCGATGCAGTACATCGTGTGGCCACGACATGGGTGTATATGTATGTTTTGGTACAGGTTGTGGAGATTGATGCGGTGTATGTATGCAAGAATCTCACCTTACAAGATATTCCAGATTTTGGAAATTAGTTCTAAAGCTTGTGGACTATGGTAGCAGGAAGGATCTTCAGCCTGGGTTGAGCTAATGTGCTCATGCATATTGAGGTGGCACGAGTATGTGCACGGGGAGTTATGCTGTGATTTGGTAGCTTTGGAACAATTCTTGTCACGTACGAGGACGAACGTATGTTTATGTGGGGGAGAATGTAACGACCCGAACGGTCGTTTCAAGCTCTAATATGTGGTTCGACAATTTGAGACCTTGAGTAGCTTCACTATATGTATTATGACTTGCACGTGTAGTCGATTTTAATATTTAGGAAGTTCGTAGTAGATTTGGAAGAATAATTCTCAATTCGGAAGCTTTAAGTTAGAAGAGTTCACCAAGTTTTGACTTTTGAGTAAACGACCTCAGAATCGGGATTTGAAGGTTCCTATAGGTTTGTAAGGTGATTTCGGACTAGGGCATCTGTTCGGGTTGAGTATCAGGTGGTCCGGGAGCGATTTGGCGCTTATTGTCAGAAGTTTGCATTTTGAAGGTTTTTAAATTTTCTAAGTTCACATGGAGTGGTCTTTGGTGTTCGGACTGCGGCTCGTGTTTCGAGACCTTGGATAGGTTCATTTTGTTGATTGGGAGTTGTGTGTGATGTTTGGTCGTGATCCGAAATATTTAAGAGTGATTTAGACGCTTAAGTTGCATACTGTTAAGTTTAAGAAAATAAGTTGACCACGGTCAAATAGTGGACTTAATGAGATTCATGACTTAAAAGTTTCAATAGGTTTGTATGATGATTTTGGACTTGTCAAGTTTTGGTTAGATTCCCATGAGTTTCGGATGGGTTTGGATTGTGTCGCGCTCTTTTTTGATGTTTTGACGTCATTTCTTTTAGCATAAAGGATATCATATTGAGAAAACGACCATTGATTTGTGATTTGATTGAACCATTAGATCCGTATCATAATTACGGAACCATAACAACAAGAATCGTCAAATTCTAATGTCCTATGAGAGAGTTATGTCCATTTTCGTGTCAGAAAAGATTGTTGATTTCTGGTGCAAACTTTTGTTCTTCGCGAACGCGATGGTGTCCTACGAAGGCGATGAACAAAAATTACCTGGGCAGTATTTTAAATTGGAAAATCGAGCATTTTAGTATTTTGAGCATATCTTAAGTTCTAGAGCTCCATTTGAGGTGATATTTGTTGTATTGTTCTCGTCTCAACAAGGGGATAAATATCTAATCTTTATTTAATATTTTTCCATGATTATTTCCGTTTGCTATCAATTTTCATCTATATTTGGATTGTAGAAATTAGGGTTTTGAGCCCCAAAGTTGAGAAATGGTAAATCCTTGATTTGAGGGTCAATTCATGGACGAAATTGGATGATTTTCTGGATATTAGACTATATAATTTATGGATAATATTTATTTTCAATAATTTTTGGAATCCGGACACGCGAGCCTGGGGTTGACTTTGTTGAATTTTCGTGCAGAGTTGGGAATTTGTTTCTAATTATTAAATTACGAGTCTTTAAGCATATTTTGATTGGTTTGCACATTCTTTGACTAGTTTCGGATCGTTTGCCATTGGTTTGAGGTTTTAGAGAGTAGTTGGAGCCGGTTATCAATTGTCAGAGTGAGGTAAGTCTCATGTCTAACTTTGTAAGAAGAAATCTACCCCGTAGGTGCTATATTTGTTGTGTGCTACGTGTTATGGGAGTTACACACGTATGAGCTGACGAGTATCCGTGCCTATGCTAGACTCTGGATCATGTCTAGGTAGACTTAGACTCATGAGACTAGACTTGCATAGAGTATCAGACTTGCTATTTTAGATACTTGACGAGCTACTTGATTAGTCGTGGAAATTATAGTTTCTTTAACAGATTTCCTCCACGTTGTGCGTATTCGTCCGAAATTTTTCTTGAATTTTATAACTCACACATATATTGGTGAGTGGGGCCAGTGACCCATCAAAGTTTTATATTCTTATGGGATCAGGCTAAACACCTCAGCGGTACTCTTCTGAGATCAGGTCGTTCACCTCGGCAGTATCATGTAATATATTCTTTTGGGATCGGGTCGTTCGCCTCTGCAGTATCATTATAACATATTCTTATGATATTGGGGCGTACTCCATAACAGGATCTTGCACCATCACTCTTATGGGATCGGGTCGTTCGCCTCGGCTGAATTGTGCTAATATTCGATAAGGAGTCAGCGTACCTATGAGTCTTTTTGACTTGAGATGTGACATTTTATTTGGTATTGTTAATTATGTATTCCATTCGAGGTACTATCCGGTATTTGAGGACTTAGTATTTACTCTTATGTTGAGGATTGTGATACATACAAACATATATACATCTGCTTCATTGCTGTTACTTGCAATGCTTCATATCTGCCTACCTTTATTGTACTTTTTTATTAGACCACTAGTAAGTGTCGATGTCGACCCCTCGTCACTACATATTCGAGATTAGGCTAGATACTTACTAGGTACGCATTAATTTACGTACTCATATTGCACTTCTGCACTAATTGTCCATGTACTGAGACAGGTACTTCTAGTGGTCACACGGGCGTGTAGGCACTTCTGCTAAGGAGACTTTGTGGTCTACCGCATTCCATGTCACGATCCGCAGCACACGGAGTCCCGATCCTATTCATTTATTGCATTCTGTCTATATCTTTATTTCCGGAAAGTTGATGTTGTATTATTATATATTCTAGTAGATGATCATGCACTTGTGACACCGGGTTTTGAAAATTTAGTCTATTAATCTTGGATGTATTTCTGTTACGGCATTCGGTATTGTATTTTGATCATATTCTAATTTTGAAGATAATGTTAGTATTTTCTATAAAAAAGAGAGCAAATCTCGCTTAATTATTTTACCATTGTTTTAAAATGTGTTATGAACAGTCGATTATCGTATTGATTAAATTGTTGGCTTGCCTAACGACGATATTGGGCGCCATCATGACCTATGGTGGGAATTGGGTCGTGACAACTATCGTCTTGTACTTTCAAATAAGACAGAGAATTAGCTCATCGCACATACCTAACTCAATTTAGTTATTCAATATTTTAGGTTTAGAAGATATCTACTCATTTAGCATACTCGAATAACTGATTTTTATCACTTTGAGTTTGTAATTTTTCTCTTTCAAAATTACTCTTGTACTAACTAGCATGGAATACATGTGCAATGCATATATCCATAAACTAGTTTTCCAATATTCATGACCTCCTCTTCATGACAATATTTTCACTTTTATAATCACCTCCAATTATAATAAGGCCATCGTATAACCACCGGACCGGTTATTTTGAGTACTAGCTTTCCTGTCCGTGCTTAGAGACTTTTCATAGCCATATTTGATCATTTATGACTTGCGTTCGTGGTCAGTGTCGATTTTCAAAAAATTCAAATGTAAATTTATTTTTAAAAATGTGGTTTTTGACTAAAATGAGGCTTGAGTTGACCACGATCAATGTTCTTGATAAATGACTTCAGATCGATATTTTCAACATTTGGGTAGGTTTGAATGATATTTTTGGACTTGTACGCATGTTGGTTGGGGTCCCGAGTGACCCGAGCGCGTTTTGGCGCATTATGTAAACAAATGGAAAAATTAGTTTCAAAGTTGAAATTATGAATTTTGCTAATCGATTCTTGATATTTAATTTTTTTTTGAAGATTTGATTTAGCGAGTGAGTTTGTATAATGTTATTACACTTGTACGAATTGTCATATTAGAGCCCGAGGGGTTCGGATAAGTTTCAGACACATTTTGGAATGGTATGAACTACAGTTGGAATTTTGTTGGTGCTGAGGATATGCAGATCTCACATTTCCGAGCAACACTTTTGTGGTCAAGGTATCGCATTTGCGAAGAGGGGATGGGGTCTGGCACTTCGCATTTGTGAAGTTAGTATCTCATTTGCGGACGGAGTGGGTTCCGCATTAACGACAATGTTGTCATATTTGCAACACTATAGACCTGGGAGCAGCTTCGCATTTGCGGACTGCCCAAGAGTCGCAAAAGCAAGGTTTCCTTTGCTTTTGCGATAATTCTGTAGCTTAGGCACTGATCGCAATTGCGATAAGTGGTTTATATTTGTGTGATCGCAATTGCGATACCTGTAGCTAGGTAAAAGTTGGGAAAATCGGGACATAGCTCATTTTACACCATTCTTCAACCCTAAACTCTCTAGAGGCGACTTTTGAAGAGAAGGTTTTTTTCAAATTCATTGGTAAACAAGTTTAACTTATTTTCAATTAATTTCAAGTAATCTTTCAGGAATTCTATCATCAAATCTATGAATTTTAAGGTAGAATATAGGGGTTTTGGGTAGAAATTAGGGATTTTATAAAATTGAGAATTAGACCTCAAATTGAGGTTGGATTTCAAAACAAATCACATATTCAGTCTTTGGGGGTGAATCGGTAATCGGGATTTGGTCTGTATCTCGGATTTCGATCTCGTGGTCCAAGGTTGACTTTTTCAATTATGATAAAATTTGAACCTTTTTTCACTCGTGGTAGTTTCTAAAGCTTGTTTTGAATTTCTTGAACGATATTTGGCTAGATTCGATTGGTTTGGAGTATTGTTCTAAAGAAAAAGCCGTGGTTAATTATTGATTGTATTTCGAAATGAGGTAAGTGTCTTGCCTAGCTTTGTTGGGGAAATTTTTCCTGCTAAATGATATTATTTTCTACATGCGGGGGTGCATATACAACTCAATTAACTGTGTTTGAAATAATGCTAGAATATATTACATCTTAAAAAGGATTTAATGTGTTGTTTTTTATATTCGTTTGCATACTTAACTTGATCGTAGCATCACGAACCTATGTCATGTTACTTGAGCTTTTTAATCCGTAATAAGAGATGTTGATTGGGGACTTATGTCTATGTTTGGCATGATAGGTATTTCCGTGCGGTTGATATGACATTGTCATGATGGGTATTGCCGTGCGGTGTGAAATAAGATTGGCCGGTTGGTTATTACTGTGTAAGAAGAATGGGGGTTGGATTCTGGTTATGATTATTCGTTTGTTAAACACTTACATGCTCTCTACCTTTGTTTCTATTAATGTTGTTGTTTTGTATGATACTTTCCTGTTTGTGATTCTTATGTAGTTATCTTTGTGATTCCCATTTGGCATGTTACTGTTATAACTATGCTTTTACCTTGTCTGATACTGTTACTCCTACGCTTTTACTTGATTTACTTCTTCTACATGTCCTCTTCGAATTCACGCCTTACTTGTTATTATCTCGTACATGTTACATGCCTTTATTTGTTACGTGATTTGCACATAAGATATCTTGACGTGTTACATGCCTTCACTTACTACCTGTCTTCACTTGCTATATACCTTTACTTGTTTGATGCCTTCACTTGCTACATGATTTCACTTATTACATACCTCTACTTGATAACTGTTTTTTTACTTGACGTACATCCTTCCTCATTTCATGTTCTACACTTCTTTCCTTAGCCAGGTTGGGTGAGTTTTAGATTGGTTATACGTTATGCTTTATGGAAGCTTTGTCTTTATATGTGTCACGACCCAAATCTCACATGTCGTGATGCCGCCTATTGAAATACTAGGCAAGCCGACAACCTCAATAATCACGTATTCTTTAAGTTTGAAAACATAATAAAAATGAGTTTAAGAGTAAACTCCCATAAATATAGATACGAAGATACCGCAACTCAATACAATATTCCCCCAGAATTCGGGTGTCATTGAGTACATGAGCATTTATACAGTAACATAGTCTGAAATACTGTACAAATAGAACTAAATGATAAAAGAGGAGAGTCAAGGACTGTCGATGCCAAAGCAGCTACCTCGAGGATCTCCGAACTGAATAATAGCTCCAAAGTCAACAACCACCGTATCCTGAAGTACCTGGATCTGCTCACGAAGTGCAGGGTGTAGCGTGAGTACAACCAACTCAGTAAGTAACAAGTCTAACTTTTGGGCTAAAAGCAGTGACGAGCTTCATAGGTGCAGTCCAGTTACAGAAATACAGTACAAAAATGTAGGCATGCTTTCAAGTTCAACATTTAAAGCTTAAACATGTCAGATATGTCAAGTGTAACTGAAATGAGAAATGATACATCTCGATATCAACATATCATTTATGTATGCCAACTGTATTACAAAATAGTGATGAATTAATAAGCATACTCTTAGAGTATCAATCACTCAGTCCTCCGATTCACTCCATCCTCACAGTCACTCAATCGCTCAGCACTCGGCACTCGCACTCAGTATGTACCTGCGCTTATTGCTCGTGAGTCAGACACCGGAGGGGCAGATCTTGCTCAAGAGCTATAATAAGCCAATCATGGCATGAATCAATAAAGCATGTTGCGACTTGCAGCCCGATCCCATAAATTTCCTCACAATCAGGCCATCGGTCTCACTTAGTCATCAATATCTCCAGTCTCTCGGGCTCACAAGTATCATGATAATCAGCCCAAACAATGATGATATGATGTATCAATAAATGGAAACAGAGACTGAGATATGATATGCAAATGATAGTTACGACTGAGTACAAATTACAAATTAAGGAAATAATTCAACATGTAACATGACCTTTGTGGGTCCCAACAGTACCAGCATATAGCCTAAGCATGATTTCTAACATGAATCACAATTCCATTTTCTTTAACACATGGGAAATACGTGGAAGATAACAAGTTATATGACTACACGGTACCACGGATTCGACCGAGTCACAATTCCTACGGTGCACGCCCACACGCCCGTGACCTAGCATGTGCGTCACCTCAACAACAATTTCATAACACGTAATTCGGGGTTTCATACCCACAAAACCAAGTTTAGAAGTGTTACTTACCTCAAACCGTGCAAGTCTCTACTCCAATAATCCCTTTCCTCGTGAATCGGTCTCCGAATGCCTCGAATCTAACCATAAACAATTCGATACAATGAACTCAAGCTATAGGAATTAATTCCATATAAAAATGCTAAGTTCTTAATCAAAAGTCAAAAGGTCAACTCAAAAGTCAACCCTTAGGCCCACGTCTCGGAATTCGATGAAAGTTATAAAATCCGAACAGTCATTCAACCACAAATCCAACCATATGAAAATTACTCAAATCAGATACCAAAATCTCGCTCAAATCCCGAAATTTTAGCCTAAGAAGTTTTCTACATTTTTCCCCAATGTTACAACCCAAATCACTAATTAAATGATGAAATCAAGGATATATTCATATAATTTAACAAAACCAAGTAATAATCACTTACCCCAATCACTCCATTGAAAATCTCTCCAAGAGTTGCCTCAATCTGAGCTCCCAAAATCAAATTGTGAAATAAACTCAAACCCTCATTTTTGAGACTTTAAATTATGCCCATATGTCCCTTCTTCGCGATTGCGGGAAAAGCTTCGCAGTCACAAAGCACAAACTCAACTGCCCAAGAACATAAATCTGTGCGATCGCATAAACACCCACACGAACGCGATGAAAAGGCTTCCTAAGCCTACGCGTTCGCATAGAACAATGCGCGTGGTCAGCTCCTGCCTCATTTCCTCTTCGTGAACGCGGCTTAGCCCACGCGTTCGTGATTCACTGCTTCCTCCAGCTTACGCGGTCATATACGAAAACTCGCGATCACATAGAACAAAACCTCAGTTTCCCAAAATAAGCCCACGAGATGCGGACCTTCTAACGCGATTGCGTATCAGGAAACTAGACCTGCAACATCAATTATCACCTAAGTCCAAATTCCAATCCGTTAGCCATCTAAAATCTACCCGAGGCCCCCGGAACCTAAACCAAATATACCAACAAGTCCTAAAACATCATACGAACTTAGTCAAGGCCTCAAATCACATTAAAACAACATCAAAAACATGAATCGCACCCCAATTCAAGCCTAATGAACTTATGAACTCCTAACTTCTACATTCAATGCCGAAACTTATCAAATCAAATACGATTGACATCAAGTCATAAATGACACAACAGACCTATTCCAACTTCCAGAACCAAAATCTGAGCCTGGTAACCACAAAGTCAACTCTTAGTGAAACTTCTCAATTTCCAAAACTTCTAATTTTCCAACTTCCGTCATTTCAAGCCAAAATCAACTACGAACCTCCAAATCACTATCCGCACACACTCCTAAGTCCAAAATCATCTTACGGAGCTATAGGAACTGTCGAAACTCCATTACGGAATCGTTTACACATAAGTCAACATTCGGTCAACCTTTTCAACTTAAGCTTCCAACCTTGAGACTAAGTGTTACAACTCATTATGAAACATCCCTGGAACCAAACCAACTACCCCTGCAAATCATATATCAACAACTGAGAATACAATAAGCAGTAAATGGGGGAACGGGGATAGAACACTCAAAACGATCGGCCGGGTCGTTACATCCTCCCCTTCTTAAACAAATGTTTGTCCTCAAATGGGTCTAGAAACATACCTGGAGTCTCAATTAGGCATGGATATCTGCTCCACATCTCCCACTCGGTATCCTAAGTAGCCTCTTTGACTGGATGACCTCTCCACCGCACCTTTACCAAAGCTATGCTCTTTGACCTCAACTTTCGAACCCGCCGATCCACAATAGCCACTGGCTCTGCATCATAAGACAAATCACCATCCAACTGAACCATGTTGAAATCCAAAACATGATACGGATCGCCGACATACTTCTAGAGAATAGAAACATGAAACACTGGGTGAACACTCGACAGACTAGGCAGCAATGCAATCTTGTAAGCCACCTCTCCAATCCTCTCAAGCACCTCAAACGGACCAATGTACCAAGGGCTCAACTTTCCCTTCTTCCCAAACCTCATAACACCCTTCATGGGTGAAACCTTGAGTAGTACCTTATCCCCCACCATGTAAGCAACATCGCGAACCTTTCGATCAGTATAACTCTTCTACCTAGACTGTGTCATGCGAAGTCAATCCTGAATCAATTTAACCCTGTCCAAAGCATCATTAATTATGTTAGTACCCAATAGCCTAGCCTCACTCGACTCAAACCAACCCACCGGAGACTGACACCATCTCCCATACAAAGCCTCATACAGAGCCATCCGAATGCTCGATTGGTAGCTGTTGTTGTAGGAAAAATCTGCAAGCGAAAAAAACTGATCCCAAGAACCCCTGAAATGTATGACACAAGCGCGTAGCATATCCTCCAATATTTGAATAGTGCGCTCGGACTGTTTGTCCGTCTGAGGGTGGAATGTTGTACTCAACTCAACATGTGTGCCCAACTCTCGCTGCACTGCTATCCAATACTGCGATGTAAACTGTGTGCCTCGATCTGAAATTATGGACACTGGTACACTATGAAGGCGAATAATCTCACGGATGTAGATCTCAGCCAACTGCTATAAAGAACAAGTAACCCCAACTAGAATGAAATGCGCGGACTTGGTCAATCGATCCAGAATCACCCAAATAGCATCAAACTTCCTCAAAGTCCGTGGGAGTCCAACTACAAAATCCATGGTGATATAATCCCATTTCCACTCCGGAATCTCAAGCCTCTGAAGCAATCAGTCCGGTCTCTGATGCTCGTACTTCACCTGCTGACAGTTTAAGCACCGATCTACAAACCCCATTATATCCTTCTTCATCCTCCTCCACTAATAGTGTTGCCTCAAGTCCTGGTACATCTTTGCGGCACCCAGATGAATGGAATACCGCGAACTATGGTCCTCCTCAAGAATCAACTCACGTATCCTATCTACATTAGGCACACAAATCTGACCCTCGATCCTCAACACCATATCATCCCCAATAGTAACCTCCTTAGCATCATCGTGTTGAATCGTGTCCTTAAGGAAAAGCAAATAGGGATCATCATACTTGCGCTCTCTGATGCGATCATATAAGGAAGACCGAGAAACCACACAAGCTAGAACCCGACTGGTCTCCGAAACATCTAATCTCACGAACTGGTTGTCTAAAGCCTGAACACCGGCTGCAAGCGGTCTCTCACTAACATGGATGAATGCAAGGCCACCCATACTTACCACCTTTCTACTCAAGGCATCGGCCACCACATTGGCCTTCCCGGGATGATACAGAATGGTAATATCATAGTCCTTTAACAGCTCCAACCATCTATGCTGTCTAAAATTTAGATCCTTTTGTTTGAACAAGTGCTGGAGACTCCGATGATCTGTAAATACATCACAAGACACACCATAGAGATAATGCCTCCAAATCTTCAGTGCACGAACGATGGCTGCCAACTCCAAATCATGAACAGGGTAGTTCTTCTTATGAGGCTTCAACTGGCGCGAAGCATAAGCAATCACTCTATCTGCCTGCATCAAGACACACCCAATACCAATCCGAGAAGCATCACAATACATTATATAAGATCCAGAAGCTGAAGGAAAAATTAGAACTGGAGTTGTGGTCAAAGCAGTCTTGAGCTTCTGAAAGTTGTCCTCACACTCATCCGGCCACCTGAATGGAGCACCCTTCTGGGTAAATTTGGTCAAAGGTGCTACAATGGACGAGAAACCCTCCACAAAGCAATGATAATATCTGACCAAGCCGAGAAAGCTCTGAATCTCTGTAGTTGAAGACGGTTTGGGCCAACTCTGAATTGCCTCTATCTTCTTTGGATCCACCTTAATCCCCTCACTAGACACCACGTGCCCCAAGAACGCCACTGAACAGAACCCAAACTCATACTTGGAGAACTTGGCATAAAGTTTCTCCTCCCTCAACCTCTATAATACAATCCTCAAATGTTGTGCATGCTCCTCCTGACTACGCGAGTACACCAGGATATCATCAATGAATACTATGAAAAACGAATCAAGATATGGCTGAAATACATTGTTCATCAGATGCATTAATGTTGCTGGGGCATTGGTATCCAAAAGGCATCACAAGGAACTCATCGTGACCATAGCGGGTCTTGAATGCCGTCTTCAGAATATCCGAGTCTCGAATCTTCAACTGGTGATACCCAGACCTCAAATCAATCTTAGAGAACACCCTTGCTCCCTAAAGCTAGTCAAATAGATCATCAATATGTGGCAACGGATACTTGTTCTTGATTGTAACTTTGGTCAACTGCCTATAGTCGATGCACATCCGCATAGTACCATCCTTCTTCTTCATAAATAGAACAAGTGCAAGGCGACACATTCGGCCTAATAAACCCCATATCAAGAAGTTCCTGAAGCTGCACTTTTAATTCCTTCAACTCAGCTGGTGCCAAACGATACGGAGGAATAAAAATGGGTTGAGTGCCCGGCACCAAGTCAATACCAAATTCAATATCCCTATCGGGTTGCATGCCCGGCAAGTCTGCAAGAAATACATCCGAAAAGTCTTGCACTACCGAAACAAAATCAATAGTAGGAGTATCGGCACCAACATCTCTCACAAAGGCCAAATATGACAGACACCCCTTCCCAACCATCCGTTGGGCCTTCAAATATGAAATCACTCTACTAGGAACATAATCTAGAGAACCTCTCCACTCAATCCTTGGTAACCCCGGCATCACCAATGTCACGGTCTTAGAGTGATAATCAAGAATATCATGACATGGAGACAACCAATCCATACCCAAGATCACGTCGAAATAAACCATACTAAGCAATAAAAGATCAACTATAGTCTCCAATCCCCCAATAGTTACTACACACAACTGGTATACACGGTCCACAATAATAGTATCACCCATCGGCGTAGATACATGAACAGGTGAAACTAAGGACTCATGGGGAATATCCAAATAATGCGTAAAATAGGATGATACATAGGAATAAGTAGAACCATGATCGAATAATGTAGAACCATCTCTGTGGCACACTGAAACAATACATGTGATCACTGCATCTAAAGCAACAACATTTGGTCTGGCAGGAATAGCATAGAATCGGGCCTGACTATCACCTGATCGGCCTCACCCTCGAGGGCGGCCTCTAACTGCCTGGGCCCCACCTAGAGTTAGTTAGGTGGGTGGTAAAGTAACTGGTGCGGAAGTCATAGCCTGACCCCTATGCTGAACTGGACCTCCCGAGCGATGAGGACACTGTCTCCACATATGCCCAAGCTTCCCACACTCGAAGCAACTCCCCGCTGGTGGTGGTGGGGACTAAATTAGTCCCTGAGTACCAGAATAAATGCTAGAAGGACCTGGCACAGATGAACCCTAAACCGATAGAGCACGGGATGAACTCTGATCTGGGAGAGCAGTGAGAGATGACTGACCCGGACGAGCACTGTACGAACCATGGCTAGCTCATGCGCCATGATGAACTAGACGAGCTATCTGAGCGGGCCTATAAGGACGACCCATGCTGTGGTAGGCCTGCCCCCAAGAAGGAACACCACCACCCAACCCACAAGGCCTTTTGGCCTCCCTCTCCTCACGCTCCTGACTACGGACCAACTCTAGCCGCCGAGCAATATCAACCACCTCGTCAAACCTAACACCTGATGCATTCTCCCGAGTCATAACAAAGTGCAACTAATAACTGAGGCCATCAATAAACCTCCTAATCTTCTCCTTCTCAGTGGGAACCAATCAAACTACGTGATAAGCCAACTTATAAAATCTCATCTTGTACTGGGGCACAGACATGCGCTCCTGGCATAGTTGCTCGAACTGCCTACATAGCTCCTCCCTGCGGGTCGATGGCATAAACTTCTCCAAAATGAGAATAGAGAACTCATGTCATGAAAGTGGTGCAGCATCGACTGGCCTGCTCCTCTCATAGGCCTCCCACCATCTAAAGGCAGCCCCCGATAGCTGAAAAGTAGTAAATGAGATCCCACTAGTCTCCAGAAAACCCGTCGTGTAAAGAATCCGCTGGCACCTATCCAAGAAGTACTGAGCATCCTTTGACTCATCCCTACTGAATGATGGAGGCCTAAGCCTCCCAAACCACTCTATCCTCTTTTGATCCTTATCACTCATAATGAGACCCACTTGGGCCTGAGCAACTGTAACTGGATGGGCTGATAATACCCCCATTGTCTGATGTCCCTGCACCACCTTCTCTGGAGTACGGGCGAAGGGAGTCTGAGTACCTCCTCCAGCCTGAGAAGTGGCTGGCGCAGTCTGAACAGAAACCGCCTGAGCAAGGCTAGTGCAAACAATCAATATCTGAGCCAAAGCCTCCTGAAGGCCTGGAATCACACTGGTCACAGTTGGTGCCTGAGCTAGCCCCACTGGCTCAACCACATCTAGAACATTCTCCTGAGCTGGAGCAACTAGTGGATTTGCAGGTGCTGCTCTAGCTGATGTACGAGTTGTACTGTGGCCCCTACCGTGGCCCGGCCTCTCGTGGCCCTAGCTGGTGGTACTAGTGGCCGTCCTCCCGGTCTGGTAGCACGTGTGCTCACCATCTATGAGAGAATAGAATAACAGAAGTTTAGTTCAAGATTCAATAAATTCGCACTATGAGAATACAAGAAAGCGAAGGTGTCCTAATAGTTTGGCATCCTCTCGAAGATAAGTACAGACGTCTCTGTACCGATCCGCAAGACTCTACTAAACATGCTCATGACTCGTGAGACCTATGTAACCTAAGCTCTAATACCAACTTGTCACGACCCAAATCTCACATGTCGTGATGATGCCTATCAAAATACTAGGCAAGTCAACAACCTCAATAACCACACATTCTTTAAGTTTGAAAACATAATAAAAATGAGTTTAAGAGTAAAATCCCATAAATACATATATGAAGATATCGCGACTCAATACAATATTCCCCCAAAATTCGGGTGTCACTGAGTACATGATCATCTATATAGTAACATAGTCTGAAACACTGTCTAGAAAAGGAGAACAGTACAAATAGAACTAAATGATAAAGAAGGAGAGTCAAGGACTACCGACGCCGAAGCAGCTACCTCGAGGATCTCCGAAATGAATAATAGCTCCAAAGTCAGCAACCACCGTACCCGGAAGTACCTGGATCTGCACACAAAGTGCAGGGTGTGGCGTGAGTACAACCAACTCAGTAATTAAGAAGTCTAACTTTTGGGCTAAAAGTAGTGACGAGTTTCACAGGTACAGTCCAGTTACAGAAATAGAGTATAGAAATGTAGGCATGCTTTCAAGTTCAATAGTTAAATCTTAAACAGGTAAGATATGTCAAGTGTAACTGAAATGAGAAATGATACATCTCGATATCTATATATCATTTATGTATGCCAAATGTAATACAAAACAGTGATGAATTTATAAGCATACTCTCAGAGTATCAATCACTCAGTCCTCCCATTCACTCCATCCTCACAGTCACTCACTCCTCACAGTCACTCCATTCTCATAGTCACTAAATCGCTCGGCACTCGCACTCAGTAGGTACCTATGCTCACTCCTCGTGAGTCAGACTCCAAAGGGGCAGATCCTGCCCAAGCACTACAATAAGCCAATTATGGCATGAATCAATAAAGCATGCTATGGCGTGCATCCCGATCCCATAAATATCCTCCTATTTAGGCCCTCGGCCTCACTCAGTCATCAATCTCTCCAGTCTCTCAGGCTCACAAGTATCCTGATAATCAACCCAAACAATGAAGATATGATGTATCAATAAATGGCAACAAAGACTGAGATATGATATGCAAATGATAGTTATGACTGATTACAAATTACAAATTAAGAAAATAATTCAACATCTAACTTGACCTCTGTGGGTCCCAACAGTACCAACATGTAGCCTAAGCATGATTTCTAACATGAATCACAATTCTATTTTCTTTAACACATGGGAAATACAAGGAAGATAACAAGTTATATGACTACACAGTACCACGGATTCAACCGAGTCACAATTCCTACAGTGTACGCACACACGCCTATTACCTAGTATGTGTGTCACCTCAACACCAATAACATAACACGTAATTCGGGGTTTCATACCCTCAGAACCAAGTTTATAATTGTTACTTACCTCAAACCTTGCAAGTCTCTACTCCAACAAGCCCTTGCCTCGCAAATCATCCTCTGAATGCCTCGAATCTAGCCAGAAACAATTTGATACAATCAACGCAAGCTATAGGAATCAATTCTATATAAAAATATTAAGTTCTTAATCAAAAGTCAAAATGCCAACTCAATAGTCAACCCCTAGGACCACGTCTCAGAATCTAATTAAAGTTACAAAATCCGAACACACATTCAACCGTGAGTCCAACCATACCAAAATTACTCAAATCAGATACCAAAATCTCGCCCAAATCCCTAAAATTCGGCGTAAGAAGTTTTCTCCATTTTTCCCCAATTCTTTAACCCAAATCACTAATTAAATGATAAAATCAAGGATAAATTCATGTAATTTAACCAATCCTAAGTATAAATCACTTACCCCAATCATTCCCTTGAAAATATCTCCAAGAGTCGCCTCAATCCGAGCTCCCAAAATGAAATTGCAAAATAAACTCAAACCCCCGTTTTTGAGATTTTAAATTATGCCTAGATGTCCCTTCTTCGCGATCGCGAAGAACAAACTCAACTGCCCCAAAACTTAACTCTACGCGACTGTAAAAACACCCACGCGAACGTGATGCATAGGCTTCCCTGGCCTATGCGTTCGCATAGAACAACGCGCTTGACCAGCTCCTGCCTCATTTCCTCTTTACGAACGTAGCCCACGCATTCGTGATTCACCGCTTACTCCAGCCTACGCGATCGCAGACCAAAATTTGTGATCTCATAGAATAAAACTTCAGCTGCACAAAATAAGCCTACGTGATCACGGACCTTCTCACGCGATCGTGTATAAGGAAACCAGACCTGCAACATCAACTATCACCTAAGTCCAAATTCCAATCTGTTAGCCATCTGAAATCCACCTGAGGCCCACGGGACCTCAACCAAACATACCAACAAGTCCTAAAACATCATACGAACTTAGTCGAGGCCTCAAATCACATCAAACGACATCAAAAACATGAATCGCACCCCAATTCAAGTCTAATGAACTTATGAACTCCTAACTTCTACATTTTATGCCGAAACCTATCAAATCAAGTCCGATTAACCTAAAATTTTGCACACAAGTCATAAATGACACAATGAACCTATTCCAAATTCCAGAACCAAAATCCAAGCCCGATAACCATAAAGTCAACTCTCGGTCAAACTTCTCAATTTCTGAAACTTCTAATTTTCAAACTTTTCCCATTTCAAGCCAAAATCAACTACGGACCTCCAAATCACTATCCGGAAACACTCCTAAGTCCAAAATTACCCTACAGAGCTATCAGAACTATCAAAACTCCATTCTGGATACGGAGCTATCAGAATCATCAAAACTCCATTCTGGAGTCATTTACACATAAGTCAATATTCGGTCAACATTTTCAACTTAAGCTTCCAACCTTGAGACTAAGTGTCGCAACTCATTTCAAACATCCCCAGAACTAAACCAACTACCCTGGAAAATCACATACCAATAATTGATCATAGAATAAGTAGTAAATGGGAGAACAGGGCTAGAATACTCAAAATGACTAGTCGGGCCACTACAATATGTGGGAAACTAGCTCTGGGATGTTGTGTTACTCATCTTACTTAGTTTGAGTTTGTATTCCCTAGTTGAATTCTGCATTTTTATTTTCTTGGTGTTACATTGTGAACCTTCCTGTGCTTGGTTATTTTTGGAAGATTTCATATGAATGGTATATATATGTGCATTTTGTTTTCCTTTTGTGGGAAGAGTTCATGAAATTATGCTTTTTTTGTTACATCAGTTGTACTTGTTGGATAGTCCCTGTACCTTGTCTTCTTTCCATTTTTTTATATAACTGAGATATTTCTTGTTTGGTGCATGAACCGAATTGTAGGATGTTCCATGTGGCTTTTGGTGTGACTTGTTGATTGGGCTACTTGTATTGAATGAGACGGGGGTTTTTTTTAACCTGGGAATTGCACTATCGTATTGGGATAAGAAATGTTTGGTAGAATAATACTATATTTCTGTTCAGAATTTGGCAATGGTCATTGTCGGATGAGAGAGCTCCTCGAATTGTCGATTTCATGGGTGGTTACGAATTTCTACTTGTTTCTTTTATCACTAGCAGCATTGAAAAACTCTAGAATAAGGTATCATCTTATATGAAGTGTGTTACCAGTATCAGGTTTGGTAATGAGCAGCTATTATGGTCAGAAGTTATTGATGTGAGTACATGAGTCATGTGTCACATCGTGTGGTTTGACCTTGTCGATGTATTGATGGCTTGATATAGATTGTTGAGATTGATACAGTGCATATATACAAATATCGGATCTTATAGGGAGTTCCGGTTGTTGGAATTTGGCTCCACGCCTAGCGGGGCTAAGGTCGAATGAAGAGTCTTCAACCGGGGTTGTGTTCATGGGATTATATGGACTAAGGTGGAACGGGATCACTCATGGGTATGGGTATGGGTATGATGAGTTAATTCATCTAGTTGATGGCTTTGAATGACTCTTGGCACATTCGAAGACGAATGTATGTTTAAGTGGGGGAGAATATAATGACTCGACCGGTCGTTTTGAATACTAGCTTTCCTTTTTGTGCTTCGAGACTTTTCATAGATCTATTTAATGATTGATGACTTGCGTGCTTGGTCTGTATGATATTCGAAAAATATAAATGTCCTTTTTAAAGAAAATGTAATTTTTGACTTAAAATGAGGCTTGAGTTGACCACGGTCAACGTCCTTGTAAACGACTTTGGATCAGTGTTTTAATGATTTTGATAGGTTTGTATAATGTTTTTGGACTTGTACACATGTTGGTTGGGGTCCTGAGTGACCCGAGAACGTATTGGCGCATTATGTAAAAATTTGGAAAAATGAGTTTCAAAGTTAAAATTTTGAGTTTTGATGATCGATTCTTGATATTTGATGTTATTTTGATGACTTGAGATAGTGAGTGAGTTTGTATGATGTAATTCACTTATGTGTCAATCTTTATTGGAACCCGAGGGGTTCGGATGAGTTTCGGACACGTTTAGGAATGGTATGAGCTACTGTTGGAATTTTGTTGGTACTGAGGGTCTGCAGATCTCACATTTGCAAGGTCCTACTCGCAAATGCGAGTATCGCTTTTGCGGTCAAGGTATCACATTTGCACAGAGAAGCTGGGGGCTAGCACTTTACATTGGCAAAGTTAGCATCGCATTTGCGGACATGGTGGGTTGCGCTTTTGCGATGGTGAAGACGCATTCACGACACTGTAGACTTGGGGGCAGCTTCACATTTGCGAAGAATTGTCCGCATTTACGAACTGCCCATGAGTCGCAAATGCGAGGTTTCCTTCGTTTTTGCGATAATTGTGTAGCTTAGCCACTGATCGCAATTGCGATCAGTGGTTCGCATTTGCGATGATCGCAATTGCGAACAAGAGTTCTCAATTGCGATACCTACAGCTGGTAAAAGTTGGGAAAATCGGGACTTAGCTCATTTTACACCATTGTTCAACCCTAAACTCTCTAAAGGCGATTTTTGAAAAGCATTTTCTTCTCAAATTCATTGGTAAGCAAGTTTAACTTATTTTCAATCAATTTTAATTATTTTTTCATGAATTTTATCAAATCTAAGAATTTCAAGGTAGAATTTAGGGGTTTTGGGTAGAATTTAGGGATTTTGTAAAACAGAGATTTAGACCTCAAATTGAGGTCAGATTTCAACACAAATCACATATCCGGCCTTGGGGGTGAATAGTTAATCGGGATTTGGTTTGAATCTCGAATTTCGACTTCATGGGTCCAGGTTGAATATTTGTTGACTTTTTCAATTATGATCAAAATCGAAACTTTTTAACTCGTGGTTAGTTTCTAAAGCTTGTTTTGAATTGTTTGAACGATATTTGGCTAGATTCAATTGGTTTGGAGGCTTGTTCTAAAGGAAAAGTTGTGGTTGATTGTTGTTGTGTTCCGAAAAGAGGTAAGTGTCTTGCCTAGCTTTGTTGGGAGAATTTTTTTTACTAAATGATATTGTTTGCTACGAGCGAGGGTGATGCATATATGAGGTGACGAGCGTGTATGCATGTGCCAGGGTTTCCATGCTCGAGAGGGGGAATTATATGTTTTTTTGTTATTTTGTTGAACTTGGTGATCCCTTAACTTATGCTTCATTGAATTCGATGACTAATAAAATCAATTAACTGTGTTAGAAATCATGTTAGAATATATGACATCTTAAAAATGATTTAATGTGTTGTTTTTTAGATTCGTTTGCATATTTAACTTGATCATAGTATCATGAACCTATATCTATACCTATTATTGTCATGTTACTTGAGCTTCTTTATCTTTAATAAGAGATGATGATTGGGGCCTTAGGGCTATGTTTGGAACGATGGATATTTTCGTGTAGTTGATATGATGTTGGCACGATGGGTATTGGCGTGCGATGTGAACTAGGATTGGTCGGTTGGTTCTTACCATGTGAGAAGAATGGGAGTTGGATTCTTGTTATGATTACTCATTCGTTAAACACTTACTTACTTTCTACCTTGGTTTCTATTAATGTTTGACTTTTTTGTATGTTACTTTCCCGTTTGTGTTCCTTATGTAGTGACCTCTGTGTTTCCCATTTGGCACGTTACTGTTATAGCTATGCTTTTACCTTGTTTATTATTGTTACTCATGCGCTTTTACTTGATTTACTTCTGCTACATGTCATCTTCGAATTCATGTCTTACTTGTTATTATCCCGTACATGTTACATACCTCTATTTGTTATATGATTTTCTCATTAGATGTCTTGACCTGTTACATGCCTTCACTTACTACCTGCCTTCACTTGCAATATGCCTTTACTTGTTTCATGCCTCCACTTGCTATATGTATTTCACTTATTATGCTTTGTGGGAGCTTTGTCTTTACATGTGGGAGACTATCTCTGGGATGTTGTGTTGCTCATCTTACTTGGTTTGAGTTTATATTCCCTAGTTGAATTACGCGTGTTCGTTTTCTTGGTGTTACGTTATGAACCTTCCCGTGCTTGGTTATTGTTGGCCAATTTCATATGAACGGTATATATATTTGTGTATTGATATTGGAATCAGGTTGCACGCCGCAACAGTGTTAATTGATATTGGGATCGGCTTGCACGCCGCAACTGTGTTAATTGATATTGGGATCGGGTTGCACGCCGTAATAGTATTTATTGATATTGGGATCGGATTATGCCCTACAACATTGTTTATTGATATTGGGATAGGGTTGTACACCTTAACAGTGTTAATTGAGATTGGGATTGGGCTGCAGGTTGCAACGGTATTTGTTAGTAACGTTTGGTTATGATCCTTGCGCGTACTTCATGATTATTGTTTCCTTCATAGAAATGGTTATGAGGTTATGTCTTATTTGTCGTGTCTGTTAACTTGCTCCATAGCTTTCCAGTTGATGCTCTTACCATTATTCGACATATCTCTTGCCTTGTTTTTCTTGCTTATTATCTGCACAGCTGTGGAAGACAAAGCCTTGCATTGAAGACGTACCCGCATTCCAGATTCAAGCTACCTCTTATTCATGGTAGTTTTGGATTTCAGTTCTGTTTATGTAAACTTCAAACAGATATTGTATTTATTCTTCATATCGGTTTTGTAAATCTAAATCATAGTGACTCATGACTTGTACTACCAGTCCTTGGGGTAGTTGTATTGAATTCGATTGTAGTTTCTATTATATATATTGTTGATTTCTCAATTTAGTTATAACTTAAATTATTTGGCTTACCTAGCGGGTTGGGTTAGGTGCCATCACGGCTTAGTAGAATTTAGGGTCGTGACATAACTATATGTTATTAACCGGCCAATTGAATCATTAATACACCTTGCTAATTAACCATAACACCTAAAAAGTTGAATTTGACCATGGTGAGCTGTCACGAATGCCAATTGGATGGATAATATTAGAATGCCTTGATTAGAAAACTACATTATTCAATTAGAAATGTCATTAGATATTGGTCATAGAATTCTTGAGAATTTGAACTAACACAGTTCTTCTCACCAACCAAAGCCTAGTTTCCTAACTGTTCACCTCATCCCAATGTTTGTTGAGCTAAGCACATATTATGTTTTGATGATTAACAAACTCTGTTAAGAATTAGGTTTCATGTTCAAGTCTGGCGTGTTGCAATATTGTTGTGCAGATAAGACAAGATGTGAAAGTTAAACTTCAAAAGAACCAGCTTTGCAGTAGGCTAGCTGAAGAAAGTAAGTCAGACAGGAAAGGTCGGCATTCCCGTGCGAATAGGGATTTTTAAAAGATCCTATACATGTCCACAAAGGTCGGCATTCCCGTGCGAGTGGACTTCATGCAATAAAAATAATATGCATATATAAAAAATACTCATGGGAAAAAAAGAAGGTTGCAAGTTGGAGTCAAGTAACGATACCGAGCCTAAATGGGAGAGGATTTTCTTAACCGAAATATTCTAGGTTTTGGAGCATTAATTGAAGAAGACCTTAGGCCAAACTTGCATGTAAGGCCATGTTAAAAAATTCCTAATGATTTAATATTTTAAAGTGAGCCAACGGTATTCAGGAATAATGTATTCGAGTATTAAAGGAGAACCATGGGATAGAACCAGATCATTTTGCAATGAAAATATATGTTTAAGGTGTGTTAGAACATACTAAGGAGTTTTGTGAATGGCAAGAACCTGTGTGGAACAAGTTGGATCCATTAAGTGGAAAGGATGTTTCAATTAGCACAAGACCTAATTTCAAATGAATAGAACTCCCACAGTATAAAGACTTAGGTGATTATCTACCTATCAAATTAAATACCTCTGAGTCTAGTTTCCAACGCATCAAATCGTCTGTCTTTTGGATATTTATACAGAACGTTATGGCCATTTACCGGAACTATGCCATATGCGCGCCCAGATGCACGATCGCGCATATTGGAGGGTATTTTGCCTTGTGTGCGAGGCCAAATGTGCGGTCACTTGCCCAGGTGCACGACCGCGCACTTAGGAGTCCTATAAATATCCCCAAGGCCGAGTAGAAAGAGTGGCTAAGTCAATTCTTTGAGCTAGGGATTGCTTTATCAAGGGGAATTCGTCCTTTATTTCCCTCCCATGAACCAAGGTAATGTTTTTGGAGTATTTTGAGTTGATTACTACTCCTAAACACTTATACTAACAAGGATTAATCTTGAAGATCCATAGATTTCTATTCATATCCCCAAATTGGTCGAGAACACTACAAGTTGGGATTCTCAAGAGATTCACTATAAGAGGTATGTATACCATCTCTAACTAATCTATGGTGATTAATTATGTATGAAATATGTGTTGCGACTCATGGGATGGTGATTGGAAGCCATAAGTGCCTAACCTAGGTTGTGTTGGTATTGTAGAGATTGTAAAATGAATTGATTGACAACATTTATGGGTTGGGAGTGAAGTGTTGGGCATGCATGTCTAATGGAAGTTGTGAGGTGGATCATTGGTGTGGAAGGTGGTTGTTAGGTGAAGAAATTCCATTGAACGAGGTTGTAGAAAAATATGCACATTAGATGTTTGATAAAAAGTCTAAATGACTTATAGTACAGAAATCTTGCTAATATTGGTGTAATTGTGTTTCATTGTTGTAGATTGAAGTTGTTTAGTGTGGTGGAACGTCATAGTATTATTAAGGGATGAATTCCAGGTATATTGGCTAAACTCCTCTTTCAGAATTGAACCCCACAATGTCCTTGTAAGTCCCGTGTTGCTCATTATAAATTGATTATTTCGAATAAGCCTTGTGTCAAGAGATATATGCGTTCAATTTGTAGTCCAAATGTACTTGTTATGTTGAGTTACTATTTGAGAAGGTGATTAAGCGTGGGTTATGTGTTAATATGTTATGATTTGGAAACGTGGTTCTAATGAAAACTAGCATGTCAAATTGTGTAAGAAATCACATGTGCCTAAAACCCTTAATTTGGTTAGTTGCTCAAATGTGTATTAAAGTCTTGAGTGGAAATTCTGTGTTATTGATAATCTATAAGGATACTTGAAAGTGAAAGAAATGGGTTGGAGATATAAAGTGTGGCCAACATGCCAAGAATGAAAGTTATACTTGTGGCCAATGGTGTTGAGGAAATGAAATGATGTGATAAAGGTTATTAAATAGGCCTTGATTCAACTATCCCAAATTGACTTCGAAAATAGACGTGCCTAAAAGCTTATGTGTTCAGGCCATGCCCAAATGTGGTTGTCTTAATTAATGCTATGCTTTGTAAGTATTTCCAAAGTGTTTTGAGATCCTATATGTTCATGAGTTGAAATTGTGTATTGCCCTTTTTGGGAAAAAGTATTTCAAGAATGAATGATGTCTTACAAATTTTCTATTGTGATTTAATTATGTTATACCCCCTTCTTGGGAAGAAAACTATGTATTAAATCAATGTAACCGAACACTAATTTTTCATATGATGAAACCTTATGAACCTACCCTTGCTAAGGTCAAACGTGCCAAACAGTTGATTGGAAGAGAACCCCTTGTACAAACTATTATCGTTTTGGGAATCTAGAGTTGTGGTGTTGTGATTACACCTCCACCCGCATATATTGAGGTGAGGCGACAGTGCCTCTTTGTGTAGGGATTGTGGTATTGTGATACACCTCCACCCGCATATATTGGGTTGAGGCGGCAAGTCCTCTTTGTGTAGGGATTGTGGTATTTTCGTATACCTCCACTCGCATATATTGGGGTAACGCGGCAGGGCCGCTTTGTGTAGAGATTGTGGTATTGTGATACACCTCCACCCGCATATATTGGGGTGAGGCGGCAGGGCCGCTTTATGTAGGGATTGTGGTATTGTGATACACCTCCACCTGCATACATTGGGGTAAGGCGGCAAGGCCGCTTTGTGTAGCGTTTAGGGTATCGTGATTGCACCTCCACCCACATACATTATGGTGAGGCGCTAGGGCCGTTTTGTGTAAAGGTAGTTGTAGAGGATCCTCGACTTAAGGATTTATAAAGTTTATTGAAAGCTTTAATAAAACATTGTTGTGGCTTTAACGGCTAACTAAGACTTTTATTGTTACCATGATTCATCATGTTCTTGTTGTATTTCTAAGTCCTTGAATAGGTGTTTTGGTTTTCATACTAGTACTATTCCATATGTACTAACGTCTCTTTTGTCGGGGGCGCTGTATCTTCAATGGGTGTCGGTGGTTCGCCAGCGGGCGGTTTTGATCCTCGTTAGCAATTACTCTCTATTCAACAGATTTTGGTGGGCCCTACTCTATTCCGGGCTTCATGTCATTTGATATTGTACTTTATGTTTTGAGGTATAGCCGGGGGCTTATCTCCGACACTTTCATACTACTCTTCTATTGTACTTAGAGGCTCCGTAGACAGGTTGCGCGTGGTGTTTGATGTTGGGAATTAAACTAGTAAGTGTTGGTATTTTGGCAAACCTATTTTTCATCATATCTATAAACTTGTAATATTTTGGAAATCATAAATGAATATCCTTTAGTAATGGAAAAAGAATGCGGAACACTTGACTCTTCTCACGTCTATCACTTGTACTGATTATTATATTGTTAACCGGCAAGGTTGGGTAGAAGGAATCTAGTAGGCTTGCTTAACCGGGGTATCTCGATTGAGCGTCGATCGCGCTCCCCGAGATCGGGGCGTGACATTGCACCTACTAAAGAAGTCCTTTTGCCTTAATTCAATACTATTGCTATTGAGTGATCGTAAGAATACTTCTGACAATAGCAAGCAAAGAAATAAGGTACTTCTGAAGATTCAACTCAATAAATTGAAGAGCAGGTTCTTGAAGATGAAGTTGCTCGAGTTCTTTGGTTATTTGGTTGAGTCTTTTGTTATGTAACATATTTGCTTTCATAGAAATATAATAATAGGTTATTATTGAGACATTTTTTTGTTAGCTTTCTGGAGTATAGTTAGTCTGGAAAAGGGTTGCTACAATTAGGTTGATTTTAGGGGTTAGGGTACTAAAGTTAGTCCCTTAGTTATTAAGTTGTAACCTAAAACTGCTCTTTGAAGTTAGTGGATATTTGAGGAAAATCCTACTAGGTATGTCGTGGTTTTTACTCCCTTGATCAAGAAGGTTTTCCACGTAAAAATCTCTATGTTGATTACTCTTCTGCAACTATTCTTGTTTGTGTCTATTTAAATAGTTCAAAAAACCAGGTTCTTTGAAAACATGAAAATTAAGCAAGACACAATTCAACCCCCCTTTTGTGTCTAATTGTAGTCTAAAATTCAATTGGTATCAGAGAAGGTTCTTTCATAAGAGGCTAACACCTTGAAAGGATCCACAATGGATGAACCACCGGATGCTCAAGAAGGACAATCAACTGTTAGGTCACCACTGTTCAATGGAAAATACTATGGATGGTGGAAGGAAAGGATGCGTGATTTCATGAAAGGAGAAGACCTAGAACTATGGGACATTGTTAAGAAGGGACCAAATATCCCAATGCTATTTGATGACAAGGGTATCCCCACTGGACCAAAGCCAAGAGAAAAATACTTTAAAGAAGATGTTAAAGGAGTTCAAAAGAATTCCAAAGCTAAGAAGATTTTGATCTATGAAATTAGCCCTAATATATACAATATACTATCTGCCTCCAGAGATGCAAAAGCTATATGGGATGCCCTGCAGTGTGCTCATGAAGGTACCTCTCAAGTGAAGAAGTCAAATGTTGACATGCTAACTAGGCAATATGAACTATTTAAGATGAAAGAGGGGAAAACTATCCCGGAGATGCTTAGTAGGTTCACTACCATTATCAATGAATTAATATCGCTTGCAGAAGTTATTCTACGTAACAAGATTGTGAGGAAAATTCTTAGCATACTGCCCCCATCATGGGACAGCAAGGTGAATGCAATCACTGAAGCTAGGAATCTGAATGCAATGACTCTTGACAATGATTGGAAACCTGGAGACCTATGAGCTAAAACTCAATTAGGATTGCCTGGACCGACAAGCTTATGAACCTCGCAAGATCAAGAACCTGTTGCTCAAGACCACCCACAAATAGGACATTGAAGAATATGATATGGAATTGGTAACCCGACGTTTCCAACGAGCAATAAGGAAAGGTGGGTTCCTAAATAAAGGTAGCTCATCAAAATCCAAGACTGTGGAGAAGGACAATATTAATAACAACACTGATGGTTGCTACAAGTGTGAAAAGAAAGACAATTTCATCAAATACTATCCCTTATGGGAACTTGAGTGGAAGAAGAATAATTTTGATAAGGGAAAGCAACAAAATAAAGATCGGGTTCCTGGACGAAGAATGTCAAATAAGGCAATGGAAAAAATTATGTATAGACCCATGGCTGCCATGCAACCATCCTCAACCGATGAGTCTGATGATGATGATTATGGAAGTGAAGATAAGGATCAGTCATTAATGGCTAAAGAGAATATTGAATCAGAATTAGAAGATTTCTTGGCACTGATGGCAAATTTAGACTCTGATGCTGATGAGGATAAAGAACCTAAGGCTAAGGTGAGAGGAAGAAAAAATTGGTGGTATGTTGATAGTGCTTGCTCCTGCCACATGATCGAAAATAGAAATAATTTCCTCTCACTAAGAGCCTATTAAGGAGGGAGTGTGGCCTTTGGAAATGGAAAAAAGGGAAACATAATCGGCATAGGTAAGGTTGGTAAGTCCTACTCTCATGCTATAGATAATGTGTATTATTTCGAAGGATTGAATCACAGTTTGCTGAGTGTGTCTCAAATGTCTGACAAAGGGAACCGGGTTCATTTTTACTTCTAAGAAGTCTATGGTGACCAATGAAAACTCTGGAAACCTAGTTCTCAAAGTAAAAAGGCACAAAATATTTATAAAGCTGACATCATGTCTTCAAATGAAAATGAACTCTCATGTCTTGGTACACTAAATACTAACTCCTTTCTGTGTCACAAAATACTAGGGCATATTAGCTTCTCTATGCTGAACAAGCGAATTTCCAAGGACCTGGTCCTTGGGCTGCCCAAGTCGAAATTCAAGGAAGATAAAGTTTGTGATGCATGTGTTAAAGGTAAGCAGGTCAGATCAACACTCAAATCTAAAAAAAGTGGTAAGTACCTCTCGACCTGTGGAACTACTTCACTTGGACTTATGTGGACCAATGGGAGTTCAAAGTAGAGGAGGAAAGAGGTATGTGTTTGTAATTATTGATGACTATTCTATACTTACCCGGACTATATTTCTTGCAACCAAAGATAAAACTTTTGATATGTTTGTAACTTTTGTGAAGAAACTGCAAAGAAAGATGAATAGTCATGTAGCTAGCATTAGATATGACCATGGAATTGAATTTGAAAATGCTAACTTCCTTGAGTTCTGCATTAGAAATGGTATTGATCATATCTCTGCCCCTAGGACACCACAGCAAAATGGTATTGTGAAAAGGAAAAATAGGACTCGAGAAGACATGGCCAGAACTATGTTAATCAGTAGTGGTCTTCCTAAGACCTTCTGGGCTGAAGCTATAAACACTGCATGTTACATCATAAATAGATGCATGATTAGGCCAATAATAGATAAGACCCCCTAAGAATTACTTAAAGGCAGAAAACCAAATGTAACCCACCTAAGAGCCTTTGGAATCAAATGTTTTGTACACAATAATGGCAAAGAGGCTCTAGGAAAGTTCGATACTAAAAGTGATGAGGGTGTCTTTCTGGGTTACTCACCACATAGTAAAGCATATAAGGTGTACAATAAAAGAACAAAATGTGTTGAAGAAAGTATACATGTAATCTTTTATGAACCTAACCTTTTGGATAAGAAAGGTACACATGTTTCTGATGATGGCGAGTTTGGCCCAGCTAAAAACCATGAGGAACAGACAAACCATGAACCTCTAGAAGTTGCTACAGAACAAGTGCAAGAACCAGGTCCTTCGGAAATGGTTCAGGAGGTATCACAGACAGGGGGAAGAGTCCAAGAAAATCAAGAAGCAAGTGCAGCACCTAGTTCCTCTGTTGAACATGAAGGAAATACTGAGATTCAAATGTCTATCACCGGGGGATGGAAACACAAAAGCTCCAACCCTCTAACAAATGTGCTTACATTAGTTGACTCTGGAATGTTGACAAGATCCAAATTTAGAAACATGATTGCCTTCTCAGCTTACATATCCATGGTGGAGCCGAAGAACATAAAAAAAGCTCTTGTACGCAGACTAGATAGTGGCCATGCAGGAGGAACTAAATTAGTTTGAAAGAAATAAAGTATGGAACCTAGTTCCCATCCCAAAAGACAAAATAGTCATTGGAACTAGGTGGGTATTCAGGAACAAGCTGGATGATCAATGAAACATTTCCATAAACAAGTACAATCAATAAGAATGGATTGACTACGATAAAATGTTTTCTCTTGTGTCCAGGATGGAGGCAATTCGCATGCTCATTGCTTTTGCATCATACAGGGGTTTCAAACTATATCAAATGGATGTGAAAAGTGCCTTCTTGAATGGGTACTTAAAGGAGGAAGTGTTTATCCGACAACCTCCAAGGCTTGAAAGTCATTATTTTTCACATCATGTGTACAAGTTGGACAAGGCGTTGTATGGGTTGAAACAGGCACCAAGGGCATGGTATGAAAGACTATCAAAAATTCTCCTGGAGAATGGGTTCTCATGAGGAAAATTGATAACACACTGTTTCTATTAAAGAGTGGAAAGAACTTGCTGATAGTCAAAATATATGTTGATGGCATTATCTTTGGAGCCATGACCGAATCTCTATGCAATAGATTTGCTACACTCATAGGAAGTGAATATGTAATGGGCATGATGGGAGAATTAAACTTCTTTCTCGGACTCCAAGTCAAATAGATAAAAAAAAGGGAACTATGATACACCAAAAGATGTACATCAAGGAGCTACTCAGAAGGTTTGATATGGAAAATGCTAAAACCATTGACACTGGCATTGCAACTTCAACCAAGCTAAATATCGATGAATCTGGTACACCTGTTGATGAAAAGAAGTACAAAGGTATGATTGATTCCTTGCTCTACTTAACTGCAAGTAGACCTAACATTGTGTATAGAGTGGGGTTGTGTGCAAGATTTCAATCCAGTCCAAAAGAATCACACTTGAAGGCAGTTAAAAGAATCTTGAGATATCTCAAGGGTACTCAAGACCTGGTTCTTTGGTACCCAACAGGAGAATCATTCGAATTAATTGGATATGTAGATGCTGACTATGCTATATACTTGGTGGACAGGAAGAGCACATCAGGAATGGCTCATTTTCTTGGGTCATTTTAATCTCATGGGCATCTAAGAAACAAAATTTTGTGGCCCTATCAACTATTGTAGATAAGTATGTAGTTGATACATTGTGATGTGCTCAACTATTATGGATCAAGCAACAACTAGAGGATTATGGAGTGATAATTGAAAAGGTCCCCATATTTTGTGACAATACACGTTCCATGAATATAGCCAAAAATCCTGGTCCACCACAAGAGAGCCAAACATATTGATGTGAGGCACCACTTCTTGAGATACAACATTGAAAAAGTCATATCACTATGGAGTTTTGCAAGACAGAAGATCAAATTACTGACATTTTTACGAAATCTTTGAGCAGGGATAACTTTGAAAGAAACCGCTTGGAGCTTGGTATAATCAAGATGGATTAAGATACTTTTGACTTCCCTCAATGATTGGCTATGTTTGAATAATTTGTTCAGTGAGTAAATGTGTTGAATAATGTCTAACTCAGTCTTATACTGTAACAGATATGCACTCATGACATAGATTATAGGGCATGGATGAGTAATCTGATGACAAAAGTCTAGATTAGAAAAGGATTCATAGCCAACATTGAGGACATTACTGCATTCTCTCATTGACCTCATTGACGTGTTATTTTTCGATGATGCCAAAAGGGAAAGTTAGGTGTGTGCTTAATATAAACTTGGTTCTTGAAAGTTGCTTGTACTAATGAAAGAAGATATCCTTGAATTGTCTGTTTGCACGCTTTACAATAAATTATGCCTAGCCATCTAAAGGGTTGCGATGAATGGAAGGCGAGTCCCTTACACTTATGAAAATATGGACTAACTAAAGAAGTATGTTGTGAATGAAAATGGTTCTTGTGCTGAAGACTAATGAAATTGGAGCAAGTTGTTGACTAATTTGCACAGGGGTTTGTCATCAGCAAAAAGGGAGAATTTGTTTAGCTGAGAGCATATTATGTTTTGATGATTAACAAACTTTGTTGAGAACCAGGTTTCATGTTCAAGTTTGGCATGTTGTAAGACTGTTGTGCAGATAAGACAAGAGGTGAAAGTTGAACGTCAAAAGAACTAGGTTTGCAGCAAGCCAACTAAAGAAAGCAAGTCAGAGGCGAAAGGCCGACATTCCCATATGAGTAGGAATTTCTAGAAGATCATATTCGTGTCCACAAAGGAATACGCATCTGGTTGGACTTCATGCAATAAAGGGAATATGCATATATGGAAAATACTCGTGGCAAGAAAGAAGATTGCAAGTTGGAGTCAAGTAAGGAAACCAAGCCTAAACAGGAGAGGATTTCCTTAACCGTAATATTCTAGGTTTTGGAGCATTAATTGAAGAAGACTTTCAGCCAAACTTGCACCTATAAAATAAGACCTTTTGCCACGATTCAAGAATACTGCTATTAAGAGAAATTGTAAGAATACTTCTGACAATAGCAAGCAAAGCAATAAGGTACTTATGGAGATTCAACTCAATCAACAAAAGAATAGGTTTTTGAAGATGAAGCTGCTCGAGTTCTTTGGTTATTAGGTTGAGTTTTTTGTTCTGAATTATAACCTATCTACTTTCATAGAAGTGTAATAATAGGCTATTATTGAAACATTATTTTTGTTAGGTTTCTGGGCTATAGTTAGTCTGGAAAGGGGTTGCTATAATTAGGTTGATTGTAGGGGTTAGGATACTAGAGTTAGTCCCTTTGGTTATTGAGTTATAACCTAAAACTTCTCTTTGAAGTTAGTGGAAATTTGAGAAAAAGCCTACTGGGTAGGTCGCAGTTTTTACTCCCTTGAGCAAGGATGTTTTTCACGTAAAAATCTCTATTTTAATTATTTTTCCACAAATATTCTAGTTTATTTCTGTTTAAATAGTTCAAAGAATCGGGTTCTTTGAAAACGTGAAAATCAGGCAAGACACAATTCAACCCCCCTTCTTGTGTCCAAGTGTAATCTAAAATATCAATATTTATATAAACCTGACTCAAGGAAGCCAGAGAAATAATCCACTAAAGCTGAAAACACTTGGCTTTGACCTCCTTTGAAACAGTTTTCAGATCTTCTACATCCATTGCCAACCTCCAAAACACCTATTTTTTCTTGTTATAATTCGTCTGCTTGTCATCGATTCAAGCAGATGCCATCACTTCCTAAAATCCCAACCTTACCTAAGCCTGAACTACCAACTTTGCCAATTCCTCAAGTGCCACAGATTCCTAAGCCTGAGCTCCCAACAAACCAACTTTGCCAAAGCCCGAAATGCCTACTCTGCCAAAACCCGAGCTCCCAACTTTGCCTAAGCCCGAGCTTCCCAAGCCTCAACTCTCTACGTTACCAAAGCCAGAAGTACCACAAGTGCCTAAGAAGCCTTAATCAAGTGCTTAGGGTACAGATTTCTGTTGTTCACATTGTTGAATGTTATACTCCCTTTCGTTATACTCCCTTTGGTTATATTATCGTATTTTGGTCAAAAACCATGGTGTTCAATGTAGTAGTGTGCTTTTACTTTTTGTGATTGTGTGATTGCATATTACCTACCAGCATATTTCGCACTAAAGCTATTACAATTCTCAGTTAGCTTAAGCGTGTAATCATTTCATTTTTATTCTTTTATTTCTTCCCTCCTTCATGTTACCCATGACCGCAATTTTAATTTGGAATATAGAAGTAACTCCTCAAGTTTATTAAATGTTATTACTAATGTTAAGTTGGTAGTACGTTTTGCATCAAACGTGTTATTTGTGTCATGAATTATTTCCTTGTATTTTTAGAAAACCAATTATCCTAATAGATTTGGGAAAGAAAAATCTATTGTCCTTGTCAAATTGGAAAATATTTCTCTTATAGGTTTGGGACTATTTGGGATCTATATATAGGGGTTGTAGTTGGGGATACTATAGATCGTATTGTGTTTTTCTTCTCATTCATGGTGGAAAACTCTCTCTGCTTCTTCCCCAAGGATTAGGCTTACCTCTATTTGCTTTGTGTGTGATTGTGTGCTAGTTAACCCATGATCTTCCGCAATAACTGGTATTAGAGCAAGGTTCGGGTTTATACATATAATCTAGGGTTAAGATGTCTTCATCATCTTCAACAAAGTACGAAGTAGAGAAATTCGATGGGGGTTCTAGTTTCAGTCTATGGAAGATTAGGGTGAAATTGTCTCCGGTATTACAAGGGTTATGGAATGCAACTTATGAGGATTTTTCTAAAGAGATAACAAAGACAGAGAAGGAAGACCTGAAGGAGGGCACTTTGAGTGAGATATTCATGAGTGTTTCAGATAGTGTTCTTCGGGAAAATGCTGAAGAAACATCTATAACAATGGCATGGAAGAAGCTAGAAGATCTGTATTCTAAGAAATTGCTGACAAACTACCTCTACCTGAAAAAGGGGTTATATAATCTCCGTATAAATGAAGGTACACCTGTTAGAACTCACCTTGATGAGTTTAATTCAATTATAATTGTGATGACCCAAAATATCATCTTTAAATTTAATAAGTAATTCTATGTTCTAAGACCTCAAAAAGTACCTTTTCTCATTCCTCGACTTACGTGCGCAGTCCGTAAATTTTTCGGAAAGTTTTCATGTGAAAAATGGATTAAAATGTGAAATAGAGCTTTAAAACTCAATTGAGTTCACTTTGATCAACAGTTTTAGCAAACAGACCCGGATCAGTGATTTGACAGTTTCGGTAGCTCCGTATCGTGATTTGGGACTTGGGCGTATGCCCAGAATTTAATTTGGAGGTCCCTAGCTCAAGTTACGATCATTTAACGAAAACTAGTAATTTAAAGGCTAAAGATTTCCAAATTTGACCACGGGGTTGACTTTTTGATATCGGAGCCAGAATCCGATTCTGGAAATTTGAACAGCTCTGTTATGTCATTTATGACTTGTGTACCAAATTTGAAGTCATTCCGGATTCATTTAATATGTTTTGGCACGAAATTTGCAAATTGAAAAGTTTAAAACTCAAAGTTCGAATTGGGGTGTGAATTGTAATTTTAATATTGTTTGACGTGAATTGAAACCCTGAGTAAGTCCGTATTATGTTTATATACTTGTTGGAATATTCGGACGAGGTGCTGAGTGGCTCGGATGTGTTTCGGACGAGCCACAAAGCAATTGGAACCTGCTGCCCAGTGCTGGTTCTAGTGTTTCGCACTTGCGACATTTTGTGCGCAGGTGCGTGGTCGCTCCGGCGGAATTCAAGTTGCTTCTGTGACTTTAGTCAGCCTTGCTGAGCTCCGCTTCTGCGGAGAAATGAGCGCAGGTGCGAAACCGCATCCGCGATGGACAAGATTCTGCTAGGACGACCGCTTCTAAGGTCACTTGTGCGCTTCTGCGATGTCGCAGGTGCGACATTTTAGGCGCAGATGCGGCCACTGGACAAGTTGCCCTGTTCCGCAATTGTGAGCTTTGTCTCGCAAATGCGAGGCCGCAGGTGCAAAAATATAGCCCGCAGATGCAAAAATGCTAGGCAGAATACATAAAATCGGGTCTTAGCCATTTTTACTCATTTTTGAGTTTCAAGTCTCGGATTTGGGCAATTTCAAGGGGGATTTTCACGACGTTGAATTGGGTAAGTATTCTATAATCAAAAGTGATTATATTTCACAAATTCATGTCTATATTCATCATTTATTTCGGATTTATATGGAAGAAATTGGAATTTTTATAAATTCTTCCAAAAATGAAAAGTTAAGATTTGAAGGTCCATTTGATATCGGAATTGGATAATTTTTGTATGGTTGAACTTGTATCGGAACGGGTGTTCGGATTTCGCAAGTTTTTTCGGGATTTGAGACGTGGGTCCCACTGTCGAATATTTAAATGAATTTTAGATTTTTATCCGGAAAATTTGTAAATTCATATGGAATTAATTCCTATGATTAGTATTGAATATATCGAATTGCTTGTGAATAGATTTTAAGCTTTGGAGACAAATTTAAAAGGAAAAGATGTGGTTGAGTAATTGATTAGAATTTGCAAAGCGAGGTAAGTGTCATGGTTAACCTTGACTAGGGGGGAATAGAACCCTTAAATTAATTGTTTTGTGAATTGCATGTGAACGATGTATAGGGGAGGTGACGAGTGCCTATACGTCGTCAAATTAATTGTTTGCATAATTATTTGAAAATCCTAAATTTATTTTAATACATGAATTAATTGTTATAATAATTATTTCTTTTCTATTATTTGCCAAATATTAATTCTTAAATTCCTGTAATAATTGCTACATACTTATTTGAATTATGTGCACTAATTGCTACTTGGCATTTAGCATATTAAATAATAAACTGTCTATTTTCTTCCTGATTTTCAAAATAAATTATTATTGAAATTGTTTGTTCATAAATAAATTATAATTATTGTGTGCCTTGATGCTTAATAGTTTCTCATTAAATGTGGTATTTATTGGAGTAATTTTTATTTATATTATGAGTTGTTTAAAGTTAAATATATTGGGGGAACGGGTTGCACGCCGCAACGGAAATGAAAGTAAATATATCTATATTGGGGGATCGGATTGCACGCCGCAATAGACTTATTTAAAAGTCAATATTGCACGCCGCAATAGACTTATTTAAAAGTCAATAATGGGGGATCGGATTGCACGCCGCAACAGACTTATTTAAAAGTCTATATATATACTTGATTGAAATAAATAAATGACAGACTTGATTAAAAGGAATATATTGGGAGAGCGGGTTGCACGCTGCAACAGAATTGAATGTGAAAATATTGTGAGAGCGGGTTGCACGCTGTAACAGAATTGGTTAAAATAATACTGGATTATGACTACTGAATTGGCTTCAACTATTATAAATGAGTTACCTGATTTATTTCTATTATTTGTTGTTGTTAGTAATATTGCGCACAGGTTAATGTAAGTGACCCGCCTTAGCCTCGTCAATACTTCGTCGAGGTTAGGCTCAGCACTTACCAGTACATGGGGTCGGTTGTACTGATACTACACTCTGCACTTCTTGTGCAGATTTTGGAGTTGGTCCCTGCGGCGTACCATAGACTTGCTCGGATTTCAGCTACCAGAGGAGACTTGAGGTATAACTACATGGCGTCCGCAGTTCTGAAGTCCCTGTCTATTTTACTTTAGCTGTGTGTTTATTTCCAGATAGCTTTATTTTGTTCAGACCTTATTTGTATTTATTCTAGAAGCTCGTGCACTTGTGACACCAATTCTAGGAATGTATTTAGACACCGTTGTTTTTATGGGTTATTTCACTATATTTCAAACTTTGCTTCCGCATTTCTTTGATTATTAACAATTTAAAGATTGTTTAAAAATTGGTTAATATTATTCTAACATTGGCTTGCCTAGCAAGTGAAATGTTAGGCGTCATCACGGTCCGAAGTTGGGAATTTTGGTAAGTCTTATGGAGGGCGTGGCCTAGAATGGTGCATTTCCAGTGGCACCAGCCGTCTCACAGGCTGGGGGAGGAGCATAAACTCCCACTACTCACGCTCCGGAGCAGATTGCTCCCCAGAATCAGGCTCCAGCAGCCCCGCCAGTTGGGTTAGTTCAGCCAATTGTTGCGGCATAGATCGGTGATAGGCCCGCCATGTCTTTTGAGGCCTTATTCAGACTGGATAAGTTTACCAAGATCTTTACAGTTCACTTCAGTGGTACATCTTATGAGGACCCACAAGATTATCTTGAACATTGCCATGAGGTACTGCGGAACATGGGTATAGTTGAGACCAATGGGGTTGATTTTGCTGTATTTCAGATGACGGGTTCCGCCAAGAGGTGGTGGAGAGATTATACATTGACTTGATCAGTCGGATCGCCTGCACTTACCTGGGAGCAGTTCTCTCAGCTATTTCTAGAGAAGTTCCTCCCTATCACACTGAGAGAGGAATTTCGCAAGCAATTTGAGCGTCTACAGTAGGGCACTATGACTGTTACTCAGTATGAGTCTCGTTTTGTGGATTTGGCCCGGCATGTTCTCCTTTTACTACCTACGGAGGGAGAGAGGATGAGGAGGTTTATTGAGGTACTCACTCACCCTATCAGACTTCAGATGGCCAAGGAGACCAGAAGTGAGATTTCTTTTCAGGTGGCTGCTAATGTCGCAAGGAGGATCGAGATGGTTCTTGCACAAGAGAGAGGGCAGAGGTCCGATAAGAGGCCTCGTCAGTTCGGTGGTTTCAGTGGTGCCTCGTCTAGAGGTAGGGGTAAATTTGGTAGGGGTCATCCTTCCAAACTATTTCATTCATCACTTCATGCATCTCCCGGTGCTTCAGGGAGTCACGGTCTTATTATGCCTTACTCTGGACAACCGGCATTCAGTGCACATTCAGCTCCTATCAGTGCTTCACCACTCCAGAGTTATTACAGCGGTTATCCGGCCCATTTAGTTCAGCTTTATCTTCAGCAGCCACGGCATCAGGATGGGTGTTATGAGTGTAGAAACATTAGTCACATCAGGAGGTATTGCCCTAGATTGGCGAGTAACAAATCTCGGCAAGATTCTCGTGCCATCATACCGGCACCGATTGCTTCACCGTCTGCTCAGCCAGCTAGAGGTAGGGGTCAGGCAGCTAGAGGTGGAGGTCATGCCATTAGAGGTGGACGTCAGGCCATTAGAGGTGGACGTCAGACCATTAGAGGGGGAGGCCAGTCAGTTAGAGGCCGTCCTAGGGACGCAGTTCAGAGTGGTAGGGCCCAGCCCCGATTTTATGCTTTTCCAGCTAGGCCTGAGGCCGAGTCATCTGATGCTATGATCACAGGTATTATTCCAATTTTTCATAGAGATGCTTCAGTTCTATTTTATCCAGGATCTACTTATTCCTATGTGTCCTCCTATTTTGCTTCATATTTGGTTGTGCCTTGTGATTCTCTGAGTGCTTCTGTTTTTGTATCCACACCGGTGGGAGATTCTGTTGTAGTAGATCATGTCTATCGTTCGTGTGTGGTTACTATTGGTAATCTTGAGACTAGTGTGGATCTTCTACTTCTTGATATGGTAGATTTTGATTTCATCTTGGGTATGGATTGGTTGTCTCCTTATCATGCTATATTGGATTGTCATGCAAAGACAGTGACCCTAGTTATGCCGGGGTTACCTCGGTTAGAGTGGAAAGGAACTCTTGGTCATTCTGCCAGCAGGGTTATTTCTTATATGAAAGCTCGGCGTATGGTAGAGAAAGGGTGTCTAGCCTATTTGGCTTATATTCGCGATCCCAGTGCGGATGCTCCTTCTATGGACTCAGTACCAGTTGTTCGTGAATTTCTAGAAGTATTTCCTGCAGATCTGCTGGGGATGCCCCCCGACAGAGATATTGACTTCTGTATTGATTTGGCTCCGGGCACTCAGCCCATTTCTATTACACCATACCGTATGGCCCCGCCGGAGTTGAAAGAATTGAAAGAGTAGTTACAAGACTTGCTTGATCATGGATTCATTAGACCCAGTGTCTCGCCATGGGGTGCACCAGTATTATTTGTAAAGAAGAAAGATGGCTCTATGCGGATGTGTATAGATTATCGGCAGTTGAACAAGGCCACTATCAAAAACAAATCTCCGTTGCCAAGATTTAATGAATTATTTGATCAGCTTCAGGGTGCCAAGGTATTTTCGAAGATCTATTAGAGGTCTGTTTACCATCAGTTGAAGATTAGGGCATCTTATGTCCCTAAAATAGCTTTTCGAACTCGGTATGTGCATTACGAATTCCTAGTGATGTCATTTGGCTTGACAAATGCCCCAGCAGCATTTATGGATTTGATGAATCGGGTGTTCAAGCCTTATTTGGATTCTTTTGTGGTAGTATTCATTGGTGATATCTTGATTTACTCCAGCAGTCAAGAGGAACATGAGCAGCATCTTCGAAGTGTGCTTCACACCTTAAAGAATAATTAGTTATATGCCAAGTTTTCAAAATATGAGTTTTGGTTAGACTCAGTTGCCTTTTAGGGGCATGTTGTATCGGTAGAAGGCATAAAAGTGGATCCTAAGAAGATTGAGGTTGTTCAAAATTGGCCTAGACCTACTTCAGTTACAGAGATCCGGAGTTTCTTGGGTTTAGCAGGTTATTATCGTCGGTTCGTGGATTGGTTTTCATCTATAGCAAGTCCATTGACCAGATTGACCCAGAAAGGTGTCCCAATCAGATGCTCAGACGAGTGTGAGTTGAGATTTCAGAAGCTCAAGACCGTTTTGACTACGGCGCCAGTGTTGGTATTACCCACAGGTTCAGGATCGTATACAGTATATTGTGACGCATCACACATTGGGCTTGGTACAGTATTAATGCAAGATGGCAAGGTAATTGCATATGCGTCGTGGCAGTTGAAAGTTCACGAGAAGAATTATCATGTTCATGACTTAGAATTGGCAGCCATTGTTCATGCACTGAAGATTTGGAGGCATTACCTCTACGGTGTCTCGTGTGAGGTATTTACTGATCATCATAGCCTTCAGTATCTGTTCAAATAAAAGGATCTTAATTTGAAGCAGAGAAGATGGTTGGAGTTGTTGAAAGACTATGATATCACCATTTTGTATCACCCCGGAAAGGTCAATGTGGTGGCCGATGCTTTGAGTAGAAAGGCTGTGAGTATGGACAGTCTTGCGTATATTCCGGTTGGTGAGAGGCCATTAGCCGCAGATGTTCAGACTTTGGCTAATCAGTTCGTGAGGTTAGATGTTTCAGAACCCAGTCGGGTTCTAGCTTGCACAGTCATTCAGTCTTCTTTATATGAGCGCATCAGAGAGAGGCAGTATGATGATCCTCATTTACTTGTCCTTAAGGACACGGTGCGGCACGGTGATGCCAAATAGGTTGTTGTGGGGGAAGATGGGGTTCTGCGAATGCAGGGTTGTATTTGTGTGCTAAATGTAGATGGGCTTCATGAATTAATTCTTGAAGAAGCACACAGTTCCAGGTATTTTATTCATCGAGGTACCGCCAAAATGTATCAAGATTTGCGGCAACATTATTGGTGGAGGAGAATGAAAAAGGATATAGTTGCATATGTAGTTCGGTGTCTGAATTGTCAGCTAGTTAAGTACGAGCATCAGAGACCTGGTGGTTTGCTTCAGAAGTTAGAAATTCCTAAGTGGAAGTGGGAGCGTATCACTATGGATTTTGTTGTTGGGCTCCCACAGACTTAGAGAAAATTTAACGCAGTTTGGGTCATTGTGGACAGGTTGACCAAGTCAGCACATTTCATTCCAGTGGCAGTTACCTATTCTTCAGAGAGGTTAGCTGAAATTTACATTCATGAGATTGTCCGCCTTCACGGTGTGCCCGTGTCTATTATTTCAGATCGAGGTACGCAGTTTACCTCACATTTCTGGAGGGTTGTACAGCGTGAGTTAGGCACGCGGGTGAAGTTGAGCACAACCTTTCATCCACAGACAGACGGATAGTCAGAGCGCACTATTCAGATATTGAAAGATATGCTCCGCGCTTGTGTTATAGACTTTGGAGATTCTTGGGATCATTTCTTGCCACTTGCAGAGTTTTCTTATAATAATAGCTACCAGTCAAGCATTCAGATGGCTCCATATGAGGAATTATACGGAAGGCGATGCCAATCGCCAGTTGGTTGGTTTGAACTGGGAAAGGATCGGTTGTTGGGTACCAATTTGCTACAGGATGCCCTGGATAAGGTCAAGATTATTCAGGATCGACTTCGCACATCTCAGTCTAGGCAAAAGATTTATGCCGACCGTAAAGTTCGTGATATTGCATTCATGGTTGGAGAAAGAATATTGCTCTGGGTTTCACCTATGAAAGGTGTAATGAGGTTCGGAAAGAAGGAAAAGTTGAGCCCTAGGTATATCAGACCCTTTGAAATTTTTGAAAGGGTGGGTGAAGTAGCCTACAGGCTTGCATTACCACCTAGTTTATCAGCGGTTCATCCAGTTCTCCATGTGTCTATGCTCCAAAAATATCATGGTGATCCGTCCCATGTGTTAGATTTCAGCTCAGTCCAATTGGACAAAGATTTGACTTACGAAGAGGAGTCGGTGGCTATTCTAACCCGGCAGGTCCGACAGTTGAGGTCTAAGAGTTATCCTTCATTTCGGGTACAATGGAGAGGTCAGTCGGTAGAGGCATCTACCTGGGAGTCTGAGTCGTACATGCGGAGTAAATATCCACACCTTTTCTCCAGCTCAGGTACTTTTTCTAACTCCGTTCGAGGATGAACGATTGTTTTAGAGGTGGAGAATAAGATGACCCAAAATGTCATCTTTAAATTTAATAAGTAATTCTGTGTTCTAAGACCTCGAAAAGTACCTTTTATCATTCCTCGACTTACGTGCACAGTCCGTAAATTTTCCGAAAAGTTTTCATGTGAAAAATGGATTAAAATGTGAAATAGAGCTTTAAAACTCAATTGAGTTCACTTTGGTCAACATTTTTAGCAAACAGACCTGGATTAGTGATTTGACAGTTCTGGTAGCTCCGTATCGTGATTTGGGACTTGGGCGTATGCCCGAAATTTAATTTGGAGGTCCCTAGCTCAAGTTATGACCATTTAACGGAAACTAGCAATTTAAAGGCTAAAGATTTTCAAGTTTGACCACGGGGTTGACTTTTTGATATCGGAGCCGGAATCCGATTCTGGAAATTTGAACAGCTCTGTTATGTCATTTATTGTGTGCCAAATTTGAAGTCATTCCGGATTCATTTAATATGTTTTGGCACGAGATTTGCAAATTGAAAAGTTTAAAACTCAAAGTTCGAATTGGGTGTGAATTGTAATTTTGATATTCTTTGACGTGAAGTGAAACCCCGAGTAAGTCTGTATTATATTTATGTACTTGTTGGAATATTCGGACGAGGTCCCGAGTGGCTCGGATGTGTTTCGGACGAGCCACAGAGCAATTGGAACCTGCTGCCCAGTGCTGGTTCTGGTGTTTCGCACCTGCGACATTTTGTGCGCAGGTGCGTGGTCGCTCCTGCAGAATTCAAGGCCCTTCTGCGACTTTGGTCAGCCTTGCTGAGCTCCGCTTCTGCATAGAAATGAGCGCAGGTGCGAAACCGCATCCGCGATGGACAAGATTCTGCGAGGACGACCGCTTCTAAGGTCACTTGTGCGCTTCCGCGATGTCGCAGGTGCGACATTTTGGGCGCAGATGCGGCCACTGGACAAGCTGCCATGTTCCGCAAATGTGAGCTTTGTCTCGCAAATGCGAGGCTGCAGGTGCAAAAATATAGCCCGCAGATGCAAAAATGCTGGGCAGAATACACAAAATCGGGTGTTAGCCATTTTTACTCATTTTTGAGTTTCAAGTCTCGGATTTGGGAGATTTCAAGGGGGATTTTCACGACGTTGAATTGGGTAAGTGTTCTATAACCAAAAGTGATTATATTTCACAAATCCATATCTATATTCATCATTTATTTCGGATTTAGATGGAAGAAATTAGAATTTTTATAAATTCTTCCAAAAACGAAAAGTTAAGATTTGAAGGTCCATTTGATATCGGAATTGGATAATTTTTGTATGGTTGAACTCGTATCGGAACGGGTGTTCAGATTTCACAAGTTTTTTCGGGATTTGAGACATGGGTCCCACTGTCGAATATTTAAATGAATTTTGGATTTTTATCCGAAAAATTTGTAAATTCATATGGAATTAATTCCTATGATTAGTATTGAATATATCAAATTGTTTGTAAATAGATTTGAAGCTTTCGGAGACAAATTTAAAAGGAAAAGTTGTGGTTGAGTAATTAATTGGAATTTGCAAAGCGAGGTAAGTGTTGTGGTTAACCTTGACTTGAGGGAATAGAACCCTTAAATTAATTGTTATGTGAGTTGCATGTGAACGATGTATAGGCGAGGTGACGAGTGCTTATACATCGTCAAATTAATTATTTGCATAATTATTTGAAATTCCTAAATTTATTTTAATACATGAATTAATTGTTATAATAATTGTTTCTCCTATTCTTTGCCAAATATTAATTCTTAAATTCTTGTAATAATTGCTACATGCTTATTTGAATTATGTGCACTAATTGCTACTTGAAATTTAGTATATTAAATATTAAACTGTCTATTTTCTCCTTGATTTCCAAAATAAATTATTATTGCCATTGTTTGTTCATAAATAAATTATAATTATTATGTGCCTTGATGCTTAATAGTTTTTCATTGGAAGTGATATTTATTGGAGTAATTTATATTTACATTATGAGCTGTTTAAAGTTATATATATTGGGGGAACGGGTTGCACGCCGCAACAGAAATGAAAGTAAATATATCTATATTGGGGGATCGGATTGTATGCCGCAATAGACTTATTTAAAAGTCAATATTGGGGGATCGGATTGTACGCCGCAACAGACTTATTTAAAAGTCTATATATATACTTGATTGAAATAAATATATGACAGACTTGATTAAAAGGAATTTATTGGAAGAGCGGGTTGCACGCTGCAACAGAATTGAATGTGAAAATATTGTGAGAGCGGGTTGCACGCTGCAATAAAATTGGTTGAAATAATAATGGATTATGACTGTTGAATTGGTTTCAATTATTATAAATGAGTTACCTGATTTATTTCTATTATTTGTTGTTGTTACTAATATTGCGTACAGGTTAATGTAAGTGACCCGCCTTAGCTTCGTCACTACTTCGTCGAGGTTAAGCTCAGCACTTACCAGTACATGGGGTCGGTTGTACTGATACTACACTCTACACTTCTTGTGCAAATTTTTGAGTTGGTCCCAGCAACGTACCATAGACTTGCTCGGATTTCAGCTACCTGAGGAGACTTGAGGTATAACTGCATGGCGTCCACAGTTCTGAAGTCCCCGTCTATTTTACTATAGCTGTGTGTTTATTTCCAGACAGCTTTATTTTGTTCAGACCTTTATTTGTATTTATTCTAGAAGCTCGTGCACTTGTGACACCAATTCTTGGATGGTATTTAGACACCGTTATTTTTATGGGTTATTTCACTATATTTCAAACTTTGCTTCCGCATTTGTTTCTTTGATTATTAATAATTTAAAGATTGTTTTAAAATTGGTTAATATTATTCTAACATTGGCTTGCCTAGCAAGTCAATTGTTAGGCGCCATCACGGTCCGAAGGTGGGAATTTCGGGTCGTGACAATAATGAACATAAAGAGCGTGGATATCAAAATTGAGAATGAGGACCAGGCCTTGATTGTGTTATGTTCTTTACCATTGTCTTATGCTACTTTTGTTGATATGATACTATATGGGAAAGATAGTATTTCACTAGAAGATGTTAGTAATGCACTAAAATCTAAAGAGTTGAAAAAAAAATTTCAGACAGTAGAATTGAGGGCGAGGGTCTTGTGAGTAGAGAAAGAACTCAACAAAATGACTTTAACAAGAAAAAGTCAACTGCCAGGTCGAAGTCTAGAGCAAGGAAGCAGAACTGCTATGAGTGCGGGGATCAAGGTCACTACAAGAGAGATTGTCCTAAGCTGAAAGAGAAAAGAAGGAAGCAGAAAATAGATAATTCGACAAATATTGTTGACATTGGCAAATTCTAATGATAGTGACTATGTAGGGGAAGTTTGTGTCGTGAGTTCTAGTCATCGGCAGAATTCATGGGTTCTTGATTCTGGTGCTACTTTCCACATGTGTCCACGCAAGAATTGGTTTGCAACTTAAAAGCATATGAGTGGGACTGTCTAAATGGGAGATGATAATCCATTACCAATAGAGGGGATTGGTAACATCATATTGAGAATGTTCCATGGAATTATCAGAAACATTTAGTGTTGGCATGTTCCTCAGATAAAGAGAATTTTGATTTCCCATTCGACCTTGGATGATCAATGATATAAATTTCACTCTGAGAAAAGAATATTTAAAGTGTGTAAAGGCTTTATGGTACTCATGAAGGGTAAATTGCATTCTAAATTGTATCATCTTCTGGCTAGTGTAGTTGAAGGGGAAGCTGTTGTAGCTTTTGGAAAAAGTGATATGAATCAGTCTCAGTTGTGGCACTTACGACTTGGTCATATGAGTGACAAGGGTTGTCTTTGTTGAGAAAACAGAATTTGCCGGATGGGTGCAAAAATCAAGTTTTGAATTTTTGTGACAATTGTGTGTTTGGTAAATAGACAATGGTAAAATTCAACAAGAAGGCAGAGCACATTCAAACTTGTGGGATCCAAAAAGAGTTCCCTCCAAGAGTGGTGTGAGGTATTTTATGATTTTGATTGAAGATTACTCAAGGATGAGGTGGGTGTATTTTCTGAAAACAAAAGATAAGGCACTTTCGACTTTTGTTAAATGGAAGATAATGGTTGAGAGGCAGACAGAAAGAAAATTTAAGCATCTTTGGACTGGCAATGGATTGGAATTTTGCAATTCTGAGTTCAATAATTTCTGCAGCAGAGAAGACATAGTGAGACATCGCACTTTTGTCGGAACACCACAACAGAATGGTGTTGCAGAACGTATGAACAGAACACTTTGTGATAGGGCATGAAGCATGTTTTCACACTCATGTGTTAGCAAGGATTTTTGGGCTGAAGTAATCAATACAATTTGTTATTTGGTCAACAAATCTCCATCCACATCTATTGAGTTCAAAACTCCTTTTGAGTTATGGTCCGGTTCGCTTGCTAATTATTCAAATTTAAGGATATTTGATTATCCTGCTTATGCTCATGTGAGGGATGAAAAACTTGAGCTGGGGGCAAAGAAGTGCATATTTCTAAGATATGCAACTGGAATGAAAGTTTATAGGTTGTGATGGACAGATCAAAGACTCCAAGGCTAATTATCAGTAAGGATGTAACATTCAATGAATCTGCCTCACAGGACAGTCAGAGGGAGAAGGCAATAATAGAAATAGATCGTAGTGTCAGTGACCGCATAGAGCTGGAGATTGAATCTCCACTAGCTCAGCCAGGTAGTTCAAAAGTAGAGAAAATGGAGGAGATGCAAAATATTGATCAAGATGATAATGTTGATGCACCTGTGCAACATCATCTATATGGCATTGCAACAGACAGAGAAAAGAGAGTGATCAACTGAACGCAAAGGTTTACAAAAGTAGTTAATGGGAATCTTCTTGGATATACGAATCCTGCGCGATTTGCTTTGGCAGTTGCAGAGATCGTTGATGCGTTTGAGTGTTATAGCTATCCAGAAGTTATTTCGAGTACAGAACCAAATTGATAGATTATTGCTATGAGTGAAGAGATTGAGTCTCTTAACAAGTTTAGGTGTTTCCTAGATTTGGTTGATGTATGCGGCAATGGGTAGAGCCCTTGCGAGAGTTTAGGACAAGGTAGAGAGACGTTGTTCCTGTTGATGAAGAGAATTCAAGCCAAGGAGAAGATTTGTTATTTGTGGCGTAAATTATTTTCTTGTATATTTAGAAAACTCATTGTCCTAATAGATTTAGGAAAGGAAAACCTATTGTCCTTGTCAAATTGGAAAACGTTTATCTTATAGGTTTGAGACTATTTGGGATCTATATATAAGAGTTGTCGTTGAAGATTTTATAGATTGTATTGTGCTTTCACTACTAAAAAACAACAAACTTGTGACCGTCAAATCAGTCAAAAATCAGTCAAATATTGTGTTTTTCTGACGGATTTTCTACTGAAAAGTGTCAGTCAGAAAATACGTGGTCGCAACATATTTGCGACGGATTCAGTCGCAAACTGAAAAATACAGGGACATTTGAATTTAAGCAATTGCGACCGAATTGGTCGCTAATTTTGCGACTGATTCAGTCGCTCACCAGAATAAAAAAAATACAAATTAAAAGTTTCAACCGATTTCGTCCGAAAATTAAATAATAAAGTTAATTTTTAATTATTTATTCCGACTGAAACAGTCATACATATTGAGTATTAATTAATTAATAAATTTTCAAAAAATCTCAATTTGCGACTCACCCAAATTATTTTAATTTTTTTTCTTGATTTACTATTGGATACATACAAGTATACTAACCATTTTCACAAGAACATCTAACTAAAAAGAAAAAAAAAAAAGCTAATTAATCTAAACAAGTAAATTTTTTACACGTCACTATACATATTATATTGAAAATATTATTGCTAATTTATCTATACTATATTGCAAATTATATAGCTAATTTATACATACTATTTTGCTAAATTAATGCAAAACAAAAACTGGAAAATGACCAACGGATCTGCTGCCGGACCACCACCAGATGGGAAATGAGCCACCGGATTCCTGCATCAAAAACAAGTTAAACAACTAGGGGAAAAATAATAGGGCGAGGGGAGGGGCGGTTGGAAGGGGGAAAGGGAACGGATGAGGAGAAGGAGAGTGACAGAGGGGGAAATCATACCTTATATGGTTAGATTAGAGGAGAAAATCAAGCAACCAAGCGGGTGGGGGCAGAAGATGAGAGGGGAGGAGAGGAAAAAACTAGAGAAGAAAGAACAAAGAAGAAAAAACGGGTTAGGGTTGTATTAAAAACAGATTTGCGACCGAATCGGTCGCAAATTTGAAATTTAAAATTTTCAAATAGCGACTGATTCGGTCGCAAATTCCGTTGACTAGTCAGACCTCGTTTTTATTGCAGATTCCGACCAAATTGGTCGAAACATTTAATTTATTTTTTTAATTTTAATTTTTGCGACTGATTCAGTCGAAAACCGTAAAAAAATATTTTTGCGGCATTTTTCGTGTAATTGAGCGACTGAATCAGCCACAATTTGGAGCCAACAATTAAAAAAAATTAACATGTATTTTTAATAAAGTTTCCGACTGAATCAGTCGAAAATTGCGACTGAATTATATCGGTCGGAATTATTCAGTCGCAAATTTGTTGTTTTTAAGTTGTGTTTTCTTCTCATTCATAGTTGAAACTCTCTCTGCTTCTGCCCCGAGGATTAGGCTTAGTCGAACCTCCTTAAATCCTTATGTTGATTTTTCTTCTCTATTTATTTTGTATGTGATTGTGTGCTAGTTAACTCACGATCATCGCAAAACGGGAAAATGATCTCAAAAGTTGAGATTACCACCTTGGGCAATGCCATCCATGTACACAAAAGAATCTCCTAACACTAATTGCACGCCCCAAAAAGAACAAGGGTAAAAAACCCACGAGAATGGATAAAAAGAAGGGAAAAGGTCCAAATATACCTCCTCTACTTTGGTATGTTGTTCACATGTACCCTCCGTTATACTATAAGGCCACATCTACCCTCACCGTTATCCAACTTTATAAAAATACCCCTCATTAAAGGGAAAATGTTGGCATGACCGTTTTTAAAATTAAAAATTTCGACCCATCTACCCATAACCCGTCTACATGTCTGATGTCTGTGTTGGGAGGAGATTACAGCTTCACAAACTTCTGATGTCTGTGTTGAGCCAAGTGGCTCCAGATTTTGAAAAGGGTAAAGGAATGTATTTCATGCTCATAACCACTGAAGACAAGACCCCAGGAGGATTAATAGCTCGCTTTATTTCAACTAGTATTTACAAGAGTCCTTATTTCAAGTACAGTCCTCTTCATCACCCCAGGATAACTACACTAGTCCAACTGCAACCATTTTGTGCTCAGACTCTTACCAAAGCACGTACTCGCAAATGCTTTGTGGCCTCTGCCAAAACCAACAAGTTTTCCAGGTTGGCTCCTTTTTTGCAACCACCTTTGTTCGTGCCATGTGATTCCTGGAGAAGTACTGGTCTCTACTTTGTAATGATATCCGTACCGGAATCATTAACACCCAAATAACTAATCCTTCAGTGAGAGAGGCAGTGATGGAAATTCTCAAACCTGACCAAAAATTAGCTGGTTTCATGGAGGCTGAATGCAGCAATTGGCTAAACGGGTTATGGGTCGATGGGTCGAAACTTTTTAATTTTAAAAATAGGTCATGCCAACATGGCTGATTGCTTTCTGTTTAATGAGGGGTATTTTTATAAAGTTGGGTAATGATGAGAGTAGACGTGGCCCATAACAGAGGGTACATGTGAACAATATACAAAAGTAGAAGGTTATATTTGGACCTTTTTCCTAAAAAGAAAGCATTGGAGCTCTCCCTCTGTATGTATATAGAAGCTTTTAACTCCTTGACAACTTCAATGGTGACTTTGTTTTAAGTAATAGATCACAATTATCCTCTCATTTCAACATATATTGGTCATTGGACCTATTGCAGTCTGTGTATCAAAAAGTTGAATTTTCAGCAGAAAATGGAATAACTTTACAAACCCAGTTTCCTTAGCATTCATACTTTTAGAGACATGAAAGGATCCACATGTCCAGATGGTCACCATCACATAATGTGGCAAGACCATTTGTGGTAAGGAAATCAATTTTATTATGAAGTAGAGAGCCTGACAATTATAGCTACCATTTTTGCTTCTATTAAAGGTATATATCCAATAACCAAGTGGAGCACTGTTGCATCTCTATGGGGTAGATATCGCAATTCGCATAACCAACTGCAGTACTGTTGCTTTTTCTCTATGGGGCATTTTAATCTTACTGTGCACTTCTTAAGTTAATAAACTTTCTTGTCAAGTTAATTTTTAGTTTCTTTTGCGATAAATATCATAAGGAGAGAAAAAGTGAAAACATAACTAGCAAAACAGCATGTTCATGAAACTATGCAATAATATTTCTCTTCACTTTAAAATACAAACATACTTTTCAAGATACAAAGAATACAGAAAAATCAAACACAAAAAATCCAGAAAGTAAATGATGTTATTATAATTTTGGAAAGGAAAAGTAACCTTTTGATGCTACTCTCGGATAGAAAGGAAATGAGAATTTCAAACACAAAGGGAAACAGAATTGGATTGGTAGAGGTTTTATGTATCTGGTAGTCGTCTTTTCTCTTATAACATTTGGATTCAGGAAATGGAATTTCTCCATCTTCTAGGTGTCTTCCTTGTCAGTTCAGCATTTGGGACCTGCGAACCAATTTCATGGGATTCTAAATTTGTCATCTTGGTGAGCTTGCTTAACTTTTTCCACCCTGAAGTCCATGCCGAGGATTGCTTTGGCTTTGTGATCTTATCAAACTGTCTTTGTAAGCTATCCATGTCGTTTTGGAGTTCTAGGTACTTAGTTTTCACAGTCTCGAGTTCAAACTTAAGAGTATTGATGTCTTTCTTGGCTGTAGTCCATCCCTCTTGAAATGATTGTGGTGTTGCTTCGAGCAATGATTTGCGGTTTGATACCAGAGGCTGATAATGAGAATCTCCTGCATCTTTGAGTGAGTTGTTGGATATTGCATTGCTGATCTTCACCTGCTCAGAAAATAGGACTTGCACCACTACTCTTAGTGGGAGCCGTTCGTTCTGAGCAGCGTGCATGCAAGCATCAATAGAGAGTTTCTGGCAGTCCATCACCCTGCACAGCCGCTTTCTCTCATGTTCGGAGAGAGTTGGATGGGCCTGTCATGTTGTATAGATACTAAGTTTCTGAAAAAATGAAGTATTTCTTACAGTTTCGACCTTGAACCATGACCTTTTTCTATTTCTGTGCTGGCATTTGTGTTAGATGTTTGTAGTCCCAACCGTTCTTTTAGCCCCAAACCCAATAAAGAAAGGGCTAACTTAGAACAAAGTTTTCGTGTTGTTAATCCTAGGTGTTGTGCTATCGCACAATGCAGAAACTATGATCGTGAATGAAATTAAATAGCTGCAAACGAATAGCTGATGAGACCGTAGTCTTATCAGATACTATCAGGATTTGTAACATTTCAATTCTTATATAGTTCTTCCTTTAGAGGACTTGTTCTTTACTCATCATGTATGTGTATATAAGAACGGCAGCAATGCTTAAATTTGATTATGTTTTAATGGGAAAATCGGATGTAAATGCAGGATTATAATGCTATTTGCATAGACATTAGTGTAGAACAAAAGAACTGGCTATGGTTGAAATCATTGAAGGACTAAGACAATAAGAGATGTAGGTATTATGTAACATCATTTGGTTTCATGATGAGGAATGACACTAGCAGAAACTACAGGCTCAACATAGATGACTTCAAGAAATAATGATGCATGAATTTAAAAGATGTAGAAAATCGAAGGAATTAGATTGAAATACCTTAAGATAGGAATCAATTGCTCGATATAATCCATCATCACAAGTTCTTGCTGATTCCGGCAAAGCCTCTGCCAAGACCTGAAATTTTGTCAAGGAAAGATTTCTATCTCTGGATACTTCTGTGAGGTAACTGTCCACAAGCCTTGCTACTCTCATCTTAGCATTGAGATTGCTACCCCTTTGATTTCCATCATGCATATGTTTATCGGAGAATGAACTTCTACTGGGGCTTGAACCTTCTGTCTGTTCTTGAACTAAGAAATGTTCCAAAAGCCTCTGAACAAGATCAACATCGTACAAGGTGTCGGTCTTATTATAGGACGGTATGAGAAGATCAGCCAATGTAGCCTGCTCAAATTGCATCCCGACTCGTTTCTCCAATTCTGTCACAAGAGCAGGAGCCACTTTCAACAGGTTTGCCATTCTCAAAAGACGAAGAAGGAAGCTACACGAGACGCTGTCCTTCTGTTGTGGGATTATGCTAATTAGGCTTTCGATAATCATCCTTTGATCTTTGGCCTGAACACTTGGTACTTCATCTCTAGTTCCTGACACTATCATATGAAGACCCCCTTTCCAACTATTGCTACTACTGCCATTACTATTATTGCTATTGCTACCTTCATCCGACGATCCTGATCCTTCTTTAATTAGGCCCGGGAGCCATTTAGCAGCATAGTGCATAAGGGCAGCACCAATTAGTTCATGTCTCATACCCTTTACCTTAATAGCAGTAATCACTCTGACAAAGTGATCAATCCTGAGAATAGACACATCTTCAAACCACCAATCAGGAGGTACTACTTGCTGGTTTCTGCTCGGGCTAGAATCCTTCATTTCGTTCCATTTTGGGCTGGAAACATTAGGGTGTTTGCCTGTGTATTGCCATTTTATTCCTTTTGGATTGGCGCAGGCTTTCCAAGCGATGGACTCGCTGCATCTTCGAACGATTTGGAGGTTTTCTGCCCATGGTGATAACTTGGCACAACTCTTCAATACCAGTATGGAGTCTCTCCATGATGATAAAACCACATAGCTGAGGAAAGCTTCAGTCTTGAATATAAGGTTTCCTTCTTCTAAGTCCTCAGTCATTTCTAGGTACTCTGCTGCACAACGTAGGCCGGAGATATTGGTTGCTGTGAGATCAACAGCAATTCCATAGCAGAACTTTGCAGCTAACTCAAATGCCTCAGGTCCACCTGGTAGGTCATCTATAACTATTTTGCTCAATTCTTCATCCCTTGAGTCATATATGATTCTGTTCATCTTTCCACTTCTAGAAAGCAAAGGATACTTTTTTGAGAACAAAAAGGATTAGTTAGTCATTTAATTATCTAAGACAAAGGTCTGAAATAGAAACTGGAACAGTTTTAAGCAGAGGGTATATCTACCTTGTGTAAGTGGAAACTAACATCTCCAATTTGAACTAAAAGGTCACTGGGGATATCAGTTGCTACATACCTATAAGCCATTGGGCATTTTCATCATTTGCTTCAAACTAAATTCAGTTATTCTGAAAAGTATTTTATCTTTAAGACAGTAATAACAGTGAAGATGATGGCATTGAAACAAAAACAAAATCACAAAATATAAATGGTTAGTTGTTACATACCAAGACTGTCCTTTTTGCTCAAAACCATCAGTCTTGACTCCATGTTTGGTACTGCTGAGAACTCCATTCCCATAGTCTCTTCCACTAACAGACTCAGTCTCTGATTCCCACATGGTGAGAAGCTGCAAAAGAAATTACAAGGAAATCTGCAGCAGAGTTTTCTCAGGAAAGTGACACTAAGTTATCAAATAAGAGAGCAGAGAAAAAAGCAAGAACAAGAAGATAAGCTAGAGTCAGCTAGTAAAAAAGAAGAATTCCACATGGGGATACTTGGAATTATCTCTAATTGTCGGCTTTTTCAACAATTTTCAAGGCCCTCTACAAGCTGTGAAGTAATGGGCATACTACTTGGTACTACTGTGCTGTTTCTTTGGGATCACTTCACTAATAATTCCATTTTTCTAATTCCTAAAACTCATACGACTTGCCAGATGTTTGTGACCGAAATGTAATTATAGTTGTTGTTTGACACAAAGATAAGTGCCGATTTAACTTGTTTGTGACTTATGCGTAGTTGTGGTTGTTGTTATTTGACACTCGAATACCATATCGATCCCAACTTGTTTGTGATTGAGATATAGTTAGGGTTGTTGTTATTTGACACTCGAATCACGTGTCAACCTCAACTCGGTTGTGACTGAGGGCTTGAGGCATAGCTACAGTTGTTGTTTGAAACTCACATAACTTCCGTTAACGGTAAGGTTCGTAAACTGTAAATCTTCACTTTCTCATTGAGGTGTCGTTTGATACGATGGATAGGCAAAAATAATCCTGGGATAAAAATTCAGTATCGCCTTATCTCTTGTTTGCTTACTAATCATGGGATAAATTATTCGAGGATTAAAAATAGTACAGGGATAACTTATACCTGCCAAAGAGTGGAATAGTAATCCCAGGATAAAGCAATAAAATTGACAATTCCAAGATTAATATAACATTACCAAACAGTCAATAAAAAATAATATCAGAATAACTAATCATAAGATAACTAATTTCAGTGTAACTAATAGCCTGTTTGGCCAAGCTTCTAAAATCAGCTTATTTTGAGAAGTGTTTTTCTCCAAAGTACTTTTTAAAAAAGTGCTTTTGGTGAGAACCAGTTTGTGTTTGGCTAATTAATTTGAAAAGCACTTTTAAACAGTAATTAGTGTTTGGCCAAGCTTTTGAAAACTGCTTCTAAGTGTATTTTTCTCATAAGTGCTTCTCAAAAAAGTGATTTTGGAGAGAAGTTATTTTTTTCTACTTCTCAAAAACTACTTTTGCTTCTCCTCAAAAGTATTTTTTTTCTTCCAAAAGTTTGGCCAAACACTTCAATTTTTGGCCAAAAATGATTTTGGCCCCAAAAAAAATACTTTTGGCCAAAAATAAACTTGGCCAAACAGGCTATAATTCAAACATAACTTGACTTCAAACCAAATGCCCCAAGTATTCTCTGTACCTCTAAATAAACAGTAGAGTGCATTGACCTGTTGCAATCACAAAAACATTCTCTTTCTGAGAAGAGAAAGAAACAAAAATTATTAATGGAATAGGTTTGGTGTTCTACAAAAGTATACATCAAATTTAATATAGGAGAATGGACCACAATTTTAATTTCATACTGAAGTATAATCATTTTTTTGGTAAGCAGAAGGTCGAAAACAGGTAATGAAAAAACGAATAAATTTATTCGATCCAGCCTATATTTAATACGAATAAGGAAGGGGTTAACCGCCGGATAATATGGATATCCATATTATCCATGGCTTCTTGAATATGATCACTTTTGAAAGAATTCCTAATCTTTCAAACTTGAGGAACCCCAATTTGAAGCTTTACAAATGTAAAAGTTAAACACACTAGTTATCTATTGATTATTTATTTTCTAAGTGGATAATATAATTCTTTTATATTTTTGACCCGTTTTTAAAAAGTTTATTATCCAACCTATTTTTTTATGGATAATATGGGTGAATAACTATTTTCTTTTAACCATTTTGCCACCACTACCGGTAAGTATTGTAGGCTTTTTTAGATATATGTGCCAACTTTGAGATCAATGATTGTTCTTTCTCTCTTTGTATCTTATACTCCCTTCGTTAGCTTGACTTGTACAAACTTTAATAAGAGAAGACTTTTGAGATTTGTGATCTTAAATAAATTATATCATTTGTGTGATTACAAAATTTTTGACCTGTTACATTATTTGTGTGACTATAAATACTATTAGAAAGTGTCTATTTTTTTTAAACATATTAATAATGAAATAGTGTCAATTGTTTTTTGAAACGGTAGGAGTATACGTTTTCTTTTGATTGATGGTCTTCGGCATGGACCAAGAGAAATTGCCAATGCCAAGCCATTAATTAGTTTAGGAGAGAGAGAGAGAGACTGCAGTTCCCCAGGCCCCTACATATACGACAGATGGGTTCCTGCTTTCTTGTAAAAATTGGCTCTCTACTTTACATCTCAATACGATATGTCAATATATAAGTTACTTATATGCTTTGGATATGCAAATAATTTTTGCATCTCAATATATTTAAACTAGTTAATTTTTCCATGCTTTGTATAGTCGGATAATCTTTTTATAAATTTAGTTGACATAAAAGAAAAAAATATATATATATTGTGTCTATCAATTGATTTTCATGTTATGAAATCAAGATTATAATGCACAGTTAGTTGTTATTGTTAATCAATTTAATTTAATGATGAAAAGAATTATTTACCCAAAAAATGGATAGAGTTAAATTTATACGTAGCTCTAAGAATACTTGGTATAAATCGATACAAATCGGGAAAGATACATAAATGTGTATTGAGATTAGTTATAAAAGAAATGAGTGCAAACCAGATGAACTAATTAGCGTAAGCCTTCAAGTTTAATCACCTCCAAATCGGGTGAAGAACGATTGATAGAAGAAATAATTTGATTAAAATACCAAAAGCCACCAAAAAATAGTATTGGCTCTATTTTCTGTATATATTAGAATGAGTGTATGTCTGAATCCCCCTCCTTATAAATGATAACCACTCTTAATATAGTGGGGGAATTCCATTTTGGGTATAATTAAAAATACATAGTAGGGATCCCATGATAGACTAATTAATTAACTTTTTCTTGATTTCCGCCGAGATTTTCTCCCCAAATACGGTCATAACGGCTCTTTTTTCCCTTGGCTCGATCTCGATCTTGGCCGGTCTCGGTATGGATCGGTCTCTGGGACTCGAGCTCGATATTGATTGGTCACTGGGTCTCGATCTCGATATTGATCGGCCTCTGGTCTCGAGCTCGATATTGACTCGAGCTCGATATTGATCACTAGGTTTCGAGCTCGAAATTGATCGGCTTTTAGGTCTCGAACTCGATATTATGATGACGAACCTCGGTCCATCATTCTCCAATCTTGATTAATCAGACAAAGGGCAAATTCGGTTTTGACCGTATACAGATAGTCCCCTCGTTTCTCGAAAAGAAGGTGGCGAGAAACGATATGATTTTTCAACCTCCGACTAGGCGAATTCTGACATCTGCGATGAGCCCGATTGTGACGTATGTGACAAACGTCCCATCGGTCTAGTTACCAAGGCATTAAATGCGCGTCAGTCGATGGTCGGCCACTGCCAATTTTGAACCGTCACTGCGAAATCTATAAATAGCCCATTTCTTCATTATTTCAAACTATTATCTTTAAACCTTTTTCATTCCAATTTTTAAAGTCCTTCGCCTTCTCCAAAGTTTCCTATTTTCAGGTTTTGGAATTTCTTTGCTTGTTCTTCTCAAAACACCAAATACTTCAATCTCCCTTCTTCTTTATTCACAGAAATTCAGATGGCCAAAACATCTAAAATCGTTCCGCAAAAAGAGGTTGCTTCTTCATCACGACCCGTCGGCGGTGAGGATGCAGCGAAGCCTCGCCCTGAGGAATTCGTTTCGGTAGGGTGTTCAACTGTCAGTGATTTTAAAGTTGAAAAACCTTTTTGGTACCAAGTCAATGTGAGCCGATGTCGAGGTACCAGTGCACAATCACCGAGAAAATTCTCGAGAAAGTCAAACAAGAATGCAACTGGGCCGGTAAGCACGTGGTAGTCCCATTGCCTGATGAATCAATTACTACCCACGTGGAAGGATTCCTAAGTGTTTATACTTATCCTTTCACGTTGGGTCTTTTAGATCTTGTCATCGTTGCTTTTTGCAAGAGATACGACATGACCCTTGGCCAGATCCATCCTTCTTTTTGGAGAATAGTGATTCTTCTCTGATTTTTCTCGAGCAAAATTGAGGGGTGTCTTTTCACCCTCGACCACCTCATGCGCCTTTATAGTTCCCGACTTTATCGAGGAGGGTTAATTAAGCTTGCTCGCCGAGCCACAAAAGCATCATTCTCGAGTGTAGACGAGACTCGTGATCGAGGTTGGATGGGCCGATTTGTTCGAGTCAAAACTTCGGACCTGATCCCTGTCGATGACATGCCATTTCCTAAGAAATGGAATATGAACCGTGAGCACTTATTTCCCTTCGTTCGTTTTAATTTTGTAACTGCCTTTCATTTTCTTGATCCATTTTTTCTTTCTTGTCACAGTTGTGGCTCGGATGCCTAAGCCGATTCCGGATCTTAAACAATGGGTTGAAGGTCTGGTGCTGAAGAGACCGTACTCCGAGTGCGCTTGGGTGGAATTATCAAAGGGTCGATGGGAGGCCCGTAGTCATGGTAAGTCTCTTTCTAAATTTGTTTGTCATTTGCTCTTCTTTACTTGCTTAACCCCCTTTTTTCCTTTGTAAGACTTGGGAAGGATGTTGCCATGAGGCCCCCATCTAGTGATGAGGAGGTTCCTATCCCAAAGCAGGTTAAAGAAAATAAGAAAAAAAGATGTATTGAGTTCCCCAGTCTCGAAAAAGAAAAACCCGGCGAAGAAATCTCGCAAGCCAAAGGGGGCCCTGGTGTTATGCTTCCAGAATCGATCCGCCGATTAAGGGACGAGCCCGAAGAAGGAGAAGAGGAATTAGCCGGTGTACGGGCTAATGTTGTGATACAACAATCTTCCTAATCGGCGGAAGTGAATAAGGGAACCCTGGCCATAATCCCGGAACAAGAAAACACCGAGACTATTCTGTCTCGAGCTGAGATGGTTGAAGGGGAGACCGAGGGTAGGACTTCTCGGGCAGTAGAAGATATCTCGAGGGATGAGCTCGGGATAGTTTATATTAGCGAATCCCCTCAGATTTCGGATGCTATGATCCGCGAGGCTAGCATGATGGAAGGTCAATCCTATGAGGGCATTCAGGAGCTAACCGATATCCACGGTTTTCTGGATGGGCTCGAGTCAGCTGCCTCGGAGGAGGTTATCGGGTTCGGTGGATTACCGATACAAAAGAAAACATCACGGTTGGGCTCTATCGGGTCTTCATCGGTTCCAAAACTGGTGGACCAATTCCCGGCCTCGAGTATTGATCCTGATCGTAGGCAGAAGGTAGTGCTCTCCGTCCCGGAAGATACCCAAATTTTCTCTTTCCCTGTGGGGATTGCTAGTTACCTTCGGTCCCTAGTGACCAAAAAGGATCAAGCAGTGATGAATGCGGTAGGACCCGCCTGCCTTTTCAACGAGGCCCAGCATGCTCTGAATCGGGTAACTTTGATGGCATCTATGATGTTTCTTTTATACTTGTTGTAGATAATTCTAACATTTTTTCCATGTTTGTAGGCTTTGGTGTTGCATCACGAGGCTTTCCTCCGAATCCGAGAGGAGCATGAGGCCGAGGTTCGGGACCTCACTGAGAAGAGTGACTCCTATAAACTTCTTAGCGAGAAACTTGAGCAGATTTGGCAGCGGCTCGGGATGAGCATGAGGAGATGGCCGAGCAGGTATTCCGAATTCTTCATGATAGTGAAGACGAATTGGAGATAACCACTGACAATCTGATTCTGCAGGTTCGGCAAAGGCTTGAACAGATCGGACTGCTCAATTCGCAAGTAGATGAGCTAATGGCCGAAGGGGAAAAATTCAAAGAAAATATGGACATCCTCGCCTCCAAAAAGGAGGTCATTCAAGCGCAATTGGAGTCGGTTGAGGCCCAGCTTCGGGTTGCAAAAGAAAATGCCTCAGTGCAGATCGAGAGGGTTAAAGAGCTTTAGAGTCTGTTAGATTTGGCCACTTCCGATAAGGCAAGCTTGGCTAATGAACTCGAAGTGGTCAGATCTGAGGTGACCGAGGCTAATAAAAGAGCTGATGCTAAATTGGTCCAGTTCAGGATCGATATTGAGATTAATCGGGCCAAGGCCAAGAGCATGGTTGAACATGCTACATTGCAGGCTCTGAGAGAAGCTCTCGAGGAGGTCAGTGCTCAAGGCTTCGATGTTGAGGCCGAAATTGAAAACGACAAGGTGGAGGAAAACAGGGCTCGAAGGCTGGCCTTTCCTGAGGAAGACTCCGATAGCTCGAGCGAATCTGAAGGTAGGGAAGATCCCAAGGACGTGGTCTCCGATGAAAACCAAGCCATTTAGGATCTTAAGTAGTTTTTTTTATCGAGGCTGCTTCGGCCTTTGTAAAGAATTTCCTTCGGGTTGTGTTGCCTTTGTAAAAGATTTTGATATATATATATATATATATATATATATATATATATATATATATATATATATATGTAAAACTTTTCCCTTTTATGGCTTTTTAATCTTTTGCCTTTACGTTAACTTATACAAAGGTCAAAAAGTGCCTTAGCATGGAATAATTATTCGAAGGCCCAAGATTGAGATAGTAAGGACCAATAGCAAGTACTGTACTCGACATTTTCTTATATGTAGTCCCCGAGTGAATGTTCAAACTCGAACTGAGGTGGCTCTTAGGCTTGATAAGTAGATGTCAAGTGAAATGATTCGCTCGAACTCGAAGCAAAGTATCCCTTAGGCTTTACAGTTGAGTGAGAATGATTTCTCGAACTCGAATTAAGGTAGCCCTTGGACTTTGTAGTCGAGTGAGAATGATTTCTCGAACTCGAATTTAGGCTTTGTAGTCGAGTGAGGATGATTTCTCGAACTCGGATCAAGGTAGCCCTTAGGCTTTGTAGTCGAGTGAGGATAATTTCTCGAACTCGAATCAAGGTAGCCCTTAGGCTTTGTAGTCGAGTGAGAATGATTTCTCGAACTCGAATTAAGGTAGCCATTGAGCTTTGTAGTTGAGTGAGGATGATTTCTCGAACTCGGATCAAGGTAGCCCTTAGTCTTTGTAGTCGAGTGAGGATGATTTCTCGAATTCGAATCAAGGTAGCCCTTAGGCTTTGTAGTCGAGTGAGAATGATTTCTCGGACTCAAATTAAGGTAGCCATTGGGCTTTGTAGTCGAGTGAGGATGATTTCTCAAACTCGGATCAAGGTAGCCCTTAGGCTTTGTAGTCGAGTGAGGATGATTTCTCAAACTCGAATCAAGGTAGCCCTTAGGCTTTGTAGTCAAGTGAGAATAATATCTCGGACTCAGATTAAGGTAGCCATTGGGCTTTGTAGTCGAATGAGGATGATTTTTCGAACTCGGATCAAGGTAGCCCTTAGGCTTTGTAGTCGAGTGAGGATGATTTCTCGAACTCAGATCAAGGTAGCCCTTAGTCTTTGTAGTCGAGTGAGGATGATTTCTCGAACTCGAATCAAGGTAGCCCTTAGGCTTTATAGTCAAGTGAGAATGATTTCTCGGACTCGAATTAAGGTAGCCATTGGGCTTTGTAGTTGAGTGAAGATGATTTCTCGAACTCAGATCAAGGTAGACCTTAGGCTTTGTAGTCGAGTGAGGATGATTTCTCGAACTCGGATCAAGGTAGCCCTTAGGCTTTGTAGTCGAGTGAGGATGATTTCTCGAACTCGAATCAAGGTAGCACTTAGGCTATGTATAATTCGATCTCGTTGATTTTTCGGATGGGAGTCCCCGATTTATGGGGTAATTATTCGAACTCCGGTCATGGTCGGTCCCTAAGCCTGTTTGCATAATAGATCGAGAATATGAAGTAGAAGAACCTTTCTGAAGTATGAGATATTGGTAAAGAAGAAATTTCTCTTTTATAGGTCATGCGTATATGTTTTGTGCCAGGGCTTGAGCAAACTATGCGGGCATGGTTCGTTTGACCATTTGGCCCTTACAAATTTTTCCTACCGAGATCATGTTGCCATGAAGTAACGATCTTGCCCGAACTTGATATTCGACGGCAATGCCCCCCAGTATTCGAGATTGATTGTAAAGAGGCCTCGGATACTGTTGAATTGTTCTAAGTTAGCACGATCAATGGTTGCCTCATTAAAAACCTCGCCGGAAAACCCATTTGGGACAAAATCGGTCTAAGGAAAAAAGAGTGCAATGCGTGCATTCAGACCTAAAGGCTTCACGTTAAAGAATCCATCCTTACTTCTGCTCGAACACCTGCAAGGGTTAGTTTCAAAATACAAATGAACATGGGAGGGTCGTACCTTAGCAATAGTAATGTTTTAGGTGCGATACGTTCCAATTGCTCGGTAGTTGTTTGCCATTTATCATACCGAGCTTGTAGGATCCGTTTTCGATGATTTCGAGAACCTGATACGGTCCTTCCCAGTTCGGACCCAGTTTCCCTTCATTTGGATTTCGGGTATTGAGTGTGACTTTTCTTAGCACCAAGTCCCCGATGTTAAAATGTCAAAGATTAGTTCTTCGATTGTAGTATCTTTCGATTCGCTATTTTTGGGCGGCCAATCGGACGAGAGCGATTTCTCGTCTTTCGTCCAACAATTCTAGGCTCCTATTCAAGGTCTCGCTATTTGACTCCTCTGTTACATATAGAAACCTGATGCTAGGCTCTCTAACCTCGACTGGGATAAGAGCTTCGACGCTATAAACAACGAGAATGGCGTTGCTCCGGTACTGGATTTTGATGGTGTGCGGTATGCCCATAAGACCTCAGGTAATATTTCTCTGCATTTTCCTATGGCGTCGGTCAATCTCTTCTTAAGATTTTGGATGATGGTTTTGTTGGTTGATTCGGCTTGTCCGTTCCTGCTGGGGTGATAAGGTGTTGATAGGATCCTTTTGATCTTGTGGTCCTCGAGAAATTTAGTTACTTTGCTGCCGATGAATTATTTTCCATTATCACATACAATCTCGGATGGCATCCCGAATCGACATATGATGAGGTCCCAAATGAAGTCTATCACTTCCTTTTCCCTGATTTTCTCGAAAGCCTGTGCTTCAACCCCTTTAGAGAAATAATCAGTCATAAACAAAATAAACTGAGCTTTACCTGGGGCCGATAGGAGGGGGCCAATGATGTCCATTCCCCATTTCATGAAAGGCCATAGAGATAGGACCGAGTGGAGTAGTTCCCCGGGTTGATGAATTATGGGCACATGCCTTTGGCATTTGTCGCATTTTCAAACGAACTCCCTTGCATCCTTATCCATATTGGTCCAATAATATCCTTCTCTGGTTACTTTGTGGACCAGCGAATCGGCACCGGAATGATTTTCACAAGCGCCCTCGTGAATTTCATGTAGGATGTAATCGGTATCTCCTAGTCCTAAACATATTGCCAATGGTCCATCGAACGTCCTCCTAAATAACGTTCCGTCTTCATACAAGGTGAAACTTGCTGCCTTTGTGCGCAGAGCTCTCGATTCCTTTGGGTCTGATGGAAGCTTCCTGTTCTTGAAATACTCTATGTATTTGTTTCTCTAATCCCAGGTTAAACTTGTGGAGTTTATCTCGGCGTGACCTTCTCCGATTACCGATCTCATGAGTTGTATGACAGTCCCCGAGTTAAGTTCGTCATCATCGACCGATGAACCTAAGTTTTCAAGGGCATCGGCCTCACTGTTTTGTTCTCGGGGTACATATTGCAAGGTCCATTCCTTAAATCGATGTAGAGTCACCTGTAGTTTATCCAAGTACCTCTGCATTCGATCTTCTCGGACTTCAAAAGTCTCGTTGACTTGGTTTACCATGAAGAGGGAATTGCACTTAGCCTCTACGACTTCCGCTCCCAAACTTCTAGCTAGTTCGAGACCTACAATCATGGCTTCATACTCGGCCTCATTGTTAGTCAATTTTGTAGTTCTGATAGACTGTCTAACTACATTACATGTGGGTGATTTTAGTATGATGCCTAGTCCGAACCCCTTCGCATTCGAAGCACCATCCGTAAAGAGGGTCCAGAGTCCCAAAGAGGTACCCGATGTTATTAGTAGTTCTTTTTCGATCTCGGGTACGAAGGCCAGTGTAAAGTCAGCCACGAAGTCCGCCAAGATTTGAGATTTGATGGTGGTTCGGGGTCGATACTCAATATCATACCCATTGATTTCTATGGCCCATTTGGCCAATCGACCCAAAAGCTCGGGTTTGTGCAAAATATTTCGAAGAGGATAAGTTGTTACAACACATATCGGATGACACTAGAAATATGGTTTTAGTTTCCTAGAGGCGCTTATTAAAGCAAGCGCTAATTTTTCTAAGTGTGGATATCTAGTTTCGGCCTCGCCTAAGGTTTGACTGACATAATAAATAGGGAATTGCGTACCTCGTTCTTCTTGAACCAGGACTCCACTTACCGCTATCTCCGAGATAGCCAAGTACAGGTAAAGTTGTTCGTCCATTTTTGGGGTACGAAGCAGCGGCGGGCTCGATAAATACCGCTTTAGTTCCTCCAAAGCTTGTTGGCATTCCGGAGTCCATGCAAAGTTGCTCTTCTTCTTAAGTAGTGAGAAAAATTGGTGGCTTCTATCCGAGGATCTCGAAATGAATCGTCCTAGGGCGGTTATCCATCCCGTTAGCCTCTGCACGACCTTCACATTATCCACTATCGTGATATCCTCGATAGCTTTGATTTTATCGGGGTTGATCTCGATTCCCCGATTGGATACCATGAAACCAAGAAACTTACCTGAGCCAACTCCGAATGCACATTTTTCGGGGTTGAGCTTCATATTGTACTCCCTCAGTATATCGAAAGTTTCCTATAAATGATTTAAATGGTCCTTTGCTCGCAGGGACTTAACTAACATGTCATCAATATAAACTTCCATTGATTTTTCTATTTGTTTTTCAAACATTCAATTTACTAGGCATTGATAAGTTGCACTAGCATTTTTTAGTCCGAATAGCATTACGTTATAACAGTAGGTACCGTACTTAGTGATAAACAAGGTCTTTTCCTGGTCTTCCGGGTTCATCTGTATCTGGTTGTACCCGAAGTAGGCATCGAGAAAACTGAGAGTCTCGTGGCTGGCCGTGGCATCGATCATACGATCGATATTAGGCAATGGGAAAGAATCCTTAAGGCATGCTTTGTTTAGGTCTTTATAATCTATACACATTCTAAGTTTGCTTCCCTTCTTAGGGACTACCACCACGTTTGCTAGCCATTCGGGGTATTTTACTTCTCGAATGGATCCTATTTTAAGAAGTTTGGTTACCTCATCCTTGATGAAGGCATGCTTGACCTCGGACTGGGGCCTTCTTTTTTTCTTCACCGGATGGAATTTCGGATCCAAACTTAGTCTATGAGTGGTTATTTCCGGTGGGATCCCTATCATGTCAAGATGGGACCAAGTGAAACAGTTCATGTTAGCTATAAGAAATTGAATAAGCTTTTTCCTGACCTCGGGATTTAACCCCGTGCCCAGGTATACCTTTCACTCTGGCAGATGTTCGATTAGCGTGATTTGCTCCAGTTCTTTGACCATTGATTTGGTAGAGTCAGAATCATCGGGAACTATGAAGGATCAAGGAATCCCATAATCATCATCTTCGTCAGTTCTTTGATTCTCTAATTGGGTCGAGGCTGACATTTGTGATTGCTATTTGGTGTCTCATTTCTCCTTCGAACCTGATCCATTTGTCGATGATAGTGATGATATCGGAATCATTTCATCGACGGCAAACATTTCCTTTGCAGTTGGTTGCTCCCCATAGACCGTTTTGATTCCCTCTGGTGTTGGGAATTTTAGAACCTGGTGAAGGGTCGAGGGTACTACTCTCATGTTGTGGATCTACGACCTCCTGAACAGGGCGTTATATCTCATGTCACCCTCGATCACGTGGAACTTCGTTTCCTAGATGGTCCTGGCCATGTTTACTGGCAAAATTATTTCGCCCTTAGTAGTTTCACACGCCATATTGAATCTGTTTAGTACCAGGGTTGCGAGCACGACCTGGTCCTGTAGACCAAGTTGCTCTACGAACCTTGATCGAATGATGTTGGCCGAACTACCTAGATCAATTAACACACGTTTAACTTGAGTTTTATTCATAAGTACAAATATTACCAGCGCATCGTTATGGGGATGCATGATTCCTTCCGCGTCTTCGTCACTAAAGGACAAGGTCCCTTTAGGTATGTAATCCTGAGTTCGAGATCGCCTCTCTCTTATAATCGACATATTAGTGCGTTTAAGCACCGGCCCTTGGGAGACATCGATCCCTCCGATGATCATGTGGATGATGTGTTGTGGCTCTTCCTCTTTGTTTTGTCTATTGAACTCTTTGTTTTTGAAATAGTTCTTGGCTCGGTCGCTTAAAAACTCTCGAAGGTGCCCTTCATTGAATAACCGGGCTACCTCTTCTCTCAACTGCCTGCAATCTTCCGTTCTGTGGTCATGGGTTCCATGATACTTGCACATTTGATTGGAATTTCTCTGGGCTGGATCGGACTGCAGAGGTCGAGGCCATTTAGTATCTTTGATGCGTCTGATAGCCGATACGATGGCGGATGCATTAATGTTGAAGTTATATTCTGATAACTGTGGTGCTTCCTTAGGTCCGGTATGCCTACCGAACCCACTCTTGTTCATCATTCATCGATACCCTTGGCCTCGATCACTTCCCCTCTTAACTCGTACGGGGTTACGTCTCGGTTTTCTATCCCTACGATCTTCATTATACGGCCGGTATCGGTCCCTGTTCGACCTTGGTCCTCGGTCGGTTTCCCTTTTAATAACGGACCCAGAACCCAACTGGTTGTCTTCGACTCTAATCTTCGATTGATATCGATTATGTACGTCGGCCTAGGTAACAGCCGGGTACTCGATCATGTTATGCTTCAACCGTCGTGAAGCCATCGAGCTTCGTTCATTCAGTCCTTGGGTGAAAGCTTGAACGGCCCAATCGTCCGTGACCGGTAGTAGATCCATTCATTCCATTTGAAAAAGAGATACGAACTCTCTTAGCATCTCATTATCTTTTTGCCTTACCTTGAAAAGGTCTGACTTCCTGGTTTCGACCTTTATGGCTCCTGCATGTGCTTTTACGAAAGAATCTGCAAGCATAGCAAAAGAATCGATAGAGTTAGGCGGTAAATTATGATACCATATCATTGCTCCCTTTGACAGGGTTTCACCGAACTTCTTTAATAATACGGATTCGATCTCGTCATCTTCTAGATCGTTCCATTTGATAGCACATGTGAAAGAGATGACATGTTCGTTAGGGTCAGTCGTTCCATTATATTTAGGAATTTCGAACATGCGGAACTTCTTGGGGATCGGTTTTGGAGCCGCGCTTGGGGGGAAGGCTTTTGTACGAATTTTTTGGAATACAAGCCCTTCAATATTGGTGGTGCCCCCGGGATCTGATCAACCCTGGAGTTATAAGTTTTTACTTTTTTGTTGTTTGCTTCAATCCTCCTTTCTCCTGACTCTATTCGTTTTGTCAGTTCCTCGAGCATTTTAATAATTTTGGGATTGGTCCCTGATTCTTGTTCATTTGACCTTACTATAGCTGGCCCCGTTTTGTGGGTGTCTTCTTGGGGTGGACCGGGCTCGAGCCTGCTCGGTGTCTGGGTTTGGCTTTGCAACTGAGCTATCACTACCTGTTGAGATTGCAACATTTCGAAAATCATACGCAGACTGATCCCGTCTTCTCCAGCATTTTGGGCATTTTGAACTGCAGATCGAGCTCCACCATGAATGATGTTTTCAGGGTCAGAACATTGGTTCGCCTCAATTGCCACATGTGAATTAACGTCAATTTGATCTACGGCTCGAGTTCCAACCGGGTCGACGAGTGGCCTTTCATCCCCGGGCGTCAAGTTGTTGTTCTCATCTTGAAGACCAGCTTCGTTATCGATAGGTAGGGCCATTAATTGAGAGTTCGTCGTTTTTAACCTAAAATCAAAGACACTTCCAAGAACAAGTGTAAAATAGCGTGTTTCACGAAGGTTCGTACCAAATAATCACTATTATCCTTAGCCCCACGGTGGGCGCCAAACTGTGTTACCCGAAAAACGGATAGAGTTAAATTTATACGTAGTTCTAAGGATACGTGGTACAAATCGATACAAATCGGAAAATATACATAAATGTGTATTGAAATTAGTTATAAAAGAAATGAGTACAAATGAGATGAACTAATTAGCCTAAGCCTTCAAGTTTAATCACCTCCAAATCGGGTGAAGAACGATTGATAGAAGAAACAATTTGATTAAAATACCAAAAGCCACCAAAAAATAGTATTGGCTCTGTTTTCTGTATATATTAGAATGAATGTGTGTCTGAATCCCCCTCCTTACAAATGATAACCACTCTTAATATAGTAGAGGAATCACATTTTGGGTATAATTAAAAATACATAGTGGGGATCCCATGATAGACTAATTAATTAACTTTTTCTTGATTTTCGCCGAGATTTTCTCCCCAAATACGGTCATAACGGCTCTTTTGTCCCTTGGCTCGATCTTGATCTTGGCCGGTCTCGGTATGGATCGGTCTCTGGGTCTCGAGCTCGATATTGATTGGTCACTGGGTCTCGAGCTCGATATTGATCGGCCTCTGGGTCTCGAACTCGATATTATGATGACGAACCTCGGTCCATCATGCTCCAATCTTGATTAATCATACGAAGGGCAAACTCGGGTTTGACCGTATACAAGAATAATACCACATCATTAATGTACACAAGTTAAACCGATATATCTTTTATTTAAGTATGAAATGCATAATTTGGAGTAGGAATCCTACTATACTACTCTTTTCTCTATAAGGAACATTTATGTAGACAAATCATTTTGAATCGTATTATCACGAAATCATATTTTGAATTGTATTGTCGCGAGTTAAATTTTTATACTCCATCAATTACAGTGTCGGGAGTTTGAATTTTTAATAACTTGCTAGCTTGTCCAATTAGATCTTTCCTAGTCTTTTGTTGATTATGAAGAAAAAGAAGAATCTTCCTCATTTACAAATTTTATAATCTATTGTTAGCAGTCTCAAAAGGAAAAATTAAAGACAGGAAAGAGTTCTAGTTACTCTAATTGTAGCAGCATGTGTTTGATCTTCTTAACGTTTGATAATAGGTAAAATGATAAGCAGAATTTTTTGTCAGAGCTAACTTAATCCTAGAACCGGTGGCACAACAGCCAGGCAATACAGTGATCGCTGTTTTATTATAAGTACATGATTTAATAACTCAATAGCTATTCGAAAAATGTGAACTACAAATTACTATCACTACTCCCTTTTTTTAAATGAGTGAATTATTTCTAATGTTTCCTAGATTAGTTAAAAGGAAGAAGACAAACATTGCCATTAGTTAAGACACTTTTCACTGCAATGATTGATAGCGATAAGGTTCGTGGGACCAAACATGGTTTCCTTATATTCATTCCTATCCCTTTTATTTTTTTATGTTTTCCTTTATTTTTATTTTCTTTTTCTTTTTTATGAAAGTGGAACTGGCCAAAAAAAGCCAGTTCATTGTTCAATCAATCAGAAAATCATGGAACAAGAATGTAAGAAATCATATAGATTGGCATTACCCCAGATCTTCTTTATCAGTTCTAGGAATGTGCGAAAAAGAACCATTTCGAGTAAAAGATAATGGAAAGAGATTTGATTTTCTAATCTGAAATATAATAGAACTATGACTACTTACTAAGAACCATACCGCACTTATTTTTGTATTTCATTAAAAAAAAATTGAATTATTTGAGGATGCAAATCGGTCGAAACAAATTAAGCTATCAATCATTGCAGAATTGAGTGATAGCTCTGTTAGTATAACTGTTACGTTGTATCCCGCAAGAACAACAAAGGTAGATTTCCTCTTATCATGAGAAAATAGTAGTAACTGTTTAATCATTTGTGAATTAAACTAGCAAGTGAAATTTGTCTAAGTTTGATTCATTATGATTTAAATGAACTTGAAACAGATTAAGTGACGACTCGAATTTGTGTTGTGTTAAGTGGTCAAATTGGCGCATTATATATTGTTGAGGTTTTATTTTAAGATGTAATATTCTTAAAATGAGGGTGAATGGGAAATGGAGGGAAAATGAAATTTTGAGTAAAATTTTAAGTTTCCCCCTCTTAACAATGAGACATTGTCCCATATTGGAAGTGGAAGACATTTTTGGTGGGTATATATATAATTGCTCTTCTTGTAGCTCTTAAAGAGTTAAGAAGAAAGCAAGCCTCGCGCCGTCGTCGTCGTCGCTCGCTCGGCTCGGCTTCGGCTACGGCTACGGCTTCGGCTTCGGCTTCGGCTTCGGCTTCGGCTTCGGCGTGATTTGCTACCGAACTTTGTGTTCGCCGAAACACTGGGGTTTGAAGTACCGCTACACCAGTGTATTATTCGTTCTATCCTGGGAGGAAATAATCCATTACCTTGGGTACTAGGAGGGGATTAAATTCCTTAAGGAAACACTGTGAATTCAGTGGGCTCGAATTTATTATTATTGTTTCATTACGTTAACTTATATTTTGCAGAATTAATATTTACAAATACAGGAATATTGACGGGAATAACAATCTTAAGGAATTTAATATTTATTTCTGTACTTGTGTTATTCTTATTATTCTGCAAACTAAAACCTTTGTGGTTTGTGTACTCCCGTTTTGGAGAGTTAAGCCTTCGTGGCGTTTTGTTGGATATTAAAATCTACGTGATTTTTACTCCAGTTTGAAAACGTGTATTAAACGTTTGTTTGTGTCATTCTTTTCTGAAAAAGATGATGACTGAAAACGAAAACCAAGCTGTTCCGATGGCGACTGCCAACGCAACGACAAGCCGAACACCGGCGTTGGCACCGGCAGAAAAACCCGAAAAATTTTCCGGGATTGATTTCAAACGCTGGCAGCAGAAGATGTTCTTCTACTTAACTACGTTATGTCTACAGAAGTTCATCAAGGAAGATGTTCCTGATCTGCCGGATAAAACTCCAGATAATGAACGCTTTCTCGTGGTTGAAGCGTGGAAGCATTCTGATTTTTTATGCAAGAATTATATTCTTAGCGGACTGGATGATAATCTGTATAATGTATACAGTAGCATGGAGACATCCAAAGAATTGTGGAATGCGCTTGAAAAGAAATATAAGACTGAAGATGCCGGGATGAAGAAATTCGTTGCCGCAAAATTTCTGGACTACAAAATGATAGATAGCAAGTCTGTTATTACTCAAGTCCAGGAATTGCAAGTGATTATTCATGATCTACTTGCTGAAGGTCTTGTAATCAACGAAGCATTCCAAGTAGCAGCAATGATTGAGAAGTTGCCTCCGTTGTGGAAGGACTTCAAAAATTATTTGAAACACAAACGAAAGGAAATGTCCCTTGAAGATCTCATTGTTCGGTTGAGAATCGAAGAGGACAATAAAGCTGCTGAAAGGAGAGGCCGTGGAAATTCAACAATAATGGGAGCAAATATTGTTGAAGCTAACAAAAAGAGGAAGAAGGCTTCTGGTCCGAAATACAACCCAAGCAAGAAGCGGTTCAGTGGAAACTGCTACAACTGTGGAAAAACCGGACACAAATCTACGGAGTGTCGTGCTCCGAAGAAAGACAAGAAAAGGGGTCAAGCAAACATGGTAGTAAACCATGATGATGTTGATAACTTGTGTGCCATGCTCTCTGAATGTAACTTGGTGGGAAATCCTAAACTGTGGTGGTTTGATTCAGGAGCCACTCGCCATGTTTGTGCAGTTAGAGAGGCTTTTGCTACCTATGCTCTTGCTGAACCCGGAGAGACAGTTTATATGGGAAATGCTTCAACAGCAAAAGTTGAAGGATATGGGAAGGTATTTCTAAAAATGACTTCTGGCAAGGTCATGACTTTGAACAATGTCCTTCATGTTCCCGAAATGAGAAAGAATTTAGTCTCTACTGGACTTCTTGTTAAGCACGGTTTTAAGTGCGTTTTTGTATCCAACAAGGTTGTAATTAGTAAGAATGAAATATTTGTGGGAAAAGGTTACCTCACCGAGGGCCTTTTCAACCTAAATGTAATGGTTGTTGAAAATAATAATAATATTTCAGCTTCTTCTTACTTACTTGAGTCAAATGATTTATGGCATGTACGTTTGGGTCATGTCAATTATAAAACCTTGCGGAAAATGATTAACTTGGAAGTACTGCCCAAGTTTGAATGCGAAAAATCAAAATGTCAAACATGTGTGGAATCTAAGTATGTTAAACATCCTTATAAGTCAGTTGAAAGGAATTCAAATCCTTTAGACTTAATTCACACAGATATTTGTGACATGAAGTCAATACCATCTCGCGGTGGAAAGAAGTATTTCATAACTTTTATTGACGATGGTACTCGATATTGCTATGTTTACTTACTGAATAGTAAAGATGAAGCAATAGACGCATTCAGGCAATACAAAAAATGAAGTTGAAACGCAACTTAACAAGAAAGTAAAAATGATAAGAAGTGATAGGGGTGGTGAATATGAATCTCCTTTTGAAGAAATATGTTTAGAATATGGAATTATTCATCAAACAACAGCCCCTTACACGCCCCAATCTAATGGGATTGCGGAAAGAAAGAATCGCACATTAAAGGAGATGATGAATGCGTTGTTGATAAGTTCTGGTTTGCCACAGAACTTGTGGGGGGAAGCCATTCTTACGGCTAATCGAATATTAAATCGAGTGCCCCATAGCAAAACACAATCCATTCCTTATGAACAATGGAAAGGAAGGAAGCCCAACTTGAATTATTTTAAAGTGTGGGGGTGTTTGGCAAAAGTGCAAGTTCCTAAACCCAAAGGGTAAAGATAGGACCGAAAACCGTTGATTGTGTTTTCATAGGATATGCGACAAATAGTAAAGCATATCGATTTCTAGTTCATAAATCAGAAAATCCCGACATTCATAATAATACGGTTATAGAATCAGATAATGCTGAGTTTTTTGAAAATATATATCCGTATAAAAAGGAATGTGAGTCGTTTGGTGAAGGATCTAAACGACCTCGGGAAGAAACAAAAGAAAGTACATGTAATCAGGAGAATCCAAGACGTAGTAAACGTCAAAGAACGTCTACTTCATTTGGACCAGATTTTGTGACTTTCTTATTGGAGAATGAGCCTCAAACATTTAAAGAAGCTATGACTTCTTCGGAATCATTGTTTTGGAAAGAGGCAGTCAATAGTGAAATAGAATCCATATTGAACAACCATACATGGGAATTGGTTGATCTTCCTCCTGGAAATAAACCTTTGGGTTCTAAATGGATTTTTAAGAGAAAAATCAAAGATGATGGCACTATTGATAAATTCAAGGCAAGGCTCGTAGTCAAAGGGTATAGACAACGAGAAGGTCTAGACTACTTTGATACATACTCTCCAGTTACAAGAATTACGTCCATACGGATGTTAGTAGCATTAGCTGCAGTGTATGGTCTTGAAATTTATCAAATGGATGTTAAGACGGCCTTCTTAAATGGAGAGTTGGAGGAAGAAATTTACATGGAACAACCTGAAGGGTTTGTGGTTCCAGGTAAAGAAAAGAAGGTATGTAGACTTGTTAAGTCTCTTTACGGACTAAAACAAGCACCCAAACAATGGCATGCAGAAATTTGACCAAACAATGTTGTCAAATGGTTTTAAGATAAATGAATGTGATAAATGCGTGTACATTAAAAATGTTCCAAATCACATAGTCATTGTTTGCCTATATGTGGATGATATGTTGATAATGAGTAATGACATTGCCAACATAAATGCTACTAAGCGTATGCTCAATAGCAAGTTTGATATGAAAGACTTGGGAGTTGCTGATTTAATTCTGGGAATTAAGATCAATAAGACTCCTCAAGGTCTGGCATTGTCACAATCTCATTATATTAAGACAGTACTTGAAAAATTCAAGCACTTGGGCTTTAAAGTTGCAAAGACTCCAATTGACGTGAATCTTGCATTAGCAAAGAACAAAGGCCAAAGCATATCACAATTGGATTATGCTCGTGTATTGGGATGCTTAATGTATATCATGAATTGTACACGACCAGACATAGCTTGTGCTATAAGTAAACTGAGTCGATATACGAGCAATCCAGGCCAATCTCATTGGATGGCAATGAAACGAGTTTTGGGATATTTAGAACATACCCAGAACTTTGAATTGCACTACAGTAATTTCCCTGCGGTGATTGAGGGATACTGTGATGCAAATTGGATCACCGGTTCAACTGATTCTAAGTCCACGAGTGGATATGTATTCACTATTGGTGGAGGAGCGGTATCTTGGAAGTCGTCCAAACAAACATGTATTGCCCGCTCTACAATGGAGGCTGAATTCATAGCCTTAGATAAAGCCGGTGAAGAAGCTGAATGGCTCCGGAATTTCTTGGAAGACATTCCATTTTGGCCCAAACCGTTGGCACCAATATGCATACATTGTGATAGTCAAGCGGCAATTGGAAGGGCTGGGAGCGTCATGTATAACGGTAAATCTCGTCATATACGACGAAGACATAAAACCGTTAGGCAATTACTCTCTAGAGGAATTATCACAATTGACTATGTAAAGTCAAGTGATAATGTGTCGGATCCACTTACAAAAGGCCTAACTAGAGAGGTAGTTGAGAAATCATCAAGGGGAATGGGGCTATGGCCGAGAACAAGTCATTGTGGCGGTAACTCTACCTAGAAGACTGGAGATCCCAAGATCTAGGTTCAAAGAGATCAAACAAAGTCATTAATGACGGTTCAACATTGTCAAATAAAATTTTAGTCCATTCTCGTGATGAGACAATGTTCAGTACCAAGGATAAAGCATTAAGGCTTTTTAATGATTTCTAAATTTGATACGGGGTATATCAAATAGTGTATCTACAGGATGACACGTTTAGGAATCACCTATTTAAGTGTGAAGTGTGAGCCGCTTCAAGGAGAACTCTGTAAGGCCAGTTCTCTATGCACTTATGAAACCAGGCGGTGTTCATGGCTGAAACGAACACAACAATGAGAACCAAAGACGGTTAAGGGTTGATTGTGTGACTTATGGTTGTCTAGGTATACACCAAAGATCGACGGTTCAAAGATATCAAATCTACCGATTGACCGAGTATATCCGACATAAGTTTACTACGGAAAGTTCAAAGGGAAACCTACTTATCCAGATGCAATTAATCCTTGCTTGTAAATCACACAGTTTTTCATGCATACTTCCGTGATATAGCCATTCCCCATTCATGTGGGGGGATTGTTGAGGTTTTATTTTAAGATGTAATATTCTTAAAATTAGGGTGAATGGGAAATGGAGGGAAAATGAAATTTTGAGTAAAATTTTAAGTTTCCCCCTCTTAACAATGAGACATTGTCCCATATTGGAAGTGGAAGACATTTTTGGTGGGTATATATATAATTGCTCTTCTTGTAGCTCTTAAAGAGTTAAGAAGAAAGCAAGCCTCGCGCCGTCGTCGTCGTCGCTCGCTCGGCTCGGCTTCGGCTACGGCTACGGCTTCGGCTTCGGCTTCGGCTTCGGCTTCGGATTCGGATTTGGATTTGGATTTGGATTTGGATTTGGTCAAATGATCGATTGATTGATTAATTTTTTGGACCAAATTTATTTGTTAATAGTAAATATTAACGTAAGATTATCCGTATTTGTAAACGGATATTTTCCAATCCGTGTATTGATAATTTGGCAGCCGGATAATGGTCTTCCCACCATGAAGTGCTTGCTCCACAAACATGAAGTGCTTGCTCCACAAACATGTAATGCTTGCTCCACCATGAAGGGTGGACGTTTGGTCTTGCACTCCTTCTTGGCTGCTATATATATGAGCAGCAAATGTTGAAGAAAGATACTCAACTCAACATACAATTCGCTCAACAAATTGGCTATACATTGCATTCCTTCCTCTCAGAACTTCCATACGTTTTTCTGAGTATATACTCCTTCGTTCTGCATTGTTTTTTTAACTTCAAACAAAGCAACTGTAAGTGTGATTTGCTACCGAACTTTGTGTTCGCCGAAACACTGGGGTTTGAAGTACCGCTACACCAGTGTGTTATTCGTTCTATCCTGGAAGGAAATAATCCATTACCTTGGGTACTAGGAGGGGATTAAATTCCTTAAGGAAACACTGTGAATTCAATGGGCTCGAATTTATTATTATTGTTTCATTACGTTAACTTATATTTTGCAGAATTAATATTTACAAATACAGAAATATTGACGGGAATAATATATATGCCCATTTGACACCTCCAAGTGACAAGACAATAACCATCTTGACACAAAGAAGACGTATGTATGGGAAAAGAGGTGGATAATTGGAGTGAGCTATTGCACGTGCTAATCTATAAAGATTGTTGGATATTGGTGTGACAAGATATGTTGTTAAACCAATGGAGGAGCCCATTAGATTAGAGTTAGTAATATGAATATGAATATGAATATGATAGTGATGCCAATTGCCAGCTTCGTGTTTCAAACCAGCCTAATCATATGAAAACCGGAAAGTGTTTGGTGGTGACTACTGAGAGTTTCTTTGCATTTTTAGTCCAAAGAAGCAAATTCGGCCCAATAAACGCCTTGGGCCATAAATTTAAAATTAGAATATACCAAGAATTCATGATATATGTTCAATTCATACTTTACTGACTGTATTTTATTGAAATTGAGATAATATTCTAGGGAAATTTAAGAAAGAAATAAAAACTTTTGAAACAATTGTAGTCTAAAACAAGCCATATATTTATGGCTATAAATCATCTCATTAATAGTTGATAAGTTTAAAGTCATTCTTTTTAAGACATATCAAAAGGAAGCACATGACATAAATTAATTGACACAGAGGGAAGTAATGCACTTAGCTACTACATTGACATCCACTAGGAGTAGCATGATCTGAATTCTTCTTGTTTGAGACTAACTCTTCCTTCTTCCTTATTCTCACCTCACTAAGAACACCTCTAGCCCATTCAGAAAAATAGGTCTTATTGTATCCAATTTTGGCACCTTTATAAACGGCCATGCAACGCCTATCGTCGTCCGAGTAAGGGCAGGGTTCACCATCAGGGTCACGCCAAGCTCCCTCGTGTTTCATCCCCGACCAGCTAGCTATCCAGTGATACACATATTGGCCTACACCTGCAAGTTTGAGCCACCCTTTGGGGAAGAATTCCAACACACTGCTGTTTCTGTCCATGAGGAACATGTTTGTTAATTGCGCTCCATGTGGGGATATCAATATGTCTGTCATACTCATCACCTTCACCTGCACATGTTGTAATAAATAAGCTTTGTCTATGTAAATATACTAGAGTATATGAATTGACGGATGAATGCAAAATATCAAGTAGCATCATTATGTTTGTACATTCACTTTAGATCCAATGTTTGTTAGTAGTTTTTTTTTTTTTGGGTCTGGTTAGAGATTTATATGTTTGTAGCAAATGTAGAGAACTTCTAATCTGATGATAACTTGTTTGGAATTAGTGCATAACTGTTCTTTTATTAGTATGTCTGTCAAACTTGAGGTTCTTTTCTATAAATCAACAGAACTATGACTCTAGCACATGGTCATATGGCTTAACACACTCACCAAGAATTTCACCATTGTTTCCAGGGAACTACGATTCTAGCACATGAATCATGACAGAGCTAGGATAATTCAGAAAAATACATCAAGTTTTATTCAGTGGCAGTTTTACATACTTGAGGATAATAGCTAAATGTTAAATTCTTAAGGATTAGAGACCCAAAACAAAGTAAAAATAAATTGCAGATAAGAGTAGAGAAAAAAAGTATAATAATGATACTTTTAATAATGGATTTATAATGGGAAGTGATATGACTATTTTTGTTACCGAATGAACCTAGACGCTTTACACAATGAACATGATTGTTTCTTAGTTGTGTACATAACTCATATATAGATAACAGATTTGTAGGAATCTCTTGTATTTCTTTCCTTAGTTAGCACTTGATGTACATGTATATATATGTATCACGACATGGAATAATATACCAATTTGATTCTTCCATACCTTGTTAATTACAAAGTGCCATATCTTTACATGGTATCAGAGCCACATGGCTCCGCCGGAGTTGAGTTTGTCTCGCCATAGTTGACCAAAAATTTCCGGCAGACACGTGAGGTGCGCGTGTGGTCCATTCTTTGTCCAGCTTTGTTCTCCGAGATTAACACGTGAGACTCGGACAAGGTTGTATAACACCAATTTTGGTCAAGTTTGAGTTCTACTATTTGATTTGTTTTTGGGATACTGAAGTAGTCGCGGAACAATATTCTTGCATCTGATTGCTTGTTTTGTGAATTGGTATTTGTTGGTTCTTCCTTGTAAGACGCTTTGCTACAATTTGAGACTTGACATTATCTGTTGGGTCTTCCATTATCAGAAACTTTGTTGGTCTCTGGTTTGATTTGATTTGGGAACAAATTTGTTTGGTTCTCTGATTTGATTGAGTGGATTATTGGAGTGGAGTTCTGTTAAATAGATTATTGACTTCGTATCTACCAGATATCTCTTTTGGTATCTTTTAGCTTTGGGGACCTCTATTAATCAGTTTGTTATTCAAAGGAAAAATGATGGTAAAGAATAATAATGCTACAACTCCTAGTCCAACAATCTTGGTTTCGGATGAGTTTCTAAAATTCCTTCAATATCATAAATTAGTTAAGGAATCTTCTTCAGTTACTGCCTTTGTTGGGTTAGATAAAACAAGTCTTATCACCCCTTCCAATAAATGGGTGATTGATTCAGTTGCCACAAATCACATGAGTAATCTAAATATTTTTTCTAGCTTTCGCTCACATAAAGCACCTTCTCCAGTTATTGTAGCTGATGGATCAACTTATAGCAGTGTTGGATCTGGGACTGTTAAACCAACTTCCTTTATTACCCTGTCATCTGTATTAAGTCTACCAAACTTGGCCTTTAATTTGATTTCTGACAGTAAAATTACCAAAGACCTTAATTGTTGTGTTGCATTCTTTCCTGATCATTGTTTGTTTCTAGATCTTACAACGAAACAGGTTATTGGTAAATGCTATTTATTTGGTGATCTCTACATCTTTGATGAATGGGAGCCACAATCTATTGCATGCTTTAGTGTTGTGTCTCCCTTTGAAGCACATTGTCGATTGGAACACCCCTCTTTGCCTTTGTTGAAGAAGCTCTATCCCCAGTTTTATAATATTTCTTCATTGGATTATGAGTCATGTCGATTTGCAAAACACTATCGCATCTCGTTAAGTCCAAGGGTTAATAAACGAGTTGAGTCAGCTTTTGATTTAGATAATTCTGATGTTTGGGGACAATGTATGTAACACTCCCCAAATCTATAAAAGTTTCAAGACACGCTAAATATAGATTATAATTTTATAATCTTAAATTATACTTCTATTATGGATTTAAACCCTTGTGATTGATTTTTTTAGTTACTTCTCTATTTATAAATAATTGGATATACAATTAGGGGAATATTAATAATTTTAATATTATTAATTATTAAAAGCAGGTATAACTAAATACTACTTAAGTCAAAAAAAAAAAAAAAAAAGGAAGCACGTGCCAAGCTAAGCCCATAAAGGGTTGTTGGACCAAATAGAATAGCCTTATAAGAGGCGTAAATAGCCTTACAAGAACCAAACAGAATTAACATTTTGTTTGCTCAAGAAACAGAGGCAGCGAAATTCACGCATGCAATGAAAAATTCTATGGTTTTTTACAAATCACTAATTCTTTAACTCAGGTATATAAAATTTCCTATTGTCAATTATCCTAAGGTAGTGGTATATAAGAATTGAATAGTTAATTCCCTTCTTTCTCTGTATCAACAGTAAAGTTCCGTGTTTAGGTGCGAAACTTTGAAATTAATTAAAATACATTGGTTGTTGTAGAATCGATTGTTTGACTGGTGTCAATTGGATTGGGGCCTACGTATTGGCTCGAGAAGTTTTGAGGTGAGTTGATATAACCCTTTACTAAAGTGGTTTAACTCGCAAAAGTACGCATACAAGGTGTTTGATGAATTGCTTAAAAAGAGTTTATATTTACTTAATTAGAGCGAGTGAGTACCTATTAACTTAGAATTATTCTACAAAAAGTTTAGATGATTTATTATGATATATGTGCATAAATTTTCAGATTTTTGTGTTATTCTTATATGCCATTTTCATGTTAAAAATTTATGAAGAAGCAAGAATCTTTAGAAATACTTTTGAATATTTATTTCATTCTTATGCCATGCTTTACATTTAAAGATACTAGTATGAGTATGTATAGGATGTTCCAGAAATGATTTAGACTTGAAAAGTCAAAAGAAGAAGTTTTAGAAATAAAAGATTTTTGGAAGTATCCTTTATTCTGAGAAGGAGTCATCATCCAGGCCGAGGGTCCTGATCAAGGCGTTGACTTCCTGAAACTACTTGTGCCAAAATAGGGAGCACACGAGCCGAGGGTCTCGTTGCTGAGAATTTACTTAGCTAGGCTAAGGTATGATACATGAGCGCTGAGAACCATGAAGCGAGTGGCACCTCGTGGATTGGGCCTATTCGATCAGGTTGGGATCGAACCTGTGCCGATTACACGGTGACTAAGACAGAAATAGGTCAGGATAGTTGGAACTCCCAAAGTATAAAGTGAAGTATTTTTTTTATAAGAAAGAAAAAGAAAACAATTTCTTTTAGAATATTCATAAACTGCTATTATGCAATTATTTTAGAATTGTTCTTATAAACTTTATGTTTTACATGCATTTAGAATCTTTGCTCGTAATGTATATGTTATTAAAGCTTCGTCACCTATCGTTGAGACTCACTGAGTACAATGGATGGTACTGACGTTCTCTTTTGGGAACCTACGTTGGTCTGCGGTACAACGTAGGAACCGATTTTGGCAGGCTATGGGTTAGGACTTCCCTCACTTCCAGTGCTATTGGTGAACTCCACTTTTGTTCGTGGAGTACTCCTTTGAGTCGTCATTATTTAACTATTTCTTTGTTTACTTAGAGAACTGGCCATGAAATCTCATGTCCTGAGCAGTGCATCAGTTTATCAGTAGAGACTTCATAGACACAGTCGGTGGGTTAAGATTCAGATGTTTTTGATAATAACTTAGCAATATTTCATTGGTTACTATGAATAAAATTTTGGAGTTGGTTTATTTTAAATATTTAAATTAATTAAAAGTATTTGGTTACAGTATTGCCTTGTGGCATATAAAGTTTGAAGTTATAATAAATTTGATAAGCGTAGATGGTTCGCTCGGCCATGTATAGTGATCGGGCACCGGTCCCGCCTTGTTCAGAAAATGGGTCGTGACAATGTCTCGTTGTTTCCAAAACTAGGCATAAGTATTTTGTCACTTTTGTAGATGATTTTTCTCGAATGACTTGGATTTACTTTATGAAGAGCCGCTCTGAAGTGTTTACTCACTTTTCTACCTTCTATGTTGAAGTCAAAACTCAATTTGATGCTTCGGTGCGTATTTTAAGAAGTGATAACTCTAAAGAATACATGTCAGAGTTATTTAAGTCGTACATGAGACAACATGGTATACTACATCAGTTTTCATGTGTTGATACACCCTCTCAAAAAGGAGTTGCTGAGAGGAAGAATTGGCATCTACTTGAGACAGTTCGGACACTTTTGTTCAAAATGAAGGTTCCTAAACAGTTATGGGCTGATGCGGTCTCTACAGCTTGCTTTCTGATTAATCGCATGTCGTCTACTGTTCTTGGTGCCTTGGTGGTAATGTGCCTTACAATGTTCTTTTTCCAAACAAGGCATTATTTCTGGTGGAACCTAAGGTATTTGGAAGCACATGTTATGTTCGAAATGTTCGACCATCTGTTACCAAGTTGGATCCCAAGGTATTGAAGTGTGTTTTCCTTGGCTATTCTCGCCTTCAGAAGGGGTATCAGTGTTATTCTACTAAACTTGGCAAATATTTGATGGCAACTAATGTGGTATTTTCAGAGACTACACCATTCTTCTATGCACCTCCCATTTCTACAAGTCAGGGGGAGGAAGATGAGTGGCTAGTATATCAGGTTACCCGTACTTTGACAAAACAACGAGATGATGTTCCTCCATCTCCTAGTTCATCTATCGAGCACCAATCCACTATTCTGCCTTCAGCACCTGCTCCAATTGTGTTAGCAAGACCGCCAATTGTTCAAGTTTACTCGCGGAGGCAACAGATGAATGATACATGTTCTGCACCAGTTCCTTCATCATCAGTTCCTTCATCATCAGATTTGCCTCCACCTGACCCTCCAGAAAACCTTGACCTTCCAATTGCTCTTCGCGAAGGTATACGTACTTGCAAATCCACATATTCTATTGCTAATTTTGTTTCCTACGGCCACTTGTCTCCCGCATCTAGATCTTTGATTGTGTCTCTAGACTCTATTTCTATACCCAAAACGGTAAAGGAAGCTTTGAATCATCCTGGATGGTCTGAAGCAATGCTTGAGGAAATACATGCCTTAAAGAAAAATCACACTTGGGATTTGGTGGATTTACCCAGTGGAAAGAAAGCAGTGGGATGCAAGTGGGTCTTCACGGTTAAAGTTAATCAACGGCTGGATCTATTCTCTTTGTTGTATATGTAGATGACATTGTTATTACAGGGAGTGATAATACAGGAATCTCTTCTCTCAAGTCTTTCTTGCATACTAAATTTCATGCAAAAGATTTGGGACAACTGAAATACTTATTGGGAGTAGAAATAACTAGAAGCAAGAAGGGAATTTTTCTATCTCAAAGAAAGTATATTCTTGACTTACTAGCAGAAATTGGTAAGTTGGCTGCCAAGCCTTGCAGTACTCCAATGGTTCCTAATTTGCATCTTATGAAAGATGATGGCGATCCATTTAATGATCCAGATAGATACAGAAGGTTAGTTGGGAGATTAAACTATCTCATTGTGACTCGTCCAGATATTGCTTTTGCAGTAAGTATGGTTAGCAAGTTCATGTTCGTGCGCCCACAGTTAAATATTAGGAGGATTTGGAGCAGATCCTATGTTACTTAAAAAGAGCTCCTGGACTTGACATATTATACAGCAATCACGGTCATTCTCGCATTGATTGTTTTGCATATGCAGATTGGGCTGGATCCATGATTGATAGAAGATCTACTACTGGTTACAGTGTATTTGTTGGTGGAAACTTGGTATCATGGATAAGTAAGAAATAGAATGTTGTATCTCGGTGCAGTGCAGAATCCGAGTACAGAGCTATGGCACAATCAACATGTGAGATAATGTGGATACATCACCTTTTAACTGAAATTGGGTTGAAGCATCCTACTCCATCAAAACTTTGGTGTGATAATCAAGCAGCACTTTATATAGCCTCAAATCTAGTGTATCATGAAAGAACCAAACATATTGAAGTTTACTGTCATTTTATTCGTGAGAAGATTGAGGAGAACTTGATTTCCACTGGCTACGTGAAGACAGGAGAGCAGCTAGCTAATTTGTTCACTAAAGTATTGAATGGCACTCGAGTTGATTACCTTTGTAACACGCCAGGCATGATCAATATATATGCTCCAGCTTGAGGGGGAGTGTTACAGAATGAACCTAGACACTTTACACAATGAACATAGACTGTTTCTTAGTAATGTACATAACCCATATATAGATAGCAGATTCGTAGGAATCTCTTTTATTTCTTTCCTTAGTTAGCACCTGATGTACATGTATATATATGTATCACAATATGGAATAATACACCAATTTGATTCTTCCATACCTTGTTAATTACAAAGTGCCATATCTTTACAATTTTAAAGGGGAGAGAGGACTAAGGCAGGAGGATCCCATGTCTCCCTTGCTATTTGTTCTTGTAATGGAATACTTGACTAGAGCTCTTAGCAAAATGAGTGAGCTGCCCGACTTCCATTATCATCCAATGTGTAAAGAAAATAAACTAACACATCTGATCTTTGCTGATGATCTGATATTGTTTTGCAAAGGGAACATATCTTCTATAAATAGAATAAGCTTGTAGCTAACTGGAAAAATCTAACATATTCTTGGCAGGTGTTGATGAGGATAACCAGCAGAGAATACTAAGCAACACAGGATTTTCTTTAGGCTCACTGCCTATAAGATACCTAGGCTTGCCTCTCTCCTCTAAGAAATGGAACAAAGTGGAATGCCATGCACTGGTGGACAAAATCACAGAAAAATAAGACGTGGTTACTCCAAATTACTCTCTTATGCTAGCAGAATACAAGTTATCAATGTTGTTCTCTTCTCTATTTACAATTTTTGGGGAGTTATTTTCATCTTGCCACAAAGTGTGGTTAAGAATATTGACAGGATATGCAGAAAATACCTGTGGAAAAACTCTGTAGGCCAAAGGAAGTTATCCCTTGTCGCATGGCAAAGGGTCTGTATGCCTAAGAAGTATGGGGGCTTGAACATTAAGGAATGTAAGCAGTGGAATATCACTTCAGTTGGCAAACTGTTATGGTAGGTGGCAACCAAGAAAGGTGTCCTATGGGTGAAGTGGGTAAATGAAGTTTATATGAAGACATGTCGAAATATTTGGGATCATCAGCCCCCGCAAGATTGTAGTTGGTATTGGAAAAAATTGAATGCTCTAGAGGAGCATATGGATCAAAATGGTATAGTAGAGGTGTCTATCAACTGACTGCTAGTGGCATGTACTCAGTGTCAAGCAACTACATAGCGTTGATGGGGAATATGACTAGGTTGAGGGAAGGAGAGCTGATTTGGAGTGCGGTGATGCTGCCTAGACAAAGAGTGATCACTTGGCGCTAGCACTCCAGGACAAGCTACTGACGAAAGAAAGACTGGTGAGACTGAATATACCTATAAATGGAGATACCAATTGCCTGTTATGTGATCAAGTTGCTCCTGAAACTCATCAACATTTATTTGTAGACTGTAAATAGATAAATAATGTAAGGGAAGCAATGATCAATTGGTCAGGAATACCTATTCCATCACAGACTGTTAACAGAAGCTTACAATGGATTAAGAATAGGCATTGGAGCCAGTTTAGGAAAGAAGTAGCAGCAACAATACTTTGAGCCATGATCTATTATACCTGACAAGCTCGGAATTGGAAACTTTTCAGGAAGATAAATGTAAATAGTGCTTTTATAGTGACACAAATACAGAAAGAACTTAGGGAGAGAACTAGTATGTTAGCAGGTTCTAGGAGAGGTAGAAACTGTCTAGTTTTGATACAAAGACTAATTAGAGTGGTGTAGTTGTTATGCTGGTACTTGAGATCTAGATGTTCTGATCAAATAGGATTGGAATAACTGGATGCTCCTAGTTAGTAAATCATTTGGTTGTTATGGTAAATATTCACATATTATTGCCAAAAAATGGGGGGGGGGGGGGGGTATCTTACATGTACTGATAAGGTAAAAGAACTTTACATTACCCATTATTATGAAAAGGTTGCTATTCCCGCAAATATTGCTGTATTTGTAAATAATAATTCTGCAAAATATAAGTTAGCGTAATGAAACAATAATTAATTCGAGCCCACTGAATTCACAGTGTTTTCTTAAGGAATTTAATCCCCTCCTAGTACCCAAGGTAATGGATTATTTCCTCCCAGGATAGAACGAATCACACACTGGTGTAGAGGTACTTCAAACCCCAGTGTTTCAGCGAACACAAAGTTCGATAGCAAATCACACTTACAGTTGCTTTGTTTGAAGTTAAAACAATGCAGAACGAAGGAGTAGAAACTCAGAAAATCGTATGGAAATGCTGAGAGGAAGGAGTGCAATGTATAGCCAAATCTGTTGAGCGATTTTAGGATTTCAGTTTGTGTGTTGAGTGTTGAATGTCTTTCTTCAACATCTGTTGCACATATATATAGCAGCCAGTGTTGAAGAAGACCAAACATCCACCCTCCATGGTGGAGCAAGCATTAGCTTGTTTGTGGAGCAAACACATTCATGTTTGTGGAGAAAGCACATTCATGGTGGGAAGAGCATTAGGCGGCTGCCAAATGGTCAATACACGGATTGGAAAATATCTGTTACAAATGCGGATAATCTTACGTTAATATTTACTATTAACAAATAAATTTGGTCCAAAAAATTAATCAATCAATCGATCATTTGACCAAATCCAAATCCAAATCCAAATCCGAATCCGAAGCCGAAGCCGAAGCCGTAACCGTAGCCGAAGCCGAGCCGAGCGAGCGACGACGACGACGGCGCGAGGCTTGCTTTATTCTTAACTCTTTAAGAGCTACAAGAAGAGCAATTATATATATACCCACCAAAAATCTCTTCCTCTTCCAATATGGGACAATGTCTCATTGTCAAGAGGGAGAAACTTAAAATTTTACTCAAAAATTTCATTTTCCCTCCATTTCCCATTCACCCTCATTTTAAGTCTATTTCATCTTAAAAATTAAAAACTCAACAATCCCCCACATGAATGGGGAATGGCTATATCATGGAAGTATGCATGAAAAAACTGTGTGATTTACAAGCAAGGATTAATCGCATCTGGATAAGTAGGTTTTCCTTTGAACTTTCCGTAGTAAACTTATGTCGGATATACTCGGTCAATCGGTAGATTTGATATCTTTGAACCGTCGATCTTTGGTGTATACCTAGACAACCATAAGTCACACAATCAACCCTTAATCGTCTTTGGTTCTCATTGTTGTGTTCGTTTCAGCCATGAACACCGCCTGGTTTCATAAGTGCGTAGAGAACTGGCCTTACAAAGTTCTCCTTGAAGCGGCTAACACTTCACACTTACATAGGTGATTCCTAAACGTGTCATCCTGTAGATACACTATTTGATATACCCCGTATCAAATTTAGAAATCATTAAAAAGCCTTAATGCTTTATCCTTGGTACTGAACATTGTCTCATCACGAGAACGGACTAAAATTTTATTTGACAATGTTGAACCGTCATTAATGACTTTGTTTGATCTCCTTGAACCTAGATCTTGGGATCTCCAGTCTTCTAGGTAGAGTTACCGCCACAATAACTTGTTCTCGGCCATAGCCCCATTCCCCTTGATGATTTCTCAACTGCCTCTCTAGTTAGGCCTTTTGTAAGTGGATCCGACACATTATCACTTGACTTTACATAGTCAATCGTGATAATTCCTCTAGAGAGTAATTGCCTAACGGTTTTATGTCTTCGTCGTATATGACGAGATTTACCATTATACATAACGCTCCCAGCCCTTCCAATTGCCGCTTGACTATCACAATGTATGCATATTGGTGCCAACGGTTTAGGCCAAAATGGAATGTCTTCCAAGAAATTCCGGAGCCATTCAGCTTCTTCACCAGCTTTATCTAAGGCTATGAATTCAGCCTCCATTGTAGAGCGGGCAATACATGTTTGTTTGGACGACTTTCAAGATACCGCTCCTCCACCAATAGTGAATACATATCCACTCGTGGACTTAGAATCAGTTGAACCGGTGATCCAATTTCTATCACAGTATCCCTCAATCACCGTAGGAAAATTACTGTAGTGCAATTCAAATTTCTGGGTATGTTCTAAATATCCCAAAACTCGTTTCATTGCCATCCAATGAGATTGGCCTGGATTGCTCGTATATCGACTCAGTTTACTTATAGCACAAGCTATATCTGGTCGTGTACAATTCATGATATACATTAAGTATCCCAACACACGAGCATAATCCAATTGTGATATGCTTTGGCCTTTGTTCTTTGCTAATGCAAGATTCACGTCAATTGGAGTCTTTGCAACTTTAAAGCCCAAGTGCTTGAATTTTTCAAGTACTGTCTTAATATAATGAGATTGTGACAATGCCAGACCTTGAGGAGTCTTATGGATCTTAATTCCCAGAATTAAATCAGCAACTCCCAAGTCTTTCATATCAAACTTGCTATTGAGCATACGCTTAGTAGCATTTATGTTGGCAATGTCATTACTCATTATCAGCATATCATCCACATATAGGCAAACAATGACTATGTGATTTGGAACATTTTTAATGTACACACATTTATCACATTCATTTATCTTAAAACCATTTGACAATATTGTTTGGTCAAATTTCGCATGCCATTGTTTGGGTGCTTGTTTTAGTCCGTAAAGAGACTTAACAAGTCTACATACCTTCTTTTCTTTACCTGGAACCACAAACCCTTCAGGTTGTTCCATGTAAATTTCTTCCTCCAACTCTCCATTTAAGAAGGCCGTCTTAACATCCATTTGATGAATTTCAAGACCATACACTGCAGCTAATGCTACTAACATCCGTATGGACGTAATTCTTGTAACTGGAGAGTATGTATCAAAGTAGTCTAGACCTTCTCGTTGTCTATACCCTTTGACTACGAGCCTTGCCTTGAATTTATCAATAGTGCCATCATCTTTGATTTTTCTCTTAAAAATCCATTTAGAACCCAAAGGTTTATTTCCAGGAGGAAGATCAACCAATTCCCATGTATGGTTGTTCAATATGGATTCTATTTCACTATTGACTGCCTCTTTCCAAAACAATGATTCCGAAGAAGTCATAGCTTCTTTAAATGTTTGAGGCTCATTCTCCAATAAGAAAGTCACAAAATCTGGTCCAAATGAAGTAGACGTTCTTTGACGTTTACTACGTCTTGGATTCTCCTGATTACATGTACTTTCTTTTGTTTCTTCCCGAGGTCGTTTAGATCCTTCACCAAACGACTCACATTCCTTTTTATACGGATATATATTTTCAAAAAACTCAGCATTATCTGATTCTATAACCGTATTATTATGAATGTCGGGATTTTCTGATTTATGAACCAGAAATCGATATGCTTTACTATTTGTCGCATATCCTATGAAAACACAATCAACGGTTTTCGGTCCTATCTTTACCCTTTTGGATTTAGGAACTTGCACTTTTGCCAAACACCCCCACACTTTAAAATAATTCAAGTTGGGCTTCCTTCCTTTCCATTTTTCATATGGAATGGATTGTGTTTTGCTATGGGGCACTCGATTTAATATTCGATTAGCCGTAAGAATGGCTTCCCCCCACAAGTTCTGTGGCAAACCAGAACTTATCAACAACGCATTCATCATCTCCTTTAATGTGCGATTCTTTCTCTCCGCAATCCCATTAGATTGGGGCGTGTAAGGGGCTGTTGTTTGATGAATAATTTCATATTCTAAACATATTTCTTCAAAAGGAGATTCATATTCACCACCCCTATCACTTCTTATCATTTTTACTTTCTTGTTAAGTTGCGTTTCAACTTTATTTTTGTATTGCCTGAATGCGTCTATTGCTTCATCTTTACTATTCAGTAAGTAAACATAGCAATATCGAGTACCATCGTCAATAAAAGTTATGAAATACTTCTTTTCACCGCGAGATGGTATTGACTTCATGTCACAAATATCTGTGTGAATTAAGTCTAAAGGATTTGAATTCCTTTCAACTGACTTATAAGGATGTTTAACATACTTAGATTCCACACATGTTTCACATTTTAATTTTTCGCATTCAAACTTGGGCAGTACTTCCAAGTTAATCATTTTCCGCAAGGTTTTATAATTGACATGACCCAAACGTACATGCCATAAATCATTTGACTCAAGTAAGTAAGAAGAAACTGAAATATTATTATTATTTTTCACAACCATTACATTCAGATTGAAAAGGCCCTCGGTGAGGTAACCTTTTCCTACAAATATTTTATTCTTACTAATGACAACCTTGTTGGACACAAAAATGCACTTAAAACCGTGCTTAACAAGAAGTCCAGTAGAGACTAAATTCTTTCTCATTTCGGGAACATGAAGGACATTGTTCAAAGTCATGACCTTGCCAGAAGTCATTTTCAGAAATATCTTCCCATATCCTTCAACTTTTGCTGTTGAAGCATTTCCCATATAAACTGTCTCTCCGGGTCCAGCAGGAGCATAAGTAGCAAAAGCTTCTCTAACTGCACAAACATGGCGAGTGGCTCCTGAATCAAACCACCACAGTTTAGGATTTCCCACCAAGTTACATTCAGAAAGCATGGCACACAAGTTATCAACATCATCATGGTTTACTACCATGTTTGCTTGACCCCTTTTCTTGTCTTTCTTCGGAGCACGACACTCCGTAGATTTGTGTCCGGTTTTCCCACAGTTGTAGCAGTTTCCACTGAACCGCTTCTTGCTTGGGTTGTATTTCGGACCAGAAGCCTTCTTCCTCTTTTTGTTAGCTTCAACAATATTTGCTCCCATTATTGTTGAATTTCCACGGCCTCTCCTTTCAGCAGCTTTATTGTCCTCTTCGATTCTCAACCGAACAATGAGATCTTCAAGGGACATTTCCTTTCGTTTGTGTTTCAAATAATTTTTGAAGTCCTTCCACAATGGAGGCAACTTCTCAATCATTGCTGCTACTTGGAATGCTTCGTTGATGACAAGACCTTCAGCAAGTAGATCATGAATAATCACTTGCAATTCCTGGACTTGGGTAATAACAGACTTGCTATCTACCATTTTGTAGTCCAAAAATTTTGCGGCAACGAATTTCTTCATCCCGGCATCTTCAGTTTTATATTTCTTTTCAAGCGCATTCCACAATTCTTTTGACGTCTCCATGCTACTGTATACATTATACAGATTATCATCCAGTCCGCTAAGAATATAATTCTTGCATAAAAAATCAGAATGCTTCCACGCTTCAATCACGAGAAAGCGTTCATTCTCTGGAGTTTTATCTGGCAGATCAGGAACATCTTCCTTGATGAACTTCTATAGACATAACGTAGTTAAGTAGAAGAACAGTTTCTGCTGCCAGCGCTTGAAATCAATCCCGGAAAATTTTCTGGGTTTTTCTGCCGGTGCCAACGCCGGTGTTCGGCTTGTCGATGCGTTGGCAGTCACCATCGGAACAGCTTGGTTTTCGCTTTCAGTCGTCATTTTTTCTGTAAAAGAATGACACAAACAAACGTTTAATAAATGTTTTCAAACTGGAGTAAAAATCACGTAGATTTTAATCTTCCAACAAAACGCCACGAAGGCTTTACTCTCCAAAATGGGAGTACACAAAACCACAAAGGTTTTAGTTTGCAGAATAATAAGAATAACACAAATACAGAAATAAATATTAAATTCCTTAAGATTGTTATTCCCGTCAATATTGTTGTATTTGTAAATAATAATTCTGCAAAATATAAGTTAGCGTAATGAAACAATAATTAATTCGAGCCCACTGAATTCACAGTGTTTCCTTAAGGAATTTAATCCCCTCCTAGTACCCAAGGTAATGGATTATTTCCTCCCAGGATAGAACGAATCACACACTGGTGTAGAGGTACTTCAAACCCCAGTGTTTCAGCGAACACAAAGTTCGGTAGCAAATCACACTTACAGTTGCTTTGTTTGAAGTTAAAACAATGCATAACGAAGGAGTAGAAACTCAGAAAATCGTATAGAAATGCTGAGAGGAAGGAGTGCAATGTATAGCCAAATCTGTTGAGCGATTTCGGGATTTCAGTTTGTGTGTTGAGTATCGTCCATCCTCCATGGTGGAGCAAGCATTAGCTTGTTTGTGGAGCAAGCACATTCATGTTTGTGGAGCAAGCACATTCATGGTGGGAAGAGCATTAGGCGGCTGCCAAATGGTCAATACACGGATTGGAAAATATCCGTTACAAATGCGGATAATCTTACGTTAATATTTACTATTAACAAATAAATTTGGTCCAAAAAATTAATCAATCAATCGATCAGCGACGACGGCGGCGCGAGGCTTGCTTTCTTCTTAACTCTTTAAGAGCTACAAGAAGAGCAATTATATATATACCCACCAAAAATCTCTTCATCTTCCAATATGGGACAATATCTCATTGTCAAGAGGGGGAAACTTAAAATTTTACTCAAAAATTTCATTTTCCCTCCATTTCCCATTCACCCTCATTTTAAAACTATTTCATCTTAAAAATTAAAACCTCAACAAAAGCAACCTATACTTATCTTTTATAGAAAATTAAAGTATTTAATGATAGACATAGAGTTTACCTGTTCACAAAAAGTGAGATTACTGGAGTAAGCAACTATGAATCTGCAGCCCTCCACCTTCTGACATTCCTTCTCAAAGATTTTAATCACAACTGATTCATTCTTGAAAGATCTCGGTCCAGTCCTCATATACATTGTCATTCCGATCACCGGCAATCCCCCTTCGTTCACCTCCGACAACCTAACTTCTAAGCTCACATTACAATAAATTCTGGCCTTACACCTTAGTAAATCATATACTTCTATCCTTTTATGTCTAGACATGCCCCCTTCATTATGTCTCATCACCACAGCATCCTCAAAACAAGAAGCATTCATGTTTTCAGATTCTTCATTTCCATAATTATTTGTTTCAATATGAAGTGGTTCACCAAATGTAGCTTCCATTAAAGATTTCAACCAAGGTCCCATTTTAATCCTAAGTTCACCCCAATGGTACAAAATCCATCTAGATGGAACAAGTGAACATTGGTTTTTAATATGCCATGCTACAAATGGTACCATAGCTGACAAGCCATGCCAAATGTTATCATAATTATAGTGATTGTAAGATACAAATATGAGACCTTTTTTTAAGGTGGAATTGTAAGGCAATGTTTCAGGCCATGCTAGTGCATAGTAATTCCATGCACCATCATGAGTGTCATTACCTTTAAGGCACAAAACTCTACCTTTTGATGCATTTGAAGGGAATATTTGGTATTGGACTTCACCTTCTTCATGTGTGTCATACATGGAACTCATGAACCATGTGTGTCCTTGTTGAGCTGTGGAGGAGTAACGTAAGTCTTTCAGAGGAAGAAATGTAACCGACTCGCGGAGTTTCATGGTCATTGATTTGGTGAGATTATCTTGATCATTGTTGCAGTTGTGGTCACTATTGAAAGTTGATATGCTTGTAGTTGTGTTGATGATGACTTTTTGCCACTGATTCAAGAATGTCCATGATGGCAAGAGAGATGTGGAAGGAGAAGAAGATGGGGTTTGTAAAGATTGGATTTGGAAAACAATGAAAAGAATGGCACAAGTGATTAGGAAATAGATGGAGAATTTGGGTGAGTAGATTGAAAAGAGTGAATATGTCTTAGAATGTTGTTTGGGATGGTAAGGCTTATACTTATGATTACTGATGGTTCTTTCTTGTTGTGATAAGCCTACTGATCTGGTCATTTTTGGCATAATAAAAGGAAAGGTATTAAAGGTGAAGCTTTAATGAAGTTTGAAAATGGAGATATCTGTTGATGATAATGGATTTGAGTACTGAGAAAAAACACAAAAATAAAAGTATATATACATGCATTCCTTGTGCAGGAGAACTTATGAGTAGGAACGTGGGTAATGTGAGGATATGAGCCTAATTTTGTCACCATTAGCTTTAAAGGGATGAAAAGGAAACAGACGTTTTATGGCTAACCAAAAAAAAAACAAAAGAAGAGATGCTACTAATTAAAAGTACTATAGGAGTTTAACCATTATTTTATTACTGTAGTACTCCTATCATTTTCAAAGAATTTGGGTTTGGACTGTGTAAAGTGCAAAGCACAGCCACCATTTTGAATTAATGAAAGTACACCTGATTCCCCACTTAATTACAATGCAACTTTCAGACCCAATAAACTAACCACCCTCCGGCCATCGGCAACCTCCTACGTCTATTGTTATTATTATTGTTGTTATTTTAGTCAACGACATTATTTTTTTTTTATTTAACCGATGTGTTAAGAGTTGACGAGTGATGCGATGTGTTAAGAGTTGACGAGTGATGCTCCCAAGCGCGCGCACACCCCAAAAAAAAAAAGACCCCTCGGAAGAAAAAGATAATAGAGCAGTGTAAGGCTCTCCTGAAATGAAAGACCCTGTTTTACAATGGCGCGTGGAAGTGGTGTTCAGCAACTATTATTAGATCTAGCAGATCTCTTATTATTATCACAAGGCTACTTTAAATTTCTCAAACTTCTTTAGGCTGCAGTGGAACGAACAAGGGGAAAAGGGACAGAGAACACAGCTAAAGCATCACAGACCTTGTATTGAAGCAAGTCTGAAGCTGCAACATCTTCACATTCTAGTCCTTAACATTATTTTTCAAATGATAGCTATGAGGATGAAGAGTTTCAACAATATGGAATTCATATTAGTATGTTTTGAACCTAGAGCAAACTACACAATCACTTAGTAAGGATGCCCATCAGATCAGTTATTCCAAATAAATACACATAAGTCTGGCTAAATAGACTAAACAAGTCAAGAATAATTGCAGAACTTTTATGAACCAGTCTCGGCTAAAGGCGCAACCCAACAGTAAATCGCCTACAATGAACTGCCAATTTATCTAGAAGCAAAATTAATTAGTATAGAAAAAAGTACAACTCTTTCATCCATGATTATTGTCTCTCTATGCTGCTGCATACAAATGCTTGCAAGCATTCTCAAATTAATATGTTTGATCTCATGGTCATGCTACTGTGATTCATCTATAAGGTCACAGCCTTTCTGAATTAGAAGCAATTGGAAAGCTGCAGCTCTCTCTTCCAACCCAACTTCGCTATAAGCCTTTAGAAATCTATTGCAGCTGGAGCTATCAAAATCTGTCGCAGCAGATTGCTTCCACTGATCAATAATTTCTCCAACTTCCTTCATATGTCCAAGCATGAGATATGATGAGAGTATGCAAACATAATTTCTGCAAGTCATTTTTTGATTAGTCATCCGTAAGGATTTCCAAATTTGATCAAGCTTGTCTTTATTTCCCAATGCACCATAGAGAATAATAAGAAAGTCATATGATATCCACTCTCTTTGTGTGATACCCTTCTCAGATTCAACTACAGAGTTCGATCCTGAGTTTACAAGGTTACCTGAGGTGATATATATTTTAACAAGATTCATATATCTTAACCAATGTTCACCAGAGTCAGAGCCAAGACTTATTTCATCAAGAATCCGTCTCACCTCATCAATGTTTAGAGCTGCAGCACATGAACTTACCCACAGATTATAAGTAAATAGGTCTGGTGCAACCTTTTGAAGTTTCATCTCCTCAACAGAAAGAGGTACTTTCTCTAGCTGTCCAACAGACATGTACAAAGTCATCATCTCATTATAAGTGATAGTGCTCAGAGAAAGATTTGCTTCTTTCATTCTTTCAAACAGGTCCTCAGCTTTGTCAGTTAATCTCAAACTAGCATAGGAGTGGAGGAGAGCAGTATATGTTTCAGTAGTTTTTACAGTGGTAGGAAGTCCTTCAAAATAGCGTTCAGCAGAATCAATTCCAAAAACTTTGGTCATCAAGTCAATGCGGGTGGCATAGTCGGAGTCCAATGCTTCATCCTGATTGTGGTAAACCAGCCATTCTGAGATCTGCAATGCTATAGGATGCAAATCAGTACTTATGCAACAAATACGGACATTTACATTAAATTAGCAGTTCTCATTTAGTGTCTGGATTCTTAATGTGATAAAAGCGAAGTGAGGTCTCAGGTTCCCTTGACAACTGTCAGGCCAGGGAAGAGAACTGCATAACCTAGCAAATACAACTCCAGTTCGTATAAATTCCTTACGTAACAGTCCTCATCCCTAATCCAGGTACACTACAGAACCATTTCTAATTCAATGGCAATGCATCCCTACCTAATCCAATTGGAGCACCAAAGGTTCCCTAAGGATAATATATTTCTTGGAACTGGTGTTGTTTTACAGACACGTCAAAGAGTATAAAGAACTCTAGGCAGAATTTGATTCTCAGGTAGTTTGTGCAGCTACAGATGTGATTACTTCCAGTAGTTATACAATGAATGATTTGCAAGGTGAAACAACTATCTCCTACCTACAAGTTTTCCGAAGCAAAATGGCTAACATGTTCAGATATATTCATGGAATTTAAAATTTCATGTTCTTTTCTTCTTCAAAATATAATTTAAAAAAACTCAATGTTCTCCGTCTTGTGGCCAACTAGAGACTTACCTCAGAAATTTCCTGAAAGTTAACTGAACAAAACTGTATGATGACATAGTGTCAGCATAACTAATCTTCACACAGCAGAGGTTTTTATTCAGGGAGTTTATGGTGGGAAGGGAAAAAAGGGGAAAACCCTCTGAACTAGTTGAAATTTCAGACATCAGAACATAAGCAAAGAGAGTAGAGTTAAGGAAAAAGCTGAGGATATGGCGTGCACATATTTTTTTTTTTTTTAAAAAGCTCTGAACTAGATTTACAGTTCTTTAGTTAACCAATTTTGGCTCTATTTTCAACCTGTTCCTAATATTGGAAGTGAAATAGCAGATAAAGTATAAAGCAAACTCACTGATCCATCACTGTCATCCACTGGCTTATAGATGAATCTCACTTTTTAAACTAAAAACGGCAAAGTTGTATCAGTTCTCGACCAAAGCAGTTGTTCCCATTGCTTCGATGAATCTATCGCAATCAATCGCTAACTAGCCTTCACTACCAAACTAGTGGGAGGGCTTTATGATCCTCTCTGAACTTTCCTCTCTATATCCATTTCATTCCAATGCAAAAAAGAAAAAAGAAAAATAATTTATCTCGGCAAACACCGGAACTGTATAAGTGCAACAACAACAATTAAGTCTCAATCCCAACCAATTGGTATAGCCTATATGGATCATTTGCTTTCATTGCGTCCTGCTCCTAGTTTTGTCTGCATTGCTTTCGAGAGAATGTGTAGATCTTTTGAGGCAACTCTCTTCATTTTTTGTGATACCAGTGGAGTTATGCTAGATTGCACGCACCTCGACTATTCAATTGGGTACACATATCCTTTCACTAGTACAGGTACTTGGTAACTTCGCCTATTAAAACTTAGACAGATTGAAAGTAATCAGCTAACCTTTTTCCCTTTACTGGTATTGTGATGCTGGTCTCCCATGATCTTCATTCCAATTTCATTGACAGGTAAGCTACCCTAAGATGCTTCCATTCATAAAGTATTATTTTAGGTCTACTTTGTTCCCTGCCTCTAATCATGAGTGTTGCATTTACATCAGTGCATAAGAGATCTACATAGTGCTCTCGGTGCGCTCTTCCGTTTCACTCACTATATTTTAATTCTATGTGTTCCATCTTCATCTGCTTGAAATAGAGTGGAATGAGCATCGAGGATTAATATAGTCGACCCTAACAAGATTGGGATCGAGAAGTACATAGTTGAATAATTGATTATTTTACCTCTTCATCTATCATGCTATTCTCCTTGGAAGACTGAACTTAAATACCCCAAATGTCTTCTTTGGCACCACAATTCCTTAATCTTACATCCCCTCAAACTTTGGTTGGATTTATTGCTAAAAGCATTTAATCAAATTATGTTAATCTCATTTATGAAATCTTTGGATGAAATAGTCTAATTACTGGTAATTTCCTTTTATTTTTACCTGGAAGTAAAAGATACAAAAGGGGGAAAGACAAAAATCTAGAGAAGATTGAAAAGAAGAAAAAGAAACCTCGAGGGCGTGCTTGAATCTGCGTGAGTTGCGGAGTTGTTTGGAGATGTGACGGAGGTCAGAGATGGAGACTTGTCGGCCGTCAGTGACCCATTTCTGAAGGACGTTGGTGGCGCTTCTTTTGGGTAATCTAAGACTGAATATTCTGCTCTTTAAATCATCTCCCGTTTCACCATTTTCTTCCTCCGCACAGTTAGAGGAGGGGTCTTCATAGACAACTTCAGTTGTTGAACTAAAAGATCTGAATAGACTCCTTTCTCTGCCACCAGCTTTTCTGAATTTTCCAACAGAAAAATAGCTACTTAATCAGGTAAGTTTAAGAAAAACATAAAACAATATAAGTGCAGAAATATGGAGAGAAAAAGAGGGTGGAGGTGAATACCTTGTGAGAGTGGCGAAAATGGAGCGACCAGCCATGGAAACTACGCTTCTTCGAGCCCTCGGGAATCAGCGAGCACTAACTATAGCTGAAGGAATGGAGAAAATGACAAATATTGCCCATATGTTTTGCGGTAGGTTTAAAAGAGTACATGTGATATACAGAGTTAATATGTCAAACCCGCCTAAACTATAATATTTGTCGATTTTCTACTTAAAACTAACGACTGTCCCAAAAAACCCTGAACTATATTCCCTTAATAATAAAACACTCCGTCACTTATATGGTATATTGTATAAAATAAGTAGCCTAAGAGCGCGTCATTAAAATAGACCCACCTGACATGAACTAACGGCTAATTAGCCCCTCTTTTAAAAAAACTTATATTTTCTCCTCTTTTTCTTTATATTACACATTTCTTCTCCATTATTTCACCTTTCTTCTTCATTTCTTTACCTTTCTTTTCCATTTCTTCATCTTAATCCATTTGAAATTCTCCCTCTCTTGATTGAGTTTATTTTTTATCTTTCTCATTTTATCCATCCTTCATTGTTACCTAAATCTATTAGAAAGAAGAACACTCTTTCAAGTAAAAAGACACACTTCTATTTCTGGAACTAAAAAGGATTGCAGAAACTAAAAAGGGTCATATGATAACTTACAAGAAACCTTATTTGTGTTATTTAAGCAAGAAATTCCACTAAATAGTTTACATTAAAAGGAATACAAGAGAAAGGGAGTAACATTTTTGCTTCATTTGCTCTCATTTACACAGAAAATGGTTCCAAAGTGAAATTTTGGAACACCAAATGCAACAACTCCCAACCAAAGTAACCATTTTTCCGGTTCGTGACCAAATAGCAAAACCTCTGCCCTAAATAAATTAAGCAATTTTCAATTTTCTGTGTTCTATTGCTTCTTTCAACACAAACCCAAAAAAAATAAAACAGAAAAAATAAAATTTTTAGATTTTAAAAAAAATCGAAGAATTGATTGAACTGAAAATGAAGCAAATTTAAAGGAAAAGCAACCATATTTATAGTTCTTGATCAAACAACAAAACATCTATCTTATAAAAGTTAGGAACTTTTTCAATTATCTGACATATGTTGCTTCATTTCAAGAATAGGACCTGTATTAAAGCTATCTTCTTTAATAATCTTCAGAATCTTCAAACAATCTTCAGAACTAAATGAATATTCAGTACCCTAAACCCTAATTATTTACACTGATTCACCAGCAAAACCCTATATTTACTCCCGATTCGAAATAGCAGCAATAATAAGAAGAGAAATCGATGGTAGCAACAATAAGATTAAGGTAATTAAGAAGAGAAATCGAAGGTGTCCCTCATCTCCGATGAGAGAAGTTTTCAAATGAGAGCAAAGAGACCATTTTTACTGAGAAGAAATGATCGACTAGTAAGTTAAAATCTCCTTTTTAATTTTTACCATATAATTAAATTAACGTATGCTAATTAAGTCCATTTTAAGATTAAGGTAATTAATTATCTACGTGGCATACCACATGGAAGGTTTTAAAATTTATTTAGAGTGTGTATCATACGCACTAGTAAGATTAAGACATGGGGGTTTATTATGAAGAGATATAGTTCAGGGGGTTTTGGGGATAGTCAATAGTTTAGGTATGGAACTGACAAAGATCGTATAGTTTAGACGGGTTTGAGGGTATTAACTCTGATATATATCCTTCTGAGCAATTTTAGTTCTTTTAAGTTAGCCAAAATTGACATGTATGCTTATCTTAATTTATCACTTAATTGTGGTCAATTAGCAGGATTTGATGTAGGATAAAATAGGTAAACAACCACTTTTTTGTCTGCTAATTAGGATTTAGCCATAGTTTCAGAAGCAATTAGAATTTAGCCATTTCATATTAAACTTGATTAAAAATATTTTTCTTCTTTTCCTCTGTCTGCGTTGCTAGAGATTTCACGACATGAATGGAGTAGAAAGCCTATTCAATGAGCTATGGCCAGGACTCTAATAAAGTATAAAGAAATATTTCATATGTATCGCTAAAAGAAAAATAAACCCTAAATGAAATAGCAGAAGAATAAGAAAAAATATTATATTGCGGCGTGCAAACCATTCTCAATATCATTTCATTAATATTAACAACTCAAGACAATGGGTTCCAAAATCACAACCAAAAAGGAAACTAAAGCGTATAATCACTAAGGTAATACGAGTACAAATACAAAATGTCCAACAACTCAAGTTCATATAATATCCTCACATCGTAAGCCAGCACGAACCTCGACAAATATATAACGCAAGAATAGGCAAGGGCTTACACAATCGAATATAACATAATAAAGTGCAATAAGTAACATGTAAAGGCAATACAGGCTTGAAATAGTAAAGACATTCATCTAACACAGGTGAGAGCATATAGCAGGTAAAAACAGATAATACTCAAGGAAGGAATAAATAGAAACATATAACAATTAATGAAAGGTAACAAGTAAATGCCTAAATAACAAGTAAGAAGATATAACAATTAAAATATGTAACAAGATATAACATGGAATAAATGATAACATGATGGTAAATGGCACACCCCGCATGCTTGAATCTATGACAGCGCATATAAACTCGTCACCTTACATATACATCATCTTCACACATAAGTCAAGTAGCAAATAGACCAAACAAGTCATATTTCCCTCAAGTTAAAGTTAACCACGATACTTACCTCTTTTCGAAATCAAATCAACAATCAACCATGACTTTTCCTTTGGAACAAACCTCCAAACTAACCGAATCTAGCCAATTATAATTCAAACAATCTAAGCTTTATAAACTACCCACAAATGAAAAGGGTTCAATATTAACTAAATTAAAAAAGTCAACAAAAGTCAACCCCGGACCCATGAGGTTGAAATTCGAGATTCAGACCAAATTTCAATTACTCATTCACTCCCGAGCTTAGTTATGTGATTTATTTTGAAATCCGACCTCAATTCGAGGTCTAAATCATAATTTTATAAAATTCCTAAATTATACCCAAAACCTCTAATTTCTACCTTAAAACTTATAGATTTGATGAAGAAATTCATGGACAAGTAATTGAAATTGATTGAAAACTAGTTAAAGTTTCTTACTAATGGTTGGCTATAATCCTGTATTTTAGTCGCTTATTGCACTTTAATTCACTGCACTTCACTTGTTTTGAGCTTTAATTGGCAGTGTTTTGCACTTATTATGTATTTTATGCCTTGTAGGAGTAATTCTGAGTGATGTAGATGTTGTGGAGCTAATTTGAGCTATTTGGAGCTTTGAAATCTGAGTAAAATCCCAAGAGATTAAGTCGGGATCGTGTTCGGGGGTCGAGGACCAAGCCTGGACGTCAAAACGTAAGATTTGAGCCGTACTCAGCGAAATTTGCACTAGTGTGACGCAGTGTGCGAGGCATAGTGTGACGCAGCAGTGTATTTTGGAAGCCTGATGAATTGTTGAGCTCTCTAGATTTCCCCACTAATGCCCCGCATGGCGCTTCACCCCATGCGGCGCGCCTGTGCAATATTTACAAAACCAATGTCCTATTTCGGCTAGGAGAAGGTGGTTTCGTCTAGGCCCGATCCTACTTGGTATAAATACATGAAAAACATATTTTCTGGACTTTTGACACATATATAACCTAAGAAGGCTAAGGAGGAGTTGGAAGAACACGAGCACATGGATTTCATCATTCCTTCCCCACTCAAGACACGAGTTTGGATTGAATTTATGTTTTCCTATACTTTAACTTTATTTGTGATGAATTGCTCCATATCTATAGAGTAGTTCTCTTTAGGATTTGATGGATTTGGTGTATTGATGATTGTTTGTGGATTATAACTCTAGCTTTATGTATTGAAGCGTTTTTGGATGATTTAGTTGTTGCATTTATAGTCACTTGTTCATGTAATCGAGAGAGGCATAACTTGTGATATCTTTACATTATATTATTGGTTGAGTTCGTTAATTCTTCTTAGTAATCGAAAGAGGCTAGTTGAATCATTGATTAAACCTAGTTAGGAGGATAATCGAGAGAGGTTCTCCTAAAGACCAATCCACTATGCATTCTTGCATATCTTTACGTGCTTAAGTAGGTTCATCTTGTGAAGTTAAGACTTAATCGAGAGAGGAGTTTTGTCATGACCCAAAACTAGCCTGTCGTGATGGCGCCTAACATGGTACTACGCAAGCCGACACCTCAAAAACATTTCCAACACTTTTAAGTAAACAATGAAATAACACAGGTTTAAAGCATCAAAACTCTCAAAAACTAGATAGCGGAAATTCCCAACATCGGGGTGTCACTGAGTACATGAGCGTCTATACAACACAAGTCTAGAAACACTGTCTATGAAAGGCTAAAACTAAATACATAAAGCTCAAAGATAGGGAAGGAGAGACAAGGTCTGCGAACGCCAGGTAGCTACCTTGGAATCTCCAAACGATCAAGTTGTGCAAAGAAATCAACATCCACTGTGACCAGTAACACCTGGATCTGCACACGAAGTGTCAAGTGTAGCGCGAGTACAACCAACTTAGTAAGTAACAAAACTAAATATTGGACTGAAAGTAGTGACGAGCTTCACGGATATAGTTAAATTATAGAAATTACAACATAGAAAGATAGGCATGCTTTCAAATTCGACAATTAAGGCCAAACAGTTAATTCATGTCAAGTTCAATTGAAACATGATATATTATCTCTCAGAAATTACATGATAATGATATATGCCAGCTGAAGTACAACAGTAATGAAATCAAGTGCAAAATCTCAGAGCAGCAGTCACTCAGTCCTCCCATGCACTCCAACCTCACAGTCGCTCATTCCTTACAGTCTCTCATTCCTCTCAATCGCTCAGCTCTCGTACTCGGCACTCGTACTCAGTAGGTACCTGCTCTCACTGGGGGTGTGTACAGACCATGGAGGGGCTCTTTTAGCCCAAGTGCTATAATGAGCCAATCCTGACATAAATCAATAGAACATGTTGTGGCGTGCAGCCCGATCCCATAAATATCCTCATAATCAAGACCTCGACCTCACTCAGTCATCAACCTCTCCAGTCTCTCGGGCTCTCAGTAATCATGATAATCAGTCCAAACAATAATGATATAATGTATTAATAATGAACAACAGAGATTGAGATGTAATATGCAAGTAAAATTGTGACTGAGTACAAAACAACAATTTAGCAGATAATTCAACATATACACGACCTCTGTAGGTCCCTACAGTGCCAACACATAATCTAAACATGATTTCCAACATGATTTGCAGTTTAGTTTCTATAACACTTGGAGAATATACAGATAACAACAGATTATTCAACTACACAGTTCCTAGGAATTTACCAAGTCACAATTCCTACGGTGCATGCCCACAAGCCCGTCACCTAGCATGTGCGTCACTTCAAAACCAATCACATGACACATAATACGGGGTTTCATACCCTCATAATCAAATTTAGAACTGTTACTTACCTCAAGTCGTGCAATTCCCTACTCCAACACACCCTTGCCTCGCGAACCGGCCTCCAAATGCCTCGAATGTAGCCACAAACAGTTTGATACAACCAACACGGGCTAAAGGAATAAATTCCATAAGAAAATACTAAGTTATTAATTAAAAAATAAAAGTCGATTCAAAATCCGACCCTCGGGCCCATCCGAAATCAACTCGAGGCCCCCAAGACCTCAACCAAACATACCAAAAAGTCCTAAAACACGATACGAACTTAGTCAAGACCTCAAATCACCTCAAACAACATCAAAAAACATGAATCACACCCCAATTCAAGCCTATTGAAACTAAGAAAATTCCAACTTCTACAAACGACGTTGAAACCTATCAAATCTCGTCCGATTGACCCCAAATTTTGCACACAAGTCACAAATGACACTACGGACCTACTCCAACTCCCGGAACTCCAATCCAAGCCCGGTAACCACAAAGTCCATTCTCGGTCAAACTTCTAAATTTCAAAATTTTGCCATTTCAAGCCTAATCCAACTACGGGCCTCCAAATCACAATTCGGACACGCTCCTAAGTGAAAAATCACCCAACGGAGCTAACGGAACCACCAAAACTCCATTCCGGAGTCGTTTACACATAAGTCAACATTCGATCAACCTTTTTAACTTAAGCTTCCAACCTTAAGACTAAGTGTCTCAATTCATTCCGAAATTTCTCTGGACCCGAACCGACTACCCCGACAAGTCCCATAAAACAGTAAAGCATAAAATGAGAATTAAATGGGGGAACGGGGCTACAACTCTCGAAATAACCGGCCGGGTCGTTACAAGTTTTTGCTGAACATTTGAACTAATAATTGAGTGAATTCGAGAGACTCAGTTAAACATTAGAAGTGAATTACCTAGAGTTAGATCCCAAATAATTATCTTGCACCTATCCTATCAACCCCTATTTTCTCCCATTGATAACTTTCTTGCTTACCTTTGTTGCGATTGTTATTAGTCAATAGCTTTAGATTCTTGATTAATTGTAGTTAGAAATCATAAAAATCTCAATTGTTAATCATCTTGGATAGCAAAAAAGCTAGAAATTATGAGAATATTGTTTAAATCCAATCCTTGTGGATACGATATTATATTATACTATATTTGATTAGCGAGCATAATTTAAGTGTGTGTTTTGAGCTCGTCAAATTTTAGCGTCATTGCCGGGGATTGGCAATCAATAGTGTTTGAAATAGTTTATAGTACTAATTCAGGAATTTTTTTTCTTTTTATTTTATTTTGTTTGTTCCTTTTTACGTTTGGTGTTGGTGACTGTGCGCAGGTTACAGGTTTAGATTGGTGCATGACTAGTGCTTCTACGAAAAAAGTGATACCATACGATCCAGAGATAGAAAAACAACTGTGACAGCAGAGGAAGGAAAGAAATCTCATTGAGACGTTAGGAAACGTTGGGAAATCCTCAACCAAATAACTTATGGCTGGAAACGATGATGATAATGTGGATTTGGATGCAAGAGAGGCAGCCCAACAACGAGAAAAAGCTGCAGGGGATGCTGAGGAAGCAGCTATTAGAGATGCACAGAATATCTGTGAAGAAGAGAGGGGGCTCAAACTTAATCAACATCAACAATTGCCTGGGAGACCACTCAGAGATTATGCTAGATTGGTCTACAATCAAGGATTATCCAGTGTTAGACCACCTCCAATTGCAACAAACAATTTTGAGTTGAAGCAAGGGTTGCTTCAAACCCTTCAAAATTATTGTGTCTTCAGAGAGAAGCCAAACAAAAATCCAAATACTCATATAATGGAATTCGAGGAGATTATGAACACCTTTCAATACAATGGGATGTTATAAGATACAGTGTACTTAAAGGCATTCCCCTTTTCACTTAAAGATGATACTAAAGAGTGCCTTCGAAGCTTGCCCAGTGGATCAATCAGAACTTGGGAGGAGATGATTAGAAAATTCCTTGATAAATATTTCTCCTCGGCTAAGACGGGCAAGATTAGAAGAGAAATCCATAACTTCTGCCATAAAGAGTCTAAAACTATTTTTGAAGCATGGGAGAGGTTTAAGGAGATAGTTACAAAGTGTCAACATAGCCGAATTGAACTCTAGATTCAACTTTGAGACTTTTGGGAAAGATTGACACCGGCATCACGTAGAACATTGAGCAATGCAGTTGGATGACCTTTGATGAAGAAGACTCTAGAGGGGATAGTTATAATTTCATGATGAGTTATCTGAAGATACAAATCAGTGGCCCTCTGAGAGTGCTGAAAGAAGAAGATCAACTGGTGTTCACCAAGTTGATGCTAACATATCTGTGCAGGTACAACTTGATGTTATGGCTAAGGAAATAAGGAAGCTGACCTTAGCCTCAATACAAAATGAGCCTCACGCAGCTTGTGACATATGTGGAAGAGGATACCATACTCATGAGTGTCAAGCCTCAACTGAGAAAGTGAATGTTGTGGGAAACTACAATTATAATGCAATAGGTCAGAGGCACCCCCGGCTTTTCATGGAGTTCACCTGGAGGTACAGCGAATGCTTGGAAATAAAATAACTCTAGACCCCAAGGATAAGGATCTCCAGCATACCAAAATCAGCAGAGGCAGCAATATTAGCCACAATAGCCCATTCAGCCTGGTCTAGAGGATCTAATGAAGTCCTTCATTATCAAGACTGATGAGAGGCTGGACGCCCATGGAGAAGCTATCAAAGAATTGGGCACTGGTTTTCGAAACTTAGAGAGACAAGTGGGACAGATTGCAACAATATTATCTGAGATGGATACAGGAACGCTCCCGGATGATAGTGCGAGAAATCCTAAAAAAACAGTGAATACAGTAACTCTGAGAAGTGGGCAAGTGTTGAAAGATCCCGCCTCGATCCAAAATGATGTGAAACTTGAAAAAGAAAGTGGGGAGCAGCTGAAGAGTGATGTTGATAAAAAGAAGAAAGGCATAATGAATGCGGAGAAAAAGAAAAAGGAAGAAAAATTGAGAAGTGAGGAACATGATTAGAGCAAGCATATGACTGCTCTACCTTTCCCCCAAAAGCTATATAGAGAAAAGGTGGACAAACAGTTTGGGATATTTCTAGATATGCTGAAACAGGTTCATGTAAACTTACCATTCACAGAAGTGCTCTCACAAATGCCTGATTATGCCAAATTCTTGAAGGAGATCCTTACAAATAAGAGGAAAATTGAGGAGACCTCAGTGGTCAAGCTCACAGAGCATTGCATCGCGATATTGCAAAACAAACTTTCACAAAAGTGTGGAGATCCAGAAAGTTTTACTATACCTTGCTCATTAGGAATTATCAATTTTGATAAATCTTTATGTGATTCGGGTGCCTCAATTAACTTAATGCCTCTATCTATTTACAGGAAACTGGAGAAGGAGATTGGAGAGATAAGGTCAATACCAATATCTTTGCAGCTAGCAGACCAAACGACTTTAATACCCGAGGGGATAGGGGAAGATGTGTTAGTTCGGGTGGACAAGTTCGTATTTGTTGTGGATTTTATAGTGGTGAATATGGAAGAAAATAAGGAGGTCCCCCTCATCCTAGGAAGACCATTCTTATCGACGGATAGAACAATATTGGATATACACGAAAGAAAACTCATGCTTAGAGTGGGTGAGGAGACTGTGACTTTCAATATGGATGTAGAAAAAGGGGCACAAAAGGAAAAACCAGTTGCAAGTGTTGAGTGGAAAGTGAAGGGCTCGAAAGAGAATGTTGCAGTGAGCGAGAAAGATAAGTATGGGGTGTACCCAAGAAAGGCCGAGAAGAAGCTATTCGCATGGATGTGGGCATTAATTCGGGCGTGAGGAATGGAGCATGACTTCGATTCAACCCCCGACTAGATATTCAGGGAAGTTTCCTTTACCTTTTGCTTTTTAATTGTGTGGCATATGGATATTCCACGACTTAAAGTGTGGGGTGAGGGATATGTTGTATGTATGTATGTATGTATATTAGTTTTAGTTTTTTTTGTTTTGTTAGTTTTAGTAGATAGAAAATGTTTTTTTGGAAAAACATTAAAATTTTAAAATTTTAGATTTTTTCCGACAATGGATATCATTCGACAGGTTTCTTGAGGGATTAAAGTCGAAAGAAAAAGACAAAAAGATTTTCTTTTGTAGGTAGTATAATAATTCCATCTTGGTTTTTTTTGTATTGCGGTTCTTTTTCAAGGGTTTTTGTTGAACCGGGTGTAGTTAGTTTTTATTTTTGTTAGAAATAGAAAACCTTGTGCTATCATTTGGATTGAAGGCAATATTTTTTAACTTTATTATACCTTGAGAATAGTAAGTTCTTAGTTGTGACGCTTAGGCTCAGTTTTTGACTCTTGTATAAGTACTTTAAAGTGTATGATCTTAACTTTGTTTAATTATTTTGACTAGAGTGTCTTGATGAATCCGATCCTGAGTGAGTTATGTGCTATGTACGTGTGAGGTTTTGTGTTATTTTGTGCATTGCATTTGATGTCTAGAACTTGCCCCGTGTATTTGCAAAGTGAAATAGTAGTTTTATTCAGTCTTGGAAGTGATATAGGCGTTTCTTTGTTGAACCAATGATATGTTTACCCACCTAATTGTATATACCTTAGTTAACCCCGTTGAGCCTGTAATCATGTTTCTTTGGCAACCACATTACAAGCCTTATCCATTTGTTTGAATTGACCATTTATTTGAACCTTGTACCTCTCGTGAGCACTTGAAGTTGCTATGAATTTTATAAAAGTTGAAGTGCGGGTGGATAGGTTTGTCTTTTGAATGGAACTATTGAAATAAGGATAAAGGTAAACTGTTTTGAAAAAGTAAGAGTCACTTGAATTAAATAAGAAAAGAAAAAGAAAAAATAGTTGTTTTGTTGTGAAAAATATTCCTTGATAGTGGTAATCTTGATGTATTTGTGCTTAAAGAATTAGGGAGTTAATGTATATTGATGTGAAGGTGGAGTTATGGTTTGACATAAGTGTGGGGTTTTGAAAGGTAAATTGTATGTATCAAAGTGCTTAGGGAGGTGTAGTCACTCTTATATCGAAATATATCCTACCCATCCTGCAGCCTACATTTCAACCAATTAAAGTCCTACTTGATCCTTGACTGAATGAGCTCGATTAGTTGAGTATTACACAACGAGCAAGCCTATGGTACGTCTTTTGTGGCATATGAATGTTGTTTTTGAGAGTGAGTGAATTCTTTCTATCTTGAGTTCTTGATTGCTCTTAATTTTTATGGTGTGTGGAACTACTCTCTATTGTTGTGTGAGAGCACTTAATTCATGAAGGAAAGGTAATGCTATTGACCTCTATGTTAGAGTAAGTGAGCGAGTTGTGAAAAGTCTGTGGTACTTGTGAGTCAAATCTTGAGGCTAGAATGTTACGGTATTATACTTAATCTGTTTTAAATATTCTTGGTGTGATGAGTTATGAGAGTTGTTGAAAAAGGTCATGTTCTATGTGAAGTGTAGTTTGATCGCTCGAGGACGAGCAATGGTTTAAGTATGGGGTATTGATGGTGGGCTATAATCCCATATTTTAGTCGCTTATTGCACTATAATTCACTGCACTTCACTTGTTTTGAACTTTAATTGGTAGTGTTTTGCACTTATTGTGTGTTTTATGCCTTGTAGGAGTGATGTCGAGTGATGTAGATATTGTGGAGCTATTTGGAGCTTTGATGTCTGAGTAAAGGCCCAAGAGATTAAGTCGGGATCGTATTCGGTGGTCGAGGACCAAGTCTAGATGTCAAAACCCAAGATTTGAGTTGTACTCTATGAAATTTTCACTAGTGTGACATAGTGTGCGAGTCATAGTGCAATGCAGCAGTGTATTTTTGTAGGCTGATGAATTGTTGAGCTCTCTAGATTTCCCCACTAATGCCCTGCATGGCGCTTCACCCCATGCGTCGCGCCTGTGCAATATTTACAAAACCAATGTCCTATTTCGGCTAGGAGAAGGTGGTTTCGTCTAGGCCCGATCCTACTTGGTATAAATACATGAAAAACATATTTTCTGGACTTTTGACACATATATAACCTAAGAAGGCTAAGGAGGAGTTGGAAGAACACGAGCACATGGATTTCATCATTCCTTCCCCACTCAAGACACGAGTTTGGATTGAATTTATGTTTTCCTATACTTTAACTTTATTTGTGATGAATTGCTCCATATCTATGGAGTAGTTCTCTTTAGGATTTGATGGATTTGGTGTATTGATGATTGTTTGTGGATTATAACTCTAGCTTTATGTATTGAAGCATTTTTGGATGATTTAGTTGTTGCATCTATAGTCATTTGTTCATGTAATCGAGAGAGGCATAACTTGTGATATCTTTACATTATATTGTTGGTTGAGTTCATTAATTCTTCTTAGTAATCGAAAAAGGCTAGTTGAATCATTGATTAAACCTAGTTAGGAGGATAATCGAGAGAGGTTCTCCTAAAGACCAATCCACTACACATTCTTACATATCTTCACGTGCTTAAATTGGTTCATCTTGTGAAGTTAAGACTTAATCGAAAGAGGAGTTTTTGCTGAACGTTTGAACTAATAATTGAGTGAATTCGAGAGACTCACTTAAATATTAGAAGTGAATTACCTAGAGTTAGATCCCAAATAATTATCTTGCACCTATCCTATCAACCCCTATTTTCTCCCATTGATAACTTCCTTGCTTACCTTTGTTGCGATTGTCATTAGTCAATAGCTTTAGATTCTTGGTTAATTGTAGTTAAAAATTATAGAAATCTCAATTGTTGATCATCTTGGATATGAACAGAGCTAGAAACTATGAGAATATTGTTTAAATCCAATCTCTGTGAATACGATATTATACTATACTATATTTGATTTGCGAGCAAAATTTAGGTGTGTATTTCGAGCTTGTCACTTACCAATGAATTTGGGAAGAAAATCCTCTTCAAAAATTATCTCTAGAGAGTTTAGGGTTGAAAAATGGTGTAAAATTAGCAGTCTCGAAATTTTTCACTTTTACCCAGCTGCAGATGTCGCAAAAGTGATTCACTGTTCGTAAATGTGAACAGTGTCCGAGCATTACAATTATCGCAAATGAGAAATGCCGATAAGGCTTCGCAAATGCGAAGCCACTTACGTCCTACCAGTGTCGCAAATGCGACACAACGGTCGCAAATGCGATCCCTGCCCAGTTCGCAAAACCGACCTGACTTTGCAAAAGCAAAGTTCTACCCCCCCCCCAGTCCCCTTCACAAATGTGAGCAATCATTCGCAAAAGCGAGGCTCGCATTTGCGAGCAGTACCTCGCATTTGCGATATCTGCAAGCATTTGACACTAGCTATTCCAAGAGCAGTCCCTAACAATTCGCAACCTATCCAAAACTCACCCGAACCCCTCGGGCTCTAATCCAAACGTACACACAAGTGTAACAATATCATACAAACTCGCTTGCTAACTCAATTCATCAAAATAACATTAATTATCAAGAATCGATCATCAAAATTCAAAATTTTAAATTTGAAACTCATCACATAATGCGCTGAAACATGCTCGAGTCATCCGAGACCCCAACCAAACACGCGTATAATTCTAAAAATATCATACAAACCTATCGAAATCATCAAAATACTGATCCAAGGTTGTTTACCAAAAACGTTGACCATGGTCAACCGAAGCCTCATTTTAAGTCAAAAATTATAATTTCTTTAAAATTTCACATAATAGCTTTCTGAAAAATGACATAGACCACGCACGAAAGTCATAGACTATCAAATAAATCTATGAAAGGTCTCTAAATATAGAAAAAGGTGCTAGTACTTAAAATAACTTATCAGATCGTCACATTTGCCTTACTCTTAGTTCTCGCAAAGTCGCTGCTCATAAGAAGGATTTCTCTTATTTGTGCATAGGTGCACAACCTCTACACAAATAAACTCATACTATATATATATATATATATATATATATATATAGATAGATAGTAGACGGCTAGGAGTAGAAGAGTGATCATCAAGTTACACCAAATCTCGTAACTCTAGCTAATAAAGAAAGTAAACAAAAAAATTCTTTGATCCTCCAAGAAAGTAGAATTTACTTCCATAATTACCTCCTTAATATTGTTCCAAAGCCAACCCATAAAGATCTGTTAAGATTTTCAAACATAATCGTGTGATGGCCAGGTCAACATAGTATAAATAGGCGATTGTCATGCGCAAAAGGGAATCACATTCTCACTAGGACTCTGAGCTATACAAGAACCACCAGTAGGACCAAGGTTTGAGATTTAGCACGTGACATGTATGTTGATCATCAAAATTAAATTTCCATCAAATTTTCTCTTTTTAATAATGACAAATAGATGAATATGAAACTCCTTCATCAATTAATTTTTATTCACTTTTGTGCATCTCACCTCCCACTTTTGGCATCATCGAAAAGATAAAATAAGGTTAACAAATAGTTTTTTTGGAGAATAGTTTTCTTATGGCCACTTAGCTACACAACCGACAAATAAGAGAAAGACATTAAGCACAGTCAATCTAAGAATACTAGCCATCAAGAAGTAGAATAACAATACAAAATACGAATCACCAGGCAAAGTCATTTAAGACATTTTAGGCAGCACCAACAATCCAAACTTACCAAAGACAAAAATAATTTATTTGATATTATGGATGACTAGATATGGAGGAACCATTTCATTTTGGGACAGGTTTAAACTGGACTGAAGGGAAAAGGAAAACAAGATTCCTCTCTTCATGGTCCGAGTATGGCTGAACTATCTACGATGGGGGAGATAATGCATAGGGGAAAGTTTGGATAAAAGAATACGTTTTGCTTCGCTTTTTTTCTTTATAAATTTCAACCAACAAGAAAAAGTGTTTGAATTCCATATATGCTGCAAAGGCAATCAACATGAGAATAGCCTTCATCCTTGCCACTGAAGCAAAGGTCTCATTATAATTTACCCGTATTCTTGATTGTACCCCTAGAGCACAAGTCTGGCCTTATTCCATATCAAAATTCCTTGTTCATCCAGTTTATTTCTGAAGACCCGCTTAGTTTTAATAAGTGTCCTATCATTAGGTCTGGGAACCAGGTGCCATACATTGTTTCTTTCAAATTGATGTAATTTCTCATGCATAGCCACTATCTAATTTGCATCCTACAAGCCTCATTAGCATTCTTTGATTCAATGGTGCATAGAGAAGCATTGAATGTACATAGATATCTAAGAGATGATCTAGTCTGTTTCTGAGCTGGGGTCCGAGATTATATCTCAAGAGGATGACAACCCTTATATTTCCAAGCCCTTATTTGAGCCTGCTGACCTTGTTGATTTAGAGGCCCAAGAGGAGGAATCTCCTCATTCTGAGGACCAGCAGAAAGAATATGTTCTTCTAATCCATTATCTTCTTCCTCATCGGGTGGAATTGAGGTTTTCCCTAAATGCGATGCTTCATCTTCACCAATGTTGTCCTTCATTTTCTCCTATTTTTCACTATCAAGAAAGTCTCATTGACCATTAAGATCAGCCTTTCTTGCTAGATCAAGCTCTGGTCATCATTATGCATATTTTTCTCAATGGACTGATTAGATTCATCAAATACCATATGCACATTTTCTTCAATACACATAGTTCACTTGTAAAACACTTTACATGCCTTACTATGTGGCGAATAACCCAAGAACTCTCTTATCACTTCTAGCATCAAATGTTTCTAGAGCTTCCTTGCTATTATTGTGAACGTCACATTTACATTCAAAATCTCTAAGATGTGATACATTTGGTTTTCTTCCTTTAAGTAATTCGTAGGGAATTTTCTCCAATAATGGACTAACCATACATCTATTCAATAGGTAACATGCAATATTAATAGCTTTTGCCCTACTGAAGATCAACATGGTTCTCCCCCATATCTTCTGCAAACCTATTCTTTCTTTCTACTACTCCATTTTCTTGTGGAGTTCTGGGAGCTGAGAAATTATGATCAATGTCATGCATGTTACAGAATCCAGCAAATCTAACATTTTCAAATTCTGAACGATGGTCAGATCTAATGCTGACAAATTTAAGACCCAGTTTCTTTTGGATTGTTCTGAGAAAAATGTAGAAAACATCAAAGGTTTTATCTTTACTGGAAAGAAACAGGGTCCATGTATACCGGGAGTAATCATCAACTATGACCTAAATGTATCTTTTGGCACCTCTACTCATGACCCTAACATGAACACAAAGGTCAATATGGAATAGCTCCAAAGGTCTAGAGGTATTGACTACCTTTTTAGGTTTAAAGGAGGATCTAGCATGATTGCCTGTAACACATGCATTACACATTTTATCATTTTTAAAACTAAATTTTGTCAATCACACGACTAGGTCTTTTGATGCCAGTTGATTAAGCTGACCAAGACTCATATGACCTAGTTGTCTGTGCCACACAAGGGATCATCATCAAGCACACTGAGGCATGTAACCTAATTATCAGGTAGAGACATAATGGATACAATGTATACATTGTGATGACTCTTTCCCTTGAGTATTGTCTCACCATATTTTGCACTAGTGATAAGACACTCTGTAGAGCCAAACAGAACTCTAATTCCCCTGTCACATATCTGAGAAACACTCAGCAAAATAATTCAATCAAGTCACACAATATACATTTTCTATAGCTTAAGAGAGTGACTTATCAATATTACGTATTCATGTGATTTTCACTTTTCTTACCGTTACCAAAATCCACACTCCCTCCTTGAAAGGTTGTTAGTGAGAGGAAGCTTTTCTTACTTCGTATCATGTGCCTTGAACAGCCACTATCGATATACCAGTCTTGGTTATTTTATCTCACTTTAGCATTAAAAATGTACAAATCAAGGGTTAGATTTAGAAACCCAAACAAGTTTAGGTCCCCATTTGTGATTGAAATGATGAATCGGATATATTTTTAGTCCAGCTTGGTAAGTTAGACTTCATCACAAAGGAAGTATTTCTTTTAGTTTGACCTTGCACTTGAACCTTTTTATATTGAGCATTGAACAGTGATAAGCAAATTTTTTGTACTGGCCTGTTTTATCGAAATATGTACATAGCTTGCTAGATAAAGAAGTTGCATACTTAAGATTTATCCTAGGGAGAGGTTTATAATAACCTAACCCAGTCTTGTTTCTTCTATGATTTTGATTCAGCTATTCTAGAGATTTTGAGGACCTGTTCCACTTGGAGATTCTAGTTAGTTTGTATTTAACCTTATTTATATCCTCTTGAATTATTCTATTTCGTTCAATCTTGTTGTACAAGTTTTCCTTTGTTTGTTTCAAATCCTTTTCAAAATACTCTTGATTATCACTGATCTTATGTTTTCTTTTTCATGGTGCTTCTTTAACTTCTCATTTTCAAGTTTGAGATTTTTAATTTTAGATTTTAAAATGGAAGTTTGTTTCTCGGAATCTTGTTTTTCCATTTTGAGCTCAGACATGTTGAACTCAAGATTGTTAAATTGAAACTTAACAGTTGAAAAATTATTAAATAATTCTTCTTTGTCAGCACTCAGTTTTTCAATCTGATTAATTAATAGGAGCACCATGGCAAATAGTCTTTTCTTAGGAAGTAGGTAGAAGTTATGTTTAAGGTCAAGGATATTTATCTCCTCGTTACCAGCTTCAGATTCAGAGTCACAGATGGCCATCATGGATATAACTTCCTCAGTATTGACCTCTCCAGACCCAGCACTTATCAAGACCATTAGTTCCATGTCTGAGTGAGTTTCCTCATGCATTGCGATCATCTTCTTCCAAATTTCATTATCAGTATTGTATGTGGAGATCCTACTTAAATGCTCAAGACTGAATACATTGTAAAGAATCAAATTAGCCTTGGCATTTTTCTCGAGCATCATCCTATCATCAATACTGAATTCCTCTTTCGATTTAGCAACTTCCTCTCCTTTGTCATCACTCTTTGTCGGCATAAATAGACCTTGGAGTCATCTTTCTTCAACTCCATTTTCCTCATCTCATGTATCCTCAGCTTGCAAAAAGGTTTCCATTCTATCCTTTCACCAGCCAAAATGTTGTCCAGTGATGATAATTTGACTCTCTTGAAGTCATCTTTATTCAACTCCATTTTTCTCATCTCACATGTTCTCATATTTTCAACCAACTCATCCAGGGTGATTGTGCTCAATTCCTTCGCTTCTTGGATTGCAATGACTTTACTTTCCCACAAGGCAAGAAGTATTCTGAGAACTTTTCTTATCAATTCCTCAGATGTAAAGGTCTTCCCAAGTGATCTCAACTCGTTTCTAATGAATGTGAACATAGTGATCATATCTTGGATTGTTTCCAAGTCTTTCATGTAGAACAATTCATAGTTTCTCAAGAGAAACTCAATCCTGGATTACTTCACCTGAGATCTCTGTTTTAAAAGGCGTTTCTGGGGCGAGCCCCGGGGCGAGGCGTACCAAAAATGTCCCGGGGCGATGGTGTGGGGCGAAAGTCTCAGGCGTACGCCCCGCAATTTGGGGCGTAAGCCCGGGCATTCGAGGTGCGTTTTTTTTAGTAAGGAGTAAGCCCTAGAGACTTTTTTCAAATTAAAATAAAATTTGTTGAATTAGTCCTTCATATAATACCCAAATTCTCAAAAGTCAGTTTGGTAATTACTCAAAAGGTTTAAAAAGGAACTCAAAAGTATTAAATTTAAAAGTAAAGACCTTTTTATTGATTTAAGCTCTAATTCATGATTTTCTCAATTTTTTATCTTGTAAGCTAGTCTGCTAATATCTCCCAAAAGCAGCGGATATTTAAATTTTTTTATAAATACAAAGAGAACTATATTTTTCTTCATAGCAGCAAATTCAAAGTTCAAATTGCAGGTTAATCATCCTTTTTGTTCCTCCATATAGAAAACTTTATTCTTTTAGATTCAAATAACTTGTGCTTGTAAGTAACGTATAATAGATTGTTTGATTAGTTTTTTGTGGGGATGGAGGACACATATATATAGTTTTCTTCAATTTTTATGCACTTTTACCTGTTTATAAATATTAACTGTCATTATATTATTTTATAAAATATTAAAAATTAAATACCTATGGTGCTTACGCCCCGCTGAGGCATATGTAAAATGTACCGCCTTACGCCTACGCCTTTTAAAACATTACCTGAGATGTTCCTTCATGTGCAGTTTGTAGGTATCCGAAATTTCCTTTGCATCTACATGCAGAGACTCGGTTGCACTCATCATAACCCAAGACACATATGAATATCTTTTTGGCTCTGACATTTTTCTCCATGAGTTTGCAATCAATATCATTAAACTTGCTTCTTTCCTTGGGAATTTCTCTTCCTCCAGCATCAAGCTTGATTGGAATGTTTGGTCTATCCAAAATGATATTCCATAGTTTATAATCTTCAGCGGTTGAGAAGTTCTCCATCATATCCTTCCAACAGTTATAGTACTTTCCATTGAACGAAGGTATACGCGTGGTAAACTTACCCTCATTCATCCTAGGGTGCACTCATCTTGTAAGTATCTAAAATGTATAAGTCTCATAGTTGAGAGCCTGCCTTGATACCAATTGTTAAAGGGGGAGGGTGAATAGTGTACCGACCAATTAAATTTTTTCTTCTAGAATTTTATGTTTTCTCCAGAACATGGTTCTTCGACATGTTCTTGCACTTTCTATCACTAATAAATGCGAAAAATAAAAAAGACATGAATTTTATATGGAAAACTTCCTTGTTCATGGGATTAAAAATCACGATCCAAGTCTGGGAGTTTTTCACGAACTTCACTACAAACAAGGAGCAGGTTTAGATACAAAACTCTTTTATAACCTAAGAGACTAAGTGTAACGATCCGGGCGGTCATTTTGTGTATTATAGCTACAATACCCAATTTATTACTTCCTTTATGCTTATTTATGGTTATTTGACTTACCGGGGTGGTTGGACTAGTTTTGGAGAAGTTTCGAAGTGAATTGGGACACTTAGTCCCAAGGTTGGAAGCTTAAGTTAAAAAAGTTGATCAGAGTTTGACTTTTGTATAGACGACTCCGGAATATAATTTTGATGGTTCCAATAGCTTCGTATGGTGAATTTGGATTTAGGTATATGTATGGATATTGATTTGGAGGTTCGTAGGTTGGTTTGAGGCTTTTTGGCAAAAGTTGAAAAGTTGAAGGTTTGGAAGGTTGAGAGGTTTGAAGGTTAACTTTATTGATATCGAGTTTGAATTTTGGTTCTGTGAGTTGAAATAGGTTAGTTGTTTCATTTGGGACTTACATGCAAAATTTGAGGTCATTCGGAGTTTATTTAATATGGTTCTGCATTGGTTTTAGAAGTTAGAAGTTCATAAGTTCATTAGGCTTGAATTGATGTGCGATTCGTAATTTTGGTATAGTTTGATGTGAGTGAGGCTTCAAGTAAGTTTGTATTATACTTTAGAACTTATTGGTGTATTTGGGTAAGGTCCCAGGGGGCTCGAGGGCATTTCAAATGGTTGTTGGATGATGTTTTGGACTTGAGGAACTGCTGAATCCGTGCTTATGGTTTCCTTCTTCGCGATCGTGAATATAGGGTTGTGATCGCGTAGAGTAATTTCAGGCAAGTGAGTCTTTTTTCTTTGCGTTTGTGAGGATTTGGATGTGTTCACGAAGCCTTTGGGTTTTTGTTCATCGCGAATGCGGGCGATCAGACGCGTTCGTGTAGAAGGAATGGAGGGCATAAGGATGTCACATGTTTGTTCATCGCGATCGCGTAGCTTTTGAGTGTTGGGCATCGCGTTCGCGACTATGATGTCACGTTCGCAAAAGAAGATTGAGGGGCTAGTGATTTTTGTTCTTCGTGATCGTGAGGCACTTTCCGCAATCGCGAAGAGTAATGAGTGGGCAGACTGTTATACTCCCATTTCGAGGGTTAGAGTTATTTATTACATTTTGAGTTGTAGAGCTCGGTTTTGGACGATTTTGGAGGAGATTATCACGTCTTGGATCGGGGTAAGTGTTTTTGACTAGAATTTGTTCATTTATCATGATTCCATCCTTGTTTTTATCATTTATTTGGAAATTTGAAGTAGAGAAAATGGGAATTTTGTGGAAACTTTTCTAAAATATATTTGGTGATTTGAAGGTCGATTTGGAGTAGGAATAGGATGATTTTGGTATGGTTGGACTCGTATCGGAATGGGTGTTCGAAATTTGTGAGTTTTGATACGCGTGGGAAGGGCTTTTTGGAGTATTCATTTATGCGTTTTGAGGTAAGTAACACATCTAAACTTGAATTTGAGGGTATTTAACCCTGAGAACTACATTATATGAAATATATTGGGGTGACATACGCGCTAGGTGATGGGAGTGTATACGTGCACCAGTGTGTTCATGGTTTGGGGAGGTCTTTAGGCTATTACCGGGCTTGTTTTACTATCATACTTTATTATAACCTCCGCACTTGTTTGATTATTTGAGCTATAATTCATGTTAAACATCATGTCTAGGCTAAGTGCTATTTGTTTGAGACTTGATAGGGCCATTTTCTTGCTGTTTATGAGCTATATGCCTAAATTATACACATGTTCTCACTCATGATGCCATATCCGTATATGATATATCTGTCTCAATACTTCTTATTTGATTCCTCACATATTGTTGATGCCTCCTATTTGTAATATTGTTGAACTAAGTATCGTGAGATGTATTTATCTGAGACTTGAACGGTAAACAGCTGAGTTTGGGTCATAGAGCCGGTTTGGTACTGATTTTGAGGTAATGCGTACGTCAGACCCATATTGGGATAAGTGTTATTATTTTGGGGCGACGCGTGCACCGGCCTCACTATTGGGCTAAATGATTATGATTAGCAATTAGGAAGGATCCGCCCTCCGGAGTCTGACATACCAGCAGTGGGCGCATGCATAGTATTTTATATGCGTGCTTGATAATGGACAGTTATGACAGACACTCGTAAAGTTCTAAGTGTAAATAATTGATGGATCCACTATGTTGATTGACATCTATACTCAGCATGTAGGCATAGAGATTTACTTTTCTCATTCTAACTGATAATTGAAATGCTTTATCTGTGTTGGGCTTTAACTGTTATACTTGAAAGCATGCCTAAATTTCTTGAAATGTGAACAAGTTGAACACAATATCATTGAGCTACTTGTTCTACTATTTTCCCTTTATATTCTAAATTGTTACTGGTTATCGATATTGGCATCTGACTATTATTTCTGAGCTCGTCACTACTTTCAACCCAAGGTTAGTGTTGTTACTTATTAAATACATATGGTCGGTTGTACTCAGACTACACTTTGCACATCGTGTGCAGATCCAGGTGCATTCGGCCGGGGCGATTTCCAGAGTTGAGTGGCTATTAGCTATTGGGAGACTGCGGGGTAGTTGTATGTCATCCATAGTCCTTGAAGTTCTCTTTTAGTTATTTCTATCTTTATTTTTCTATTGTTCAGATAGTTGTATTTTAGGATTTTCCTTGTGTCTTGTTATTCAGCAGTACTCGTGTACTCGTTGACACCAAATTTTGGGGATGATTGTAGCAGTATTTCAGTTATCTTTATCAGATATTTCATGATATCTTTCCACTATTGAGGTTTTAGACCATGTTTAGTCGATTTTATTGTTATTATGTGACTGTTGGCTTACCTAACGGGTTGGGGTTAGGTGCCATCACAACTAGTGAATTTTTTGTCGTGACAAGTTGGTATCAGAGCACTAGGTTGGTTAGATCTTAGAGTCACGAGCAAGTTTAGTACAGTCTTGCGGATCGGTACGGAGATGTCTGTTCTTATCTTTATGAGGCTACCAAACTATTAGGAAACTTCACTTTCTTTCATTCTTATTGTGCGAATTTTTTATTTATGAAGTTTGAAACTTGACTCTTTTGTTCTCTTAGAGACGGTGAGGACACGTACTACCGATTCAAGCGGATGGGCACCAGTACCACCAGCTAGGGTCGCGAGAGGTTGAGGTCGTGGTAGATGCTACGGTGTGTCTCGCACTACAGCTAGAGCAATGTTTGTGGAGCCACCAGTTTTTCCAGTTGAGGAGCATGTCCCAAATGTTCTTGAGCCGGTAGGACCCGCTCAGGCACCAGCAGTACCTATTATTATTTGTAACGACCCAACTTGTCGTTTTAAGAATTTACGCCCCGTTCAATGACGTAAGGTCTCGAGCAGTTTCGCAATATGTATTATGACCTCCAGGTGTGGTCGAGTTTGATTTACTAAAGATTTGGAATTAAATTAAACGAACAATCCTTAATTTGAAGCTTAAATGGAAAGAGTTGACCTTTAAGAAAATGACTCCGGAATAAAATTTTGATGATGTCAATAGCTCTGTATGGTAATTTTGGACTTAGGAGCGTGTCGGGAAAAGTATATGGAGGTCTGTAGTGGAATTAAGCTTGAAATGCCGAAAGTTGAATTTTTGGGAAGTTTGATCGGTGGAGTTGAAATTTTGATATCGGGGTCGAAATATTATTCTGAAAATTTGAATAGCTTCTTTATGTCATTTATGACTTGTGTGCAAAATTTGAAGTCATTCTGGATTGATTTGATATGTTTCGGCACAAGATATAGAATTTGAAAGTTCAAAGTTCATAGATTTTGATTTGAGGTGAGATTCATTGTTTTGATGTTATTTGATATGATTTGAGGCCTCGAGTAGGTCCGTTTTATGTTATGGAACTTGTTGGTATGTTCGGCCGGGGTCCCGAGGTCCTCGGGTGAGTTTCGGATGCTTAACGGATCGAATTTGGATTTAGAGGAGCAGCTGAAGCAGCAGAGCTGCTAGTGTGATCGCACCTGCGCGAAAAAGGGCCGCGGGTGCGAGCTCGCAAATGCGAGAAATGAGTCGCGGAAGCGGAAAATTCATGGGCTGGCCAGACACCGCGGGTGCGAAAATGTTGCCGCGGGTGCGAAAAATTGGCCGCTGATGCGAAAAATTGGCCGCGGATACAAAAGCCGCGGGTGCGAAAAACTTACCGCAGGTGCGAAGAAATCACCGCGGATGCGAAAACCCCTGGGCAATAAAAAAACAGAGGGGTTCCGAGCTTTTACCATTTTTGGGCATTTCAAGCTCGGGTTGGCCGATTTGTGAGCAAGGTTTTTATGGAAAAACTTGAGGTAAGTCCCTTATGATCATTTCTACTCCATAATATTGAATTATCATCAAATAATCCGATTGGATTATATGTTTTTGAGATGTAAATCGGGGGTTTGAACTTAGGGATTTGAAAACAAAAAATTAAGATTTGGAGGTCGAGTTATTATTGGAATTCGATAAAATTGGTATGGTTGAACTCGTATCGGAATGGGTGTTCGGATTTCATAAAAATTTGTCGGGTTCTGAGGGGCGGGCCCCGCGTTGACTTTTGTTGACTTTTTGGAATAAAATTTTATGTCGACGCATTATTATCCGAAATTATTTTCGATGAATTTTAATGAAGTTATACAATTAATTTGGATAAATTTGAGCTGTCCGGAGGTCAATTCAAGCAAGAAGGCTATTTTGGAATATCAACCTAACTTCAAAAAGGTAAGTGTCTTGCTTAACCTGGAGTGGGGGAATTACCCCCTTAGGCATTGAGTCTTATGTGCAATTTGTGTAATTGAAAACCATTTATGCGAGATGACGAGTACGTACTTGGCTTATATGTGTAAAGTTTATTGAGTTAAAGTCCTGAGCATATTGTGTGCTAAATTGGGTAATTGTTGGTATATATTTAATCATCTAATTGTCGTGCCTAAATACTTACTTGAATTGTTGAATATTCCTCGTAATTGCTCAACCTCAAAAGGAGTTTAGATAACCTATATCCTAGTTGACTTGCCATTATTTGATATTATTTGTCGTGTTGGCTTCTTATTGTTGACTTGAATATTGTGGAATCGTTGCTACATTTTGTTTTGTTTTCCCTTGTTAAGCTGTTCTCCTTGTGCCTAGCATTCTTTACTGTGGTTATTCCTTGTGAATGAGTTCCACCGTTATTGTGATTTAAGTTCTTGAGTTGATTTGTTCACCGTACTTTGCATCTCTGTCATTGTTGCTTTTGCACTTGCTGTGGTGATGTACGAGGTTTCTGTCGTGTTATAGTTGTTATCTCTGTTGTTTGCGCTGCATGTTTAAATTGGTACTACAGACGTATTACGGGAGATCCCCCAACACTGCATATTTAAATTGGGACTACGGACGTATTCTGGGAGATTCCCCTGTCTTGCATATTTATTTTGGGACTATGGACGTATTCCGGGAGATCCCCCAGCACTGCATATTTAAATTGGGACTACGGACGTATTTCGGGAGATCCCCCTGTCTTGCATATTTATTTTGGGACTACGGGCGTATTCCGGGAGATCCCCCAGCACTGCATATTTATTTTGGGACTACGGACGTATTTCGGGAGATCCCCCTCGTACTGCATAATTAATTCGGGACTACGGGACGGTATCCCGGTAGATTCCCCTGTGGTTATATCTGTGTTCGGAGCTGCTAATCTTCCATGCTTAGGTGTCACAGGGTGACTTATACTCGAAGGATATTATTTGAAAAGTTTATATTTGAAAAGTATTTATCTTGAAGGAACTATGTTTGAAGGATATTTAATTGAAAAGGGTTATACTTGAAAAGTATTTATCTTGAAAGAACTATGTTTGAAGGCTAATTATTTGAAAATTTTATATTTGAAAGGTTTTTATCATGAAAGAATTGTATTTGAAAGATATTTATTTGAGGAAATTATATTTGAAAAGATTTATTGAAAGAATTATATTTTTTTTTAAAATAAAGAATTGTATTTGAAAGATATTTATTTGAGAAAATTATATTTGAAAAGATTTATTGAAAGAATTATATTTGAAAAAATAATAATTGTTATTATTTGAGAAAATTATATTTGAAAGAGAGTTATCTGGAAGAATTATATGTGAAAGACATTTATTTGAAGTAATTGGGTGTAATTTTGTATTCTTGAGTGATATTAATGGTATTCTTGTTGTCTGTTGTACATATCACTGGTTGTTTTATCCTGCCCTTATTATTATTTATTTCTTATTATTTTGTATATTATATTGCACAGGTTATTAGACTAGTGAGTGTCTTGACTGTACCTCGTCTCTACTCCATTGAGGTTAGTATTGATACTTATTGGGCACCGCTGTGGTGTGCTCACTCTATACTTCTGCACATTTTTGTGTAGAGCCAGGTATTGAAGATAACGGACTTAAGCAGAATTAAAGCGGGGTCATAAGGATTCAAGGTAGAGCTGCTTGGTTGTCGCGGTCCCTTGGAGTCGTTTCATTTCATTGTACTGTTAATTTGTAATCAAACAGTATTGTATATTTGGTCCTCGTGATCATTCCATGTATTCAGTTAGAGTTCATGATTCAGTACTACCAGTCTTGGGAGGTTCTATATTGTAATTATTTCCGCTATTAGTTTTGATTATTTATTTAATTAAAAAAAATGGCTTCAAAAATGCAATGGAAATCGGCTTACCTAGTCTTAGAGACTAGGTACCATCACGACTCATGTGGTGGGATTTTGGGTCGTGACATTATTCCTGGCCTTCAGGAGGCTTTAGCCCATATTTTGACGGTATGTACGAGCCTGGCCAGGCGGTTTCGATTCCAGCTGCACCAGCTACCTCACAGGCTCAGACTCCTGCTGCCCGTACTCCAGAGCAACTGGCTCCGGGCCATCAGACACTAGGGGAACTACCAATTCAGCTAGTTGTTGCTGCTCAGGCTGCGGTTGGACCACCTATGAGTGATGAGAAGCAGAAGATATTGGAGCGGTTCGGAGGCTCAAGCTTCTAGAGTTCAGCGAGGAGGAGTCAGAGAATGCTTAGGATTTTCTAGACCGGTGTCAGCGGATTCTTCGTACAGCGGGTATTTTGGAGACCAGTGGAGTTACATTTACTACTTTTCAGTTGACAGGGGCAGCCTACTGATGATGGCAGGCCTATAAGTTGAGCAAGCCAGTTGGCGTTGCGCCACTTACATGGCATGAGTTCTCCATTCTCTTTCTAGAGAAGTTTGTTCCACATACTCGCAGAGAGGAGCTGCGTAGAGATTTTGAGCAGCTACGCCAGGGGGTGATGATTGTGACTTAGTATGAGAAGATGTTCGTAGATTTGGCCCGCCATGCTATATGGTTGGTTCCCAACGAGAGAGAGAGGATCGGGAGGTTCATTGATGGCCCCAACTATGGTTTACATTACAGTCTACCTCGAGAGGCTGAGATGGATGTTAGGTTTGACCAGGTGGTCGAGATTGCTAGGCGCTTGGAGTCGGTTCGCAGGCTTGAACGCGAGGAGCGGGAGCACGAGAGGCCATGTGTTTCAGGTGGTTCCAGTGGTACCGCGTTTGGAGGTTAGTCATATCACAACAGAGGTCGTCCTTACAGACTCGCTCAAACGGATCGTCTGGTTTATCGTGGTACATCACTAGCCATGGTTCATACTGTACTCGTTTGGTTCAATCATCTTTCAGTACACTTCCAGATCAGAGCTCGTACCGTGCTTCATTAGTTTAAGGTTCATTAGTACTGGGTTCTTCCAGTGGCTATTCTAGTTCCGGGGGTCCGATGCATGCCCCATCGTCATTCCCACCTCGACATTGTTATAACTGTGGAGAGTTGGGGCATGTGAGGAAGTATTGTCCCTGTCATTATAGAGGTCCAGTGCAGCAAGGAGGCAAGTCTATTACCCCTACACTAGTTGTTACACCACCCGCTCAGCCAGCTCGGGGTGGAGGACGTATGGGTCGAGGTCTCCCTAGAGGGGGAGGTCAGACAGATGGTGGGCACGCTCAATGCTATGATTTTCCCGCTAGGCTAGAGGAAGTTGCTTCCGATGATGTGATCACAGGTATTGTTTCACTATGCCACAGGGATGGTTCAGTATTATTTGACCCTAGTTCCACTTATTCAGTTTTTTCATCATACTTTGCTCGTTATTTGGATATGCCTCGTGATTCTTTAGTTATGCATGTTCATGTATCTATGCCTATGGGTGATTATGTTATTGTGTATCATGTTTATCATTCGTGTTTGGTGACTATTGGGAGTTTTGAGACGAGAATTGACCTTTTATCGCTCGGCATGGTTTATTTTGACATGATATTAGGCATGGAATGGTTATCGCCATATCACGCCATCCTTGATTGTCACGCTAAGACCGTGACATTGGCGATGTTGGGGGTGCTGAGGCTAGAATGGAGAGGTTCTCTGGATTATGTTCCTAATAGTGATTTCACATTTGAAGGCACAACGGATGGTTGAGAAGGGATTTTTAGCATATTTGGCCTTCGTGAGGGATGTTGGTGTTGATACTCCTACCGTTAAGTCAGTTTTGATAGTGAGAGATTTTCCTAATGTGTTTCCAACAGATCTACCTAACATGCGACCCGACATGGATATTGATTTTGGTATTGACCTGGTGCCAAGCACCCAGCCCATTTCTATTACACCATATCATATGGCACCCGCAGAGTTGAAGGAGTTAAAGGAACAACTTCAAGAGTTACTTGATAAGGGTTTCATCCGGCCTAGTGTGTTGCCTTGGGGTGCATCGGTTCTATTTGTGAAGAAGAAGGATGGTTCTATGCAGATGTGTATTGATTACAAGCATTTGAACAAAGTTACAATTAAGAACAAGTATCCACTACCGCATATTGATGACTTATTTGATTAGCTTCACGGTGCTAGAGTATTCTCTAAGATTGATTTGAGGTTTGGGTATCACCAGTTGAAGATCCGAGATTTGAACATTCTAAAGATGGCATTCAGGACCCGTTATGATCACTACGAGTTTCTTGTGATGTCTTTTGGGCTGACTAATGCCCCAACAACGTTTATGCACCTGATGAACAGTGTGTTCCAGCCGTATCTTGATTCTTTTGTGAGAGTATTCATTGATGATATATTGTTGTACTCACGCAGCTAGGAAGATCATGAGCAACATTTGAGGATCGTACTCTAGACTTTGAGGGAGAAGAAGCTATATGCTAAATTCTCCAAGTATGAGTTTTGGTTTGATTCAGTGGCTTTCTTGGGCCACGTGGTGTCTAGTGAGGGGATCAAGGTGGATTTGAAGAAGATTGAGGCAGTTTAGAGTTGGCCTAGACTGGCTTTAGCTACTGAGATACGGAGCTTTCTTGGCTTGGTAGGCTATTATCGCCCATTTGTTGAGGGTTTCTCGTCCATTGTTACACCTTTGACTAGATTGTCCCAGAAGGGTGCTCCTTTCAGATGGTCTGAGGAGTGTGAGGTGAGCTTCCAGAAGCTCAAGATTACATTGATTACAACCCCAATGTTGGTGTTGCCTGCGGGTTTGGGATCTTACACCGTGTATTGTAATCCGTCGCGTATTGCGCTTGACGCAGTGTTGATGCAGGACGGTAGGGTGATTACCGATGCATCTCGACAATTGAAGGTCCATGAGAAGAATTACCCTATGCATGGCTTAGAGTTGCCAGCTATTATTCATGCATTGAAGATTTGGAGGCACTATCTGTGAGCACCTAATTTTTTACCGTGCTTGAATTTTTTCCTACTCATCTCACCAATGCCTCACTTCCCACTTTCCCCACTCATCTCCCCAATACCTAACTTCCACTTCCCTCACTTACTTTCCACTTCTCACACTCCCACTTTCACCACCCATGTCCCCCGCTCACATTTTCTTCCCCTCCAAACACACACAGACACACAAGAAAAAGGGGGAGATCGTGGGAAGGCAAAATAAAAGGGCCACCAAATAGGCGAGCAAAGGAGGGAGAGAACAGAAAAAAGCAGTAGCCCTTTCTTCTTCAATTAGGAAAAATCATCCTCCAAAGCTAGCCATGGAAACACAGCCAAAAGCTTCACAAAAAACAGCATAAACATTATCCCAAACACACCCGAAATCCAACCCCAAAACACCTCAAATCAGCTCCAAAATCAACACCAAATCCAGCTGAAAAGCCTCCCAAAAATTAGCTTTAAAACCCAGCAAAAACATGCTATGTTTTCCAGCCAAAAACTCAGCAAAATCAGCCATGCAAACCAACTGAAAACCAATCCGAAATCAGATCCAAAACCTCCCCAAAAACTATCTGAAATAACCCAAAACGCATCTAGACAAAGTGGATTCGAATTTTTCAGTCAGTGTTGAGATCGCTTGTCGAGTCTTCGATTCGGATTAGCTCCAAGTTTCCGTCTTTGCTCTTCTAAACAAATTGTTATTGTTGTACTAAAGCTTGGTTTAGAAGTTGTTTATTAATATATGAAATGCTCTACTCTATTGAAGGTCCAATTCTAAACTTTCTTCTGCATTTTTAATTCCTTGATTTGTTCCTGTTGATGTTCGAATGTGAAGCTCTTGCGTGAAATGTACCTCGTAGCTCTTATTTAGTTAAATTAATTTTTTTTCTGGTTTTTATATTAAGTAAGAAAGATGAGCCTATAGGTGGGTTAGAGTGAATTTGTTTAATAGCCTAAATTAAGCTGCTTTGAGAGTTAGTATTTAGTCCACTTCTAACTTTTCTTTTCATTGTTATTGACCTTGTAGGCCTATAGATTTTCTTAAAGTGATTACGTAAGATTATGGTGTTGCTTTATTTTCTTCATCATATTGTTAATAATTTATTAATATTTATTTATTGAAGCAAGGTCACAAAATAGATTTAAAATGAAATATAGCATTTCTAGGTAAACACAACTGGGTTCGAGCTATGGGTTCAACGCATTGAAATCAATTAATTGGTAATAAATGGGCATCGAGATTGCTAGACATAGTGTTAAAGAATTGGTTTGGGCTAAAGTTTATCCTGAAAATAGTTTGACTGTAGGAATAGTTGGAACTAATTGGACCAAACAATATTTAGAAATAAAGTGTATTTGAGTTTTAGTTTTCTTTTAAATATTTATTGGTAGCCTAATAATTAGATCGTACTATATTTTTCACAACTATTCCATAACTCTTGGCCTCACAATACAATAATCTCAAAGTAGAAAAATAATTCAATCGTAGTTTGCTTTAGGCGCGATTAATAAATTATCGTGACCATGGGTACGGTTCTCGTGGCATGGTCATGATATATAAATCCCAACTCAAGTGCGCGTTTCACGCGACTTGACCCCAACTTCAAATAATTAAAATAAATATGTCGTGAATCACGGGTATGTTTCACGAGGCGTGATTTGCGGTGTGTACAAAAATAACAAGCGCGCGACATCGCGACTTGTTTAAATAAATTCCATAATTGTTTAAAATAATTAAAGTGGTACATAAGCGGTAATGCATAAAAGTCTCTAAAATATATAATAATTCAGATAATTAAGCCAAATATTAATTGTTAAGCGACCGTGCTAAAGCCACGAAACTCGGGAATGCCTCACACCTTCTCCCGAGTTAACAGAATTCTTTACTCGATCTTCTGTGTTCGCAGACCATAAATAGAGTTAATTTCCTCGATTTGGGATCTTAAAATAAACCAGTGACATGGGACACCATAATAATTAACTCAAGTGGCGACTCTAATTAAATAAATAATATTATTTCGAATATTTTCACTTTAATTAGAAAAACTCCCCTATCCCTCGGGAAAAAGGAGGTGTGACACTATCTGTATGGTGTATATTGTGAGGTCTATACCGACAATCATAGTCTCTAGCGCCTGTTCAAACAGAAAGACCTTAATTTGAGACTGTGGAGGTGGTTAGAGTTGCTGAAAGAATATGATATCACTATATTATATCATCCGAGGAAGGCCAATGTGGTGGCCGATGCATTAAGTAGGAAGGCAGAGAGTATGGACAGTTTGTCATATTTACTGATAGCAGAGAGGCCACTAGCCATGGATGTTCAAGCCTTGGCCAATTAGTTTGTGAGAATGGATGTCTCGGAGCCTAATCGTGTTCTTGCTTGCGTTGTGTCTCAGTCATCGTTGTTGGAGCGTATCAAGTTTCACCAGTTTGATGATCCTCACTTGTTGGTGTTGAAGGACACGGTGCATCGGGGTGGTGCTAAGGAGGTTGTGATTGATGATGATGGTGTTATGCAGCTTAAAGGCCGGATTTGTGTTCTAAATGTTGATGGGTTAAGAGATTTAATACTTGAGAAGGCTCACAATTCGCGCTATTCCATTCATCCAGGTGTCACGAAGATATACCATGACTTGAAACAGCACTATTGGTAGGGAGAATGAAGAAAGATATCGTTGCTTATGCCTCTCGGTGTTTGAATTATCAACAGGTGGAAAAATAACATCATAAACCAGGAGGGTTGATTCAAAGGCTGAAGATACCGGAGTGGAAGTGGGAACGTATCACCATGGATTTCATTGTCGGACTCCCACGGACTTTGAAGAAATATGACGCAGTTTGGCTTATTATAGACCGGTTGACTAAGTCCGCACTCTTCATTCCGGTAGCGACTTCCTATTCTTCAGAGCGTTTGGCTCAAATCTACATTCGGGAGATCATCCGCTTGCATGGCGTGCCCGTTTACATATTTTTGACTGAGGCACGCAGTTCACATCGCAGTTTTGGTGAGTATTGCAGCGAGGGTTGAGCACACGGGTTGAGTTGAGTATAGAATTCCATCCTCATACGGACGGATAGTCTGAGCGCACTATTCAGATCTTGGAGGACATGTTACGTGCATGTGTTCGCCTACAACAACAATAGTAGTGTTCGCCTACAACAACAACTTTTAGTTGAATATTCAAATAGCTCCTTATGAGGCCTTGTTTGGGAGGAGATATCATTCTGCGGTTGGTTGGTTTGAGCCTGGGGAGGCTAGATTGTTAGGAACTGATTTAGTTCGTGATGCTATGGAGAAGGTTAAGGTTATTCAGGAGCGACTTCGTACAGCGCAGTCCAGATAGAAGAGTTATGCTGATAGGAAGGTTCGTGATGTTGCATATATGGTGGGTGAGAAGCTTTTTCTCATAGTATCGCTCATGAAGGGTGTGATGAGGTTCGGAAAGAAGGGCAAGTTGAGCCCTCAGTATATTGGCCCTTTTAAGGTGCTTGAGAGGATTGGGGAAGTGGCCTACAAACTTACATTACCACCTAGTCTATCGGCATTCACCCAGTATTTCATGTTTCTATACTCCGAAAGTTTTATGGTGATCGTCACATGTTTTGGACTTCAGCACAGTACAGCTAGATGGGGACTTGACTTATGATATGAAATCGGTGGCTATTTTGGATTGGCAGGTTTGAAAGTTTAGATCAAAGAATATTGCATCAGTGAAAGTTCAATGAAGAGATCAGCCAGTTGAGGAGGCTACTTGGAAGACCGGGCGGGAGATGCGGAGAATTTATCCTCACCTATTTGAGACTCCAAGTATGATTCTAGACCCGTTCAAGGACAAACGTTTGTTTAAGAGGGGAGAATGTAACGACGTGGCTGATTGTTTTTTGTATTGTAGCCCCATTACCCTATTTATTGCCTTTTTTATACTTATTTGTGGTTATGTGACTTTCCGGGGTGGTTGGACTAGTTTCGGGGAAGTTTCAGAGTGAATTGGGATACTTATTCCAAAGGTTGGAAGCTTAAGTTGAAAAAGTTGACCGAAATTTAACCTTTGTATAGATGATTTCGGAATGGAGTTTTGATGGTTCCTATAGCTTCATATGGTGATTTTGGACTTCAACGTTTGTCCGGATATTGATTTGGAGGTTCGTAGGTTGGTTTGAGGCTTTTGGCAAAAGTTGGAAAGTTGAAGGTTTGGAAGGTTGAGAGGTTTGACCGAGAGTTAACTGTATTGATATCAGGTTCAGATTTCGGTTCCGAGAGTTGGAATATGTCAGTTGTGGCATTTTGGACATTCATGCAAAAGTTGAGGTTATTCGGAGTTTATTTGATATAGTTCGGCATTGGTTTTAGAAGTTGGAAGTTTATAAGTTTTATTATTCTTGAATTGATATGTGATTCATGGTTTCGGTATTGTTTGGTGTGATTTGAGGCTCCGAATAAGTTCGTATTGTATTTTCGGACTTGTTGGTGTATTTGGATGGGGTCCCCGGGGGACCCGGGAGCGTTTCGGATGGTTGTCGGATGATGTTTTGGACTTGAGGAACTGCTGAATCTGTGATTCTGGTTTCCTTCTTCGCGATCGTGAATATAGGGTCACGATCGCGTAGAGTAATTTCAGGCATGTGAGTCTTTGTTCTTCGCGTTCGTGAGGAGTTAGATGCGTTCGTGAAGCCTTGGGGGTTTTTGTTCATCGCAAACGCAGGTGATCAGACGTGTTCGCTTAGAAGTAATGGAGGGCCTAAGTATGTCACGCGTTTGTTCATCGCGATCACGTGGTTAGGTCTGCAATCGCGTAGCTTTTGAGTGTTGGGCATCGCGTTCGAGAAAGAGGATTGAGCAGTGGGTGATTTTTGTTCTTTGCGATCGCGAGGGACTTTCCGCGATCGCGAAGAGTAATGACTGGATAGACTGTTATAATCCCATTTCGAGGGTTTGAGTTATTATATCATATTTTGTGTTGTCGAGCTCGGTTTTGGGCGATTTTGGATGGAATTTTCACGTCTTGGATCGGAGTAAGTATTTTTTACTCGGATTTCTTCATTTATCATGATTCCATACTTGTTCATTAATTTGGTGATTTGAAGTAGAGAAAACGGGGATTTTGTAGAAATCTTTCTAAAATAAATTTTGGGGATTTGAAGGTCGATTTGGAGTCAAAATTAGATGATTTTGGTAACGTTGGACTCGTGCAAGCCCAGGGGTGACCTTTTGATTTTGATAAAGAACGAAGCTTTATTATTTGAAGTTATTTCCTACGACATTGTTTGTTGATATTAAGTTTTTGTGGTTAGATTCTGGTAATTCGGAGGCCGATGCTCGTGGGTAGGGCTTTTTGGAGTACTAATTTGCGTATTTTGAGGTAAGCAACACATCTAAACTTCAATTTGAGGGCATTTAATCCTAAGAACTACATTATATGAAAGATATTAGGATAACGTGCACGCTAGGTGACAGGCGTATGTACGTACACCGGTGTGTTCATGGTTTGGGGAGGCCTTTAGGCCATTATCGGGTTTGTTTTGCTATCATACTTTGTTATAACCGCGTTTTCCCCACTTTTTTATTATTTGAGTTGTAATTCATGTTACACATCATGTCTAGGCTAAGCTTTATTTGTTTGAGACTTGATAGGGTCATTTTCTTGTTGTTTCTGAGCTATATGCCTTAATTGTACACATGTTCTCAGTCATGATGCCATATCCATGTATGAAATCTCTGTCTCAGTACTTCTTATTTGATTCCTCACATGTTGTTGATGCCTCCTATGTGTAATATTGTTGAAATGAGTATCGTGAGATGTATTTATCTGATACTTGAACGGTAAATGACTGAGTTTGGGCCATAGAGCCGGTTTGGTACTGATTTTGAGGTGACGTGTACATCAGGCCCATATTGGGCTAAGTATTTTTGTTTTGGGGCAACGCGTGCACTAGGCCTCACTATTAAGCTAAATGATTATGATTAAATGGGCAGGATCCGTCACTCCAGAGTCAGACATATCGGCAGTGAGCACAGACACAGTGTTTTATATACGTGCTTGTGCTAAGTGTAAATAATTGATGGATCCATTGTGATACTGTTGATTGACATGTATACTCAACATGTAGGCATAGAGATATACTTTCCTCATGCTAACTGTTAATTAAAATTTTTTATCTGTGTTGGGCTTTAATTGTTATACTTGAAAGCATGCCTAAATTTTCTATAATGTGAACAAGTTGAACACAATATGATTGAGCTACCTATTCTACTGTTTTCCCTTTATATTTTAAATTATTACTGGTTATCCATATTGGCATATGACTATTATTTCTGAGCTCGTCACTACATTGAGCCCAAGGTTAGTGTTGTTACTTATTGAGTACATGGGGTCGGTTGTACTCATACTACACTTTACACTTTGTGTGTAGATCCAGGTGCATCTGACCGAGGCGATTTCCAGAGTTGAGTGGCTATTAGCTGTTAGGAGACTACGAGATAGCTGTTATGTCGTTCGTAGTCCTTGAAGTTCTCTTTCAGTTATTTCTATATTTATTGTTCTATTGTTCAGACAGTTATATTAGAGGATTTTTCTTGTATCTTGTTATTTAGTAGGGTTCGTGTACTCGTCGACACTAGATTTTGAGGATGGCTGTAGCCGTATTTCAGTTATCTTAATTAGAAAATTCATGATAATTTTCCACTGTTGAGTTGTTAGACCATGTTTAATCGATTTTATTGCTATTACGTGACTATTAGCTTACCTAGCGGGTTGGGATTAGGTGCCATCACGACTAGTGGATTTTGGATCGTGACACTAAGTTTAGTCACTCAACAGCCTATAATCAAACTGATTTTAGCTACTCATTATAAACTAATTGTTTAGTCTAGAACAAAAGATTGTCACTCAAGAACTCTTACAAATAACTTTCAGTAAAATATTTTCTTCAATCTTCCATGGAAGTAGAATTTATTTCCATGAGTACTTCCTTAAATCTTGACCGAAGGTCAACTCATAAAGATCTGCTAAAATTTTCTGACGTAATCGCGTGGCTGACAGGTCAGCGTAGTATAAATAAGTGATTGTCAGACACGAAAGTGAATCCCATTCTCACTAGAACTCTGAGCTGTACAGGAACCACTAGTAGACTCAAGGTTTGAGTCTTAGCAGGTGACATGTTTGTTTATCATCAAAACCAAATTTCCAACACGTTCGAACCAAGCAGCAACAAATTTTAAAGTAAACAAATTATTTACCCGTAAAATGGTATAGTTGAATTTATACGTAATTTATAAACAAGTGAATTAATTTGATCCTGAAATAATAGATGAATTAGACGAAAATGTAATACTTAGCCTTGAGATGGAGATAAAATAGTAATTCTGGAGCAAGGTTTCCGGACACGACAACAATGATATCAATAAATAAGAAGATAGAATTATATTGAGTTTTGAATAGAGTGTAGCGTATGTTTTCCAGAAAATTTGTGTCCTTTATAACGATAATATAGCTCACTATTTATAGCTACACCTAGGGAACAAGGTCCTAGGATCAAGCCCCTCTTTAATGTCAATTATGAGGGTCATTGAAGAATGTGTAACGGCAGGCAGTGAATGACATATTCCTTGCAACGGGCTGCGCACTTAATGCTGTAGAATATCCTCATTAAATGCTACCGGGTGGTAGGCATTTACTTCATCTTTATGAGTATTATTTTTTCTGGTGACAGACGGGATTGTTGCCTTCGGATTCAACTATCTTCTGTCTCCAGCTCCACGTGTCACTTCCTCATGTGATCATTTATTATAAACATATTTTACACTATATATATAGTCCCCCTACTTTCTGGTGGCATAACTTTGTGTCATCGGGAAGTTGGTAGAAACATCCCCTTTGGCGGAAAATTCACTAACCCTCTCTGAAAAGTTTCTGATGGTTTAGTAGACGCACATCTCTCCGCATTTAATGCCCCGAACACGCGTCATCCTACGAATTAGCATCACTTTTGCCGGTTATCGAGGTAATTATGGCCAGCGTTTAGCCGCCTACACCTTTACTTATACGCATCAACCTTCTTCATTTACACTTCATAATACTCTAAATTTTTTCAAACTTTCTTTACTCAATTCATACATCGTCTTTAACCTTTCTTTAGCTTTCTTATTTGAGAGAAAACCCTCCTTCTAATAAAAAATGGTCTCTTCTTCCAAAAACCCTAGTTCTTCAAAGAACAAAGGTAAAGCTGATGATGTTGCTCCCCCTACGGTGAGTACTATCATACCAAAGAATCTGATTACTACCAAAGATTTTGAAGAGGAGTATCCTTCTGTTCACCTTCGTACGTGGGCTGTTAGCGTATATCCTTCTTTTATCCGTCTTTCCAGTATCCCTGCTGTGAAGGAAGACTGTCACTGTTAAGATTTGGACATTATCTCTACCGACCTGGCGGAGCGGATAACTTTACCTAAGAAGGGTTCGGAGCATTTTCTTTGAGTGGAGAGCTTGACTCTATCATCATGGAGTTCTGCCTCCGCTATCAGGTGTGCTTGCACAGGTAATTCCTTCCGTGTGGAGGACAATCACTTGTCTTTGGCACCTTTTCTAGAAGATGGGAGAAGAGATATCCCTAGCTCGAGTGATGAACCTCTATTCCCCTAAGATTTCCCGCGGGGGAATGGTCAATTTCAGAAAGCGTGGCCACCATGCACTGCTATCCAGCATGGATGATGACAATGACAGTGGGTGGATAGAACGGTTCATTTTAGTCGCCACTAGTGACATCATCCCGGCCACGACTCTAGCTTTTCCGGAATTATGGAACCGCACTCGTAAGTCTGTCATTTGTTTCTTCTTCTGTTAAAGATCATTCCACATTATTATTCACCCTTCTTCTTTTACCTATTTCAGCAACTCAGTGGATTCCACCTAGGGTTGAGGCTTGGACCAATGGGTCCAGAAAAGTTTAGATGTTACTACGCCCGAAACCCGCACATGGAAAGAATTGTCCCTGAAATACGGGTGAAAGGCCAAAAATCATGGTAAGTTGAACTCATCTTGTTTTTACCTTTTCACATAAGGAAGTTGTTTGACTTTTCTCTCTTGTTGAATTCAGGTCTACCCTAAGGCTCAGTTGTTGTCCCCGATGAGGACATTTTGTCTAACCCTATTGATGCGGCAAGGTTGCTGCAAGAGGCTTTTACACAGACAGGTGTCTCCGAGCCTGCTTCTGGTGTGAGTGCTTCTTCTCGGAGTCCCCGGCCGGAGAACAAACAACCAAATAGAAAACATTCCTCCGCGGTTGGGGGAAAGAATAAGAGAGCAAATAATGCCGCTCCTGAGTCGTATCCGAAAGTTGTGGTGACGAGCCCCCTGCTCGGGCCGTCCATAGACACCGTGATGATTGAAGATGATGGGGAAGCTAGTGAGGAGGGGGATTCTCTACATAGAAGACAACGACCTTCCTCAACTAAACAGACTGCTCAATCTGTTAGGTTAGTTACACCAACCGAGGACGATGCCTCGGCGCTCTGGGGGGAGGGGGTTGAAATGGTGAAAAATGCCAACTCCCATTTTCGAATCCCAATCGTTGTGCCCGGTACCGTGAGGATGAGTACCGGGCCCCTGCCGTCTGCGGTTGATGAGAAATCAACAACCAGCACTACGCTTGCCACATCCACTTATCACCCTTTAACGTCATCATCTTCATATCCTTCTTCACCAACTCTTCCTCTACCTCTAGCAACTGCTACATCATCACCACCGGTTGCATCTGTCCGATAAGAGGATGTTCCTCTCCCCCAGTCCCAGTTCATGAGAACCTGGGGCAAAATTATGCTGTCTCCTCAGAAGATCCACAAAGGAGGAGGAGCATTACTCTCTCGGTCTCTACCGGATGCAATCTGTTGTCCCGGCTGGTGAAACTTGCTAACTATCTGAAGCCTTTGGATTCAGAGAATGATAGGGAAAAGATACAAGCTTTCTCGGGAGAGTGTTTGTTGAACAATGCTATGCACAACGCTGCAACGGTATGCTCTTCGCTTCCTTCATTATCTCTTTTATCTTTGATATAGTAGTATTTTGAGTTTGCCTTTTTTGTTTCGCATGCTAATTTTCTTGCTTCTGAGGGCCTTCAAAGATTAATTCTAGATAAGGAGGAACTTACCTCTGAGAGAGATCAACTTTTGGCCGAGCGGGATCAAACTGCTGCTCGCCTTTCAGAACTGGAAGCTAAAGTTGCTGAGGTTATTGTGTTGGAGGCTCAGTTGCAGCAAAGTGAGCAAGAATTAGAGACCCTTAGCCAAGAGATCGCCCCACTGGGGGTTCAATTTGAAGAGGCTAGGGACAAATGGGTTGAAGTCCATAGTGTCGTTCTTGCTGTATCTGATCGCGAGGCTGCCTCCGCTGAAAGATTAAATAATTTGGAGGCGGTCTAGAACTCCAAAACTAAAGAGTTTGCTGCTGCCAGGGTGAAATATGCCCAATTGGAGGAGAAATATAAGAAGACGATCGAGCATAATAGACTTTTCAGCTCTACTGTCCCTGATCTCGATGTTAGCCTCCATTCTGTTAGATCCGTAAAATCTTTCTGTCGAGGTTGACCAACTTTAAGAAGAACTCAAACGCCGAGCGGGTTCCCTCATTGTTGAAAAAACATATGCTATGTATCATAAATCGCATTTGTCGTGATGGTGCCTATATCAATACTAGGCAAGCCGACAACATCAATAACCCACATCTCTCTTTTAAATACTGAAAACATAATAATTAAGTTTAAGAGAAAATTTCCACAAATACTGAATATAAATACACTATCAAAATTCGGTGTCACTGAGTACATGAGCATCTAAATGATAGCAAAGTATGACTGCTAAAAACACTGTCTAAAAATTTAGAACAATACAAAACTAGAAGGGAAGAGAGTCAGGGTTTGCGGACGTGAAGCAGCTACCTCAATAACCTCCAACAAATAAAACTCCGAGAACTAGCAGTCGCCGCATCCGAAATAACCTGGATCTGCACACAAGGTGCATGGGTGTAGTATGAGTACAACCAACTCAGCAAGTAACGATACTAAATAAAGAACTGAAAGTAGTTACGAGCTTCACCTCTGAGTCCATTTAGAGTAATTTCCAGCATAATAAGGTAGGCATGCTTTCAAGTTCAACATTTAAGGCCAAAACAGTAATTTTTAACATAATAAGGTAGGCATGCTTTCAAGTTCAACATTTAAGGCCAAAACAGTAATTTTTAACATAATAAGATAGGCATGCTTTCAAGTTCAACTGAAACATGAGATAATATCTTTCAGAAATTTCCAACACAGTGATATATGACAATTGTAGAACAGTAAGAATGAAATCAAATGCATCCTCTCAGGACCATAGTCACTCACCCGTTCCATTCACTTAGCACTCGCACTCAATACTTATACTCAGTAGGTACCTGCACTCACTTGGGGTGTGTACAGACTCTGGAAGGGCTCCTTCAGTCCAAGCGCTATAATCTGCACGGACAACTCACGTGCTGCAAGGACAACTCACGTGCTGCACGGAAAACTCATGTGCTAGTATAATATTTGGATCCGCACGGACAACTCACGTGCTGTACAGACAACTCATGTGTTATAGTATAATATTTGATTCCGCACGGACAACTCACGTGCTATAGTATAATATCTGGATCCGCACGGACAACTCACGTGCTATAGTATAATATCTGGATCCGCACGGATAACTCACGTACTGGACGGACAACTCACGTGCCATAGTATCAATATCTCACAATCAAGCCCTCGACGTCACTTAGTCATAAATCTCTCCAGTCTCTCGGGCTCTCAATAATCATGAAAATCAGCCCAAACAATAATGATATGTTGCATCAATAATGAATAATAGAGACTGAGACAAAAAAAATAAGAAAACTGTGACTGAGACAAAATAATAATTTAGCAGATAGTTCAACTGTGGGTCCCTTTAGTACCAACACATAATCTAAACATGAATTGTGGTTCGATTTCTCTACTACATAGAGAATGTACAGATAACAACAGATTATTCAACTACACAGTTCCATGGAATTTGACCAAGTCACAAATTCTACGGTGCATGCCCACACGCCCGTCACCTAGCATGTGCGTCACCTCAAAACCGATCACATAACACATGATCCGGGGTTTCATGCCCTTAGGACCAAATTTAGAACTCTTACTTACCTCAATCCGAGCAATTCTTTATTCCAATAAGCCTTTGCCTCGCAAATCGACCTCTGAACGCCTCGAATCTAGTCAAAATTAATTCAATTCAATCAATTCAAATTATAGGAATTAATTTCATATGAAAATACTAAATTTTTAACAAAATCCGAAATTGCACTCAAAAATCGCCCGTGGGGCCCACATCTCGGAACCGGACAAAAATTACGAACTATGAACGCCCATCCAACCACGAGTCCAACCATATAATTTTCACAAAATTACGACATCAACTCGATCCTCAAACCTTCAATTAAAGTCTTTAAAGATTTCTGTCATTTTCAACCCAATCTTTACCCATTTGAACTCAATAATCTTTGCACAAATCTTATGGGTACGTGTATGTATAATTAATACTCTTACACTCAAGAATCATACTCCCAATAACCCATCTTTACCCAAACTCGAAATTGAAGACTAGGGTTAGAAATTCTTACCTCTTTGAAGCCCTAGCAAGATCCTTGTGAAATCTTCAAACCTTGAACAAGAATTGATGTATAAATGGCTAGGTCTTCACTTTCTCTCTCTAAGATGCTCTCATCTCTCTCTCTCTAAAAAATCAGATGAAACCCTTCAAAATGACCCCTAATAGTGTTTTATAAGAATGGGGTCGGGTTTATAAAACCAAAAAAAATAAAGCTCCGAAAATCAGATGAAACCCTTCAAAATGACCGCATAATGGGTCGCAAAAAGGCCCTCCAGAACTGGGCATCATTGCTTCAGTCTGCGGTCATTATACAGCTCGCATACCTGTTCTGTGATCGCATAATGTACAGCAGAACTCGTCTGCGATCGCATAATGCGCCGCAAACCTGATCTCCAAACTTGGCCTAACCTGCTTCACTTTGCGGCCATTATGTGGTCCGTAAAGTGATTCTGCGATCGCATAGTGGGCTGCAGAAATATTTTTTTTCTTTACTCACCAGTGTATTGTTCAACCCAAAGCATCCGAGTCGCGGCACGTAAGCCTAGTTCGGCATCACAAAACCTTAATTTCCTTAGCAAATATTTTTCGGGGTCGTTACACATAAGTCAACGTCCGGTCAACCTCTTTAACTTAAGTTCTAAACCTTGGAACTAAGTATTTCAAATTACTCCAAAACCTCACCGGACCCAAACCAATTACCTCGGTATGTCAAATAACAATCGTTAAGCACAATTTGAGCATTAAATGGGGAGATGGGGTTGTAATACTCGAAAAGACCGGCCGGGTCGTTACACTTCACTTGACTTGAGAGCAGGCATTGGGTCCTGTAATTGCTATGCCGCATGCTCTCTCTTTTTGCTAATGGAGACCGAAATTGCATTAATATCCCTTGCTGTCGGTTGGTCACCTATTATTTGTTTAATTCCCTCGGGAGTTGGGAATTTCAGCAACTGGTGATATGTCGATCGCACAGGTTTCATCTCGTGCAACCATGGTCTTCCCAGGATAATATTGTAGCCCATATCACCATCCACCACTTCAAAAAGGGTCGTCTTTATCACCCATTCAACATTCGTAGACAGCAGGATCTCTCCTCGGGTTGTCACGCTTGCTAGGTTAAACCCGGGGAGGAGTTTTGTGGCCGGAATGATGCTTCCGGTAATCTTGGCCTGCTCCAATACCCTATATTTTATAATATTGGCCGAGCTCCCTAGATCCACCAGAACACGTTTGATTTTAAAATCTAACACATTTAAAGAAATTACTAATGCGTCGTTGTGCGATAACAATAATCCATATGCGTCTTCCTCCGTGAAAGTGATGTCGTCTTCAACGACTTCCCAGAGTCTCTTGCTGTGGATTACTGATACCTTCGTATTTTTTGCTGTCGAGAAGGTAACCCCGTTAATCTTGTTCCCCCAAAAAATCATGTTGATCGTCATGCGCGGGTGATCTTCTCCTGCTTTTGAGGGCTCCGTGTTTTCATGATTGCTACCGTAATTGTTTTTAGCCTGGTCACTTAAGAATTCCCTGAGATAGCCATTTTTTAGCAGCGTCGCAACCTCTTCACACAGATGCCGGCAGTCCCCAGTTCGGTGACTGTTCGTCCCATGGTATTCACACCACAAATTAGGATCCCTCTGGCTGGGATCGGATCTCATTGATTTCGATAATCGTGCTTCCTTAATATTCCTCATAGCCAATACTAACTCTACTATATTTACGTTAAAGTTATATTCTGAAAGTCTATGGTAGGAAGAATCTCGAGAACCTGATGTTTCCTTGTCCTGTAATGACCTATTGCTCTGGCCACGATCAGTTCTACTATCGGTAACGAACCTATCTGCCGACCTGAAACCTCTATCGGGTCCTTAGACCCGTTCATAGGGCAAAAACCGGCTTCTCGAAGACCGTCGATCTGTGTCGAAATTGTATTTTGATTTCTCTTTATTCTTCTCCCGACCCTTAACCGACACCGGGAAACCGAGCTGATCATCCTCAGTCCTTATCTTTGACTCGTACCGGTTGTGAACATCCGCCCAAGTTATCGCTTGGAATTTGAGCAAGCTTTCTTTCAACTTCCGGGAAGCATCGAAACTCCTCAGAATCAAACCTTTGGTGAATGCTTCAGCCTCCAATTTATCTGAAATGGCCGGTAGTAACATCCTTTCCTTCTGAAACCGGGTTACAAATTCCCGTAGCAACTTGGGCTTTCCTTGTGCAATCCTGAAAATATCGGCCTTTCGGGCATGTACCTTTCTGGCCCCAGCATGGGCCTTAATGAAATAATCTGCGAGCATCTCGAAGGAATCTATGGAAAGCTCGGGCAAAAGTGAATACCACGTCAAGGCTCTATTCGTAAGAGTCTCTCCGAATTTCTTCAGCAACACCGATTCAATCTCGTGGGGAGCTAAATCGTTCCCCTTCACCACCATTGTATATGTGGTGATATGTTCCTGAGGATCTGAAGTCCCATCATACTTCGGCACGTCCGGTATTTTAAATCGTTTCGGGATCAACTATGGTGTCGCGCTTGGTTTGTATGGCAATTGAGTATACTTCTTTGAGTCCGGTCCTTTCAGCATCGGTGGCACACCCGTGATTTGGGCCATGTGGGCATTCACTTCCCTCATAAACCGTATGAGTTTGTTTTTGAAGGGATCGCTCTCGTTGTTGTGACTGGATCCACTCCCCCCAACCCCATCGAAGCCAACCTCGCCCATCGGGGTATTATTGTCGACCTTCTGCGTTGTTTGATTTGCGGGAGCACCGGGAGGAACTGGACCTCGTCCATTCGCATTATTTCAGGCACCCGATAATGTCTGCTTCAGTTCTGTTATAACCTTATCCTGCCATGTGAGATGGCCTAGAATGGCCTCTTGTTGCTCTTGCAGGACCCTTACCCCTTCGACAACGTGCTCCTCTTCAGCATCATCAGGAGTCGCCTCTCGAACATGTCACGAGTATCGTCTTCCATGGACCAGTGTGGCCTCGTTCCCCTCACTGCGGGTATCGCTGATTGAATCCTCGTGCTGAGGATGATTTCCTTGGGCCTCAAGGTTGTGTGTGTTGTTAACACCATTATCTGCCATTTTCTATGATTTTTTGCTAAGAACAGATAATCAAACACGTTAGTAAAAGAGGCAAGGACCAACTTAATTACACAACTGTCTAAGCCCCACGGTGGGCGCCAAACTATTTTTCCGTAAAACGGTATAGTTGAATTTATACGTGGTTTATAGACAAGTGAATTAATTTGATCATGAAATAACAGATGAATTAGACGAAAATGTAATACTTAGCCTTGAGATGGAGATAAAATAGCAGAAATAGTAATTATGAGAGCAAGGTTTCCGGACACGACAACAATGATATCAATAAACAAGAAGATAGAATTATATTGAGTTTTGAATAGAGTGTAGCATATGTTTTTCAGAAAATTTGTGTCTTTTATAACGATAATAGAGCTCACTATTTATAGCTACACCTAGGGAACAAGGTCCTAGGATCAAGCCCCTCTTTAATGTCAATTATGAGGGCCATTGAAGAATGTGTAACGGCAGGCAGTGAATGACATATTCCTTGCAACGGGCTGCGCACTTAATGCTGTAGAATATCCTTATTAAATGCTACCGGGTGACAGGCATTTACTTCATCTTTATGAGTATTATTTTCTCTGATAACAAACGGGATTGTTGTCTTCGGATTCAACTATCTTCTGTCTCTGGCTCCACATATCACTTTCTCACGCGATCATTTATTATAAACATATTTTACCCTTTACACAAATATGGAGTTTAGTAATTATCTTTATGAGAAAAGTCAGTTCAATATCAAATGACGACTACTTTAATTACTTATTAGATTAGTAAACTTAAAATAAAATCGGGGAAGGACTGTTATAGTCAACCTCTGTCTATATTATCCATACATTATAGTCAAACTTCTTCCTGTATTATGAGTTGTACATTTTTAAAGTTGGGGTATATTTCACGTGAAGCATTTTCCTCCTTATCATTTTCAATTATACTCAAATTATTTTCTCCATTCCCGATCTCAAACATTCACATAACTTTTCAAACATGCATTTAATCATTTAAAATCTTCCCGACATATTAAATGCATCATTTGCACAAGTTGATACATGAAAGTGAATAATTAAAATGCAGAGTCATAACAATAAGAAGCAGGTTTTTCATGTTAATTTCGTCAAAATCATGAGATTCCGTGGTAAGGTTAAAGCTACAGTCCACTCTAATTACAGTTTTTTCACAAAGAGTCGAGCAGTTTTTTTCTTTTACCAGTAGTACATTTTTCAAGTGTTTTCAAAAATCAAAAGGGAAATTATCTATACTATATCAAAAGCACGAAGCCCCTTAGCAAAATATCGTTCACATTTTTTACCCTTTAAAAATAAATTTCGCAGTAGACAAAATAATCATTTAATTATTTTTCTAATATTAGGACTTTAAAATTAACTAAAATTTTGGCTATTAAAACTTTATTTGAAAACTTATAATATTTAATAATCTAAAATCTATAAGATTTTACTTATATAAGTTCTTTCCCAAATAAAAATATATATTTGCATATATATATATGTGTGTGTGTGTGTGTGAATATTAAGAAGAAGAATTTCTCTTCTCTATTAATCTCTTTCGACCAAAAAAAAGTATTAGATGTGTTTGAAAGCTCCTCATCTTTTAGTTGATTTGAATTTAAAATTGCTTTTTTTTCTTTATATATTTAATTTTTGTAGTGCCATAAACAAAAAATTCTGTACAATTGACTAAATAACTTAGCTAATATATTTTAATTCATGCTTCATATCATTAATTACTCAATGTAGTATAATCTCCACTCTATATGCCGTCTGCTGGTATAGTTTTTCTATTGACATTTTTACAGATTTGTAGTTGAAAGTTATTACCAGCAATTGTACAAGATTTTTGCAATATAAACCCAATTAAATTTTTTTAAAAGATATTATTTTAATATTTGAGAAGGGTTGTTCGCACGTATACAAAGATTAGATATCTATATATAACTTTTTAAAAATTATAGGCATCGGTATTAAGTACACGTGCAATGTGCGTATCCTAAGACTAGTCTATATCTATATCTATATTAAAAGCACGAAACCCCTTAGCGAAATATTGTTCGCTCTTTTTACCCTTTAAAAATAAATTTCACATTGGATAATTTTGTAATTTTAAGCTACTTTCCTAATTTTTAGGACTTTAAAATCAATTACAAGTTTGTTTATTAAATCTTTTCTTAAACTACGTAAAAAATTCTAATATTTAGTACTTTAAAATTATTAAACTTTTTACCTTATATGAATTTCCTTATTTGAAGCTTGTAATATTAAAGCTAGACTAAACTATAAGATTTTCTTGTTATTCAACACTTTAGAAATTATGCGTTAGCAAGATTTTCTATTAGTCAAAATCACAATGATTCCGGAAGCATAACAATTCAAAATTGACGTACTGATAATTTTTAAACTATTTGAAGTAAATTTTTTGTTGAATAAATTTGTAATTACAGTTAATATTAAAATTATTTGGATGATCTAAAATTAAGAATTTAAATTAGCAAAAATTAAGTTATTTTCTTTAACGTTCAGAATAAATAATTAAGTCTTTTAGTTAACTAATTAGCAAAAGAATTCAATTCAATTATTTTTTAAATTCATCATATAAGTAAATTTATTTATCAAGTTGACAAAACTCTTAAGGTACATAAATTAATTTTATTAAGAAGAGCATTAATGGTGGAAAAAACTATAAAAAAAAAAAAAGGCTATAATATCAAATTAAGAGTCCGTTTGTATTGGCTTATTTTAAGTGCTTTTAAATCATTTTTGTAGTATTTGGATAAAGTAAAAATATAATTTTAAGCACTTATTTTTAAGCTAAAATGACAAAAGTAAGCTAAAAGCCAAAAGTTCGAATTCCTAACTTATGACTTTTGGTTTAAAAGTCACTTACAACAAGAACATCCAAACAGGCTCTAAGAGTCAAATTGATAATAATATGATTTGAAGTAATAAGAATAAAATAGTAAAGGATAAAATATTATAAATGAGTTATCATTTTTTTCCTTGTATTCCCTCCAATAGGTGACAATGTCTCGCTATATTCTTTTTTATATTAAGTTATTTCTTGTAAAATATTATTTAATATTAGTTATTTTTTAAACTTTACATTGTCACTATCAATTTTTAATTTTCAAATTTCGATGTAAGTCCTTTTTAAATCACAATTAAGGCATTTGAAAACTTTTGTGGTATATGATATCTTTATTTATTGAGCTAGGTAAGTGGGAACAACATTTATTATTTTTAGAGATTTTTCTTTAACTTTTATTATATAAGTTTATATAACTCAAACTAATTATCTATTAATATTCACGTAATTTCTTTAAAATTAGGTATTCTTTAATATGGGTACACGCGCAAAGCACGTAGCCTAAAGACTAGTTATATTAAAAGCACAAAGCTCCTTAGAAATATTTTTCACCTTTTTACCCTTTAAAAATAAAGTTCACACAGGAACAAAAATAGTTATTTAATTAATTTTTTAATATTTAGGACCCTAATATTTAGGACTTTGAAATTGAATACAGTTTTTCCTATTAATTTTTTTCTAATTTCAACTTTTATAAAGAACTAGAAATCACGTACAGTGGAATTAGAACTTTTTTGCACACAAGTTTAAATTCTTTTAAAAACGAATCAAACATTATTGCAATCTATTTAAGAGATATTTGTAACTTGATGTAAATCCTACTATAACAGGTCCCGTCTCGCTAGGCTACTATTGCTTCAACTTTTAGAAGGTAAGAATGTACATATTGCTTCATATTTTTCTCTACAAGGATTTAATGATTATTATTATATTTTATCTTCATATATGTTTGTCGTACGTCTATAGTTTAAAGATCCGTTTCATAATTTTGCTCCTCTCCGCAAGAATTTGTATTATTGATGATTATTAAAAAAAATTGTGTATTCTTTTATGGATCTTAATTGTATGTTCTTTAGGACACTCTTTCATTTTGTTATCTATATCTATCTATACTATATTAAAAGCATGAACGCGCTTAGCGAAATGTAGTTCGCCATTTTTATCTTTTAAAAATAGAGTTAATATTGAATAAAATTATAATTTAATAATTTTCCTAATATATATTTAAAAATTTAAAATCAATCAAAAATTTTAGTTATAGTATTTTTCCTTATTTGAACTAAGCAGAAAGTCCCTATATTTAGGACTTTAAATTAGTGTACAGTTTTTCTTATATAAATCCTAGTCTATTTTTTGCCGTCAATCTAGAAATTGAGTAATTTGCCTAAAATTTTAGACGGTGACCTTTCTGCACGAAACATGTGTAGACAATAAAATTGCGTCAAGAAAATAATCAAGACCGAAAATATTACAACAATTGTTGTATTTGAATTCAAGTAATATGAGTGTTACAATCTCTATGGATCCTCTAATTCTATTTTTTCAATATAAATTCAAGGGCCTTTGAGCTTGATCTTGAATTTGAATTTGATTTATCCGTCGCGAACACTTTGATTGTTGCTACGAATTGTATCACGAACAAATAGCCTTGATCTTGAACGCCTTGTATTTAATTTGACTTCGTTCTTGATCTTGAATACTTGAAATTTATGTTGAAGTACTTGAATGCTTGAACACTTGCAGTTTGCAGAGAATTGTGGCCTTTGATCCACGAGCTCCCTTGTGTCTTCTTGTTATAACTTCTGGTTCCTTTTCTGGGTTATGAAAACCCCTATTTATAGTTATGGGAGGGAAGAGTTATGATAAGAACAAACTCTTTCTGACCAATCAAATTGAAGTATGACAAGGCCGCATTTGATTGGCCCGAAAATGTCATTGGAACACGTGGCGCGGTTTCATTGGCCTTTTAATTTGACTTGGCATGCCTCATCATTTTGACACGTGGCACGATCCTATTGTCTCTTTTATTTGACTTGGCGTGCCACGTCATTTGACACGTGGCACCAAACTGGGCCTATAGGAAGATGATATCTTGGGTTTAATGAAGTGGGTTCATCACTTGCAGGCCAATTAAATGGGTTAGCCTAATAGATTTGGACTCATTTATTTAACCCATGTGTATTTGGACTTACATAATTAATCTAATTATATTAGCCCATAATATTTAGTTGGACTAACATATTTAATATATAGTCCAAATTATTTTCTTGAATTTAAATCCAATAAATTTTGTATGTGTAACGACCCGACCGGTCATTTTGCTTTCTAGAACCTCATTCCCCTAAATAAGACTCCTTGTATGTACTTTTACTGTTTTATGACTTACAGGGATGGTTAGTTCGGGATTTGGAAGGGTTTGAGTTGAAATCGGAGCATTTGGTTCCTTAAGATTGGCTAAAAAGGCTAAGTTTGACTTCGGTCAACGTTTTGAGTAAACGACCTCGGAATCGGGATTTGACGGTTCCAATAGGTTCGTATGATGATTTCGGACTTAGACGTATGTTCGGATCGGGTTTTGGATGACCCGGGAGCGTTTCGGCGCCTAATAGTGAAAGATGGTTTCTTGAAGGTTTTTAAGTTCTTTAAATTTGGTTTGGAGTAGGTTTTGGTGTTATCGAGGTCAAATTGAGATTTCGAGATCGGGAATAGTTCCGTATGGTTATTTAAGACTTGCCCGCAAAAATTGATGTCATTCCGAGTAGCCTAAGTATGATTCGGCGCGTTCAGAGCGATTTGGAAACTTGAAGTTCATCACTTGATTCGATTTGGTTTTGGGGTGTGATTCTTGATTTTGTTGTTGTTTTACGCGTTTCGAGAGTTCGAGCAGGTCCGTATTATGTTTATGGACTTGTTGGTATATTTGGACGGGGCCTCGGGGGGTCCGGACGCCATTCGGACGATGCGCGGATTGATTTAAGACTCAAAAAGGGTTGCTGGTGCACCAGTTCTGGTGTGCCCGCACCTGCGAGATTTTGGCTGCAGGTGCGAGCCCGCAGATGCGTCCTCTTGGCCGCAGAAAAGGCTTTGGAGCCTTGGCTAGTGGTCCGCAGAAGCGAAGGGTTGAGCGCAGAAGCGAAGGGTTGAGCGCAGAAGCGACCCCGCTTCTGCGATGAGGAGCCGCAAAAGCGAAAACCCGTTCGCAGATGCGGCCTACGCTGGGCCTGTGGAGTTCCACAGAAGCGGGCCTTGTGCCACAGAAGCGGTACCGTAAATACGACCCAGTGATCGCAGATGCAGAAGTTTTGCTGGGCAGAACCCTCATTTGGGCGATTTTTGGAGCTCTTAGAGAGGGGTTTCCACCTATCACTTTGAGGTAAGTAATTTCCTTACAATGTGAGTTAAATACATAGATTATGGGTAAATTTAACATGAAAAATTTGTGAAATCATGGGTTCAGATGAAAAACCTAGGTTTTGATAAAAATGAGATTTAACCACGAAAATGGTTATGGAATTTAATGAAAATCATATACTTGAGGTCATGAGGTTATGGGTAACAACTTTCTTCAAAAATTTCAGGAATCCGGGCACGTGGGCCCGAGGGTGAATTTTAGGAATTCTTCAATTAGGGTTGGGAAATCACTTTAATAGTTAGGATATGAATTTTTGAGCATGTATTGACTATCTTATATAACATTTGACTAGTTTCGAGTCGTTTGGCACCGAGTTGAGGGTGTAAAGCACAATTGTAGATCGGAAAGTAAACTTTGAGACGAGGTAAGTCTCTTGCCTAACCTTGTAAGAGGGAACTCTTACCTTAGGTGTATTTTTGCTGTGAATTTTATGTGTGGGAGCTACGTACGCACTAGGTGACGAGAGTCCGTACATAGTTGTATTTTATGTGATGTCCAGGTAGACTTAGACTTATACCATGCCTTGTTTGCACTGCTATGTTGGTTATGCACATTAACTGCTTTGAAATGAGCTGAGATTAAGGATTTAAATATTTAAAGTCTCTATTTCTTGTGTTTGGAAAGAATTTAAGGATTTTATGAGAACTCCGACAATTTTATGTTCACTCGCGTCACAAGTATCTCCGCGAGCGAGGTAAATTTTCCTCTACTCTCATGGGAGCGGACATTTCGCCTCGGCAGGTTAATAGATCCATCTATGGTTCGTGTCGTTCGACCCTCGGTAGAACACATTATATTTCTGGATCGGGCCGTACGACCTCGGCATAAATCGTGCGTGATAATAGTCGCGCCCCGTTTTCTCGCGAAAGCGGGCCTCGACGTGTGACAACTCTTTTAAAGGAGGTATTAAAAGAGGAGAATCGTCACCTAACGATTTTTAAGGTGCGTTAAGGCACCTATTTGCAAATAACTCTATTTTCACTAGTCAACGTCACCAAAGATCGGGTAAGGGTTCAAGTTACCTCGGAGAGAAGGTGTTAGACACTCCTCGAAGTCCACATATGTGGTTCCCGGCCGAATTTTAAACTATATGGGATTATTAAATGATTAAGCTAAATTATAAGTTACTAAATGACTAATTATGCAAATAATTAGTTAGGATATTAAGAGAAAGTGTTAGAAGAAATAAAGGACGAAGAGAAAAGAAAGTAATTTGAGAAACAAAATAGCATTCAGCATGGAAAGTGGGATAACTTGACGGAAGAACATTTTATTAACAAAGAAAGTGATACGATATTCTATTATAAAGTAGTGAAGTAGTTTTATACAATAAACTATATCTTTTATTTAAATACTCAACTGAGAAAGAGTAAAGTAGTCCCAAGCATACTATAACAAAATAGTTAAATGTAAAGTAATAAAATAAGTCAAAGCTTGCGACGAAATATTGGATTAGAATAATTAAAATACAAAAAAATTATCAAAATAGTATGTCGATGCATGAATGAACGAAACTAAGAACAAAACTTAAATTACTGTTTTGAAACCCAAATGCTGAGATACTTTCAACCCTTCCAAAATCCAAAGGACGCTTAAGAAAATAATTTAAGAATGTGTAACGCCAAATGAGCCCAATATTCTAATAAAGAAACTGCTTACAGATTAACAAAAGTACACTAAAAGCTTTATATATCTTCAAGGAAACCAAATTACTATTTCAAAGTTACTAAGATTAAATAAAAAATCTAAAACAGACAATTTTGTTTTTTTTCACTTATATCCATATACATAATTCACATAAAAGACACATGGTTCATGATTATACCAAATAAAGACATACAGGGCATTCATACAAAGAATCCTTCAGGTAGTAAAAATATAACAATCAAACGGAGAAACCTTTAATCGGAGGAAGAAGAATACTGACCTTTTGAAGTAATCTAAAGAAAATCATACCAATTTGTAGGATACCAACTCGCAAATCCTTTTTCTCATTGCTAATAAAATATCGTTTTACTATGTCTTTGCAAATCTTAAGTTTGTCAGAGAAGGGGGCACGAAACGGGATAGACTTCTTCTTCTCCACGGCAAAATTGCTTCCGGTGAATTTCCATGATAATCGCAACTCAAAATAAAAATAAAAAGTTAGTAAAAATGTGCGCCACCTTAGAGGCATGGCGCTGTAACAATTGTTAATCACATGCCGTTAACCTTAATGGCAACTTTAATATGAGGTCAAAATTAATACATAAGCACGTAAAGCAAGTAGTTTGACTAGCCAGTCACGAACAAGATCTAATCACATAACAAGCAATCAATTATTGCACATTTAAAGAAATATTGCAATTATTGATACAGATAGTAATAAAGCCCTTGTGGTAAATATTCGACTACGCAATTAAAGACTCAAGTTATGAACATGGAGTAAGGCACACATACTAATACTTACTACTTGTGTTCCAAACAAGGACAGGTCGAAGGCATCATGGAAGACTACTCTATCCAAATGCGGGATCTTAGGGGTGAATAGAGAAGCCTCAAGATAGTTCACAACCTCTTCAAATAAATTTTCCCACATAATAACAGCCAAGCTAACACCTTAGATAAGGCTAAACTAAAGAATTTCCTAGTTGAGAACAAATTCCAAGAGAAAAGAGAGAGAACCATATGCAACACTCATATTAGCCAAACATAAAATCGTTTTTTTTATTACCTATTTCTCATTTAAACTAAGAAACAAGATGTCAAGAAGATCCCTTAAATAAAAGCTTAATTCCTACGATACATGTTCTGGATAATAGCCTATTTGACTTCTCTTTGACCTCATTAGTAATTAAACTACTAAATACATGCATCTTAATATCAGAAACCGAGCCATCAAGCGATGATTCTAGGCAACGCTTATCGAAATATCCAATATGCACAAAAACATGTTCATGTCCAAATTTAAATACTTCACATGCTATGTATTACACCAAAAAATATAGCCATATATCCTAGCCATTATTAAGCATTGAAATGCAATGTCCACCAATATTATGCCAATGCCTTCAATAGAAAAGACCACTGTGCTAAGCACAGACACTTTTTTTTGAAATCATAAACTTAATTCAAATAATATGGTTAAATTAATTTCAGATAACCACAAAAACACATTGCAACTCTTTGAACGAGTTGAATTCTATTTGAAATCAATATGCAACAATCGTCATATTAAGTCACATAATCACTTAATCTTCGCTTTTGCAAACGAAAACAAATAATAATTTGAACACACATATCATACCAAACATCAAAAGAAAGGTAAAGAATGGACCTTTGTGGGAAGGGGTGTGAGAGTCTGTAGAAAAGCCTCCAAATAGTAGCATTGCTAAGTCAGAGTAAACGCCAACTATAAGCTCAATAGAGAGGGAGTCATCAACTAGTAACCGGGTTCGTGCGCTACCAAAGCAGAATGCAATTGTGCATAGCAGCGATAATAATAATAAAAGGATTAAAAAATACCCAGCAAACACGAACAAGTGACAACCACGGATAGCAATAAATGAGTGAAAGGAAGTTTGTATCCGATCACCAAAATGATCAAGTTTCTGCCTTGGCTTTCAGCAGACAGAAACAAACAGTGGCAGAAAACCGAAACAAAGAGTTGAGCCGTGAAGGATGTAATAGCAGAGTCTAGTTATTAGAAGTGTAGAATAGAGATGAAAGCCTATAAGAATAGGTGAATCAAGTCATAAACGAGCGTGAATACGGTCTCCCCCCCCCCCCCCCCCCCCCCATAAACTAAAACCCACAGGTAAATACATGTAATATAAGTACTTTTTAAAAATAAAAAATAAAAAAATCAGAAGAATGATACGCTTCGAAAATCAAGGTTGCAAATTAGTAAAAGATTGATTTTGACAGAATCAATTAGCAAAAATCTACAGTTAATTAATCTTTCGGGAAAGAACTAATTCGGAAAAAAGAATACCAAAAGATACGCATAAAATTAACCCATTACCTTATTAGCTAAGAGAATATACCAGGAAAGAAAAGCTAGTCTACGCCATCATGAACTTGGACAGATTCTTCAAAGAGATTCGGCCTCAAACCTCTACAACCCTTTTTTTTTAACACATTCTTGCCATGGAAAGAGGAGGAGAAAGAGATTTTGATTTTGTAATTTAAGGAGAGATTGTAGTCCGCAATTTGGGGCAATTGACTAGGAAATTGGGGTAGAATAATTAAGAAATGAAAACATAAAAAGGAAAAAACTAAAAACTTAAAAAAGAGAAAAGAAGGAGATGTTGGTGTCGTAGATGCATTGACGCCGACGGAAGGTTGTTGAAAGGGGTTGGGAAGTGTTTGATCTTATTTGGTTTTCTTGGTGGGTTTTGAAGATGGACTGAGACTTTAGGGGCTTTTTAAGAATACATATAATTAAAAATAAAATAGTTTTATGAAATGTTAAATACATATGTAAAATGCTATTTTGTAAAAATAGTAAATTAAGTTTATCAAAATAGAAGAAAAAAATATTATTTTGACAAAGAAAATATGATAGATATAATTAATTGTGGAGAACATAGGCTATTATTTTAAACGATATGCAAATGATATAAAGAATGCAAATATTATATAAAATGAAATATATATATATATATATATATATATATATATATATATATATATATATATATGGGTACAAATAATAAATTTGGATGATTAAATCACCCCAAAATATTTGAAGGGATAACTAATAAATATATGAATAATTTAAATGCAAGAAAATTAATTTTAAAGCTCTAAAAATTATAGAAAATACTTATTTGACCCCTATACGTTGGGTAATAATGAAAAGGTATATGGAATACTTTATAAAATATGAGGGCAAAATTGGGTATCAACAATAATACTCGGAGCCTAACTTTTATTTGATATTAATTTATGGCTTGAGCGGTCACTATTATTTAAAGGACATGAACTAATTTGAAGTTATTGTTGGTAAAGGGAATTATTATTCACTGCTTGTTACTGTGTGGTATTAATTTCTTATATAATCCATGCTAATTTATGATTTTCGCATTTTATTTGTAGCCCATAGTAAGTGTCGATGTCGACCCCTCGTCGTTACTTCTTCGAGGTTAGACTTAATACTTACTGGGTACATGTTGTTTGTGTACTCACGCTACACTTCTGCACTGGCCGTGCAGGATCTGAGGCAGGTGCATTTGGTGGACATACCGACGCACACCCTCATTACCCGGAGGCCTAGTGGTGAACTGCATCCTGAGTCGTCCTGCAGCACCTAAGGCCTTTCTTTTGTACTTATTTTCTGTCTATGTTATTTCAGACAGTAGTTAGAAATTTGTATATTCTATTAGTGCTCATACACTTATGACACCAGATCTTGGCACACATTCTAGTAAACTTTACGGTTTTGGGGTAGTTACATATTTATGCTTGCATTCAGTTGTCTTCATTTTTAACCATTTGAATCTCTATCTCTCAAAACTCTAAACAAATGGGATTTAATTACTTGGAAATTGGTTAAAAGAAGAAATCACGTAGTAAATTCCCCGTAGGCTTGCCTAGCAGTGACGTTAGGCGCCATCACGGCCTATAGGAGAAATTGGGTCGTGACAATATGGTATCAGAGTACTAGGTTCACGTAGGTCTCACAAGTTATGAGCAGGCCTAATAGAGTCTTGCGGATTAGTACAGAGACGCTCGTACTCATCTTCGAGAGGCTATAGGGTGTTAAGAAACTACTCTTTCTTCATCTCCTATCGTGAAGTTGATGTAGTACTAAGTATTTTTTTCTCTCATTCTCTCACATATGGTGAGAACGCGTACAACAGATGTACCAGACCATGGAGGAGCTGCTCCCCCTGTCACTAGAGGCCGAGGGAGAGCTCCAGTTCGTGGTAGATGATGAGGGCGTCCTAGAGTTGCTCCAGTTACACCACTAGTGGATCAGTAGAGGATCTCATTGTTAATGAGCAGGTTGAGGTGCCTGCACCAGGACCAGCCCCGGTGGATTTCATGTCAGGCCGTATATTGTCAGCCGGCGGCGTTTATGGATTTGATGAACAAGGTATTCAGGGCGTATATTGATTCGTTTGTCATTATATTCATTGATGATATTTTGATCTACTCGCGTAGCATGGAGGAGCATGAGCAGCATCTGAGAGTGGTACTCCAGACCTTGCGGGAACAGAAGCTATATGCTAAGTTTTCCAAGGGTGAGTTATGGCTAGATTCTGTGGCATTCTTGGGACATGTTATATCAGGCGAGGGTATTAAGGTTGATCCCAAGAATAACGAGGCAGTTCAGAGTTGGCCTCGTCCTACCACAGCGACTGATATCAAAAGATTATTGGGGTTAGTAGGTTATTATCGTCGGTTTATAGAGGGCTTCTCGTCTATTGCAGCACCTTTGACGAGATTGACCCAGAAAGGTGCTCTGTTCTGATGGTCCAACAATTGTGAGGCGAGCTTTCAGAAGCTCAAGACCGCCTTGACCTCAGCACCGGTATTAGTGTTGCCTTCCGATTCAGGGATGTATACTGTGTATTGTATCGCTTCACGCGTTGGCTTGGGTTGTGTATTGATACATGAGGGTCGAGTTATTGCATATGCTTCACGTCAGCTGAAGTCCCACGAGAAGAATTACCATGTACACGATTTGGAGTTGGCCGCGATTGTTCATGATCTTAAGATCTGAAGGCATTATCTTTATGGGGTGTCCTGTAAGGTTTACACCGATCATCGCAGCCTGCAGCATTTGTTCAAGTAGAGAGATCTCAATTTGAGGCTGCGGATGTGGCTTGAGTTACTGAAGGATTATGATATCACCATTCTTTATCACTCGGGCAAGGCGAATGTAGTTGCAGATGCCTTGAGCAGAAAGGCAGAGAGTATGGGTAGTTTCGCATTCATTTCAGTAGAGGAGAGGCCACTAGCTTTGAACATTCAGTCCTTGGCTAACAGACTTGTGAGGTTGGATATTTCAGAGCCCAACCGAGTTCTTGCATGCGTCGTCCCCCAGTCTTCACTATTCGAGCAGATCAAGGCTCGCCAGTTTGATGATCTACACTTGTTGGTTCTCAGAGAGACGATATTACAGGGTGGTGCCAGGGAGGTTACTATCGGTGAGGACGGTGTTCTGCGACTTCAGGGTTGCCTATGTGTTCCTAATGTTGATGGTTTGAGGGAGAAGATCCTAGAGAAAGCACATAAGTTCTCGGTATTCTATTCATCCAGGTGCTATGAAGATGTTTCGCGAACTGAGGCAGCATTATTGGTGGCGTCGGATGAAGAATGACATAGTTGAGTATGTTGCGAGGCGTCTAAATTGCCAACAGGTCAAGTATGAGCATTAGAGGCCATGTGGCCTACTTCAGCGGATAACTATACCTGAGTGGAAATGGGAGCGCATTACTATGGACTTCGTAGTTGAGTTTTCGCGGATCTTGCGAAAGTTTGATGCAGTTTGGGTCATTGTCGACAGGTTGACCAAGTCGGCACACTTCATTCCGGTTGTGACCGCGTATACTTCAAAGAGGTTGGCCTAGATTTATATTCAGAAAATAGTTCGGTTGCATGGTGTGCCTGTTTCCATCATATCAGATAGAGGCCCTCAGTTTACTTCACATTTCTGGAGAGCAGTACAGACTACAGAGTGAGTTGGGTACCCGGGTAGAGCTTAGCACAACTTTTCATCCGCAGACCACCACCTACCACTACTATCCTCAACCATAACCACCACCGACATCATTATCGACTACCAACACCTACCACCCCACCATTATGGACGATCACCTCCCACCAACTCAATCATTATCAACTACCACAACTAGCATTATCCTCAACCAAAATCACTCACATCTTCTACCACCACCGGCATTATCCTCAACCAAAATCACCCACCTCATCTACCACCACCAAATACCTCCACCACTATTATCAACCATAGCCGTCACTATCCACCATTATAAACTATTATCACCTACCACCATCTTCCTAAACCATAACTATCACTACCAATCACCCTAGCTACTACCCAGAATCACAACTATCAACCAAAACAACCATTAATAACCACCATCAGTCGGCATCCACAAGCACCATTGCTAGTCATCATCAGCATCAATTACCATATTATTTTAAAAATAATATTTTATTGATAGAATATTAAATTAATTAATATTTTTTAGTATTTTATATTTATTAATTTTTAAATAAAGATAAGTTTTATATATTCTGATGTTGAAAAATAAGCATTCTTAATAATTTAGTATTCAAATATTAATACAATCTTAATATTCAGATGTATATTCAAATTCATTTATTTTAATCTTAATGCACATCTCAATATTTAAATATTTTAATCTTTAAAAAATAAATGAGGTCTAAGTTACTCGGTGGCAACCCGAACGGGCTTCTTACGAATTTTTCACTTTTTCTTTTTTTCTTTTTGGGATAAGCAACATTATTGAATACTGAAATTTCCTCCTCCATTTAAAGACACGGATTCCGAGGAGTCAATCAAGCTTCTTGTCTTCAAATAAGACACTCGTCGGTTCTTAGAGAGAGAATATCGCAGAAAGAAAAGGGTTTTTTTTATGGAAGACGCAGCCCCTGAGACATGCATGCTACGTTTTAGACCTAATTTCTAGAGTGAGATTGAAGATTTACTTCCATTGAAGGTACATGTTTAAGCCATTTATCAATTTTTAGGCTACGTGCGTTCTATACATTTTGTTTGATTTGTTGCATTTATGCAGAAATTGAACTTAAAAAAAATGGTCTGATTAACAACACAGTGTCTCGTAGTAGTAAGTACCAAACAAGCTGATCTTGAAATGTTTGACTACTCTTTACCATTTGTCTATGAAATTCAGTTCAGAACAAGGACTTGAATAGAAGCATATTCATTTGTTGTTGCATGTGCAATATGCAATTGGATATGATTCCTGTATAGTATAGTAAATGCTTATTGAGAATGAAGAAAATTAGTAGTAATTCCTTGTTATGCCTAATGTATTTCAGTAAAGAACCTTGTGTTTGGCATTTTGTGGGGGGAAGCCTTGGGTTTGTCATGAAGCATCACATTTTGACTTTTGGTTCTTTATTTGTTTTCATCCACCATCACAAAAGGATAAGGAAAATGGCATCAGCTTCTACAGAGGAAGTGGTGAATGCATTGATGGAATACTTAGTTGATCCTCACTTGCCTTTGAAATCTTCTGCCATTAAGGAACCTCCCTCTCTTTCTCAGCAGCTCTCTGTTGCCAAACAGGTTAACAATACCTTCTCTCTTTACCTTCTATACTCATTGCCTGCCCTTCTTTTTGACCCTTGACATTTATTTGAAAATGAAGCATGACTGATTTCAATGTTCTTTTTTTTAATTAACTCATTGTTCCTTTCGAAAATTCCTTTTAATTTAAGACTTTTGAGGATGTGTTACCGTAGCATTGTGTTCAAATAATGAGAATGGACTTACTTTTTGTTTCTCAGTTCTTATCTACCTGTTATAAATTTAGAAAAGACCTTGGAATGGAGAAGATTAATTTTGTAAATTGTCCAATAAGATCTTCGGCTGGCTTCTGAATTCTTTTCCTTCTTCCTTTTTTCTTTCTTCAGTTGCATGCTGTTGTGTTACTTTACAACTACTACCAGAGGAAGCAAAATCCACAGGCACAAAATTTAGACTTTGAGTCATTTTGCAAGTTGGCTGTGGCTCTAAAACCGGCTTTGGTTTCATACATGAAGTTCATGAATCAATCTGATCCAACTGGCTCCAAGGACACGGACAATGATCTTTCTGTAGCTGAAAAAGCAATTCAAGATGCTTGCAATATATCTTGCGCTTTAGATGCCTCCAAAAATGTTCCGTCTATAAACAAATGGCTAATTGCCAAAGCTTCTGTCTTATTACTAGACTCTAAGAAAGAAACTTGTTGGCTGCTTTATAGTTCTGTCACAGATGGCGTCTGGTCTCTCCTCGAAAAAAATCGTGAGCTTCCCTCTGCTGAAATTGAAGGTATGGTGGAGGGAAAACATCCAAACAAAAAGAGGCGAACCAGTATGAGACCAGTGACGGTAGAGCAAAAAGATGATGACTCTGGCTTTCAGCAGTTTGCGTTTTTGGCTGTCAAGGATGCAACAGGTATGTGAATATCAGAATTATATTTGTAATATATTTCTAGATTGGCAAAATTAATTTGTGCCTAGGCTGCTCTAGATCGTAAGCTGATTTCCTAAGTTCTTAGAATGCTGTGAGAAAGCACGAGAGAAAAAATATTATTCATTATCTAAAGTGTTGTATAATGCCCTATTTATATACAGTGATTATATAATAATATGTATCTACTTCCCGATGTGGGACACTATACATGACTAACTACTTAACACTCCCCCTCAAATCGGTGCATATAAATCATATGTACCGAGCTTGTTACAGATGTGACTAATACGAGAACCAGTAAGAGACTTAGTGAAAATATCTGCTAGTTGATCATTCGACTTCACAAACTTTGTAACAATATCTCCTGAGAGTATCTTTTCTCTAATAAAGTGACAGTCGATCTCAATGTGTTTAGTCCTCTTATGGAACACCGGATTTGACGCAATGTGAAGAGCAACTTGATTATCACACACCAGTTCCATCTTGCTGATTTCTCCGAACTTCAACTCCTTGAGTAACTGCTTGACCCAAACTAGCTCACACGTTTCCATAGTCATGGCCCGATATTTGGCTTCGGCGCTAGATCGAGCAACTACATTCTGTTTCTTGCTCTTACAAGAGATCAAATTACCTCCTACTAGAACACAATATCCAGACGTAGAACGTCTATCAGAAGGTGATCCTGCCCAATCAGTATCTGTGTACCCAACAATCTGCTCGTGGCCTCAATCCTCGAATAGTAATTCTTTGCCTGGAACTGACTTTATATACCGAAGAATGCGAACAATGAATACATAAACTGACTTACAACACTCACCGGAAAATAAATGTCAGGTCTAGTAACCGTGAGGTAATTCAATTTGCCAACCAACCTCCTATATCTCGTAGGATCTCTAAGAGACTCCCCCTGTCCAGGCAGAAGAAGCTTAGCATTCGGATCCATAGGAGTGTCAACAGGTCTGCAACCCATCATTCCAGTCTTCTCAAGAATGTCTAAGACATACTTCCACTATGAAATAACAATACCTGAGCTAGACCGAGCGACCTTAATACTTAGAAAATACTTCAATCTTCCCAGATCCTTAGTCTGGAAGTACTGAAAGAGATGCTGCTTCAGATTAGTAACACCATCCTGATCATTGCCAGTAATAACAATATCATCAACATAAATCACTAGATAAATACACAGATTAGGAGCAGAATGCTGATAAAACACAGAGTGATCAGCTTCACTACGAGTCATGTCGAACTCCTGAATAACTGTGCTGAACTTACCAAACCAAGCTCGAGGGGACTGTTTCAAACCATATAGTGACTTGCGCAATCGGCATACAAGACCACTAGACTCCCCCTGAGCAACAAAACCAGGTGGTTGTTCCATATAAACTTCTCCCTCAAGATCACCGTGGAGAAAAACATTCTTAATGTCTTAACTGATAAAGAGTCCAATGACGTACAACAACCATGGACAAAAAGAGACGAACAAATGCTACTTTAGCCATGGGAGAGAAAGTATCACTATAATCAAGCACAAAAATCTGAATGCATCCTTTTGCAACAAGACGAGCCTTAAGCCGATCAACCTGACCATCTGGGCCGACTTTGACTGCATAAACCCAACGACAACCAACAGTAGACTTACCTGAAGGAAGAGGAACAAATTCCCAAGTGCCACTCGCATATAAAGCAGACATCTCGTCAATCATAGCCTGTCGCCATCCTGGATGAGATAGAACCTCACCTGTAGACTTAGGGATAGAAACAGTGGACAAAGATGATATAAAAGCAGAATGAGGTGATGACAGACGATGATAACTTAAACCGACATAATGGGGATTAGGATTAAGTGTGGATCGTACACCTTTGCGGAGTGAAATTGGTTGACTAAGAGGAGACAAGTCCGCAGTAGGTGCAGAATCTGATGCAGGACGTGAATCACCTGGGCCTGATGCTGGACATGGACGACGATGATAAGTCAAGAGTGGTGGAGCTGCAGAAGGTTAAACTGGACTAGGTGGTGGAACTGGAGCTATAGGTGGTGGAGCTAGAGTTGTAGAAGAAGATGAATGGGAGATAGTGACTGAATCTCCAAAAGATGAAACTGGTAGCACCTCAGAAATATCTAAGTGATTACCTGGACCTGTGAAGTATGATTGGGTTTCAAAGAAGGTAACATCAGCAGACATAAGGTACCGCTGGAGGTCAGGAGAATAGCAACGATACCCTTTTTGCGTTCTCGAGTAACTCAGAAATACGCATTTAAGAGCACAAGGAGCTAACTTATCTTTTCCTGGAACAAAACACATGCTTCCAAAGACACGGGGTGGAAGAGAGAACAAAGGTAAGTAGGGAAACAGGACAGATAATGGAACTTGATTCTGGATAACACAAGATGACATATGATTAATAAGATAGCAAGATGTAAGAACTGCACCCCCCAAAAAGAGATTGTATGAGTAGGGTACGAGCAGTTTCAATAAGATGTCTATTCTTTCTTTCAGCTACCCCATTTTGTTGAGATGTGTACGGACAAGATGTTTGATGAATAATCCCATGAGAGTTCATAAACTGCTGAAAGGGGAAGACAAATACTCTAGGGCATTATCACTACGAAATGTGCGGATAGAAACCCCAAATTGATTTTGAATTTCAGCGTGGAAGGTCTGGAAAATAGGAAAGAACTCAGATCGATTTTTCATCAAAAATATCCAAGTGCACCTGGAATAATCATCAATGAAACTGACAAAGTACCGGAATCCCAAGGTAGAGTTGACACGACTAGGACCCCAAACATCTGAATGGACTAAAGTAAAAGGTGACTCTGCTCGATTATCAAGACGCCGAGGGAAATGAGAGCGGGTATGCTTACCGAGCTGACATGACTCACACTCTAGAGTGGATAAGTGAGATAAATCAGGTATCATTTTCTGAAGTTTTGACAAATTGGGATGTCCTAACCGTTTATGTAATAAATCTGGTGAATCGGTAACAGGACAAGTTGTTGAAGGAAGACAAGGATGTGAGTCCATGTGATGTTGCAAGGATAAGGTAATAAAGTCCATCTGATTCACGCCTGGTACCAATGATCCGCCCTGACTGTGTTCCTGTATAAAAACAAGGTCATCAAGAAATAAAACAGAGCATTTAAATGATTTGGCAAAGCGACTAACGGCTATGAGATTAAAAGGACTATCGGGAACATAAAGAACTGAATCTGAAGGTAAGGAAGTTGACTTGCTTGACCTATTCCAGTTGCCATGGTTTGAGATCCGTTGGCCATTGTGACTGTTAGAAAAGATTGAGAATATGACATAGTAGTGAAAAGAGATTTGTTACCAGAAATATGATCAGATGCACTTGAATCAATGGCCCAAGAATCGGATGATGAAGATTGGGAGACACAAGTCACGCTATTACCTATTTGAACAACGGAAGCTATCTCTGAAGATGTCTGTTTACATACTTTGTACTGAAGGAACTCAATATAATGGTAAAGAGACCATCCAACTATTCATAGTATTGGATCCCATTTCGCTACAACCAATTTCTCAAATTCTTGACCAAAAGTTGTATGGTTAATCGTGGAATGCCAAGTCAGAACAAGTTAAGTTAGAGCCTCCTTTTTTTCCTTAGTTAGATGAAGCTGGACACAAAAGCAAGCTGAAACTTGGAAATAACTGCCGGAACAATAAAAAGTCGTCGGATTTTGGTGTAACCTGGATGGGTAGGCTTGGAAACACCTCGCGACCAAACTGTCCTCAAGAAGGTTTGCCGGAAAGTGGCCGGAAACAACTAGACGCACCGGTAGATCTCTCGCTTCTGACGGCGCGTGTGAGTGCGTGAGGCGTCCTTTGCCGGAGATTCTGGCTGGGGTTTGCTCGCCGGATGATACTTAACCTTATGGTGGTGTTGGTTTTCGCACAACGCCAACAAAAAAGGGACTGACGTCGGGCAGCCACCGGATTTCGCGCAGTGACTGTTATTTTTTCCTTCCCGGAGTCGCCTGTATTTTTGCACAGCGATGAATCTCTCACGTTAGCTCTGATACCATGTGAGAAAGCAAGAGAGAAAAAATATTATTCAAGTGTTGTACAATGCCCAATTTATATACAATGATTAATAGGTATCTACTTTCCGATGTGGGACACTATACATGACTAACTACTTAACAAATGCCTTTGCTAGCAACAAGTGTCTTAAATAGTGTTTTCTCATGCCTGGGCAGAGAAAGAACTGGTCGACAGTGCTTTGACCTAGGCAGTGCGATCTTTCTGTTCCTGTTTTATAAAAATGAACTTCTTGAGTTACAGGTTTGTTCTGATTTAGAGAGTCATTGTGTCATGATGAGACTTTACTTGATATGGACAGGTATTTCTCGGTCTGACCTTGTGGTTTTGGAGAAGCATGTGGTATATTCACTAACTAAAGAAAAGACAGCATCTTGCTTTTACATCATGCAATGTAAATCAATCAATCAGGACATTCAAATTCCTGTCAAGGAGATTTTTGAGAGGTTAGTTCTTGTTTTTTTAACTGCTTTGGCTTAGAGAATAATTGGGCTTATTTTATCAAGGGTAGTTTAAGAGATGGGCTTTTTCTACAAGAACTCTTGTATCTCTAGTCTTAGATTAGCTCATTTGTTTGATGATACTGATACTTCTTGTGAAGAAATGATGTGATGGTTTCTCAAGTTCATCAATATTTACTTTCTTTGACAGAATCACGTGAATAAGTAGAATGATTCGTTTGTATACTCTTGTCCTTGAAGAGCAATTTAAAGTAGGTTAATGGCATTAACTATGCGGAGTTTGAAGATTATAATATCGTCTTGTGTTGTTATGGGTCGAACATTGATAAACTCACAGTCAGAGAACAATCCTAAACATCCACTAGGTGAAGTCAAAAGGCATAATTGCTTAAATATGTCAGTAGCATTAATTCATATATTCTGGTACCTTTTACTGCTAGAAAAAGAAAAGTGATAACTGTTTATCTCTGTAGTTTACAGGGTCCATTGGTGAAAAAGAGTTCTGGTAGTTGGTCCACTACAGAAGTAGTTGAGTACTTTCATCTGCTTCCCTATGCCAATATCATGTCAGCCTTTCTTTTGAGGTACCTTCAATTTCAGTTGGGCTTTGTTTGTGGTGAGTTGTCAATAGATCTTGCTTTGATAGTCATTCATTGTCTGGCTTAATTGGGTTTTCGTTCTGCTTTGATAGCCAGAGTGTAGAGGAACCTGTAGAAAAGATAGAAGCAAAGACGCCTGATGAAAGTTATGAAGCTTTAATTGGAACAAAGTCAGATCGTATAAACCTAGAAATTTCAGAGGCAAAACATGGTGATGGTCGCGAAAAAGTTAGTCGTTCTGCAGTTGGTCAAGAAGCAACTGTTGTAGATGGCCACCAGAGGATAAGGAAAAGTGAAGAAGCTGGGAGAGATAGTTCAATTAAAAATACAGAAATTGTAGATTTCAGTGATGATAAGCTATCTGATGTCAACTTGGAATGTCTAAATGATACAAGTAAAAAGGTACACCACGAAAATAGCAGAGACTATAAAGATTCAACTGCAAAAGAATTGTATGATACCATCAACCGTCCAAGGACACAAGAAGATAAAGCCGAGGAGCTGGTGAAGTCCACTAAAAGCTGTGAAATCAATGATTTTAATGGAATGGAGTTAGCTGGTGCTCATCCTGAACCTTTGGAGGTGCAAGTGAATGATGATTATCACTTTTCTAGGTCTCCTACTAGGCCTCAGAGGATGGACATGGATGCTTGTATTCCCTGCTCCAAAAATGGAAACAGTAAGGATCGTAAGCTTATTACAAAGGTTTACCATCACGAGAAAAAGAGGACGAGGGTGAGTGGTGGAGAAATCATTGGAGGTGGTGTAATTTGCAAGGTAAGACATTTTCAGTTAATGTAGTAAAAGTTTTGAATTTACGATGCATTGGTCTTATTTGTTCTTACTAATCCTCCCTTTCTCTTTTCAAGAGCATTCGTGAAATTACCCACTTGGGATGAACTAGCGATCAATATTTTAAATGAAGGGAATTTCATCAAGAAATAGCACAATTTTTAAATAGAACTCTTTTCTTCTTTTCCTTAAGTTTTTACGGTTGTGCATTCTGTGCTGGTTCCAAAGCAGACATTAATTCCTTTCCCTGATAAATCTGTGATACATTCAATTGCAGTTTTGGATGATATACATTCTTTATTTTAATATGTATCTTCCTCAAGCCTTGTACAGGGGAGGCATCCACTAGTAACATGAGGAAACCCAATATAGTAACATGAGGGAAAACTCTAAGGGCACTTTGTGTTAAAGAGTTTCCTCATGTTACTATATTGAACTTTGTTGAATGATGCTTGAGATAGTGGTTGAAATGGTAGTTTGTAAAAGAGATACTACAAGAAGTTGACAAGGGAAAAATAATGTGGATTTATGCCCTTATCCTAATGTGAGTACCTGGAAATAGCGAACTTTTCCTTTTAGTAAAAAATAAATCAAAAGAATTGGATGGACTATATTGGAGATCTAGACTGAGGCAATGTGTGATGGAGGATATAGTTTTATTCTTCGGGAAGGACATACAGCTGCTGCTGCCTTTTATTAGGCATTATTGTAACTCCTTAGGCATCAAATCAAGTTGATGGAAGTCCTTTGCTTTTTCATTTTTTTTCCTGGAGATGAGAGAATCCCCTTCATTCTTCATTTCATTGTCATATTTGATACCAAGCATTATTTGCAGGCAGAAAGAACTGATGAAGGGAAGGCTGGTAAAGAGTGTGGCCTTTCCACTATCTCACCTAATCGAAATGGGATTTCAGTGGCACATACTGCATTTGTTCCTTATCAGCATGATACTATGGATATAGGCGATTTACAAACTGTTTTGGCTTCAAAAGAGAAGGCTTTAACTCAAAGTGCCCTTAGAGTTCTTCTTGATAAACGAGAGAAACTGGTAATTTTATGTTTGGTATGACGTAGAATATGTGTCAAGAGCCTTCTCATTTGTTTATTTGCTATTAATACTGCTGTTATTCCTTGATCAATTTAAATTTGAAAATCAGTGTTTGGAAAGTTTGGAGATGTCCCTTTTGTTGTGTCAGGTCTTATAGACAACAGAGCAATGGGTTCCAAACTAAAATCCAATTGCTATTGTTTCCAGCTCCAATGCTCTAAATGATTAGCAATATACTTACGGCTTTTTTCTGATCTATGCTGGTGAGCTGATAATTCAATTAATATTACTGATAGGACGACATTTATTTTTTCCTTTTCCCTTGGATCTTCCTAAGTATATTTTAATCAATCTTAATTCATTGTTTTTTCATCTGACTTCTGCTTAATCCAAAATGAGACACTAGGTTCACCTATTAATTCCTCAGTTGGACTTTTTTGTAAGACGAAGACTATGATGTATATTTTCTGAACTGACCACTTAAAATGTCAATGAAATGTTCATCCTTCAAAATATAGTCCGGTAATATATTATGGTCCTTAGCTATGTACTTTTAATGGGCCAAAAGTCTTGTGGAGTTTTCCTTTTTCTGTCTCTTATGCCTTCTGAATTATTTTACTATTATTTTTCTTATTTCCATTTTAAAAATTTTGTGGAGTAGCTTTTTAAATCTGATTAGTGGAGCTTACACTTTATTTGGTTCTCAGTAATATCAAGTTGCATTCATTTCTTGGCAGTGTCATCAACAACATAAAATAGAAGATGAAATAGCATTATGTGATAAAAGTATTCAAAGAATCTTAGATGGTATGATTTCTATCTCAGGCTTTAGTAGCTTTTTTTGTTTCAGTTTCTTTGTGCTAGTATTACTCTTTTTACATGACTTGGTACTGTATGGATCAAAATTATTTTCTTCTGCTTGTTGTTTGTTTTTCCTCCTCACTTGTTTGATCTTTTTTAAGAAATGAATGTCAAATGAACTTACTAGTTGCCTCTGTATCTCCTTTTAGACCCATTTTATTCCAAGCTGACATGGTGAGTGTGTAGTGGGCATGTCGTAATCAATTCAACCTTTAGGAGATTCATCATAGTTAGACTATTCTCATGCTGGTTGTCAAACCTACCCGCAGCCCTCCTTTATACATATGCTTGGGACTGAAGGAAGTCAAAACTAAAGTAATTACTCCATTTTTTGACCTCAACTGATGTATGAATATAAAACCTTGACGCATTATCATGTTAGAAATTATCAAATGCAAAAAATCAGTATTGCGGAGTTGGATAACTGAAGTACTGAACATGGAAGACTCATAGCATTGTATTTCTTCTCTCTTTGTTAAGCAATTAGATACAGTTACTTGTGCATAAAAGCTGCACTCAAAACAACTAGAAAAGCTATCAATACTATATCTCACATCGTAAGTGTATTACCAGTTTTATCATGTATGGACAGATGTTGAAGTTGATAACGTAACTGTTATGCATGGAGTACAACAAAGACCCTAGGATGCTTTGTCCTAAGTTAAGAGGGGACTAAAATGGTTTCCTTTCTCTTGCTTTCTTTTTTGTTCTCTCTGTGCTGGAGGGTGGGTGGGTGGGTGGTGAAGGGGTACAGAGTGTGGTTGAGAACTGTGATTAAATGAGGCTTTGGTGGCCAAGTTTCCTTGTGGAGGTTTTGATTCCTCGTCATGATTTCGTAGTTTCTTGGAGTTGTGAACTACTCAGAACTGCTGTGTCATGAACTTGATCTAAATTACTGAAGGTCAATGTGCTCATGTTATTTTAAAGCCTTGTAGGTGGCAAAGATAATTTGGCTTTAAAACTAGAAACGCTGCTGGGCTTCTGTGATGAAATGTGCTTGAAGGATAGAGCTGCTATCCAAGAAGAAGGCCATCAACCTGACGAAGAGCTTGGCTTGGTTCAACCTATGAGTGGAAGGAAATTGCCCAAAGCTGTACGCACTTCACAACGTGCATCTCAGGCATGTTTTGGCATCCGAACTTGCTTGAATTTTATCTCTCCTCTTTTCTCAGTGTTTGTTCCATGCTTTATAACTTGATCATTTCCATGTAGATTAATGATGTCTTGTGCTCTTGGTATGCTCAAGCATCATGTCTGATAATTTGTTCTTGTGCCCCTTAGTGTGTTGGATGATCCTTAAGAAATGCTTGTGTTGACCATACAATACTATCAGCCTTGCCTGCACGGGACTATATGTCATCTCTTTTATGATTGCTCACATTTTTTCCATTTTCTGAATAGCATCTTATGAAGCATTTACTCTGTTGTCATTTTCCCCAATTAAATGTAACAATTTTTCTTTTGGCAGGACTTGTATCAAATATGTTGTGTGAATAACTGGATGTTTCCATCATATAGTGTGTCAGCAATAGACGGTATATCATTTTTCATATATGCGAATGTTTTTTTTTAAACAGATAGATTACATTGATGTGAATATTAGATGGCTTCTCATGTATTACTGCTACTACAGTGTGCTTATGCATTTTTTTTTAAATTTCTAATAAAGATGGTGTAACAGCTACTCGAAAGGGGGTTAGCTGGAAAACTTGCTTTAGGGAAATTCCACAACGGAATGGGAGGGTAAATTTAGGGGCCATATAAGGGTGAGTTCAGGATTTAACTGTTGAGGCACCTTTTGGGTTAAAGCCTAGGAGGAAAAAATCGTGAGGCACAAAAACCTTGAGGTGGCCCAGAGCTACCGGGCCAAAGCGGATTATACCTTGGCAGTTGGGCCTGGGCCGTGATTGATAGTTGAGAACATCTGGTTGCTGATTATAACGATCAAATGTTTCTTGAAACAAAGAGATGGAAGTAGATCTTCCTTTAAGACAACAAAAAAGATGTGAACTTAATTTTCCTTTTGGCCCGTTGGAACCCTGATGCTGTCTTGTCTTATCACCCCTAAAACGACAAGATCACATCATTTCTATTTGCACGAGCAGTTGCAAATGAGTTTATTCTGTTCAATGAACTTGGAGTAAATCAGTGTATGCTTCTCTCACTTTATTCGTCTCCCAGGCATACATGTGCTTGTACTGGTGAATGTCTATGTGTACTTGCTCTCAAACACTCTCACTGGCACTTCCCCTGTGCAACTTCTGGCGCATCACTCGAACATACTCTTCTACTCCACTGGCCTTGTCTTGGGTTTTCTAATATTCCACCGTACCTAATGAGGGTTTTGACAACATTAACCTCATCTTCAACCATATCATGTGACGATTCTTTCATCTACTGCCCTTACCTACCCAGACCTTGCTTCACAATACGTAGTGATTTTGAAATAAGATGCGATTCCTTTTAGGCATTTTAGTACAATGTGCTTAGACTTTTTATTGTTTATTTCCCGTGAAAGAACTTCATCTTTTAACATGAAACCCACTTTTGACATTTCCTTCCCCGTTATAATTTTCATTTGTTTCTGTGGTGAAATTCCCAAGATTGTGCAACTCTCCAAGATTTTTGTTCTATCTTTCCATTAATGCTGCACTGCTGAACGTACTGCATTGAGGGGGGGTTCATCTGTCGGGCAAGCTAGTAACACCTATTTATTGTCTGAAACACAGTTTCCCTCTGATAAAAAGGAAAACAGAAATTCCCAATATTGGCTGCTCATAGAATCTAATTTTATGACATTTAATGGGTACTCATTCCGTTTAAATTTCCAGATTCAACTAATCTTTTCAGTTCATTTTCTTATAGGTGGATTTCATGCTAGAGTTAGTTTACAGGGGGTTGACTTTCTATATTCTTGTGAGAGTGATCTGCATTCCAGCCCCTCTGAAGCACTGGAGTCAGCTGCATTTCAGATGATTACCAAATTACAGACTATGGCAGATCACATGCATTAGATTGCATGATAGCAAAGAACATCAACACCAACATTTTCAAATCCTATTTCTAATGCTTCAGTTAGATACTGAAGGAACTCTATCCAATTTGCTGCATTCGGTGGTTTTTGTCTGTATTTGAGTTCAGAGGATGGCAATTCAACTACTAAATTCGGCTATCTTGTAGGCAGCTTAGTTCTCTAGTTTCCAGGATAGTAAAACTGTTAATCCTTTGTGGGGTATAACCCATTGTTTAGTCTAATTTGACTCGGCTCATCTTAACTCAGCTAAACTTTAGAACAGAGCGGGTCATGGCCATCTAATGATTCAAATCATTTTGACCCGCACAAATTTAGCTCAACCTCACATATTCTTCGTAAGCAGATCCTATTAGTATGTGTCATAATTAAGGTAACAAATTGTGTCCCATATCTCTGCCTCTTTTTTTCATTTATATTTTGGCAAAAGAGAATCAGTGGCTCAACTTAACTTAGCATTCTTGTTATCGTTAACATGGAGTTTGCATTTTGATTAGAAGTTTAGAACTATATGCTGCCATCGCCCTAAAACAGTAGAACAACAAAAGTAAATAGAAAAAAGGAGGAATTTAGTCTTTGCATTTGATTTGTCTTTGTCGTGAGAGTGAAATCAATAACTAGCCGGTTAAGATGCTATACACGGTGAACAATTAATTCATTATTTAGTTCAAGATTATTCTCACAAATTACTAACAGCATCATTTGAGAAAAAAAAGTTTTCAATCGTAATCTCACAGAGTTATTTCTCCCTCCGTAGTCCGTTCACAGAAAAAAAGAGGGAAAGAAAATGTAGAGAAGCAAGTCAATCTTTTGGGCCCCTTTGGGCATCGAAAGAAACCAATAAATGAAGTCCAAGTGTAGAATATTAGGATAAGGAGAATAGTAATTTGTAGAGGAGGTTTAAACAAGCAGATATCTAGAAGCAATCCACAAAAGAGGTGCCACGTGTAAGATTGTAAATCACAAATTGTAAGTCTTGACTAATATTATTATGAAGGGACCATGCAAGCCTAAAGAAGCACATTTACAAGTATAGAGTCAGAAGAAAAGAGAGCATAGGAAATGGCAAGCACAGTAATGAGCCTCAAACCTGCACCTTTCAGTGTGGAGAAGACAGCAGTGAAAGGACTGCCATCACTTGCTAGGTCTTCTTCTTCCTTCAGAGTTCAAGCCAGTGGTGTCAAGAAGCTTAAGACTGACAAGCCTTACGGTATATATATATATTTCTTCCTTCGATTCTTTAACTCCGACTTTAACTTAATTATATACACCAATACTATTGCAACTTTTACATTATTGGTTCAATTTTATCTATTGTAAGAGGTTCTTATCATGTTTTACATCTTACTAATCCATGTTTGTTATTAAAGTTAATTACTTTACTTAGATTTTATGGATTTTTACGCAAATAGTCCGCCAGATTCATAGTCTACTTTTTCTAGACGGTATACATAAATTAAACACTTGAGCGGTTTGGTTGACGGCTATTTAGGTTAATTCTTCTAGATTCTTAGGTGACCTAATTGTAAAAAAAAATAAAAAAAATAATAATAATAATAAAAAAAAATTATGTGTTATAATTTACATATAATATAACTTATTTACACAAGTTATAATTACTTTTAAAAAATTACATTAAATACAATTTATTTTAAAATCTATAACTTATATCCCTAATATCTCCCTTGAGATTCTCTCACCTAAAATATATCTGAGATTCTGTCTCACCTAAAATATATCTATCCGTATTAACTTCCCACCAATTTCTCCATTAAAAAATTCGAGTATATCCCCATGTCCCTAGCCGCTTTCCTCCCTTTTACATAGATATAAGTCGTCCCCGAATGTGTAGAAAATAATGTCACCCCCGTCCTCCCTCCACCCCCTACAAAATGCTGATACCTTTCTTCATACTCCTTTACAGTATATTTCTGAATCACCCAATTTGACTTCTCCCTACAATTACTATAATTAAATACAGTAACAATATATAGTAATATATTATATATTATATATAGGATATTATATACTTATATATGTGTATACATTATAATAAATTAAAGGTAAACTGTAATAAAATTGTTCTATATTGGATTTTAAAGTGTTAATTAACGTTTGTATATTGTATAATTACATATAATATATGATATATATGTATTACATATTGTGTATTATATGTTATATAATATATAATTGTTAAACATAATAACTCATCATATTTCTTGAAGATTGATTTTCTCTAATTAAAATGATGCTGCGAAGATGAATTGACTGTAGAAAAATATTCCTACTATAAGTTTACCAAGGTGGACGATGAAATTGAAAGAACCAAAGAATCCCAAGATGGAGAACCTATTTTAATGAAGGATACAATGTATTTTTTTGGGGATCCATTGTGGTTATGAGATAGTGTTATCATGATAAACTAAAGTATTTATAGTAATAATTTATAATTAATAAAATTGAGAATTTTAAGAGACTAATTATGGATACTTTTCACGATCAGACGCCTTTTTACAGGTACTCATCCTTATATTAGGGTACATTTTTATAGATCATTTTTATGTTGTAGAATATATAATTATTTTAATAGTTGTAGATTATGAATTTTTTGTGAATCCGTAAGTAAACATGAAAATTCGTCAATCTCTTGGGAAAAGGTCCAAATCGACCCTAGTACTATACAAAGTATCTTAATATTATTATTTATTGTACTTGGAGCTATTCATATCCTTACCGTTAGTAAATTATTTCGTATTGTTAGTGTTAACAGGGATAATTCCGCATGTTAAAATATTTTTGTAAAAGCTCCAAATTTAACCAGCGGATTTAATTATGGTTTAAAATTATCCTCCGGTAGGGATGTACATGGACCGGGTTAGTTCGGTTTTTATCAAAACCAAATCAAACCAACTATATCGGTTTGGGTTGGTTCAGTTTTGTCGATTTTTCGGATTTTTTTGTTACATAAATATTATTTCAATCTTATTTTGTTAAAGTTATAAATAAAGTTTTGATAAATAAATATATGTTTAGTATTAGTTGAAATAACTGACAAAGATATGAATCATTAAAATATTGTTATGGGAGAATTTTTTAGTGACATATGGATTTTATTTTCTTAGTCGTTTAACAATAATTTTCCGTTGATGTACACTTTTAAGGTTAACCGAATTTAATAACTAAACATAAAAATCAATATGAAACCTATAATGATAAGTTCTATTTCATTTTAAAATGATCAAAATGCCATTTGAAATTCGAAAAAGATATAAGAATTTAAAAGATCTTGACATATGATTATGGAAGAACAAAGATATTTACGCATTTCAATAACACTTGATAAGAAAATGATGATACACTATTATTTAAACTAAATAAAAATGGATGCACTTCATACTTCTATTAAATACTATTATATTTCATGAGAGGTTCCTACATATTTGTAGATATTTTTTTTTTAAAATTCTATACAAAATCTTAAAAGTATATATAAAAATATATTTATATGTCGGGTTGGTTCGAATTTTTTTACTTAATACCAAACCAAATCAAACCAAACTTAATCAGTTTTTTTAACCGGTTTGATTTGACTTCTCGGTTTGGTATGATTTTCCGATTCGATTTGAACACCCCTGTCCTCCTGTATACTTTAGGTTGGGGGGGCTCCATTAGGGTCATGGGTTAATATGAGATGATTACCTAACGACGAAGGTATGAATATATACAAAGTATAACGGAAGATAAAATTAAGATATTTTGCATAGAGTAGGGGTGTTTTTAATCCTTTTCAGTCAGCTCTTTAATGAACCCCAGTTTTGACTGATTTCATTTTTACCTTCTATATCGTGTTTTGGGTTGTATATATTCTCCCATATGTTGTTTCTTCTATCTGTTGATTATAAAGTGCTACCATTTGGTTTTGTCATTAGGAATTAATGGAAGCATGAGCTTGAGAGACGGCGTTGATGCCTCAGGCAGGAAGCAAAAGGTTTGTTTCTACAATTTTGTTTTCAAGTATTATATTGTTAGTTATGAGGGCAAAAAATTTCTGTTCTTTGTTATGATATTTTCAAATATTTTTTAAGATAAAACAAAATACTCCCTACGTAAGTAAAATTTTATCATGAAATTTAGTTGAATGCATTGATTATTGTACTCTGATCATGAAGATTAGTACTCCATATCACAGGCTACATAAACGAAATTAATAGACCCAATAATTTGTCAAATTAATTTTGTGGTGAGACACTTGTAATATATAAGCAAACATGTTGGTTATGTTCAGGGAAAGGGTGTTTACCAATTCGTTGACAAATATGGAGCAAATGTTGATGGATACAGGTTAGTGAAAAACTAACTTCTTTGCTTAACGTAATTCCCACTAATAGAAAAATTAATGTAATTACTTTGTGTTACAGCCCCATCTACAACACAGATGACTGGTCTCCAAGTGGTGATGTCTATGTTGGAGGTATGACAATTTTTTGAAATTGATTGATGATGATTACTTCTACAAAATAGCCAAGAGAAGAATTTAGGGTGGATTCCAAGAAATTTAATATGAAACCCTTGCTTTTAGCTAGAAATATATAGTACATACAATAAGATCATATTCATTTTGAATTTACGAACTCTAGATCTTGATTCGCCTATCCTTTCAGTTCTGCTTTTTCAGCCTCCATTTAATCCCTAACAAGTTACACAGAATAAGTTTCTCTATTTGTTTCTTTCTTCTAAGTTTGAAAAATGGTAAAAATTGCAGGTACCACTGGCTTAGCCATATGGGCAGTCACCTTAGTTGGCATTCTAGCTGGAGGTGCTCTCCTTGTTTTCAACACAAGTGCTTTGGCACAGTAGATCGTTATCCTTGTACTCCTATTTAAGTTGTATTCCAGCTTGCACCATGTATCTTTTCAAGAATACTTTCTACTACAAAATATTTCCTGGCATCTTGTAATTGCTGTGATTTTACTGTGGATATATTAAACATAATGTTGTTTATCTAAGGTCTTGTAATCTAAACCTTTTAAGTTTAATCGTCTAATCGATATTGACTGCCTTCCATGAACTAATGACTTGCCTGCCAATACATACAACAGACTACTCTGATAACAATACCAATGCAACAGTAAGATGTTACATCCAATGCAGATGTCAAGAAACTCCACGATACTAGCAAAAATCTTCAATTGCCACTAGCACATCGTTAAATGTTCAAATATTGTTTTCTACAAGTCCAACAAAATGGTACAATTTTGACCTCTTAAAGTTGATGTACAGAGAAAAGAGCTCGATCACAAATGTTGGCTAACAATACAACCAAACCACAAAGACAAAATATTCAGCTGAGCTAACTACATACTCCTTTTCACTACCCTAACTCTAATTCTTCTGTTTTGGCTCAGGTGACACCTAAGTCACCCAGAAAATTTAGACGTCCAAATAAAAAAAGCATTCTTGTTTGCACAACAGGTAACCAGTCCGCCAATAAGGACGTATCTATTTCCTTCTCCCCATCAAGATGTACTAGTATACAAGAATATACATCTTTCTTCAACAATGTAGAGTACAGAAATGGTCTCATACTAAGCAATTCCGGTAGCGACTCTTTAAATTTTGTTCATTTCTTCTATAAAATCAGACGGTTGTCAATACTGGTTGTGAAATTTGTTGTCATAATCAATCAAAGCAGAACTCTGATTCATGTTATTGCATCTCTTGAAGTGCATCTTCCTCTTGAAGCTGTGGCAGTGGGTGTTTCGATGAAGAAGAGCCTAAAAACCCAGTTGTGTCTACCACGGATGACCGAACCATCTGCGGGCAGATAGATAATGTCATTTCTACGCCCCTACAATATTGATTTACAGTGTACAAGAAACCTTCCCCCGTTGTGTTAAGCCAATAACTACGACATATAAAAATATATCTTTGCTTATGGGTACTATGACCACAAAATGGTCATAGTTTCCATCTGTCTTCCATCTAAAAAAATAACCTACAGGCTCAAGATACAAGAACAGATCAGCTAATGAACAATGAACATAACTAATATGCAAATAAACTGAGGATGTTTGCTTTATTAGTTCTCTTTTATTATCAGGTTATTTAATCGCTTAAAACCTCCCAGGTTATCCATCTTCAGATATTGAACTTAAGTTACACAATATGAGAAGTAAAACACTTCCAAAATGCACCTAAAAAGTGAGTATAATTACCTTCTCTATTTCTTCAGAGAGAAGAGGATTCTCTCTCAAATACTGCAATGCTTTCTCTCGTCCCTGTCCCAACCTTCATTAAAGCATCAAGAATAAGTGTTGACCAGCATAAGATTAGTAATAAAGTAAAACATCAAAGAAACAGTGCTGAGTCACATAATATTTGTAATGAACCGGTCGCAAGAATCGGCTCACAGATGTAATAAGTAAGACAAATCTTTGATTAATCTTAGCTTCTGCACCAATAATCAGTAAATTGGACAGTTCTGAATCACTTCAATTTTGGGACAGTTCTGAATCACATTGAGAGTCAATTTCTTGCTTATTCCTATCATTACATAAAATTATTTCCTTCAGCAACCATATGAGGTATGAGTAATATAAATTGACCTAAGCTGTTTTCTTTTCAATTGAGCGTAAACTTTGACACTTCTAGTATGGCCTATAGAAAATTTTCAGACTTTTGATTGGTCATGACAAAAATATGCAAATATTTCTGTTGAGATATGGAGTTCCATAATTAATGGTTTTGTAAACTTCTCGGGAGTCCCTATATTTTAGCAATAGCTGCAAAATGTGCAAACCTGTGCTCCCCATAATTATACCATGAACCCTTCTTAGACACCACGTCAATCAGTTCAGCACAATCTAATACGCAACCCTGCAAAAGGTCAATTTCAGGAACAGAATTTGAGCCGATCACAAAGGAAAAGAAAGATAATAATGCCACACAGACCAGCTTGCTCACTCCTTCTCCAAAGATAATTTCAAATTCTGCTTGCTTGTATGGCCTAGAAACCTAAGAAGGAAAAGAGTAAGACCAATTAGCATATTGGCACCATAATCAGCAAGAAGATGCAAACAGTAACAGATCAGATGTATACTGGCAATTTCTTGGATGTTCTTGTATTTGCTAAAAGAGATTCAAAAATAAATAGAGGTCTTTGCTAGAAGAGATTTCTGCAAGGATGCATCACTAAAGTAGCTATCTAAAATCTTCGACAATATAAACACCAATTTACAATAATTATACAGTGGAATCAACATGCTTCGCCAGTGCAGGAAATCCAATAACCATGACAACCTTTATCATGCAAATGTCAGCTTTATAGTTTAAGCACTGAACACTTGTATAACTGAACCATTAACACATGTCTTCCATTTCGACAAACATAATACTGATGCCACCACATTGAGTAAATATGATGTGAAGCCGTTTTACCTTGCTCTTTTGAACTCTTACCCGGACCTTAAGGCCCACTTCCTCATCTCCTTTTGCCTGAAAGAATCAGTAACAGCGTTTCAATATAGAAAATTTAAATGTGAAAAATATAAAATAAATTAGCCATCTGAGCAGTTCTGAACTCACAGATTTTATCTTCCCTGTAGAACGGATCTCAAGTCGAACTGAGGCGAAAAACTTCAAGGCAATCCCTCCACTTGTGACCTCAGGATTTCCATAATAAACACCAATCTGATTCCAATCATAGGAATTATTATCATTCAGCAAGTGAGTCCACAAGTAAGGATGAGAATCATGCAGTATATGAAGTTAACCACACTTATGGAAGCTAGAATGACATGTTTACTTAGAAAGAGCATGCTGCAATTTCTAAGTCAAGAATACCTTGTATCTTATCTGATTGAGGAATATAAGAGTACATCCAGCTTTCGAAGCATTGCCTGACATTTTACGTAAAGCTTGACTCATCAGGCGTGCTTGTAAACCCATTTGCTGCATCCCAATTTCTCCCTACACAAAACAACATACCATGAAATCAGGAACTGGTGGGACTTTCTAAACATTCAGAAAACTAAAATGTTGGCTTACCTCAATTTCAGCCCGTGGAGTAAGGGCTGAGACTGAATCAATACAAATGAGATCTACAGCTCCCGATCTGCACATTCGGTCTGCGACTGGGGCAACCAAAAGTTTGGTTAAAAGTCCAAACTCTAGTAAGACCACCATGATCATTGATAAATTTGCTAGCGCAAAAAACGCAAAGTCATTTCTAATGGTGTAACGAGGGAAAAGTATTACTTTCTAGAGCCATCTCTCCATTATCAGGTTGGCAGACAATCAAATTCTCTACATCTACTCCAAGTGCTTTAGAGTATGCAGGATCAAAAGCATGCTCAGCATCAACAAGCATTGCATTGCCTCCTAGCTTCTGCATAACGAGAATTTAACAATTTATAATGTCTCACTTCATACAAGAACATCTTTAAGTAAGAAGCCTAAGATAAGTGGTTTCAGAGGATAGGCTGCAGCAATAAAGGTCTAATGGACCCTAGAAGGACTCTAAGCTTGCCTTTTACCCTTCTAAATTGTCCATTATTTTCTTTCCAGTTTATCTGTGGATAGAACCATACGATTTCTGTTTTTCATCCAAATTATCAATTGCCCCCTCCTGTCCAAGTGCAGGTCCATGCCCAGTAGAAGTTCCAAATTAATGAGTAGAATAAACCAAACACATATTGCACCTGTACTTCCGCAATAGCATGGAGAGCCAAGGTAGTCTTTCCGCTACTTTCAGGTCCATATATCTGTAAAGACAAATGTGAGTGAAAACTATCAGAAAACAAATTGCACCAATCTTGTTAATATTCCACAAGCTCATATCAATTGAGGAATTCAAGATGTACAGAAAAATCAGAATCTAATACCCCAGCCTATTGATGAAATAGTTTTGTAACAAAATCAACTTTATTAACGCATTACTTTTAATTGTTCTATGTAGCTTCATGTAGGATTACTCCACGAATGTGTAATCAAAACCAACAAGTAGTAATGAGTACCTCTATTTAAGCAGCCATATGCTTTTGAAACCAAGAGAAATCAATTAATCTTAACCAAATAGAAGATTAATAACCAGCAATAACTAATGCATATTGAAAATACAGATGAAAAGTATTCAAGTTAAAACCTCAACAATTCTCCCTTTGGGAAGGCCACCACCTAAAGCAAAGTCAAGCGTCAAGCAGCCACTTGGAAAAGTTTCACTGCAGAAAAAAGCAGATTGTGAGACTGATTTATCTCTACAGAGAGACTATTAAAGCTTCCTACGATAAGTTCCACCTAGAGAACCTATTAAATCATAAACAGATTCACCATTCACTCTTTCCAATTTTTTTTTTCTTTTTTCTTTTATTTGGCATCAAGGAAAAATTACATACACAAGAGCTCCACCAGCACTACCCAATCTAGTGACGCTTCCTTTGCCAAAGGAGCTGTTTATATCATTCATTGCAGCTTCCAATGCCTTTTGCTGAAGCACAAACAGTTAGTCAAGTCAGTCACATGGAAAATCTTCACTGAAGCAAATGATTGTTAACAATTTTCCGTCAAAATAAAAACAAGCAAATATATATTTTTCCCAAAATTTCATTTTAAACACATGCTTTTACACACGTATGTTTTGTGTGTGTGGGTGAGAGAGAGAGAGAGAGATACCCGGTCGAGGAAGCGAGCGTCATAATCGGGAGAGAAAGCTCCATTGACTTTGTGGTCAAATTCTGAACGAACCCTAATTCCATGTACTGAAAATTGAGGCCGAGATAGTTTGTGGTAGAGTTTTACTGAAGTAGTGTAGCTAGGGGACTTGTAACAAATTTTGGAGCCAAAAAGCTGAGCTTTCACTGGGAAGCTTAAATCCATCGAACTTGCTCTTTTTCTCTAAGCTCACTTCAAAATTCAAGTTGTAAACATTATAGCTGAAGAAGGAGCACAGCAGCAAAGACTATGGTGTCGCCGGAGTTCAATTGCTCCATAGTAGTTCTAGTTCGACGTTGTTAGATATTTTTCTGTTTTGAAGCCCAAACCATAAACGAGGGCCTATTTTTAAGGCCCGAGTTTTTGAATTGGTATACTACGTAAGCTTACAAGCCCGATACTTGTGGAAGTGGACATCTAAAGTGAAGCCCAGCATAATTGAAGCTTAGGGTGTGTTTGGTATAACGGAAAATATTTTCCGTGAAAAATGTTTTCCAAGAAAATATTTTTTTAGAAAATAAGTAGTAATTTTATTTATTTTTCGGTATTTGGTACGCAAATTAAGGAAAATAACTTATCAAGAGTATTTATAAATAATTTAGATACAATAAACATGAAGTCATAAACTTTTGAACCAACAATCTTTCGAATCCACAAATTTCATAAATTTTCGAACCACTAAACTTTCGGAACCGCGAAATTTCGAACCTGTAAAATTTATAATTTCTAAACTCGTAAACTTCCAAACACATAAACCTCCGAACTCATAACTTTGGAACTTGTAAAATTTTGAACCTGTAAACCGAAAGATGAAAAAATTAAAACTGAAAATATATAAATAAAATATTTTTTCCCCGGGGGGGAGGGGGAGGGGTGCAGAAAAATAAAAAAACTGAAATTTGAAATTACAAAAAATAAAATAAAAAAATTGTGCAGGGTGGGGGGTGGGTGATGCAGAAAAAAAAAACAGAAATTTGAAAATTACAAAAAAAAAAGTAAATTTTTTTTTGTGCGGGGTGGAGGGGCAGTGGGGTGGGGGTGCAGAAAAATAAAAAAACAGAAATTTAAAATTACAAAAAAAAGTATTTTTTTTTTGCAGGGAGGGGGATGTAGGGTGGGTGGAAACTAAAATTTGAAAAAAAAAAAAAAAACCTTTTTGGAGAGAGGGGGTGGGGTTAGGTGGGTGGGTGTGAAGGTGTGGGGTGGGTGGGTGAGGGTGGGGAAGGTTGAGAAGGAGTTTTGAAAAATATTTTCCCTTCTCTTGATAAGGAAAATATTTTCTTCCAATTGGAGGAAGATGAGTTCATAAGGAAAATGTTTTTCAAAATATTTAAGCCAGCAAAACATGAAAAAATTAAAAAATATTTTTCGGAAAATATTTTCCTTCATACCAAACACACCCTTAGTAGCTTTCATTTTTACTTATCCATACTACTTTTAAAACTTATTTACCCTCAATATTGAAGTTTTAACTTACAGCTTGTTTGGATGGTTGTTACCTATTGTATGTATCGTATTGTTACTTGAAATACGATGTTTGTTTTCATTATTACTTAAATTTTATTGTATCGTATTGTTAAATCCGTCGTTACGTAACAACGAAATGTGCCACTTTATTTAACGACCGATTTGGTGTGGTTACGTCGTTACTTTGTCTCTTTCTCTCATCTCTCCCTTTATTATTATTAAATAATTTTATTTTATCATTTACCCTACCTTTTTATATTATAATTTTACCCCGTATCATAATTTTTCTTTATAATATTGTAAGTTTATTCTTCATATTGATGGTGTGTGATATCATGAAACAACGGTAAACGATACAATCTATCCAAATATTGTATTCATCAAACGATACAGTACAATACAGTATGATACGATACATTATGAAACGATATGTAACAACCATCCAAACAAGTTGCTAGTTATAAGTTAATACACAATTTACCACTTATATGCAAAATAATATATTAGAATCTAATCTTCCACATTTTCTCTCCCCCTTTTTTTTCTTCTCATGCCTGATTGTTTATTCAATCAAATGATTCTTTCAAAATTCACTAAATACAATAATCACAATCAAAAGGATGAATTTGGGTACCTTCAAAATCAAAAACCGGGTAGATACAAGAGTAATAGGACTTAATGAAAATATTTTCATGAGGTTCCTTTCTGGATTCCTTTTCGAGGAATAAACTTATGCTATATGTTGTTGGATTATTGTCATTGATCAAATTGTTCAGCTTTTTCGCCTATGGAAGAAAGGTTTGGGAACCAAACTCTGTTAATTCATTAAGAACCCCGTTGAAAGACATTAAGAAGCTTCGAAGCTTTGAATTCGGAAATTAAAATTTACGAAATTATTATTTATTTAGATTGGGTGTTGTTACAAATGATTAGGGATATCTTTAAGAGCACCAAACCAACCTACAAACCTCCAAATCCATATCCGGACATATTCCTAAGCCTAAAATAACCATACGAAGGTATAGGAATCATCAAAACACCATTTCGGGGTCGTCTATATAAAAGTCAAACTCCGGTTAACTCTTACAACTTAAGCCTCCAACATTGGGACTAAGTGCCCCAATTCATTCCAAAACTTCCCCGAAACCAAGACAACTACTCCGGCAAGTCACATAACCACAAATACACATAAGTAAAGCATGAAGTAGGAGAAACGGGTCTAAAATACTCAAAATGACCGGCCGGGTCGTTACATTCTCCCCCTCTTAAACAAATATTCATTATCGAATGAGTCTAGAATTATACATGGAGTCTAAAAAGGTGGGGATATCTACTCCGCATCTCCTTCTCGGTCTCCCAAGTAGCCTCCTCGATGGGTTGACCTCTCCAATGAACCGTTACTGATGCTATATTCTTCGACCTCAACCTCCGAACTTGCCGATCCAAAATGGCCAACGACCCCACATCATAAGTCAAAACCCCATTTAACTGAACCGTACCGATGTCCAAGACATGTGACAGATCACCATAATACTTCCGGAGCATAAAAACATAAAACACCGGGTGAACTCCCAACAGACTAGGTGGCAAGGCAAGTCTGTATACCACCTCGCCCACTCTCTCAAGCACCTCAAAAGGACCAATATACATAGGGCTTAACTTTCCCTTCCTCCCGAACCTTATCACACCCTTCATGGGCGAAACTGTGAGTAAAACCTTCTCACCCACCATTTATTAAACATCACGAGCCTTTTTGTCAGCATAACTATTCTTCCTGGATTGCATTGTTCGAAGCCGCTCCTGAATCAACTTCATATTCTCCAAAGTGTCACAGACCAAATCAGTGCCAAACAACCTAGCATCCCCAAGCTCAAACCAACCAACCGGAGAATGACACTGTCTCTCATATAAGGCCTCAAAAGGAGCCATATGGATACTCAACTGATAGTTGTTGTTGTAGGCAAACTCGGCTAGTGGTAGAAACAGATGCCATGATCCTTTGAAATCAATAACATGGGCATGTAACATGTCCTCCAGGATCTAAATAGTGCGCTCAGACTGCTCGTTCGTCTGGGGATAAAATGTCGTACTCAAATCGACCTGTGTGCCCAACTCACACTGCACTTCTCTCCAAAAGTGCATTGTAAACTGAGTGCCTTGATCCGAGAGGATAGACACTGGCACACCATGAAGGCGAACAATCTCCTGAATATAAATCCGATCCAGCTATTCGGAAGAATAGGTAGTCATGACTGGAATAAAGTATGCAAACTTGATCACTCTGTCCATAATGACCCACACTGCACTGAATATCCTCAAGGTCCGTGGAAGCCCAACTAAAAAAACCGTAGTGATGCGCTCCCACTTCCACTCCGGAATATCAATCCTCTAAAGCAAACCACCAGGTTTCTGATGCTCGTACTTCACCTGCTGACAGTTCAAACACTGAGCAGCATACTCAAAAATATTCTTCTTCATCCTCCGCCACGAATAGTGCTACCTAAAATCATGATACATCTTTGCGGCCCATGGATGAATGGAATACCGTGAACTATGGGCCTCTTCAAGAATCAACTATCGTAACCCATCCACTTTTAGAACACAAATCCGACCTTGTAGCCTTAATACCCCATCATTACCAGTAGTAACCTCCTTAGCATCACTGTGTTGCACTATGTCCCTAGGGATAAGCAAATGGGATTCATCATACTAACGCGCCTTGATGAGCTTAAACAAAGAAGACAGTGAAACCACGCAAGCAAGAACCCGGCTAGGCTCCGAAATATCCAACCTCACGAACTGAATGGCCAAAGCTTGAACATCCAATGCTAACGGTCTCTTCCAGCTGGTATGTAAGCAAGACTCCCCATGCTCTCAACCTTCCTACTCAAAGTATCGGCCACCACATTGGCCTTCCCCGAATGATAAAGAATGGTGATATCATAGTCCTTTAATAGCTCTAACTACCTCAGTTACCTTAAGTTCAAATCCTTTTACTTGAATAAGTGTTGGAGACTTCTGTGATATGTGAACACCTCACAAGACACGTCGTAAAGATAATGCCTCCAAATCTTGAGCGCATGAACAATGGCTGCCAACTCCAAATCATGTACAGGGTAGTTCTTCTCATGGGGCTTCAATTGACGTGAAGCATAAGCAATAACTCTACCATCCAACATTAACATATATCCAATGCCAATCCATGAAGCATCACAATAGACTGTATAAGAACCCGATCCCGAAGGCAAAATCAGAGCTGGATCTGTAGTCAAGGGAGTCTTGAGCTTCTAAAATATTTCCTTACACTCATAAGACCACCTGAATAGGACACCCTTCTGCGTCACTCTAGTTAGTATGGTTACTATAGATGAAAACCCCTCCACAAACCGGCGATATACCCAGCCAACCCAAGGAAATTTCGAATCTCAATAGAAGTGGATGGTCTAGGCCGACTCTGAACTGCCTCAATCTTCTTCAGATCCACCTTAATCCCATCGCTGGATAATACATGACCAAAAAATACCACTGAATCAAGCCAAAACTCGCACTTGGAGAATTTAGCATACAACTTATTCTCCCTCAAATTTTGGAGTACAATCCTAAAATGCTTCTCATGATCCTCCCGGCTGCGAGAATACACCAATATATTTGATAGCCTTATCATATTTGATACGAATGCTAGGAATTTGGTTTTTGTCCGAATAAAAAGGGACCTTCACACTTAACGGGAGGTGGTGATCATAATAATAGTAAGAACTCGCATTGCTAGTTGATGTAAGCTTTAGCTAGGTGATCTGCTACTTGATTTGCCTCTCTGAAGCAATGTCTAATCCTGAGATTACCCTGCTTCAGAATTTGTTGAATGTCATCAACTGTCTTGTTCATTCTATAGCCTTCTTATCCGCAATCATCTGAGTAATAGCTAAGACATTCTCCGTGCACCACTTAGTTTCAAATTTTGCCGCAAGAGCTTTAGCAAATGTACTGGTGCTGCACTGGATAGGAAAATAGAAGGCCATAATTAAGTCACCCTTATCATCTCTAAGTATACCTCCCATGATTCCCTACCATGTTCCATCGAGACTACCATCTATGTGGAGCTTGATTGTTCTATTCTCTTGTAGATTCAGGGAACTGGTTTTAATCTGATCATCTTATCACTAAAATAGATCCAGGGCAATGTCAAGTTGTTGTCAGGGAAAGCCTTATTAATAGTAGCTTGTGTCAACAACTAATATTTGCACCATTCTAAATAAATAGAAGATCTTCTTGTAACCATATTTGCATGCACTACGTTTCTTCCATAGCTCCAAATAAATGATAACTGGGGTGTTTTGCAACGTTAATTTATGAAAAACATTAACTGACCTCTCTTGATACCATGTATTAGTCGTGCTTCTGATATTACCCTAGTGATACGTAATTCCCAAAGGTCCATCAAACAGTCTTCAGATGAAGTTAGTAGTTTCTCCTTCCACAAAGACATGTGGACAGTTTCTGTGTTTGGACACTTACACATCTCGATATAATCTGCTTCCCAAACCTTGTGATGACTTCGTCAAATGGTAACTTTCCCAGCCAGAGTCTCCAAGTTAAGAATGAAATTTTGAATGGTATTGAACTATGCCAGACTTTATAGAAAAATGGATTATTTGGTTTGCATGCTCTAATATATTTCCAAGCTGATTTATTGTTATACTTCTCATTATCAATAAGGTCCCAGTAGACTTTGTCCTGAAGATTTTGTCTGCCTACATCAATTGTTTCAATGTGTTTCACCAGGTGATTAGGGAGTAATTCCTCAAGTTTTTCTAAATTCCATTCCACATTCTGAGTATAGTACTTGACCAAACTCTTGGTACTTTTAGGGGTATTAGGGATAGTAGCAGCTATAGGACCTTTGCCCGTCCAATTGTCCCACCAAAAGATGCAACTTCCTGAATTCACTTGCCAGATCATATGACTTTCTACTCTCTTTCTTACCCGAGTCAAGCTTTTCCATAGGTATGAGTTTCCTGAAACCCGAACTTTAGAAGTAGGGTGAGCTCTTATACAGTATTTGTGCTTCACAAAAGTAGCCCATAAAGATGGTGTTAATCTAAATCCCTACCATCTTTTAGTTGATAATACTTTACTGAATTACTTCATGCTTTTGACTCTGACTCATCCATCATCGATAGGATAGTATAAGTTCCTCCATGAGCTCTAGTGATGTTTCTTTTGATTCCCATTGGACCTTCAAAAGAAATTAGCAAGATGTTTCTCTAGCAACTTATAGGTGCCAATAGGTGGAGACATAGCACTTAGAGTATAAGTTGGTAAAGCTTGAAGGACATGTTTGATTAGAACCATTCTTCCTTCATGAGATAGCATTCTGCCCTGCTAAGCATTAAGTCTTGTGATAACTTTCTGATTCATGTTGTCAAAGTATTATATCTTTTTCCTCCCCACATAAACTGGACACACAAGATATGTGAATCTAAACTCCTTCTCCATGAAGCCTGTACATTCTCAGAATTGATCCTTAAATCACAAGCACTATAAAACTAATTAGGTTATTATGGCAGTTTTCTAAGCGTATTACGGTGGTTTCAAACCGTCTCTATGTGCATCAATAGCTGTTCAATAGTACGCCGGTGTCACAAGCCAAAATTTACAAGTCGAGATGGCATCTAACCCAACCCGCTAGGTAAGACAACAGTCACACAATAACAATGAAATCAAATAAACATGGTCTAATAACGCAATAGTGGAAGAATATCATAAATTATCTGAGAATAAAACCATAATAATGCTACAACCAACCCCAAAATTTGGTGTCAACGAGTAGACGAGCACTACCGAATAACAAGATACAAGTAAAATCCTCTAATACAATTGTCTGAATAATAGAACAGTAAAGATAGAAATAACTGAAGAGGAACATTAAGGATTGCGGATGACATAGCAGTTGCCTCGTAGGTTCCCAAAGGCTGGCAACAACTCAAGTCTAGAAATCACCTCGACCAGATGTACCTGGATTTACACACGAAGTGCAGAGTATAGTATGAGTACAACCAACTCCATGTACTCAATAAGTAACAACACTAACATTGGGCTGAAAGCAGTGACGAGCTCAGAACAATAGTCAAACGCCAATATCAATAGCTTGTTCACATTTCAGAATATAAAGGAAAACACGTAGAAACAAGTAGCTCAATGATATCATGTTAAGCTTGTTCACATTTCAGATGTTTAGACATGCTTTCAAGTATGACGGTTAAATCCCAATACATATAAAACATTTCATTTAACAGCTAGCATGTGAAAGGTACACCTTTATGCCTACATGTCAAGTATACATGTCAATCAACAATATCATGGTGGATCCATAAATACTCACACTTAGAACTTTACGGGTGCCTGTCATAACTGCCCATCATCAAAGAACATATACAAAACACTGTGTTTTCGCCTATTACTGGCATGTCAAACTCCGAAAGGCAGATCCTACCCAAGCGCTAATCATAATCATCTAGCTTAATAGTGAGACCTGGTGCGTGCGTTGCCCCAAAACAATAACACTTAGCCTAATATGGTTCTGGTGTACGCGGTACCTCAAAATCAATACCAAACCAGCTCTATGCACCAAACTTAGCCATTTACCATCCATGTATCAGATAAACACATCTCCAAATGCTCAGTTTAAAAGTGTTACACATAAGAGGGATCAACAACATGTGAGGAATCAATTAAGAAATACTGAGACAGATATATCATACTCAGATATAGCTTCATGACTAAGAACATGTGTACAAATAAGGCATGTAGCTCTAAGACAGCAAGAATAGCCCTATCATGTTTCAAACAAATAGCACTTAGCCTAGACATGATGTCTAACATGAGTCACTGTTCAAACGATTAAACAAGCAGGGGAAACGCGGGGATCACAACATATGATAGCAAAACAATCCCGGTAATAGCCTAAAGGCCTCCCCAAACCATGAACACACAGGTGCACGCACACGCCCGTCACCTAGCGCGTACGTCACCCCAATATCTTTCATATAATGTAGTTCACATTGTGAAATACCCTCAGATCCAAGTATGATGTGTTACTTACCTCAAAATACGTAAATCAATACTCCAACTAGCCCTTCCCACATGTATCGGCCTCCGAGCGACTCGAATCTAGTTACGAACAACTCAATATCAACAAATAATATCGTAGGAAACAACTTCAAATAATAAAGTTTCGATCTATATCAAAGTCAAAAAGTCAAGCCTAAGCCCACACCTTGAAACCCAAATTTTTTTATAAATTCCGAACACCCACTCAATTACGAGTTCAACCATTCCAATTTCATCCAATTCCAACCTCGATTCGACCTTCAAATCCTCAATTTCACTTTAGGAAGTTTTACCAAAAATCTCCCATTTCTTCACTTTAATTCACTAACTAAATGCTAAACCAAAGATGGAATCTGAAATAATAACAAATCCGAGTCCAAAACACTTGCCCCGGTCCAAATCTTGAAAATCCCCTCCAAAATCGCCCAAAAACGAGCTCTCTGCTTCAAAATATGATATAATAACTCTAACCCTCGAAATGGGATTTAAACATTCTGCCCAGGTATTATACATTGCAATTCGCGGGACCTATATCGTGATCGCAAAGAGCAAATAATCACTTCTCTAAAAAATAATCTACCTGAACGCGAAGAAACAGTCGCGAACGCGATGGTTACCAGACTTGACACTTCGCAAACACGTGCACACTTTCGCGATTGCGTAGGCTTAAAGCCTGACGCCCCAGCTGACACCTCCTCTACGCGAACGTGTTACCCTACTCGTGACCACACTGACCTGAGCCTCTTAAAGCTTCGCGAATGCGATGAATAAATGACAACTGCCAGCAAAAACTCTTCGTGATCGCGAAAGAGGACACCAGATGCACAGAAATCAGCAGTCCAACAATGAAGGAAAATGGTCTGACACCCATCCAGAACACACCCGAGGCCTACAGGACCCCCTCCAGTCACACTAGCAGGTCCTAAAACACAATATGAATTTGCTCGAAGCCTCGAATCACATCAAACAATACCAAAATCACGAATCACACATTGATTCAACCCTAATGAACTAATGAACTTCCAACTTCTAAAACTAATGCCAAATCATATCAAATCAATTCCGAATGAGCTCAAATTTTGCACACAAGTCATAAATGACACAACGGGCCTACTCCAACTTCCGGAACAAAAAACCTACCTCGATATCAACAAAGTCAACTCTCGGTCAAACCTCTCAACCTTTCAAACCTTAAACTTTCCAATTTTCGCCAAAAATAATCAAATCAACCTACGGGGCTCCAAATCAACATCCAGACATACTCCTATGTCCAAAATCACCATACGAAGCTATCGGACCCATCAAAACTCCATTCCAGAGTCATCTATATAAAAGTCAAACTCCGATCAACTCTTGCAACTTAAGCTTCCAACCTTGAGTCTAAGTGTTCCAGTTCACTCTAAACCATCCCCGAAATCAAACCAACCACCCCGACAAGTCACATAATCACAAATGAACATAGAAGAAGCAATAAATAGGGGAACAGGGCTACAATACACAAAATGACCGGCCGAGTCATTACATTCTCCCCCTCTTAAGCAAACGTTCATCCTCGAACGGGTCAAGAATAATACCTAGAGTCTCAAATATATGTGGATAACTGATCCACATATCTCGCTCGTCCTACCAAGTAGCCTCCTCGGCTGGCTAACCTCTCCAATGAACTTTCACTGATGCAATATTCTTCGATCTTAACTTTCGAACCTAACGGTCCAAAATGACCACTAACTCCACATCATAAGTCAAATCCCCATCTAACCGAACCGCTTAACATGTGATGGATCACCATAATACTTATGGATCATAGAAACATGAAATACTAGGTGAACTCCCGATAGACTAGGTGGCAATGCAAGCTTGTAGGCCACCTCTCCAACTCTCTAGCACCTTAAAGGGACCAATATACCGAGGGATCAACTTGCCCTTCTTCCCGAACCTCATCACACCCTTCATGGGCGAAACTCGAAGCAACACCTTCTTACCCACTATGTATGCAACATCACGAACCTTCCAATCAAAGTAACTCTTCTACCTAGACTATGTTGTACGAAGCCAATCCTGAATCAACTTGACTTTCTCCAAAACACCCCAAACCAAATTAGTACCCAACAACCTAGCCTCTTCTAGGTAAAACCAACCAACTGGAGAACGACACCGCCTCCCATATAAGGCCTCATAAGGAGCCATCTGAATACTTGATTAGTAGTTGCTGTTATAAGAAAACTCTACAAGCGATAAGAACTGATCCCATGAACCTCGAAATCCATAACACAGGAGCGTAACATATCCTCTAAGATCTAAATAGTGCACTCGGACTGCTCGTCGGGTGAAATATTGTACTCAACTCAACTCGTATACCTAACTCACGCTGCATAGCTCTCTAGAAATACAATGTGAAATGCGTGCCGATCGGACATAATGGACACTAGCACGCCATGAAGACAAACAATATCACGGATAAAGATCTGAGCCAGATGCTCTGAAGAGTAAGTAGTCACAACCGGAATGAAGTGGGCAGACTTGGTCAGTCTATCCACAATAACCCATACTGTGTCACATTTCTTCAAAGTCTATGGGAGACCAATATCGAAATCAATGCTCCCACTTCCACTCGGGAATCTCAAGTCTCTAAAGCAAACCGCCCGACCTCTGATGCTTGTACTTCACCTGCTAGCAGTTCAAACACTGAGCCACAAACTCTACTATATCTTTCTTTATTCTTCTCCACCAATAGTGTTGCCTCAAATCCTGATACATCTTGGCGTCACCTGGATGAATGGAGTACCGCAAACTGCGTGCCTCCTCAAGAATCAACTCATGCAATCCATCCATATTAGGCACACAAATCCGACCCTGCATCAGCAACACCCCATCATCTCCAATAGAAACCTCCTTGGAATCACCGTGTTGCATCGTGTCCTTAGGGACAAGCAAATTGGGGTCATCATACTAACGTGCTCAGATGAGATCATACAAAGAAGACCGAGAAACCACACGAGCAATAACCCGGATAGGCTCCAAAATATCTAACCTCACAAACTGATTGGCCAAAGCCTAAACATCCAATGCTAGCGGTCTCTCACCAACTGGAATATATGCAAGGCTACCCATACTCACAACCTTTCTACTCAAGGCATCGGCCACCACATTGGCCTTCTGGGGATAATATAAAATAGTGATATCATAGTCTTATAATAGCTCTAACCACCTATCCTGTCTCAAGTCTAGATCCTTTTGCTTAACAAGTGTTGTAGACTCTGATGATCTGTGAAAACCTCACAAGACACGCCATAGAGATAGTGCCTCCAAATCTTCAATGCGTGTACAATGACTACCAACTCTAAATCATAAATCGGGTAGTTCTTCTCATAGGGATTCAGCAGATGCGAAGCATAAGAAATCACCCTGCCCTTCTACATCAAGACGCACCTGATGCTAACCCGCAAAGCATTACAATAAATTGTATATGGACCCAATGCTAACGGCAAAACTAGAACTAGAGTTGTAGTCAAGGTAGTCTTGAGATTCTAAAGCTTTCCTCACACTCATCGGACCAACTGAATGGGGAACCCTTCTAGGTCAATCTAGTCAAAGGTGCAAAAATGGATGAGAAACCCTCCACCTCGAGCTGGAAATGATGGTGGGGCTTGAATCGGACCCCAAGAACTAGAATAACCACTGAAAGTGCCCAGTACCGATGAACCCTGAATTGATAGAGCATGGTACGAGCTCTGAGCAGGAAGTACACTGAAAGATGACTAACCCAAATGAGTAATGTATGAACCATGGCTAACTAATTCACCACGATAAATCGGAAGAGCCATCTGAGCGGGCCTATAAAGATGACCTTTGCTGTGATGTGACTGACCTCGGAATGAGGTGCCACTGAAACCACCTGAACTACGGGGCCTCTTTACCCCCTTCTCTATGCGCTCAAGCCTACGAACCAACTCCAAGCACCTGGCAATCTCGACTACCTGGTCAAACCTAGCATCCGTCTCGGCCTCTCGAGCCAGATTGTAACGTAAATCATAGCTGAGGCCATCAATGAACCTCTTGATCCTCTCCTTCTCAGTGGGAACCAACCATATAGCATGACGAACCAAATCTGCGAATGGCATCTCATAATGAGTCAGAGTCATATCCCCATAGCGTAGCTGCTCAAAATATCTTCGCAGCTCCTCCATGCGAGTCTGTGGGACAAACTTCTCTAAAAAGAGAATGGAGAACTCTTTCCATGTATGTGGCGCTGCGCTAACTGGCCTGCTCAACTCATAGACCTGCCACCATCTATAGGCTTCCCCTATAAACTAAAAAGTGATAAATGCAATTCCACTAGTATCCAAAATACCCGATGTGCGAAGAATTCACTGACAATGGTTTAGAAACTCTTGTGCATCCTCTGACTACTCCCCGCTGAACTCTGGAGGCTTAAGCCTCACAAACCGCTCCAGTATCTTATGCTCCTCATCACTCATAGGTGGACCAACCTCGGCCCGAGCAGCAGTAACCAACTGGGCTAGTAATTCCCCCGGTGTTTAGAGTCCCTAAGATAGTTGCTCTGGAGTACGGGCGGCAGGAGTTTAGGCACATCCTCCCACCTATGAAATGCCTGGAGCAACTGGAACCGCAACCGCCTGAGCCAGGCTCGTGCACACAGTCAAAATGTAGGTTAAGGCCTCCTGAAGGCCAGGAATAATGATGGGTACTGGTGGTGCTTGAGCTGGCCCCGCCTGCTCAACAATATCGTGTACCTGCTCCCAAACTGGATCGACCGGTGGCTCCACATGTGTTTCCTGGATGTAGTAAGAGCCACACCTCGGCCTCTACCGCGGCCCCATCCTCTCGCAGCCCTAATTGGTGGTACTCAAAGAATATCATAAAGTATCTGAGAATAAAACTATAATAATACTACAACCAACCCCATAATCTGGTGTCAACGAGTACACGAGCACTACCGAATAACAAGATACAAGTAAAATCCTCTAATACAACTGTCTAAACAATATAACATTAAAGATAGAAATATCTGAAACACAATTTCAAGGACTGCAGACGACATAGCAGCTACCTCGTAGTCTCCCAAAGGCTAGCAGCAACTCAAGTCTGGAAATCGCCTCGACCGGATGTACCTGGATCTGCACATGAAGTGTAGAGTGTAGTATGAGTACAACCGACCGCATATACTCAATAAGCAACAACATTAACCTTGGGCTAAAAGCAGTGACGAGCTCAAAACAATAGTCAATGCCAATATCAATAACCAGTAACAGTTCAGAATATGAAGGAAAGATCACAGAAATAAATAGCTCAATGATATCATGTTCAGCTTGTTCACATTTCAGAAGTTTAGACATGCTTTGAAGTATAACGGTTAAAGCCCAACACAGATAAAATATTTTATTTAACAGCTAGCGTGTGGAAGGTACACCTCTATGACTACATGTCAAGTATACATGTCAATCAACAATATCACGGTGGATCCATCAATATTCATACTTAGCACTGTACCGGTGCCCGACATAATTTTCCATCATCAAAGCACGTATACAAAACACTATGTATGCGCCCACTGCTAGCATGTGGACTCCGGAGGGGCAGATCCTACCCAACCACTAATCATAATCATGTAGCCCAATAGTAAGTCCTGGTGCACGCATCACCCCAAAACAATAACACTTAGCTCAATATGGGTCTGGCATACGCGTCACCTCAAAATCAATACCTAACTGTCTCTATGGCCCAAAATCAGTCATTTACCGTTCATGTCTCAAATAAACACATCGCAGAATGCTCAGTTAACAAGATTACACATAAGAAGGATCAATAACATCAGAGGAATCAAATAAGAAATACTGAGACAGAGACTTCATGCATGGATAGAGCTTCATGATTGAGAACATGTGTACAAATAAGGCATGTAGCTCTGAGACAGCAAGAATAGCCCTATCAAGTTTCAAATAAATAGCACTTAGCCTAGACATGATGTCTAAAATGAGTCACAGTTCAAATGATTAAACAAGTAGGGGAAATGCAGGGATAACACGATATGATAGCAAAACAAGCTCGGTAATAGCCTAAAGGCCTCCCCAAATCATGAACACATCGGTGCACGTATACACGCCCGTCACCTAGTGCGTACGTCACCCAATATCTTTCATATAACGTTGTTAACGGGGTTAAATACCCTCAAAGTTTAGATGTGTTTCTTACCTCTAAACGTGCAAATAAATACTCCAACAAGCCCATCCCACCCGTATCAACCTCCGAACGACTCGAATCTAGTCAAAAACAACTCAATATCACCAAATAATGACGTAGAAAACAACTTCAAACAATAAAGTTTCGATCTTTGACAAAGTCAAAAAGATAACCCCGGGCCCACACCTCAGAACCCAACAAAATTTCCAAATTCTGAACACCCACTCAATTACGAGTTCAACCATACCAATTTCATTCAATTCTGACCTTGATTCGAACTTCAAATCCTCAATTTTCACTTTAGGAAGTTTTACCAAAAGTCCTCCATTTCTTCACTTTAATTCACTAATTAAATGCTAAAAACAAAGATGAAATATGAAATAATAACAAATCCGAGTCAAAAGTACTTACCCCATTCCAAATCTTAAAACTTCCCTCCAAAATCGCCCAAAACCGAGCTCTCTATGTCAAAATGTGATATAATAACTCTAACCGTAGAAATGGGATTTAAACATTCTGCCCAGGTATTATACATCATGATCGCGAAGAACAAATAATCACTGCCTTCAAAAATAGTCTACGTGAACGCGAAGAAACAGTCGCGAGCGTGATGGTTACCAGACCTTACACTTCGCAAACGCATGCACACCTACGTGATCACGTGGGCTTAAAGCCTGACGCCCCAGCTGACACTTCCTCTACGCGAACATGTTACCCTACTCGCAACCGTGCTGACCCGAGCCTCTCAAAGCTTCACGAACGCGAGCTTAATATCGCGAACGCGATGAATAAATGACCACTGCCAGTTGCAACTCTTCGCGGTCGCGTCCCTTTCTTCGCGATCGCGAAAGAGAAAACCAGATGTAGAGAAATCAACTGTCCAACAATGAAGGAAAATGGTCTCACACCTATTCAGAATACACTCGAGGCCCCCAGGACCCCGTCCAATCACACCAACAAGTCCTAAAATACAATTCGAACTCGCTAGAAGCCTCAAATCACATCAAACAACACCAAAACCATGAATCGCATATCGATTCAAACTTAATGAACTTCCAACTTCTAAAACTAATGTTGAATCATATCAAACCAATTTTGAATGATTTCAAATTTTGCACATAAGTCATAAATGACACAACGGACCTACTCCAACTCTCGAAACTGAAATCTGAACCCGATATCGACAAAGTCAACTCTCGGGCAAGCCTCTCTACCTTCTAAACCTTCAACTTTCCAACTTTCGCCAAAAATAATCAAATCAACCTACGGGCCTCCAAATCAACATTTAGACATACGCCTAAGTCCAAAATCACCATACGAATCTATTTGAGTCATCAAAACTCCATTCTGGAGTTCTTTACACAAAAGTCAAACTTCGGTCAACTCTTCCAACTTAAGCTTCCAACGTTGGATCTAGGTGTCCCAATTCATTCTGAAACATCTCCGAAATCAAACCGACCATCCCGGCAAGTCACATAATCAAAAATGAACATAGAAGAAGCAATAAATAGGGGAACAAGGCTACAATACACAAAATGACCGATCGGATCATTACAGCTGGAATTACGTTCGCCACAATATTAAAACAGCAGTTTTTTGAAAACGGTCGTAATCGTGAGTTGCATAAAATAGTGGTTTATATGTTGCACATTACTAGGTTCCTAACCGACATAACTTTATGTAATGCCATCATTCACTCTATTTAATCGTGTGGTTTTGACCCACCATAATTCATATTCAACCGCCATAATCTTTAAGCTCTCTTTATTCATTTTTTACAATTTTATTCTTTTACATTTTTCACTCTATTATCACACCCATCTATTATATTAAAATCGGTTGTTGCTTTTATACTAGTTTGACACAAACATAAAAGAACTATCAATACAGTAAAAAAAGCTCATCTTATATATGGAAAATATAAGCAATTCAAAATTTACAGAAATGTAATAAAGTAGTGGTACTTTACATCCATCAAACACAACAATAAAAATATATATAATGTATCACAGAAATAATGTCCAATGAGCACTCGTATGATTACTTGATATTTATCCTAAAGTATATATATTTATATGTATATCGCCTCATGTTTTACTCGCATTTCGTGGATTTCGGATGTAAAATATATTGATTTATATAATTCGTGGTGTTTTTATGCGTAGGAATCATTTGGATGCAATTGGGGGTGAAAGGTGCGAGATTAGAGCCAAAACGGAGGAAAATGGGAAATGTTGAATTCCAGCGCCCCACGCCACCTGTGGCGCTGTGGACAAAATGTTTAAATTGCCAGCGCCCCACGCTGCCCTGGACGCTGGTGACAGGAATTTCTTCTACTTTGCCCCACACAATGTTATTTCAGCCCTAGACCTACCCAACGCATATAAAAGCAAGACTAAGCCTATTTTTGGAGGGGAGACGCCACTTTGAAGGGAACATACACACGAAAAACATCGGGGAGCGAGGATATGTCAGTTTTCTTCACCTTTTTTTAGTATTTTCAATTAACCAACACTTATGAAATTGTTTGATACTATCATGAGTGGCTAAAACCCATAGTTTTGGGGTTGTGATTTAGCCATGAATATTGTTGTTTAACGTTGACTTAACCTTAATTATAATTCACCAATATATGGTTGTTTTTTCAATTCTGTGATTAATTGTTTAAATGTCTGGCCAACAGTTAGGTTTTAATTACTATTTATGCTATGCTTGGGAAAGCCATGTTTAGATTAGAGAAGAATTAAAGAGAGCACGATCTTAGCTCTGAGGGGGGCGAATTTGTGGTTAGGATAGGAATATACCTAGTCATTGTGCTTAATTAAATATTATAATCTTAATGTGTTCTTAATAGATTGATTTAATAAGAATATAGGCGTTTATCTATTTTGAATAGGCGAGTAGTACTTCGAGAGAAGGCTATGAGTGCAATTATTCGATTAATTATCAACCATGAGTGAATTGTATGAAAGGGAGAGTTAACTAGAACACAATAGTATTGGTGAATCGATCACAACCCTGAAATATTTGTCTCTACTGAATACACAATAATTATTTTGCTGCTTGATAATTTAGTTACTAGTTAGAATTATTGTTTAGTATAATCACACTTTTGAACTCGAACTGGCTCGACTGAATAACAATCTTGGTGAATTTAGTGGGTAGTTAATACAAGTCTCTATGGGTTCGACACTCGACTTATCATCTTATTACTTGTACGACCACGTATACTTGCGTGTGCGTTTTGGAGCAACAAGTTTTTGGTGCCGTTGTCGGGGACTTGAATATTGACTACTTTCTAGTTTTAGCTATAATTGTTTATTTCGTCAAGTCTAACGTTACTTAATTATTTCTATGCTCTCAGGAACCTTGATTGAATGCGAAGGGTCAGAAGCCAGGATAGACTTTAAGGCTTTGACCCCGAACTTGAGATAACATTTCACAAGAGGTTGAGGGAAGCAAGGGACACAAATAATCTCCAGGCATTTTTTCAATTTCTTGTGAACATGTCAGAGGAGCAACATATGGCGGCTCAGGAGGTGGCGATGCCCAACATTGCTAATGTCACCTCCAGCATTGTGAAGCCCAGAATTAATGGGTACTTTGAGCTGAAACAGAGCATGATCCAACTACTTCATGCGAATGGGCATTTTATGGGTCTTCCACACGAGGATCCACAACATCATATCTTGAACTTCTTGGAGATTAGTGATACTTACATTACTAATGGAGTCACTCCAGACTATGTAAGACTCACACTTTTCCCATTCTCTCTGTTGGGCGAAGCAAAGCGATGGCTGAAGGCAGAACTAGCTAATTCTATTATATCATGGAATAATCTGGCAAGGAAATTTTTGGCAAGGTTCTTCCCTTCAGGCAAAACAGCGAAGATCAGAAGTGAGATAGTTTTCTTCAAACAGAAACCGGGGGAGTCTTTATACTCAGCTTGGGAGAGGTTCAAGGGGCTGCTCCGAGACTATCCTCATCACAATCAGATAAATGAAGTGTTAGCTCATACTTTCATAGAAGGGATATATCTTGAGACAAAGATTGTGGTAGATGCTACAATTGGAGGTCAAGTGTTGGAGAAAAGCTTTGATGAGATATATGCGTTATTGAACAAATTCTCCAAAAGCAATCCTGATTGGCAAGGAGAGATGGGCAGACACAGAATGCAAAAATCTGCAAGGGTTCTCGAGTTAGATGTCATCTCTGCATTATCAGCGCAGATTTCCACATTGACCAACCAAGTCAATCAGATGACCTTGGTTATTAACAAGTAACAAGCCCAACCAGTGCAACCGGTTCAATTGTTTTGTGAAGTATGTGGAGAGGGTCACACAAACGACTTATGCCTAGTTAATCCAGAGTCTGTCTATTTTGTTGGTAATGCAAATAGGGGCCAGACGAACCAGTATGGGAACACGTACAATCCTAACTAGAAGAACAACCCAAACTTCTCTTGGGGTGAAAACCAAGGTGCTCAGAATCAGTACAGGCCACAAGCACCTCAACAACAATATAGACCACATCAGGCTTAACAACATGCAAACTCGATGAGTCACCTTGAGGATATTATGAGGAAATTAATGGCTGACCAGCAGGCCCAAGCAGTAGAGATGATGAAGAAATTAATGACTGACCAGCAGGCCCAAGCAGCAGCGATGAAAAATTTAGAGCGACAAATGGGGCAACTTGCTAGTGCTCAAAATACTCGACCAATTGGAGCTTTTCCAAGCGACACCGAGGCTAATCCTAAGGCATATATTAATGCTTTTTCATTGAGGAATGGGAGACAGTTAGAAGAAGTCTAGACAAAAAAGAGAAAACATGTGATCTTTAATGAGAAGTCAGCCACCATAGAGGGAGAATCGGAAAAATCAAAGGAGTCAGAGAAGCCAGCTGAAGATGTGGTGGCTAAGCAACCCCCACTATTCGTTGCGAGGCCACCACCCCCATTCCCTCAAAGATTGCAGAAAGTTAAGGATACTGTCGTGTATAAAAAGCTACTTGATATTTTGAAGCAGGGGCAAATCAAGATTCCACTAGTAGACATCCTGCAAGAAGTGCCCAATTATGCTAAATACATTAAGGATATAGTGGCAAATAAAAGGAGGTTGACCGAGTTCTAGACTGTGGCACTCACTGAGGAATGTAGCTCAAGAATTCAAAGTAAGCTACCTCAGAAATTGAAGGATCTGGGTAGTTTCACTATCCAAATCTCGACTGGTAAACATGTAGTCAGGCGAGATTTATGTGATCTTGGAGCAAACATTAATTTGATGCCGCTATCTATGTTCAGACAATTGGGGTTGGGTGAGCCGTACCCAACAACGGTAATCTTACAGTTGGCTGATCGCTCCCTTGCTCATCCTGAAGGAGTGATTGAAGATGCGTTAGTTCAAGTGGGTTCTTTCATCCCTACTGATTTCATTATCTTGGACTACGAGTCTGATCAGGAAGTCCCATTTATTTTGGGGCGTCCATTCTTAGCCACGGACCGAGCTATTATTGATGTATGCGAAGGAAAGATGACGATGAGAGTGGGTGATCGAGTGGAGATATTCAATGTGTATAAAGCACTCAGATTGCCAGTCCACTATGAAGAGCTATCCATGATTTTTGTGGTGGAAAGCACTGCTACGTCATTGGTGCCTTATATGAGCCCCATAGATCCTCTTGAACAAGCTTTTGATTCGGGATGAAGAAGACAGTGAAGACGAGATGATGGTATAAATTAAGCAAGTACTTGACATGTCTTACAGTTATGTCCATGGGTTTGGGAGATTTAAGGAGTTGGACACGCCTGTCACTCTGACCCCTCCCAAGCCATCTATTGAAGAAGCTCCAAAGCTAGAGCGTAAGCCCCTTCCAACGCATCTGTGCTATGCTTATTTGGGGAACTCTGAGACATTGCCAGTTATTATCTCATCCAAATTGACTAATGTACAAGAAGAAAAATTACTCTGTATACTCCGTGAGCATAAAAAGGCTATAGGGTGGACAATTGCTGACTTCAAGGGAATCAGTCCATCATTTTGCATGCATAAAATATTTCTGGAAGATGGACACCGCCCCAGTGTTGAGCAGAAAAGGAGATTAAATCCCATTATGAAAGAGATCGGGAAGAAAGAAGTAATTAAGTGGCTCGATGCAGGTATCATATTTCCCATCTCTGATAGCAATTGGGTAAGCCCAGTGCAATGTGTGCCTAAAAAGAGGGGGATGATTGTGGTAGAGAATGAGAAAAATGAGCTAATTCCTACTCGCACAGTGACGGGGTGGAGAGTTTGCATTGATTACAGAAGGCTCAACAAAGCAACCTGCAAGGACCACTTTCCACTTCTATTCATTGACCAAATGTTGGACAGATTGGTGGGGAATGAATGTTATTGCTTCCTTGATGCTTATTCGGGGTACAACCAGATTGTCATATGCCCAGAGGATCAGGAGAATATCAATTTTACTTGTCTTTATGGAACTTTCGCCTTTAAGCGAATGTCGTTTGGTCTTTGTAATGCACCAGCCACTTTTCAGAGATGCATGATGGCTATTTTCACCGATATGATGGGAAAATTTGTGGAAGTCTTCATGGATGATTTTTTAGTAGTTGGCTCTTCTTATGATGACTGTTTGAAAAATTTGAGCAAGGTGTTGGCCCGTTGTGAAGAAACAAAACTAGTGTTGAATTGGGAAAAATGCCATTTTATGGTGCAAGAGGGCATCGTATTGGGCCACAGAATGTCAAGGAGCAGCATTGAAGTTGATAAGGTGAAGGTGGAGGCGGTTGAAAAATTACCTCCACCCATTTCTGTGAAGGGTTTTCGGAGTTTCTTGGGACACACGGGATTCTATAGACACTTTATTAAGGATTTTTCAAACATTACTACTCCCTTGTGAAGGTTTCTTGAAAAGGAGGTACAATTTTGATGACGCCTGCCTGAAGGAATTTGAAGAGCTCAAAAAGTAGTTGGTGGTTGCCCCATTATTGCGGCACCGGATTGATCCTTACAATTTGAACTTATGTGTGATACAATTGACCATGCTATTGGAGCAGTGCTAGGCCAGAGGAAGGACAAGATATTTTATTCCATGTACTATGCGAGTAAGACTCTTGATGATGCACAACTGAATTACACCACCACTGAAAAGGAGTTGTTGGCTGTTGTGTGAGCCTTTGAGAAATTTCGGGCATACTTGGTGGGAACAAAAGTCATAATCCATACCGATCATGCAGCAAGCAGGTATCTATTTACAAAAAAAGAATCCAAGGCTATATTGATGCGTTGGGTTCTGTTGTTGCAGGAATTTGATGTAGAAATACGAGATAGAAAGGGCACAGAGAACCAAGTAGTTGACCATCTATCAAGGCTGGAATAGCATGACCACGTGGAGGAGGGTGGACGAATTAAAAAGGCATTTCCTAATGAGCAACGTTTTTCTACTACCCAAGACTCTCCCCCATGGTACGCGGACTATCTGAATTATCTTGTGAGTGGGGTACTTCCTCTTGATATTTAATCGGAAGCTAGAAAGAGTTTTCTACATTATGTGAACTTCTACTACTGGGATGAGCCATACTTGTACAAGCAGTGTGTTGATCAGTTGATGAGGAGATGCATTCTAGAAAAGGAGCTGGAATTAGTGTTGTATGATTTTCATGCATCACCTTATGTAGGCCATCATGGAGGCGATAGAACAACTGCAAAGGTATTATAATCCGGGTTCTTTTGGCCGACATTATTCAAGGATGCCCATGCATTTGTTAAGAAGTGTGACCAATGTCAAAGAACAGGAACAATCACAAAGAGAAATGAGATGCCTTTGAACAACATCCTGGAGGTCGAGATTTTTGATGTGTGGGGGATAGATTTTATGGGACCATTCCCATTGTCCAGAGGAAATAAATACATCTTCCTAGCAGTTGACTACGTGTCAAAATGGGTAGAGGCAATTGCATTGCCAACAAATGATGCTATGGTGGTAGTTGCATTTGTGAAAAAGAACATATTTTTGAGGTTTGGGACTCCACGTGCCTTGATTAGTGATGAAGGGACACATTTTTGCAATCGGTTGTTGAATAATCTTCTAGCTAAATATGGAGTCTGCCATAGAGTTGTTATCATCCTCAAACAAGTGGACAAGCTGAGATGTCTAACAGATAAATAAAGTAAATATTAGAGAATAAGGTGAGTGTGAATAGGAAGGATTGGGCTGCAAAGTTAGATGATGCCTTGTGGGCATATAAAACTGCATACAAAACACCAATTGGGGCGTCTCTGTATAAGCTTGTCTATGGGAAGGCATGTCACTTGCCTGTTGAACTTGAACACAAGGCGTACTGGGCCATTAAAAAGTTGAATATGGACCTTGAAGTCACGGGCGAGAAGAGACTATTGCAGTTGAATGAGTTAGATGAGTTCAGGCTGCACTCTTACGAAAATGCTAAGCTTTACAAAGAGAAAATAAAAAGATGGCATGACAAGTGTATCAAACCACTTCACTTCGAACCAGGCCAACAAGTATTATTGTTCAATTTTAGGCTCAAGTTGTTTCCTGGGAAGTTAAAATCGAGATGGTCAGGACCATTTGAGGTGGTAAGAGTCACTCCTTATGGTGCAATTAAGATACGCGCTTTAAATGGTGAAAGAAATTTTTAGTGAATGGATACAGAGTCAAGCACTATTGGGGAGGAATAATTGGTCGTGAGAAGACCAAAGTAGTACTCGCTGATGAGTAAGCGAGATCCTGCGTTATGCCGTGACATTAAATCAGGCGCTTGTTGGGAGGCAACCCAATTGTTATTGCTTTCATAGCTTAGTTTTTTTTTTAAAAATTTAGTTAGAGTAGACTAGAGTTTGCATTTTTTGTAGACATAGAATTTATAGGTAGAATGATGTGGGGCATAGGGATTTCGTGACATATGGGCGGTACGTCTCTGAGATGGGGATTAATTTGAAAGCTTTAGAAAAGAACTTCCCTGACGTGTTGATAACAACATGATAGGGGTCCAAGAAGTACTAAAGAAGGTCAAGAAACGTGCAGAAGCTAAAAGAAAATAAAGAAACGAAAAATAAGACAGACATTAAAGATAGATTGAATTCAAGAGAGAGTTTCTTGAATTCAAGAATTTTATTCTTGAAGTTGAATCCTAACAACAACAATTAGCTAACGAAGAACTAATCGCCTTTGGTAGAGACTTAAAAATAAGAGATAGATTGTGAAACCCGATCCTTTAGAATAACAAGAACAACAATAAGTCTAAACTTAAGGTGGTAAGATTAAACTCTTTTGAAATCTTAGATCACTTCTAGGCATTCAATAAAGGTGATAAGTTTAGGCTTATTGTTGTTCTTGTTATTCTAAAGGGTCGGATTTCACAATCTATCTCTTATTTTTAATTCTCTACTAAAGGCGATTAGTTCTTCGTTAGCTAATTTTTATTGTTAGGATTCAACTTTAAGAATAGACTTCTTGAATTAAAGAAACTCTTTCTTGAATTTAATCTATCTTTAAATTTTGTCTTCTTTTTGTTTCTTTATTTTCTTTAAGCTTCTGCACATTTCTTGACTTCCTTTAGTACTTCTTGGACCCCTATCGTGTTGTTATCAAGTGGAATCAGAGTATAGACTAATCAAGATTTCAATCTTGATAATCTTGGGAGGTTCTTGAGGCAAAAAAACCAAAAACAAAATCCAAAAACATTAAAAATGAAAATCAGCCCTAAAAAGTGTTATTGCTCATTATTATTTTCAGAATTCAAGTATTATTCGGTTTTCAAGTCAAAAAAGAAAACAAGAAGAGGGGATCCTAGTTCTTGAAGATTAAGGTACTTCTTTCCTATTTCCTAAATTCGTTTTTTTTCTACTAACTAGTTTCTATTCTTCCTAATTTTGGTCCTTCACTTTCGTTTTCCTTTTCTAACTCCATATTCTTGTCATTAAGGGTTGTGATTAGTAAGGTTTATTAATAAATCTAAATATTAACGACCATAAATTGCTTTGAATAAAAAAAGGAAGGAGAGGTGAGAGCATTATAGGGAAAAAAGCCAAATTTGAGAGATACATATTTTTTCTAATCTTTGTTCAAGATGTTTCAAACATGTAATTATGAATAAAGGAGGTGAACCATGACTCAACAACTTGAAAAGTCAAACTTGCAGTATGCCGAATGGAAGGAAGATAATGGCAAAATTATTTTTCAAACTAGAGCTAAAGTGCTATCTAAGATTTGTGCCCTAAAAATTGACAAGGAGTTTGGCTATAACTCAATTAGCACTTATAAGGTTGAGAAATTGAACTTGCCTTGTGTTGAGCATATTGAACCCTACATGTTGGGAGGAATAAAGGTAGATAAAAGAGTGTTATTACTATTCTCTATTGGAAGGTATGAGGATGAGATCTGGTGTGATGTGATTCCCATGAATAATTATCATATCTTGTTGAAAAAGACCTGCTATGTCTACAGAAGAGCTTCATATAATATGGAAAAAAAATAGATATTCTTTTGAGGTTAACGGGAAGAAGCTCATTCTTGGACCTTTGACTCCCTCACAAATTTATGAAGATTATAGACTATTATCAAAAAGAATTGTGAGATTTTCCTTGCACTCTTGTGTGTGGCTACTCTTGGATTTATTCTTCAACCTTCAAGACTCAACTTAAGGTGGTAAGATTAAACTCTTTCGAAAGCTTAGATCACTTCTAGGTATTCAAAAAAGGTGATAAGTTTAGGCTTATTGTTGTTCTTGTGATTCTAAAGGGTCGGGTTTCACAATCTATATCTTGTTTTTAATTCTCTACGAAAGGCGATTAGTTCTTCGTTAGCTAATTATTGTTGTAAGGATTCAACTTCAAGAATAGACTTCTTGAATTCAAGAAATTCTTTCTTGAATTCAATATATATTTATATTTTGTCTTCTTTTTGTTTCTTTATTTTCTTTTAGCTTCTGCACGTTTTTTGACTTTCTATAGTACTTCATGGACCCCTATCGTGTTGTTATCACGTGCTTGGCTGGTTGCAAGAATTACACATGGACAAACTCATAGAATGCCCCGGTCATGAAAATTTGAGCATGGTGCGGGAACTGGAATGAGGACTTGTTCCATTCACATGTCCGTGGAATAGACGTGCTACTAAATAGGCGGCGTTATGTGAATTTTTGGGGGTTGAGAACTCTAACCCGAGGAGGCTAAAGAAATTTGTCAAATGCCCAAGCTACATGGCGATACATCACACTCTTTGTGGCATCAATTCAAATGCCAAATGGACCAGAAAGCAAGGCGATATCCATCTTTAGATGGTTCGATCTTATTTCAACAAAACCGCCAAAGTGTGACAGAATTTCGTGCAAGCCCGACTCATGCCAGTTGAACACAACATCGAATGCACTCGAGCTCGAGTGTGTGTGATATTCTTTTTGATAACTGGGATACCCATTAATGTGGGTGAGATCATGCTGGGGGAGATGGCTCGCATACAGTTTGAGCGGCAGATTAAGAGGTTTTTCTTTGGCAACATGCTCACGCAGTATATGCTCTCCCGGGAGGTGCCGGAATACTCCGGGTATGACGAGGTGGTGGAAGATCCTAAAGAGCTATTGGACATCACATCCTTGTTGGAGACTACGTCTAAGATCACTCAGGCAGCACAAAACGAAAGAGACGAGAACTTCAACAGGTATCTTTATAACTCCTTGAATGTATTCATGAGCAGGATGGGTGTATCTGATGAGGAGTGTATGCATTTATGAAATGATTTGTCGAGTTCCTCCAAAGAGATGTTAGGGATTGCATCTGGCAGCCCCATTCACTCATCGGAGGATGCAAACATTTGCAAAGGCTCCGACACGGAGGATGAGATTGGTGATGATGTCACAGGGCCGATGGCTTTGGTGCCCCTGGGACCTGATGATGATGCGCCCGGAGCTGCGGATGGAGGGCATGCTGAGGAGGAGGACTCAGATTGACAGGGAGTTGTTTTTTCACCCTACTTTGGTTTACATTTTTACATGTATCGGGGACTATGCATATGCTAAGTGTGGGGCGGGAGAACTAATACTTGTGATGTACTTTGTATAAATTGTATCAATTTGTTTCTGTTATTAGTTTTTATTTAGTCTAGTTTGTTTTTAAAAAAGAAAAAAAGAAAAAAAAATACAAAAATGCAAAAAGAAAAAAAATTAGAAAAACTTGGACTTTTCCCGACGATGGATCTGTTGGACAATTTTCTTGAGGGATAAAGTCCGATTAAAAACACCAAAAAGATTTTTTTTTTTAGGATAGTTAGGTAGTATCCCTTGATTTTTCTTTGGGCGCCGGTTCTTTTCCAAGGGTATAGCTCAAACCGGGTACTTTATTTTTATTAGGAGTAGATTAGGAAGAAACTGAGTTGCTCTGAGATACCTAGGCTATGACATGCGATCTATCTTCCCGTACATTTGGTTTGAATTATGATGTCTAAGTAAAGTAAATAGCCTATTTTATGACGTCTTTTCTCAGTTGTTAGACTTGTATGTCACATAGTGCATTATTGCTTAAATTTCTCAATTATATGTGCTTGCTTGACTTGAGAGTTGAATAGAACCATCTTCATTGAGTCATGTGCAATGTATGTGTGGGGAATTGTGATTCTCTGTGCTATCATGTGTAGTCTAGAACTTTCCACATGTGTTAATCGAAGCGAATTTGTTAAGTTGTGCTAATCTAGGAGATGACATAGGCGTTTCTTGCTTGAGCATAGATATGCTTGTCACTTGAAGATAAAATTTTCCGTTGCTAGCCCCTTTGAGCCTATAGACCTTTTCTTTAGCACCCACATTACAAGCCGTTTTGTTCTTAATTTGAGATTTTTGAACCTGTACCTCCTAAGGCACTTAGTTGCTAAAAGAAGTAAGGTGAGAGATTAGGGAGTAGCTTTCGAGTGGAACCATGGAAGGGACCTTTGGTGCAATAAAGTTGAAAAAAGGTCACTATCCGATGAACTTTAATGTATGGAGTGTGTGTAGAAAAAAATAAAGAGAAAAAGAAAAATTTCAAGAAAAGAAATAAAAGAATGATAGTCAAATAATGTAGAAAAATACACACCTCCTAATCTTACAAATTTGTGCTAGTGGGAGTATAGAAGTGCTTAATGAAAATAAGGGTTGTGTTGTATATGGTTTGTGGCGAGTGAATTGGTTGAGAAGAATATGTGCTCGATTTATGAGTGTAGTGTATTAAAGTGCTTAGGGGGGTTAGTCACTATTCTTAAATATATCCTACACGTCCCTTAGCCTACATTACAACCTTAAAGTCCTAATTGGTCCAAGATTTGGCTATCTTAGATTAGTAGAGATGTACACTATGGGCAAGATTATGGTACGACCACGGGATGCACATGAATTCTTGGTGAGAGTAAGCGAATTTTGTTCAATTGTGTGATGTCCTTAATTTATATTCAAAAGCATACTTGAATGTGTGGACTATTCTATGTTCACTGTTTTGTTTGTTGGTGAGGGCACATGATCTCATGAAGGATTGGTAATGTTGTAAACGTCTCTTGTTGGGTGAATGCGTGAGTTGAGGGTGCTTAGGGGTAACAAGTCGGCTTTTGATGTAGAGTGGTTACATATAGGTTGTTTGAATTGATTGAATTGAAATGAATATATTTGGGCATGTTTAAAACGAGAAGAATGTGAATTTTATATGTTCATGCTTTATTGTCGGTATCGATCATAGTCAAAGGTAGAGTGTATGGTTAAAAAAATTGAAGTGCTCCTCTATAGTTGTGATTTGTACGTAGTTGGGGTATAGTTGATAGTCCCGTTGCTCGAAGACGAGCAAGAGTCTAAGTATGGGGTATTGATATTTAGCTTAAAGTGTATATATATATATATATATATATATATATATATATATTAATATGTATATCGCCTCATGTTTTACTCGTGTTTCGTGGATTTCGGATGTAAAATGTATTGATTTATATTAATTCGTGGTGTTTTTATGTGTAGGAATCATCCAGAAGCAATTAGGGGCGAAAGGTGCGAGATTAGAGCCAAAACGAAGGAAAAATAGGAAATGTGGTATTCCAACACCACAGGCAGCGCCTCACGCCACATGTAGCGCTGTGGGCAGAATGTTTAAATTGCCAGCACCAGCGCCCCACGCTGCCCTGGACGCTGGTGACGGGAATTTCTCTCACTTTGCCCGGGACAAGGTTATTTCGGTCCTAGACCTACCCAACGTGTATAAAAGCAAGACTAAGCCTATTTTTGGAGGAGAGATGCCACTTTGAACGGAACATACACACGAGAAACATCGGGGAGCGAGGATATCTCAGTTTTCTTCATCTTTTCTTAGTATTTTCAATTATCCAACACTTATGAAATTGTTTGATTCTATCATGAGTGGCTAAAACACATAGTTCTGGGGTTGTGATTTAGCCATGAATATTGTTGTTTAACATTGACTTAACCTTAATTATAATTCACCAATATATGGTTGTTTCTTCAATTCTGTGATTAATTGCTTAATTGTCTGTCCAGCAGTTAGGTTTTATTTACTATCTATGCTATGCTTGAGAAAGCCATGTTTAGATTAGAGGAGAAGAATTAAAGAGAGCACGATCTTAACTCTAGGGGGGAGCGGATTTGTAGTTAGGATAAGAATATACCTAGTCATCGTGCTTAATTAAATATCATAATCTTAATGTGTTGTTAATAGATTGATTTCATAGGAATATAGGCGTTAATCTATTTTGAACAGGCGAGTAGTACTTCGGGAGAAGGCTACAAGAGCAATTGTTCGATTAATTAGCAACCATAAGTGAATTGTATGAAAGGGAGAGTTAACTAGAACACAATAGGAATGGTGAATCGATCACAACCCTGGAATATTTGTCTCTACTGAATACACAACAATCATTTTGCTGCTTGATAATTTAGTTACTAGTTAGAATTATTGTTTAGTATAATTACACTTTTGAACTCGGATTGGCTCAACTGAATAATAATCTTGGTGAATTTAGTGGGTAGTTAATACAAGTCTTTGTGGGTTCGACACTCAACTTATCATCTTATTACTTGTACGACCACGAATATTTGCGTGTGCGTTTTAGAGCAACATTACTTCCGTCTAACAATTTTATTGGATTGTGAGGTGATGGAGCTCCAATTCAATACATGCCTGCAAAATGAATTAGACAATAACGAATACGTAATCAGAACTCAATCATGATGTATACCAAAGAAAACATTCTTTCTATTCCAATTTGCAAGGAATTCAGATAGAGCGCATGCACTATTACCTGAGTCATAAGGCATAACTAGAGTCGTTGATACATAACTCTATCCTAAAAGAATCAGTTTTATCAGTACAAATGATGATAAAATCACGATATACCAAATCTAATAAAAAGACAAATCTTTAAGAAACAACTCTTCTTCTCAAAAGATCCTAACTGATATCAGTAAAACAAGAATCACACGATAAGGACATGAAATCGTAATAACAAGTTAAGCAAAGAAATCTTAAACTCAAAAAAGCAATGCATAAGATCCATTTGATTTCAAATTGAGCACACTCCATGCACATTTGCCAACTTTTAAAAATTGCAACTTACACCGGAGGGAGTATGCAACTTCTTGAAAGTTGGTTATGCAGTCATTCATAGATATAGATGGAGCATTTCATGACATTCAAAAATAGAACACCTCTAGTAAATCAAGAGATTTCAATACATAAAAGACAACATTAGACCGATATATAATAAGAAACAAATAATTCAAAAGGAGGAACATCACCAGCTAATTTGAATTGAACATATTTGTAGGGGTAATAACTTGAAGAAATAGCAATTATTTGTCATAGACCAGCAACTCCATAACTTGATAAGCTGATAGAATATGATGCTAATGGCATCCAAGCACCTTAAGTTTCCTCTTCGGATTGTCATACTCTTCATCAGTCATCATTGGCTTTGAATATACATAAATCATAGAAGTTTACAAAAGCCTAGATTTCTCATGGCATGCATTATGAAGAATTGCTAGCTGTTTAATTAATATATCTATTGTGAAGGACCAAAGAGAGAATCATGCAGAGATCATATCCTCAAAGTTTTGGATATTGTCTAATAGACAAAAATTATACAATACTTAAGCATGACAACACTGTTCCCCTCCCATATTTATTTTTCCTTAAGCTTATCATATTCCCCAATTGACAAGATGGCTTTTCCTTCATAATAAAATGCTTACAGTGCAACGAATGTAGTTTAAAGTTGTAGTGCTCATTCTCCTTAAGGTTATCAAATTCCTCATTTTGTACTTGTTGGGCTCGAAGTGACCCTTACTAATTATTATTAAGCAAGCCCTGTGTCATATTCACAACAAAAATAAAAATATAACAAAAATCAGTTTAAAGTGAAAAAATAAAAGGAAGAACATATTTACCCTTTGAGCGAAACGGATCTTAGGGCGGATTTTGTAATTACATAGCATATATTTCTTTAAAAATGTATTTACCCTAGGAGTGCGACACAATGAACTCATCAAGCCACAACCCCGAACGTAGCAGCGAAGCAACAAACCAAAACAAATAGCCACCTAACTGGAGCAGCGGTGCCGGCGGAGAAACGAGATGTCACGATCCGAAATCCTAAATGTGGGGCAGTGATGGTGCCTAACACCGAATGCCAGGAAAGCCAACATAAACAGATAATATAAATAAAAAAAGCAATAGATATATGATAACTGATCAAAGGCATAACATAAATCATCCCAAGATTTTGGTGTCACAAGTACATGATCGTCTAGATCTAGCTAAATACAAGGTTTGAAAGAAATACATCATTGTCCGAAGCAAAATGGAAACAGTACAAGAAATAGGAAAGTGACTCCAAGGTCTACGAATGGAATGCATCTCTACCTCGAATCAAAGACTGGTATCTACTAAGTGCCTCTGTGGACTCCGGTGGTACTAACGTTAAAATCTGCACAAGAAGTACAAAAGTATAGTATGAGTACAACCGACCCAATGTACTCAATAAGTGTCGAGCCTAACCCCGATGAGGTAGTGACGGAGCTAAGACCAAGACACCTACTAAAAACCAGTGCAGATATATACATAAAACAACAAAAATAAGAAGTAAAGCATTAAAAGTAATAACTGGGTGGGGGCATATAAAAAGGGGCAACAATCGAAATAATAAGTACATAATCACCAAGTAAGTCTCTTTCCGAAATAAGCAACGAAACAACCAATTAAATTCACATTCCAAGTATCATGTAGAAGCAATGAAATCATCAAATTGCACGGTATCACCCTTCGTGCTTTTACTCTCATCCTCACCATATAATATAAATACAATTCCACGGCATCATCCTTCGTGCTTTTACTCTCATCCTCACCATGTAATATATAAATAAAGCATGTGCAGGGCATCACCCTTCGTGTTTTTATTCCCATCCTCATGTGATAATGATAATATAGCAATCAAGTGCACGACATCACCCTTCATTTTTCAATCCTCACATTCACTCAATCAATGATAATAATATGCAAATATGGCATGGCAACACCCTTCGTACTTTTCACTCTTCCTCACCAAGCAACATTAATAACCCAAAGTATCAAGCAAGGTGGTAAGAAAATTTTAACTTCAACCATGGTGCTAGAATAAGTAAATTCAACTTTCAACATCACAACAACCTCAACGTGAGCAATAAACACAAAATCGAACAGTTAAAGATTAAACAATCAAGCTAAGGCATGGAAGGCATAATAAATGAAACAACATGGTACAAATAAGATAAATTTTACTCGCATGTTTTAACCCATGACAACATATATATATTCGTCACTTACATATACGTAGTCCCCATACACAATTCACGTAGCAAATAGACCCAACAAGTCCTAATTCCCTCAAGTCAAAGTTAACCACGACACTTACCTCTTTTCGCAACCAAATCAACAATCAATCATGGCCTTGCCTTTCGAACAAGCCTCCAAACCAACCAAATCTAGCCAATTATTGTTCAAACAATTCAAAATAAGCTTTAGAAACAACCTGCGAATGAAAAATGTTCAATTTTTGATCAATTTTGAAAAAGTTAACAAAAGTCAGCCCCGGGCTCGCTTGGTCAAAATCCGATATTCGGACCAAAATCCGATTACCCATTCACTCCCGAACTCGGTTATGTAATTTGTTTCAAAATTCGACCTCAATTTGAGGTCTAAATCCTAATTTTACAAAATCCCTAAGTTCTACCCAAAACCCCTAATTTTTACCATGAAATCCATAGATTTGATGTTAAAAAATCATGAAAAGTAATTGAAATTGATTGAAAACTAGTTAAAGATGCTTACCAATAAATTTGGGAAGAAAAGGTTCTTCAAAAATCGCCTCTAGACAGCTTAGGGTTTAAAAATAGTGTAAAATGAGCTAAGTCCCGATTTTCCCTCTTTTACCCAGCTACAGAAATGCGAGACACTGATCGCATTTGCAATCCGTGCATCAGACAGTCAGACATCGCAAATGCGGCAAAAATCTCGCAAATGCAAGCTGAGCTTCGTATTTGTGAAGCTGGAAGCCCCCAGCTCCAAGTCACAAAAATGACTCCAAGGTCCCAAATGCGACCACCCACAGCCCGTAAATGCGATCATATATTTGCATTTGCAAAGTTAACAGCCCTTCCCAGATATCGCATTTGCGAGTCCGACTTCACAAAAGCCGGACTCACAATTGCGAACAGGTCATCGCAAATGCGAGACCTGCAAACCTGAAGCACAAACAGATGGCATCAGCAATCCCAAACCATTTCGCAATGCATCCGAAACACACTCGAGCCCTTCGAGACCCAAACCAAACATGCACGGAAGGGTAATAATATCCTACAAACTTGTTCGCTACCTCAAATCATCAAAATAACATCAAATAACAAGATTCGATCATCAAAACTCAAGATTTCAACTTGAAAACTCAATTTTTACAATTTCAACATAATGTGTCGAGATGCGCTTTGGATCACCCCCGGACCGCAACTAAACGTGCGTACAAGTCCAAAAATATCATATGAACCTACCAGAATTATCAAAATACTGATCCGAGGTCGTTTACCAAAAGTATTGACCATGGTCGACTCTAGCCTTATTTTAAGTCAAAAATTATATTTTCTTTAAAATTTTACATAAAAGCTATCTGGAAAATGACATGGATCATGCACGTAAATCAATAAATATTAAATGAAGCTATGGGAGGTATCAAAATACTAAAATTAAGTCTAGTACTCAAAATGGCCTATCGGGTCGTCACACGAGCATACCAAATCCAAAAGAATCAACATAAAACACCTAAATTTATAGATCAAATATGTTACAAAAATGAGGCTGCAAAAATCAAAAAATAAATGGAGGAACAAAGAGAAACCTGAGATCTGGTAAGAATACTGAGAAGCGAAGCAATGACCTACCACCACCTTTTGGGAAGCTCATATAGAGACAGGTTCTGAGAAATTAGGTTTTTATTTAAGGGAGGAAAGGCCATGACGTATCTAATAGGAAGGTAGGAATTGGGAGAGAATGGGAGAAGGCGAAGGGGGAAATCTCGAAGAGCAAATAGATTAGGGAATTGAGCTAAGGTTTGGTACCTTTAATATATTAATAATTGAGAAAACATATAGCGGTGACTAAAACTGCCATTTTATCTAACAACCCGCCACTTTAACCATAAGTATTATGGCAGTCTAAAAATCATCACAATATGATGGATTTATGGTGGTTTTCTAAGACTACCATAATAAAACCGCCATAATATCAATCATTATTTGTAGTGAAGTCATTGGGCCGTTAGAAAGAAACTTTTATCTTTATTCACTAACTGCCATGAACTATGTTCATAATTGTTAATCTGTTGCATCACCACTTTGATTGAGTTGCTCTTTCACTACTAAAAATTATAGTGTCATCTGCATAAGCCAAACATTTAATTAATGGACTATTTAAAAATATTGAAAAGGGAATGAAGTTATATTCAAATGAAGTAAATTAAGAGATCTTGATAAAATTTCAGCAGTAATTATGAAAAGAGACGGGGATAAATGGTCTTCATGTTTCATTCTCTGTGAATATGTAAAGAAGCCCATTTATTTTTCATTGATCACAAATGAATACCACACTCCTGATATAAGTTTAAGGACCATGTCAATCCAATTCTCTAAGAAGCCAAATTTTCTAAGGACTAATGTGACAAAATGCCAAGATATTCTATCGTATACTTTTGCCATATCTAATTTGATTATGATATTATCACTTTGTTGGGATGAGATATGGATTGAATAATTTATACTGAAAATTGCCAGTTATCAATATATCCTTAACAAAACCACATTGATTTTCTGATATCAAACCTGAGATGAAGGTTAAGTCTTAAGATAAGGATTTGGATATAATTTTGTTGGTGAAGTTGGTGAGGCTTATAGGTCTAAATTTAGAAAAATAAGTAGGGTTATCAACTTTAGGAATTAGTACCAAGCAATGTAAAATAAATACTTGGTGAGTGGTTTCCCTCGAAAGAATTCTAGAACAAAAATAATGATGTCATCCTTAATAATATTCCAGCAAGACTGAACGAAAGTCCCATTGTAGCTATCAGGGCCTGCAGTGCTATCAGCATTTAGGCTAAATACAACATTTTGAATATTTTTCTCAAGTGGATGAGTAATCAAAATTGAATTACTATCATCAGACAAACAACTGGCAATGCAATCCAGAATGGAGCTTTGAAAATCAGGTTCGGAAAGATTGAAGAGTGTTTCGAAGTGCTTAACCGCAACCTTAGTTATATTTCGCTCCCTATAGATCTACTTTCCCTTTTGATTTTTGATCTTATGGATTTGTAACCTTCTTCTTTTATCTTTAAGAAGACTGAAAATATCTAGTGTTACCGTCACTATCTTTAAACCATTTCACTTGATATTTCTGTTCTAAAAAGGATTCATATAAGCTCAGTCCTGGACCATTGGCTAAGCCTTTTTTCCAGTTCCTAAAATTTGGATTGAAGTCTCCATATTGAGTTTTCTTGGATGGTAGTATTCCACACTTCCTTAACAATATCAAAGAATCCTGGAATCTTCACCCGACAATTAAGAAATCTGAAATATTTGACGTTGTTGTGGTTGATCTCTTGGCTCTTTATCAGAAGAAGTCTATAATCTGAACCAGTTCTAACTAAATACCTCACTGAGTTGTTTTGGAACTTTTGAGCCCATAGATTATTTATACAAATACTGTCCAATCTTTTCCAGATCATCTTTCTAGGTCTTTTGTTATTGCGCCAAGTAAATTCAGGGCCAAAAATCCTAGGCCAGTTAACAAAATTCAAGCTCCTATGAATTCTATAAGGTTTTCCACCTTGTTTCTCCTTAGTGTCGGAAATAACATTGAAGTCGCCACCAATACACCAGTGGCTATCAATGAATAAACTCATATTTTCAAGTCTCTCCCATAGCTCCCTCCTTTCAGAGGCTTTACACTTAGCATAAAATCCAGTAATGAAAATGTTTGAGTCATTAGTACCATCATTGAAATTGATAGTAATATATTGTTCTTCATTGGCAATGATATTGAAATTTTTATGAATTTTTCAGAAGCACCATATTTGTCCATTAATATTGAAAAGACATGCTTGAAATCCCAAGAACTTCCTGTAACCCTCAACTTTCTGCTTTGACAAAGGCTTCAAAAATAGCAACAAACTGATCATTCTTTATATTGACAAGATATTTGAGCCTATGAATGGCTTTTTTAGATCTCACTCCCCTAATATTTCAGTAGATTGCTTTAGTCATGGGTAACAGGAGGGGAATTGAGATCTATTTGTTTCCTTCTATGGGAATGTCTAGTTTTACTTCTTTGTCTTTTTTCACTTTTTCTTATTTCACTTCTTCCTTCCTTTTTAGTAATAAGACCTTTCTTTGGTAAGTCCTTGTTAGGTCTAGGATGTTCCTGTATATATATTGTCTCGTCAAGCTCCTCATTTTCTATGTAGATGCCTGGAGAGGGTGTTTTTGAGTGTCATTTTTTATTTGATCTGTATTAGGTTATGCTTGATTGGCATATAGATCTACCACAAGATGAACTCATTCCTGCTCCTTTATGTATGTGGGAAGACTGAGGACTTAGAGCTAAAGGTTGATGGTAGATCTTCCTCCATATTAGCTTTCTGCTTGTTAGTATCGCACCTTTCTTCGTTGTTACCTTCAAATGCATCTAAGAATGGGTATTTTCTCCCGTGAAGCTATTTGGGTTCTCTATGGTATCTCATGCCACTTCTTTTCTCCCTGTATTACTAGACATCCCTTCATAATTTATGTTTTGATGGATTTTTTTCCCACGTTAATTATTATTGTTGTACTCTGCAATAATGCCCTTCTGTTCACTTCGAGAATTTTTTGTAACCTTAGTTGCTATACTTTTGCTACTCTCTAGAGATATATCTAGTTTGAATAATACTTTACTCTTCTTTTTTGGCATTTTCTTAACTTTGTTTTTGCTTCTTTTTTCTTTTCAGTCCAGTACTAATCGTAGGGTTCTTCACATTGTTTCCTTCCTACAATTGTTCTGTCTTAGACATACTGCTCTGAGCCATTTTGTCCAAGACTTTCTCCTTTTCTTGTTTATTCTAGTAATATTTCAACTTTTCATTTGAATCATGTTGTCTTCTCTTGTTAACCTCACTCAAATTTGTATTGGTTGCTTTCTCCTCAGTAGTGTTTTTCCTTTGGTATTTCCTTCTCCTTCTTCTTTTTTCATGACTTTTTTGCATTGGATTATAGAGTGCCCAAGCAAGTTCCCAAGCAATCCGTAATGTTTACAAAATATAGGGACATTTTCATACTCCAATTTCTGAGTAAATCCTTTTAGTGGATTAGATTCATCCTCTGACCCAACCCAGACTGAGTTCAGTTTTGGCTTGGTGGGATCAATCTCCACTCTAACCTTAGCCATACTTGGTCTAGTTTTGTGGTCTATAACCAAACCCATAGACAGACGAGTTCTATCATGACCAACTTTTTGCTTAATATAATACCAAGTATGGCAGTGAAAGGAAAGTTCAGGAAGGAGCACCCATACTAAAACTATAGGTGAATCCTCTTCTAGCTTAAAATCCGATGAACATTTCTCTAGCCACATTAGTTGACCATCAGTTTCTATAGAGCATCTATACTAAACATTTTTGAAGTCGTCTTCATTAGAGAAATCTATAAATACAGTACGAAAATCATACACCCCTATTTTTAAATTACCTTTGACTGTGATTTTTTCAGCAAACTTAGATCAAATTCTTTCTATTTGAGGTCGAGATCGTAAGAACATACCCACAATAGTGAGCCTATATTTTTCTGACATGACTATATAGTAATCTGAGATTTTGAAAATGATCGTTGTCATTCCATTATGAGTGGAGTATCGAGCTTTCACATCTAGATTCCCATGGCGAGTTCCGTTAAGGCTCGGGATCAATAGAGTTTTTAGAGCAACAACACAAATGGAAGTAGGATTCTCGGATTCTCAGTAGTAGGTTTCATATTCTCAGTCAAATGCGCCAGATTAATACCAATCAGTGTCTCCATGAGATGGTGTGTGAGCACCACATGCCCAAAAGAAGGGGTTAAGTGTCACGACCCAAAATCCAACTAGTCGTGATGGCACATAACCCATCCCACTAGGTAAGCCAATTAACAAGAATCCAATTCAAATGAGATTTACTGAGAAAATAAATGATGAGATAACTGAACTTTTATACAACAACCCAAGGACTGGTAGTACAAATCATAAGCTTCTAAGACTTAGAGTTTACAAAGCTAGTATAAAATAAATACATCATCTGTTTGAAATATACATAAACATATTTATAAATCTAAAGCTACCAAAAATAAGAGGTAGCTATAACCAGAATACAGGTACATCTTCAGTGTCAGCTCCCACCATACACAGCAACATCAGCTCCAAAATCTGACGTAAGGTACAGAAGTGTAGTATGAGTATAGCCGACCACATGTACTCAATAAGTAACAAACCTAACCTTAGGTTTAAAGCATTGACGAGCTCTAAAAAAGTCAGAGTCCAACACCAATAGCCAAAAAATAACTCGTAACAATTTAATGAAAGTAGTACAAGTAATAATTCAAAAGATATTATGCTCAGCTCATTCAAAGTTACAGAAAAATAGATATTCTTTTCAGGTATAACAGTAAAACCCAAATCTTTCACCAAAATTACCAAAATATGATTATATCAAAAAGCAGCGATTTTTCCCAAACTTTCAACAACAGATAAGATATTTCATTATCAGATAGCATGAGAAAGTACATCTCTATGCATGCATGTCAATATGCATGTCAACTCATCAATTATCATATACCGTCTAGCAAGAGGAATATACATCTCAATGCGTACATGTCAAATCATGAATGTCATAATACCGTATAGCATGAGGAAAAATGCATCTCTATGCCTACATGCCAAGTATGCGTGTCAAATGAATGATTTTACGGTGATATTCCCAGGTACTCTCACCCTCATCATACTCAAGTTGTTTGTCTCATTTGTGCACTTCATCACACACGCACAATCACTCGGCATTGTACCGGTGCCTGGACCATAAGCCCCTCACCAAAGCACATGTATATATATATATATATATATATATATATATATATATATATATATATATATATATATATATATATATATCATTGTGCAAGTGCTCATTGCTGGTGTGTCAGACTCCGAAAGGGCGGATCTTGCCCAAGTGCTAATATAAATCCTATAAGTACTGATGTGGCATGCAGCCCGATCCACAATAATAAATAAGCCAATAAGGCCAGCGGTGGCGTGCAACGCAATCCACAATAATCATTAACAATCACAAAGCCAATATGGCCTGCTGTGGCGTGCAGCCTGCTCCTCAATAACACTCACAACATGGCTATCAGGCCCACCTCAGTCATCAATCTCTCAAGTCTCAAGGGCTCACAATCTCGTATCACTCAGCCTAAACAATGATAACATGTGATGTAACAATGAATAATGAACAGAGATTGATATAAGTTGTGCAAATGAAAAATCATGACTAAGTATGTAATAACAGTTAGAGTAGATAACTCAAAACAACAACAAAAAACCTCATTAGGCCTCAACCGGATAAGCACATAGCCTAACATGATTTCTAATATGAATCACAACTCAATTACTCTAACAAGTAGGGGTTACACGGATAGAACAAGATGTAACAACAAAACATGTCTAGTCACAGTCTAACAGTCAACTTGAATCATGATTACCCCGGTGCACGCCCACACGCCTGTTACCTATCATGTGCGTCACCTCAACACATCACAAATAACATGGTTCCCAGGGATAATTACCCTCAATTCTAAGTTTAGAAATGTTACTTACCTTGAACAAGCCAAATCCAATACTGAGAAAGCCAAACAATACTCTAGAAATGCAATCACGCGCGTATCAACCTCCGAATGGGTCAAAACTAGCCAAATATAACTCAAAAACATCAAATAATACCTAAAGAAATAATCCCAAATGATAAAGGTCGAGTCTTTACACATATACACAAAATCAACCAAAAAGTCAAACCCGGGCTTGCACCTTGGAATCCGACAAAACTCACAAAATCCGACAATCCATTCAATTACGAGTCCAACCATACAAATTTCACTCGAATCCGACTCTAAATTGATGTTCAAAACTCAAAAATTCACTTTAGGGAAGTTTAGACAAAAACCCACAATTTCTCTTTAAAATTCATAATCCAAATGCCAAAATCGAAGATAGATTCATGAAATATAATCAAAACCGAGCCAAGAATACTTTCCCCAATCCACGTGGTAAAATTCCTCTCCAAAATCGGCCAAAACCGAGCTCCAAATCTCAAAAATGTCATAAAATAAACAACCCTCGAATTATATACAGTCTGCCTAGCATTTTCACATTTGCGAAATATCGGCCGCTTCTGCGGCGTCGCTTCTCCGACAAAACACATGCTTTTGCAAAAATACACTAAGCCCCGATGCCTCACACTTGCGGAAACATTTTCCGCTTCTGCGACATCGGAGGTGTGAGTATTGTTTTGCTTATGTGTAAAGTCCCGCTTTTACGCTAATCAATCCGCTTCTATGCTACCGTAGGTGCGCCCCAAATTCAAGCGTCTGCGGTACACCCAAACTCAGACCATTTTCGCACCTGCGTCCATTGTCCGCACATGCGGGCACCGCACCTGTGCCAAGATCTCTGCAAGTGTGATCTCACCATATCATGCCACAAACCAGCCTTAACCAAATAGTTCCAAAAATGATCTGAATCACGTCCGGAACTCACCCGAGCCCCTCGAGACCCCGTCTGAATATATCAACAAGTCCTAAAGCATAACACGGACCTATTCGAGGCCTTAATTCACACTTAACAACATCAAAATCATGAATCACACCTCAAATCAAACTTAATTAACTTTCGAACTTTGAACTTTCAAAACTTGTGTCGAATTATATCAAATCAACCCGGAATGACCTCAAATTTTGCACACAAGTCCCAAATGACATAACAAAGTTATTTCAATTTACGGAACCACAATCCAAACCCGAAATCATCAAAGTCAACTCCTGGTCAAACCTATGATCTTTCGAAAGCTTCAAATTGCCAACTTCCGCTAAGTAGTACCAAAACCTTCTAGGAATATCCCAATGCAAATTCGGGCATACGCCCAAGTCCAAAATTACCATCCGGATCTAACGAAACCATCAAAACTTCGATCTGAGGTCAAATACACCAAAGTCAAACTTGGTCAACTCTTTCAACTTAAAGCTTCCTAGTTGAAAAATCATTCTTCCAATCAATTTCGAATCACCTGAACATCAAAACCGACGATTCACACAAGTCATTATACATCATATGAAGATACTCAATACTTCAAACAACTAAACAGAATGCAAATGCTCAAACGATAGGTTGGGTTGTTACATTCTCCCCCACTTAAATATACGTTCGTCCTCGAATGTGCCAAGAGTTGTTCTAAAGCCATCAATCCACCGTGTAACCTTACCATGCATATACCCGGGGGTGATCCCATGTCACCCCAATCCATACAAGTCTCACAATATAACATAACTAAAGATCCGTACTTCAATCTTAGTCTGTAAACCTTATAACCTAATTTCCAATATCCAGAATTTATTACAAGACCCGAATCTCACATCCATACACTATATAAGTCTGAACAAGCTGTATCAAGCCATAACCATAACCTAAGATGTAATCACATGATACACCCAATAACTCGCATACTCGTAGCAATAATTTCCGATCACAGTAGCTGCTCATAAACATCCCGGTACCGGTAATAAACCTCTTATCAAATAAAACCTTATTCAAAACCTTCGTACACTACCGATGATGAAAGAAACATGCAGAACTCATAACCACTCATCAGATCAACAAGTCATAGAGCTCTCTCTCTCTCTCTCTCTCTCTCTCTCTCTCTCTCTCTCTTACAAGAACCAAAGCCAAATTCTAAGCTGATTTCCGATATTATTCTTCCAAACATACCGCAACCAAATTCGATAGCACCCATTCTAGGTTCAATGACCTTATCTTATCAAACGCATCTATTCTACTGACATGCCATACCAATACCACCTAAAGCCACAAACTGTGTAATTCGTGCACCATTAAGCAACAATTCAAATATATCCCGCAAGCTCAATAGGTACCACCACAAACGCAATTATATGAACCCATCACACATAGTAGAACTAAAACACACGAACCGCACACAAAGGGTCATATCTCAACATAACTCTGATGCAATGCGTGACCTCCTCCAAACACCAATCCATATGAAATGCCTCGAGCCACAATGCTCAAAATCAATAACCATATGCAAGTCGAAGACAACCATACAAAGTGCATGACCATAATTCCGAAGAAATGGATAGCACAATATACCACAACCCGAAAAGACCATAACCAAGGCACAATCAACCATCCGACATCCCACATACCATCTTGCTCGAATTCCGCCACAAGGCCCAAACAGAAATACATCATGTGTAACACATAGAAAATATCAGAATGCGAATAACTCGAATCTAACCGAATGACACATCCCTCAAAAATAGCAGTGTTGAGTCAACAGATATGATCCGGTGTAGAATACACACCCTCATTAGGCCTACTAGTGGCCTCCAAATCGATTTCGATCCTTCCGAAATAAGTAGATAACCTTTCCAAAGATCCACTAAGCCTATCCACAACATATACCACCAGCTGCTAACTAGGCCATATATTTGCAGTCCGCAACCAAGAAACAATCTGCCTCTGAGACTCCCAGTCTCTAAATCACAAGAATACAAAAGAATCGCTAGATCTGATCCCATCTCCACAACTCAAGTGACTGACACATCCTTCTTACATAATTATTCTATGAGAAATACTTTCATAATTCTTCCGTGACACATAGCAAAATCTGAACATCAACAGTCGATCAACCAGGCGAGTACCGCAATACCAATAAAGCATCCGTAAGTCAAAACACAAGGCACCTTCTGAAATGCGCAACCTTATTAGGTGATACCAGATAGTGCCAGAATTCTTCTAAATATCTGAAACTATCAATACCGTCTAGAACTCATGACATTCCTTTTGAAATTGAACCGTATACTTGCACATGTCTCAATCTCACACGACGCACCACCTCTGTCTCGCCATCATATAAAAATATGAGAACCTCATTATCAACTCTGAGTTGCAAGCATAATACATACTCAATTAGCTAGAAACCTTCCATTCGATCCAGTTCAGCAAAAAATCACGATACACAACATACTCCTCATGCTGGTAGAAAATATCCATCTCCAACCATGGTAGGAATCATCAAGAACACTAGGAGACCCATTTACACATAACCAAGCCATCAAAATTGAATTCCTCGAACCCAACTAAGTCACACAGGTTGCCAAACTCAAGAATATTACCACAAAACACCGGTAAAGCCTCACCACATCATAAGAACCAAAAGAACCAATCATATCATTACCATACTGATCCAACCTACTACCAAGCTGCCATATTTCCTCCGTGTTTCTTTTGAATTTCCTTCAACACTTCTCCTTGCTAGTACACAACGATCCTTACCCAAAGCTTACCACACGAGATACTATCATAAAACCACGTCGTCCTAAATCCCATAAGCTACTATATTCCCATTTAAACACTCAAAATACCGCATCCGAGATACCCACTATGAAGAGACCTTGTGTGAATCTAAAATTGTTTCTTTTACCTTTCTGACACTGAAATGTAGGATCCATAATGATATAGAAATACTGCGAGTCTCAACATCCTCCGATGCAAATCTCAGGTCTTAGCCACTCACAAATCCAGAAATTTCTCAAATACCATATACGAATCTTGAACCCATTAGAACCTTCTCGAGATTCATCCACCCTATTCTAATCTCAAATGCACTGCCTAGACGAGCCGAACGACTTGTGCCCCATTAGCATAACGACACCCAAAGAAGTAACCCACACCTCTAAGCAACCGAGTAGATCCCTTTTTCTTGGCATATCATGTCTACCACGAATAACAAACCCAAATCATCCCAAGATTCCCATATATCTATAAGGTGTAATACATCATGCATCCCAAAATTTTCTTACTTGAGTCATCCTCGAACTCAACCTCTGCAAGCCAGAACTGATCCACAAGTATGTCTCAGACCGAAACCAATACAACACATAACCATGCAATCAAATCATCGGTAGCAGACTGCCCCACTTGGCTCAAATCCATAGAACAAAACGTTTGATAACTCACCATACCCATACTCTATTACTGCCATAACACCTCACTGAAATCCAACTAAATCCTTCATAAGATCATGAAACACAAATCATAAAATACCTCAAATCACCTGCGAAGCTCGCATTGATCCTCGTGACAGTCAAGTCAACTTTCACAACCGATCCAAACTCAAATCGCAACACATATAACCTCTAGTAGAAAGAAACTCTCCATACAACATCATAAGGATCATATATCCGTAGACCACTCCACAGGAGATAACTCACCTGCTTAGCCTCAAATTGGCATCTCTCTTTACCCTTTCATAGCCACAACTACTAGGTAATCACTTAATCTCCCCGAGTCTGAACTCATCAACAAGACATGAGAATCTACTTTATTCCACAAATGAACAACATGAAAGAATCCCTCAAAACACTCATAACTCAATATTGTATAACACATCCATAGAAATCGAGCATTCATAGTCATTTCACATCCCAAGCAAAATATTCCCGTCATATTAAAACCATCTGAAAATATCCCGCAGTCACATCATATGCATTGTATAGCCATCCAACCACTCACCGAGCCATAAGTCTCACTCCCAGGGACACTACCGGATATATAAGTCCAAAAGCACATGCTCACGCAACTGAAATCACCGAGCCCAAGCTACGGTCAAAACCCGGCCCCAAGTCCTCCAGTCTGGCCCATCACCAAAATGTAGAAAACACATCTCGCACCTTATCCATAAAATCGAAAGCCTTCGATGCACAGTTGATACCGAGTGCTCAGCATAACATATGAGTGAGTAGAAGGAATTCAAAGAGATATGCTTCAAGATGAATCAATGCCGCACGATAAGGAATGAAAGATGGGAAATTTATCCTAGATGTCCTGAGCCTACCGAAGAAAGGTATGGATGTCATCATACCGATCCGCAAGACTATATTAGACACTGGCTCATGACTCGTAGAACCTATGAACCTAGAGTTCTTATACCAATTTGTCACGACCCAAAATCCAACTAGTCGTGATGGCACCTAACCCATCCCGCTAGGTAAGTCAATTAACAATAATCCAATTCAAATGAGATTTACTGAGAAAATAAATGATGAGATAACTAAACTTTTATACAATAACCCAAGGACTGGTAGTACAAATCATAAGCTTCTAAGACTTAGAGTTTACAAAGCTAGTATGAAATAAATACATCATATGTTTAAAATATACATAAACGGATTTATAAATCTAAAGCTACCAAGAATAAGAGACAGCTATAACCGGAACGCAATTACATCTTCAGTGCAATCTCCTACCATACAGAGCAACATCAGCTCCAAAATATGCAAGCAAGGTGCAGAAGCGAAGTATGAGTACAACCGACCACATGTACTCAATAAGTAACAAACCTAACATTTGGTTGAAAGGAGTCACAAGCTAGGAAAATAGTCAGAGTCTAACACCAATAGCCAAAAAATAACTCGTAGCAATTTAATGAAAGCAGTACAAGTAATAACTCAAAAGATAATATGCTCAGCTCATTCACAGTTACAGAAAAATAGACATGCTTTTAAGGTATAACAGTAAAATCCAAATCTTTCACCGAAATCACCAAAATATGAGCATATCAGAAAACTGTGATTTTTTCCAAACTTTCAACAACAGATAAGATATTTCATTATCAGATATCATGAGGAAGTATATCTCTATCCCTACATGTCAATATGCATATCAAGTCATCAATTATCATATACCGTCTAGCATGAGGAATATACATCTCAATGCCTGCATGCCAAATGTACATGCCAAATCATAAATATCACAATACCATATAGCATGAGGAAAAATGCATCTCTATGCCTACATGCAAAGTATGCATGTCAAATAAATGATTTCACGGTGATATTCCCAGGTACTCTCACCCTCAACATACTCAAGTTATCTGTCTCATTTGCCCACTTCATCACACACACACACACAATCACTCAGCACTATACGGGTGCCTGGCTCATAAGCCCCTCACCAAAGCACGTGTATATATATCATTGTGCCTGCACTCACTGCTGGTATGTCAAACTCCGGAGGGGAGGATCCTACCCAAGTGCTATATAAAGCCTATAAGGCCTGTTGCGGCGTGCAACCCGATCCACAATAATCAGTAACAGTCACAAAGCCAATATGACATGATGCGGCGTGTAGCCCACTCCACAATAACACTCACAGCATGGCTCTCATGCCCACCTCAGCCATCAATCTCTCAAGTCTCAAGGGCTCACAATCTCGTACCACTCAGCCCGAACATTGATAACATGTGATGTAACAATGGATGATGAACAGAGACTGAGATATGATATGTAAATGAAAAATCATGACTAAGTATGTAATTACAGTTAGAAAAAAATAACTCAAAACAACAAAAATAGCCTCATTAGGTCTCAACCGGATAAGCACATAGCCTAACATAATTTCTAACATGAATCACAGCTCAATTACTCTAACAAGTAGGGGTTACACAGATAGAATAAGATGTAACAGCAAAACAAGTCTGGTCATAGTCGAACAGTCAACTTGAATCATGATTACCCCAGTGCACGCCCACACGCCTGTCACCTAGCATGTGCGTCACCTCAACACATCACAAATAACATGGTTCCCAAGGATAATTACCCTCAACTCTAAGTTTAGAAATGTTACTTACCTCGAACAAGCCAAATCCATTATCGAGCAAGCCAAATAATACTCTAGAAATGCTATTCTGCACGTATGAACCTCTGAATGGCTCGAAACAAGCCAAAAGCAACTCAAAAATATCAAATAATGCCAAGGAAACAATCCAAATGATAAAGGTCGAGTCTTAACACATTTACTCAAATTCAACTAAAAAATCAAACACGGGTCCGTACCTCGGAACCCGACAAAACTTATAAAATCCGACAACCCATTGAATTATGAGACCAACCATATGAATTTTACTCGAATCCGACTCCGAATTGATGTTCAAAACTCAAAAATTCACTTTAGGTAAGTTTAAACAAAAACCCACAATTTCTCTTTAAAATTCATAATCCAAATGCCAAAAATCGAAGATAGATTTATGAAATATAATCAAAATCGAGTCAAGAATACTTACCCCAATCCATGTGGTGAATTTTATTTTCCAAAATCGCCCAAAACTAAGCTCCAAATCTAAAAAATATGATAAAATGAACAACCTCGAATTATATACAGTCTACCCAGCATTTTCGCATCTACGAAATATCGGTCACTTCTGCGGCGTCACTTCTGCGACAAAACACCCACTTCTGTGGAAATACACTAAGTCCCGATGCCTCGTACCTGCAGAAACATTTTCCGCTTCTGCGACATCGCAAGTGCGAGTCTTGTTCTGCTCTTGCGCCAAGTCCCGCTTCTACGCTTCCGCAGTTGCACCCCAAAATCACCCGTCTGCGGTACTCCCAAACTCAGCCCATTTTCGCACCTGCTTCCACTGTCCGTACCTGCGGGCACTGCACCTGTGACAAGATCTCCGCAGGTGCAATCTCACCAGATCCTACCACAAAACAGCCTTAACCAAATAGTTCCAAAAAATGATCTGAATCGCATCCGAAACTCACCCGAACCCCTCGGGACCCTGTCTGAATATACCAACAAGTCCCGAAATATAACACGGGCCTACTCAAGGCTTGAATTCATACTTAACAATATCAAAATTATGAATCGCACCTCAAATCAAACTTAATAAACTTTCGAACTTTTCACTTTCAAAACTCGTGTCGTACTATATCAAATCAACCCTGAATGACCTCAAATTTTGTACACAAGTCCCAAATGACATAACAAAACTATTTCAATTTACAGAACCACAATCTGAACCCTGTATCATCAAAGTCAACTCCCAGTCAAACCTATAAACTTTCCAAAGCTTCAAATTGCCAACTTCCGCCAAATATTATCGAAACCTTCTAGGAATATCCCAATGCAAATCCGGGTATACGCCCAAGTCCAAAATCACCATCCGGACCTAATGGAACTATCGAAATTCCGATCCGAGGTCAAACGCACCAAAGTCAAACTTGGTCAACTCATCCAACGTAAAGCTTCCTAGTTGAAAAATTATTCTTCCAGTCAATTCTGAATCACTTGAAAACCAAAACCGACGATTTATACAAGTCATAATATATATATATAAAGCTACTCAAGACTTCAAATAGCTGAATAGAATACAAATTCTCAAAACGACAGGTTGGGTCGTTACATTAAGTTACTGTTGTGAGAGAGTCGTTATACTGTACGGAGAGCAAACTTTTTTAGAGAGACATTTCTGTGACAAAATGCCTAGGGGTTTTCATTCAAAATCGAAGCCATGCAACCCCCCCCCCCCTTTCCGAGGAAAGGTGGGCTAGTAACAGTCGCTGACAGTTTAAAGCTATGGATTTTTCTAGAATTTTCTATTCAGAGAAAGTAACTAAATTTTTTTTTAAAATGTATACAAATTCGGTCAAAATGTACAATTTATCTATATAATATTTTTGTATCCGGTCAAAAATTATAATTTACATACAATTTATATATAACTTGTAGATATTTTATATGTTGTTTCTATACCCAACATACAAAATATATACAACTTATTTATGTCTTCTTCCTCGCGTTTCAATATGAAATTCCAACCAAAACCAACTCGAATCTTCACCAAATTCGTTCAAATTGAGATATAAACTTCATTCCATTGTGTCATTTGGGACTTGTATACAAAATTTGAAGTCATTCCGAGTTGATTTGATATAGTTGGGCATGAGTTTTGGAAGTTGATAGTTTATTAGTTTTCTTAGGCTTGAATTGAGGTGCGATTCGTAGTTTTGATTGGGTCATTTGAGGTCCCGAGTAGGTTCGTGTTATATTTTGAGATTGTTTTGGTATGACTGGATGGGATCCCAGGGCCCCCGGGTGTGTATCAGATTGTGTCATGTGATACTTGCATGCAAAATTTAAAGTGATTCCGAGTTGATTTGATTCGGCACAAGTTTTGGAAGTTGATAATTCATTAGTTTCCTTAGGCTTGAATTGAGGTATGATTCGTAGTTTTGATATTGTTTTTGGTTGATTTGAGGTCCCGAGCAGGTTCGTATCATAGTTTGGGATTGGTTGGTATGATTGGACGGGGTCCGGGGGTCTCAGGTGTGTATCAGATTAATTTCGGATTATTATTGGACTTTGTTGTATTGCTGAAGGCTTCTAAGTTCTAGTGCTTTCGCACTTACGATGGATGAGCCGCAGGTGAGAGACCACAGAAGCGGCTGGCAGGCCGCATATGCGGTGATTGGCTAGGGAAGGCTGGGTCCACAGATTCGACCGAGGAGCACAGAAGCGAGTCCGCAGGTGCGGACATGGGGACGCAGAAGATGTCAGGGCTGAAGACTGTGTAAGATCGCAGATGCGAAAGTCAGGATGCGGGTGCGGGGTCACATTTGCGAAGAGGGACTGCAGATGCGTGAGCGTAGATGTGAAGTGTGGTCGCAGAAGTGAAAGGCCAGGGATTTGAGTTGGAACACAAATGCAGGCTTCCTTCCGCAGAACCGGAGTCGCAGATGCAGTTGTATCCGCAAATGCGGTATGACTGGGCAGAATACTTAAATAGAGGGTTTGGACATTTTCTCATTTTTAGAATTTTGGAGCTCGGTTAGAGGCGGTGTTTGGAAGGTTTTTCATCACAATTTGAAAGGGTAAGTGATCATTACTTGATTTTAGTGTTAGATATTTATTACCCATAGATTATTACACCTAATTTTCATGAATTAAAGGTGAGATTTGAGGATTTTTGGACTATGATTTTGGAGAGTAAGATTTGATATTTGAGGGTCGATTTTTGAGGCTTGAATTGGATGGAACACATATATATTTGGACTTGTATCGGAATGGGTGTTCGGAATTTGTGAGTTTGGCCGGGTTCTGTGGTGCGAGCTCATGGTTGACTTTTTGGGTGGAATTTTGATATTTGATTCAAGATCTTAGCTTTATCATTTGGAATTGTTTCCTAAGACTTTTGTTGATTATATTAAGTTATTTTGAATAGATTTGAGCCGTCCGGAGGTTGATTCATACGGGAAGTGCTTCATAGAATACTGATTTGGCTTGCTTGAGGTAAATATCTTACATTAATATGGTTGAGGCACTAGTTGCGTGAGTTATTTGTGATAGCTATGTGCTATGGGTAGTGTACATGTGTGAGGCGAAGCCCATGTGCGTGCACCAGGGTATTATTCATGCCCGGGGTAGTGCTTAGACTGTGATATGCCTTGAATTAATTGCCAAGCTTCATGCTGTGATGTTTCTCTTATTTATACCTCTGTTATGAGCTATTTGAGCCATGTATGAGGTTAGGTTAATCTCCTGATTGAACTTGGTAATTGCTAGTTTTGTGATGTATTTACCTGATTTGAGCCATGATATCACACTTGCACATGCATACCCTTATCATGTCACTTACACTAGTCCAAGAGTATGAGATTTGATGTTCATTGATCATGTACATGTATTAATGTATATCTGCTTTCTATGTGATATGATTTGGACTGGTAGCCCGTGACTACGCTGGGCGGACTGTGATATTGAGCATAAGACCACGTCGGGCGGATTGTGATATTGGCGCGTGAATTGTCCATGAAGCATGTGTGTTGTCCATGCGGTTGATATTATTGGCACATGATTTGTCCGTGCGGATCCGAGATATTGATATTGTTGGCACATGAGTTATCCGTGCAACACGTGAGTTATCCGTGCGGTTGATATTATTAGTACATGAGTTATTCGTGCAACAAATGAGTTGGATGTGCAGCGTGTGGATATGGATACATCGCTTTAGGGTCACCTTCTCATGTTCCTTCTTGATAGTGTACCCGCGGATTGAGCAAAACTGATAAGTGGTTTGGTACTATTATGAAAATTCCGAGGAAAAGCTGGTCAGTGTTTGATTTGGTTGTTCCATTTCATCTTTACTTGCAACTTCATGACCGCTATCTGATTTATTTGCATATCTTCTTTATATGCTGGATTTTTGACTGAGCAGAGTACATTAAGTAATTGTGTGCACCAAGGTGGTTCTTTTCCTTTATCATGACTTGATCATATTATTTGTTCTGCACTTGTTGGATTTATGAACTATACAAGTGATTAGCAGTATCATTTATAATTCTTGCTCATATTATCTCGCGGAGGTTAGTTATGAAACTTGCTGAGTACATGGGGTCGGTTTTACTCATATTGCACTCTGCAATTAATTGTGCAGATCCAGGTATTGGACTGAGCCATCAGTAGCTGGGACTTATTGCTGAGTTTGGCCCCCGAGGGACGAGGTAGAGTTGTATCTCGACCGCAATCTTGGCGTCTCTTTCCATTTCGTATTATTTTTTTTTTATCTCAGACAATATTGTTATTTAGCATTTCAGACTTGTATTTCCGTTTTAGAGCTCATGACTCTATATTTACCAATTTTTGGGGATTTGTTATGTATTGACTCTATTGTTTATGTTAATTGGCCTTAGACTTATACTATTTCTGTTAATTCAGTATTTATATTTCGCTTCTGTTATGTTTGGCTTGCCTAATAAGTGAGTTAGACGCCATTGCAGCCGGTTGGTAATTTTGGGCCGTGACAAGAAATTCCTCCCTTTTTGTTGAGAAGAATAAGTTCTTATCCTTGTGTTGTTTATTATTGAGGTAAGGCCAAGCCCTCCTCAAACAGGAATTTGTTTTTTTTTTTAAAAAGGGAGGGGGACAGTCTTCGGCCCAGTTAATATAAAACTTGGCCTCCTCTTCCGCCCAAGTTGACTATTATCTCCTCCATAGTGTGTCAAGAAAGATACTCTTGCGCGTGGAAAAAGATCAGAACTATTAAGTTTAAAGACGCAAGAATATTTCTGTCAAGAGTTAAGATGATTTGATGAAGTTTGAAAAAAAAATATTTGAAGTTGAAGTTAAAAGAAGGTACATGTATTTCACGTTAAAAATGAGTATTTAAAGTGAAAGTTGAAAAAGGGTATTTGAGTCCATCATGCATTGATGTTATTTACCCTAGAGGCATATATCATTTTTTAAATTTATTAATTTTACGATTTACTTCTTTTTTCCTAGGTTGATAGAACCTGTTAACTAGAGTGGTTACCTTTATGAGGATTAGGCTTAATTTTCATAATACTGTAGTCCACCGTGTTCTGGAAAGCGAAAACTACATCTCAAAAGATTTATCGCAGGACAAACTTACAATTACGATCAAAAGAAGGCGGAAAAAGTCCAGGTACCTATTTCTTATTACTTGAAAATATTCCATATCCAAGGGTATTTTAGAGGAAATAGTAAATTTTCTATTTTCCTCTAGTCTTCGTCTCTTGTACGTGATAACGTGAATGGTCTAAGAGGGGAAACAAAAAAAAGATATTACGGGCTATGGCGTAATTGGATATGTGTGTTTATTCATATTTCTCTGTCAAATGATAAGTGTCATATCTTAGAGCGCACGGGAGTTTGACTCTGAAATATGCAAGCAAATAAAGTTAACCTATAGCTAGACAGAAAATCGTGAGATTAGGAAGGAAAAGAGAAAATCGTAAAGTCGCATTTTCAAAGGAATATCTTTGCATTACCTAAAAAGGCCAAATATCAATACTGTACGTATTACTTATGTCAGATTCGCAGACGACATATTGTTAGCTGCTTAGGATCAAGAAAATATCGTACAAGAAATTGTTGAATTTGAGAAGGTTTCAAATTTCAGAGAAAGAGAAGCATGTATTGCTTAGTAGGATATCAAGAAAAAATGTTGTTTTCATCCGATTATTATGGGAGTTTGGTCATAAGTTCCTTTCATCTGGGGATTAAATAATACCATCCCAAACGAAAAATAAAAATATAATACTTAGATTCTCAGTTAGACTTTTGGCTCCACAAGCCAACCTAACTCTTATTACTTTTTTTTATAATTTTCATCCGTACTATGTATATTTCATACTATATTGTTATGATAATAACAGTTGATTATATTATTCTCTAATACAATAATGTCACAATTGTTTGGTTGGGCTTATTCTATTACTCCTTAAGAGACTAAAGAACATAAAAGAAAATAAAAACTATCACCAGTTGAAGCTCGTGTGCAAGTGAAAGCGAAAGAACCGCTCTGACTTGTTTGCTTTTCTACAATTGAATAAGTCTTTGTTAGGAAAACGTATATATATTAAAGTCTAGATAGTTAAAAATAAAAAAATCTACCCGTATTGGTAGTGTGCCCACCAAATCAATGAATACATGTATTTATTATTTACTATAGTAAATAATTAATATTGTTAGTGTAAACCACATATATGTAAGTATTTTTCGCGTGGAAGCTGGAGGCAAATATGAAAGAAGGAAGTCAGCGAATCTTGGGGATGAGCTAAGAAGGATTTTAGTGTTTTCTTTTCTTGATTGTCATCTTACCTGTTAGCTATGAGATGAAAGTGATAGTTATATTAATAACTCATAAATTTTGTGAAACATGACTACCCTTGATCCATCTTCTTGTTTTCTAGCATTTGACACTACTTTTTAATTACATAGTACCTATTTTTTAATTAGGAACCAGCTAATTCTAAATCTATTGATGGAATAATTAAAATTTAATTAATTTCCATATTCTTTTGGTAAAGTTTGCAAGTCTTTCAAGTTTATTATATTGCCTCGTGTATCGCATTGATGGAATAGGAGTGTGTAACATTGATGTTTGGCTCTCGTCATTATCATGCTGTTAATAAATACACAATAATCATGTTCTCCCTATCCTAATTATCTCATGTCGTAAGGTTACTACATTAATTAAATAAAAATTCCTACTTATATACATGGTTAGTAGTGTAATAAATTATTTTTAGACTATTCATGTAATTTGACCTATTATATCAAGATATATTCCTTTAGTTACTAATCCACATATTTAAGCAATTACTTATCATACTGTCAATGTTAAGTAGTTAAATTATTAAATCAATTATTACGTGCTTTAAGTGTTATGTTAAGTTGTTCCATTTCTTTTCATTTAGATAGCCTTTTGGATCTATGATCCTCCTTGAGCTAACTTTGTTTTTGCCATCATTTAGTTAGGATAGATAGTGATAGTCAAATCTCAAGGATCATGTACAAAGTTTGGGATGCCAAATGTAACCTTTTGCACATCAATGATCAATGGTGACTGTTTAATTTTTTTTTTATAAAAAAGATAGCCTTTTGGAGTTTTACTTTTGGATTTGATAAATGATGCGATAATTTAGTTTTGTAAGAATTAACTACTAATAAATAGTTTAATTAGGGTTTTAAAACTTATCATTCCCTCATATATAGTTGCATTACCTTACAAATGAAGAATCTGCAAAATCTTCCAAAACGCCACAATTTGAAAATTTTGCCAAACTCAGCATCTCATGGTTTCTACCAGATTTTCCCCTCCTTGAGAAAAACTACAATATTTTTTTTCTAGTAGAAATAATGCAATTTACTTTTATTCAGCTTTCTTTCTTTTTGGGGGTTTCTTTATTTTAATAATTCATTACAGAATTCTAGTGAAGAAATAGCCGGCAGCTAGGCGAGGTTTCTCAAAAATTGATGAAAGTCAAACTTTCATAAAATTTCATTGATAATTGCTACTATTCCAAAGATTATGTATAAAACAACTCCCTGATTGAGGTTTTCTTAATTTTTTTCTATTTCTAGGGGATGAGGTCTTTTTTTTTTTTTTTTTTAAAAGTAGAATTGGATATATATTAATACTTGAGGTCTTTGCTTTCACTTGACCACATGGAAGTTCAAAATGGGAGAATTATGTAACCAAATAATTATGATACTTTCTTTGGTTTGCTTTTTACCGACACGAGACCCTCCTAGAACGGTTTGTTTGCATTTTTGCCCCTAACGTATATACTCTTTTATGATTCACACCCTAACCTATTTTATTTAACGATTTTATTTCCTTGCAAAATCATAAAAGGCGTATTCTTCTAATTATTTCATAAGGACAAACTAGGAAAAGTGGAAAAGGAACTAAAAGTGATGATATTTTGAGAAGGAATATGAAAGCAAAGGCAACTCTTATCACCTTGCCATCCCTCCCCATCAAAGCGTATGGAAAATAAAATCAACGGTCAATGGAGATGCAGCCGATCGAACTGAACATAAATTCTAAAAGAAATTGGATCGCTCTATGATACTAAATTTACTTTACTCATACTCGTATTTCTCGATCAAGTATTAGATGTTATTTTTGTGCGTATATAGCATATCCATTTGGAATCCACAAATTTTTATGCAGAAAATGAATTGTTTACCCGAAAAATCAGATAACGTTAAATTTGTGTATGGTTCTAAGGATATGTGATACAATTTAATACAAATCATATAGAGAAATAGAAATATGTGTATTCTTGACTATGAGAATGGGAATAATGAGCGAAAGAATGAATAAAATAAAATAAAACAAGCATGAGGAGATATCTTCCAATATGAGAAGTGATCTTTTGTTACAGTCTATTCTCTGTGGTGGTATGCTTACAAGGATTCCCCCTTTTATAATAGAGGGATCATACTTTATTTACAATAAAATAAAGCATATAGTGGAGGACCCATGATGAATTGTCTCTTCCTCACCCGCCAAGATTCTCTCTCTTAGTGCGGTTGTAACGGCTCTTGTCTGTGAGTTCGACACTAGCTCGAACTCGTTATTGGGTCGAGCCCTCAGTTTTGGCTTGAGTTCGACCTCCGGGGTGGGCGTAGCGCATTTATGACCTCGAAGCAATGCCTTGCAAATCGATTTGGTCACGGGCTCGATAAAAGTATCGAACCGACTCCTCGATCAGCCTTCGGACTCGAGGCATATTTGTACTGCCTCGGAACTATCCCAAAATCCCACTCCGGTTGCTTACCATTCGAACTCGATCGAACGTAGGAAGGCCGAAATCTATTTCGACCGTATACAGATAGTCCCCTCGTTTCTCAGGAAGGATGTGGTGAGAATCAATATGATCTTCGACGGTTCGATCGGGTTGTAAGCTGACGTTTTCACAGGACTCGATCATGACGTATGTGATAGCTGTCCCATCGATTTAGTCTTTTCAAGGTATTTAATGCATGTCAGACGGTGGTCGGCCACTTCTGGTATTGACCCGTCACGATGCAAGCCTATAAATAACCCCTCCATCTAACATTTACCACTTTTACGTCTTTCACTCTTCCAAATTTTCTTACCCTTGCTCTCTATTTCGCCGCATGAAGAGCCATCTACATCAACTTTTCATCTTCCTTTGCCTTTCTTTCTCTCATATCAATGGCCAAAACTTCGAAAACTGTACCTCAGAAGGAGAAAGCTTCTTCTTCACGGCCGTCCGACGATAAGGCGCCGGTGGAGCCGCCTACCTATGAGTATGTTCCCGGCCCGTGTACTCTGAAGATCGATTTTAAGGTTAAGAATCCTTCATCTGTTCCGGGTCGATGTGAGTATGTGTCGATGTACACGTGCTCGATAACGGAGGGTCATCTCGAGGCTATGAGGAAAGACTGCAACTGGGGTTCCGAGGTTGTGTTGCAAATTTCCTCTCCCGAAGAGAGCGTCATCACCCATGTGGAGGGATTTTTAAGTGTTTACACTTACTCCTTCACGTTGGGTCCCGTCGACCCGGTGATCATCAATTTTTGCAAAAGATATCAGGTTACCCTTGGTCAAATTCATCCCTCTCTATGGCGTATAGTAACCTTACTTCGCTTCTTCTCCAACAAGGCCGGGGGGGGGGGCTGGAATTTTCCCTGAATCACCTCATACGACTGTATCGGCCTCAAATCTTCCGAGGACTAATCAGGCTTCATCGTCGGGCATCGAAGGCTTTGATGTCGAGCATCGACGAAGACAAAGATCGTGGTTAGATAGGCCGTTATATCCGGGTGAGGACCCGTGACCTCATTCCTGAAGAGAAGATGCCGTTCCCCGAGGAATGGAATTTCGACTGTAAGTGATTTTCATAATACGTTGCTTTTCGTATCTTTTTCCGATTTTATTTGATGTCTTTCTCCGATATACAGCTGCCCTTTGGATGCCACAAGCGGTACTCGACCTCGAGGATTGGGTTCGGAAGTTAGCCTCGACTTTCTCTTATGCCGAACGCGCTTGGCGTGATTTGGCGAAAGGTAGATGGGAGGCCAAGAATCATGGTAAGGGTTACTTCTCGTGTTCTTCGAAATATTGTTTATGCTCCATTCATCACCGATTTTCTTTCATGCAGGTGTAACCAAGGATGCCGTTTTGAGGCCTTTGAGTGGTGAAGAAGGAACCAAGTCCCTAGTCCTGGAACCGGGGAAATATAAGAAGCGAAAAGCTGTCTCTCGGTTAGAGGACCCCAAGCCCAAAACTCGAAGGGTGAGGAGGAAGGCAATCGCTCTTTCGATGGACTCGGTCCAATGATTGAGAGAAGAAGAAGAAGAAGAAGAAGAAGATGATGCCTCAGCTTTGGTGATCCGATCTGCGAAAGCTATCGAGGTCGCCAGAGCTTCTGAGCCGATGGCGTCTGTACCAGTCGGGGTTGGTTCCGGTACCCCGAGTCTCGATCAGAGAATCCCGAGCGATTCACTTGGGACCATGACAATGGGTCATTTGCCTTCTCTTCCAACCTTTTCTGAGGAGGCGTTAAAGGAGGCTCGAGAATTGAAGACCCCTGATATGGGCGGAGGCTCTAGTGTAGGGGACCCTTTTCGGGATTGGTTTACTGGAGTCGATGATGCCTCCGACATTGGTGATGCTTCTCTTCTCCTAGAAGAGGCCCAACGTTTCATTTCTCGGGTAATGATTTTCCTGTACTTGGTTTCTTCGTTCTTTTCCAAACTCGACTTGTGTTCTTTCCCTATTGTGCAGGCCATTAGTAGGTTTCGAGTCAACCTCAGCCAGTGCGAGGTCGAGCTTCAGAAGGTCTCGGGGGAGAGAGATGCCCTGCGACTTCTTTGCAGCCAAAAGGACGAGTCTATAAAGGACCTCCAAGCAGATTTGGCTAAGGCTCATGAAGAAGAGGCCAAACTAGATAAGCAGGTGAGCCTCGTTCTGTTAGAGTATGGGTTTGACTCAACTGTGGAAGTTAACCCTTCGTTATCTCAACTGCAACAAAAGGTTGAAAAGATCAAGTTACTTCGGGAAGAAGTCAATCAAATCAAGGCTGAATGTAATCAGTGGAAGGAGACTATCGACCGCCTGACTGCGGAAAAAGAAACCATCTTGGCCAAATTATTATCGGCCGATGATCAGCTTCGAAGCATCAAGCAAAAGGGTTTGGCTCAGGCTAAGATGACCGAAGAGCTTGAAACACAGCTTGCTGAAGCCAAGGCGGAGGTTGAGTTGTCGAAAGTCATGGCGGACAAGTCCATTGCCGTATATCGGGCTGATGCCGAGGCTGCTCATATGGAGGCACGAGAGGCGGCGGATACTGCCGATACTCGAGAATATTGGGTTGCCAAACTTGCTAAGTGTCGGTCTCGGAGGGAGACCCTCGAGGAGATACACGCTCGAGGTTTTGACCTTGCTGAAGAGATAAAAAAGGCTAAATAGCTCAAAGCTGAAGCCTTGGTTTCTGATGGCGATGATGATGATGATGATGATGATGGTAGCAAGAGCGGATCCGAGAATTGGGGGGGAGGGGGAGGGGGAGCCCGATAGAGAAGAAACCGCTCCTGAGGATGACCAAGAAGCTTAGTCCTTAGTTTTAACGTTTGTAATCAATCATGTAGACGATTGTGTATATAGACAATTTTGCCGACTTGCTTCTGTTTTGTGAAGACTTTATACATGCCTTATAAATGTTTTCACAAAGATTTAATCAACTTAATCAAATTCTAGATTTCGTAGCCTCTATAATCGAGCGAGTGCTTATTCAAATTTGAAGTGATGTAGCCCCTAGGCTTATAAGTCGAGTCAATGATTCGAACTTAAAAGTAGCCCGTAGGCTTAATAGTCGAGTGAATGATTCGAACTCGAAGTAATGTATCTCGTAGATGTAATGCTCGAGTGAGTGCTTGCTCGGACTCAAAATAAAAGTAGCCCGTAGGCTTAGTAGTCGAGTGAATGATTCGAACTTGAAATAAAAGTAGCCTGTAGGCTTAATAGTCGAGTGAATGATTCGAACTCGAAGTAATGTAGCCCGCAGGCGTAATGGTCGAGTGAGTGCTTGCTCGGACTCGAAATAAAGTAGCCCGTGGGCTTAGTAGTCGAGTGAATGATTTGACTCCGGATAAAGTGGCCCGTAGGTGTAATGGTCGAGTGAGTGCTTGCTCGAACTCGAAATGAAGGTAGCCTGTAGGCTTAGTAGTCGAGTGAATGATTCGAACTCGAAATAAAAGTAGCCCGTAGGCTTAATGGTCGAGTGAGTGCTTGCTCGGACTTGAAATAAAGTAGCCCGTGGGCTTAGTAGTCGAGTGAATGATTCGAATCCGGATAAAGTGGCCCGCAGGCATAATGGTCGAGTGAGTGCTTGCTCGGACTCGAAATAAAGCAGCCCGTGGGCTTAGTAGTCGAATTTATCTTAACTCTGTTTGTGTAATAAATCTCCAAATAGAGGAATTTTTCTTGGATATAAGATGTCGGTAAAGAGGAGAACTTTCTTTGCAAGTCACTATACATGTGTTCGTGTTTTGCGCCTGGGTTTAAGCCAACTACATGAGCATGGTTCGTTTTGACCATTTGGCTCTTACAACTTTTCCTATTGGAAGCCCGTTGTTTGCGAAATAACTTTCTTGCTTCAAAACTTGATATATTTGAAGGCTAATGCTCCCCAGTATTCGAGGTCGATTTTAAAGAGGCCTAGGATACTGTTGTAACTGCAGCACGATCTTTGGTTGCCTCGTTAAAAACCTTGCCAAAAAACTCATTTGGGATAAAACCGGTCTAAGGGAAAAAGAGTGCAACGCGTGCTTTCAGATCTATGGTAAAAGATCCATCTTAGCTCCTGCCTGGACTTCTGCAGGGGTCAGTTTTGAAATGTAAACGAATATGAAAGGGTCGTACCTTAGTAGTAGTACCGTTTTAGATGTGACACATTCCAATTGCTTGATAGCTGTTTGTCGTTTATAATGCCGAGCCTGTATGATCCCTTTTCGACGTTCTCGAGAACCTGATATGGTCCTTCCCAATTTGGTCCTAGTTTTCCTTCATTCGAATTTCAGGTATTGATGGTGACTTTCCTTAGTACCAAGTCCCCAGGCTTGAAATGGCGGAGCTTGGTTCTTCGATTGTAATATCTTTCGATTCACTGCTTTTGGGCGGCCAATTGGACGAGAGCAGCTTCTCGTCTTTCGTCTGATAATTCGAGGCTAGTGTTCATAGCCTCGTTATTTGATTCTTCTATCGTGTATCGAAATCTGGTACTGGGTTCGCCTACTTCGACTGGTATCGATGCTTCGGACCCATATACTAAGGAGAATGGGGTCGCCCCGTACTGTATTTCGACGTCGTTCGATATGCCCAAAGGACTTCGAGTAGGATTTCTCTCCACTTTCCTTAAGCGTCGTTCAACCTCTTCTTTAGGTTCTGAATGATGGTTTTGTTCGTTGATTCGGCCTGTCCGTTCCCACTAGGGTGATACGGTGTTGATAATATCCTTCTTATTCTATGGTCTTCGAAGAATTTCGTCACTTTGCTGCCCACAAATTGTTTCCCATTGTCACATACTATTTCGGCGGGTATCCCTAATTGGCATATGATATGATCCCAGATAAAGTCTATAACTTCTTTCTCTCTTACTTTCTCGAATGCCTGTGCTTCAACCCATTTAGAGAAATAGTCAGTCATAAATAAGATGAATTTGGCTTTACCTAGGGTCGATGGCAGAAGGCCGACGATATCCATTCCCCATTTCATGAATGGCTATGGGGATAGGACTGAGTGAAGTTGCTCTCCGGGTCGATGGATCATTGGTGCAAACCTTTGACATTTTTCACATTTTCGAACAAATTCCTTATCATCTTTGCCCAAATCGATCCAATAATACCCTGCCCTGATTATTTTTCGGACTAATAGATCGGCACCGGAGTGATTCCCACAAGTACCCTTGTTCACCTTGCGTAAGATGTAATCGGTATCTCCTGGACCCAAGCATACTGCCAATGGTCCATCGAATGTCCTTCGGTATAACGTTCCATCTGAAGCCACCGTGAATTGAGCAGCTTTAGTCCGTAGGGCTCTTGAATCTTTAGGTTCTGATGGGAGCTTTCCGTCCTTTAAGTATTCAATATACTTATTTCTCCAATCCCAGGTTAAGCTTGTAGAATTTATCTCGGCGTGACCTTCTTCGATCACGGATCTTGAGAGTTGAATGACAGTCCCCGAGCTCAAGTCACCTTCCTCGACCGATGATCCCAAATTCACAAGTGCATCAACTTCACTGTTTAGCTCTCGTGGAACGTGCTGTAAAGTCCATTATTTGAAATGGTGCAAAGTGACATGTAGTTTGTCCAAATACGTTTGCATTCTATCCTCTCTAACTTCGAAGGTTTTGTTTACTTGACTTACCACAAACAGAGAGTCACATTTGGTTTCGATGACTTCTGCTCCCAAGTTTTTAGCTAGCTCGAGACCTGCAATCATGGCCTCATACTCGGCCTCATTGTTAGTCAACCTGGAAGTTTTAATAGATTACCTAATGGTGTTACCTGTGGGTGGCTTTAAAACTATGCCCAACCCGGACCCTTTTACGTTCGAGGCCTCGTCCGTAAAAAGGGTCCATACCCTCGAGGACATACCCGATTTCAGCAGGAATTCTTTTTCGACTTCGGGTACGAGGGTTGGCGTGAAATCGGCCACGAAGTCTACTAAAATTTGAGACTTGATAGCCGTACGGGGTTGATATTCGATATCATACCCACTGAGTTTGACGGCCCATTTGGCCAATCGGCCCGATAGTTCGGGCTTGTGCAAAATACTACGAAGTGGGTAAGTTGTTAATACGCATATGGGGTGACATTGAAAGTATGGTCGTAACTTTCTAGAGGCACTTATCAATGCAAGTGTCAATTTTTCTAGGTGTGGATATCTAGCTTCTTCTTCTCCTAAGGTTCGACTTATATAATAAATGGGAAATTGCGTACCTTGCTTTTCCCGAACTAGGACACCGCTTACTGCGATTTCTGATACTGCCAAGTATAAGCAAAGTTTTTTGTCTGCTTTCAGAGTGTGAAGTAGTGGTGGGCTCGATAGGTATTGTTTTATTTCCTTCAATGCCTGTTGGCATTTCGGGGTCCAAGTGAAATCGTTCTTCTTTTTGAGTAGGGAGAAACATTTGTGACTTCGATTTGATGATCTTGAAATGAATCGGCCTAGGGCCGCAATTCGTCCCGTTAGCCTTTCTATAGCTTTTACGTTGTCCACGATGGTGATGTCTTCAATGGCCTTGATTTTATCGGGGTTAATCTCGATTCCCCGATTTGACACCATGAAGCCGAGGAACTTGCCCGAACCGACCCCGAAAGCACATTTTTCGGGGTTGAGCTTCATGTTGTATTTCCTCAAAATCTCGAACGTTTTCTGCAAATGGGTCAGATGGTCCTCTGCGCGCATGGACTTAACTAGCATGTCATCAATATAAACTTCCATTGATTTACCTATTTGTTCTTCAAATATTTTATTTACTAGGCGTTGGTAAGTAGCCCCTGCATTTTTTAGCCCGAAGGGCATCACATTATAACAATATGTTCCATATTTGTTGACAAATGAAGTCTTTTCCTGGTCCTCTGGGTTCATCCGGATTTGATTATACCCGGAATAGGCATCGAAAAAAGTGAGGATCTCATGACCGGTCGTGGCATCGATCATGCGATCGATGTTGGGTAGTAGAAAAGAATCTTTGGGGCATTCTAAGTTTGTTTTCTTTTTTAGGCACTACAACTATATTGGCTAACCATTCGGGATATTTCACCTCCCGAATGGACCCTATCTTGAGAAGTTTGGTTACCTCATCTTTTATGAATGCGTGTTTTACCTCGGACTGGGGTCTTCTTTTTTGCTTTACCGGTCTGAACTTAGGGTCCAAGCTTAGCCGATACGTCGTTATGTCCGGTGGAATCCCTGTTATATCTAAATGGGACCAGGCAAAACAATCAATGTTATCGAAAAGAAATTGAACAAGTTTCTTCCTGAGTTCGGGGCTCAACTCCGTTCCCAGGTATACCTTTCGTTCGGGCCAGTGCTCGATTAGTGTGACTTGATCCAATTCCTCAATTGTTGATTTAGTGGTGTCGGAGTCCTCGGAAAACATGAAGGATCGAGGGACCTTCTGATCATCATGTTCTTCGATCATCTGGTTATCTGATTTGGTCGAAGCCGATGTCTGTGATTGCTATTTGGTGTCTCCTTCTGAGGCCGATCCCTTTACTGACAAAGGTGAGGATATTGGTTTGGCTTCCTCGATGGCGAACATTTATTTTGTGGCTGGTTGTTCTCCGTACACTATTTTGAATCCTCTCGATGTAGGGAATTTGAGGACCTGGTATAGGGTCGAAGGTACAACTCTCATGTTGTGGATCCATGGCCTTCCGAAAAGGGCGTTGTACCTCATGTCACCTTCGATCACGTGAAACTTCATTTCCTGGATGGTTCCGACCACGTTTATTGGTAGAATTATTTCACCTTTGGTGGTTTCACATGCCATATTGAATCTGTTTAGAACCAGGGCTGCGGGTACGATCTGGTCCCGCAGGCCGAGCTGCTCTACGACCTTCAATCTGATGATGTTGGCCGAGCTACCTGGATCAATCGACACACGCTTAACTTTAGTTTTATTCATGAGTCCAGATATTACCAGTGCATCGTTAAGAGGTTGTACGACTCCTTCTGCATCTTCATCATTGAAGGACAAAATTCCTATGGGTGTGTAATCCTGAGTTCGAGATCGCTTTTATTTCACAATCGATGTTTTAGTGCGTTTAAGAACTGATCCCTGAGGGGTATTGGCACCGTCGATGATCATGTGAATGACATGCTACGGCTCTTCCTGCTCGTTTTGCTTGTCGAAATCTTTGTTTTTAAAATGGTTCCTCGCCCTATCGCTCAAAAATTCCCGAAAGTGGCCTTTGTTAAATAACCGGGCTACTTCCTCTCTTAGTTGCCTGCAATCTTCCGTTCTGTGGCCATGGGTGCCATGATATTCGCACATTTGATTGGGATTCCTTTGGGCAGGATCAGTCTGCATTGGTCGAGGCCATCTAGTGACTTTGATGCGTCCGATAGCAGATACGGTTGTGGATGCATCAACGCTGAAGTTATATTCCGATAGCCGAGGTTCTTCTATAGGATTGGCATATTTATCAAAGCCGCTCTTGCTCATACGTCCCCAAGAATTTTGCCCTCGATCAATCCTTCGATTGTTCTGAGCGGTGTTGCATGTCAAACTGTTGTTCATCCGATCTGCGATGTACGGTTGATATCGGTCTCTGTTCGACCTTTGTTCTCTATCGATCTCCCTTTGGTTTTTAGTAGATGTCCTGTTCTGATGCATAGATCCAGACGGATCTCCTAACTGGTCATCTTCGACCCAAATTTTTGACTGATATCGGTTGTGTATATCTGCCCAAGTTATTGCTGGATACTCGATCAAATTTTGCTTTAGCCGATGCGATACTATCAAACTTTGCTCGTTCAACCCTTAGGTGAAAGCTTGGACGGCCTAATTGTCTGTTACCGGTGGCAATTCCATGCGTTCCATTTGAAATCGGGATACAAATTCCCTCAGCATTTCATTACCCCTTTGCTTTACTTTGAAGAGGTCTGATTTCCTTGTTGCAACCTTTATGGCACCAGCATGTGCCTTTATGAACGAATATGCTAACATGGCAAAAGAATCGATGGAATTCGGTGGCAGATTGTGATACCAAATCATCGCTCCCTTCGAGAGGGTATCCCCGAACTTTTTCAACAACACGGATTCGATCTCATCGTCCTCCAAATCGTTACCCTTGATGGCGCATGTAAAAGGTGACATGTTCGTTAGGATCGGTCGTACCGTTATATTTGGTAATTTCGGGCATACAAAATTTTTTGGGGATTGGTTTTGGGGCCACACTTGAGGGAAAAGGCTTTTGTATAAATTTTTTTAAATCCAACCCTTTTATCATTGGCGGAGCTCCCGGGATCTGATCGACCCTGGCATTGTATGTTTCCACTCTCTTGTCGTTGGCTTTGACTTGTTTTGTGAGTTCCTCGAGCAATTTAGTAATTTCGGGAGTGGTTCCCGATTCTTGCTCATTTGATTTCACTATGGCGGGCTCCGTTCTGGGGGTGATTTCTCGAAGCAGATTGAGATCTGGCCTGCTTTGTATATGAGTTTGGCTCTGCAACTGAGCTATCGCTACTTGTTGGGCTTGTAACATCTCGAAGATCATGCGCAAGCTGACTCCGATTTCCCTCACATTATGGGTGTCTCGAGCTACGGATCGAGTACCGCCCTGAATGCTTTTTTTCGGTTCGGAACGTTGGTTCGCCTCAAGAGCCACTTGCAAATTGACATCTAACGGTACTTCGGCTCGAATTTCGGGCACTTCGATTCGAGCCTCAGTGCCATCGTCAAGTGGCCTTCCGGCCCCGGGTACCAAGTTGTTGGTTTCATATTGAAGGCCGGCTTCGTGGTCGATAGGTAAAGCCATTGCTGATTCGAAGTTGTAAATTATTGTGTATTGCAGATTTATATCAAACAATCACTGTTATCCTTAGCCCCACGGTGGGCGCCAAACTGTTTACCTGAAAAATCAGATAACGTAAAATTTATGTATGGTTCTAAAGATATGTGATACAATTTGATACAAATCGTATAGAAAAATAGAAATATGTGTATTCTTGACTATGAGAATGGGAATAATGAGCGAAAGAATGAATAAGGTAAAGTAAAACAAGTATGAGGAGATATCTTCTAATATGAGAAATGATCTTTTGTTACAGTCTATTCTCTGTGGTAGTATGCTTACAAGGATTCCCCCTTTTATAATAGAGGGATCCTACTTTATTTACAATAAAATAAAGTATATAGTGGAGGACCCATGATGAATTGTCTCTTTCTCACCCGCCAAGATTCTCTCTCTTAGTGCGGTTGTAACGACTCTTGTCTGTGAGCTCGACACTGGCTCGAACTCGTTATTGGGTCGAGCCTTCGGTTTTGGCTTGAGTTCGACCTCCGGAGCGGGCGTAGCGCATTTCTGACCTCTAAGCAATGCCTTACGGATCGATTTGGTCACAGGCTCGATAAAAGTATCGAGCCGACTCCTCGATCAGCCTTCGGACTTGAGGCTCGTTTGTATTGCCTTCGGAACTTATCCCAAAATTCCACTCTGGTTACTTACCATTCGAACTCGATCGAACGTAGGAAGGCCGAAATCTATTTCGACCGTATACATGAATATCTAACAGATTATTTTTACAGGACACTCTATTGTGCTATATGTTTAATGAAAAAGAAACACTAATTTTTGTGCTTTAATTTGTTCTCTGTTTGTAACTAAATAGATCATATGAAATGGTTAATTGGGTGCATGACTTGATTGGTTGGGAATTTCCTTCTGATCAAGCGTTCCTAGTTTTTAGACTATCTATGTATTGAGTGAGCGAGGATTGATGTCATCTTTCTTGCATAACATGCAGCCTTCGCCATGGATGAAAAGCCAAAAAGAAGGGAAAATAAAAATAGAAATAGGAAACTAAAATGAAAAGGCTCAGCCGAAACACAGTCATTAATGGAGATATAATTGTGCACTTGAACAAGAACTCTAGCAGGGAAGTGGAACATGTATTTTCTTTCTATTTAAATTTCACTCTTCCTAGTTTACCCTCAAGAAATAATTAGAAGAATTAATTTTATTTATGATTTTGCAAGGAAATAAAAAAAAAAAACGGTTAAAATAAAAGGATAGGGTGCAATCTCAAAAAAGAATATACGTTAAGGGTGAAAAAGGCAAAGAACCCTCATAGAACTATCAATTTTTTTTTTTGACTTCTCACATGGTGTTGAGTAGGCCGATAATACAAATACGCGCTGGGAAGTCCAACTTTGAGGATAAATGTTTATCCGTAAAATGGTATAGTTGAATTTATAGCATGGTTTATATACAAACAAGTCAATTTAATCCAAAAATGATGAAGAAATAGGAACAAAGATAAGATTAACGACTGAGATTAAAGGAGATAACAAGTCTGATTCTGAACTCGGTCTTTTCGAGAGCAAGAGGAGAAATAATGATAAAGCAATGATAAAACTGTTTAGATTGAGCGTAAAATAGTAGACTATAGCTTTTATATGCCGAATGTTTCATCCTCAACAATGGTTGATAATCTTGCTATTTATAGCCTCTACTTAGGGGGACAAGATCCTAAAATCAAGCTCCTCTTGAATGAGAATAAAAACGTCGTTGATGGGTACATAACGACTGGCTTTGAATGCAGATATTCTCTGTAACGGTTGCTCATTAAATGCTACCTAATGTCAAACCTTTGAATCTCTATTATCGGCTATGTTCCTTTCGGAATCCATCCCGTACCGGTTACACCCTTCGTGCCTGATGCCAGTTTTTCATTGACCCATCTTTTGCATGTCCTCGTTTTCACGTGTCATCTCGCCATTTGACCACTTGTTATCAACCAATTTCACCCCATGCAGATAGTGTCCCTACTTTCTAGTGACGCAACTCAGTATTACCGGGAAGTACGTAGATAAGAATTCTTCTCTTGGCGGAAAAGTTTCTAAACGGTCTCTGACACTTGAAGGGACACACGTCTCCTCACATTTAATACTCCGAACACGTGTTGCCCCGTGATTCAGCAAGTATTTTTGCCGGTTTTAGAGGTAATTATGACCATGATTTTTGTCGTCTATAACTTCTCCACTACTCATCATTTTTACTTCTTCACTTTCACTACTTTCACAATCTTTTCTCCCTTTCTCAGTTTCCTTAGAGCATTCAACTTCCTCAGCAAGAACCTTTTCACTCATCTTTAACCATGATATTTTCTTCCATCGCTAACTTTGAAAATACTGGTCTTCTCTTCGGTGGAGGCCCTAAGAAAAACAAAGCAAAAGAGGTTGACGTTAAATTTGAACCTCCAACCGTTAACACTATCATACAACTCCATCTTAGCACCGCATCCGATCTCCAAGAGCAAAACGCACCTGCAAATTCTCAAGCAGCAGGTTTTGGCTAGTTCGTAGGTACCCGTACTCCATTCGCCCTTCTAGTATCCCTGTTGTGAAGGAGGACTGCAACTGCTCCAATGTCGAAATCCTCGCCCCAGATGGTAGAACGAGTTACATACTCTAGAGAGGGGTTTATGTATGTCTATACATATCCCTTTACTCTTGGGTCCCTTTACCTTGGGGTCGAGTGAATGACTTGATCTAATAATTCTGGAATTTTGCCACTGGTACCAGGTCTGCTTGGCACAAGTAGGACCATTCATATAGAGTATGGTGGCCTACCTTCGTCAGTTGTGCATCGAGACCGGGGAAACCCTAACTGTCGCACATATGATGAATCTTTACTCCCCCAAGATTTTTCGTGTGAAATGTTAAACTTCAGTAAGCATGGTCATCACGCTCTTCTCAACAACGTAGACGATGACAACGACCATGAATGGATGGAGCGGTTTATTGTTATTTCTACCAGGACATCATCCTGACCACAATCCCAGCTTTCCCCGAATCAGGGAATCTTTTCCGTAAGACTTATGGTACTCGTTTCATTTCTTAGTAGAAAGATAATTTCTTGCTTTGCTGATTTTTTTGACTTCCTTGATTTCAGCTACTTGCTGGGAACTACCATAGGTTCACGGTCTGGACCGATGGATTTAGAAAATCCTGGATATTACAACTCTGGAATCCCGTCGGTGGAAAGAAATAGCTCCAAAATACGGGTAGAGAGCTAAAAACCATGGTGACCAAAAATTTTCTTTCTTTTAATATCAATATTTTAAGAGGAATTTACTAATCGTCCTTTTACTTAAATAGGAATTCTGAGGGGTTCTGTCATGTGCCTCGATGTCGACACTCTTGATAACCCCGAAGAAGCCGAGAGGGTGTTGTAGAATGCCCTCAACCAAAGCAGTGCTCGTGGATATTCCCGAGCCTCCAGTGAGGGTACCTTCTCTCAGAGTCCCCACCCCAAGAGACGTTCCTCTTTGGCTGGGACTCAAGAGAAGAGAATAAAGAAAACACCAACTGAGCCGGCCACAGTGGTCCTCGATGACAAAGGGGAAACCAGTGATGAAGAGGCTTCCTTTCGAAAGAGAAAAGGATCTTCATCGGCTCAACCGGATGCTCAGCTGGGGGAGCTCCAAAATCCACCAGCAGAGGAAGTTCAGGCGCTCTAGGGTGAAATAGGCCTAGTTGAGAATATTGATTCTCGCTTCCCGATCCCTATTGCTATCTCTGGTCCAAGGAGTTTGGCCCCTGACCTCTTTCTGTCACCAGCTTCTGAGCCAGCAACAGCTACCACTCCTTCTACTGTAGTTGCTTCTTCTCCATCTACATTGACTGCTCTATACCCACCGACACCAGCTAATCCTTCGCCACCAGCACCAATTGCATTCCCTCTACTAGCATCAGCTGAACAAACATGGAATGTCTCTCCTCCATTGTCTCCTAACAAAGGGAACTTTGGGAACACTTACACGACACCTTCTCAAGATCCTAGAGGAAGGCGAAGCGCCACTCTATCGGTTTCGAAAGAGTGCCATGTTCTCTCCAAGCCGGTGGAGCTCGCCAATTATATAAAGTCGCTAGTTTAGCAAAGGATTGGAAAAAGATGGTATCCATTTCTGAGGAGTGCCTGATAAACAACAACATACATTGTTCGGCACAGGTATCACCCTAACTTCCTCCTATCTTCTTTTCCCTTTATACTTGGCGATAATAACCTTGATTCTAACCTTTTTTAAGCCAACCTCCTTACTTTTGAGGGTCTAAAAAGATTGATCCTGGATAAACAAGAACTTGCTTAGGAGCGGGATCGACTTTTGGCTGAAAGGAATCATCTCACCGAGTGCCTCTCGGTGCTGGAGGCAAGTTGCATAGATGAACGAGCTTGAGGCTTGGTTACAGTAAATCGAGCAAGATAAAATTGCCCATAACCAAGAAGCTGCCCAATTTCATGAAGATCTCAGAGAGGCTAAGGATAAGTGGGTCGAACTTCAGGATGCCGTAACCGCCGTTGGCAAGCATAAGTCTACCTTCGAGGAACAAGCTAATAACTTGAAGGCCAACTTATGATCCAAAACCTAGGAGGCCAATGCTACCGAGGAGATGAGGGCAAGAGAGGCTCAAGAGGTTCATGGAGCAAAATCGGTTTCACTCAACTACCAATGTTGAGCTTGATTCCCGACTCAGCACAATGAAGGCTGAAAAAGAAGAGCTCCAGGCCAAAATTGACAAGCTCCGAGCAAAAGTCCAAGACCAAGAAGATTCCCTCGTCTTTGAGAAGACCTATGATATGCATCATTTAATGAGGAAGACTTTGGTGGAAGCTAAAGTAGGCATTGCCAACATTGATGATTGCATTGCCAAAGCCTGGGAATTGGAGTTAACTGCTCATGAGAATCTTCCTGCTCGGCCCGCTACAACTAACTCCTTAAATACCAGTTTTGAGTATTCGGGAATCGAACGGGAGACTAAAGAGGATGAAGGTCCTATACCGGTATGGGTACAACCTTCTTCCATTAGAGAGAATGAAGATCTTTCTCTCCCTTCGAGTTCGGGAAGATATTTTTTCCTTTTATCCTTTGTAATTATGCAAAAACTTTTACTAAGTTTGGCAATTTAATAAATAAAAGAACTTTTACTTAAATTTTGTGCAAATATATTCCTTTTACATTAATTGATAAAGCTTCAAGGACTCTTTTGCATCCGATAACTTTTTATTCCGGGTATAAACACTTTCGGAATCTACCCGTTACCTTGAGAGTTTCATAAGAGAAAGACCTTATGTTTACGGTGCTCTTGAATAGGACGTCTCCTGTTCATTATGGCACACACATTTAATGTTTTCGTTAACTCTCGAATGATAAAATATATTGACTTATCAATCATACAAGAAATAAGATAAAAACAAAAGGAGTTTGATTTATTCATTCTATCTTCAAAAGTACACCTACATGAAAATTAATCTTCTTAAGTAAATAAAGTTGTCAATATATGTGGCTAACTTGTACAACTTATTTCTAAGAAGTAGATCATGCAGTCCTCGGTCGCGATAAGACATTGATCTCGTTTCTAATAGTCCCCGATTTTGGTGGCACTCCCGATGCTTTAACATCTATTATTCTCCCCCATCAGCGTTTGAATGCTAAGTATAAAGATTCGAATGCTGGAAGTCTTGCATTCATTGAAGGCTCTTCCTTTCGTTTCATACTTTATACTTTCGCTTCATCGGTGGAGACAACTTGTGAATGGTTAAATAATATGTTTGAGTTTTGGGAAGTGAGATTTGCTATCGAACCAAAGATTATTTAATCATCCACAAGTTGTCTGCCACACGAGCTCATGGTCATCGGCTCCATCAATGGAAGAACTTTTAGTGATTTGATATCGAAGGTCTTGCCTATGGCTGTCCAACGGGAAGGGACGAGATGTGACGACATTTAGCCGGGACAGTGGCGGGACGGAACGGGACAAACGGGACGAAACGGTAGGCCCATCCCGTCTCGCTAACAAATTGGATGGGATGGGAAGGAACGGGACGGGACGGGTTCGCGGGCCTTAAGTGCCGTTTTAAAAAAAACAAATCAAGAATTAAGTTTGGTGACGACTATTTTTTTGACAATGACTAAGTTTTTAAAGTTTGCAACGACTATTGTTTGTCTTATTTAATAAACTTAAAAGTTAAACAGAAATTAGAAAACTAAGTAAAGAATTATAAAATATTAAAACAAAAGACTTTTAATGAAAGTTTTTAGTAATTATAAATTTATAATAGATTTATAATTTATTTAATATAATTTCAAGCCATTAAGTAACTAAGTAAGAGTGTAAGACAATTCATAAAATAAATTCAATGCTTAGAGCCTTTTATTTTATTAATAGAACTTTTAAATCTCACACATAAATATAATTCTTTTGAAGAGCACCTAATCTACGCAGCCACCTTCTAGGAAGGGTTCTATTTGAACTAGGCCTCTTAGTAGCCAATTACAAATTATTATACTAATATTTGTAAGCTCCTATATAACTTCGTTGTAACTTATCTATAATTTCTCTCGAACATTATTCTGGAATTGGCAGTATTGATTGATGTTCTATGAGTTCCATGCCGTCATCGCTTCCAGTGCTAAGTATCTCATTGTATTCTTCTTCTTCCTTAGTGGTTAATTTTTCAAAACCAAGATTTTTTCTTTCTGAATTAATCCAATCTCTGAATAATACGGAAATCGCTAGACTGTCCTCCGCTAATGAATGTTTATGATCTCCGATTTGAAATCTTGCTGAGCTAAAAGCACTCTCCAATACTATGATGATGCTTGAATAGCCAGGATATCTCGGGCCATTATTGAAAGTGTTGGAAAAGTCTTGCCACGCTCCCTCCACCATGCCAAAAGTTGTTCGTTGCCTTCTTCGTCTTTAATACTTTCCAATCCTTGATTAAGATAAGAATCGAGTTCATCATCAATAGAGGAATCAAAACCTGTTATATCATCCATATCTTCCCATAGAATTTCTACTCTAGACATAGAAGTAGAAGGAGCAGTTTCACCACCTGTTGTTTCCATAGATTTATATTTATCAAACATTGATCTAGCATAAGAATATATGTTAGCTTGGCAGTCTTCGAGAGATGGTTGTTCATTTTCTTGAATTGCTAAATTCTCATAAATTTTACGAGCAAGTCCCTTTGCACCTCTTAATTTTAAAGACGAGTTAAGTATAGTAGAAATTAAATAAACTTGGGGGGGAAAATACTTTTTAAATTTTGCAATTATTTCATTAATGGTCGGTGCATAAGTTGGATTAGTTTTATACTTACCAAATACAACAGAAATTCCACAAATATACCATAATATTTGTATAACAGTACGATAATATATACCAGAAAATTATTTTGTAGCATAATAAAAAATTTTCTAAAAATTTAGTAAGCTCTTTGATCTGATGCCAATCATAATCAACAATTTGATCAGTGGGGATACCATTATGCATATTAAATACCTTTTATATAGGCACCCGATAATCATCAATGACTTTAAGCATTTCATAAGTAGAATTCCACTAGGAGTCAAGCTATTGTAACAAATTAGAACCCCCGCCAGATCCACTAGGAGTGCCAGTACCGGTGCTAGGATCCGGTATTTGTCCGGCTTCTATTTTAGCTTGTATTCATAAAGCTTTGTAGTCCCTACCTAAGTGCCTAGTTAAATCCCCGGTCCCACCACTTTTGGTGTGCACAAATCTCTGCTTACATAATTCACATGTAGCACATTGATTGACTTTATCATGTTTAAAACATTTCCATACAAGTGATGTTTTAGGACGTTCACCCTTAGGCTTACCCCTTACAGGAGGTACAAGAGGTAAAGCTCCAGACCGAGATTGACTCTGAGTTGGAGCTTGTGCTGCGGGACTAGTGGGTGTTTCATCTAATTCTTCTTCCTCATTTTCTTCATCCTCATTTTCTTCGTCCTCAATAAAAATATCATTGCCATATTGTCTTTGTAAAGTTTCATGATCTAGTTGTTCTCCGAAATTAATATTATAACATGCGGGGAGTTGAAAAAATAAAGTTTCATCAACACGAGTCATTTCATCTATATGTTTTCTAATTCTAGGAGAAGGGTTAGGATTAGGATTACTACTACTTTCACCTTTACTACTTTTTTTTACTAGTTTTTCTAAATACGCCAAATATATTTTTAGGTGTCATAATTTAAATACGAAATTAAATTTAAAAAGTTAACACAAAAATTAAATACACAAATAAAATACGAAAATAGAACACATAAAGTAAACACAAAATTAAGCACTAAAATGATGCGCAAAAATTATATATTAAAATTAGGAGATGGAACGAGTGAACCGTGATTAAATATTGAAACTTGAAGAAATTGCCCAAACTATTGCTCCAAATACTTGACCAATTAATTTGAAGCTTGAAATTTGCTCCAAATATTTGCCCAAATACTTGAAACTTATCACTTGATAGTTGATTGTGAGAAAATTGAGAGAATAATATAGATAGAATGTAAGAGATTTGAGAGAGAATGATTGATTTTTGTGGAAAAAAATAAAGAAGGATGGGGGCTATTTATAGTAGAAAATAGGGACAAAGTATAATATAATAAACTTAGGGGTTATATTAAAAGTTTGGGAGGGTAGGGGTGGGTGTTTTGGGGGGTGGGGGCCAAATATGGCCGTTTTTGGCCGTTGGGAACGACTATTTTTGAAATTGAAGCCGTTGCCCAACGGCTATAATTAAAAAAATAAAGGGACACGGAACAGGCGGGACGGGATAAATGGGACGAAATGGCCTTCCCGTCCCATCCCATCCCGTGTCCCGTTTAACATGGACCGATCCCGTTTAGAATTAAGTGGGCTGGGATGGGACGGGATGGGACGCGGGATGGGATGGCCCGTCCTGTTGGACAACCTTAGTCTTGCCATTGCCTATGATCCTTTCTTTGAAGTATGCTTTACGTCGTTGCCTCATAAAAAAACTTGCCAGAAAAACCCAATTTGGACCAAACCTGGACTAAGGGAAAAAGAGTGCAATACGTACTTTTAGTACCAGCAAGGATCTTCAACAATAATACCTTTTGAGGTGAGTCACATTCCAGTTGCTCAGTAATTTGACTCCATCCTGATTTTCCAGTTCATACGAACCTTTACCGGTTATAGTTGAGATTCGGTAGGGTCCTTCTCATGTTGGTCCCAACTTCCCGGCGTTGACTTCTCGAGTTCTTTGAGTAACTTTCCTTAGAGCCAGATCTCCAACTTTGAAATATCGTAGTTTTGCCCTCCGATTATAATATCTCTCCATTCTTTACTTCTGTTGCCACCATCCTCAAATATGCCAAATCCCGGTGCTCTTCAAGCAAGTATAGCTTTATAAAAAACACTTCATTATTTGCTTCTTCGTTTGTTTGGGAAAACCTTAAGATCGGCTTCCCCACTTCCATCGGTATCAGAGCCTCCAAGCCATATATGAGAGAAAAGTGTGTTTCACTCGTGCTCAACTTCGTCGTGGTCTGATATACAAATAAAACATCTGGTAGTTCATCTGGCCACTTGCCCTTAGCATCTTCTAGCTTCTTCTTAAGGTTTGAATAATTACCCTGTTGGTTGACTCTGCCTGCCCGTTAGCACTCGGGTGCTACGGTGAAGAAGTAATTCGTTAGATTTTTAACCCTTCCAAGAACTTTGTGACTTTTGAATCTACAATTTGTGGCCCATTGTCACAAGCAGTCTCTTTTGGTATCCTAAATCGATAGATTATGGGTCCCATATGAAGTCAACCACTTCGCGTTCTCCGATCTTTTGGTAAGGACCTGCTTCAATCTATTTAGTGAAATAATCAGTTAAAACTAAAAGGAATCTTACCTTCCCGAGGCCCGGTGGCAAAGGACCACCTATGTCTATTCCCCATTTCGTGAATGGCCATGGGGACACCACCGAATGGAAAAGCTCTGTTGGTTGATGCACTAATTATGCATGGTGTTGACATTTGTCGCACTTTTGTATGAATGTCTTTGCATCTTGTTCCATCCGAGGCCAATATTAGCCAACCCTGACTAACTTGAGAACTAACGAGTCTGCCCCGGAGTGATTTCTGCAGACTCCTTCGTGGACTTCTCTCATTACGTAGTCCGCCTCCGAGGCCCCTAAACACCGAGCCAGCGGTCCTTGGACCGGTCTCCTGTATAATTGTCCATCAACAAGACAGTAGTGAGCCACTTTGGTTCCAGTGCCCGGGATGCTTTTGAGTCTTCGGGTAATTTACCATGTCTAAGATATTCAATGAACTCGTTCCTCCATTCCTAAATTAAGTTGGTTGAATTTACCTTGCAATAACCGTCTACATCCAACACAAAATGCCGCAATTGGTCGACCATACCAGAGTCAGATCCTTTCATCTCCGCGGATGACCCCAAATTAGCCAATGCATCTGCTTCCACCTTTTCCTCCCTCTGAATATGGACGATCGACCATTCTTTGAACCGTGCCAGTAATGCTTGAACTTTGTTCAAGTACTGTTGCATGCGCTCCTCTTCCATGTCGAAAATGATTTGCATTTTATCTCGATGACCTCGAAACCTAGTCCCCAATCTAGTTCAAGTCCTGCAACCAAAGCCTTATGCTCGACTTCATTGTTAGTTAACGGTATATTTCTAATGGCCTGCCTTAGGGTCTCCCCCGAGGGCGTGATTAGAACTACTCCAAGACCGGACCTTTTTACGTTGGGCGCTTCATCCGTAAATAAGGTCCAAACTCCTGATGTCATTCCCGACACCAGCAGTGCTTCCTTAGCATCCAAAGGCAATAATACCGGACTGAAATTGGCCACGAAATCAGCCAAAACTTGTGACTTAATTGCAGTCCGTGATTTATATTCAATGTTGAGCTCTCTAACTTCGACTACCCATTTATCCAAACGGCCTGAGAACTCAAGCTTATGAAGGACATTCCTTAATCTAAGGCCAGATTTTCAAGATGCGGATAACGAGTCTCCGCTCCTTATAATATTTTACTTATGTAATAAACAGGAAATTACGTACTTCAATCTTCGCAGACCAAAATGGCACTTACCGCTACTTCTGATACCGCTAAATAAATCAGTAGTTGTTCACCCTGCCCCGGTTTTGACAATAACAGAGGGCTGGATAGGTACCTTTTTAGGTCCTTCATTGCCTGCTGGCATTCCGGAGTCCACACGAAGTCGTTCTTATTTTTGAAGAGTGAGAAAAAGTGGTGGCATTTTTCCGAGGACCTCGAGTTGAATCTGTCGAGAGCTGCTAATTTACTGGTTATCCTATGTACTTCCTTCACACTTGTTAACTGGTCTAGTATGTCCTCGATGGTTTTGATTTAGGGTTTACCTCGATCCCTCTTTGCGGGATCAGAAACCCCCAAAATTACTGAAGCCAACTTTGAAGGCATATTTCTCCAGGTTCAGTTTCATGTTATGCTTTCGCAAGATGTCGAACGTTTCTTAAAGATATTTCAGATGATATCCTGCATTTAAAAACTTAACTAATATGTCATCAATATACACTTCCATCGGTTTGCCTATCTGATTCTCAAACATCTTATTAACAAGTCTCTGATAAGTGGTTCCGGTATTTTTAAGCCCAAAATGCATCACATTATAGTTTGTTATGAAAAAAGGCTTTTCATGATCCTCTGGGTTCATCTTAATCTGATTATACCCGGAGTAATAATCAAGACAACTCATTAGCTCGTGCCCGACACATCAATAATTTGATCAATGTTTGGCAACGGGAGTGAGTCTTTGGGATACGCCTTATTTAAATCCTTATAGTCCACACACATCCTAAATTTGTTATTCTTTTTAGGTACTACAACTACGTTAGCTAACCATTGAGGGTACTTTACCTCTTAAATCGAACCGGAGTTAAGTAGTCGGGTTACCTCTTCCTTAACAAACCTATTCCTAACCTCTACTATCGGGCGTTTCTTTTGCCTTACCGGTGGGAAGTTTGGATCCAGACTCAGTTTTTGGACCACTATCTCCAATGAGATACCTGTCATATTTGAGTGTGACCACACAAAGCAATCAACGTTAGCTTTAAGAAAATTTATAAACTCTAACCTGAGCTCGGGATTTAACCTCGTTCCTAAATGAAACTTTCTTTCCAAAAATTCCTCGAATAGGGTCACTTGCTCGAGCTCCTATGCGGTTGACTTGGTTGCATCCATTTCTTCTGGTACCTGAAAATATCTCGGTACCTGATAGGATTCTGATGACTCCTCGCCTTTATCGGAAAGGGAGAAGGTCCTGTAATTGCTATTTGGTGGTTTCTTTCCCCTTGCTGCTGGAAACGGTCACCGCGTTCATCTCCTTTGCTATCGATTGGTCTCCTCTTATGGTGTCAGAAACCTCAATAACTGATGATACGTCGAGGGCACATTCTTCATTTCGTGTATCCACCACTTTGAACATGGTGGTCTTTGTTACAACTTCGACGTGAGTGGGTAGCAGAATATCTCCTCGGGTTATCATGTTTGCCATATTGAATCCAGCTAGAAGCTTTGTCGCTGGAATGATGTTCCCGGTTAATTTTTCTTGCTCCGTAACTTTCCATTGCATGATATTGGCTGAACTTCCTGGATCAACCAAAATACGCTTAATTTTGAAATCTAATACGTTAAGTGAAATTACCACCGTGTCATTGTGCGGTAGGTGAAGTCCATCAACATCTTCTTCCGTGAAGGTGATGTCGTCTAATGAGACTTCCCGAACCCTCTTTTCATGAGTCACTGATATTTTCGTCTTTTTTGATTTTGAAAATGTCACCCTATTGACTTCTCTCCCTCCGAAGTTCATGTTGATTGTCATCCAAGGTGACCCCGCTGCTGTCTTTGAGGGTTTCACGTTATCCCAGCTCTGACCATAATTATTTTTGGTTTGGTTACTTAAAAACTCTATAAGATGGCTATTCTTTAACAATGTCGCCACCTCCTCGTGAAGATGTCGGCAGTCCCTAGTTCTATGGCCGGGAGTCCCATGGAATTCACATCACAGATTAGGATCCCTCTGGCTAGGATCCAATCAAATTGGTTTTGGAAACTGTGCCGCTTTGATGTTTCTAATTGCCGACACCAGTTCTACCAGGCTGATATTGAAGTTGTAATCAGGTAACATGGGATACGCGGGATCCCGGTGCCTCTTTCTTCTGCAACGATATTCTATTTCGACCGTGATCCATCCTTTTGTCGAAGACGAGCCTTTCCAATAACTGGAACCCTTTATTACTACGTTCATCAGTCCTTTTGTATGGTAGAAAATGGCCCCTAGAAGACCTCTGATCCGTATCAAAGTCATTTTAAAACTTATCCTGATTTTTGTCGCGACCTCGTCCTTTGGATGATATCGAAGAGCCAAGTTGATCATTGTTTATCCTTATCTTTGACTCGTAGCGATTATGGACATCTACCCATATGGTTGCTTGAAACTCGAGCAAGCTTTCCTTTACTTTTCTGGAGCCATCAGAACTCAATAGATTTGTACCCTTCATGAATGCCTTCGTTTCCCATTCATCTGGAATCGTTGATAACCTTAACCATTCTTTTTGGAATCGGATCACGAATTCTCGTAGTAGCTCGGATTCGCCTTGCAAAATTCTGAATATATCTGCCTTTCTAGCATGGACCTTTCTTGCTCCCGCATGAGCTTTGATGAACGAATCTGCAAGCATTTCAAAAGAATTGATTAAATGTTCGGGTAAGAGGGAATACCATGTTACGGCCCCCTTCGTGAGGGTTTTACCAAACTTCTTCAACAGAACTGACTCGATCTCATGTTGAGCCAACTCGTTTCTTTCACTGTCGTGGTGTAGGTCATGATATGCTCCTGTGGATCCGAAGTCCCATAATACTTTGGTATGTCTAACATCTTAAAGCTCTTCGGGATTAACTCTGCTGCCGCACTTGGTTTAAATGGTAATTGCGTGTACTTTTTCAAATCTGGACCCTTTAACACCCGCGGCGCGCCCGGGATCTGATCCATCTGAGCATGAAACCCCTTTGCATTCTGATCCATTCGTTCATTCATCTCTCTCATGAATCTCACGAGCTCGATTTTGAAAGGATCACTCAAGTTATTGTTCCCAGATCCACTGCTGGTACTTCCGGTTCCGTCAAAACTGACCTCATCCGTTCAAATATAGTTATCGATCCTTTATGTCATCTGATTTGCGGGAGCGCTGGGATGAACCGGGGCCCTTCCATTAGCGTTATTAGAAGCACCTAATAACGCTTGCTTTAATTCCGTTATCATACGGTCTTGCCTCGAGAGGTAGTCCATGATTGCTCTTTGCTGCTCTGTCATGAGTTTAACCATTTCTGCAACGTGTTCGTCCTCCACATCATTAGGAGTTGGCCCCCCACACATGCTGAGGATATTGTCCTTCGCGAACTGGGGTTGTTTCATCCCCTTCGATGCAGGTTTCGCTGATGGAATCATCACGTTGTGACACCTATTCCCGTTCATCGTGTGCTCCAACGTTGTGAGCGTTGTCGACATCATTGGCTGCCATATCTGACTTTTACTTAAGAAAAAAAATGAAACTTGTTAGTAACACACGAATGGATCAAAGCAATTACACAGATGTCTATGCCCCACGGTGGGTGCCAAGCTGTTTACCCATAAAACTATATAGTTAAATTTATAGAGTGATTTATAGACAATCGAATCAATTTGATCCAAAAATGATAAAGAAATAGGAATAATGATAAGATTAACAACTGAGATTAAAAGAGATAATAAGCCTGATTCTGAACTCGGTCTTTCCGAGAGGAAGAACAAAAATAATGATAAAGCAATGACAAAACTATGTCAATTGAGCGTAAAATAGTAGACTATAGCTTTTGTGTGCAGAATATTTCATTCTCAACAATGGTTACTAATCTTGCTATTTATAGCCTCTACTTAGGGGGAAAAGATCCTAAAATCAAGCTCTTCTTGAATAAGAATAAAAACGTCATTGATGGGTGAATAACGACTAGCTTTGAATGCAGATATTCTCTGTAACAGCTGCTCATTAAATACTACCCGATGTCAAACCTTTGAATCTCTATTGTCGGCTATGTTCCATTCGGAATCCATCCTATACAGGTTACACCCTTCATACTCGATGCCAGTTTTTTGCTGACCCATCTTTTGCTTGTCCTCGTTTCCACGTGTCATCTCTCCATTTGACCGATCACTTGTAATCAATCAATTTCACCCCACACAATAAAGAACTCCTTATTAAAGATGACTGTATTTCCCGAGCTCGAATCCAGAACATTTAATTAAGAATGGAATGATATGTACTATCCCAAATATTTTTTTAATTTCAGCATTATAAATGACCATGAAGGCCCATTTCCCCCGCAACCTTTGGTGAACTATGACTTTATTATACAATGAATTTGCTACTAAATTATGCTTATCTAAATCTGATCTTTAGTGTATCTTTCTCTTTTCCTTGTCAAATATGATGGTTCCGCTTGATCACGCGCAATTCCAAAATGGGATAATTTTCGGACAAAACAATGATCATATTTTTGGTAAATACTTTTTACAGAAAGGAGACCTTTCTACTGTCCTGGAAGTACATGCATGATACACTGTTTGAACTTTGAAGCACTACTGAAATGATAAAATGCATAAACAGAATGCTAAGCGGACCCCAGGGTTCTAAGAAGTACAATAATGATCCCTCCAACATTCTGAAAGTTACACTTATTTTCTTTCCTTGACTTCGGAGGAAATATTTGGAATTTCATTTTGTTTCTAATATAGTCCGAAGAAAGTATATCTTTCCGTTGGTGACGGAACCAAGAATTTTGATTTAAAATAATTTTGTAGTTAATTACTTTTGCCGTTACACTAAAAATTATCATAGGATTTAATAATTTATAGGAATTTATTTTTAGCAGTATAATTCTCTCCCGAAAGAAATTCAATTAATGAACCTCTTTTTGGATATATAATGTAATTCAACTCTTGCTTTTCACGATGTATAAGAAATTATGATTTATGCAACCCTTTCCCTTATCCCAATACTTAAAAAGTAATTTGATTTCATGATTATAAGTTCATTTTATATCGGATAAAAAAAACAAAGAGAGACAATCCTAAAACGACAATGTAAATAATCCCCTATATGTGGAGAATTCCATTCTAGCAAAGAGTTATATATATTCATGAAAAAACCACTAGTGATAATTCAAGGAAAGACATTGGAGCATACATAATATTGGACAGCCTATAAATAGTATGTAATATTCGATCTAGTCGAAGGTCACAATATAATATACTAGTAACAAATTAAAAAGACTTCCATCCCACATCTAATTTTGACAAATTTTTAACAGTTGTCTCAAAAATCAATAATGATTGTTCCACATTGTAGTCAAGCCCACCTCAGACAAGAAGCTAGTTTCAGAACTTCCTTCCCCAAAGCTTGTAGGAGAACCTCCTGCTTTTACGTTCACAGTATTACGGGCAGGGTTATTGTTGTTATGACTACCTTCCATAATATTCAGATGACTTAAAACAGCTTTTATTACTTTGTTGTCACACGAAGAGGATGTTGCAGCTGCATTTAAGTACGTTCCAATATCAGCTGGCAAACCGCCGTACGCATCGGTAGCTCCGGCGGTGGGGATGTGGTGGCTGTGGGAGCTGAAAGTTTGGTTAGGGTTGAAAATGGAGAAGCAGGGCACTTGCTCATAGTATAATTCATTCATATTAATAGTATTAATATTAATATTGTTAGGCTGTGTTTGGTCAAAAGTGATATAAGGATCCATTAATGGCGGTAGATATGAAGAGCTTATCGTGTCATGTTCATGATAGATGCTGCTTCCTGTTCCTTGTTTGACAGCAAGTAATTCTTTGTTCTTGTGGAATACTCGGCATAACACCCAATCCTCCTGCTTCATTTTATACAACAAACAAATTAAAGTCAGTACTTAATTTTTACACAATCCATAAATTTTAACTTATTGTACTTATAATGTACATTTATTCAGAATAGTAATCATTGCTTTCTGAGGAATGAAAACAGAAAGTTAAAAGGAAAAAATAAAGTTTATTTTTATGAAAGAACGTGACGTGACGCGCTCATTGCTCAAGGACAGGGGATTAGGTTAGGTTCATGCGTTGTTATCTGAAAAACTGAAAAATGGAATTAATTTCTGATTTAGCTTAGATTTTGGAAGAATCATGAGATATATTTCATATTATACTAGCACTGATCATTACTAACATCTTGTATAACGATTGTGCTAGATCTGTCTCACTTAAGATGGACATTATTAACTTTTAGTAGTATATTGTTTTATAAAATATTCACAGATTCCAAGAAATCAAATTAGTATTTGATGGCATATATGTTATACTGAGTGCTTTGAAACTATGGTTTTATATTTTCTCTACTGTATATTTAATATATAAGTTGAATTAATATTTTAGTTCAGTCGAATTACTTAAGCTTTGCATAAAGTAGTTAAGTTGGTCAACTACTAATACAGTTTTTTTAAAGAAAAAAGAGTTCTTATATTTGTCATAACTCATAAAACCATATTCTTTACATGATAGAAGAAACTTCTAATGATGTTACAGTTGAATATAAAAAGATTCCCAGTTGAACAGCGCACTTACAGCGATTGGATTAATTAACTAAGTAGGCCCCAAAAAAATATAATTTAGATTATTAAGCCAAAAGTTCATAATCATGGGCCAAAAATATTGTATCAACCGTCATACTCATACATAATGTACAGGCACATTTTTTATTTTGCACAGCGACAATTTTTTTCTCATTTCATAATTTCTCAAATCAAATTGAACAGATTATGAATGAATGGACAGTTCTCTCAATTGAAAACTACTCTTATCTACCTTTTTATAGTTTTATAATTTTCATAATATAATAATTAATTAATGATTTTTTTTATGGACCTAAATGCTGCAAGTCGTCAAATGTGATGCTTTTATCGGCAATACCCATTCAGCAAATAATTTTCACTCTTTCCTTTTAGATCGTTCAAAAACATTATCCATAAGTTTCAGTTTGGATGTTGTTTTTTTTTTTTTTTTGTAGTTAGAAGAGAATTTCCAATCTTATCATGTTTTTAATCATTAAGCTGCCAAATGACATGTTTTCAATTGTCTGAGATAATCCAAGTGAAGGGTTATACCTAGACAGGTGTGAGTTAGTGTTTAAAAGCTAGGAATTTGAGATATATAGTATATTAGTAAAATAAAATCTTCGAACTCTTTCTATTGCACCATTACCAATGACAATATCTTAATAACCCTCGCGCGTTATCCCTAAAACCAATAACTATTGTTCTTATGATGTTAATTATTATTTTTAACAAATTATCAATAATCGTTTATCATAAAAACTTATATGTAAGTATCTTATAAGTAGTTTGACTGTATAAACACCCTTGAATGCATAAAACTCAAGTTCATAAATAAGAAATTGGTAGTAGTGAAAATATGTACCTTGAGGGAAGAAATATGAGGGGAAGTAGTTTCGAGGCGGAACTCATGCATGACCCAATCAGTTTTTCTTCCTTTAGGAGCTCTGCCTTGGTAGAAAACTAGGGTTTTCCTCATTCCCACAAGGCTTCCTTTTCTCATTATTGCCCTATCTTTTCCGGTTGCCTTCCAATATCCCGATACCGTCGCCCTGTTTGTTCGCAGTCCCGTCGCGTATTTTCTGTCACGTTGGCTGTAGAAGTACCATTCCTTCCCTCCAACACATGCCACTTCTGCACAGATATATAATTATGGAATTTCCACACTATATATTAGTCTAGCTACCAAAAAGATAGCTAGTTATAGATAAATGTTCATGAATAGTAAGATGAAAATTATATAAACTAATAAAATAAGATTCACGATATAAATATTATTTATACAATTAGGAACTTATTACATGTACTAATCACGTAGAAACGGATCTAGGATTTAAACTTTATGAGTTTACATTCGCAATTCTACCACATCCTATCTAATTTAGTGGGTTCAAAATCTATTATTTATACATATTTACTATTTTTAAGGTAAAAATATAGAGTATGAGCGAAAGCTAAGGGTTCAGATGAACCCATAGTCTCTATACTAGATATGCCCCTGCTGTCATGATCCAACTCCATGGCACGTATTGTCCTTTTTGGGCCTAGGTCGACACAAATTTGACTTATCGGCTATGCCACATAGACCCCAAAAAGTGTGTGTACCATATGAACTTGTATTGTCTTTATAAAACTCTTCACTTTTGTCTCTCATAATGAGATGTGAGATTTACCTAAGGTGACACGTGCACTTCTTTTTCGGAAGTTTGCCAGCCTAGAAGTCTATCAGTCCTACTCGACCCACCCTCGCCAGCCCGCCTTCCCGTCATAGGCGTCACAGGTACATTTCTTGATAAAAAATAATTAATAATATGACAAAAATTGTTACTAACCTACTATAACAATTTTTTTGTACCAAAGTGTATAAGTTAGACTCTTCAAATTTTACTGCATGTTTTATATATGTAATCATTAATTCTAAACAAATCTTGATATAATTTTCCCAACTCATGCATGAATAATCAAGAGAAGATGGGACAAATAATATAGGATAGACCATAAGGAAAAATAAGGATAAGAAAATGAAAGGAAAAAAGGAATATGTCGATATCATGAGCATTATAGAGAGATGCTATGTTAAAAGAGGAGGTGGGGACCTGTTGTTTTTAGGAAAAAAATGTCCATGGCTGTTGTGGCACCACCATATATGACTCACTCTTTTTAGGCCATGATGGACTCTATCCCAAAATGGAGACTTAATTATTGAGGGACATATTTTGGCAAATGGCTTAGGTTACAGTCTTAGAGATGTTGACGGATTTATTATAAGTTCAAAGCACCACAGTATATACTGATTCTTTGAAAATAGAAATGTAAAACAAAAAAACTTATCTTGCAATAGTAAGAAAATTAAGTAGATGATGTTGACGAGATAGCTTTAGAATTACACGGGTAAAATTATGAACAGAATTCCTACTTTCTCAACTCAATTGGATTGGAGTATAAATGTACACGCGTGTGGTTGACACGAGGAAGATGGTTACTTTAATTTGCATCTTGTTATCTCTATCGTTGTCACCATCTTTTGGTTGAGAACAATGCCAATTAATACTGTCAATTTCTTCAAAAGTTGATTGAATGAGAAATCTTATATCTCACAAAATTTTCACTTATACATTTAAAACATCAGTTCTGTATGAATACTTATAGAAATTATTTTTACGGCCACTTTGAAAATTGAATTTTTTTCTGTACATAACACGTACTTCGAATGGTTGAATATTCTGGAGGAGTGCTTTTTATTATTTTAAAAAAAAATAAAAATCAGATATACGAGTAATATATAGGAAAGACTATAAACTTGAACCAAAAAAGAAAATACAAAAATATTTGTAGGAAAAAAAAAAAGAAAAGAAAAAGAAGTCCCATTGATCGATGAGACAGATACATGCAACCAACACCGATCTATCTAAGAACATTATTTTTCTTTTCCTGTTTTTTTATATTTTGTTATTAGTTTTTCTCCTTATGTTTCGTCTGATTATTTGGAAAATGATTTGCAGAAGCAGAATTATATGGAGTATATGTTTTAATAAACTCCGCCACTATGTGGTGATTGATTTACTTATTAAAAGGAAGAAGAAGATTTGCAGAAGCAGTTACATGCTAATTAATGTTCTTTGGTTACTTATTTTGACAGACGAATGATATTTGAGGTTAGACAGAAAAGTCAAGCTATATTGGGGAAATACTTTGAGAACGTTTAATATACGCAGTGTGAACAAACAAAGGAGAATGGAAATTTGTTTGCAGGAATTCAATCTTGAAATAATACAGTTAAGTGTTAGTGTTAATTAGGAAGAAGATAGTTCAAATCTTTTCCAATAAAATTAAGCTAATCACAATTATTAGCAGTATGAGATTCTTAATTTCTTATCCACGAAAAATAGAAAAATAAATAAATTATGCATGACTTTAGACCAATCCGGTAGCTATCATTTCATCTACAGAGGCAAACCAAAATTGGACAGAGAAAATTAACAAAAAAGGATCACAGTTGCTGAAAAATGGAAGAACTCCTAATTAATCAACAGCAGCAAGCATATATCATTAAAACATCATCGATCTGAATTTGATGATATAATAAGTTATATATGCGAAACAAATTAACCTGAATTCTGGGAAAGAAGAAGTACCAGGAATCTCCCAAGGCTCGGATTTGTTAAGGTCAACTTCGATAAGAAGAGGGTACTGTTGGTCGGATTCAGAACCAGCAACCTTCTTCATTAAGTAATCGCAAATAAGTTCTTCATCTCTTGGATGGAATCTGAATCCTGGTGGTAATTTGGATTCCACCATACTCAGGCTGCTGCTACTCATTTTGAATAACAAGAGGAAGACTAGTAGACAAGTGTATGAAACTCTATATTCAAAGGTGGAGCTGGTAGTACTTCATATAAAATCAAAATATCAGATTTCCTATAACAACGCCAAATTAAATGCTACTCTACTTCATCTATATATAAGCACTACTTCATACCTCCTATATTTATTTTATTATTTTGAGTTTAGTAAATAAATAAATAAATAAATAAATTTCTATGGTATATATATGACTAAATTATCCTTCGAATTTATTGTTTTAAATAAATATGTCGTATTATTTATGTGACTAGCTATAAAGACATGTCATAAAAGTAAAATAAAAAATTATAATTAAAATTAACGAGTTTCTAAGTAAATAATATTTTTTAGAACATACTAATAAAAAATTATATAAATAGAACAGAGGGAGCAGTATTGAAGACTTATTATTATTTCTATTGAGTAGGTAATTAGTAGGAAAAATACATTCTTTTGTTAAATAAAAAACTTCATTATTTTAACTAAAAATAAAATCAAGTGGTTAAGTCAACCAATAATTCCGTGTAATTAAAAGGGGGTTTGTGTGGTTTGAACTTCGAAGAGGATTCTTTGGCCCCACGTCTAATGATGACGTGGAGCGCCAATGGTTGCCAACCTGCTGACGTGTCCTTGAGAACTAAGTCATTGCCTACTTGTATTTTGTGATATACTCTTGACCAATCCATAAAATTATCCAAATTTATTCCTGAAATTAATTAGCCAGCCAAACTTCGCATATGTGCTATTTTGCTGATTTCAAAATATTTGGCTTTAGAAAGCGAAAAAGAGATTATAATTCTGGGATGGAAGATGTACCTTATTGTGTTTGTTTCTCAATACCGAGCAAGTAGTATCAAAATTGACAAAGTCTCTTTAGGTAAATAAACCAGTTTATGTAGAGAGAATAATCTTATAGAATTACTCGATAGGAGATGTGGGGTAAAAATTTATTCCCACCCTATATTTGTATCATACCAAGAGATGCATGACATTATTTGATAATAAGCTATTGTCACTTAGTCATGGTTAGGGGTGTAAATGGACCGGGTTGGTTCGATTTTTTTATTAAAATCAAACCAAACCAACTATATCGGATTGCATTGGTTCGATTTTGTCGGATTTTTTGAGTTTTCGGGTTTTTCTATTACATGAATACTATTTCGATCTTACTTTATTAAAGTTATAGATAAAGTTTTGATAAGTGAATATATGTTTATCAAATATTGAAAAAATTGACAAACATATGATTCATTAAAATATTCTAATGAGATTTTTTTTGTAACACATAATAGTTATTTTCTTAGTCATCTAACAATAATTTTTCGTTAATGTACGCTTTCAAGGTTAACAAATGAGGATCCCAAATATTTCTATATTTAAAAAAAAATTAATATAAAGTCTTAAAAATAGATATATAATTTATATATTTATATGTCGGTTTGGTTCAAGTTTTTTATTCAATACCAAACCAAGTCAAACCAAACATAATCGGATTTTTTAATCGATTTAGTTTGATTTTTTAATTTGGTGTAATTTTTCGATTCGGTGTGAATACCCCTAATCATAATTAATGAATATATTTTTCTTATGTTATTAAATTACTTAACCACTATAAGTTCATACAATTTGATATAAATGGCGTTGTGGCGCAAAAATGACAAAGAGAGTTGGCACCGAACAAGATGTAGCCTCCATCTGGAAATTGAGGTTTCTTTAAGATATTATAAGAATTAAAAGGCCCACCACTGTACTTAACTATTTAATGACGTGCCCAATGAAAGGATGACGTTTTGGACCGACTTGTTTTGGAAGCATTAGCATTTGGATTGGAGCCCATCTTTTACTTTGAAAGTCCACATTTTACCTTCAATAGTAAGTCCCTAGCATTGGCAATACTAAATATGTCCACTATTTGACCATCTTTTTCAAAAGGAAAAAAAGAAAAGAAAGGACAATAATGATTAATTAGGGCTTTCACTAGAGTTTCACTTAAGAGTCGAAAGAAGTATTATTGTTGGTACATGACCAAACTTTACCTTCCAATAAGAGTAAGAGATTCTTTTTGTTGTGTAGATTCACACTTGTTTTGCTCGTGTGAGAATGTTTTTTTTTTCTTCGTGATTTCCAACTCCTCTATAGCACCCCTCATTCTTCCCCATAATTATTAACTACTCATTTAAGCAAATTATTCGAGTTACTCAGCACTTCCTAATAGCAAAAAAAAAAAACAAAAAGAAGGTAATATATCTCAACCGTTATAAATAGTGGCGAACATCAGGTAACTTCATACTTAAAACAATAAATTTGAAAATATTTTTTACTGTTTAACAATACAGTATTCAAGGTTGTCTTGTTGGCAATGTTGTACTAGTAATTTTCAATGTTCAAGACAATGGATAGTAAGTGCCAATTAAAGACGGACTGTTAATGACAACATTACCTGTTTGAGTGAATATAAATTATAATGACACCATTTGAATTAACATAGACACTGATTAAACTTTTTAATTTCTAGTGTAAGGTAAGATGTTTTGGTTTAAAGACAAAACGCACTAGGAAAAAATATATAAGAAAAAAGTTTTTCATTAAAACACAGATCAGTCTTTCCCGTAGCCAAAAACAAAGGGATCGAGTGAAGTTGATTGAACACAGTTGATATGGGGCAAATTTTGATGATTGAAATAAGTGGCAAGCTAATTGTTCAACTTAAAAACATCGAATTAATGATATGAAGACTAATAATTCACGACTTAAAAAGGGCCGCTTTAGCTAATAAAGAGTGGAGTGTGAGTGTTCGGCAATTATGGCCACGCTCAAAAGTTTAACACACTACTAGAAATCACGGAAAATTAGACCGAGACATACTGACCAACGTTGGTCGGTTATAACAAAAGCGACCAAAAAACCGTCCAAAGCAGATAGAAACTATCAAAAAAATATTTTACATCTTTTTTAAATTATTACATACCGACCGAAATTGATCGGTATATTGGTCAAATATTTGACCGCAATGGTCAGACTTGCTTAGTCAAAGTACCTTTTTGATTATCGACCTACATCGGTCGGTAATGTAGACCCACATTTTTAAATTTTTATAATTATATTATTATTTAAATTATTTTATAAAATTTATAATTGAATTTACCGACCAATGTCTCACCAACTTTGGTCGGTAGATATAATTTCTGGAAAATAACCGACCAACTTTGGTCCGTTCATAGGTCAAACATGGTCAAACTTTTGAATCACATTAATATTTACTATCTAAATAATATAAATATAATCCGTTAACACTTTATTTTGTAATACAGATAATGAATACACTAACATATACTATAACAAGCTATATATAGTTAAAATAGTATAACGAAGTGTGTGTGTGTGTGTGTGTGTGTGTGTGTGTGTGTATATATATAAGTATAGCCACATCTAATAACGCGAAGCGCTAGGGCCACAAGGTCGGGTTCTTTTGGGGATAGACTTGTGAAGAAGCAATAATCTAATTAGTATATATAATTGATCATCATCAATTATATCTATTTGTAAATTGATTCATCGACTTATAACTTACTTAGATGTATCGATGAATATTAAAAACAAAACGTCTCGACTTATATCGATAAATATTAAAAACAAAACGTCTCGACCTATATCGATTAATCTATGTCATGCATTATTAGTGATGAATGAAAGAAACTAAACTTATCTGACATGTATATATGGATCACAAATTAAATAAACTGTCACGACTCAAACCGATGGGCGGCGACGGGTACCCGGTACGTTACTCAACCGAGTACCAACATAAAGTATCTTTCGTATAATTCCATCATAGGTAAATGAACCGGAGTAAAGCATGAGGGAATAAACTTATACATATGACATACTGGCCTATAAGACCTAAAACGATCACTCGTACATTGAACATATGCCGACAAGGCCATACAACCTTTCATATACATGACATCTGTCTACAAGCCTCTAAGAATACGTAATTATCATAAAGGTCGGGACAGAACCCTGCCATACCAAACAATACACATCTAAATCATACTAACCAAACAAGCAACTCCGGAGAAAATGGAATGCACCAACATCTTCCGCTGAGCTGATCGCCTACTTGGAGGACTCTAGACCTGTCTATCGAGACCTGCGGGCATAAAATGCAGCGTCCCCCAGGCAAAAGGGACGTCAGTACAAATAATGTACCGAGTATGTAAGGAATGAAAATCAGTAAATAATAGACATGAGAGAAACATGGAGTAAAAGACTCGACATGTACGTTTGCATAGCTCTGTGAATCATTTCATTTTTATAATGTCATGCATATGCGTATAAATGTCATACCATACATAGGTATATACGTTCATAACATCATAAAGCCTCTTAGGGCATCCCATCATATCATTTCGGCCACTGTGGGCAAATCATCAACGTATACCAGCTGATCAGGTGGTGGTGCGTATATAACGCCATAACCTTTTCCCATATCCCATATACCTATAATATACTCTATATAACGCCATCTGGTCATGGGTTAATGTACATGTATAAATGCATGAAATGCATAAGAATTACGTTAATAAGTTTTCTCGGAATGTCATAAAAATAAATATGCCTTTCGGATAAACTTTATCAAATGCGTATTTTTCTAAGACTCATGAACAGAAGATATAATAATAATTCACATGGGGAATCAAGAATATAGACACCCCTAGTATTTCTATGAATAGAGTCATTTATGAAAGTTGCGTATTTTGCTTGTTTCATTTGTATTATTTGGATCACGCCAAAAGGAAAGAAGGGATAGCCTTAACATACCTGAACCGATTCTCTTGATAATCCCTTTAACACCGTCTTTTGCGACGAAACACGTAACGGCGAGATCGAATTAGGGAACGACCAAATTCAATCACAACAATAGCACAAACTAGATGCCTACCAAGTACTCCATCGTGTGTAATTTGGTATTGTAGTAGGAAGATTTTATGCGTTCTTTTGATATATTATAATGTGTCTTTGTAATGGAAAGAGCACTATATTTGGATCACTTGAAAATCTAAAAGATAAAATGAAGCAAAATGGTCACAATTTCTAAGTGTGTTACAACACGTAATGAAGAAATGTGTTTGAATAGGTGTGGGCCCACTTCATGTGGTGGCTTAGCCACATAACATTAATTTGTCACCTTTCAATTTGAGTTAAGAGGCATTAGTTTGAAGGGCGGGCTGCCACGTTGGGTAATTTTAAACTTTATCCAATAATTTAGGTAATATCCCATTACCCAATAATTAACCAATTACCCACATAATTAAGAATTATCTTAACTTACTTAAAATACTATTTACTTTTAACACACCTTATACACCTTACTATCATGGCCATGTGGTACCTTGTATGGTATTATTCCATAAATATCGGGTATTTTATCTCGGGCCGCATTTTATCCCAAAATGTCAAACTTCGACGAAAATTATTTTTTTCGATTTGCTTACCCTCTCACCTTCACGAATTTACTCATCACTTGTTTCAATTAGCATAATGCTTATAATCTTAGAATAATCTCATTCCCGAACTTACGTCGATTAACTTACGGCGAAACTTTAACGTACGCAAAATACGGGATGTAATGTCTTATTTCCGAGCTTTCATCAATTTACTTATGGCGTACTTTTACGTACAAAAATATGGGGTGTAATATCATTCCCCTCTTTGGAACATTCATCCTCGAATGTTGACTGATACACTTATCATTATCATAACCCGTAACTCTTTCGAATAATTTAATACTCTTAATGCCATTTAGGCAACTATTCTTTGAATAAATCCAAAGGCCAGGGCATTCCCCCCTTTAGGCCTCTTTCTCACACCACGGTCTATGGTCGGAATTCTTCTAATTTTGTAACTCTTGCTACCTTCTATCATACAGCCTGTATGACTTTTTCCTTGTATGTGCGCCTATGCGACTCTTCTCTCCTTTTTCCTCTAGTTTTTAGCCAATCTCTAGGCTTCACTTTGTGAACATATATAAAATTATGTCAAGTTGTCCCTCTAGGCGTCATTAGATTTACTTCATCTAAGTAGGCCATACTATACCATAATTCTTACTTCAATTTATCGTTACTGAGGTTTGCTACCAAACTCCAGGTTACTCTCGTTGCTTATCCTATATGCATAAAGCTAAGTCTTTTAACGCTTCCTCATTATTGTTCATCTTAAGAATGATGGCCTAATCTCATTTCATACGTTGTGACTTTTGTACATCTTTTATTGATTCACCTCAATATTGATCTATAATATACCACTGATAGCTTGAAACTTTTTACGTAATACCTTGCCACTAGGGCTTACGTGCATCAAGGAATATTTGAAGTATTTTTCCTGATCTACTTAGCGGCTATACTGTACTTCAATAACCTTATTTTATAGCATCCCAATATGATTCATTTATGTGGGTATTTTAATCCCGTACAATTCATGAAATCCTCTTCAAATCATTACTCAATCGAAGGCCCAGACGTCATCCTTTATCTATCACAATTATACCCTCATTGTACTATCAGGGCAGCATTCCATCTCTTCTAAATGCCATTATTCTTAGAGTCGTTTGAGTTCATTCAGGCTATACTGAGCTTTGTATAATTTAGAGAAACCATCAGCTCTCTTGTTTTCATGGGCTTAATCCTAAGGACTTTATCCATTCTCATTACCTTCTCACTCGCCCTTTCTTATTCTTGCTCCTATCTTCCTAAAACCTTGTCGCTTTACCATACTTTAGCTTGCGACCTACACATATTCAATTATACTAATCACAACCTTCCTTCAACTTGCTTGCACCACAGATTTCCTTATGTGATTTTGGAACATCAAGCGAGACATCACATCATCTCTAACTCTTCTTTACTCTCTTAACTAGACCTCTCGGTACCTAGAAACCATAGGCTGGAAGATATTCCACTTATGACGCCAGTATCATTCCTGGATATTGAATCCCCGCACTTCTAGCCTTCTATCCGAAGTAAGGACTATTCACAACCTTCTACATCTGAGTATCTCGTACGTTGTCCACCTTTACCTTACTTATCTTAATATATTACCTCACATTTTTCTGTCTCTTTCATAACCTTCCTTCAACATAGGTATAATTCCTATCCACAATTTGAAGCTCTATTATAATATTTGCGCCTCTGATGCATACACAATCTAGTGGGAGCTTCATACTGACTTCTTATGAGGCTGGTACTTCTTCTAACTGGATTTATCGTAGAGCCATTATAGAATATGGCTACTGTACTATCTCTCTTGTACCTCTGATATCTAAGAGTAATCCTGCAATGTTCTCAATCATGAGGTCTATAATTTTCTGGGTCCAATAATCAGATTTCTGATTTACTTCGTTGATGTAACTCTTTAGTTTCCTCCTTCTTCTGATCAGCCTTTATGTAGGCTTAAGCTATCTCCCGGTCTGTGGCTTAATTCTTTCTTTTAACTTATACCAGAATCTTCTACGACTGTATGATTGCCAACATATGTTGCATGGATAATACTCCAAAATCTTTAGTGCGTTCATAACGTAACTAACTCTGGATCATTAATCAAATAATTCTTTTTCGTCCATTCTCAGCTTTCTTTAAACGTAAGCCATTATTTTTCCTAGTCTTTTGCCTCCTTGTTGCGTGCATACTTAGCTTATCTTGGTTCCCACGCATGCCGGAGTTTTCGTGCAACTCATATGTTCTCGAATATTACTTTTGATTTTACTTCCCGTTCATTAGCCACGGTAGGTGCCACTTTCTTGTGGAGTGCATACAATGTTGTAGTGAGACTGTTTTTACATGACCATTTCTCCTTCGAGTTACCATGTTTAGGTTGAAACCTTTTTCCTTATTTCCTCAGCTAATCTTTCATTGTAGCACTTAGGGAGGACCTTCTGACTCTTGTAAAGCTGTGAACTTATTACATCGTATACTCGTCGGAATTTTGATGTTCTTCCTCGCCTATAATTATCCATAGTTACTTATCTTCGCATCCTTGTGCTCGTAGGGTTGCTTCTGAACTGAAATTTTAACTGTCTTCATAGTGGCACTCCCTTTTATTTCCGTAATGCTTGTACGGTACCTTTAACTGCCCAACTCCTATCTGAATATTTCTCAAGGATCACAATGTCATACCTGCGAGACTGAATTCCCCATGTTGGGATTCAATATTTTTATCTTGCACGATCTGTTGATTTGTCTGTATCCTCTTGTCTAGCCATAACTAGGCTCTTCCTGAATCAACTACTAACTATTCGTTGGCCCATTTTCGTATCAATATTTCGCGTAATCTTTCTTGGGTTATTTTCTTTGTCTTAACTTACGTCTCGCACTGGCTCCTTATCTATTAATAACATCTCGGGCAGGAATCCTTACTTCCTCTCCTTGACGTTGTGTTTGCATAATGTTCTGTAATCATTGCATATCTGTAGGATTTGAATGAGTACAATCTCATCCCTTTCTCATTTTTATCGCATTCTCCCTTTACCATTCCGTAGTTACTAAAACCACTTAATTTTGACTTAATGCCACATCACTCCATATTCCCCCCTTTATGGGAGTACTAAGAGTTGGAGCTACAATGACCTACCTATTGATGTTTTACCTCTTCATCTTTGGCGTCCTTTCACATCATCGGTGACCCTTACTCGCCTTGTGGTAATCCTTCTGTACCAAGGATAAAAAATTCCTTACTCGTGATTTTGACACTTAGTGCAACTGGCACATACAGTCCCTTAAGCTTAACTTTCCTCACATTGCTTGCTTTAGGTATGCGTCTTCCTGAATGACCATTCTCTGAATTTCTTATGAATCTTCTTCTGTTGTCCATTCTATTATTGCCAGAACACAATCTGAAATTCTTATGATGTCGACCATTATCAAATCATTCAGTCCCTAATTCATGTTTAGTTTATCTTGTTCACCAGCCCGTACTGATTTCTATTACTCTAGGGTCTAACTTTTCTTTCTGGTAGTCGCGTTGGAGTCACAAACTTATTTCTCGAAATGAGGATACGACTTTATGGCCTATACTCTTTTGTCGTCTCAAGACCTGTCACCTCTCGTCTTTTCCTTCACTTGACTATAGACTCTGTAATACTATCATCTTTTTGATATATCGTTGTCATCCATGTATCACATCTTACTCATAATACTTCATTAACTCTCTTCTTATTTCCTGCTAACATTTATGTCTATTACTTTATTCTGAAAACCCGAGCAAGGCAATCTTTTTCTTTTAGCTCCCCTTTGCTCCATCCAGTGGCTCTTCGAGTTGCTTAACGTTTTCACTCTACTAGGGACGGAAGCCATATTAAGGTAATATTTATTCCTTCCAAGATTTCAGTGCCTGTCTTTGAACATTCTAGTATTCATATCTAGCTGTACTATTCTAGAGTGCACCATCTGGGTATCTCACAAAGATATCTATTATTATATTTGCTATATCCTTTGGAAATATCAACTAACACAAATAATCCATTCACCATTTTGGGTTACTCTTACCCCAGACGGATCCTGATATCCGTCCTTCTCTTAAGCTACGCATGTTAGCTCCCGTAGGGCATAATTGAGATGGATGTGATCAATTGTATATATCTCTGTTATTGTTAAAGGTACTCAAAAGGCTTATATTTCTCTTCCTGAATTGTAAATAATGATCATCTTCACTAACTGGGTACCTCATACCCTTCTTCACCTTGCTTTTTTTACTTGTTGAAAATTATATCTATCTTCTAAATCTCTCATTGCCTTTCAACATAGGGGTGGATAGATATTCTTTCCTTAAGGCTCCTTATCAAGAAGCTTGCATGTCTTAGTATCCACATATTCTGCTGGAGACCTTACATTTACTCTTATAAGCATGATGCAAAATCGAGTTCCTCTGACTCAATTCTTCCACAGCCATATTCAATCCCTTACCAACCGTCTTTCTAGATGTCACTATCGTTGTATTACGAATATAATAGAATTTAGGAATTTAAATTTCTATGACTGAGCTCTACCACACGATCTAGAGTAAGAAGAAAGAGTGACAGTCCTAAATGCCCTGTAGCCTCCGGCTTATAAGTGTGGTGTACAACACACCCATAAACAAGACTCTACTAGACACAGCTTATAGACTCCCTAGGATAGAACTGCTCTGATACCACTTTTGTCACGACCCAAACTGATGAGCCACGACGGGAACCCGGTACGTTACTCAACCGAGTACCAACATAATATATCTTTTGTATCATTCCATCATAGGTAATTGAACCGGAGTAAAGCATGATGGAATAAACTTATACATATGACATACTGGCCTATAAGACCCAAAACGATCACTCGTACATTGAACATAGGCCGACAAAGACATACAACCTTTCATATACATGACATCTGTCTACAAGCCTCTAAGAATACGTAATTGTCATAAAGGTCGGGACAGAGCCCCGCCATACCAAAACAATACACATCTAAATCATACTGAATAAACAAGCAACTCCGGAGTAAATTAAGTGCACCAACATCTTCCGCTGAGCTGATCGCCTACTTGGAGGACTCTTAACCTGTCTATCGAGACCTGCGGGCATAAAACGCAGCGTCCCCCAAGCAAAAGGGGCATCAATACAAATAATATACCAAGTATGTAAGGAATGAAAATCAGTAAATAATAGACATGAGAGAAACATGGAGTAAAAGACTCGACATGTACGTCTGCATAGCTCTGTGAATCATTTCATTTTTATAATGTCATGCATATGCGTATAAATGTCATACCATGCATAGGTATATATGTTCATAACATCATCATGCCTCTGAGGGCATCCCATCATATCATTTCGGCCACTGTGGGCAAATCATCAACGTATACCAGCTGATCAGGTGGTGGTGCATATATAACGCCATAACCTTTTTCCATATCCCATATACATATAATATACGTATATATAACGATATCTGGTCATGGGTCAATGTACATGTATAAATGCATGAAATGCATAAGAATTACGTTATAAAGATTTCTTAGAATGTCATAAAAATCAATATGCCTTTCGGATAAACTTTATCAAATACTTATTTTTCTAAGACCCATGAACAGAAGATATAATAATAATTCACATGGGGAATCAAAAATTACACACCCCTAGTATTTCTGTGAATAGAGTCATTTATGAAAGTTGCATATTTTGCTCGTTTCATTTGTATTATTTGGATCACGCTAAAAGGAAAGAAGGGATAGCCTTAACATACCTGAACCGATTCTCTTGACAATCCCTTTAACACCGTCTTTTGCGATGAAACACGTAACAGCGAGATCGAAATAGGGAACGACCAAATTCAATCACAATAATAGCACAAACCAGATGCCTACCAAGTGCTCCATCGTGTGTAATTTGGTATTGTAGTAGGAAGATGTTATATGTTATTTTGATATATTCTAATGTGTTTTTGTAATGGAAAGAGCACTATATTTGGATCACTTGAAAATCTGAAAGACAAAATGAAGCAAAATGGTCACAATTTCTAAGTATGTTGCAGCATGTAATGAAGAAATGTGTTTGAATAGGTGTGGCCCCACTTCATGTGGTGGCTTAGTGTTAGGGCCTGATTCTTTGTCAATTGGACGTGGCACGACTATGGCAAGGATTGAGGCGTGATGGCCTTGCCGTTGGCCTATGCGGGAGCAAAACGATCATACGGGACAATGGACGAGAAACATTGTCATGAGAACAAGTATTGGCCAAGGTCTTGAGACAGGCAAGATGGGCTTGGCAAAGGCTTGATGAGGCAGTGCGGGCAAGTTTGGGCGGCATGAAGCGGCATGCGCGCCAAAGGCAAAGGTACGGGCAGTTCAAGTTGTGGGAGCGCCAAGTACAAGCTAAGCTAAAACACGGAGGCACAGAATGATGGCAAAGGGTTTCAATAGCTAAGGCAAAGCTATGTGAGACAAATAACAAGAAATGGCATGGATGAAACAAGTGTTGACAAAGACAAGGCAGAAATGCGGCTAAGGCAATGTGCGGCCGACATGCGTCGGGTGTGTACGGTAAAATCATGGACAGCAGGTTGCGGACGAGACATTGGCGCAGAGCAATGTCAGAATCAGCCAAGGCTGGGCGCAATGCCAGACTTGGGGCGTGCAATAGCTGACCAAGAAAAAGGGCACATGTAGTGCACATGCCAAAGCAGTGGGCCGTTGTATTTTTGTAATGACTTGTATCCATGTCTGTTTAGTGCTTGTAGCTAATGTCATTTCGTGTAAGATAATGGCCTATGTAGTTGGGGGATGTCAACTACAAGATAGGATAAGATTTAGCAATGCTGTGTGTAAAGGCTTGGTTCAGTGGGAGGTGGGACCAGTGCTCCACCAGTGGGCTAAGTGCTCCACCAGAAGAGCTGAGTGTTCCACCATGAAGGCTGAGTGCTCCACAAACAGAAATAAGTGCTGAAGAGGGCCATTTCGTGGGTAAGTGCCCCATTAAATGGTTAAGTGCTTATTAGTGCTTTGACTGGGCAACGCACAATGATGAAATTGCCCCTTTGTATGTTGTCCCTTTATATCTGCCAGTGGAAGCCCCTATATCTATATATATGGGGGCATTTCGTGAAGAAGAGGCATCAAGACTGAGAGAGTCTTGGATCAAGACGGAGATAGTCTTAGATCAAGGCTAAGTCTTGAGTAGAAGGAGAGGGTCTTCAAATGAAAAAGAGGGTCTCCAAGACGAAGACGAAGACGAAGTGGTACTAAGGCTGGGCATGGGCAGGTCTTAGTGTGTCAAGATCGGCTTGTGATCTTGAATAAGTGGGCTATGAACGACTTGTGTTCAAAGCAAAGAAACAGAAACAAATTAGGAAGGTGATTCTTTCTAAGTGTTTCAAAACGGGGGCTAAGGCTAGGCTTTGGGCAGGTCTTAGTGTGCAAAGATCGACTTGTGATCTTTGCAAAGTGGGAAAACAAGAAAGAAACGTGAGGGTTTGTAAGTGTTTTCAAAAGTGCACTAAGGCTGGGCATGGGCAGGTCTTAGTGAGCAAAGATCGACTTGTGATCTTTGCAAAGTGGAAAAATAAGAGAGAAACATGAGGGTTTCTAAGTGTTTTCAAAAGTGGGCTAAGGCTGGGCATGGACATGTCTTAGTAGTTATGAACGACTTGTGTTCATAGCAAAATGGGAACCAAGAGGGAAACGTGAGGGTTTCTAAGTGTTTCCGAAAGTGGGCTAAGGCTGGAGCGTTGGCAGGTCTTAGTGTGACAAGATCTATTTATGATCTTGGCCGGACGAAGTGGGCTGTGAACGGATTGTGTTCATGAAAAAGAGGGGTCCTTTGTATATTTTGTTATTAATATAAAGGATGGGTTTTTCCCGTAACTGTTGGTGTTCTCTCTATGTTGTTGCCAAATCTCGTGGGAAGCCAAACTTGATGAAAAGTTGGCTAAGTGTTGGAAAAAGCTGAGTAACTTGAGTGTCAGGTTGCTGCCGCGCGGTGTCAAGTTAGGTGCAAAAAATTGACCCAATTTGGTCCCGTGACACTTAGCCACATAGCATTAATTTGCCACCTTTCAATTTGAGTTAAGTGTCATTAGTTTGAAGGGTGGGCTGCCACGTTGGGGAATTTTAACCTTTATCCAATAATTTAGGTAATATCCTATTACCCAATAATTAACCAATTAACCACATAATTAAGAATTATCCCAACTTACTTAAAATACTACTTACTTTTAACACATCTTATACACCTTAATATTATGGCCATGTGGTATCTTGTATGGTATTAGTCCATAAATACCGGGTATTTTAGCTCGGGTCATATTTTATCCAAAATGTCAAATTTCGACGAAAATCATTTTCTTCGATTTGCTTACCCTCTCACCTTCACGAATTTACTCACCACTTGTTTCAATTAGCATAATGCTTATAATCTTAGAATAATCTCATTCCCGAACTTACGTCGATTAACTAACGGCGAAACTTTAACGTACGAAAAATGCAGGATGTAATGTCTTATTTCCGAGCTTTCATCAATTTACTTATGGCGTACTTTTACGTACGAAAACATGGGGTGTAACATAAACGAAAGAAGTTATTAGCATTAAGTAAACGAGTTAATATAACAATCGACTAAACATATTTAAAATAGAATAATATTAGTTTACCAATTCATCAATTGATAAAGTTTTTGTACGTAGTAATGTATGTGATTGATCATCAATTATAATATAATGTGTGTGTGTGTGTAAAATTACTCATATACTTAATTATAACTTAGAAAATTAACTTAGATAGACGAATACAAAAGGTAAAACGTCTTGACCGATATTCATTAATCTACGTGATTTGTAATTAGTTATAAAACGAATGAACATATAAGACGAAATGTGGAATTTGAATAAAATAAACGTCTTATATATATATACCTTTATTTTTTTTTATTATGATTGATTAATTATATATATGTGTGAATAAAATATATGCTTATAATTTATTAAAAGTAATTAGTTAATATAATTATTTATAAAGATTATGCTTATAGTTTATAATTATTTATAGTAAATATATATGTGAATAAAATATATGCTTATAGTTTATAATAATTTTTTAAAGTTTATAATATTTTAAGAATTAATAACAGAAAAAATAATTTAGTTTTTTTTTGAATAACTGACCGAAGTCGGTCGGTTAATGGTCAAACAGAGTCAACAGTCACTTAAGTGTACCGACCGACCTTACCGACCGACGTTGGTCGGTAACGTTAATTATAGATCTGAAATACGGACTTTCCCCCTCATTTCTCTTACTCTCTTCTCAAAATTTTCTAACTCCCCACTCTCTTCTCCCTCATACACACAACACCCTTCCCCCACTCCTTCTATATTTCCCTCATACAAATTCCATTCCCCACCCCACGCCGCTATTGCCCCCCGCCGCCGTCGCCGCTGCCGTTGCTACTGCCTCCACTTCCGCCACTGCCCCTCCCCCTCCACTTCATAAAAATTCCAGGTTTCGATTTGAACTTACATTGTTTGTATAATTTTAATATTTTGTTATTTAGTTATGAATTAGTTAATTATTGTTTAAATTGATTGTTTAACTTTGAATTTTATTGAAATCTAGGGTTTATGTCATGTTAAAATTGAATTGAATTGAATTGATTACCTAGGGTGTAAATTCAATGTTAAAGTTTGTATTGACTTGAGTAGTTTAGTTAGGAATTGAATGTTTAACTTTGAATTGAATTATGTTTCTAGGATTTGTTCTTCTGAATTGAACTTTTAGGGTATGAATTGAATTTTTAGGGGTAAGTGTTGAAATTTTCGAATAGAGCTTATGTTTTGTGAGGTTAATTGAATTGTTTAGGGTATTAATTGAATGTTTAGGGTATGGGTTGAACTTTTAGGATATGAATTGAACTTTTAGGGGTAATGGTTGAACTTTTTGGATGTGAATTGAACTTTTGGATCGCAGCCGTCCATATCACAACCACTCGGGTCATAGCAATATGTATCACAACCATATGGATCACATCTAGCTATATCGCAGTCACAGGGATCGCAACCATCTTCATCATCGACTCCATCTATTTCAGGACTTCGCCTGCGACACCGTAGCTCTAAGCTCCCATCTATACAGTCTACACATGCATCTGATTCACATGCTGAGGATGATGATCCAGAGGTAGTGCATTATGATTGCTATAGAAGGATCATCATAGTCCCTAAGGGTAACAGGTAAGAGTTGTTTGTTATTTTTGCGTTTATTATTTTATATTGTTTTTACTAATATTTTCATGTGTTTTTATTGTTAAATTTCAGGTTCAGGCCAGGTAAGTAGACTACGAAGATAATCACCAATGCGATCAAAAAGCTTTATGATGGCCCTTATGCGACTTAGACTGATTTCCCATACTCGTTTAAGGAATAAATTTTCAATCAGTTTAAGGTATTTCTGTTCTTTTAAGCAGTTTAATAATTTATATTTATGATGTTTCCATCTAATATTTAACTTTTGAAATGCAGAGCAAGTGTGTATGGGAAAGCCACTATAGCGAGGAAATGGCTGCAAATTTTCATCATAAAGCCCGCAAGAGATTGGCGGATCATTTCTTGGATGGTAGAAAGAAGAACAAGAGGCCTGACTGGTGTCTGCAACATTTATGGGATGATTTGTTAAGGCAATGGCAGACGGAGGAGTTCTTAAAGATGAGAGAATAAGGAAAGAAAGCTCGCTCATCCGAGAATGGAGGCTCCTTGCACACTGGGGGTGCTATTAGCATCGGGACAATAAGAAGAAGATTGATAATTGCTTAAATTATTTTACTTTTCTAAGTATATCAATTCTATTTATTAACTAAATTAATTTATTTTCAGGAAAAGAAGTATGGGCGTCCAATGAGCCACGATGAGCTATTCAATGAGACACATATTTTAAAGAAGAAGAAAGAGGGGGATGCAGATAGGTGGGTCAAGGACCGGGCAGAGACTGCATATGTAAAATTTCAATTTTCTTTAAGTGTTATAATTTACTTGTATAAGAATTTTAAATACTAATTTTATTTAAAATAACGTAGGGTCGCTACCAAAGTAACGTGGAGGAATTCATTCGTAGTCAGCCAGCTGGTGAATCGGGTGAGCCAACCCAACCTTCGGACGAGGATGGTGAAATAATATGGTTGGACGCTATTGGCGGTCCAAAAAAGGGGAAGGTATACGGGCTTCCTGAGAAATAATTTCATCGCTATAGGTGTGGAATGCAAGGAATAAGGACTTCCTCACAGGGCGAGGCACTTAATAGGGAGAGCCTCTCGGCTATGAAAGAGATAGTGACAAGGCTTACATCCGAGCTAGAAACGGCCAAGGAAAGAGAAAGGCTTAGAGATGCTCAATTCCTTGGTATGCAAGCTCAGATCAGAACTCTCCTTTCTACTGGAGCTTTTCCGTTGCCCTGGTCTCGTGTGTCATCGCCAGAGGCTCGGCCTCCACGTGATCGTTCCTCCCGTCCTCCCCGTGATCGTTCCTCCCGTCCTTCCCGTGATCGTTCTTCCTGTCCTCCACAAGACCGTTCTCTATACCGTCTTGTAGATGAAAGTTCATCAGATAGTGGTGATGTTGTAGAAAATACCCCTGACCAATACTTTGAACTAGACTTGAATTAGATTGAACAATTTTGAACTTGTTGTAATTACTTAGTTTTTGCTTGGTTTTGGATTGTGATGTTTAATTAAACTTTGTTAGTTTTAAAGTATTAATTGGATGTTTGGTTGGATTTGTGGTGAATTAGGGATTGTAAGTGGTGCATTAGTGGTTATTTGATGTGAATTGGGGGTATTGGTATGCTGTTTTTATTTGGAAGGTGGTGTAGCTACCAAAACAGGCATTTTCTACCAAAATTAATCCCAAAAAAACGACCAACCTTGGTCGGTAACTAATAAAACAAATTTAGTATTGCAAAATACCGACCAATGTTGGTATGTTAATGCACATTGAATTCCCAAAAATTCAACATTACCGACCAACTTTGGTCGGTAAGAAGATTGTCCTGTCCAGTTTATCGACCAACGTTGGTTAGTATTTATAAATTTTAATTATTTATAAAAAATATAAATATTCCAATACCGACCAAAGTTGGTCGGTAAGCAAAATTAATAAATTTAAAACACCGACCAACATTGGTCGGTAAAATTAAATTATTAAAATAATATTCCGGCCATAATTGGTCGGTAAGTCAATTAAATTGTCAGATGGTCGTGTAGAGCATACTGACCGATTGTGGTCGGTAATTGCCGACCGACATTGGTCGGTATGCTCTTCCGACCTTCAAAATACCGACCACATGTAAATGGTCGCGTTTTGGACGGTTATTGACTATTACCAACCGATTTTGGTCGGTTTTTTAGATGGTTTTTCCCGCATTTCTAATAGTGACAAGCTAAAATATATCCAAAAAAGAAAATTATAAGCAGGAGAAGATAAGATAATGAAAACGATTGATGATAAAAGTACTACGAGGAAGATAGCAAAGACCAAGCTCCATATCACCCAATATATGGATGAATTTAAGGTATATGTCCTAATAGTGTTACAATTATTTACAAAATCAAGATACTTATTAGGTAATTGCAAATAAATTTTTCGATAAATATTAATTGGTAATCTAATATAATTGGTTACTAATGTGCTATTACTGATTCAAATTCACTGATACTTTAAAGGAATTTTATCACTGTCATATATAAAACTTAAAATCCTATTTGATACTCATGAGACTTTGGATCCCCTCAACGGTTGCCTTAGTTCAAAGATAATAGAAGCCACACAATAATACTCTTACTTTGTATATGATCGTAAACCATGAATAATTATTCATTCTAAAGAAGACCATCTTAGTCAATGCAATAAGAACCAGAGGCTTGTTATAACATCATGAGAAAAGACAGAGAATGAATACTATTTTGCGGTTCGCGGAATGGATGTGCGAGTATTTGCGAACCACAGAACTGTTATGCGATTGGCACATACGATTTGTAAGCAGAATAGGAGGCGGTATACATATTTAGTGTTTGTATTAAACTAGAAAATTAGGATTTGTTGTAATCTTTTCCATATTTGTTAGGAATTATAGGGTTAGTTGTTAACTTGTATATATACTCTTCAATATCAATGTAAGAGGTATGCTTTTCCTTCCACTCTAAGCCTAATTCTCTTTGTATTTTTGGCATGGTAGCAGAGCCACAGCCTTAGATCATCATCTTTGTGGTCGAAGATGGCAGTACGGGAATCAGTCCCAGCGGGAGCAGCGCTGGTGGTGAAATAAACTAAAGAAAGACAATCACTCCTTATGATATAACATCGAATAGAAACCCTGTAATATTGATAACGCATGTGCAATTATATTAAAAGGAGAGAAATATGATGAATGAGCTCGATCCACGAGGAATGCCTTGAGGGCGAGAAAAAAGTTTGGGTTTATAGACAGAACGATCAGGAGACCTGATGAGCAGTCTTCAGATCTTGAAGATTGGTGGACTATCAACTTATTGTTAGTGTCCTGGATATGGAACACAATCGAACCCACTCTGTGTTCAACCATATCATATACGGAAGTGGCCGAAGACTTGTGGGCAAGTATTAGAGAACGATTTCATGTGGTTAATGGTCCAAAAATACGACAATTGAAATCTGAACTTGATGAATAGAAATACAAGGGTATGACCATAGTTAATAACTATGAATAACTCATGATGTTATGGGAAGTACTTGCTAACTTCGAGCAGATACCGACTTACAAGTGTGAAAAGTGTGCGTGTGATCTGGGTGCTCTCTTAGAAAAAGAAAAGTGAAGAGGAGAAGGTGCATCTCTTTCTTATGGGATTGGACAAGACCTTGTATAAAACTGTGAGATCGAATCTGCTTGCTCAATGCTCGTTGTTGCCTTTGAACATGGTTTACTCGAAACTGGTACAAGATGGACAACTAAATATCGTGGCATGAGAAACAAACGAGTGTGGTGATATTCGATGAGGAGTCAGCGTACTTATGAGTCCTTCTGACTTAAGATGTGACATTTTATTTGGTGTTGACCATTATGTATTCCATTCGAGGTAGTATCGGGCATTTGAGGATTTCGTATTTACTCTTCTATTGAGGATCGTGTTATGTACATATATATGTTTTCACTGTTCTACTTACCATGCTTCATACCTATCTACTTTTATTGTACTTTGATTATTGGACCACTAGTAGGTGTCGATGTCGATCTCTCGTCACTATTTCTTTGAGGTTAGATTAGATACTTACTGGGTACGCGTTGATTTACGTACTTATACTACGCTTTTGTACTAATTATGCAGGTACTGTGACAAGTACATTTGATGGTCATCTTGGCGCATCAGTGCAAATGCTGAGGATACTTTGCATTCCATGTCACGATCCATAGCACACGGAGTCCCCATCTTATTTATTTACTTTATCCTATTTATTTTATATTCCAGACATATGTTGTAGTAGTATTGTACTTCCTAGTAGTTTCTCATGCATGTGTAACACCGGGTTTTGAGGATTTAGATTATGTTCTTGGTTGTATTCTATTATGATATTCTGGTTTATATTTTGACCACGTTCCAACAATTAAATTAATAACTGTCACGACCCAATTTCTCCTACAGGTCGTGATGGCGCCCAACGTTACCGCTAGGCAAGCCTACAGTGAACTAACTCTGTGATCCTTTCTTTTAAAGATTTAAAATCTGTTGATCTTTTAGTTTGTGCATAAATAAGAAGTAAGAATTTTAATAAAATGAGAGATAGATAAAATAACCCCAAAACCCTCAAGTGTCTACTAGCATGAATCACTAAGACCTGGTGTCACAAGTGTATGAGTTACTAGTAGAATATGCAAAACAATACTACACTACTGTCTGAAATAAAATAGATAGAAAATAAAGCAAAAGGAAGACTTCGGCGGCTGTAGAACGGGCTCAGAAGGCAGCTTACCGCAAAGTCTCGGAGTAGTCAGGAATGCGCGCCGGAATGATATCTAGATGCACCTGCCTCAGGTCCTGCACATTTAGTACAGAAGTATAGCGTGAGTACATAAACAACATGTACCCAGTAAGTATCTAGTCTAACCTCGAAGAAGTAGTGGCGAGGGTCGACTTTGACACTTACTATGGTCCAACAACAAAGTATGTGAAATTCTAATTAAACATGATGTATGTAAATGACAATAAAACTTAGAGAAAGAAATAAATAAACAATCCTTTCACCGTTAGTAAATACTAAATCACTTGCCTCATTTAACCATTTAACCTCCCAAGCCAATAAAACAATATCAAATATAATAGGGCTTCCAGTATTATTACGCATGAATTATGCCGAGGACATACAACCCGATCCGAATATACGTATACATATACTGTGCACTGCCTAGGGTCAAACGGCACAAACCATAGATGTATCTATTAATCTGCCGAGGCGAACGGCCTGCTCCCATGAGAGTAGTGGAAATTTACCCCACTCGCGGAATAGACTTGCGACACGGTTGAATATAGAATTTCTCAAGTTATCATGATATCCCTCAATTCTTTCCAAAATAAGAAATTTAACTAGAACCCTTAAAAACTTAAAAATCCTCAACCTCAGCTCTATTCAAAGCAATTAATAAGCATAATCAAATAACGGTGCCAACAAAGTATGGTGTAAACCTAAAACTGCCTGGACGTAAGCATAAATAGTAGTTACGTACGGACTCTCGTCACTTCGTGCGTACGTAAACCCCACAAATAGAAGCACATTTTTAATTAAGTTCACCTATAGGGTTAATTCCCTCTTACAAGGTTAGAAAAGAGACATACCTTGTCTCAAAGCCTACTTTCCGGTCCAAGATTGTGCTCGAACCCTCAATTCGGTGCCCAACGACTCGAAACTAGTCAAATGTTATATAAAATGATCAATACATGTTCAAAAGTTCATATCCTAACTATCAAAGTGATTTCCCAACCCTATTTGAAGAAATTTCTAAAATTCACCTCCGCGCCCACGTGCCCGGATTCCGGTAATTTTTTAAGAAAGTTGTTACCCATAACCTCACGAACTCAAGTATATGATTTTCACCAAATTCCATAACAAGTTTCGTGGTTAAATCCCATTTTTATCAAAAACTTAGGTTTTCACCGAAACCCATAATTTTCACTAATTTACATGTTATAATCTACCCATAAATTATGTATTTAACTCACATTGTATAGAAATTACTTACCTCAAAGTGCTAGGTGAAATCCCCTCTAAGAACTCCAAGGATCGCCCAACAATGAAATAAATGCGCTCAAAAATGGCTAAGTCCCGCAAATTGGGGTCTGCCTCCAGCGATTTCCGCTTCTACGGTCACCGAGCCGCATCCGCATCATCACTTCTGCGAGCGAAGGTCCGCTTTTGCGGAAGAGCATAAGGCCGGCTGATTTTGCTTCTACGGACGGGATCCCGCTTCTGCGGTCCTGCTTCTGCGGCAAGAGTGTCGCTTGTGTGGTTGGGTCCATTCCTGCGCCCTTCCTCATCGCACTTGTGCGTCCGTGGGTGCGCACAAAAATACGCACTTGCGGTCCCTGGCCAACGCTCCAGAACCACTTCTGCGATGAAACCCTCGCACTTGCGGGCTCGCACCTGCGGCCCAAAGCTCGTAGGTGCGGGCACACCAGAACTGGTGCACCAACAGCCCTCTTGAGTTCCAAACTCAATTTGTGCACCGTCTGAATGGCATTCGAGGCTCCTGAGGCCCCCTCCAAACGTACCAACAAGTTTGAAATTATAAAACGGACTCGCTCACACCCTCGGAATGCATAAAATAATAACAAAACCAGGAAATCACACCCCAAACCAAATTGAATCAAAATATGAACTTCAAGTTTCCAAATTGCTCCGAACGCGCCAAATCATGCTTAGACTACTCAAAATGACACCAAATTTTGCGTGCATGTCTTAAATGACATTACGGAACTATTCCAGGTCTAGGAATCCCGTTTGGACCTCGATGTCACCAAAACCTACTCCAAAATAAATTTAAAGAACTTCAAAACCTTCAAAGAACCAACTTCCACTATTAGGCGCCGAAACGCTCCCAGGTCATCCAAAACCCGATCCGAACATACGCCCAAGTCTAAAATCATCATACAAACTTATTGGAACCGTCAAATCCCGATTCTGAGGTCGTTTACTTAAAACATTGACCGAAGTTAAACTTAGCCCTTCTAGCCAACCTTAAGGAACCAAGTGCTCCGATTTCAACCCGAACCCTACCAAATCCTGAACTAACCATCCCAGCAAGTCATAAAACAATAAAACAACATACGGGGAGCCTTATTTAGGGGGACAGGTTTCTAATACGCAAAACGACCGGTCAGGTCGTTACATTCTCCACCTCTTAAACAAACGTTTGTCCTCGAACAGGTCTAGAATCATACCTGGAGTGTTGAATAAGTGTGGATAACTGCTCTGCATATCCTCCTCGGACTCCCAAGTCACCTTCTCGACTGGTTGGCCCCTCCACTATACCTTTACTGCAGAAATCCTCTTGGACCTTAACTGGCGAACCTGCCTATCAACAATGGCAACTGGCGGCTCCTCATAACCCAGACTCTCATCCAACTGAATCGTGCTAAAGTCTAACACATGCGACAAGTCGGCATAATACCTACGGAGCATAGACACGTGAAAAGCCGGATGAACTCCCGATAGACTAGGAGGCAAAGAAAGCTCATAAGCAATCTCTTCAACTCGTCTCAATACCTCAAATGGGCCTATGAACCTTGGGCTCAACTTGCCCTTCTTCCCTAACCTCATAATCCCCTTTATCAGCGAAACTTTCAAGAGAACCTTCTCGCCCTTTATAAATAATACATCACGCGCCTTCTAATACGCGTAGCTTTTCTGTCTGGACTGTGCTGTGCGGAATCGCTCTTGAATCAACTTTACCTTTTCTAAGGCATCCCTCACCAAATTAGTACCATATAACTTAGCCTCGCCGGGCTCAAACCACCCGATGGGAGAATGACATCGCTGACCATATAAAGCCTCGAATTGAGCCATCTCGATGCTGGACTAATAACTGTTGTTATAAGCAAACTCGGCCAAAGGCAAGAATCGATCCCACTGCCCTTCAAAGTCAATCACACATTCTCTGAGCATGTCCTCCAAGATTTGAACTGTCCGCTCCGACTGCCCGTCGGTCTGTGGATGAAATGATGTGCTGAGCTCTACACGGGTCCCCAACTTACTCTGTACGACTCTTGAGAAATGCGAAGTAAACCGAGGGCCTATGTCTGATATGATGGAAACAGACACACCATGCAACCGAACTATCTTATGAAGGTAAATTTGGGCCAACCTCTCTAATGTATACGTAGTTACCACCGGAATGAAGTGTGCCGACTTGGTCAACCTGTCGACAATGACCCAAACTGTATCAAACTTCTGCAAGGTCCGTGACTACCACTCCAGTATAGTCATCTGCTGGAGTAAGCCACCTGGCCTCTGGTGCTCGTACTTAACCTGCTGGCAAATTAGGCATCTAGCTACATACTCGACTATGTCTTTCTTCATCCGCCACCACCAATAATGCTGCCTCAGGTCGCGATACATCTTCGTAGCACCTGGATGAATGGAATACCGAGAACTGTGTGCCTCCTCTAGAATCCTCTCCCTTAAGCCATCGACATTAAGAACACATAGACGGCCCTGGAGTCGCAGAATACCATCCTCGCTGATAGAAACCTCCTTGGCACTACCCTGCAGTACCGTATCTCTGAGAACCATCAAATGCGAATCATCAAACTGTCGAGCCTTGATCTCCTCCAATAGTGAAGACTAGGCAACAGCGCATGCAAGAACTTGGCTGGTCTCTGAAATATCCAACTTCACGAGTCTGTTAGCCAAGGACTGAATGTCCAAAGCTAGTAGCCTCTCCTCTGCTGAAATGAATGCTAAGCTACCCATACTCTCTGCCTTTCTGCTCAAGGCATCCGCGACTACATTCGCCTTGCCCGGATGATAAAGAATGGTGATATAATAATCCTTCAGTAGCTCGAGCCATCTGCACTGCCTCAAATTGAGATCCCTTTGCTTGAACAAATACTGCAAGCTGCGATGATCCGTGTAAACCTCAGGGACACCCCATAAAGATAATTCCTCCAGATCTTAAGAGCATGAATAATCGCGGCTAACTCTAAATCATGCATAGTGTAATTCTTCTCTTGGATCTTCAGCTGACGTGAAGCATATGCAATAACTCGCCCCTCCTGCATCAATACACTACCCAAGCCAACGCGTGAAGCATCGCAATACACTGTATACATCCCCGAACCGGAAGTCAACACTAGAACTGGTGCTGTAGTCAAAGTTGTCTCGAGCTTTTGAAAGCTCACCTCAAAATCATCGGACCAACGGAATGGAGCACCCTTATGAGTCAATCTAGTCAAAGGTGTTGCAATAGATGAGAAATCCTCCACAAACCGGCGATAATACCCTGCTAACCCCAAGAAGCTCCTGATCTTAGTCGCCGTAGTGGGACGAGGCCAACTCTGAACTGCCTCGATCTTTTTGGGATCCACCTTAATACCCTCGCCTGATACGACATACCCCAAGAATGCTACAGAATGTAGCCAAAACTCACACTTGGAGAACTTAGCATATAGCTTCTGTTCCCACAAGGTCTGAAGCACCACTCTCAAATGCTGCTCATGCCCTCCATACTGCGCGAGTAGATCAAAATGTCATCAATGAAGACAATGACAAGCGAATTAATGTATGTCCTGAACACCTTGTTCATCAAATCCATAAACGTTGTTGGGGTGTTAGTCAAGCCGAAGGACATCAGTAGAAACTCATAATGACCATATCTAGTACGAAAAGTAATCTTCGGAACATCCGAGTCCCAAATCTTCAACTGATGGTACCCCAATCTCAAGTCGATCTTAGAGAACACCCTAGCACCCTGCAATTGTTTAAACAAATCATCAATACGCGGCAACGAGTACTTGTTCTTAATTGTAACTTTTTTCAACTGGCGGTAATCAATGCACATCCGCATAGTCTCATCCTTCTTCTTCACAAATAACACTGGTGCACCCCTAGGTGATACACTTGGTCTGACGAACCCTTTTGCTAGCAACTCCTCAAGCTGTTCCTTCAAATCCTTCAACTCTTTCGGAGCCAACGGTACGGTGGGATAGATATAGGCTGGGTACCTAAAGCCAAGTCGATATAGAAATCGTTATCACGATCTGGTGGCATGCCTGGAAGGTCAGAAGGAAACACATCGGAGGACTCCCGAACTACTGGTACTGAATCCATCACCGGAGGCTCTGCGGTAGTATCCCGAACATAGGCTAGATAAGCAAAACAACCATTCTAGACCATATGTCGAGCCTTCAAAAAAGAGACAACCCGACTAGATGCACTGATAGACGAACCCTTCCACTCCAATTTAGGTAACTCTGGCATCGCTAAGGTAACAGTCTTGGCATTGCAATCAAGGATGGTGTGATATGGGGATAACCAGTCCATGCCCAGGATAACCTTGGAGTCGGTCATATCGAGCAACATGAGATACGCTCTACTCTCGTAACCACAGAATATGTCCACACAGGATTGATAGATCCGATCCACAATAACAGAATCGCCCACAGGAGTGGACACATAAACATGAGTACCCAAGGACTTATGAGGAACATCTAGGAAATGAGGAAGCAGAGATGACACACATGAATAGGTAGACCCTGGATCAGATAATACCGAAGCATCCCTATCGCAGACGAAAATAATACTTGTGATCACGACATTTGAGGCAACTGCGTCTGGTTTGGCCGGAAAAGCATAGAACCTAGTTGGAGTGCCGACTAGCTGGCCTCTACCTAACTGAACAGTAGATGGCTGACCTTAACCTGTCTGGCCTCCACCTCTAGGATGGCCCCTACCCGCCTGCCCTCCACCTCTGGGCGATCGGACGACTGGTGTTGTAATTATGGGATGATGGGTCTGCTGTACTGCCTTGCCCTGAAGTCTGGGACAAAACATCTTCTTGTGGCCCGGATCACCACACTCGTAGCAACCTTTTGGCATAATAGACTGCTGCCCTGAAGTTTGACCCTAATGGCCTAAATACCCACTGGAAGAACCTTGAATAGCTAGTGGGTGGTAAGAACTCTCTGGCATGGCACTGAAATAGGGTCGCACTGGAGCACCCCGAGGAGGTGGTGGTGCTGGATATGTGGGCCTGCTAGGCTGACCCCTCCCAAACTGACCTCTGCCCTCGGATGTGGCACCACTGAATCCTCCTGAATGACGGAACCGCTTGTCCCGCAGCATCTACTCTCGATCCCGCTAACGATAACCCTCAATCCTCCGAGCTATCTCAACAACTAGCTGGTAAGAGGTCCCGATCTCAACCTCTCGGGCCATAGTGGATCGAATACCGGAGTGCAACCCAGCAACGAACCTCCATACTCTCTCTATCTCAGTAGGTAGTATCATCAATACATGGCGAGACAATTCAGAGAATCTCACCTCATAATCAGTCACCGACATATGGTCCTACCAGAGCTAATCAAACTAAAATCGCAACTCTTCCCTCTGGGAGGGTGGAATATACCTGTCCAAGAAAATGCGTGTAAACTGATCCCAAGTCATGCTAGGAGAACCTGTTGGTCTGCCGAGAAGATGTGACTGCCACCAACTACGGGCCCTGCCCTCCAGTTAGAAAGTAGTGAAGTCCACCCCATGGGACTCTAATATATTCATGTTGTGCAGTCTGTCCCTGCACTTGTCAATGAAGTCCCGGGGGTCCTCATGTCTCTCACCTCCGAAGATAGAGGGTGAAGCCTGGTCTATCTATCCAATAACATCTATGGCTCGCCGACTGTAGTTGGTCTGGGCTCAGGTACAGCTGCTGCAACTAGCTGGGCTCCGCCCACGTGTAGTGCGCCCGGGGTCTGATATACGGCAGCTACATGTCCCGGAGCCTAAGTAGTAGAGGTCTGTGCTCCCCCTCCTACCTGAGATGTGGCTGGGTCCACTTGAAATAAACCAGCCTGGGTCATAGTATCCATGAACTGCAGCATACGACCCATAACCTCCTGAAAGCCCGGTGCTGACATGAAATCTACCGGGGCTGGCTCTGCCACAGGCACCTCGCCCTACTCCTCAATAGCGGGATCCTCTACTGGATCCACTAGTGGTATAGCTGGGGAAACTCTGGGACATCCTCGCCCCTACCTCGGGATGATGCCCTCCCTTGGCCTCTGCCTCGGCCTCTAGCAATAGGGGGAACAACTCCTCCCGGGTCCGGAATATTCGCCATGCGCGTTCTCACCATCTGTGGGAGAATAAGAGAAAGACACTTAGTATAACATCGCTGCACGATAGGATATGAAGAAAGAGTAGTTTCCTAACACCCTATAGCCTCTTAAAGATAAGTATAGACATTTCCGTACCGATCCGCAAGACTCTATTAGGCATGATCATAACTTGTGAGACCTACGTGAATCTAGCACTCTGATAACTGTCACGACCCAATTTCTCCTACAGGTCATGATGGCGCCCGACGTTACCGCTAGGCAAGACTTTAGTGAACTAACTCCGTGATCCTTTCTTTTAAAGATTTAAAATCTGTTGATCTTTTAGTTTGTGCATAAATAAGAAGTAAGAATTAAAATAAAATGAGAGATAGATAAAATAACCCCAAAACCCTCAAGTGTCTACTAGCGTGAATCACCAAGACCTGGTGTCACAAGTGTATGAGCTACTAGTAGAATATATAAAAGAATACTACACTACTGTCTGAAATGAAATAGACAGAAAATAAAGCAAAAGGAAGACTTTGGCGGCTGCAGAACAGGCTCAGAAGGAAGCTCACCTCAAAGTCTCGGAGTAGTCAAGAATGCGCGCCGGAATGATATCCAGATGCACCTGCCTCAGATCCTGCACATTTAGTGCAGAAGTGTAGCGTGAGTACATAAACAATGTGTACCCAGTAAGTATCTAGTCTAACCTCAAAAAATTAGTGACGAGGGGTTGACTTCGACACTTACTATAGGCCAACAATAAAGTATGTGAAATTCTAATTAAACATGATATATGTAAATGACAATAGCACTCGGAGAAGGAAATAAATAAACAATCCTTTCACCGTTAGTAAATACCAAATCACTTCCCTCATTTAACCATTTAACCTCCCAAGCCAATGAAACAATATCAAATATAATAGGTCTTCCAGTATTATTACGCATGAATTATGCCGAGGATGTACGACCCGATCCGAAAATATACATATACATATACTGTATGGACTGCTGAGGGTCGAACGCCAAGAATCATAGATGCATCTATTAACCTGCCGAGGCGAATGACCCGCTCCCATGAGAGTAGTGAAAATTTACCTCGCTCGCGGAATAGACTTGCGACACGGTTGAACATAGAATTTCTCAAGTTATCATGATATCCCTCAATTCTTTCCAAAATAAGAAATTTAACTAGAACCCTTAATAACATAAAAATCCTCAACCTCAGCTCTATTCAAAGCAATTAATAAGCATAATCAAATAACGGAGCCAACAAAGCATGGTGTAAACCTAAAACTACCCGGACATAAGCATAAATAGTAGCTTCGTACGGACTCTCGTCACCTCGTGTGTATGTAGCCCCCACAAACAGAAGCACAATTTTAATTAAGTTCACCTATGGGGTTAATTCCCTCTTACAAGATTAGAAAAGAGACTTACCTTGTCTCAAAGCCTACTTCCAGGTCCAAGATTGTGCTCGAACCCTCAATTCGGTGCCCAACGACTCGAAACTAGTCAGATTTTATATAAAATAATCAATACATGTTCAAAAGTTCATATCCTAACTATCAAAGTGGTTTCCCAACCCTATTTGAAGAAATTCCTAAAATTCTCCTCCAGCTAAGTCTCGCATTAAATTCGGGTCTGCCTCCAGCGATTTCTGCTTCTGCGGTCGCTGGACTGCATCCGCATTATCGCTTCTGTTAGCGAAGGTCCGCTTCTGCGGAAGAGCACAAGGCCAGATGGTTTCGCTTCTGCGGACGGGATCCTGCTTCTGCGGTCCCGATTCTGCTGCAAGAGTGCCGCTTTTGCAGTTGGGTCTGCTCCTGCGCCCTTTCTCATCGCACCTGTACGTCCGCGGGTGCGCACAAAAATCCGCACCTGTGGTCTCTGGCCAAATGCTCATGAACCGCTTCTGCGGCGAAACCCTCGCACATGCGGCCCAAAGCTCGCATGTGCGGGCACACCAAAACTGGTGCACCAACAGCCTTCTTGAGTTCCAAACTCAATTCGTGCACCGTCCGAATGGCATCTGGGGTCCCCGAGGCCCCGCCCAAACGTACCAATAAGATTGAAATCATAAAACGGACTCTCTCACACCCTCGGAATGCATAAACAATAACAAAACTAGGAAATCACACCCCAAACCAAATTGAATCAAAATATGAACTTCAAGTTTCCAAATTGCTCCGAACGCACCAAATTATGCTTAGACTACTCGGAATGACACCAAATTTTTGCGTGCAAGTCTTAAATGACATTACGGAACTATTACCGATCTTGAAATCTCGTTTGGACCTCGATGTCACCAAAACCTTCTCCAAACTAAATTTAAAAAACTTCAAAACCTTCAAAGAACCAACTTCCACTATTAGGCACCGAAATGCTCCCGAGTCATCCAAAACCTGATCCGAACATACGCCCAAGTTCAAAATCATCATACAAACTTATTGGGACCGTCAAATCCCGATTACGAGGTCGTTTACTCAAAACGCTGACCGAAGTCAACTTAGCCCTTTTAGCCAACCTTAAGGAACCAAGTGCTCCGATTTCAATCCGAACCCTACCAAATCCCGAACTAACCATCCCTGCAAGTCATAAAATTGTAAAATCACGTACGAGGAGTCTTATTTAGGGGACGGGGTTCTAATACGCAAAACGACCGGTCGGGTTGTTACAATAACATCAGTACGTTCTTATGAAAACAGTGATTTTAGTTATTTATTTCATTATTTATTTCGAGATGTATTTTATATTACCTATTAGTGTGTTAATTTAATCGTTGGCTTGCCTAATGGTAGTGTAGGGCACCATCACGGCCTCCGGTGGGCTTTGGGGTGTGATAGCTTAGTATCAGAGCATTAGGTTAACTTAGGTCTCACGATTCATGAGAAAGTCTAGTAGAGTCTTGAGGATCAGTATAGAGATGTCTGTACTTATCTTCGAGAGGCTACATGACTGTCAGGAGAATTTCCCTTTCTTGATTCTTCGACGTGTGATTTGATTTTGTTGAATCTTATGTCTTCAGTTTCTTCCTACTCATTCGTACACGATATCGAGCATTCAATATCAGTTGGGCACCGATGAGTTGTAGAGATGCTACAGATGTGGTGCAGGATGTTTTTCCTTGCGAATATGGGCAGACTATTATCATTGCCTTGTGGAGGAGTGTTATGTCATTTCAGCCTAGAGTTAGTGCTGCCAATGGTTTCAAGGCTATACATAGTGTATTGTGATGTTCATGTGTTGTTATCGTACAGTGCAGGTGTAAATAGTAGGGTGATTATTTATGTCTCGTAATAATGAATGATTCGGGAGGAGGATTATTCGGTTCATGATTGGGAGATTAAGCATTTAATTCCAGTAGAGGAGAGGCAAGTGGACTATTGATGTTCAGGTTTTGGTTGATGGAGTAGCGAGACTTGATATTTCTGAAGTTAGTTGAATTCTTGTTTGTGTTGTGGTGTCGTCATCCTTATATAAGTGCACTAAGTCTCGTCAGCATGGTGGTCTTCATTTGTTTACCTTTGGGGGCACGGTGTTGAAGAGTGGTACCTAAGAAGAGGTTATTGGAGACGATGGTGTGTTGTGACTTTGGGGACGAATCAGTGTTTTTAGTGTTGATGATTCGAGGGAGGTGATCCCTGAGGAGACTTAGAGTTGATGGCATTCTATTTATTCCAATGCCACCGAGATAGATCATGATTTGTGGCAGCCTTATTGGTGGTGGAGGATGAGAAATGACATGGTGGGATATGTCTTGCGGTGGTTCAATTGTTAGCAGGCCAAGTATAAGCAACATAGATCGAGTAGTTGTCTTTGGGAGATGGCTAGACCGGAATGGGAGCGGTAGCGTATCGTATAGATTTTGTGGTAGCATAGCCACATGCTTTGAGAAGGCTAGTGTGATTTGGGTCATGTGGATAAATGACAGTTTGTTTATTTCATTTGAGATGGTAGCTTCTGTACTTAGGAAGTTCAAATGTGATGAAAAGCGTTTGCTTGGAATTTAAAGGAATGGGAATGCTTGATTGTCGTTTTGGTATGCAATATAGCTTCGAGTTTTAAACGTATTGTTGGACCTTCAGTTGATGATTATTGGAATGAACAGATTCTTACGGCTAGTGGATGACTGTGGACTTAAGAGGCGGTACTGATTTTGTAATGGTTATAACCATGGCAATGTCGTCGGAAGATGTAAATATGAGGTTACACAGGTAGGACATATCCTATGAGAAGGTTAATGGTGTATGATTTCTTATGAAGTTCCTATGAAAACTTTTACCTTCTATCCAATGGGAAGCATGTACTACGATATGGGCTTGGATCGCTTGAAGAAGATGGTGGGAATGTTAGGAGGTTAAGTGTGCGTTTGGGGCTGATAATTCGGGACGTGTTATGATTAGTGCAGCAAGAACTTGTGAGAAATTTGCCAGAATAACGGAGTGAGATCATGGTAGCTAAAAGGAGAAGTCATTGTGGGTCCTTGTATTTTGCGATTGTGGCTTAAAGATAAGTGGGGGACTACCGTCGATGGTTGGGTCACGTGGTTATGTGTCCTTGCAGTTATTGGCTATCGGAACGTTGGTGGATTAGTTATGACTGAGAAAGAGAATATCAGGGGTAATTTGACCAAGAAATTTGATGGATATGTGCTATATTTCACCTTATTGAATTGTGAAGGTTGTGGAATGACTCAAATTAGATATTTCTTTGTGAATGTGATGTGCAAGTGAAAAGATTCATTCGGTTGCTTCTTTAAAGTATTTATATGCTAACCGAGCACAAGTTATTTGGTTATATAATCGGGACTGGTTTAGAGTGGGCGACTCTCAACAATGGTTCTAGTGGGTTTAACAATTAAAGTGTGGTGCCTAAGGATTTTTGAGTTTGTAGTGTGGTGAAGGATTGAGTATTGCAGCGGATTCTGAAAGAGACTTGGAGTATTTCTATATTGTCACCGGGTCTGCGGTGTAGTGTTAGAGAGATAGAAGAAATAACTTCAGATTCGCAGAAGGTCTCCTCGAAACGGGTGTAGCAGTTGGAGTACTATTGAGTGCATGAGAGGGTATAAAATAGCTTATGGGTATTGAGACGACGTGGTCCTGTGATTTGGGGTCACTAGGGATGAGTGTCGATTGAGGTCCATTCTGTGCTGGAAAAGAGAAGTATTAATTTTGAAGGTAAGCCAAGAGAAAACTAAGGAGTTGAGTAAGTTTAGTAGTAGTTTGGATTGTCACGGTAAAGGAAATGATCGGTTCCTTCAGCGATAAGGCTATACAGGTGTTTCGTGGCTATACTTATGGGCTTGGCAGTCTCCGTAATTTGGTTGGTTTGTAGGGATTCTGTTCTGATGGTTTGGTTATGTGCAAATGGGTCCCGAAAAAGTTATGGTGTCTTAGGCCATAACTTGAGGTTTGTGTCTTCTGCGGTTATGGGAAGTTGGGTGCGTATTGCCATTTTTCTTCTGAAATGAGTTAAGTGAAGTGGTTCTAGCTGATGAAGTGTTTATTGTACTGGTGGTTTAGAGTTATGATGAAATTCTTACTCTCGCATAACAACATGATAGGTGTAGTGAGCGGTATGGAATTGGGATTGAAGGATCAAGGTTGCAATTTAGTTTTAATAGGAATGTCACGAGCTGGGAGGAGCAGGGGAGATTTCAGATGTTTAGAGTATACTACACTATTTTAGTTCTGCCTGAGAATGGTGTTCTATGGAAGAGGCATTGTATGTCGATTTACAAATTCTTGATTAGCACTACAGAAATAACATAGTTGGTAGCCATAGATGTACAGATTTTGTTACTTGGTGCAGAAGGTTGTGGGATAATATCCCATGGGATAATTGTGTTGGTGTGATGTGTCAGTCATTTGAGTGAGAGAGATTGACATCAAGTATGGAGATTCTGGTACTGTTAGAGATTGGAGTGTTTATGTATGAAAGACACACTATTCCTTTGGTTGCAGGCTGTGGAAGTTGTTTAGGATTTGAAGTCAATTGTAAGTGGCATGGATAGGGTCATTATGGATCTTGAAAGGATATTTACCTATTCTGGGATGTTCGAAATCGGTTTAGAGGTCCATTGGCAGGCCTAATGAGAAAGTATATTCTACACTAGATCAAATGTGTTTATTCAGCACGTCATTTGACTATGGATGAGTCTTCAGGCGTGGTGGATGTTGTTCTTGCTGTCATCAATTTTATGTGTTACTCTTTTATGCTATATAGGTGTTAGGCGATTTGATTATTCACGTGTGTGTTGTGGTCCTGTGTAGGCTTGTGGTATTATATGAACTACATGGCTCTCGAGATGTTGGTTGTTTATTGCACCTTAGTCATGCTTGGCCCTTTGTAGTGCATGATGCGATCCGTCTCCCTAGAGTTATGTTTATGCACTTGGCGTGCTTGTGGTTGATATATGTGTGTCTAGTGAGTATGAGCATTTTGGCTCGATGGGAATTCCCATGTAGATTGTGATGTTTTGATCAGGTGGCATGCCGCCACGGGTATCATGTGTGGATCGGGTTGCACGTTGCAATGGTGAGATATTGGGCACAATTCCTTATATTTATCTTATGTGTTTTACTTCTCCTTTGTGTGGTAGATTCATAACGTTTTGTGTGATTGTTATACCTATTATGCGTGCTGGGTCATATTTATGTTGTGGCTTGTTTGGTTGCACGAATCGAATCGTATAAGATTTTAGATGGTGTTTGATGTGGTTGGTCTGCCGAGCAACTTGTACTGGGTGAAATGAGGTCGTTGTACCTGGAATTAGTGCAAATGGTTTTGTATAATGTATATTTGGAGGGAGAATGTCGCCAATCAGTTCAGAACATGGCAATGGTTCTTGTTGAATGGAAGAACTCCATGATTTATTGATTTGACGGTTTGTTATGAGATTATGTACATCTCTTTGATCGTTGTGGTGTAGCAAGGGTTGGAACATGGCTTTTATATGTCATGAGGTATATTATCGGAACCGGGTTAGGAAAACTTGCAGTTATTGTGGTTGGATGATATTACTACGAGCATACGAGCGATGCGGTACATCATGTGGTTATGACTTATCTGTATATATATGTTTTGGTATATCTTGTGGAGATAAATACAATGTATGCATGCAAGAATCAGACTTTATAAGAAATTCTGGATGTTGGGATTAAGTTCAAATGTTTGTGAGCTATAGTCGTAGGAAGGATCTTTAATTGAGGTTGAGATAATATGCTCATATGGATTAAGGTGGCACGGGTATGTGCACGAGGTGTGAGGAATTATATAGTGATTCGGCAGCTTGGGGACGACTCTTGGCATGTTCGAGGATGAATGTATGTTTAAGTGGGGGAGAATATAACGACATGACCGGTCATTTTGAGATCTAGCTTATCGTTCGGCTGTTTAAGACCTTAAGTGGATTCACTTTATGTACTATGACTTACAGGTGCAGTTGGTTTCAATTTTTGAGAAGTTTGGAGTTGATTTGGTAGAACGATTCTCAATTCGGAAGCTTTAAGTTGGAAGAGTTGATCAAGGTTTGACCTTTGAGTAAACGACCTCGGAATTAGGATTTGTTGGTTCTTCTAGGTTCGTAAGGTGATTTTGGACTTAGTCGTATGTTCGGATTGAGTATCGGATGGTCCAGGAGCATTTCATCGCTTATTTTCGAAAGTTTGCATATTTGAAGGTTTTTGAATTTGCTAAGTTTGACTTGGAGTGTACGTTGGTGCTATCATACTCCAGGCGGTGTTCTGGGGCCTTGGTTAAGTTCATTTAGTTAATTGGAACTTGTGTCTGAAGTTTGGTCATGATCCGGAATGTCTAAGTGTGATTACGACACATTCAATAAAGTTTAAAGGTTTGGAAGTTGAAAGATGGATTTTGATCGTCAATTTGTGGTTTTGATGTTATTCGTGGCATTTCGAGCCCTTGGATAAGGTATAGGGACTTGTTGGTATGATTGGACCGGGTCCCAGGGGCTCGAGTGTGTTTCGAGATGGTTTCAGACTATTTCACTTTGTTTTGTGGTTGCTCGTTTCTCGTTCAGGGGTGTGCATTGCGATGACTTACGATCGCGGAGTATTGTTTGAGAGCGGGAAAGAATTATTTTTCGCGGTCATAGATGGAGGCTCGCGATCGCTGTGCTTGATCTGGGTGTGCTTCCCGTTCGCGTGGTGAGGATCGCGAACACAGTATGTTGTGGGACTGTCCTAGTTTGGACGGTTGTTCATCGCGATCGTGTGAGTGGAAGGCAATTTCTAAAGGATGGAAGGCTTGGACTCCACATTCATGGAGCGGGGCTTGCGTTCGCGTAGGTCTGTGTTGCTGTTTGTTCGCGATCGCTTGAGGTCTCTCGTGATCGGGAAGGAGGAAATTCTAACGGTGGCAGTATTGGCCTTCGCGATCGTGAAGAGGAAGTACCTGGTATGAATATAAGTTAGCAAAATCGGGAATTTGCTCATTTCAACTCATTTCTCTCTTGCTAAGGCGATTTTGGGCGATTTGGAGGAGCCATTGTCATCATCTATCATGAGGTAAGTGATTCCCACTTGTTGTGAGTTAAATACATGGACTATATATGGAATGTAACATGAAAATTGGTAGAAATTATGGGATTTTGGAAGAAAATCGAGAAATGATATTTTTGAGTTTTGACCACGATATTGGATATTGAATTGGGAATAAATTATATATTTGAATTTGTGGTGCTACGGGTAATATTTATCTTCGAAAATATTTTGGAATCGGGGCGCGCAAGCTTGGGAGTTGACTTTGTTGATTTTTCGTGTGGAGTTGGAAATTTGTTTCTAATTGTTAAATTGTGAGTCTTTGAGCATATTTTGATTGGTTTGCATGTAGCGTAGTTTCGGATTGTTTGGCATTGGTTGGAGGTGTTAAAGAGGCGTTGGAGCCGGTTATTAAATTTTGGAGCGAGGTAAGTCTCCTATCTAACCTCGTGAGGGGAAATTTACCCCGTAGGTGCTATATTTATTATGTGCTACATGTTATGGGAGCTACACATGTATGAGTTGACGAGTGTCAGTGCATATGCTAAAATTCCTGATTATGTTTGGGTAGACTTAGACTCACACTATGCATTAATTGTACTATTTGAGTTATTCTTGCCTTAATTTACATTTTATCCTGAGACTAGACTTGGTATAGCATCAAACTTGCTATTTTAGATACTTGACAAGCTACTTGATTTGTAGCGGAAATTATACTTCCTTTTTACGGATTTCCTCCATGTTGTGCGTATTCGTTCAAAAGTTTTCTTGAATTTCATAACTCACATGTATATTCGTGAGCGTTGCTAGTGACCCGTTAAAGTTTCATATTCTTAAGGGACCGGGCTGAAGTCCTCAGCAACACTTTTTTGGGATCGGGTCGTTCGCCTCGGCAGTATTGTGTAACACACCCTTATGGGATTGGATCGTTCACCTCGGCAGTACTATGTAACACACTCTTAGGGATCCGGCTGTTCGACTCGACAATATTTTTTATGGGGATCGGACCGTACGCCACGGCAGAATATTGTACCACCACTTTTATGGGATCAGGTTGTTCCCCTCGGAAGAATTGTACATAATATTCAATGAGGTGTTAGCATGTTTATGAGTCCTTCTGACTCAAGATGTGATAGTTTATCTGGTGTTGACCATTATGTATTTCATTCGAGGTAGTATTTGGTATTTAAGGACCTTGTATTTACTCTTATATTTAAGATCGTGTTATGTACATATATATGTTTTCATTGTTCTACTTGCCATGCTTCATACTTGTCTACTTTTATTATACTTTGATTATTAGACCACTAGTAAGTGTCGATGTCAGTCCCTCTTCACTACTTCTTAGAGGTTAGACTAGATACTTACTGGGTATGCGTTGATTTATGTACTCATACTACACTTCTGCACTAATTGTACAGGTACTGAGACAGGTACATTTGGTGGTCATCTTGGCGCATCGGCACACCTACTGAGGAGACTTTGTGGTGAGCTGCATTCCATGTCACGATACGTAGCACACAGAGTCCCCATCTTATTTATTTACTTTATCATGTCTATTTTATATTCCAGACAGATATTGTAGTAGTATTGTACTTCCTAGTAGTTGCTTGTGCACTTGTGACACTGGGTTTTGGGGATTTAAATTCGGTTCTTGGTTATATTCTTTTATGATATCCTGGTTTATATTTTTACCACGTTCGAACAATTAAATTATTAATATCAGTACTTTCTTATGAAAACGAATGATTTCAATTATTTATTTCATTATTTATTTCGAGATGCGTTTTAGATTATCTATTAGCGTGTTGATTTCATCGTTGGTTTGCCTAACGATAGTGTTGGGCGCTATCACGGACTACGGTGGATTTTGGGGCATGACATACATCTCCCTAAGTACTTTAATACATATATATAATATTTCAAACCTCACACTTGAGTTGAACCAAACCCCAACCTTCACAACATATTAAAACCAAGCTCCCAATTCTTTAAGCACAAAAAAGTAAGAACTACCACTAAAAAGGAATCAATTTTTCATATATATACAAACACTAACTCTTTTTGAATTTCTTTCTAAGTTCTGAATATTATTTTTTTCAATCATTTTCTCATCTTGTTTTCTTCAATTCCCTATTAGGTCTCCTTTTTTTCCTTTTAAAGTACACCTTCCTCTTTTTTTTCTAGTTCCACTCAAAAATTCAACCACATCTCCACTTAGCTTTTAACAAGATCATAACAATTTCAAGTGCTCTAGAGAGGTAAAAGGTCCAAACAAATAGTCAATTCAAACAAAGGGTCATGCTCGTAATGTGGTTGCCAAAGAAATAGGATTATAGGCTCAAAGGGGCTTACTGTGGGTAAAAGCATATATATGGCTCAACAAAGAACCCTTCTACACTTCCTAAACCGAATAAGACTACTATTTCGCTTTGCAAATAAATGGAGAAAGTTCTAGACATCAACCGACATACACAAAATATCAACAAAGCTTACTCACACCATGGCATATAACTTACTTAGGACCGGATCTACCCTGACTCTTTAGTCAAAGCAGTTAAGCAAGGTCAAAATCAAATATTTTAAGGCACTACAATACATGCGTCAAGAGATGAGCCTAGGCATCACACCAAGGCACTCACCATTCTCTAAAAAGTCAAGAAAAATCGCTTCCAACTAGCACAATGACACAAGATTTTCTACTCCTAAAACAATACTACACTCGGTTCAAGTAAAAACTCTTGGAAAAGAATTGTTGTTCAAAACAACCAAGGGGGAGTCATTACACTATCTAAGAAAAATCCTTGGATTTTCTTTTTGTATTTTTGTTCGACTTTAACCCTCAAGAAGACAGTCGAGGAAATCCATCGTCGGGAAAAGTAAAAAAATATTTAAGAATAATGACAAAAACACACACAAAGAAAAAAAAATATACATATACATATTTGCATCTCCCCCTACACTTTAAATTGTGGCATGTCCCTAAGACACACAAGTAAAAAGCAAGAGGTAAAGGAAACTACCTAGAATTGTCTAGTCTGGGTCTAAAATAATGTCGGGGTCCACTTTGCATGTCCGATCCATTGTACACAACCATGCCGAGATTTTCTTCTCTAGCTTCTTTGAGAACCCCCACACTTATCTTGCTTGTCCTCTTCAGCTAGCCCCTTTAGAACATCCACCTTAAAATCAGAGTATGCAGCCAACTCCTCTCTAGGTGCCCCTATTGCTTCCTTCATCTTGAACACCACTCTTTCTTTCTCCACTCTTAGCATGAGCTGCCTTTCTTGAATATCCAATATAGCCCTCCCAGTAGCCAATAAGGGTCTCCCTAAAATTAGAGGGACCTCCTAATTCTCTTCCATGTTCACCACAATGAAGTTCACGGGGAACGCAAATTTATCCACCCAAACTAGCACATCTTCTACTATTCCTTCTGGTATTATTGTGGTTTGATCCGCCAGCTACAAAGACAAAGGTATAGATCTGATTGCTCCAATATCTCTCTCAAGTTTCCTGAAAATAGACAAGGGCATAAGATTAATAGAAGCACCTGAATCACACAAAGATTTTTCAAATTTAGTACTTCCTAGAGAACAAGGTATAGTAAAACTCCTTGGATCTCCACGTTTCTTAGGGAGCTTATTTTGCAAAATCGCACTACAATGCTCTTTGATCTTGATAACCGATGTCTCTTCTACTTTCCACTTGTTGGACAATATCTCTTTCAGGAATTTGGCATATGCTGGCGCTTGTGAGAGCACCTCCGTGAAAGGTAGATTTACATGCACCTACTTGAGCATTTCTAGAAAACACCTAAATGTTTTGTCTAGCTTCTCTATTCTTTGCTTCTGAGGGAAAGGTAGAGAAGGCATATATTTTCTTTCCTCAATCTCCTCATTTATTGAATTTGTTTTCTTCTTTTTCAAAGCTCCAGTCTTCTTCTTCTTCTTTATACTATCCTCTGGGTCTACCCTCACTTTACCTTCTTGATTTTTGTTATTTTTCTGCTCCTCTAGAGTCTCCACTAATCTTTTAATCAACTCACCCTTTTAGTTTGCAATGGGGTCCTCCAATACTTGGACACTCCTCAAAGACACAACATTTATTATTTCTTTTGGATTCTTCTCAGTATCAGCGGGAAGGGTTCCTTGAGACCTCTTAGACATCAAACTAGAAATTTGTCCCACTTGCCCCTTTAAGTTTCGAATGGTTGTTCCATGAGTTTAGCCTATATTTTGTCTTAACAATGAAGGTTTTTATTATATCTTTCATGCTTGATTGATTGTACTGCTGAGATTGGTATTACTGCCTCTGCTGATTTAGAAAACTAGGAGCTCATTGCCCATAGGGGCTGAGATTTTTTTTTGCCATGCATTCAAACTACCACCATGTGAACTCCACTAAAATTCGGGGTGCCTCTGGCCCATGGAGTTGAAATTATTTCCGAATTGATAGTTTCCTCTATCAAAACTTCCCACAACATTTACCACTCTGTCTGCAGTTGAGGCCTGACACTTATGTGTTAGGTGGCCCATCACACAAAAATCACAAATTGATGGTGACTGACTTTGGATCTTATCTAAGGTCAACTTTCTGATCTTCTTTGCCATTGAATCAAGCTGAGCCTGCATTGATATATTGGATTCCACCTGATGTATCCCAACTATTTTTCTTCTTTCATTTCCTTCCGCAGGCCATTGGTTTTCATCTTCAGATAACTTATCAAGAATCGCAATAATCTTCTCAGGGGTCTTCTTCATAAGGGGACCTCCAGCTGCATTTCTTAGAGTTCTCCCGGAGGTAGGTGTCAGTCCATCCCAAAAATCTTAGAGTTGCATCCACAATTCAATTCCATTATGCTAACATTTTCTGACTATCTCCTTGAACCTCTCTCATGCCTTGAAAACTATTTATGTGTCCTTTTAGCAGAAGTTATGGATCTCTCTTCTAAATTTTCCAATTTTTCCGATGAGAAGTATTTTTTGAGGAACTCTTTAGTTATGTCTTCACATGTCTTGATAGACCCAGTTAGTAAGCTTCTTAGCCAGTGCTTCGCATAATCCTTTAGTGAAAAGGGGAATGCCCTTAAATAGGCTGCATCTTTTGACACTCCGTTATAGTGGAAGGTGTTCATAATTTCCTCAAAATCCATCAGATGACTGTTTGAATCTTCATTAACCTTGCCTTTGAAGACAAAGTTATTTTGGATGGTTTGAAGAAGATCTCGCTACAGTTCAAAATTATTCGTTGCAATAGGCGGTGGCCTCACACTCGATGATCCCTGATTGTATACCGGCCTAGCATATTCTCCTAATGATTGACTAGGCCTGGGTCCAACATTTTCAAATTCATCTTTTGCAAGAGGCTGGTTCAGATTGAATCTCCATCCTCAGTCCCCGTTAACAGTTTCATCATCTCTTAGAGCTATTTCAGCAGCTACTTCTTGTCGTTGGGCTACTTTCTTTGCAGCCAAATCAACTCCATCATTACCGTTTTTAGCCATATGTTCTTGGGTCGAAGACTGCCCCAAAAACTTTTTTGTGATTTCTCTCTCTTTTCTCAATTGTTTCATGCGTTTCTCCAACTCCGATTCGTTTGGTATCACTTCTTTTGAAGAAGATCGAGTCATACACCAGAGAAATCAACCATGTTACCTACACAAGTGAGAAACATGAATACAAAAAAATAAAATTGGTTCCTGAATTAGCACCAAAAATTATTTTGAGCACTATTAATTTCCAATTCACGGCAATTACACTAAAATTTGACGAGCGCAAATCGCAGCACAAAATTGATACTCGCTAGGCAAATATAGTATAGTAAAATTATTGTCTCCACATGGATTGAATTTAAATAATATTTCAATAATTTCTAGGTTAAATGCTATTCACGATGATTAACACTTTGATTGGAATGATTATGAACTAAAATTAACTATTAAAATTAAAGCAAATAAAAATTGATCACGGAAAGACAATAGTTGAGCAACACACAAATAATCAATGGGAGAAATAAGGGTCACGACAGGATATGTTGAAGATATTTATTCGGGATCTAAATCTAGTTAAATTAACTTCTAATGTTATAATGATTCTCATGAATTCACTCGATAATTAGTTCAATTATATATTCAAGGCCCCTCTCTCGATTAAATCTTAACTCTACGAGATAAACTAATATAAAGCACTGTGAAGGTATGCAATAACACGTTAATGGACTAGTCTTTATGAAAATATCTCTCGAATATTCTCCTAACTTGGTTTAGTCAACAATTCAAAAATCTCTTTCGATTACTTAGAAGAATTGCTAAATTAAATCAAACAAAATAATGCAAAGATAATCCCCCAAAATATTTCTCTTTTGGTTAAATAATTCGGTGAACAAAATTACAATCAATCCAAAGCTCCATAAATGAATTCATGAAAATAACTAGAGTTAAAATCCACAAATATAAATCAAAGCACCATATCTGCCAAACCTTAAAGTAAAGTACTCCATAATCATAGAAAAAGTCATCACAAATAAAGTTGAGTAAGAAAAAATGAATTCAATCCAAACTCGGTTGTTGAGTTGAGGAAAGAATGATGAATCCTTGTGCTTTAGAGTCTCCAATGCTCTTTTAATCTTATGTAGGTCAAAAATCCTCTAAAAATTATGTTTTTGGTATATTTATACCATGTAGGAACGGGCCCAAACGAAATTACCCTCTCGGAGCCGAAGTAAGAAAAGTTGGACAAAAAATTACACTATTGCGGCGCCCCGAGCTGCACACTATACAGCGCATTATTGGGAAAGTTCAGAGGCCTAATATTTTAACTTTACAGGAAATTTACACTTCAGGGTGCCAGGGTATTCCCTAAAATTGACTTGTGTTCAGGCTATCACCAACTGAAGATTCGGGAGCCAGATATCCCGAAGACTGCTTTCAGGACTCGGTATGGTTATTATGAGTTTCTTGTAATGTTATTTGGGTTGACCAACGCCCCAGCATTGTATTTATTGATGACAATCTGGTGTATTCCTGAAGTCGGGAGGATCATGAGGAGCACTTGAGAACTGTGCTTCATACTTTGAGAGAAAAGAAGTTATATGCAAAATTTTCAAAGTGTGAATTTTGGCTTGATTCAGTAGGATTTTTGGGTCATATAGTTTCATGCGAAGGGATCAAGGTGGATCCGAAGAAGATTGAAACAATGCAGAGTTGGTCTAGACCGTCCTCAGCTACGGAGATCCTGAGTTTCCTTGGTTTTGGCATGGTATTATCACTGATTTGTAGAGGGTTTTTCTCCTATTGTTGCACCTATGACCAAATTGACCCAAGAAGGGTGCTCCATTCAGGTGGACTAAGGAATGTGATGAGAGCTTTCAAAAGCTCAAGACAACTTTGACTACAGCCCCAGTATTGGTGTTGCCTACAGGTTCAGGGTATTATACTGTGTATTGTGATGTGTCGCTTGTTGGTCTCGGCACAGTGTTGATGCAAGATGGTAGGGTGATTGCCTATGCATCCAGACAGTTAAAGGTACATGAGAAGAATTATCTGGTACACGACCTTGAGTTAGCAGCAATTATTCATGCATTGAAGATTTGGGGGCATTATTTGTACGGTGTCCACTGTGAGGTCTACACCAATCACCGAAGTCTACAACATCTGTTTAAATAGAAGGATCTTAACTTGCGGCAGCGGAGGTGGTTGGAGTTGTTAAGGATTATGATATCACCATTCTCTTTCACCCCGGGAAGGCCAATGTAGTGGCCGATGCCTTGAGCCGTAAGGCGAGGAGTTTGGGCAGCTTAGCATATTTACCGGTAGCGGAGAAGCCATTAGCCTTTGATGTTCAGGCCTTGGCCAACCAGTTTGTTAGATTGGATATTTTCAAGCCGAGCCGAGCTTTGGCTTGTGTGGTTTCTCAGTCTTCTCTTTATGATTGTATCAGAGAACGTCAGTATGATGACCCTCATCTGCTTGTCCTTAAGGACACAGATCAACACAGTAATGCCAAGGAAGTCACTATTGGAGATGACGGCGTATTACGGATGTAGGGAAGGCTATGTTTACCCAATGTAGATGGCTTGCGTGAGTTGATTTTCCAGGAGGCTCACAGTTCGCGGTACTCCATTCATCTGGTGCTACAAAGTTGTATCAGGACTTGAGACAGCACTATTGGTAGAGGCGGATGAAGAAAGACATAGTGTAGTATGTAGCTCGGTGCCTAAATTGTCAACAGGTGAAGTATGAGCATCAGCGATCGGGTGGAATGGGAGCGGATCACTATGGACTTTTTTGTTGGGCTCCCACGGACTCAGAGGAAGTTCTATGCAGTTTGGGATTGTGGATAGATTGTGCAAGTCAGATCATTTCATTTCAGTGCTTACTACTTACTCTTCGGAGTAGCTGGCTCAAGTTTATATTTGTGAGATTGTCAGGCTTCATGGCATACCGGTATCTATCATCTCTGACCGGGCAGTTTACATCACATTTCTGGAGAGCCGTACAACGAGAGTTTGGGGTCTGCTTGGGATCAGTTCTTGGAGGATATGCTTCCAGCGTGTGTGATAGATTTTGGGGTCGCTTGGGATTAGTTCTTGCCACTTGCGGAGTTTTTCTACAACAACAATTATCAGGCGAGCATTCAGATGGCCCCATATGAGGCTTTGTATGGTAGACGGTTCCAGTCCTCAGTGGGTTGGTTTGAGTCGGGTGAGGCTAGACTATTGGGTACAAATCTGGTTCAGGATGCTTTTTAAAAGGTTAAGTTGATTCAGGATCAACTCCGTACAGCCCGATCTAGACAGAAGTATCACGGCGATCCGTCGCATGTGTTAGACTTGAGCTCAGTCCAGTTGGATAAGGATCTATCTTATGTCGAGGAGCCGGTGGCCATTTTGGACAGACAGGTTAGAAAGATAAGATCGAAGAGCATTGCTTCAGTAAAAGTATAGTGGAGGGGTCATCCGGTCGAGGAGGCAACTTGGGATACCGAGCATGATGTGCGCAACTATTATCCTCATCTTTTCACCACTCCAGGTATAATTCTAAACTTGTTCGAGGACCAACATTTGTTTAAGAGGGGGAGGATGTAACGACCCGACCAGTCATTTTGAGAGTTGTAGCCCCATTCCCCCAATTACTGCTCATTCTGTACTTTATAGTTGTATTGTGACTTGCCGGGGTAGTCAGCTCGAGTTCGGAGAGCTTTCGGAATGAAGTGAGACACTTAGTCTCAAGGTTGATAACTTAAGTTGAAAAGGTTGAGCGGATGTCGACTTATGTGAAAACGACCCCGGAATAGAGTTTTGATGATTACAATAGCTCTATATGGTGATTTTGGACTTAGGAGCGTGTCCGGAAAATTATTTGGAAGTCCGTAGCTAAATTAGACTTGCAATGGCTAAAATAGAAACTTAAGTTTGGAAATTTGATCGGGGAGTTGACTTTTTGATATCGGGGTTGGAATCCGATTCTGGACATTTGAATAGGTATGTTATATCATTTATGACTCATGTGCAAATTTTGAGGTCAATCGGACTTGATTTGATAGATTTTGGTATCGAATGTAGAAGTTGGAAATTCTTATGTTCCTTAAGCTTAAATTGGGGTATGATTCATGGTTTTAGCATTGGTGGATGTGATTTGAGGTTTTGACTAAGTTCGTACAATGTTTTAGGACTGGTTGGTGTATTTGGTTGAGGTCCCGGGGGCCTCGGGTGACTTTCGGATGGTTAACTAATCAAATTTGGACTTAGAGCAAAGCTGGAGTTTTCTGCCTTCTAGTGCAATCGCGCCTGCGGAACTATTCACGCAGGTACGCTTATGTGGGGGAAATTCCCCTTAGGATTGGTATTGATATAAAAACGTTGATGTGTTGAAAGTTGTGTACACGAGGTGACGAGTGTGTACACGGGCTAAATGTGGAAGATTGTGTCTTTAAATTGTGTAGAGAATTGTTGCATATTAATAAAATTATTTTATTTTATTATATTCCTCATCATTGATCTATTTTTATATTTTTGAAATTTGCCCGACCTATTCCTGCTAAGTGTTTTACTCGTTTTGTTGAAACTTTGTTCCTTTTGTTCCGTGCATTATTTGAAGGTTGTATTTCTTAATTTAAATATTATTAAAAATGAAGTATTTTACATTTAAAAATTTGATGTTAAGTCAAGATGTTAAATTTGTGAAATATTATTTTTGCTGAATATTTTGTCAACAGGTGACCCAGAAGGGTGCTCCGTTCAGGTGGACCGAGGAATGTGATGAGAGCTTTCAAAAGCTTAAGACAGCTTTGACTACATCCCCTGTATTGGTGTTGCCCACATGTTCAGGGTCTTATACTGTGTATTGTGATGCATCGCTTGTTGGTCTCGGCACAGTGTTGATGCAAGACGGTAGGGTGATTGCCTATGCGTCCAGAAAGTTAAAGGTACATGAGAATAATTATCTGGTACACGACCATGAGTTAGCAGCTATTGTTCATGCCTTGAAGATTTTGCAGCATTATTTGTACGGTGTCCATTGTGAGGTCTACACCGATCACCGGAGTCTACAACATCTGTTTAAAAAGAAGGATCTTAACTTGCGATAGCGTAGGTGGTTGGAGTTTCTTAAGGATTATGATATCACCATTCTCTATCACCCCAGGAAGGCCAATGTAGTGGCCGATGCCTTGAGTCGTAAGGCGGAGAGTTTGGGCAGCTTAGCATATTTACCGGTAGCGGAGAGGCCATTAGCCTTGGATGTTCAGGCCTTGGCCAATCAGTTTGTTAGACTGGATATTTTTGAGCCGAGCCTAGTTTTGGCTTGTGTGGTTTCTCAGTCTTCTCTTTATGATCGTATAAGAGAACCTCAGTATGATGACCCTCATCTGCTTGTCCTTAAGGATACAGATCAACACGGTGATGCCAAGGAAGTCACTATTGGAGATGACGGTGTATTACGGATGCAGGGCAGGCTATGTGTACCCAATATAGATGGCTTGCGTGAGTTGATTCTCTATGAGGCTCACAGTTCGCGGTACTCCATTCATCCGGGTGCTACAAAGATATATCAGGACTTGAGACAACACTATTGGTGGAGGCGGATGAAGAAAGACATAGTGGAGTATGTAGCTCGGTGCCTAAATTGTCAACAGGTGAAGCATGAGCATCAGAGACCGGGTGGATTGCTTCAAAAGTTAGAGATTCCTGAATGGAAATGGGAGCGGATCACTATGGATTTCATTGTTGGGCTCCCATGGACTCAGAGGAAGTTCGATGTAGTTTGGGTGATTGTGGATAGATTGACCAAGTCAGCTCATTTCATTCTGGTGGTTACTACTTACTCTTCGGAGCAACTGGCTCAGGTTTATATTCGTGAGATTGTCAGGCTTCATGGCATACAGGTATCTATCATTTCTGACCGGGTTACGCAGTTTACATCATGGTTCTGGAGAGCCGTACAGCAAGAGTTAGGTACTTGTGTGGAGTTGAGTATAACATTTCACCCTCAAACAGACGGATAGTCCGAGCGAACTATTCAGATATTGGAGGATGTGCTTCGTGCGTGTGTGATAGATTTTGGGGGTGCTTGGGATTAGTTATTGCCACTTGCGGAGTTTGCCTACAACAAATGTTATCGGGCAAGCATTCAGATGGCCCCGTATGAGGCTTTGTATGGTAGACGGTGCCGATCCCCAGTAGGTTGGTTTGAGCTGGGCGGGGCTAGACTATTGGGTACAAACGTGGTTCAGGATGCTTTGGAAAGGTTAAGTTGATTCAGGATTGACTCCGTACAGCCCAATCTAGACAGAAGATTTATGTGGATCGGAAGGTTCGTGATGTTGCATTCATGGTTGGTGAGTGGGTCTTGCTCCGGGTTTCGCCTATGAAGGGTGTCATGAGATTCAGAAAGAAGGGCAAGTTGAGCCCGAGGTATATCAGACCTTTTGCGATTCTTGAGAGGGTTGGAGAAGTGGCTTACAGACTTGCACTACCACCTAGTCTCTCTGCAGTTCATCCGGTGTTCCATGTTTCCATGCTCCGGAAGTATCACGGTGATCCGTCGCATGTGTTAGACATGAGCTCAGTCCAGTTGGATAATTATCTATCTTATGTTGAGGAGCCAGTGGCCATTTTGGACAGACATGTTAGAAAGCTAAGATCGAAGAGCATTGCTTAAGTAAAAGTACAGTGGAGGGGTTATCCGGACGAGGAGGCAACTTGGGAGACCGAGCATGATATGCGCAACTGTTATCCTCATATTTTCACCACTCCAGGTATAATTTTAAACCCGTTCGAGGACGAACGTTTATTTAAGAGGTAGAGGATGTAACGACCCGACCAGTCGTTTTGAGAGTTGTAGCCCCATTCCCCTATTTACTGCTCATTCTGTACTTTATAGCTGTATTGGGTCCGGAGAGATTTCGGAATGAATTGAGACACTTAGTTTCAAGGTTGAAAACTTAAGTTAAAAAGGTTGACCAGATGTCGACTTATGTGAAAACGGCCCCGGAATAGAGTTTTGATGATTCCAATAGCTCCGTATGGTGATTTTGGACTTAGGAGCATTGACGGAAAATTATTTGGAAGTCCGTAGTTAAAATAGACTTGAAATGGCTAAAATAGAAACTTAAGTTTGGAACTTTGACCAGGGAGTTGACTTTTTGATATCAGGGTCGGAATCTGATTCAGGAACTTTGAATAGGTCCTTTATGTCATTTATGACTTGTGTGCAAATTTTGAGGTCAATCGGACTTGATTTGATAGGTTTCGGCATCGAATGTAGAAGTTGGAAATTCTTAAGTTTCTTAAGCTTGAATTGGGGTATAATTCGTGGTTTCAGCCGTTGCTTGATGTGATTTAAGATTTTGACTAAGTTCGTACGATGTTTTAGAACTGGTTAGTGTATTTGGTTGAGGTCCCGGGGGCCTTGGGTGACTTTCGGATGGTTAACGGATAAAATTTGGACTTAGAGCAAAGCTGGAGTTTTCTGCCTTCTGGTGCAATCGCACCTGCGGAACTATTCACGCAGGTACGCTGCCGTAGGTGCGGCTGGCAAGGCGCAAAAGTGGAAAGAGGCTTGGCATGGGGCTAGGTCACAGGTGCGTGAAGATTTCTGCATCGGCGACCCCACAGGTGTGAGCCATGCTCTGCAGATGCGGAGTGAAAGGGTGCAACTGGAGACCGCAGAAGCGGCTTCGACGACCGCAGAAGTGAGGCCGCAGAAGCAGACCTCTTGTCCGCAGAAGCGAACGAAACTGAAGAAGCGGGCGGTACCTCGCATCTGCAAGACCGTAGAAGCGGTTAAGTTTCCGCAGAAGCGGAGCCTCTGGGAGTGTACAAAATCAGAGGGGTTCCGAGCTTTTGCCATTTTTGGACATTTCCAACACGGTTTGGGAGATTGTTCAGAGAGAAATTCACGGAAAAACTTGAGCTAAGTCACTTGTGACCATTGTTAGTCAATAATATTGGATTATCATTGAGTATTTGGACTAGATTACATGTTTTTGAGGTGAAATTAGAGGATTTGGGCCTAGGGATTTCAAAATAAGAATTTGAGGTTTGGAGGTCGAGTTGATGTCGAAATTTGGTAAAACTTATATGGTTGGACTCGTGGTTGAATGAGCGTTCATATTTTGTAACTTTTGTCGGGTTTCGAGATGTGGGCCCCACGTGCAAATTTTGGGTTAAATTTCTGATTTTGTTAGAAAATTTGTATTTTCATATGGAAATTATTCCTATAATTTGTATTGATTGAATCGAATTAATTATTACTAGATTCGAGCTGATCGGAGTCGGAAAATCGAGAAAAAGGCATACTACTTGACTGATTGAGCGTGGTTTGAGGTAAGTGACTTGTCTAACCTTGTGTGGGGGAAATTCCCCTTAGGATTGGTATTGAAATGAAAACGTTGATGTGTTGAAAGTCATGTACATGAGGTGACGAGTGTGTACATGGGCTAAATGTGGAAGATTATATCTTTAAATTGTGTAGAGCATTGTTTCATATTAATTAAATTATTTTATTCTGTTATATTCATTATCAATGATCTATTTTTATATTTTTGAAATTTGCCTGACCTATTCCTACTAAGTGTTTTACCTGTTTAGTTGAAACTATGTTCCTTTTGTTCCGTGCATTATTTGAAGGTTGAATTTCTTAATTTAAATATTATTAAAAATGAAGTATTTTACATTTAAAAATTTGATGTTAAGTCAAGATATTAAATTTGGGAAATATTATTTTTGCTGAATATTTTGTGAATATTCATGTACGCGAGGTGACTAGTACGTACTTGGTTTATATGTGCAAATTATATCGGTTGAAATTCGTAGACGCCATTATGTATTAAATTAGAAAATTATTGGAATTTAGTAAACCCTTGAATTGTCATGCCTCATTCCTTGTTTGTCAAATTCGTATTTTATATGATAATTTGGATTTATTGTCACTTTGATTTTTATGTGAATTTCATGTGCTTGTTGATTTGACATTTTTCTTGGAATTAAATTCATTATGGAATCCTTATCTACAAATAATTGTTAAATAAGTTTAAAATGAGGCATTGATTTATATTTATAAAAATCTGGAATAAAGAAGGCGTTGTCCTATGCTGAGTTACTTTTTCATCTCTGTTATTGTTTTAAGGTTTTATATACGTTGTGTGGAGCTTTAGGCTATTTGTTGAGGAATTTATTTATTTTACTATATCTTTGGAATTGGTTGTGGTCATTGGGCAAATTCTGATATGAATTTATTGTGTTGTGTTGTCGTGATAACATTCCGTGTAAATTGTTATGTGATTTGAGTTATTATTATGAGGATATAAGGGTGAAATTTCACTGTTGATATTATGTGGGAATAAGGGTGGCATTTCACTGTGGTTATGTGTGATGGGATATTATCTGGGCGGAGTGATAAAGGTGGCTATTATACGGAGCGATAAGGGCGGCTATAGGAGCGATAAAGTTGGCTATAGGAGCGATAAGGGTGGCTATTGATATTGTCAGGGTGGAGGGATAAGGGAGGCTATTATATGAGTGATAAGGGTGGCTATAGAAGAGATTTCACGACCCAATTTCACTTATAGGTCCTGATGGCGCCCAACATCACTGCTAGGCAAGCCAACTAGTGATTTAAACATATATTCATTTCTTTAAAAATTATTCGAGTAATAAAACTCTACGTACTTAAAAAAAAGTTAAGAAAATATGAAAGATCTGATAAATTAAAACCCAAGAAAATAATTAAATCCAAAATTGTACTAGTGTGTGTGCCAAGACCTGGTGTCACAAGTGTATGAGTATCTAGTAGATTATACAAAAATTCTAAATACTGTCTGAAATAAAATAGACAGAATACAAATACAAGAAAAGGCACTAGTTGCTGCAGAACGACTCAGAAATGTAGCTCACCACTAAGCCTCTGGATAACGTGGGTGCGCGCTGGTAGGTCCTCCTATAGCACATGTCACAGGTCCTGCACAAAAAGTGCAGCAAGCGTAGCATGAGTACATCAACAACGTGTACCCAATAACTATCAAGTCTAATCTCGAAAAAGTATTAACGAGAGGTCGACTTTGACGCTCACTATAGGTCAATAATATTAAAATAGAATATTTAAATAAACAAAATTTATGTAAACAACAATAATTTTCTTAACAAGCAGAAATAATTAATTCCAATTTATCAATTAGCTTTACAAACTGTAATATATGTCAAAGTGTCGTGTAATTATTATTATTAAGCACGATTTCTGCCGAGGTCGTACGACCCGATCTAGAGTATCGTGTACACTGCCAAGGGACATGCGGCACGATCCATAGATGCATTTATAGTGCCGAGGTATTTTTCCTGCTCCACAAGAAAGGAGGACATTTTCTTATGAACCTCCGGAATGAGAAGTCATTATTATAAGGCTAACATATAAGGATGTACAATTTCTATTAACAGTCAAATAATGTAACGACCTGACCGGTCGTTTTACTTTTTAGAACCCCGTTCCCCTAAATAAGACTTCTCATACATGCTTTTACTGTTTTATGACTTGCGGGGATGGTTAGTTCAGGATTTGGAAGGGTTCAGATTGAAATCGGAACACTTGGTTTCTTAAGGTTGGCTTAAAAGGCAAAGTTTGCCTTCGGTCAATATTTTTGAGCAATCGACCTCGGAATAGGGATTTGAAGGTTCCAATAGGTTTGTATGATGATTTCGGACTTGGGCGTATGATCGGATCGGGTTTTGGATGACCCGGGAGCGTTTCGGCGCCTAATAGTGAAAGTTGGTTCTTTGAGGTTTTAAAAGATTTTTAAATTTGGTTTGGAGCGGGTTTTGCTGATATCGAGGTCCAACAAAATTCCGAGATCGAGAATAGTTCTGTAATGTCATTTAAGACTTGCACGTAAAATTTGGTGTCATTTCGAGTAGTTTAAGTACGTTTTGGCGCATTGGAAGTAAATTGAAGAACTTGAAGTTCTTAAATTTTATTCAATTGGTTTTGGGGTGCGATTCTTAGTTTTAATATTGTTTCGGGCGTTCTGAGAGTTCGAGCGAGTCCGTTTTATGATTCCAAACTTGTTGGTAAGTTCGGGCGGGGCCCCGAGTGTCAATCGGATAAAGCTCGGACCAAGATGAGAATTTGGAGCAACAGCTGATGCACCAGATTTGTCGAAACCGCACCTACGCTTGGTCAGCCGCAGGTGCGAGCTTGCAGGTGCGGGCCAAGCCTCACAGAAGTAGCCAAAGAAGGGCAGCCCAGGTTCTGCAGATGCGACCCATCCTCCACAGAAGCGGGATCGCAAAAGTGGGTACCCATCCGCAGAAGCGATCCCAGCCGGCCCAGTGAATTTCGCAAAAGCGGACCCTTGTCCGTAGAAGCGAGGGCGCAGGTGCGGCCCTATGACCGCAGGTGTGGAAACCACTGGAGGCAGTGAGCCTCATTTATTACGGGTTAGGGCCATTTTTATCATATTTGCTTCCACTCTTGGGCAATTTGAGAGCTTCTAAGGAGGGGATTTTGACCTAGCTTTGTGAGGTAAGTAATTTCCTTTGAATATGAGTTTAGTACATATATTATGGGTAGATTTCCACATGAAAATTTGGTAGAAATCATGGGTTGAGATGAAAAACCTAGGGTTTAATAAAAATGAGAGTTTACCACGAAAATGATTATGAAACTTAGTGAAAATCATATATTATGTTCCTAAGGTTATGGGTAACAACTTTATTCAAACATTTTCGGAATCTGGACGTGTGGGCCTGGGGGTGAATTTTAGGAATCTTGCAATTTTGGTTGGGTAATCACTTCAATAGTGGAGATATGAACTTTTGAGCATAGATTGATCGATTTATATAATGTTTGGCTAGTTTCGAGTCGTTTGGCATCAAATTTGTAGGTTTGAGCGCATTCTTGAATTGGGAAGTAAGCTTTGAAATGAGGTAAGTCTCTTTTCTAACCTTATAAGAGGCAACTTACCCCATAGGTGAATTTAATTAATATGTGTTGTTATTTATAGGGGCTACGTACGCACGAAGTGATGAGAGTCGGTACGTAGCTACTATTCCTGTTTATGTCCGGGTAGTTTTAGGTTTACACCATGTTGTGGACACCGTTATTCGATTATATTTGTTAACTGTATCAAATGGAACTGAGTTGAGGATTTTTTTAAGGATTTAAAAGCTTCAAGTCGAATTTTCATTATTTTGAAAAGAATCAAGAATGGGTTATGATTTACTAATAAATTTATATTTGACTGCGTCGCATGTATGATCCGCGAGCGGGGTAATAGATGCATCTATGGTTCACGTCGTTCCACCCTCGGCAGTGCAATGTTTATATTTATGTTGGATCGGGCCAAACGTCCTTGGTGGTATTCGTGTGTGATAATAGAACTGGAAGTTCCTTTCATAATCGATATAGATTCATTGTTTGTGTGATCATATATTTTAAAGGAAGGAAGTGATTCAAGCTCTTAAATATTTCTGAAGACTTGTTCAGTTATTTCTTGTTCTGAGTCTTATTGTTATATATCATGCTTAATTAGAATTTCATATTATCATGTTATTGGCCCTAGTAAGTGTCGGAGTCGACCCCTCGTCAGTACTTCTTCAAGGTTAGACTAGATACTTACTGGATACATATTATTTATGTACTCATGCTACACTTCTGTACTTAATTATATGGGATCTGAGGCAGGTGCATCTGGTTACCAGTCTGGTGCACAAATTTGATCCCCATCTCGAGACTTCACGGTGAGCTGCCTTCTGAGCCGTTCTGCAGTAGTTAGAGTCTCCCTTTCATTTCAGACAGTAGGCTAGTGTTCTTTTGTATATTCTACTAGATTGCCCACATACTTATGACGCCATGTCTTGGCACACACACTAGTATACTTATGATTTTGGATTTGTTTACATGATTATGATTTGTACTCGTTTGCTTCCATTTAAGTATGTTACCTTTGCAAATTTCTAAATCTTTTAAACAAATAAGGAAATGTTATCCACTTAGTAATTTATTTAAACGGGAAACCATTAGTTTGATTAGTGTTGGATTGCCTAACAATAATGTTGGGCGTCATCGCGGCCTAAGATGGAATTGGGTTGTGACAACATGGTATCAGAGCGCTAGGTTCATGTAGGTCTCACAAGTTATGGGTAGACCTAGTAGAGTCTTGTGGATCGGTGCGGAGACGTCCGTACTTATCTTCGAGAGGCTATGGCGTGTTAGGAAACTACTCTTTATTCATCTCCTATCGTGTAGTTGGTGGTATACTAAAACCCTTTCTCTCATTTTCTCACAGCTGATGAGGACGCGTACGGTGGACATTCCAGACTCGGGAAGAGTAGCTCCCCCCGTTGCTAGAGGCAGAGGCCGGGGGAGGACACCGGCCCGAGGTAGGGGATGAGGGCATCCCAGAGCTGCCCCGGTAGCACCACCAGCGGATCTAGTAGAGGATCCCATCATTGAGGAGTAGGGCGAGGTGTCCGCCACAGAGCCAGCCCCGGTAGATTTCATCTTAGCACTGGGTTTTCAGGAGGTCATGGGTCGTATGATGCAATTCATGGACACTATGACTCAAGCTGGTTTATTTCCAGCAGACCCAACCACATCTCAGGTAGGAGGGGGAGCACAGACCCCAACTGCCCAGTCTCCGGGGCATGCAACTGCAGTATATCAGACTCCGGGTACACTACCCGTGGGCGGAGCTCAGCCAGTTGCAGCGGTTGCACCTGAGCCTAGACCAGTTACGGACGGTGATTCACATATGCTATTGGATAGATGGACTAGGCTACACCCTCCTATCTTCGGGGGCGAGCAACATGAGGATCCCCAGGACTTCATTGACCGGTGCAGGGATAGACTGCACAACATGAGGATATTGGAGTCCCATGGGGTAGATCTTAGTACTTTTTAGCTGGAGGGAAGGCCCGTAGATGGTTGCAGTCTTATCTTCTTGGCAGACCAGTAGGTTCTCCTCCCATGACTTGGGACCAGTTTACATAGCTTTTATGGTATAGGTATATTCCACCCTCTCAGAGGGAAAAGTTGCGGGGTCAGTTCGAGCAGCTCGAGTAGGGTCAGATGTCAGTGACCGATTATGAGGCAAGATTTTATGAGTTGTCTTTCCATGCACTTATGATACTTCCTACCGACACACTCTTTTTGGACTCTTGAGCTAGATCCTCAAACAGACCCCATATAAAATCTAAAAAGACGGACTACTTCATAATCTATTCCTACACAACTCGATAACTATTGAGTATCTAGTGATCTAGACCATTTATATTTTTTTTAAACGATACAGCCGGTCATTTTGAGTTTTAGCGTTTCATTAGGTGGTTTGAGACTTTGAGTAGCTTTATATGATATATTATGACTTGAGTGTATGGTCGATTTTGGTTTTTGAGTGGTTGGGGTTGATTTGGAAGAATGATTGCAGCACCAGTCGTCTGACCTCCCAGAGGTGGGGGACAGGCGGGTAGGGGCTGTTCTAGAGGTAGAGGCCGGGTAGGGGGAGGTCAGCCAACTATTGTTCAGTCAGGTGGAGTCCATCCAGCCGACGCTCTAGCTAGATTCTATGCCTTTCCGGCCAGACCAGATGCAGTGGCCTTAGATGCCATGATCTCAGGTATTATTTTTGTCTGCGGTAGGGATGCTTCGGTGTTATTTGTTCCAGGATCTACCTATTCATATGTATCATCTCTGTTTACTCATTTCCTGGATATTCCTCGCGAGTCCTTGGGTACTCTTGTTTATGTGTCCACTCCTGTGGGCGATTCTGTGGTTATGGATCGGATCTATCGGTCCTGTGTGGTCACATTTTGTGGTTACAAGACTAGAGCGGACCTTCTATTACTTGATATGACCAACTTTGAGGTCATCCTGGGAATGGACTGGTTATCCCCATATCATGCCATCCTTGATTACCATGCCAAGACTGTTATATTAGCAATGCCAGAGTTGCCTAGATTGGAGTGGAAGGGTTCGTCTGTCAGTACATCTAGTCGGGTTATCTCTTTTCTGAAGGCTCGACATATGGTCGAGAAGGGTTGTTTGGCTTATCTAGCCTATGTTCGGGATACCATCGCAGAGCCTCCGATGATTGATTCAGTGCCAATAGTCCAGGAGTTTGCCGATGTGTTTCCTTCTGACCTTCCAGGCATGCCACCAGGTCATGATATTGATTTCTGTATTGACTTGGCTCCAAGAACTCAGCCTATATCCATCCTACTGTATCGTATGGCTCCGAAAGAATTGAAGTAGTTGAAGGAACATCTTGAGGAGTTGCTAGCGAAGGGATTCGTCAGGCCGGGTGTATCACCTTGGGGTGCACCAGTATTATTTGTGAAGAAGAAGGATGGGACTATGCGGATTTGCATTGATTACCGCTAGTTGAACAAAGTCACTATTAAGAACATGTACCCGTTGCCGCGTATTGATGATCTGTTTGACCAGTTGCAGGGTGCTAGGGTGTTTTCTAAGATTGACTTGAGATCGGGATACCATCAATTGAAGATTTGGGACTCAGATGTTCCGAAGACTGCCTTCCATACTAGATATGGCCATTATGAGTTTCTAGTGATGTCATTCGGCCTGACTAATGCCTCAACGACATTTATGGATTTGATGAACAGGGTGTTCAAGCCTTATATCGATTTCTTTGTTACTGTCTTCATTGATGACATCTTGATTTACTCACGTAGCATGGAGGAGCATGAGCATCATTTGAGAGTGGTGTTTCAGACCTTGAGGGAACAGAAGTTATATGCTAAGTTCTCCAAATGTGAGTTTTGGTTAGATTTTGTGGCATTCTTGGGGCATGTGGTATCAGGCAAGGGTATTAAAATGGATCCCAAGAAGATTGAGGCGGTTCAGAGTTCTCCTCGTCCTACTTCGGCGACTAAGATCAGGAGTTTCTTGGGGCTAGCAGGTTATTATCGCCGATTTATGGAGGGCTTCTCATCTATTGCAACACCTTTGACTAGATTGACCCAGAAGGGTGCTCCATTCCGTTTGACCGATGATTGAGAGGCGAGCTTTCAGAAGCTCAAGACGGACTTGACTACAACACCAGTTCTAGTGTTGCCTTCTGGTTCGGGTATGTATACTGTGTTTTGCGATGCTTCACGCATTGGCCTGGGTTGTGTATTGATGCAGGAGGGGCGAGTTATTGCATATGATTCACGTTAGCTGAAGCCCCATGAGAAGAATTATCCTGTGCACGACTTGGAGTTGGCCACAATTGTTCATGATCTTAAGATCTGGAAGCATTATCTATATGGGGTGCCTTGTGAGGTTACACTGATCACCGCAGTTTGCAACACTTGTTCAAGCAAAGGGATCTCAATTTGAGGTAGCACATATGGCTTGAGTTACTAAAGGACTATGACATCACTATTCTTTATCATCCGGGCAAGGCGAATATAGTCGCGGATGTCTTGAGCAGGAAGGCAGAGAGCATGGGTAGCTTGGCATTCATTTCAGCAGAGGAGAGGCCACTAGCTTTGGACATTAAATCCTTGGCTAACAGACTTGTAAGGTTGGATATTTCATAGCCCAGCCGAGTTTTTGCATGTGTTGTTGCCCAATCTTCACTATTGGAGCAGATCAAGGCTCGACAGTTTGATGATCTGCACTTGGCAGTTCTAAGGGAGACGGTACTACAGGGTGTTTCCAAGGAGGTTTCTATTGGCAAGGATTGTGTCCTGCGACTCGAGGGTCGTCTATGTGTTCCTAATGTCGATGGCTTGAGGGAGAGGATCCTAGAAAAGGCACAAAGTTCTCGATATTCCACTCATCCAGGTGCTACGAAGATGTATCGGGACCTGAGACAGCATTATTGGTTGCGGCGGATGAAGAAAGACATAGTTGAGTATGTAGCTAGGTGCCTAAATTGCCAGCAGGTTAAGTATGAGCATTAGAGGCCAGGTGGCTTACTCGAGCAGATGACTATACTAGAGTAGAAATGGGAACGCATTACTATGGACTTCGTAGTTGGGTTGTCGCGGACCTTGCGAAAGTTCGATGCAGTTTGGGTCATTGTTGGCAAGTTGACCAAGTCAGCACACTTCATTCCAGTTGCAACTACTGATACTTCAGAGAGGTTGGCCAGATTTATATTCGGGATATAGTTAGGTTGCACGGTGTGCCTGTTTCCATCATATCAGACAGAGGCCCTCAGTTCACTTCGCATTTCTGGAGAGCCGTACAGAGTGAGTTGGGGACCCGTGTAGAGCTCAGCACTACGTTTCATCCACAGACCGACGGGCAGTCAGAGTGGACAGTACAAATCTTGGAGGACATACTCAGAGCATGTGTGATTAACTTTGGGGGAAAGTGGGATTAGTTCTTACCTTTGGCCGAGTTTTCTTACAACAACAGTTATCAGTCCAGCATCGAGATGGCTCCATTTGAGGCTATATATGATCGGTGATGTCGTTCTCCTATCGGGTGGTTTGAGCCCGGCGAGGCTACGTTATATGGTACTGATTTGGTGAAGGATGCCTTGGAAAAGGTAAAGTTGATTCAGGAGTAACTTCGCATAGCACAGTCCAGACAGAAGCGTTACGCGGATCAGAAGGCGCGTGATGTATCATTTATGGTAGGCGAGAAGGTTCTCTTGAAAGTCTCGCCGATGATGTGCATTATGAGATTCGGGAAGAAGGGCAAGTTGAGCCCAAGGTTTATAGGCCCATTTGAGGTGTTGAGGCGGGTTGGAGAAGTTGCTTATGAGCTTACTTTACCTCCCAGCCTATCAGGGGTTCATCCGGTTTTTCACTTTTCTATGCTCTGGAGGTATCACGCCGACTTGTCACATGTGTTAGACTTCAGCACTATTCAGCTAGATGAGAGCTTGGGTTATGAGAAGGCGACTTGGGAGTCCGAGGAGGACACGTGGAGCAGATATCCACACTTATTCAGTACTTCAGGTATGATTCTAAACCCATTCGAGGACGAACGTTTGTTTAAGAGGTAGAGAATGTAATGACCCGACCGGTCGTTTTGCATTCTAGAACCCCGTTCCCCTAAATAAGACTTCCCGTACATGCTTTTACTGTTTTACGACTTGCGGGGATGGTTAATTCGGGATTTGGAAGGGTTCAGGTTGAAATTAGAACACTTGGTTCCTTAAGGTTGGCTTAAAAGGTCAAGTTTGACTTTGGTCAACATTTTTGAGTAAATGACCTCTGAATCAGGATTTGACGGTTCCAATAGGTTCGTATGATGATTTCGGACTTGGGCGTATGTTCGGATCGCGTTTTGGATGAACCGGGAGCGTTTCGGCGCCTAATAGTGAAAGTTGGTTCTTGGAGGTTTTAAAAGTTCTTTAAATTTGGTTTGGAGCGGGTTTTGGAGATATCGAGGTCCAAACGTAATTCTTAGATAGGGAATAGTTGTGTAATGTCATTTAAGACTTGAACGTAAAATTTGATGTTATTTCGAGTAATTTAAGTACGTTTCGGCGCATTGGAAGTAAATTGAAGAACTTGAAGTTCTTAAGTTTGATTCAATTGGTTTTGGGGTGCGATTCTTAGTTTTAATGTTGTTTCGGGCATTTCGAGAGTTCGAGCGAGTCTGTTTTATGAGTCCAAACTTTTTGGTATGTTCAAGCGGGGCCTCGGGGGCCCCGAGTGTCAATCGGATGAGGCTCGGACCAAGATGAGAATTTGGAGCAACAACTGATGCACCAGATCTGTAAAAACTGCACCTACGCTTCTTCAGCCACAGGTGCCAGCCAAGCCTCATAGTAGCGGCCAAAGGAGGGCAGCCCAGGTTCCGCAGATGCGACCCATCCTCCACAGAAGTGGGACCGCAGAAGTGGGTACCCGTCCGCAGAAGCGATCCCACCCGGCCCAGTGAATTCCGCAGAAGCGAGGGCGCATGTGCGGCCCTATGACCGCATGTGCTGAAACCGCTGGAGGTAGTGAGCCTCATTTATTACGGGTTAGGGCCATTTTTATCATATTTTCTTCCACTCTTAGGAGATTTGAGAGCTTCTAAGGAGGGGATTTCGACCTAGCTTTTTGAGGTAAGTAATTTCTTTTGAATATGAGTTTAGTACATATATTATGGGTAGATTTCCACATGCAAATTTGGTAGAAATCTTCGGTTGAGATAAAAAAACCAAGGGTTTAATAAAAATGAGATTTTACCACGAAAATGATTATGAAACTTAGTGAAAATCATATATTATGTTCCTAAGGTTATGGGTAACAACTTTCTTCAAATATTTCCGGGAATTCGGGCGTGTGGGCCCGGGGGTGAATTTTAGGAATGTTGCAATTTTGGTTGGGTAATCACTTTAATAGTGGAGATATGAACTTTTGAGCATAGATTCATCGATTTATATAATGTTTGGCTAGTTCCGAGTCGTTTGGCGTCAAATTTGTAGGTTTGAGCGCATTCTTCAATTGGGAAGTAAGCTTTGAGACGAGGTGAGTCTCTTTTCTAACCTTGTAAGAGGGAACTTACCCCATAGGTAAATTTAATTAATATGTGTTGTTATTTGTGGGGGCTATGTCCGCACGAAGAGATGAGAGTCCGTACGTAGCTACTATTCCTGTTTATGTCCGGGTAGTTTTAGGTTTACACCATGCTTGTGGACACCGTTATTCGATTATATTTGTTAACTGTATCAAATGGAACTGAGTTGAGGATTTTTTTAAGGATTTAAAAACTTCAAGTCGAATTGTCTTTATTTTGAAAAGAATCAAGAACGGGTTATGATTTATTGATAAATTTATATTTGACCGCGTCGCATGTATGATCCGCGACCGGGGTAATAGATGTATCTATGGTTCACACCGTTCGACCCTCGGCAGTGCAAAGTTTTATTTATGTTGGAACGGGCCGAACGTCCTCGGTGGTATTCGTGTGTGATAATAGAACTGGAAGTTCCTTTCATAATCGGTATAAATTCATTGTTTGTGTGATCATATGTTTTAAAGGAAGGAAGTGATTCAAGCTCTTAAATATTTCTGAAGACTTGTTCAGTTATTTCTTATTCTGAGTCTTATTGTTGTATATCATGCTTAATTAGAATTTCATATTATCATTTTATTGGACCTAGTAAGTGTCGGAGTCGACTCTTCGTCACTACTTCTTCGCGGTTCGACTAGATACTTACTGGGTACATGTTATTTATGTACTCACGCTACACTTCTGTACTTAATTGTACATGATCTGAGGCAGGTGCATCTGGTTACCAGTATGGTGCGCAGATTTGATCCCCATCTCAAGACTTCACGATGAGCTGCCTTCCGAGCCGTTGTGCAGCAGTTGGAGTCTCCCTTATGTCTTATTTGTTTCTGTCTATTTTATTTCAGACAGTAGGCTAGTGTTCTTTTGTATATTTTACTAGATTGTCCACATACTTGTGACACCAGGTCTTGGCACACACACTAGTAGACTTATGATTTTGGATTTGTTTACATGATTACGATTTGTACTCGTTTGCTTCCGTTTAATTATGTCACATTTGCAAATTTCTAAATCTTTTAAACAAATGAGGAAATGTTATCCACTTAGAAATTTATTTAAACGGGAAACCATTAGTTTGATCAGTATTGTCTTGCCTAACAATGGTGTTGGGCGCCACCGCAACCTAAGATGGAATTGGGTCGTGACAAATAATTTTTACAAAAATTCAAGTATACGTAACTTCAGCCTTTTACTATTTCTTCTAACAATTCACAATATATTCCCAGTAATTTAATTAAATAAAAGATGCAATTATCATAAGTAATTCATGATTTGAGTCCTAAACTACCCGAACATAGCATAATTAGTAGCTACGCATGGACTCTCGTCACCCTGTGCGTACGTAGCCCCCCGTATCCCCCACAATTAACAATAATTATTAATTAAAATCACCTATGAGGTAAATTCCCTCTTACAAGGTTAGACGAGAGACTTACCTTGTCTCAAGGTCCACTTCCCGATCAAAATGTCGTGTAAAAATCCCAATTCGGTGCCGAAAAATCCGAAACTATCCAAATGTTATATAAAATAATTAATACATGCTCAATAATTCGAAATTAGACTATTAAATTAATTACCCAACACAAAATAATAAAATTCCTAAAATTCACCCCCGGCCCACGTGCCCGGATTCTGAAAATGTTTGGAGGAAATCGTTACCCATAATCTCAAGAACTCAAATATACAATTTCCATCCAATTCCAGAACCATTTTCGTGGTTAAAATCTCATTTTTATAAAAATCTAGGTTTTTCATCTAAACCCTTGATTTCCAAAATTTACAGGTTATAATCTACCCATAATCTATGTATTTAACTCAAAGTCTGTAGAATTAACTTACCTTTAAGTTGCTAGTTGAAATCCCCTCTCAAAAAACTCCAAAATCGCCCAAGAATGGAAGAAATGCGGTTAAAAAAAGGTGAAATTCCATTTTTAAGACATTCTGTCCGGTACAGTGAACCCCTTCTTCGCAAATGCGGTCAGTGTCTCGCTTTCGCGAAGGCAAACTTTCATAGCCTTAAAATTACCCTTCGCGAACGCGACAGGGGTCTCGCAAACGCGAAGGCTTACTGGCCTTCCCTTCGCGAACGCGTGAGCTCCCTCGCGAACGCGTAGGGAAAATTCACGCCGATCTTAGTCCTCTTTTGCGAAAGCGTGTCGACCATCGCGAATGCGTAGGCCAAACCTCCCGGGCTTCGCGAACGCGTCACTATCCACGCGAACGCGAAGGGCAAATGCCCAGCTCCTATTTTTCCTTCTTCGCGAATGCGAGGGTCCTTCCGTGTTCGCGAAGAAGGAAACCAGAACTGGAATTTCTGGTTTTTCCAACTTAGCTCCGGGTGGTTCAAGACTCACTTGAGCCCCCCAGGATCCCCTCCAAATGCACCAACAAGTCTGTAATCATAACACGGACTTGCTCGAACTCTCGTAACATGTAAATCAACAACAAAACTAAGAATCGCACCCCAAAACCGAATTGGATAAAAATATGAACTTCAAGTTTCTAAATTCCTCCGAACGAGCCGAATCATACTTATACTACCCGAAATGACACCAAATTTTGCGTGCAAATCTTGAATCACCATACTGAACTATTCCCATGCTCGGAATTCCAAACAGACCTCAATTACTCCAAAACCTACTCCAAACCAAATTTAAAGAACCTTAAACCTTTAAATAGTTAATTTTCACTATTAAGCACCGAAACGCTCCCGGGTTGTCCAAAACCAGATTCGAACATATGCCCAAGTCCAAAATCATCATACGATCCTATTGGAACCGTCAAATCCCGATTCCGGGGTTATTTTCTCAAAATGTTGACCAAAGTCAAACTTAGCCTCCAAATTAAACAACTAAGTGTTCCGATTTCAACCCAAACACTTCCAAATCCTGAACGAACCATCCCCGCAAGTCATAAATTTATAAAAGCACATACGGGGAACTTTATTTAGGGGAACGGGGTTCTAAAAGTCAAAATGACCGGTTGAGTCATTAAATTTTCCACATCTTAAACAAACGTTTGTCCTCGAACGGGTTTAGAATTATACCTGGAGTGCTGAATAAGTGTGGATATATGCTCCGCATGTCCTCTTCGGCCTCCCAAGTCGCTTCTTCGACCGGTTGGCCCCTCCACTGGACTTTTACCGCAGTAATCTTCTTGGACCTCAACTGGCGAACCTGTTTATCAACAATGGCAACTGGTTTCTCTTCATAACCCAAGCTCTTATCTAGCTGAACTGTGCTGAAGTCTAACACATGTGATAGGTCGGCATGATACTTTCGGAGCATAGATACATGGAAAACCGGATAAACTCCTGGTATACTAGGAGGCAAAGAAAGCTCGTAAGCAACCTCCCCAACTCATCTCAACACCTCAAATGGGCCTATAAACCTTGGGCTCAACTTGCCCTTTTTCCCAAATCTCATGATTCCCTCTATCGGCGAAACCTTCAAGAGAACTTTTTCACCTACCATAAATGATAAATCACGCTTTTTCTGATCCGCATAACTCTTCTGTCTGGACTGTGCTGTACGAAGTCGCTCCTGAATTAACTTTACCTTTTCCAAGGCATCCTTCACCAGATCAGTACCGTATAACTTAGCCTCACCGGGCTCAAACCATCCGATGGGCGAACGACATCGCCGACCATATAAAGCCTCAAATGGAGCCATCTCGATGCTGGATTGGTAATTGTTGTTATAAGCAAACTCGGCCAAAGGCAAGAAATGATCCCACTGACCTCCAAAATCAATCACACATGCCCTGAGCATATCCTCCAAAATCTGAACTGTCCGCTCCGACTGCCTGTCGGTCTACGGATGAAAGGTTGTGTTGAGCTCTACACGGGTCCTCAACTCACTCTTTACTGCCCTCCAAAATTGTGAAGTAAACTGAGGGATTCTATCTGATATGATGGAAATTGGCACACCGTGCAACCGAACTATCTCGTGAATATAAATTTGGGCCAACCTCTCTAAAGTATACATAGTCACAACCGGAATGAAGTGAGCCGACTTGGTCAACCTGTCGACAATGACCCAAACTACATCGAACTTCCGCAAGGTTCGCGGCAACCCAACTACAAAGTCCATAGTAATGCGTTCCCATTTTCACTCCAGTATAGTCATCTACCGAAGTAGGCCACCTGGCCTTTGGTGCTAGCTACATCCTCAACTATATCCTTTTTCATTTGCCGCCACTAATAATGCTGCCTCAGGTCACGATACATCTTCGTAGCACCTGGATGAATAGAATACCGAGAACTGTGTGCCTTCTCTGGAATCGTTTTCCTCAGTCCATCCACATTAGGAACACATATACGATCCTGGAGTCAGAGAATACCATCCGTGCTAATAGTAACTTCCTCGGCACGACCCCTTAGTACCGTTTCTCGAAGAACCATTAAGTGTGGATCATCATACCGGTGAGCCTTGATCTGCTCAAATAGTGAAGACTGGGACACAACACATGAAAGAACTCGGGTGGGCTTTGAAATATCCATCCTCACAAGTCTGTTAGCCAAGGGCTGAATATCCAAAGCTAATGGCCTCTCCTCTGCTGAAATAAAAGCCAAGCTACCCATACTCTCTGCCTTTCTACTCAAGGCATCTGCAATTACATTTGCTTTTCCCGGATGATACAAGATAGTAATATCATAATCTTTTAGTAACTCAAGCCATATGCACTATCTCAAATTTAGGTCCCTCTGCTTGAACAAATGTTGTAAACTGCGATGATCTGTGTAAACTTCACAAGACACCCCATAAAGATAATGCCTCCAAATCTTAAGAGCGTGAACAATCGTAACTAACTCTAATTTATGTACTGGGTAATTCTTCTCGTGGGGCTTCAGATGACGTGAAGCATATGCAATAACTTGCCCCTCCTGTATCAATAAACAACCCAAACCAATGCGTCAAGCATCACAATACATTGGATACATCCTCGAACCGGAAGGCAACACTAACATTGGTGATGTAGTCAATGCTGTCTTGAGCTTCTGAAATCTAACCTCACAATCATCATACCATCGGAACGGAGCACCATTCTGGGTTAATTTGGTCAAAGATGTTGAAATAGATGAAAAGCCCTCCACGAACCGACGATAATAACCTGCTAAGCCTACGAAACTCCTGATCTCAGTCGCCGAAGTAGGAAGATGCCAATTCTGAACTGCCTCAATATTTTTGGGATCAACTTTAATGCCCTCGCCCGATACAATATTCCCCAAAAATGCTACAGAATCTAGCCAAAACTCACATTTGGAGAACATAGCATAAAGCTTTTGTTCCCGCAACGTCTGAAGCACCACTCTCATATGCTGCTCGTGCTCTTTCTTACTGCATGAGTAAATCAAAATGTCATCAATGAAGATAATGACAAACAAATCAATATATGGCCTGAATACCCTGATCATCAAATTCATAAACGCCGCTGGGTCATTAGTCGAATCAAAGGACATCACTAGAAATTCATAATGACCATATCTAGTCCGGAAAGCAGTCTTCGGAACATCCGAATCCCGAATCTTAAACTGATGGTACCCCGACCTCAAGTCGATCTTAGAGAACACCCTAGCACCCTGCAACTGGTCAAATAGATCATCAATACATGGTAACGGGTACTTGTTCTTAATAGTGACATTGTTAAATTGGCGATAATCAATACACATTCGCATCATTCCATCCTTCTTCTTCACGAATAATACCGGTGCACCCCAAGGCGATACACTCGGTCTGACAAACCCTTTGGCTAGTAACTCCTCAAGCTATTCTTTCAATTCCTTCAGTTCTTTCGGAGCCATGCGATACGGTGGGATAGATATAGGTTGGGTATCTTAAGCCAAGTCAATACAAAAATCAATATCACGATTTGGTAGCATGCCTGGAAGATCTGAAGGAAATACATCGGAGAACTCCCGAACTACAGGCACTGAATCAATAGTCGGAGTCTCTACAGTAGTATCCCGAACATAGGCTAGATAAGCCAAACAACCCTTCTCGACCATGTGTCGAGCTTTTAGAAAGGAAACAACCTAAATAGATGCGCTGATAGACGAACCCTTCCACTCCAACCTAGGAAATTCTTGCATCCAAAGTAATAGTCTTAGCATGGCAATTTAGGAAGGCATGATATGGGGATAGCCAGTCCATGACCAGGATGATCTCAAAGTCTGTCATATCAAGCAGTAGAAGATCTGCTCTAGTTTCATAACCACAAAAAGTAACAATGCAGGACCGATAGATCCGATCTATAACAATAGTATCGCCCATAAGAGTGGACACATAAACAGGAGTACTTAAGGACTCACGAGAAACACCCAGGAAATGAGCAAATAGAGATGACACATAAGAATACGTAGACCCTGGATAAAATAATACGGAGACATCTTTGCCGCAAACAGAAGTAATACATGTGATCACGACATCCGAGGCCTCTGCATCTGGTATGGCTGGAAAAGCATAGAACTGAGCTGGAGCACCAGCTGGCTGGCCTCCACCTCTAGGATGGCCCCTACCCACCTGCCCTCCACCTTTGGGTAGCCGGACGGCTGGTGGAGCAACTGGTGCGGTAATCATGGGCTGCTGACCCTGCTGCACTGGTCTACCCTGAAGCCTGGGGTAGAGTCTCCACATGTGACTGAAATTCCCGCACTCAAAACAACCTCTCGGTGCGATGGGGTGCTGACTGGAAGTCCTGCCTTGGTGACCTGAATACCCACTGGAAGAACCCTGAATAGCTGGTGGGCGATAAGAACTTTGTGGCATAGCACTGAAATAAGGTGGCACTGGGGCACCCCGAGGAGGTGGTGGTGAGGGATATGGGGGATTGCTGGACTGCCCTCTCCCGAACTGACCTGTACCCCCAGACGGAGCACCTCTGAACTCTACAGAATATCTAAATCGGTTATCCCTCACAACCTTCTCTCGGCTACGCTGACGCACACCCTTAATCCTTCGGGCTATCTCCACAACCAACTCATAAGAAGTCCCATCTCAATCTCTCGGGCCATAGTGGCCTGAATGCCAGTATGTAAACCCGCAACAAACCTCCATACTCTCTCTACATCAGTAGGGAGTATCATAAGTGCAGGCGAGATAACTCAGAGAACCTCGCCCCATAATCGGTCACTGACATCTGACCCTGCTGGAGCTGCTCAAACTACAATCGCAACCCTTCCCTATGGGAGGGTGGAATATACCTGTCCAGGAAAATATGGGTGAACCTCTCCCAAGTCATGGGAGGAAAATCTACTAGTCTGCCAAGAATATAAGACTACCACCATCTACGGGCCTTGCCCTCCAGCTGAAAGGTAGCAAAGTCTACCCCATGAGACTTCAATATCCTCATGTTCTGCAGTCTGTCCCTGCACCGATCAACGAAGTCCTGGGGATCCTCATGTCACTCACCCCAAAAGACAGGAGGATGTAGCCTGGTCCATCTATCTAATAACTTCTGCGGCTCGCCGGCCGCAATTGGTCTGGGCTCAGGTGTAGCTACTGCCACTAGTTGGGCTCCACCCACGGGTAGTGTACCCTGAGTCTGATATACAGCAGTTGCCTGCCCATGAGCCTGTGCGGTAGGGGTCTGTGCTCCCCCGCACGCCCGAGATATGGTTGGGTCTGCCGGAAATAAATCGGCCTGAGTCATAGTGTCCATGGACCGCAGCATACGACCCATGATCTCCTGGAATCTCGGTGCAGACGTGAAATCCACCGGAGCTGGCTCCGCTACGGGCACCTTGCCATGTTCCTCAATAATAAGATAGTCTGCTGGACCTACTGGTGGCATAACTGGAATGATTCTGGGACGTCCTCGTCCCCTACCATGGGTTGGAGCCCTCCCTCAGCCTCAGCCTCAGCCTCAGCCTCTGCCTCGGCGTCTAACAACTGGGGGAGTAGCTCCTTCCTGGTCTAGAGCCTCATTAGAGCGCGTTCTCACCATCTGTGAGAGAATAAGAGAAAGTTATTTAGTACTACATCAATTGCACGATGTGAGATGAAGAAAGGTAGTTTCCTAACACCCGATAGCCTCTCGAAGATAAGTACAGACGTCTCTGTACCGATCCGCAAGACTCTATTAGGCCTGCTCATAACTTGTGAGACCTACGTGAACCTAGTGCTCTGATACCATGTTGTCACGACCCAATTTCACCTATAGGTCATGATGGCGCCCAACATCATAGCTAGGCAAGCCAACTAGTGATTTTAACATATATTCATTTCTTTAAAAATTATCCGAGTAATAAAACTCTCCGTACTTAAAAAAAAGTTAAGAAAATATGAAAGAATTGATAAATTAAAACCCAATAAAATAATTAAATCCAAAATTCTACTAGTGTGTGTGTCAAGACCTGGTGTAATAAGTGTATGAGCATCTAGTAGATTATACAAAAATTCTAAATACTAGCTGAAATAAAATAGTCATAATACAGATACAAGAAGAGGCACTAGTTGCTGCAGAACGGCTCAGAAATGCAGCTCACCACTAAGCCTCTAGATAACGTGGGTGCACGCCGGTAGGTCCTCCTATAGCACCTGTCTCAGGTCCTGCACAAAAAGTACAGCAAGCGTAGCATGAGTACGTAAACAACGTGTACCCAATAAGTATCAAGTCTAATCTCGAAGAAGTAGTGACGAGAGGTCGACTTTGATGCTCACTATTGGTTAATAATATTAAAATAGAATATTTTAATAAACATGATTTATGTAAACAACCATAATTTCCTTAACAAGCAGAAATAATTAATTCCTTCAATTTCAATAAATTTCCAATTTATCAATTAGCTTTACAAGCTGCAATATATGTCAAAGTATCGTGTAATTATTATTATTAAGCACAATTTCTGCCGAGGTCGTACGACCTGATCCAGAGTGTTGTGTACACTGCCGAGGGACGTGCGGCACGATCCATAGATGCATCTATACTGCCAAGGCATTCGGCCCGCTCCACAAAAAAGGAGGACATTTTCTTATGAACCTCCGGAATGATAAGTCATTATTATAAGGCTAACATATAAAGATGTACAATTTCTATTAACAGTCAAATAATCTGTACAAAAATTCAAGTATACGTAACTTTAGTCTTTTACTATTTCTTCTAACAATTCACAATATAATCCCAGTAATTTAATTAAATAAAAGATGCAATTATAACAAGTAATTCATGATTTGAGTCCTAAACTACCCGAACATAGCATAATTAGTAGCTACGCACGGACTCTCATTACCTCGTGTGTACGTATCTCCCCCCCCCCCCCCCAAATTAACAATAACTATTAATTAAAATCATCTATGGGGTAAATTCTTTCTTACAAGGTTAGACAAGAGACTTACCTTGTCTCAAGGTCCACTTCCCAATCAAAATATCGTGTAAAAATCCCAATTTGGTGCCGAAAAATCCAAAACTATCCAAATGTTATATAAAATAATTAATACATGCTCAATAATTCAAAATTAGACTATTAAATTAATTATCCAACCCAAAATGGTAAAATTCCTAAAATTCACCCCAGGTCCACATGCCCGGATTCGGGAAATATTTGAAGGAAATCGTTGCCCATAATCTCAAGAACTCGAACATACAATTTCCATCCAATTCCATAACCATTTTTATGGTTAAAATCTCATTTTTATAAAAATCTAGGTTTTTTTTAATCTAAATCCTTGATTTCCAAAATTTATAGGTTATAATCTACCCATAATCTATGTATTTAACTAAAAGTGTGTAGAATTAACTTACCTTCAAGTTGCTAGTTGAAATCCCCTCTCAAAAAGCTCCAAAATCGCCCAAGAATGGAAGAAATGGGGTTAAAATGGTGAAATCCCATTTTTAAGACATTCTGTCTCGTACAGTGAACCCCTTCTTCGCGAACGCGGTTAGTACCTCGCATTTCGTGAAGGCAAAATTTCACAGCCTTAAAATTATCCTTTGCAAACGCGACAAGGGTCTCGCGAACACGAAGGCTTACTGGCTTGCCCTTCGCGAACGCGTGAGCTCCCTCGCGAACGCGTAGGGAAAATCCACCCCGGTCCCAGTCCTCTTTCGCGAACGCGTCGACCATCGCAAACTCGTAGGCCAAAACTCCCGAGCTTCTTGAATGCGTCACCATCCACGCAAACATGAAGGGAAAATATGAACTTCAAAATCAACAACGAAACTAAGAATCGTACCCCAAAATCGAATTGGATCAAAATATGAACTTCAAGTTTCTAAATTCCTCCGAACGCGCCGAATCATACTTATACTACCCGAAATGACACAAAATTTTTCGTGCAAGTCTTAAATCACCATACGGAACTATTCCCAGGTTCAAAATTCCAAACTGACCTCAATTACTCTAAAACCTACTCCAAACCAAATTTAAAGAACCTTAAACCTTTAAATAGTTGATTTTCACTATTAAGCGTTGAAACGCTTTAAATAGTTGATTTTCCCGGGTTGTCCAAAACCCGATTCGAACATATGTTCAAGTCCAAAATTATCATACGATCCTATTGGAACCGTCAAATCCTGATTCTGGGGTCGTTTTTTCAAAATATCGACCGAAGACAAACTTGGCCTTTTAAAGACAAATTAAAGAACTAAGTGTTCCGATTTCAACCCGAACACTTTCAAATACCGAACCAACCATCCCCGCAAGTCATAAATTAATAAAAGAACATACGGAGAGTTTTATTTAGGAGAACAGGATTCTAAAAGTCAAAATGACCGATTGGGTCATTACAAGAGATAAGGGTGGCTATTGTCAGGGATGATATGTAATGAGGTGGGGTTATTGTGTTGGTAATTTATATGTGATGATGTGGGGTTATTGTGTAGGTAATCTTCATATGATATTGTGATTTTTCTTGTGTTTATTCTTATATTTTGTGCAACTTGTCTTGTTATTTCGGTAAACTTGATAATAGTCTTATCTATGTTGAAATCGTGAGCCTGTGGCTAAAGCCACAATAGATATGAAATGTGGGCACGAGGTGCCGGGAAAAATATGGTGGTTTTTATTATTGGCACATGAACTGTCCGTGTAGATATGATATGAAATGTGGGCACGAGGTGCGGGAAAAATATGATGATTTAATTATGGGCACGAGGTGCAATGGAAATATGAAAGTGGGCTGAACCCCGTGTTATGAAAAATATGAAAGTGGGCTCAGACCCGTGTTACAAAAAATATGAATGTGAGCTGAGACCCGTGCTACGAAAAATATGAAAGTGGGTTGAGACCCGTATCCTTTTTTATTATGAAATTAGATGTCATAGGGTGACTTTTATTTGAAAGAATGTTATATTCGAAAGATATTTATTTGAAAGAATTATATAGGAAAGATATTTATTTGAAAGAATTATATTTGAAGGATATTTTATTTCAAAGAAGTATATTCGAAATATATTTATTGGAAAGGATTATATTCTAGAGATTTCTATTGAAAAACCTATAGATGTATATTTTGAAGGACTTGATTATTGGTTGTACTTGTGTTCATTATCTGTTTGAGCAATATTTATGGAGTTCTTGCTGCCTTTCTGTTTACATTACTAGTTGATTATTGTTGTTATCATTGCTATTTATTTTCTATATTTTTGTATACTACATTGCATAGGTTAGTAGACTAGTGAGTGTCTTGATTGTACCTCGTCACTACTCCACCGAGGTTAGTCTTGATACTTACTGGGTACCGATTGTGGTGTACTCATACTACACTTCTGCACATTTTTGTGCAGAGCCAGGTATTGGAGATATCGGACTCGGACAGCGTTAGAGTGGTATCGCAAGGATTCAAGGTAGAATTGCTTGGTCGTCGCAGTCCCTTGGAGTCTTTTAATTTTATTGTACTGTTAATTATTATTCAAACAGTATTGAGTATTAGATCCTTGAAATCATTTCATGTATTCAGTTAGAGTTCGTAACTCAGTATTTCCAGTCTTGGGAGGTTGTTTGTAATTATTTCTGTTGTTGGTTTCGATTATCTATTTCAAAAAAATGGCTTGAATTGTAATTATAATCAGCTTACTTAGTCTTAGAGACTAAGTGCCATCACGATGCCTGTAGTGGGATTTTGGGTCGTGACAATCACGACATCCTACGGAGGGAATTTGGGGTCGTGACAACAACTCCACCTCCTTCTCCAACCAATGTTGCATCTCTTTCTTCTCAACAAAGTTCAAATGAGCAACCACAAAGGACAAGGAGCATTCAAGAGCTCTATGATGGCACGGAAGAAGTTACTAATTTTGATTTTTTATATTGTCTCTTTGTTGATAGTGAACCAATGAACTTTGATGACGCTGTTACACAAAAAAGGTGGAGACAAGCCATAGAGGAGGAGATCAATTCAATAGAGAAGAACAACACGTGGGAGTTAACAACTCTTCCCAAGGGTCATCGCGCAATTGGAGTAAAATGGGTATACAAGACAAAAAAGAATGTTGATGGAAATGTGGAGAGATACAAGGCATGACTTATGGGTAAAGGCTACAAGTAAAGGCAATGCATTGACTATGAAGAAGTCTATGCACATGTTGCCCGCATGGAGACGATTCGTTTGCTTATCTCTTTGGCGGCACAAATGAAGTGGAAGATCCATCAACTAGACGTCAAGTAAGCCTTTTTAAATGGCCATCATGAAGAAGAAGTCTATGTTGAACAACCATTGGACTTCATGGTCAAAAACCATGAAGATAAAGGGTTGCAGTTGAAGAAAGCTTTATATGGATTAAAGCAAGCCCCACGAGAATGGAATAGTTGTATTGAAAAGTATTTTCAAGACAATGGATTTACGCGTTGTCTCCATGAATATGCTCTTTACCTTAAAGTTCATACTAATGGATATATCTTGCTTGTTTGTCTTTATGTTGATGATCTTATTTTCACGGGTAATAACCCAAGTTTGTTTGAAGTTTTTAAGAAAGATATGTCCCGTGAGTTCGAGATGACAGACGTAGGGCTCATGTCATACTACCTGGGCCTAGAAGTGAAGCAAATGGAGGATGGAATTTTCATATCTCAAGAAAGCTATACGAAGGAGATCCTGAAGAAGTTCAACATGCTCGATTGCAATCCCGTGAACACACCGATGGAGAGTGGGACAAAATTGTCCAAGTTTGATGAAGGAGAAAATGTGGATCACATATTTTTCAAAAGTCTTGTAGGAAGTTTGAGGTACTTGACTTGTACCAGGCCAAATATACTCTTTGCAGTTGGAGTAGTAAGCCGCTTCATGGAAGCTCCTACCTCCACCCATTTGAAAGTCACTAGAAGCATTCTTCGTTACCTAAAACGTACAATTGACTTTGGGCTATTTTATTCTTGTTCTAGTGATTTCAACCTTATGGGATTTTGTGATAGTGATTATGCGGGAGATATTGATGATAGAAAAAGCACAACTGGCTTTATGTTTTTCTTGGGTGATTCTGTTATTTCTTGGAGTTCAAAAAAATAGTCCATAGTTACTCTCTCGACTTGTGAAGCCGAATATATTGAAGCAACATCATGTATATGTCATACTATTTGGCTAAGAAGATTATTGAATGAGCTCAATTTGCCACAAATTGAAGCTACATAGATTTGTATAGATAACAAATCTGCACAGGCACTCGCCAAGAATCTGGTGTATCATGATCGAAGCAAGCATATAGATACAAGATATCACTTCATCAGAGAGTGCATTTCCAAGAAGGAAGTCGAGCTCAAATATGTGAAGTCTAATGATCAAGCTGCGGATATCTTTACAAAGCCCCTCAAGTTTGAAGATTTTTAGAGATTGAGATCAAGAATTGGAATGAAGAAGAAAAAATCAAAATTAAGGGAGAGATTTGCAGGACCAGCCCCAAAATAAAATACTAATACAAAGAAAGAAAATAGCAAGTTGCAATGGCAACTTGTTTGCAATAAGGGTGGCTGAAATAAAGTTTCAAATTGCAACAAGACCAAAACAAAAATAATTCTGGATGATGCAAATTGCAAAGAACAAAGCATTTTGATTGGCCGAAAGCTTGGCAAATTTTTCTATAAATAGCAACTTCATTCCTCATTTTAACCACACCAAAATAACACTACTAGAAAAATGGCAAAATCTATTCACGCAATTTCGACCGACATCGGTCGGAAAAAAACCGACCGAAATCGGTCGAAAAATAAGTAAATTGATCACAAAAGTCAGAGAAAATATTTTTAACAATGGAAACAGTGGTCCCACAACAAATATATACAAACTCTGACTGATATCGGTCGGAAATTAGTCAATCTTTGACCACGACCTGGTCATACTTCATATTATATAATAAAATACTTTTTAATTAAAAATTTTCAAATATATCGACCGAAATCGGTCGGTATATTTGAAATTATATTTCCCGCCCAAGGCAATTGATCTTTTAATATACCAAAAATTATATATATATTTAAATTACCAACTGAAATAATTTTTAATTAAATGTTTCTGACCGAATTCAGTTGGTTTTAATTTTAAATATTTTAAAATATTAATTTAATGAAGAAACCGACCACATTCGGTCAGTTTTAGTCAATTTATATAGCTTTTAAATAAATAATATTTAATACTTAGTTTTTATATATATATATATATGCACGCACACACACATAATCTTGAATGTTTTATTCTCGATCACCTTATTAGTACTTTGCTCATATACTTCATCAGTGGATCAATTGGAAATTTAATTATATTCGATTAAACCTTACTATAACATATTTAAAAATAAAGTGTATAGTTCTATAAGATGTAGTGCTATATTAATACATAGGTTTTAGCAACAACAACATATGAATATAGCACATATTAATATAGCATATGTTAATATAACAACAATATGTATGTATATTAACATATGCTATACATATTGTTGTTATATTAACATATGCTATATTAATATTTGCTATATTCATATGTCGTTGTTGCTAAAACTTATGTATTAATATAGCACTACATCTTATAGAACTATACACTTTGTTTTAAATGTGTTATAGTAAGTTTTAATCGAATATAATTGAATTTCCAATTGATCCACTGATGAAGTATCTGAGCAAAGTACTAATAAGGTGATCGAGAATAAAATATTTATATATATATGTTCTATAACATATGTATACATATATATATATATATATATATATATATATATATATATATATATAATATATGTATACATATTAATGCTATATTAACATATTATAAGATGTAGCACTACATCTTATAGAGCTATATATATATAAGCTATATTAATACTTAAGTTGTAGCAATATATGTATAGTTCTATAACATATGTATGCATATTAATGTTATATTGTAACGATCCGGCCGGTTATTTCGAGAGTTGTAGCCTCGTTCCCCCCATTTACTGCTCTTTTTGTGCTTTATAGCTATTATATGACCTATCGGGTTAAGTTAGTTCGGGTCTGGAGAGATTTCGGAATGAATTGAGACACTAGGTCTCATAATGGAAAGCTTAAGTTGGAAAAGTTGACCGGATGTTGACTTATGTGTAAACGACCTCAGATTTGAATTTTGATGGCTCTGTTAGCTCCGTTAGGTGATTTTGGACTTAGGGGTACGTCCGGATTGTGATTTGGAGGTCCGTAGTAGAATTAGGCTTGAAATGACGAAAGTTGAATTTTGGAAAGTTTGACCAGGAGTGGACTTTTTGATATCAGGGTCGGATTCCGATTCCGAAAGTTGGAATAGGTCTAAGGTGTCATGTGTGACTTGTGTGCAAAATTTGAGGTCAATCGGACGTGATTTGATAGGTTTCGGTGTCGTTTGTAGAATTTCAAAATTTCAAAGTTCATTAGGCTTGAATTAGGATGCGAATCATGTTTTTGATATTGTTTGAGGTGATTTAAAGGCTCGACTAAGTTGGTATCATATTTTAAGACATGTGGGTATGTTTGGTTGAGGTCTCGGGGGCCTCGGGTTGATTTAGGCTGGTTAACGGGTCAGGGTTTGAAGTTGAAGAGCTGCTGAAGTTTGAGGATTGCTGGTGTAATCGCACCTGCGGATTGGGAACCGCAGATGCGAGCTCGCAGAAGCGATAAAAAGACAGCAGAAGTGGCCAGAAAGGCTTTGGGCAGAGGCCGAAGATGCAGACGTTTGGGCGCAAAAGCGCTTGCGCAAAAGCGGGAACACATAGGCAGGTGCGGGCTGGTGCGCAAGTGCAATGGAACTTTCTGCACCTGCGATTGCGCAGATGCGGTCCAGGACTCGCAGAAGTGGAGGCAGCTGGGTTAAGTGACTTATGCAGATACAGAGTTCTCACCGCAAAAGCGGGACCGCAGAAGCCGATTTTGGGACCGCATGTGCGGTTTGGCTGGGCAGAACATATAAACATAAGGGTTCGCGATTTTCTTCATTTTCCAACATTTCGACCTCGGAATTTGGAGGATTTTGAGAGGATTTTCAAGTGTATTCTTGAGATAAGTTCCTTGTGTTCATTTTTCTTCAATAATTATATTTTTCCACTGCTTTACCACCTAGATGGTGTGTTTTTGAGGTGTAATTTGGGGGTTTGACGCTAGGGATTTAGAGAGTGAACTTTGGGGATTTGAATGACCATTTGGTGTCGGATTTTGGTAAATTTAGTATGGTCAGACTCGTGAGCGAATGGGCTTTCGTATTTGTGGTTTTTGTCGGATTTCTAGATGTGGGCCCGGGGACCGGGTTTAGGCCGATTTCGGATTTTGGCCAAAATTTCATATTTTTCTTGTGGAATTTATTCCTTTAGCCTATATTGATTGTATTGTACTGCTTGTGGCTAGATTCATGTCATTTGGAGGCCGACTTGCGAGGCAAAGGCGTATTGGAGTAGGGATTTGCTCGAAATGAGGTAAGTAATACTTTTAAACTTGGTTCTGAGAGTTCGAAACCCCGAACTTATGTGTTATGTGATTGGTATTAAGGTGACGCACATGCCAGGTGACGGGCGTGCACCGTGATAATTGTGACCTGGTCGATTCCATGGCACTGTCTAGTGGTTCTATCTTGTTGATATCCGTGTTTTCATCATGTGATAAAGTAATTGAGTTGTAACTCATGCTAGATATCATATTTAGGATTTATGTCGTTACTGTTGGGACTCACAGTGGTCGTTTCTTGATGTTGTCTTACTGATTTCATTGATATTTTGTACTCAGTCATACTCATTAATTGCATATCATATCTCAGTCTCAGTTATTAATTATCGATACATCATATCATTGTTTTCGGGCTAGTATCATGACATTGTGAGCCCGTGAGAGAGAGACTGGAGAGATTGATGACTGAGTGAGGCCGAGGGCCTGATTATGAGAGACATTTATGGGATCGGGCTGCACGCCGCATCAGTTATACTGATTTGTGATAGCGCTTGGGCTGAAGGAGCCCCTCCGGGGTCTGCACACACCCCCAGTGAGCGCAGTTGATTATATTGAGGGATGGATCTTCCCTAGACATGGATCTTGTTCGAAACATTTTATACCTGGAGATGGATCTTCTCCGCGGGCTAGATTGGCCCTACTCGATACTGGGTCACGGATGGTCACTGATGTATATATTCCGGGATGGATCTTCCTTGGGCTGCATGGGCCATATACAGTACCGCGTGATTGAGAATTTGAGAGTGTGAGCACATGAGGTTGTTAGCATGGTGCATCTTATACAGCATGTGCATTGGCATTGTAGAAGTAGAGGAGTTATATTCTTCATATCATTCAGATTTGATCCATTTTACTATTTTTGAGATATCTATCAAACTTGAAAGCATGTCTACATTTTTGCACTGTTATTTTCTATATTGAACTGTGCCGGTTGAGTTCGTCACTACTTTCAGTCCATAGTTTGGATTTGTTACTTATTGAGTTGGTTGTACTCACACTACACCCTGCACCTCGTGTGCAGATCTAGGTGCTTCTGGTTACGGCGGGTGCTGAGTGAGGAGTCGGGATCTCAGAGACTATCGAGGTAGTTGCATGGCGTTCGTAGTCCTTGACTCTCCTTCATTATCTTTATCTGTATTTTAGTTCTGATTTCCTCAGACATTGTAGTAGAGGTTGATCCTTGTATAGATGCTCATGTACTCGGTGACACCCCGATCTGTGGGAGAGATTTGTATTACGTTGTGGTTTCATTTTGGTTTTTAAATGGTTTTCTTAAATATTAACTGCTTCCGTTTTATTTTTAAAGTTTTTACTTGGTTGAACTGGTTGAGTAGTTGGCTTGCCTAGTTCCTCAAAAGGCGCTATCATAATGGTTGGCTTTGGGGTCGTGACAAGTTGGTATCAGAGCCTAGGTTACATTGGTCTCACAAGTCAAGAGCAGGTTTATTAGAGTCTTGCGGATCGGTACGGAGACGTCTGTACTTATCTTCGATAGGCTGCCGAACCCTTAGGAAATTTCACATTCTTGTATTCTTGTTGTGCGGATTTGTTGATTCTGGTAAATAAACTTCTGCTATTCTATTCTCTCATAGATGGTGAGGACACGCACTACTGGGCAGGATGGACAGCCACCAGTACCACCAGCTGGGGTCGCGAGAGGCTGAGGTCGCGGTAGCGGCAGGGGTGCAGCTCGTACAGCACTAGGGCAGCACCTGCAGACTCACCAGTCGCTCCAGCTCAGGAGCAGGTACCCGATACAGTTGAGCCAGTGGGGCCAGCTCAGGCACCAGCTGTGCCCATTGTGATTCCAGGCCTTTAGGAGGCTTTGGCCCAGATATTGACAGTTTGCCCTAGCCTTGCTCAGGTGGTTTTGACTCAGGCCGCACCTGCTACTTCTCAGGCTGGGGGAAGTACTCATACCCCTATTGCCCATACTCCAGATCAGGTAGTGCAGGGACTTCAAATACCGGGGGCATTACCAGCCTAGCCGGATGCAGCTGCTCAGGCCCCGGTAGTCCCCGTTATGGAAGATGATGAGCAGAGAAGGCTTGAGAGATTTGGGAGGCTTCGACCTCCATCATTTAGTGGTGCAGAGTCAGAGGATGCTCAGGGCTTTCTAGATAGGTGCGAGCAGATGCTTCGGACAGGGGTATTCTGGAGACCAGTGGGGTCTCGTTCACTACTTTTTAGATTTCTGGGGCTGCCTTCAGATGGTGGGAGGCTTATGAGAGGCACAGGTCGGTCGGTGCAGAACCACTTACATGGCAGGAGTTCTCCGTTCCCTTCTTAGAGAAGTTTGTACCGCAGTCTCATAGAGAGGAGCTCAACAGACAGTTTGAGCAGCTTCATCAGGATGGCATATCTGTGATGCAATACGAGATGAGGTTTTCTGAGTTGGCTCATCATGCAGTTTGGCTGGTTCCCACTGATAGGGAGAGGATTCGGAGGTTTATCGATGGCCTCACATATCAGTTACGGTTGCTTATGACTAGGAAGAGTGTATCTGGTGCTACTTTTGATGAGATAGTCGTCATTGCTCGCAGATAGAAATGGTCCGCAGTCAGGAGCGGGTTGAGAGGGAGGCCAAGAGGCCTTGTGGACCAGGTGAATTCAGCGGTGTTCCTTCAGGGGGTCAATTTTACCGCGGTAGGGGTCGTCCTTACAGGCACGCTCAGACAAGTCATCCAGTTCACCGTGGTGTATCATTCGGCCATGGTTCATACAGTACACATCAGGGCCAGCCATCTCTCAGTGCCCTTCCAGCTCAGAGTTCATCCTATGCATCTTCATTTCAGGGCTCATCGGCACCGGGTTCTTCTAGTGGGTATTCTGGTGCTCGGGGCTCCCTCCAGTCCCCTCCGCCATTCACAGGGAGGGGTTATTTCGAGTGTGGAGATATGGGTCACATCAAGAGGTATTGTACCCGCCTTACGAGAGATCCAGCTCAGTAGAGGAGTCATCCTACGACTTCAGCACCCGTTACTTCACCACCCACTCAGCTATCTCGAGGTGGAGCTCAGTCAGCTAGGGGTCGCCCTAGAGGGAGAGGACGATCAGATGGTGGTTAGGCCCGATTCTATGCTATTCCTGCCAGACTAGATGCTATTGTTTTAGATGCAGTGATCACAGGTATAGTCTCAGTTTGCCACATGGAGGCCTCTATACTATTTTACCCTAGTTCAACTAATTCGTATGTCTCATCATATTTTACTCATTATCTGGATATGCCCTATGAGTCTTTAGTTTCATTTGTTCATGTCTCTACGCCGGTGGGCGATACTATTATTGTGGACCGTGTATATCGGTCGTGTGTGGTGACCATTGGGAGTCTGGAGACTAGAGTTGATCTCTTGTTACTTAGTGTGGTTGATTTTGACTTGATCTTGGGTATGGATTAATTTTCTCCATGTCATATTGTTCTAGATTGTCATGCTAAGACTGTGACGTTGGCGATGTCGGGGTTGCCGAGGATTGAGTGGAGAGGTTCTCCAGACTATGTTCCCAGTAGAGTGATTTCATATTTGAAGGCCCAACGGATGATTGGGAAGGGTTGTTTATCTTATTTGGCCTTTGTAAGGGATGTTAGTGCTTACGCTCCCACTATTGATTCTGTTCTGGTGGTGCAGGAGTTTCCGGATGTGTTTCCTGCAGACTTGCCGGGCATGCCGCTCGACATGGATATTGACTTCGGTATTGACTTGGTGTCGGGCACTCAGCCCATTTCTATTCCACCATATCGCATAGCACCAGCTGAGTTGAAGGAATTGAAGGAGCAGCTTCAGGAACTCCTTGATAAGGGGTTTATTAGGCCTAGTGTGTTACCTTGGGGTGCACCAGTGTTGTTTGTGAAGAAGAAGGATGATACTATGAGAATGTGCATTAATTATAGGCAGTTGAACAAAGTTACAATCAAGAACAAGTATACTTTGCCGCGTATTGATGATCTGTTTGACCAGCTTCAGGGAGCGAGGGTATTCTCCAAGATTGATTTGAGGTCTAGGTATCACCAGTTGAAGATTCAGGACTCGTATATTCTATAGATAGCCTTCAGGACCCATTATGGTCATTATGAGTTCCTTGAGATGTCTTTTGGGCTGACCAACGCCCCAGTAGCGTTCATGCATCTGATGAACAGTGTGTTTCTACCTTACCTCGACTCATTTGTTATAGTGTTCATTGATGATATCCTGGTGTACTCTCGTAGCCAGGAGGAGCATGCCCAGCATTTGAGGATTGTGTTGCAACGGTTGAGGGAGGAGAAGCTTTATGCCAAGTTCTCCAAGTGTGAGTTTTGGCTCAGTTCAGTGGCATTCTTGGGACATGTGATGTCCAGTGAGGGTATCCAGGTGGATCCCAAAAAGATAGAGGCGGTTTAGGGTTGGCCCAGACTGCCCTCAGCTATGGAGATTCAGAGTTTTCTCAGCTTGACCGGTTATTATCGTCGCTTTGTGGAGGGTTTCTCGTCTATTGCATCGCCCTTGACCAAATTGACCCAAAAGGGTGCTTCTTTCAGGTGGTCGGATGAGTGTGAGGAGAGCTTTCAGAATCTTAAGACTTCCTTGACCACAGATCCAGTTCTCGTTTTGCCATCAGCTTCAGGCTCTTATATAGTGTATTGTGATGCTTCTCGGATAGTCATTGGGTATGTGTTGATGCAAGAGGGTAGAGTGATTGCTTATGCTTCGCGCCAGTTGAAGCCTCATGAGAAGAACTACCATGTTCATGATTTGGAGTTAGCTGCCATCGTTCATGCATTGAAGATTTGGAGGCATTATCTCTAAGGTGTGTCTTGTGAGGTGTTTACGGATCATCGGAGTCTTCAACACTTGTTCAAACAAAAGGATCTAAATTTGAGGCAGCGGAGATGGTTGGAGCTTCTAAAGGACTATGATGTCACTATTCTGTATTATCCCGGGAAAGCCAATGTGGTGGCCGATGGCTTGAGTAGAAAGGCAGTGAGTATGGGTAGTCTTGCATTCATTCCCATTGGGGAGAGACCTCTTGCAGTTAATGTTCAGGCTTTGGCCAACCAGTTCATGAGATTGGATATTTCGGAGCCCACTCGGGTTCTAGCTTGTGCGGTTTCTCGGTCTTCCTTATATGATCACATCAGAGAGCGCCAGTATGATGATCCCCATTCTCTTGTCCTTAAGAACACGGTTCAGCACGGTGATGCCAGAGATGTGACTATTGGGGATGATGGGGTGTTGAGGATGCAGGGTCGGATTTGTGTGCCCAATATGGATGGGCTACGTGAGTTGATTCTCGAGGAGGCCCACAGTTCGCGGTATTCCATTCATCCGGGTGCCGTGAAGATGTATCAAGACTAGAGGCAGCACTATTGGTGGAGGAGAATGAAGAAGGATGTAGTGGGGTTTGTAGCTCGGTGCCTTAACTGTCAGCAGGTAAAGTATGAGCATCAGAGACCGGGTGGATTGCTTCAGAGGTTAGAGATTCCAGAGTGGAAGTGGGAGCGGATCACCATGGATTTCGTAGTTGGGCTCCCACGGACTTCGAGGAAGTTCGATGCTATCTGGGTGATTGTGGATCGGCTGACCAAGTCCGCGCACTTCTTTCCAGTTGGTACTACTTATTCTTTAGAGCGGTTGGCTGAGATTTACATCCGAGAGATCGTCCGCCTTTACGGTGTGCCAGTGTCCATCATTTCGGATCGAGGCACGCACTTTACATCACAGTTCTGGAGAGTAGTACAGAGATAGTTGGGCACCCATGTTGAGTTGAGCATAGCATTTCTCCCTCAGACGGATGGACAGTCCAAGCGCACTATTCAGATATTGGAGGACATGTTACGCGCTTGCGTCATTGATTTTGGGGGTTCTTGGGATCAGTTTCTGCCACTCGCGGAGTTTGCCTACAACAACAGCTACCAATCAAGCATTCAGATGGCTCCGTATGAGGCTTTGTATGGGATACGATGTAGATCTCTGGTGGGTTGGTTTGAGCGGGATGAGGCTAGGTTATTGGGTACTGACTTGGTTCAGGATTCTTTGGACAAGGTTAAATTGATTCAGGAGCGGCTTCGCATGGCGCAATCCAGACAGAAGAGCTATGCTGACAGGAAGGTCTGTGATGTTTCTTACATGGTTGGGGAGAGGGCTCTGCTGAAGGTTTCACCTATGAAGGGAGTTATGAGGTTCGGTAAGAAGGGCAAGTTGAGCCCTCGGTTCATTGGGCCTTTTGAGGTACTTCAGAGGATTGGGGAGGTGGCTTACAAGCTTTCCTTCCACATAGCTTGTCAAGTGTGCATCTAGTATATCGGCGATCTGTCTCATGTTTTGGATTACAACACAGTTCAGTTGGACAATGATTTGACTTATGACGTGGAGCCGGTGGCCATTATGGATCGGCAGGTGTGAAAGTTAAGATCAAAGGATATAGCTTCAGTGAAGGTGCAGTGAAGAGGTCAGCCCGTTGAGGATGCTACTTGGGAGACCAAGCGGTAGATGTGGAGCAGATATCCACACCTATTTGAGACTCCGGGTATGTTTCTAGACCCGTTCAAGGATGAACGTTTGTTTAAGAGGGGGAGGATGTAATGACCCGGCCGGTCATTTCGAGAGTTGTAGCCCCGTTCCCACAATAAACTGCTTTATTTGTGCTTTATAGCTATTTTATTACCAATCGGGTTAAGTTAGTTTAGGTTCGGAGAGATTTCGGAATGAACTGAGACATTTAGTCTCAAAATGGAAAGCTTAATTTGGAAATATTGACCGGATATTGACTTATGTGTAAACGACCTCGAATTTGAATTTTGATGGTTCTGTTAGCTCAGTTAGGTAATTTTGGACTAAGGGGAGCGTCCGAATTGTGATTTGGAGGTCCGTAGTAGAATTAGGCTTGAAATGGCGAAAGTTGAATTTAGAGAAGTTTGACCAGGAGTGGACTTTTCGATATCGGGGTCAGATTCCGATTCCGAAAGTTGGAGTAAGTCTGTGGTGTCATGTGTGACTTGTATGCAAACTTTGATATCAATCGGACGTGATTTGATAGGTTTCGGTGTCGTTTGTAGAATTTGGAAATTTCAAAGTTCATTAGGCTTGAATTAGGGTGTGAATCGTGTTTTTGATGTTGCTTGAGGTGATTTAAAGGCTGGACTAAGTTGGTATGATGTTTTAAGGCTTGTGGGTATGTTGAGGTCCCGGGGACCTCGGGTTGATTTCGGGTGGTTAACGGGTCAAGGTTTGAAGTTGAAGAGCTGCTGAAGTTTGAGGACTGCTGGTGTAATCGCACCTGCGGATTGGGAACCGCAGATCCGAGCTCGCAGAAGTGATAAAGGGACTGCAGAAACGGCCAGGAAGGCTTTGGGCAGAGGCCGTATATGCGGACGTTTGGGCACAGAAGAGCTTGCGCAGAAGCGGGAAGACAGGCGCAGGTGCGGGCTGGTGTGCAGGTGCAATGGAATTTTCTGCACCTGCGATGGCGCAGATACGGTCCAGGACTCGCAGAAGCGGAGGCAGCTGGGTTAAGTGACTTCTGCAGATGCAGAGTTTTCACCACAAAAGCGGGACCACAGAATTGGATTTTGGGACCGCAGGTGCGGTTTGGCTGGGCAGAACATATAAACATAAGGGTTCGCGATTTTCTTCATTTTCCAACATTTCGAGCTCGGAGTTTGGAGGATTTTGAGAGGATTTTCAAGGGAATTCTTGAGGTAAGTTCTTTGTGTTTATTTTTCTTCAATAATTATGTTTCCCCACTGATTTACCACCTAGATGGTGTGGTTTTGAGGTGTAATTTGGGGGTTTGAGGCTAGGGATTTAGAGAGTGAACTTTAGGGATTTGAATGAACATTTGGTGTCGGATTTTGGTAAATTTGGTATGGTTAGACTCGTGAGTGAATGGGCTTTCGGATTTGTATTTTTTGTCGGATTTCCAGACGTGGGCTCGGGGACCGGGTTTAGGTCGATTTCGGATTTTGGCCATAATTTCATATTTTTCTTGTGGAATTTATTCCTTTAGCCTATATTGATTGTATTGTACTGCTTGTGGCTAGATTCGTGTCATTTGGAGGCCGACTTGCGAGGCAAAGGCGTATTGGAGTAGGGATTTTCTCGAATTGAGGTAAGTAACACTTTTAAACTTGGTTCTGAGGATTTGAAACCCCAAACTTATGTGTTATGTGATTGGTATTAAGGTGACGCACATGCTAGGTGACGGACGTGCACCATGATAATTGTGACCTGGTCGATTCCATGGCACTGTCTAGTGGTTCTATCTTGTTGATATCCATGTTTTCATCATGTGATAAAGTAATTGAGCTGTCACTCATGCTCAAAGTAATTGAGATGTCACTCATGCACCATGATAATTGGGACCCATAGTGGTCGTTTCTTGCTGTTGTCTTACTGATTTTATTGATATTTCGTACTCAGTCATATTCATTCATTTCATATCATATCTCAGTCTCTGTTATTAAATATCGATATATCATATCATTGTTTTCGGGCTAGTATCATGACATTGTGAGCCCGTAAGAGAGAGACTGGAGAGATTGATGACTGAGTAAGGCCGAGGGCCTGATTATGAGTGGCATTTATGGGATCGGGCTGCACGCCCCAGCGGTTATACTGATTTATGATAGCACTTGGGCTAAAGGAGCCCCTCCAGAGTCTGCACGCACCCCCAATGAGCGCAGTTAATTATATTGAGGGATGGATCTTCCCTGGACATGGATCTTGTCCAAAGCATTTTATGCCTCGAGATGGATCTTCTCCACGGGCTAGATTGGCCCTACTCGGTACTGGGTGACGGATGGTCAGTGATGTATATATTCCGGGATGTACCTTCCCTGGGCCATATGGGCCATATACAGTACCGAGTGATTGAGCATTTGAGAGTGTGAGCACTTGAGGCTGTCAGCATGGCGCATCACATAGAGCATGTGCATTGGCATTGTAGAAGTAGAGGAGTTATATTCTTCATATCATTCAAATTTGATCCATTTTACTGTTTTTGAGATATCTATCGAACTTGATATCATGTCTTCTGCACTGTTATTTTCTGTATTGAACTGTGCCGGTTGATTTTGTCACTACTTTCAGTCCACAGTTTGGATTTGTTACTTATTGAGTTAGTTGTACTCACGCTACAACCTGCACCGCATGTGTAGATCCAGGTGCTTCTGGTTATGGCGGCTGCTGAGTGAGGAGTCGAGATCTCGGAGACTATTGAGGTAGTTGTATGGCGTTCGCAGGCCTTGACTCTCCTTCATTATCTTTATCTGTATTTTAGTTCTGATTTCCTCACACATTGTAGTAGGTTGTATCCTTCTGTAGATGCTCGTGTACTCGGTGACACCCCAATCTTTGGGAGAGATTTGTGTTGCGTTGTGGTTTTATTTCGGTTTTTAAATGGTTTTTTTAAATATTAACTGCTTCCGATTTTTTTTAAAAGTTTTAACTTGGTTGAACTGGTTGAGTAGTTGTCTTGCCTAGTTACACGATAGGCGCCATCACGACGGTTGGTTTTGGGGTAGTGACATATATATATATATATATATATATATATATATATATATATAAAATATGTATACCAAATATAAAAATGCTATATTAACATATTATAAGATGTCAATTAAATATTATGTACATATATGTGTATATACATACACTGATAGGATATAATGTCCATATAAAAGTAATTTAAAAAATAAAAACACACACACAGACATATATATATATATATATATATATATATATATATATATATATGTCTATATCAATTAAGTATTAAATAATATTTATTTAAAATCTATTTATATATATTAAACAAAACCGACTGAAGACGGTCGGTTTCGTCATTAAATTAATATTTTAATATTTTAAAATTGAAATACCGACCGAATTCGGTCGGTATTTGTGAGGTCAAACGGTCAAATATTTTTTTAACATTAAAGTGTATGTGTGTGTGTGTGTGTGTGTGTGTGTGTATATATATATATATATATATATATATATATATATATATTAAGTATTAAATATTATTTATTTAAAATCTATTTATATAAATTAAATAAAATCGACCGAAGTCGGTCGGTTTAGTCATTAAATTAATATTTTAAAATTGAAATACCACTGAATTCGGTCGGTATTTGTGAGGTCAAACGGTCAAACATTTTTTTAACATTACCGTCCGAAATCGGTTGGAAATCTATTAATTAGACCACACCAGACGGGTTTCTCCCCCATTTTCATCTTTTCAATCTCTCTCTTCTATCTCTTATCCATCTCCCTTCCCCACCAATTTTTGGCCTAATCCCACCCAAAATCAAGTCATCCACCCCCAAACAACGAAGCCACACCTCTTCTCTCTCACGCCTAAGCCTCTTGCCGCCGCCACCACTATTCTGCGCCTCCACCACCACCACTACCATTTTGACTCCTCGGCGGCACCAGCACTGCCATTGTTGTTCAAGGTTAGTAATCTACCTTATTAGCTTTTTAATTTTTTATTTTCGAAATATATGTTTATGCAATTTTTTAGGGTTTTTGTCTATTTAGGATTTCTGTGAATAAATAGGGTTTTTGAACTATATTAGTGTAACGACCCGGCCGGTCATTTTGAGTGTATTAGCCCTGATTCCCTGTTTACTGCTTTTCCCGTATCTTTTTCTGCTTATGTGACTTGCCAGGAGATTGTTGTTGTGGTTTCGGAGTGAATTGGGACAATTAGTCCCTAAACGGAAGCTTAACTCTTAGGATTTTGACCGTAGTTGGAACTGTATGAAGACGACTCTGGAATGGAGTTTTGTTGGTTCTGTTAGCTCTGTTGGGTGATTTTGGACTTAGGAGTGTGTTCGGATTGTGTTTTGGAGGTCTGTATCTAAAATAAGCTTGAAATGGCGAATGTTGAATTTTTGGGAAGTTTGACCGGTAGTGGACTTTTTGATATCGTGGTCGAATTCCGATTCCGGAGGCTGGAGTAGGTCCGAAATGTCAATTATGACACTTGTGCAAAATTTGAGGTCAATCGGACGTGATTTGATAGGTTTCGACATCGGTTATAGAAATTTAAAGTTTCAAGTTCATTACATTCGAATCGGAGGGTGATTAGTGCTTTTAGAGTTGTTTGATGTGATTTAAGGGCTCGACTAAGTTCGTATGGTATTTTAGGACTTGTTGGTATATTTGGTCGAGGTCCCGGGGGCCTCGGGTGTGTTTCAGATGCTTTACGGATTGAATTTGGACTATGCAAATTGTTGAGGTTTTCTGGTTTCTGGCGTTTTCGCACCTGCGGTGGGGAGACCGCAGGTGCGGACTCGCACATGCAGAAGGAGGAGCGCAGGTGCGGTTTGGTCGAGCTTGGTGTCATGACCCAAAATCTATTAAAGGTCGTGATGGCGCCGGACACCGCTGTCAGGCAAGCCAACACTAAATACTTAGTTTGGTTCTCGTTTTAATATTTTGAAATCATATTTTTCTTCCGTTAAATAGTAAAAGATGGAATTCACAGTGTAAATAATAATAATATTAACAATTTCAATACAGACTGACTCATAATTTTCCCAAAACTCGGTGTCACAAGTGCATGAGCATCAACTAGGAATATAAAATAAAATACAGCACATGTCCGGAATACAAATTTGGACAGGAGAAATATAAATACTCTAAAGGAGACTCTGTCGGCTGCGGGTCGTAATGTGGAATGCAGCTCAAGTAAGTCCCCGCATGCATACATGCCTCGGCTCTCACAAAGCCACTAGTCAAATATGTATCTGCACAAAAATGTGCAGCAAGTGTAGTATGAGTACATAATCAACGTGTACCCAGTAAGTATCTAGCCTATTCCCGGAGAAGTAGTGATGAGGGGTCGACATCGACACTCACTAGAGGTCCAATAACATCAGGTACAATAAAGTGGTAAGTAAGTATGAGGCAGAGTAAATAAATAAGATAAACAAGTATGAATCATGTGGTACAAATCCCCCTCTTTACGAGGAACTCAAGCTCTCCATTAGAAATTCCCTCCTTAACCGGAGGATATATATGGATATAGTGGATCTCATCAGATAGATTGTCATAACTCAAATCGGGGAAACTCACAGATACTCTGGCTTCTTGCCAAATATTACGCACGATTCCATGAGGATATGATATAGGAAATGCCGAAGCGTACGGTCCGATCCAACATAAATATTTAAACAGTGCACTGACGAGGGTCGAACGGCATGAACCATAGATGCATCTATTAAACAGCCGAGGCAAATGACCTGCTCCCATGAGAGTATGGTACATAAATCCTGCCGAGGCGAACCGCCCGATCCCATTAGAATAAGAAGCTTTGACGGGTCCTTGACCACATTCACGAATAAACATGTGAGTTATAATTTCTTTAACAAAATCCTTTCAATAAAGTATATATAACACGGAAACATGCCGTAAGAGAAGTAAAGTTATTCGGTGACTAATCATAAACTCGTGCAGTCTCAACAATATCAAGTCTAGTCTCAAGTAGAAATGTAAAATAGAGGAATTTAATAGGCGAGAGACTGCTCAAATAGTACAGCTATAGCATGATATGAACCAAAGCCTACCCGGACAATAACATGAATGTACCTACGTACGGGCTCTCGTCACCTCGCACATACGTAGCCCCCACAACAAGTAGCACACATCAATATACAACACCTAGGGGTAATTTCCCCCTCACAGAGTTAGACATGAGACTTATCTCGTCTCAAAGCTCACTTTCCGATCCAAATTGAGCTTTAACTCCTCAACTCGGTGCCAAACGATCGAAGCTAGTCAAATGTTATATAAAATAGTCAATACATGCTCAAGAGTTCACATCTTAGCTATTAAAGTTATTTTCCAACCCAAATTAGAGAATTCCTAAAATTCACGCCCGGGCCCACATGCCCGAATTCCGAAAATGTTCGAAGATAACCACTACCCATAACATCATGAACTCAAATATATGATTTGTTCTCAATTCCATGCCCTGATTCGTGGTCAAAATCCAAAAATATAAATTTCTAGGTTTTCTACCAAAATCCCAAAATTTTCACTAATTTTCATGTCTAAATCCATATATAAACCTTGTATTTAACTCACAACTAGAAGAAATCACTTACCTCTTGATGATGATGGAACCCCCTCTCAAAATGCTTTCAAAAATTGCCTAAGTCCTAGTGGGAAATGAGGGGAATGAGCTAAGTCTCGGAATAATAAGCCCTTGGCTCCAGTCGCAGATGTCGCATTTGTGACAGGGGGTTCGCAAATGCGAAGAAAGCATCGCAAATGCGACCCCTGACAGAGCTGGCCTTCATCGCAAATGCGATACAGAGTTCGCAAATGCGAACTCTTCAGGCTTCCCAAAAGCGACCATATTGTCACAAATGCGATCCATTCCCTCAGTAGCCCAGGTTCGCAAATGCGAACACTGCCTCGCAAATGCAACCAAAATATCGCGATTGCGATCATACCAGAACCAGCAATCCAACTTCTTAACAAAATACTCCAAAGCCACTCTGAAACTCACCCAAGGTCCCCGGGACCCCGTTCAATCACATCAACCAGTCCAATAACATAACACGGACCTGATCGAGGCCTCAAATCACATCAAACATCACCAAATCATAAATCGCACCCCAAGTCAAGCTTAATGAACTTTGAAACTTCAAGCTTCTACAATCGATGCCGAAACCTATCAAATCACGTCCGATTGACCTCAAATTTTGCACATAAGTCAGATTTGACATTACGGACCAACTCCAACTTCCGAAATCAGCATCTGACCCTGATATCAAAAAGTCCACTTCCGGTCAAACTTCTCAAAAACCTTCAAATTTCCAACATTCGCCAAATGACCCCGCAATGACCTACGGACCTCCAAATCCACTTCCGGACGCACTCCCAATACTAGAATCACCATACGGAGATATTCCCAGACTCGGAATCCCAAACGGACATTGATAACATTGAAATACACCTCAACCCAATTTTTATGAAATTCTTCCAAAATGCCAACTTCCACAATAAGTGCTGAAACGCTCCTGGGTCATCCAAAACTCGATACGGACATATGCCCAAGTTCAAAATCATCATACGAACCTGTTGGAACTTTCAAATCCCGATTCCGAGGTTGTTTACTCAAAAATCACACTTTAGTCAATTCCTCCAACTTAAGGCTTCCGAAATTAGAATTTTCTTTCCAAATCAACTCCGAACTTCCCGAAATTAAATTCCGACCACGCGTACAAGTCATAATACCCGAAGTGAAGCTACTCAAGGCCTCAAACCGCCAAACGACACGCTAAAGCATAAAATGACCGGTCGGTTCGTTACACTTGGTATGTGGATGCAGGTGCGATATTGGCCCGCAGAAGCGGAGCCGCATCTATGGAAGATGGAGCGCAGAAGAGGACAGGGCCTAGAGCGTGTGGATCGTAGAAGCGAAAGATATCTGTAGGAGTGGGCACGCAGGTGCGGCCCCTTGCTCGCAGATGCAGACCCAGCCCCCTTAAGTCATTTTCGCACCTGCGAGGGAATTTTTGCAAGTGCGACTGGAAGCCCGCATGTGCGAGATCGCTGGGCAGAAAAGGGAAAATTTTGAGGGTTCGATCTCATTTTATTTTTGGGTCTTTGAGAGCTCGGATTAAGGTGATAATTCAAAGATTTTTCAGAAAGAACTTTGGGGTAATGATTCTTAACTCGTTTATGGTTATATTCCACTAATCTATAGTTGAATTCATCATTTAATTAAGGAATTTGGTTGAGAAATTGGGAAAAAGTTGGAAGGTTCTTCAAATAAGTTTTTTTTTTTTAGTTTTGATTGGGATTTTGATATCGTATTTGGATAATTTTGGTACGAATGAGCTCGTAAGTGAATGGGTGCTCATATTTTGTGACTTTAACCCAATTCCCAGACGTGGGCCCGGGTCGACTTTTTGGGGAGATTTTCTCAATTTTTGCTTTAGCTTTGATTTAATTAATTAGATTAATTTCTTATACTTGTATTTATGTTACGTAATTGATTTTGGCTAGATTTGGGCCATTCGGAGTCGGATATTCGTGGAAAAGGCATTGTTACCGATTGATTGAGCTTGGTTCGAGGTAAGTGGCTTATCCCCTTAGGATTTGGTACTGTTGTGATATATGAGCGTCGTGTACGTGAGGTGACGAGTACGTACACGGGCTATTTGTTGTAAAACCCGATTTATTTTACTGAGTAGTAACCTGTTTTTCCTTTAATTTGAGTTATACTATTTAAATGACTATTGATCTATTTTCATTCTTAATTGAGCTATTCCAAGATGTGTAGTTATCCTGTTTAGTCTAATATCGCATGTCTATGTGCTTTAACTGCTTATTTGAACTCTGTGAAGCATGCCTAGTTGATTTCCTATTTTTTATTATTCTTTATCAATATAACTGTAAAAATCTTGTTGTTAACTGTTGTATTTATCAGTTTGAGCTGTGTGTTTACTTTTGAGACCACGAGGTGGTACCTCGTGAATTCTCCCTGTATATTTACTTTTGAGACTACGAGACGGTTTCTCGGGAGTTCTCCCTGCACATTTACGTTTGAGACTACGAGGCGGTTCCTCGGGAGTTCTCCCTGCACATTTAGTTTTGAGACTACGAGGCGGTTCCTCGGGAGTTCTACCTGTACATTTACTTTTGAGATTACTAGGCGGTACCTCGGGAGTTCTCCCTGCATGTTTACTTTTGAGACTACGAGGCGGTACCTCGGGAGTTCTCCCTGTATATTTATTTTGGGACTACGAGACGTTATCTCGGGAGATCCCCTATTATTTACCCCTGAGTGTTATACTGTTGCCTTGTTGTGTTTCCTTTTGTTAAATTCTAGTCTCTTATTATATTGTATATTCTCCTGCCTTATTTATTATTTACCAGTGGGCCTGACCTGACCTCGTCACTACTCGACCGTGGTTAGGCTTGGCACTTACTGGGTACCGTTGTGGCGTACTCATGCTACTCTTCTGCACATGTTTTGTGTGCAGATCCAAGTACTTCTTATCAGCCCCGCTATTAGCTGAGAGTGTTTGCTGCTGTACGGAGACTTCAAGGTACATCTGCCGCATCCGCAGACCTCGGAGTCCCCTTCTATTCTCCCCTATGTCAATTACCTTCTGTACTTATTTTATTAGACTCTAGTGTATAGAGATACTACTTTTCCTCCTGTAGCTTGTGACTTATTATATTCCGTGTCTTGGGAATACTGTGTATTACTAGAGTGTTGTTTATTGTACATGCCAAGCAGCATTGTTACTAGTTATTTAGTTATCTATTGTTGTTTATTGCCAAGTTTTACTTTCGTTTCGTTATTTTCCTCAATTTGTTAGGCTTACCTATTCGTAGAGACTAGGTGTCGTCACGACGTTATACAGAGGGAGTTTGGGTTATGACAAGTTGGTATCAGAGCTCTAGGTTCATAGGTGTCGTGAGTCACAAGCCGGTTTATTAGAGTCTCGCGGATCGGTACGGAGACGTCTGTACTTATCTTCGGGAGGCTATGGAACGATTAGGAAAAATTGCACTTCTTTGATTTCTTGTCGTTCGAAATTGTTGACTTCGAAATTCTAAACTTCTGTATTCTATTCTCTCACAGATGGTGAGGACACGTACAAGAGGATCTGATGACCAGGCACCCGTGCCCCCTACTAGAGCCGCGAGAGGCCGGAGCCGGGGCAAAGGTCGAGGACGTCCATGCGGTGTAGCCAGAGCACCCGCACGAGCTGCTACAGAGGATCCCCCAGTAGCGCCAGTTGGAGGGCAGGCACCTGAGGTACCTGTTGCTGCACCAGCCCTCCAGGAGACTCTAGCCCAGTTTCTGAGCATGTTCAGCACCTTAGCTCAGGCTGGATTGATTCCACTTGCTTCTGCCACATCTCAGGCCGGGGGAGGAGCACAGACGCCCGTCAGCGATACTCTAGAGTAGCGAGTTTAGATAGACCAGGCCCTAGAGTTCATCCCTATGCAGCCAGTAGCTCCAGTTCAGCACGAGATTAGGACAGCAGTTTTTTAGGCGAAGCAGCTCAGACTTGAAAGGTACAAGAAGTACCACCGTCCTACCTTCAATGGATTGGTGTCAGAGGATGCCCAAGGTTTTCTGGAGGAGTGTCACTATATTCTCCGTACTATGGGTGTAGCGGAGTCGAGTGGGGTTTCTTTTACTGCATTCCAGGTTAGAGGAGCAGCCTATCAATTGTGGCGTGCTTATGAGTTGAGTAGTCCGGCTGAGGCAGCTGCACTTACACAGACTCAGTTCTCGGACATGTTTTTGAGAGAGTATGTCCCTCAGAGCCTCAGGGATGCATGGTGTACGGAGTTTAAGTAGTTGCGCCAGGGTGCGATGACTATGTCAGAGTATGCAGGTCATTTCAGAGATTTGGCCCGACATGCACCGTCCTTGGTTACCATATTTCGAGAGAGGGTTCATATGTTTATTGAGGCACTCCACCCCAGTATCAGGCTTAGCATGGCCCGGGAGTTGGAGATGGATATTTCTTACCAGCAGGTTATGAGTATTGCTAGGAGATTTGAGGGTATGCTTGCTCGGGATAGAGAGGAGAGGGAGGCCAAGAGGTCTCGAGAGTCCGGCACTTATAGTGGTACTCGTGCCCCAGCTGAGTTCGCCATGGTAGGGTCTATGGGAGTTGACCCGTTCATTCAGCTCTTCCAGCCGCCAGTGGTATTCCGGTCCCTTCTAGGCCCCATGAGCCTTATTATGCACCGCCAGTATCTAGTGCACCTCCTGCACGGGGTGCTTTTAGTGGTCAGTCCAGCATACCTGGCCCGAGCCAGTCACAGCAGCAACGCTCTTCGAGAGCTTGTTTTGAGTGTGGCGACACCCGCCATATGGTGAGGGATTGCCCCAGACTTAGGAGGGGTGCACCTCCATAGATTTCTCAGACACCGCGTGCTCCACCAGGTCCTCAGGCTATGATTCCAGCACCAACTACCGCCCCACCTGCTCAGCCAGCTCGAGGAGGAGGTCGGGGAGGTCGAGGTCGCCCTAGAGGGGGAGGCCAGGCTAGATATTATGCTCTTCCGACTTATATAGAGGCAGGTGCTTCCGACTCTGTCATTATAGGTATTGTTCCGGTCGGTCATAGAGACGCGTCGGTCTTATTTGATCCAGGCTCTACATAACTTATTTTGCCCCGTATTTGAGTGTATCTCGAGACTCCTTTAGTTCCCCCATTTATGTGTCTACTCCTGTGGGAGATTCTCTTGTTGTGGACCGCGTGTATCGGTCGTGTGCTCTTAGTGGTTTTGAGACCTGAGTCGATTTATTATTGCTCAGTATGGTAGAATTTGATGTTATCTTGGGCATGGACTGGTTGTTGCCCCATTATGCTATTCTTGATTGGCACGCTAAGTCAGTGATGTTGGCTATGCCAGGATTACCGCGATTTGAGTGGAGAGGTACCTTAGAGTATTCTCCCAACAGAGTTATTTCATTTCTTAAAGCTCAATGAATGGTTGAGAAGGGGTGTGATGCGTATCTAGCTTATATGAGAGATGTCAGTATTGATTCCCCTACAGTTGAGTCAGTCCCAGTAGTGAGGGACTTTCCAGATGTGTTTCCAGCTGATCTTCCGGGCATGCCGCCCTACAGAGATATTGATTTTGGCATTGATTTGTTGTCGGACACTCAGCCCATCACTATTCCTCCATATCGTATGGCTCCTCCTGAGTTGAAGGAGTTGAAGGAGCAGTTACAAGATTTTCTTGATAAGGGCTTCATTCGGCCCAGTGTGTCACCTTGGGGTGCTCCTGTCTTGTTTATGAAGAAGAAGGATGGTTCTATACGTGTGTGCATTGATTATCACCAGCTGAACAAAGTTACAATGAAGAACAAGTATGCATTACCTCGTATTGATGACTTATTTGATCAGTTACAGGGTGCTATAGTGTTTTCCAAGATTGACTTACGTTCAGGCTATCATCAGTTGAAGATTCGAGAGCCAGATATCCCAAAGACTGCTTCCAGGACTCGGTATGGTCACTATGAGTTCCTTGTGATGTTCTTTGGGCTGACCAATACGCAACAGCTTTTATGCACTTGATGCATAGTGTGTTCCGGCCCTATCTTGACTCATTCGTCATTGAATTTATTGATGACATTCTGGTGAACTCCCGGACTCAGGAGGATCATGAGCAGCACCTGAGGACTGTGCTTCAGACCTTGAGAGAAAAGAAGTTATATGCAAAATTTTCAAAGTGTGAATTTTGGCTAGACTCAGTGGCATTCTTGGGTCATGTAATATCGAGTGATGGGATCAAGGTGGATCCAAAGAAGGTGAAAACAATGCTGAGTTGGCCTAGACCGTCATCAGCTACGGAGATCCGGAGTTTTCTTGGTTTGGCGGGGTATTATTGTCGTTTTGTAGAGGGATTCTTATCTATTGCAGCACCTATGACCAGGCTGACCCAGAAGGGTGCTCCGTTCATGTTGACAGATGAGTATGAGGAGAGCTTTCAGAATCTCAAGACAGCTTTGACTACAGCCCCAGTAATGGTATTGCCTACGGGTTCGGGGTCTTATACTGTATATTGTGATGCGTCGCGGATTGGTCTCAGTGGGTGTTGATGCAGGACGGTAGGGTGATTACCTATGCGTCCAGACAGCTGAAGGTTCATGAAGAGAACTATCTTGTCCACGACCTTGAGTTAGTATCTATTGTTCATGCCTTGAAGATTTGGCGGCAATATTTGTACGATGTTCTTTATGAGATCTATACCGATCACCAGAGTTTGCAGCATCTTTTCAAATAGAAGGATCTTAACTTGCGTCAGCGGAGGTGGTTGGAGCTGCTTAAGGATTATGATATCACCATTTTGTACCATCCGAGGAAGGCCAATATGGTGGGCGATGCTTTGAGTCGCCGGGAATAGAGTTTGAGAAGTTTAGCATATCTACCAGCAGTAGAGAGGCCATTGGCATTGGATGTTCAGGCCTTAGCCAGCCAGTTTGTGAGATTGGATATGTCTGAGCCGAGTCGAGTATTGGCTTGTGTGGTCTCTCAGTCTTCTCTTTATGATCATATCAGGGAGCGTCAGTATGATGACCCCCATTTGCTTGTCCTTAAGGACACGGTCCAGCACAGTGATGCTAAGGAGGTCACTATTAGGGATGATGGTGCATTGAGGATGTAGGGCAGGATATGTGTGCCCAATGTAGATGGTTTGCGTGAGTTGATTCTCCAGGAGGCTCATAGCTCGGGGTACTCCATTCATCCGGGTGCCGCGAAGATGTACCAGGACTTGAGGCAACATTACTGATGGAGGAGGATGAAGAAGGACATAGTGGAGTATGTAGCTTGGTGTCTAAATTTCCAGCAGGTGAAGTATGAGCATCAGTGGCTAGGTGGGTTGCTTCAGAAGTTAGAGATTCCAGAGTGGAAATGGGAGCGGATCACTATGGATTTTGTTGTTGGGCTTCCGCGGACTCAGCAGAAGTTTGATACAGTTTGGGTGATTGTGGATAGGCTGACTAAGTCATCTCATTTTATTCCTGTGATGACTACCTATTCTTCCGAGCAATTGGCTCGAATTTATATCCGCGAGATTGTCAAGCTTCATAGCGTACCGGTATCTATCATCTCTGACCGGGGTACGCAATTTACATCACGGTTCTGGAGGGCCATACAGCATGAGTTGGGTACTCGAGTGGAGCTGAGCACAGGGAAATACCCTCAGATATACTGGCTTCTTGCCAAACGTTACGCATGATTCCATGAGGATTATATATATATATATATAGGAAATGCCGAGGCATACAGCCCTATCCAACATAAAAGTAAATTGTGCACTGTCGAGGGTCGAACGGCGCGAACTATAGATACGTCTATTAACCTGCCGAGGCGAACGGCCCGATCCCATAAGAGTGGTAGAAGGAAATACCCCGCTCGCGAATCATACGTGCGACGCGGTCAATTATAAATTTAAGGAATCTCCCCGCCCGCGGATCATACTTGCGACGCGGTCAAATATAAATTTAACATTAAAATCATATCTCTTTCTTGATTCTTTTCAAAATAAGGGAAATTCAACTTGAAGCTTTTTAAGTATATTACCCCGCTCGCGTATTATACATACGATGCGGTTACACCAAGATTTCTTAAGCTATTGTAATATTCCTCAATTCTTTTCGAAATTTCGAAGTTCAAATGAAATCTTTAAAATCTTAAATTATTCAATTTCAACTCCTTTCAAAACATTTAATAAGCAGACTCAATCTCGCACCCGCTCAAGGCAAACAATAAACATAAATAAATAATAATATCAACAAGGCGTCATGTGAGCCTAAAACTACCCGGAAGTAGGCATAGGTAGTAGCTACGCACGGACTCTCGTCACCTCGTGCGTACGTAGCCCCCACAAATAGAAGCACAAAATAATTTAATTCACCTATAGGGTTAATTCCCCCTTACGAGGTTAGGAAGGAGACTTACCTTGCTCCGAAATTCCATAACCGGCTCCAAGGCTGCTCCGACAATTCAAACGGATGCCCGTCGCTCCAAAACTAGTCAAATATGACGCAATCGAATCAAAATATACTCTAATACTCATAATTAATAATTTTATAACAATTCTCAACACCGTTCGAAAAGTTGATTAAAATCACCTCGGGCCCACGTGCCCGGATTCCGAAAATTTTCGAAGATAAACTTTACCCATAGCATTACGAACTCAAATATATAATTTGTTCTCAATTCCTTACCCAAATTCGTGGTCAAATTTCCAAAATACCAATTTTTAGGTTTTTCTTCAAAATCCCAAATTTCTACAAATTGTTCATGTTCCAATCCATGTACAATTCATGTATTTAACTTACAATGGGAAGAAACCACTTACCTAGAATTTCTTGATGAAAATCTCCCCTTGAAGCTCTCCAAAATCGTCCAAACCAAATGAAAATGGGAGAAAAATGGACCAAGTCCCGTTTATAAAAACCCTTCTGCCCAGCGACATTTCCGCACCTGCGGAATAGTAGCCGCACCTACGGCTTCGCAAGTGCGGCCAAAACGTCGCACCTGCGCATTCCCTCTATCTAGCACGATTCCGCTCCTGCGCCTTTTCTTCCGCATCTGCGCCTTCGCAGGTACGGACATACACTCGCACCTGCGCTCCCAGACTCTTCTCTCACTCTCGCACCTGCGACGCACCTCCGTATCTGCGACCTCGCAGGTGCAGACAACCCTTTGCACCTGCGATCATTGCCCAGCTTCGCCCAAATCGCACCTGCGACCACTGGCTCGCAACTGCGGCCCTTATTGCGCAAGTCTGATCACACCAGATATCAGCTGCCTCATCTTTTCTTCCCAGTCCAACTCGATCCGTTAACTATCCGGAATCCACCCGAGGCCCTCGGGACCTCAACCAATTATACCAACACATCCCAAAACACATTATGAAATTAGTCGAGCCTTCAAATCACATCAAACAACGTCGAATTCATGAATCGTAACCCATTCCAAGCTTAATGGACTTTGCAACTTCAACCTCTACAATCGATGCCAAAACCTATCAAATCACGTCTGATTGACCTCAAATTTTGCACACAAGTCACATTTGACATTACGGACCTACTCCAACTTGCAGAATCGGAATCCGACCCCGATATCAAAAAGTCCACTCCCAGGCAAATCTCTCAAAGACGTTCAAATTTCTAACCTTTGCCAAATGACTCCAAAATGACCTACGAACTTTCAAATCCACTTCCGGATGCGCTCCCAATACCGGAATCACCATACGGAGCTATTCTCAGACTCAGAATTCCAAACGGACGTCGATAATACTAAAATGCACTTCAACACAAATTTATGGAATCATTCCAAAATGCTAACTTCCACAACAAGTGCCGAAACGCTCCCAGGGCATCCAAAACTCGATCCGAACATACGCCCATGTCCGAAATCATCATACGAACCTGCTGGAACCTTCAAATCCCGATTTCGAGACCGTTTACTCAAAAATACAACCTTAGTCAATTCTTACAACTTAAAGCTTCCGAAATGAGAATTGTCTTTCCAAATCAACTCTCAACTCCCTGAAGCTCAATTCCGACTACGCGTACAAGTCATAATACCTGAAGTGAAGCTACTCATGGCCTCAAACTGCCGAACGATGCGCTATAGCTCAAACCGATCGGTCGGGTCATTACATTCTCTCCCACTTAAACATACGTTCGCCCTCGAACATGCTAAGAACTGCTTTGGAGTTGTCCGAAATCACTGGTTAACACCTCGTGCACCTACCCGTGCTACCACAACTCAGTTGAGCACATTAGCTCGATCAAATCTGAAGATATTCTCTGAATCTGATGCTAAACATGTACCTCGTAATATATATAAGTCTGGTTCCAACTCTTGCAATACCACCACAACAGAAGAGACGTGTAGAAATTCATAACCGACTGCCGAGTCAACAAATCATTGAGTCTCTCCTCCTGACTAGAATCATCACCCTATTCTGGATTGAATACCGATATTTACTCTTTAACTATGCCTTATACCAATCTAATCACACTTACCCCAGGTCCAATAATCCCATCTCTCCTAGTATAAGTTGCCCAGGCAATAATCCACCTCAAACTTTGCCAAATATCTCATGTGATGCCACAATGTGCCGACAAACTACAAATTTGAACGTGATACATAAAGAAAACGAACTCTAGAAATGACTACTCAACCCACGTAACTAACTAGACAACTGAAAAGATGTTACAAACCTTCCTCAGAAAATTAAAAACAAAACACACGAAAATAGATATAGGGGACCGTACTCAACATCACACTATTGCGGCGGGCAACCCGACCCAAACAACATACCCGTGGTGGCGTGCCACCCAATCCACACAAAAAATCTACATAAAGAGATACTTACCGAGCTAGAATGCTCATTACTACAAAATACCCGAATATCAGCCACAAGCACGCTAAGTGCATAATACCATCCCTAGGGAGACAGATGGTGCCATACGCTACAAAAGTCAAGCACAACTAAGGTGCTATATATGATCTGAATCTCGAGAGCCATCCTGTTCACACAACACCATCGCTACGCGGAACCTCAACACATAGGAAATTTACCAAGCTGTTTCACAACTCTCACGGCACAATATAGTATTACATGAAATACCTGACGACAAGATGACACCCAACGTCTGAATACTCCTCCACAAGGAGCGTTATGCTAAAACGAACACATCCGGCCTGATATAGAGCCCATATTCATATTTAAATCTATCCACATACCTCAAGCCGATTATGATCGCACCGTACCAGGCTAATAACCTTTCAAGGATCCATAATAACCCTTTTTCCCATATCACACAAGAACAACCATCATATCCGGAACAAACCTCCACAGTCCACAACCAGATGAACCGAGTGCCCTCCAGGCATAAATTCTCACATGAACAATAGTACCGCAATCTCCATACTTGGTTCCAATCTTCGATCAATCAACTGACCACATGTCACACTTATACAATCTTCCCGTGGAACGTGCTCCCATGACCTTCCGCACTAGGTAACAAGTCTGCACACTCATACCACCGGCCGCACAAACACTGTAAAGCAAATCAAAAATCCGAAGTCACTACTCAAAGCCTCTTGCACAGGACACCGATCTCAGGTGACGCTAAATACAATACCAGCTTACTCTAACCATCTGAATCCTTTCCCGCTCATTCGAGCTCTTGACATTCATGTCGATACCAAACTGCAACCTTGATCCTCAACTTTCGAATCCCATGCCGATCATTGCACTTAATCATGCCAATGCGCAAGAGTGCAAGAATTTCATCTTAACTTCCGAACTATTAATAGGGTAAACACTTCATCACATAGAAACCTTTTACTTAACTCATTCTAAGAGAACCATCGCAACACGCGACTGAATCCTCATATCCGTAGAAAATACCAACCTCAAGTAGTGGTCTAAACCACCATAACTCTTCTGGGATCCATCTACACATAACATGCCATAATACTTGAATTCCTCCAAATAAAATCAATTACGGCGGCCGCCCAAGCCTTGCACGTACCGACACAAATCACATGCATAACTCAATACGCTGAAAGAACTGATCATTGCCACCATCATGCCAATTCAACCATTGTTAGCCGACCCGTCCTTTCCCAATTTATTCTTAACTTGCCTTAGAAATAATAATAGCTCCAATCATTACATCACGGATCTAATTCCGCACTCATCCCGAGTGACCTTATTTCACGAGACCATGTTGTCTCAAATCCCACGAACCATCTCATACCCTCCTTGTGCGCATGTTCGCATCTTCAACTAATACACCTATTCTGGAAAATCCCTCTATGAATCTGAAGTTATTTTCTTCCATTACTCCAATGCCACACCGCAAGCCGAAGATAACGTATAACACTCCAAGCCCCTTTCATAATCTGTTGCAAAAGCTCGATACTTTACCATACTACAAGCTCGAAATCCTTAGGCACTGCACTTTAACTTTTGAATCCACTAGGACCGTTATTGAGAGTCACCCATTCCGACCTGGTCCTAAATATAATCAACTCCAAGGCTTTTCTAGCACATGAACACTCTCTCAACAAGCACCCGGCTGAATCACTTTCCTTGTACATCATATCTACGCGAAACATAACCTTTGAGTCTTCCCAAGGCCTGAACATGAGTCAATAAGGCCTACTATAGCACACATTCCTCAATCCTTTGCTCAAATTACCGATGATGTTCTCTCTTCCTTAGTCATAATATCCCACCAATATGCCGATAACCAAAAATCTCACAATTAGCTGACCATGCAATCCAAACGTAAGGCGGTGGAACTCTCCCACTTAGCTTGAAGCTGCCATTGCATTACTCTAGAACCCGTCAAGATTCTTTCTTCATCGTTGAACTGATCTTACACAACCAACTCGCCAAATTCCTCGAAATCCTTCCATCTGACCTTTCATGAACACTCTGAATCATTACCCACATTCACATATTCGACCTCTTGCCGGATAACCAGTAGAATTCTTTTGTGATAGTCCCATCAACACCACACAACCGCTAGCCTGCTCACAGGAGATAACCCACCTGTGGAAATTCCATGCCGACATCATCCAATGTCGTTGAACTAGGTACAATAATTACGAAATCAGTAACCCATCCTGAGCCCGTGCTCATTCACTAGATGTACAGGTCCGCTCACTCCTCATGGACATCAACTAAAGGTGCGACAATACATTCTAACCCAAAGTCATGTTGTATCTTTCTTTATATCAAGCAACTTCCTCCTGTCACACCCAATCTTCCTCAATATAGTAGCCAATACTCCAAATTAAGTCCATAGACCTAGTCACGGTCCACCATGAATCCCAAATCACTCTAAACTTTCTCAAGGCGTGTAGTCATCCTACCACAAAACCCATATGCTACCCTGACCCAAAGGCGAATCGAAGAAAATCATAACACTGGCGAACTCAACACATTCAATCAAGGACGACGATACCAAACCTCGGATGAAGATTCCATTACACTAGAAAATATCGAGCCTCGTTACTCCATCAACCCAAATCTGGACATTCATAGGCCAATTGTTTTCCTCCGCCGAAATAAGATACTGAATCTAGAAACCATGCACTAAGTACACCTCCTTCTTAGTCATTCACTGCCCCGACACATAGGCAAGCATCCTATCATCACATCAATATTGTGTGACAACAACTCCTGAGCATCATAGCAACCTGTGTATAGCCTCAAAGCTCTCAGAAGTACTGTTACTGAGCTGAAATGACAGAATATCCTTCCACAAGGCGACGACAATAGTCCAATCAACTACGCAAGGAGAAACATCCCGCACCACATCTGTAGTACCATTACAATTCCTCAATTCCCGATTTATAACCAGCACTTCACGTCGCATAGGAGTGAATGGGAAGAAATGAAGGCCTAAGCCTAAAAGGAATCAAATCGCCCGATGAGGAATCAAGAAGGGAAGTGCTCCTAACAGCCCTGTAGCCCCTCGAAGATAAGTACATACATCTCTTTACCGATCCACAAGAGTCTACTAGACTCGCTCATGACTCGTGAAACCTAAGTTAACCTAGTGCTCTGATACCATGTTGTCACGACCCAAAAATACTTGAAAGGTCGTAATGGCATCGGACACTACTGTCAGGCAAGCCAACACCAAAAACCAGTAAATTCTCATTTTAATATTTTGAAATAGTAGATTTACTTCAATTTATCTAGTAAAGATGAATTTACAGAATAAAATAACAATGTTTTACAAATTTCAATACCGAACATCCCATAATCATCCCAGAACCCGGTGTCACAAGTGCATGAGCCCTTTCTAGAAATTTAAAATAAAATACAATAACTGTCCGGAATACAACTTGGACAAGAAAGAGAATACAATACTCTGAAGGAGACTCTGCTGGCTGCGGTGTGTCGTACAGAATGCAGCTCACCTAAGTCCCCGCCATAATCGTGCCTCTACGCCCACGAGGCCACGAAACATATGTGTACCTGCACAAAAATGTGCAGCAAGTGTAGTATGAATACATAAATCAACGCGTACCCAGTAAGTATCCCGCCTAACCCCAAAGAAGTAGTGACGAGGGGCCGACTTCGATACTTACTAGTGGTCCAATAATACCATGTACAGTAAAGAAGTGAATGAATATGAGACAGAGTAAATATATGAAACAAACAAGTATAAAATACGTAGTACAATTTTTTCCTCTTTACCATTTACTCAAGCTCTCAACTAGCAAGTTTTCTCCATAACCGGAGCATGTATATAGATATCGTGGATTTCATAAAAGAGGTCGCCATAATCCAAATCAGGGAAATACCCTCAGATACACTGGCTTCTTACCAAACGTTATGCACGATTCCATAAGGATAATATATATATATATATATATATATATATATATATATATATATATATATATATAGGAAATGTCGAGGCGTACGGACCGATCCAACATAAAAGTAAACTGTGCACTGTCGAGGATCGAACGGCACGAACCATAGATGCATCTATTAACCTACCGAGGCGAACGGCCCGCTCCCATGAGAGTGTGGTACATAAATCCTGCCGAGGCGAACGGCCCGATCCCATAAGAGTGGTAGAAGGAAATACCCGCTCCCGAATCATACGTGCGACGCGGTCAAATATAAATTTAAGGAATCTCCCCGCTCGCGGATCATACTTGCGACGCGTTCAAATATAAATTTAACATTAAAATCATATCTCTTTTTTGATTCTTTTCAAAATAAGGGAAATTCAACTTGAAGCTTTTTAAGGAAATTACCCCGCTCGTGAATCATACATGCGACGCGGTTACACCTAGATTTCTTAAGCTATTATAATATTCCTCAATTCTTTTTGAAATTTCGAAGTTCAAATAAAACCTTTAAAATCTTAAATTCTTCAATTTCAACTCCTTCCAAAACATTTAATAAGCGGACTCAATCTCGCTCCCGCTCAAGGAAAACAATAAACATAAATCAATAATAATATCAACAAGGCATGATGTGAGCCTAAAACTACCCTGACGTAGGAATAGCTAGTAGATACGCACGGACTCTCATCACCTCATGCGTACGTAGCCCCCACAAATAGAAGCACACAATAATTTAGTTCACCTATGGGGTTAATTCCCCCCTTACGAGGTTAGAAAGGAGATTTACCTTGCTCCAAAATTCCATAATCGGCTCTAAGGCTGCTCCAACAATTCAAATCGATGTCCGTTGCTCCAAAACTAGTCAAATATGATGCAACCGAATCAAAATATACTCTAATACTCATAATTAATCATTTTATAACAATTTCCAACTCCGTTCGAAAAGTTGATAAAAATCACCCTCGGGCCCACGTGCCCGGATTCCGAAAATTTTCGAAAATAAACTTTACCCATAACATTACGAACTCAAATATATAATTTGTTCTCAATTCCTTAACCAAATTCGTGGTCAAATATCAAAAATACCAATTTCTAGGTTGTTTTTCAAAATCCCAAATTTCTACAAATTGTTCATGTTCCAATCCATGTATAATTCATGTATTTAACTTACAATGGGAAGAAACCACTTACCTAGAATTGCTTCATGAAAATCTCCCCTTGAAGCTCTCCAAAATCGTCCAAACCAAATGAAAATAGGAGAAAAATGGGCCAAGTCCAGTTTATAAAAACCCTTCTGCCCAGCGACATTTTCGCACCTGCAGCTTCGCAGGTGCGGCCAAAACCTCACACTTGCACATTCCCTCTGCCTAGCACGACTCCGCACCTGCGCCTTTTCCTTCCGCATCTGCGCCTTCGCAGGTGTGGACATACACTCGCACCTGCGCTTCCAGACTCTTCTCTCACTCTCGCACCTGCGACGCATCTCTGCATCTGCGACCTCGCAGGTGCGGACAACCCTTCGCACTTGCGATCATTGCCTAGCTTCATCCAAACCGCACCTGCGACCACTGGCTCGCACCTGCGGCCCTTATTGCGCAGGTGCGATCACACCAGATATCAGCTGCCTCATCTTTTCTTCCAAGTCCAACTCGATCCGTTAACCATCCGGAATCCACCCGAGGCCCTCGGGACCTCAACCAATTATACCAACACATCCCAAAATACATTACAAACTTAGTCGAGCCTTCAAATCACATCAAACAATATCGAATTCATGAACCGCACCCCATTCCAATCTTAATGAATTTTGCAACTTCAACTTCTACAATTGATGTCGAAACCTATCAAATCACGTCCGATTGACCTCAAATTTTGCATACAAGTCACATTTGATATTATGGACCTACTCCAGCTTCCGAAATCGGAATCCGACCCCGATATCAAAAAGTCCACTCCCGGTCAAACTTCTCAAAAAACCTTCAACTTTCTAACTTTCCCCAAATGAATCCAAAATGACCTACAGACCTCCAAATCTACTTCCGGACGCGCTCCCAATACCGGAATCACCATACGGAGCTATTCTCAGACTCGGAATTCCAAACGGTCGTCGATAATATTGAAATGCACTTCAATCCAAATTTATGGAATCCTTCCAAAATGCTAACTTCCACAATATGTGCCGAAACGCTCCCGGGACATCCAAAACTCGATCCGAACATATGCCCAAGTCCGAAATCATCATACAAACCTGCTGGAACCTTCAAATCCCAATTCCGAGACCGTTTACTCAAAAATCCAACCTTAGTCAATTCTTCCAACTTAAAGCTTCCGAAATGAGAATTTTCTTTCCAAATCAACTCTGAACTCCCTGAATCTTAATTCCGACTACGCGTACAAGTCATAATACCTGAAGTGAAGCTGTTGATGGCCTCAAACCGCCGAATGACGCGCTTGAGCTCAAAACGACCGGTCGGATCGTTACAGTTTTAGAGCAATTCTGCAAACCGAAGAACTAATATGCGGCTCGCACATCCGATATGCGAGTTGCAGAATAGGAAGCATTGTAAATATTTAGTACTATTTGTATTAAACTAGAAAACAAGGATTTGTTGTTATCTTTTTTATATTTTTTTAGGGATTCTAGGGTTAGTTGTTAACTTGAACATATACTCTTCAGTATCAATGGAAGAAATACGCTTTTCCTTCCTCTTCGAGCCTAATTCTCTTCGTATTTTGGCAAATACATTAGAAAGAATGTGCAATATTATGACTCCTTATTTGAGTTACAATCAATACTCATATTTTTATAGATAAATAGAACTTTTACTTCATTTGTTAATTAGGAAATTTGGCACACGATTACGTAGGAACTATTGTGCGAGCCCAAACATTGACCTTAGGCATGTTTAGGGCACACAATCAGACGCTTGGGGAGTAAGCTTAAAAATCTAAGCCCCACATATGAACCTCAAAGTGTTTTGCAAGTGTCCGCCCAGAAGCGAGTCATGGATGAGTCCTAAAACAGGCTTTTAAAACACTGGTTTTAACCCGAGTAAACTATTAGGGGTACAATAAGAGCTCCCAAGTTAACAAGGAAAGGAAAAGAAAAGAAAAAGTTCCCATCTTAACTTTTCCTCAACAGTTTCAAGTCCATTTAGGCTTTAGCTGACTGCTGCTCATAAGCTTCAATTGCCAACTTTTTGGGGGGGGAGGGGGGAAGGGGGGTCAAAGATCCGTCGGTTGATTTGGTAAAATGTTTTGTTAGAATAGTGTTGAATATGTCCTCGTCTTAACTTTTCTTGGAAAAGTCTAAAGATTGTTTCTTTTCTTCAACAAGAAAAAGAGTTCCTTATGAAATACGCAAAACCTCAAACGTATATGTGAATTGGATCTTGCATGGAGAGAATGATAGTCATAAATATCCAAAAGAAGGATGAATTTGAGACAATAACAATATACCAAATCCTTTACGATCAGACGACTCTATCGAGATTGTCTAAACCTATGTAGTCCCAACTCCCAAATGTAAGGACTTGCTAGATTTTCTCTTTATTAAATACGTGTGGTCTTATTAGCTAACCTCATAATTTATACTATTTTAATAGGAAAAATGACACTGTATAGCCACTAAAAAAATAATAACCGAAAAAATATATAAAATTTGTATATTTTTTGTATATATATACATTTTGCATATTATATACAAAAATTATATAAGTTTTATACATTTCTTCGGCTACCAAACATAAATAGTTTCTGACGCGTACTAAAAGTAATAATACCCCTATTTAAAGCAAACAAATTTCGTTTGTTCGCTCGGTTAATAATTACTTTAAGGACGTTATACCTAATTAAAGTTTAAACTCTATATAAATTGATCATTCCCTGTTCATTAGGATTACTGTCTCCATACACCTTTCTGTCACTAAAGCCGCAATCAAGGACGGAGCTACCTTGTCGCAAAGGAGTTCAATTAAATTTCTTTTATCGAAAAATTATATTGCCTAAATAAAGTAAAAATTTAAAAACTGGTAATTTCTCTTGATAAAGGAGAAGATTCTAGTTTAGTGACAAAGTGGGTTAAAAAATAGTTCTAGATCACAGGTTTAGATTCAGCTTTAAATTCCAGGTGTGATACAAGGATTCTAGATAGACCTCATTAACAAACACCTGATAAGATTCACGCCATTTTCATACAGCTACATGTTGAAAACGAAAATTGCTGTAAACCCAACCCCATAAGAGTTAAATATTTGACAATAACTGTTAAAAAGTTGGAAATGCAAGTTTTTGTATCTTATACCAAGTTCTTTGAATGGTTTCCTTTTCCTGTGAAAGCAACCTCTCCAGTAATCCTGTTCTAAACAGTAACTATATCTCTCCACTAGTGGAAGTTCAATATCATTCTTACTGATATATCTGATTAATTTTGTCCCACCTAATAATGAGCTAACAACTGTCCTAAACGACAAATATTTATTCAAAACTTCACGTGTGTTCACGCCTAAAGTTGACACCTGTTAGCCCCATTTACTACGATCAAATATTCCACAATTTTCTTCATGTCTAAATCAAAAGTCTCCTGAACAATTGCAAGCTTTGACGGCGAGCACCGTCAGATCTTTTCATTCTATCCTCTCTACACAAACTCTTATTGTAAATACGTAATTTAATTTGAGCTAGACGTAGATAAAATTAAACCATTTCGTAAAGTTTAAACGGATTGGGTCATAGATACGAATCTTCGACTTGATTCCGAAACTCTAAATGACTTATTAAATTAGTGGACGGATTATGTTATGATCCGTTATTTGACCCTTATTGATTTGAGCAAACTCTGAAGCTGATTGGATCATGACCCCGTCTATTGATTTGACATATATTGACCCGTCCAAATTTAATCAAACCCGTTCATTTGCCATTTCTTATTTCAAACTTATCGTTGATATAAAAGGTGTTTGTTTAACGCAAAATAAGGGAAAAATCGTTTCAAATATTCTAACCAACCCCAGATTGCGGTTCAATTTCCTAATAATATTAGAAAATGTAAGGAAGGATTCGATAATGGGACAGAATTGTTAGGTTTAAAGATAAATACAATTAGGCCTGTCTCCATCATTCCAGCATCATTACACATACGCAAGTCGAGAAGACTTTGTGCATCGAGTATTAACTAAAGATAAACCACATAAGCATTGGTATATTCAGCTCTACTCAGTTCAAAAATACACATTTTGTTATACAAAAGAGTAAAACTCTTTCCAACCAAAAGATTTAAGAAGATTATTTTTGCCAAGTTCTAGTTATAACCAAATAATCGGTGAGATTTTTATGCTACAATATTAATAACGAATAAAATGGTCATTTCCTTTCCCTCCCTTAAGTCTAACGATGCACTTCACGAGGAGCAAGTGGGAACATGACATCTAATATAGAACTATTAGAACTGCATGATCAACAATGTTTACAAAACTTCAATCCAGCATCATCTAAACCTAGAAACCCAAAACATATGTGTTACGTTCTTACAATAAACACTCCATAAAACTCATCCAATTTCAACTGAAAAAATCTTCTTAGCTTTTACAAGTCATTATCCCAACAGGAAGACCAGCACTACACTCTTTTTAGTCCTGGCAATCACGGTCAATGACTGCACTTTGTAGTTTGTTACACTTAGGCAAACTAGTCTTTATCCCAAGCTTCTCACCAGTTTACTTAAGAACTAAGCTTCATTTTCAGCCTTAATATAGGCTATCAACAAAGCCTCTCACATGGTCATTGAACACCCTACATCGAATAAATATATAGTGTATATTGATGAAAATTTCTACATTTGTACATATATATTAAATTTTAAACATTCTTAACAAAATTCATGACTTCGCCATTAGACACACGCGGACATGTGAAATACACACTCACTCAATCACAGTACCTGAAATAGAAGAGGCGAAAAAACAGAATATTCTGCAGTCCAATCGACCCCGTTACACTCCCTCAATGCATGTTGGGAGTAACTCATAGGCAAGTGAGAAAATCCAATAGAGTTCCACTCACTGATAACGCGCTTCACTAAACCAACGAGGTTTGACAAGCCATATAATAGGAAACAAAAAACTGGGATACAAATCTATATCTACCTGTAGACAGTATTTTCACTCTTCTAAGAATTGAGTTATCTGCGACAAACTTGACATCCCATTTAGGAAACAAGAATGGCATGCAATTAGAGAATGTAATCAACGTGCAAGTTCGCTCAATGTTCATTTGTCTACTGTCCTCGAATATTTCATAGGACAATGATGTCTGGTCGGCTTATATTTTACTCAACTAGTAAAAAGAAGACAGTTTCTTACACTACACACAAGTGAACACAAGGTCCATAAGATAATCACAAAAATATAGAGCGGACACAACTTGAAACCAATAAAGATTATAGGAGGTAACTGGTTGATATTAAACAAATCCTATTATGAAATACGCTGCAACGTCTGATCCACGTATTAAACAAAATGGCACAATTGATAACCATCACATAGGTCATAAGGCTTGCCTAGCTGCCTTCTCAAAGAAGTGAGAACAAACAGTAGACTAACTTGAGCTCAAATGTGTATAAAGAGAATCTTTCAGCCAACACCTTGCAAAACAAATACCTGTAAATAAATTAAAATAATAATACAAACACCAAGAAAGCCACAATTAGATATTGTCATCCACTGACGCTTGTCAACACAAGTATTCCACGCTTCCATTCTCAAAGTGGAGAAATATAATACAGTTTCAACACAATCACTTCCTTCCACCAGTACCCAGTAAATAGCTTGTTCCTGGCCCCAAAACTTTTCTCTTGGTCACAGTATGTTGAATCACATTGAGGCTGACTTTGGAAGATTTTCTACTTTCTAATTTTCTTAGCTATGATAGCCATATTCCTCGGAGATAATACAGGACTAAAAACAGGTAAGAGGCTTGCTTCCAGATCATTGCCATACTCCTGGAGGAGCAACAATCGGTCAAGCAGTACAAGAGTTTCCAAGACAGGACCCAGGGCAGCACGAAGAGACCAATAAGGCCCTATTAACTCCTGCAGAAAGTTGATTACTTTGTGAAGAGGAAAAATATTTTTTTTTAAAAAGGAATCTTTTTGTTATTTACCAGGCCCCAAAAAAAAATCTAAGAATAGACATTTCTAAGTTAGTTAGAAAATAAAACCGCCAAGGACTGCACATATCAGCCAATCAAATGATCTGGATACTTGAGCAGATCATAGGCACCTGAATTTATGCAACTTTGTCAGCCAGATAGGACTGGCACGTGCAACTCACAGGAATGTGAATGAACTATGATGCAACACATACAACCAATAGACCTCCACTCAAAAGATAAGCAATTACATCAACTAGTAAATAACAAAGGCCACAAAGTTGTGGAACTTCAACTCAATTAAGATATTTTTGACCTTTAGAACCGCACTGATCTAATTGATGCTGAGTAGAAATATCTTCTTTTTTTTAATGACCGAGAAATCCATCTGCAGCCGACCTTTTGGGACAACTGCAGCCTCCAAAACTCGGGGATAATGGGCCCGCTCCTCTGCCCTTCTCTACTTGAACACCAGAGTTAATTTGTTTGGCACAAGGCTCGAACCTGTGACCTAAGACACAAGTCACTCAAATTTTGCCAATTGACTAACCCCTAGGGGCTGCTGAGTAGGAGTATCTTGACCACTTAAATCATCCAATTATGATCTTCAAGAGACAATATCCTGCATTTGTGCAAACTTAATGACTTTCAAATTAAGCAAGTTGAACACCTTTTCATTAAGAAGGGGAGCCTTGGAGCAATGGTAAAGTTGTCTCCGTATGACTTATAGGTCACGGGTTCAAGCCGTGGAATCAGCCACCGATGCTTGCATCAGGGTAGGCTGTCTACATCACACCCCTTGAGATGCGGCCCTTCCCCGGACCCTGCATGAACGCGGGATGTTTTGTGCACTGGGCTGCCCTTTTGAACACCTCTTCATTAAAATAACTAATAAGTTTGGCCAAGCTAAAGTCCAAGGATAGACAGAGACTAGTGTACTGTTTTTATAATGTCTTTAAAAGGTAAATGAAAGAGAGCAGCAAGCGTAATCAATTTGGACCTTATAGTTTGGACCTTTTAGAATCACACGGTGTAATACACATCAATCTAAATGACGCTGACTAGAATATCTTGACCACTTAAACTATCCAATTTAGAACTTCAAGCAGCAATATCCTATGTTTGAGCAAACAAATGACCTTCAAATTAAGCAAATTAAACAAGTCTTCATCCCTTAAAGATGCAATGACCTGACAAATTTTGGCCAACCAAAAATTCAAAGCAAAAAAAAAAAAAAAAAAAATAGAATAGTCATAACTTACAAGTAATGAATTGTGTTTATAATGTGTCCTATAAAGGTACAGAAAAGATATGCATGTTCCCCAATCTGAAAGAGGAAGATTAAATCAACAGGCTACAGCAACCACTCTAGAAAATCAGGAAATTTCTTGAACCAAGCCAATCACTTAGATTGCATAGATGCCAAGAAAAGCCATCAATCCCACAAACAACTCTAAGATGCATCATAATATCCATTGCGTCTTACTATATGCAGTTGGCAAACATCACTTTGCTTACCAGCCCCCAAAAAATGGTTGAGCGTGGATTGAAAAACAAAGACCTCCGTGAGGATACTAAAAATCCACTTGACTTATCCTTACTGAAAGATCAAAGTGAAAAGAGAATAGTATCATTAATCTTATACCCTATGTTAGCATTGATATAATATCCTTGCAACTTTTGCATGTCTTTAGTATTGAATCAACCACAGATCAAAATAGAAAGGTGTCAACTATAGAAGAAATTTTCCTTTGGCAGGAGATAACTTCGACGGATCTGGCAGAAATAAGAGAAAACAGAAATGCAAGTACAGCCGAGAGATTAATCCCCTTCCAACTCGAAACATTCTAGAGAGTAAGCAAGAATATATCATATATAGAAGCAAAATAAACCTTAGACCATTTGTGCATTTACTGAGGGATAGAATTGATATTACATCCAAATGACAAGAGTAGGACATAGCAGCACCGAGTGACAGATAGACATGAAAATGAGAAGAAAGTCCGGCAGGGTCTCCCAAAAGTGAATTAATTTACCACTAACAATCTTTAAGTACACAAGACAAATAATAATGCACCAAAGAGGACTTCTATGACTAACAATAAAAATAACAATATCATCAAAAGATTACTTACAGCATATGATTCAGACTCCCTCCAGACTGCACTGTAATCAATATCCTCCAAACAAGGAAGATGTAGGCGACCTAGCCCAGATTCACAAAATTTTACAAATAGTGAGTATCTGTCCACAGTGCTAGACTCCCTGCTTTTAGAATTCTGAATAGAAGAGTACTCATGGAAAAAGGCCACATTCTTCCGTGGTTCCCCTGCATAGAAAGGGCTTAAGAGCTTATTTTCTTAATAGGTGGCCTTGACAGTTAGGCTATTATATATGCACAGTTGCACTAAATGATGAAACCTACAACATCTTAGACTGGCCAAGAATATATAACACATCTTTTAAACAAGTAGACTGGGAAAAAAAACATAAGGGTAACAGTAATCCTTAAAATCCTATTCAATCAACTTTTACCAACTGGAAACCAAACAACGTACCATAATAAGTTTAGTCCTAAATTCTCATGAATAAGTTATTAAGAAATTAATACGAGATGTACCCTTTATGGTTTTACCTTGAAGCCCAATGAACTTCATCAATGGTATCCCTTTAAAGTACTCACCATATTCTGAAGGGCCCCTATAATGCAAATTAGACTCCAGGATCCTCTGATGCTGTTGGCGTCGTAAGGCTTTCCCTTGACGTCCTATTGTAGGGCTTTCTTGCAATATGTGTGGGTAATGTCTGAAAAGAACCTTCAGAATCACTGCAGGTTAGTGGGCTACTGCATTGACTAGGTATACATATAAAACCACCAGAAACCAATACTACAGGAAAAATGTTTCACTGTAAGGGCTTATAGATAAGCCCAAAGAAACCAATTAGTATAGTAGACCAAATAAACAGCATGTACCATCTGGAAAGCAGCACGGAATGCATGCAACTCAAAGTTGTGAAGCCCTGCGTGCTCATCCAAGCCTCTCCATCTATCAGCACTCTGATAAAGCAACTCAAGGTCAGAATACAATTATAATGAAAAGGTAGACAGCTTAGAAGATGCAACGAAATTGAACTGTGAATTGAAACAAGGTCTATCAACATGAGGCAACAAAAAATAGTATAATACCCATCTACCTGACAAGCTAGATCACGAGCATTTTTATCTAGCACTACTCCAGCAGATTTAACACCTTGGCTTACAGGAAAACCACAACAAGAATCCACCATGTCACTGGCTTCCTCAGAAAGCAAGTTATAACAGCAACCAACGCTAATCACCGCCTTAGCTTTGTCACATTCCAAGAATGTCCTTGATGAAAAGAAATCTTGAGTCAATTACACATCACACAAATATCAAAATGGGCAGGGACTACAATAACAATCTTGAATGATACCATAAAGTTAATTAAGAGGCATACAACAAACTTGCTGGGATGATAAGTACAAGATATTAGTAAGAATTGTTTACATAAAGCTTCTCAAAACATAATACCTAATATAATAAAAACATAAAACCCAATTTAACGCCTTCGAATGACTAAGAGAAAAGATATGCGATGCCCCTCTATTGTCCATAGTATTTAACGCAGCAAAAAGCGCAAGTCAATTTCCACAAACCAATCAGGTAATGGAATAGAACATGAGACTTAGAAAGGGGCACAATTATACAATATGATACCCACCTCAGCATTGTCACCGAGAGGTCTCCACAGGCATGAAGTCCAGCAATAACTAATGAAGAATCACTATAGGATAGAGAAGGCAGTATATTCTCAGCAAGCCGAGAGAGCTGAGAGCCCGAACATTTTTGGCTCAAATGTTGATTCGCTGCATCATCATTCTCTTCTAGGAAGTTACTTAAGGTCTTCAATGTGTCAGAAGACAGCACCCGGCATGTAACTGTCTTTGGCATGCTAATCTCTCTAAGTTCGGAGCTGATAAAATGGAAATGGATTACAAACAAGCGTTCTGAAAGAGGAAAATCATCCAATAATGACAAAATATTGATGCTAAGTAAATGTAACCATGAATCAGATTGATGTAGAGCATTGAAGCAGATGCATACATTTTTGGATAACAGGAGAACAAATACTGCCAAATTTCTACAATAAATCTGATATTCTTGAACACTCCAAGCAGTGCAACTAATATAAAATATTTCATCTGCTACTGCTCATTAATTGCTTTGGAAAAGCTAAGACAGCAATATTAGACTAACCTGCATATTTTTATAGTCTGAAATTAACGTAAATAATGAGGCAGTGGTGATTTCTGCTCTCTACTGTTATTATTTGTCTAAAGTTAACCAATAACTCAAGTTGCAGCAGTTCAAAAAGTTTATTATTCTTTTTTCTTTTTTTCTTTGATAAGGTAAGGCGGTTCAAAAAGTTTATGTCCCTCGTCACAATGCAAGAAACTTAACTTTATTCAGTCCCGATTTATATCTTGTGAATCAAAACATATAACAAGCCAGATGTAGTCCTCAACTTTCAATTACAGCCAAAGTATTCACATCCCTTATTTTTTGTGATAGGTAATGCGAGAATTTTATTGAGGTATGCCAGCTAAATGCTGGAGTAAGTACATACAAAAGAGGGAACTTTACGGAGCCTGTAAAGAGCAAAGAAAATCTATCATGGCAACAGGATCTAAAACATTGGTAGTGACCATCCTACACCAAAAGCAAAATTATATATTTGTGTTTTAGGTTCAAAATATTGTCCTTGTCTTCAAAAATTCTAGTGTTCTTTTCCTTACAAATGACCCACCATACAACCGCAGGATGCTGTTCCAGACTTTGCTTGAAGATTTTAACATGCCCCTTTTTTGCCAGGCAAAAAGGAAGTCCAATGTATTCACAGTCCATATTTTTGTATTATATAGGATTAATTTTAAAGGAGCTCATAAAAAGATGTCGCTAGCATAAGGAAGACTCTACCTACCCATTTTTACGCATCTTAGCTGCATAGTGCTTCCTGATTCGCTCCGCACGTGCATCAGTAATCTTACCATGATGTGAACAAGCATCAATGGCAATTACAGAAAGCTGGTACTCAAAGGCAAGCACTTGAGCAAGATAACCCTACACCACATGAACAATCTAAGTAGAAACAGACAACAGGAAAACCAGATAATCCAGATAATTATTTCTCCCGTGTTTAGAATTTCTATAATTTTAATTTTATTTTATAAATAATGGATAGAGATGAGCTTAAATGGAGCAACACGAACAGGAACCATTCGTATGGCTGAGCCAACTTGCTTGGGATTGAGGTGTAGTTGTTGTATTTAGAATTACTAGAAGAAGTTTTAGACTTTTTTCAAGTGCATCAGAAATCATTGCACCGCAAGGTTGTCTGGTGGTTAATCTATTAGCCTAGTGTAGAAAAGCAAGAATATATTTAACTAGCATCAGCTACAACCTCGCAAAAAAGTCCTTATCCTGTAGATTCTACCTATGTACTGACTCATTCTACAAAACAAATTAAGATAACACATGAATTTGTAAGTCATAATCCTAATATGTAAATATATACACACACACACATGCGTATCAACACCAGAATATGTGTGAATTGCACAGGAACAAGCCTCGTCATCGAACAAAGCAGAAGGGGACACACCTGTCCAGCACCAACATCAACAACTGTCTGTGCTCCAACTTGCTTTGCAACTAAACCGACCAGGGCAGCAAGGGCTTCTACCTGCTTAAACAATATTATATCATTCTAGCGTTCCGGTTGAGAAAATCAAACCCATAGAAGGCATCTGCTATAGTTGCTCTTTCGAACATAGGCTCGATATTAGGAAATGGTTCGCAATCAGAAAACAACTTTCTTTAATCTTTCAATCCATTTTGTAAGACTTTCTGGAAATTATTTATGTTCTTTCATTCAGGTTGAGAAAACAAAACCATAAAGAGAATATGCTTAGAAGCTCCTCTAGCAAATGAATTCAACATCAGAAAAAAGTTTTTTGCAATCACAACTTAGAGTAGATCATAGGTAGCAAGATAGCTTGCTGTAAAAAAAAATATTAAAAAAAAAGATTCGGCTTTCATGGCCTTATATCAGTAAGTAGTCATCTAAATTGGTTTACCAAACTTGAACTTCTACAAATTTGAAACTTGAAAGCAAAAAGGATAAACAATGCTCGACAGATTTGTAGTCAGCCAAATTGAGCACAAAGAGAGGTCAGTAAAAGAGGACTAAGCAAATAATTCCATGCCTTACTTCATGCTTTTTCTTATGATTCATGCCTTGAGCTAAAACATTACTTAGTGAAGCTATGTGCATTCCTGAAAATTCCTGCAAGCAAACAGAAGCATTAGTAAAATTCAATACCTGATACCTGACTGCCTTATAACATGGTCTAGGATGTTTAATAAGGAAGTAACCGAAGAAAAAGAGCAGGCAAGGTATCACAATCTCCAGCTAAGTTGCTCGGACTCGGGTGCGGGAGTCCGATACGGGTGCGGATCTAGAGGTCAAATCCTTCATGATCTAAATTTAAAGATTCGGGGGTACAGATCCAGATACGGGTGCGGGAATTCGGCTAAAAATAATTCAATTATTTAAAAATAGAGTTATAAAAATATGTCTAAATTATGAGACATTATGTGAAAAACTTACAAGGTATTCCAAGAAGGAGAAAATATTGAACAAGAGTAGAATTTTAGGAGGAGATAAAAGGAAAAGGACTGACATAGAAATTTATATATACAAGGTATTCCACTTTCTTCCATATCACCCTAGCTTTTGATTTGTTTTCAAAAATCATTGTATCTGTCCCAAATTTCTCCGTTGATTTTGGTCAAAGTACCCAAAATCGGTTGACCAGATCCGACACGGATCCCACACCCACACCCACGTCGTGTCGATACGGGTGCGGCACTGAAAGTGAAGAGTCCGAGCAACTTAGATCTCCAGAAAGGGCATGAAACTACTCAATGGCAGAGGCCATCTAGCACCTTTCAAGATCTCATTCAACTTCAGACGGAATTATGCAAAATGAACTAGGCACAACAGTGGGCAAAACATACTTAGTATATAGAGTATAGATACCATAACCCATAACAAACAACGCAAGAAATGCCAGTAGTGTAAAATCTTCTAATATGGGAAAAGCATAAGAAACAACAATGGGATTAAATAAGGAGACAAGGCCATACCATAATGCTAATTCTACAACCACTATGAATGAAAAGAAAAATAAATATACCTGCAAATCTGTCTTTTCACGTGGAAGAGAAAGAGACCTCAGAGTAAGGATGAATTCCTTAAGTGAAACAGGCCAGTGACCCTAGAAACATAAGAAGAAAGTCAATTTAACAAAGAAATATAGGTTTTGTTACAGTTATGGATACTAGTTAGTTGGTAGATGATAAAGTTGCTCTTTTTCTTCTTCTTTTTTCCTTTTTTTTTCCGCTAGGTCATAGGTGACACTAAACAGAAGCACTGAAAATGTTGATATATAAAAGATGGACAAATTTACATACTCTCCTTCCAGAACTGAAGGTATTAACCATGTCTCCCACTCACTACTTTTATACCTTTTCATCATCTGTCTTTCCAACCTGTTCCACTTTTCCAAGTTCTCGTTCTTCCTCAATGAGTAAATGTATTCTATAGGTGTATATCTTAGTGGGAAAAAATAACTGCTTCCCTCACTCCCCCGGAAGGAAGATTTGTTAAACGGCCAATATCAGATTCTCATTAAGGACCAAAATGAAGAAAAAGAAAGTTATGGCTACAAAATTGCAGGAACTTACCATATATGAAAACATTAACAATGGGAAGCAGCCAGATGCATCTTAACTCAGACTTAAGACAAACTTACAGTGACATCTAAAGCAAAAGAAATTAACAAATCCGCACAACAAAAAGAATAGATACCACACTAAAACTGTTATGGATATGTTTATCTAAATTACATTTGGTATTAAGTGGCCAATACTCAACAGCAACGGCGACTATGCGTCAATCCCAAACTAGCTGGCGTCAGCTATATGAATCCCCACTACCCATATGGCTCCTCCATTTGGACCGTAGTAGTCAAGCCAATGGAAATTTACCATTTTTTGTCACTTGTTACATTCAATATAAGTTACACTATATGAAAATGAAGCAGTTGTAGGGAGTAGCATTTTATGTCCCCAGAAGTGTACATGGGAGTTGGGTCGGTTATTTACTTATCAGTTATGGATCAACAACAACAACAAACCCAGTGAATTCTCACAAGTGGGGTGTGGGGAGGGTAAGATGTACGTAGCCTTACCCCTACCCTGGAAGGGCAAAGAGGCTATTTCCAATAGACCCTCGGCTAAAAAAAGGATGAAGGGAAGTGAAGCAGTAAGTATTAACAGCAACAAGAGAAAAGAAGAAAACCGAAGCCAAAACAACAATTATACGCTAGGTAGTAATGACAATCTAAGAATAAAAGACAACATGCTAATACTAATGCTATCGAACAATTATACGCTATGTAGTAAAACCAATCTAAGAATAAAAGACAACATGCTAATACTAAAGCTATCGAACTGAGAGTACAGGGGGAAACGCTCGACTACATACTAGCCTACTACCCTAATTATCGACCTCCACACCCTCCTATCAAGGGCCATGTCCTCAGTCAGCTCCAGCAGTGCCATGTCCCGTCTAATCACCTCTCCCCACGACTTCTTTGATCTACCTCTACCCCTCCTCATACTCCCTAAGGCTAACCTCTCACACCTCCTAACCGGGGCTTCTGTGCTTCTCCTCTTAACATGCCCGAACCATCTCAGCCTCACCTCCCACATCTTATCCTCCACGGAGGCCACACTCACCTTATCCAGAATGACTTCATTCCTAATCTTATCAAATCTAGTATGCCCATACATCTATCTCAACATTCTCATCTCCGCTACTTTCATCTTATGGACATGCGAGTGCTTTACCGGCCAACACTCTACCCCATACAACATAGTCGGTCTAACCACTCCTTTGTAGAACTTACCTTTAAGTTTCACTAGTACACTCTTATCACACAACACACCGGAAGCTAGCCTCCCCTTCATCCACCCTGCTCCGATAATATGCGTAATATCCTCGTCAATCTCCCCATCACCTTGTATTATTGACCCAAGGTACTTGAAACTACCTCTCCTGGGGATAACTTGTGTATCAAGCCTCACATCTATGTTCGCTTCATGGGTAACGTCGTTGAACTTGCACTCCAAATATTATGTCTTAGTCCTGCTCAACTTGAAACATTTAGACTCGAGTCTGTCTCCAAATCTCCAATATCTCGTTAACACCACCTCGCGTCTCGTCAATCAGAACTATATCATTTGCAAATAACAAACACCATGGCACCTACCCTTAATGTGTTGCGTCAATGCGTCCATCGCCAAGGAAAATAAAAACGGGCTAAGGGTTGATCCCTGATGCAACCCTATCTCAACCGGAAAGTGACCTGAGTTTCCTCTAGTTGTCCTCACCCGTGTCTTAGCTCCATGTCTTAGCACCATCATACATGTCTTTAATCACCCTAATATATGCGACATGCACACCTTTAGCCTCCAAACACCTTCATAGTACTTCTCTCGGGACCTTGTCGTATGCTTTCTCTAAATCAATGAACACCATATGCAAGTCATTCTTCATCATCCTATACTTCTCTACCAATCTTCTCACCAGATGGATGGCTTCCGTAGTCGAACGACCCGGCATAAAACCGAACTGGTTCTCTGAAATAGACACATTTCTCCTCACCCTCCTTTCTACTACCCTCTCCCAAACTTTTATCATATGGCTTAGCAGTTTGATACCCCTATAGTTGTTACAATTCTGAATATCACCCTTGTTCTTATACAACGGAACCATTGTACTCTACCTCCACTCTTCAAGCATCTTCTTCGTCCTAAAAATAACGTTAAACAACCTAGAGAGCCATTCCAAGCCTGCCTTACCCACACTCTTCCAAAATTCTACAAAATCCCTGCCCGATCGCTCTACCCCTGCTCATCATTCGCATTACCCCCTCGGCCTCCTCTACTCTAATGCGCCTACCGTACCCAAAATTCCGATGACTTCCGGAGTGCTCCAAATCACCCAGCGCAATGTTCCTATCTTCCCCTTCATTCAGAAATTTATGGAAGTATGACTGCCATCTTTGCTTAATCTGTGCCTTATCCATCAAAACTCCACCCTCCTCATCTTTTATACACCTCACTTGATCCAGGTCACGGGCCTTTCTTTCTCTCACTTTGGCCAGCCTGTACAGCTTCTTATCCCCGCCTTTCTCCCCAAGCTCTTCATACAGACATTCAAATGTTGAGGTTTTAGCCGCAATAACCGCTAACTTCGCCTCCTTTCTAGCCTCCTTATACCACTCCCTATTGGCCCTCTTCTCCGCCTCACATATGCTTTCTATTAGCTTCACATATGCCGCTTTCTTGGCTTCCACTTTTCCTTGGCCCTCTTCTCTGCCTCATCTATGCTTTTTATTAGCTTCACATATGTCGCTTTCTTTGCTTCCACTTTTTCTTGGACCTCTTCGTTCCACCACCAGCTCCTCTGTGGCCAGCAGAGAAGCCCTTCCAGACCCCTAACACCTCTCTCGCACCTTCTCCAATACAGCTCGCTGTCATAGTCCACATACAACTCGCGTCCCTACTACTCCTCCAAGCCCTCATTGCCAGTAACTTCTCCCCCAACTCCTGAACTTTGTCCTTAGTCAATGCACTCCACCTGATCCTAGGTAGACCATACACTACCCTTTTTTTCCTTGTACGCATGATCGCCAAATTCATAACCAATAGCCTATGTTGCGTCGTGAGATTCTCACTTGGGATGACCTCACAATCCGTGCATAAACCTCTATCACACTTCCTAAGCAGGATGTAATCAATTTGGGTTTTGGCCACCGTACTCTGAAAAGTGATCAGGTGCTCCTCTTCTTTGGAAAACACGAGTTAGCAATCACCAAATCAAAGGCTTTAGCACACTCCAACACCGATGTACCTCCTATGTTTGTCTCCAAAACCAAAGCTGCCACGCACCCCGTCGTAACCCCCAGACGACGTCTCAATGTGGCCATTGAAATCTCCTCCTATGATAAGCTTCTCGGTGTGCGAAGTTCCCCGCACCAACCCATCCAAGTCCTCCCAAAAACGTCTTTTAACCTCCTCGTCCAAACCCATTTGAGGCGCGCAAGCACTAATAATGTTCAAAATAAGCCCTCCCACAACTATCTTAATAGCCATCAGCCTGTCCTTCACCCTCCTAACCTCTACCACTAGCTCTCTGTGTTCCCTATCAACTAGGATGCCTACCTCATTCTCCCCCCCCCCCCCCGAGGACCACAACTTAAACTCGTCTGTCTCCCGAGCCCTAGTCTCCACCCATCTAGTTTCCTGGACACAAGCTGTGTTGACCTTCCTTTTCTGGAGAATTTTCGCTAACTCTATAGACTTCCCCGTCAAAGTCCTTATGTTCGAGGATCCAATTCTCAACCGAGAGGTTCCCATACCCCCGTTACTACTCTTGCCCGCCACCCTTGCCTCCCGCCCCACCCGAGGACATGACCTAACTCTACCATTGTTCACCACAACCACTTGTTACATTCGAGATAAGTGATACGATATGGAAATGAAGCAGTTGTGGGAGTAGTATTTTATGTTCCCGGAAGTGTACATGGGAGTTGGGTTGGTTATTTACCTATTAGTTAGTAGTTTTTACGTAACATTTCAGTCCAATAAGTAGTTACTTTATTTCCCCTAAGTTACTTTTATTTCACTTTGACCCCTAGGCCTTATTTCCCCTATATGTATCGAACTTGCCATCTTCAGAGGCTATGAATGAAATCTGTTATTTCCTTTTCCTTAGCTTAGCTTAGTTCTTAACTTTAGCTTCTTAAATTCTCATATTTTATCAATAAGTTAAATACTTATCAGAAAGTATAAGTAGTGTTGGGGTGAAAATATGTACTAATGCTTGACCTTCTACAAGTAATTTCTCACGAACAATATGCAGTTCCTCTTTCTGGAAGCAAAGCAGCTAATAAACCGCCAAGCAGCTCTAAACTTTCTACAACTCCAATTAACTAAAAAAAAAATCGAAAAAGAAATGCTTTATTAATAAGACACTAAATAATTTATTGAAATACACTGGGTACCTTGTTGTTGTTGTTGTTGTTGAAATACACATGAAATTGACAAGAAAACTTATAAAGCTTAGAGGCAAGGAAATAAGGAAGATACTGATAACTACCTGAACGACACCAGAAGGAATTCGGAGAAGATTTTCAACAGGCTCCTTCCGTAAACAATGCATCCACTCTTTATCAACTGCTTCCCATAGTCTATCCTGTATATACTCACAAAAGAAGTTTATAACATGCGTAAGGAGAATGCTAGCTAGTGCAAAAATAGCCTAAAATTAATTCATCTATGGTAAAGCTGAAATGAGGATGAATGGGAAGACCTTGAAGAAATTGACGACATGAGCATCTAAGAAATAACGGTAGGGTGATATGAAGTGGATAATTGCATGAATCCATTCTAGGGTTTCACTAGCAGTCTTGCAAGAATACTTGCACTTCTCAGCCATGGATTGAAGGGGAGAATTGCAATCTCCCGCCACCGTACCTTACGCCCCCATTGCTGGTAATTCGAGTGTAGGAAATTCAACACAAGGCCGGGCTGTAGTGACTATCGGCTATTCGGCCCACGTATTTGGAATTGGACTTATCCGGAAAAGAAAGAAATTACAAGGATTTTTTTTCTAAACTTATTTATCAAAATTATCCAAATTTTATGTATTAATCGCCTTAAACAAGATTTGGTTACAAATTATATACAGTCCCTTAAACTAGCGTCCTTCCATCTATGGGTTTCTTTAATTAAACACGTGATTCAAGCAACAAAATTATTTTCAGCTCCAAAATAGATATGCTACAATCTACAAACAATATAATACGCATCCATCTCTAGCTAATTTGCTCTGCTTTTACAACAAAACTCAACAAATTCAAAACAAAATTCTTATGGAAAAACATCGGTTGCAGATGAATGTGAAACATAATTTATCAGCTTCGAAGATATAGCAGATTTCTATACAATTTGACAATAAAAAAATATTTTTTCAAGTTTGAAATTGCTTCAACAAGTGAATTTCAATAGCAACACTTGTAATAATGCTTCAACACAGTGATCGGTGGTATAGCTGCGGGAGATATGTTGATTTCGATGCCGATAGAATTGTAATCAACGCAGATTCAAGTTACAGTGCATTGAATTCAATAATTGCAGAACATCTAGTAACGGATACATCTGTTAAAATCATTAAAATCAAATAAAGAGTCAACGAAATGTGTCCTCTAATGAAAATTCGCAATGATATGGGTGTGCAAATCTATATGGAGATGAAAAAGAATAACAGGGATCTAGGAATGTGTCACGATCCCAATTTCCTCCGTAGGATGTCGTGATGGCACCTAATCTTTGAGACTAGGTAAGCCGATTACTGTAACAATTAAGCCAGCTATTAACAATGATAATTTGAAACAAAGTTTAAAATAAATACCGAAATAAAAGTGGAATAAGCTACGCGGCAATAACCATAACAACCTTCCAAGATTTGGTAATACAGAGTCACGAACTCTAGCTAAGCACATGGAATGATCTCAAGAATCTAAATACAATATTGTTCAAATGACAAATGACAGTACAATGTAAGGAAAAGACTCTAAGTGACTGCGACGACCAAGCAGCTTTACCTTGAATCCTCGCGATCAACAAGCTAACTCTGCCCGAGTCTGATATCTCCAAAACCTGGCTCTGCAAAAAAATATGTAAAAGTGTAGTATGAGTACACCACGATCGGTATCCAGTAAGTATTAAGACTAATCTCGGTGGAGTAGTGACGAGGTACAAGTCAAGACACTCACTAGACAAAATAACATGTACAGTATAGCAGTATAAAGCTAATAATGGAAAGCAAAAATCAATAAATGGCAACAAGAGTCAACAACTGGTAATAACAGTAAAGCAATAAGAACACCATGAAGTATCGCTGAAACTAAATAAGGAACATATCAAGTCGTTCTATCACAAGTTTCGTAACGAAAATTACCCGAGATACCTCATTTCATAGTCACAAGTCACGGGTTTCAACCCACTATCATATGCTCACGGCACCTTGTGCCCGCATTTCAAATCACAACCACACAGACAACTCACGTGCCAATATCTCAATCCGCCCGGCATGATCGTAGGATCACATTCACAATCCGCCCGCGCGTGGTCACAAGCTCACAATCACAATCCGCCCGGCATGATCAAAGGTTACAATCACAATCCGTCCGGTATGATCACAGGCTCAATAGCAACATGAAAACGGATAATACAAGAACACATGGGCATAATCAATGAATATCAAATTTTATACTCCTAAGCTAGTATAAGTGGCATACTACGGTGTATGCTTGTACGAGTGTACTATTACAGCCCAAGTCAACAAGTAATATCAAAGACGTCGAGTAGCTCATCGAAACAACACAACAAGTCACATAAGGTGCAAGACATACACAAGGAAAAGCACAACATCACACAAAAATTACCAACACAGTGTCCCCAAACCATCATCCCTAACATTGCCACCCTTATCTCTCCGATAGTCACGCGTATCACTCTGCCATGACAATATCATTAGCCACCATTATCTCTCTGATAGCCACCCGTATAACTCTGTATAATAGCCACCCTTATTACTTCGCCCGGACGATAAAATTTACCACTATTATCTCTCTGATAGCCACCCTTATCACTCCGTACATTCAACAATAGTGAGATGCCACCCTTATGCACCGCATAACAACAACGATGAAATGCCACCCTTACACTCCGCATAACAACAACGGTGAAATATCACCCTTATACTCTGCATAACAACAACCAAACCACACAACAATTTACAAATGCTAACATCACAACAACGCCACGTATCAATTCGTATCACAAGTACCCATAGGCCACAACCTTTCCAAAGATCCAACAAATAGCCCACGGCTCAACACAATGTGTATGGAATCTCAATAACAACAAAATAAACGGGAAAGTAACTCAATAAGGAACAACACCCTCACTAATCACAACTCCAATAAAAATAGGTTAATGATTTTCGATAACCTCAATTTCAATTAATTATTTAAGGATAAACTCAATAGTGAAAGTATTTATATGAAATGACAAACTTTCTGTGAATAACTAATTTTTGACCAAACCCGAATTCCATATTATTATAGTGTAAATATTCCTTTTAGGTCTAATATTGATATTTTAAACTTTCAGCTTACTTTTAATATGATTTTTTTTTACAAAAAAAAAAATATTCACTCTTAGAATACAAAATTTATGTCTAAAGAGAAAAAGAAAATTTACAAAAAATATTTGCTTTCTTTTAATTAGAATTTTAATAAGTAAGCTATGATATTTTTCTTAGTATAATTTAAGTTATATTGTAAATATTGGGTTCTCTTATTTATATAGTTTTCTTTTAAGTCTAAAAGTAAGTTGTTATATATATATATATATATATATATATATATATATATATATATATATATATATATATATTACCTCCCTTTTATTTAATAAAAAGGGGTTAGTAAAAAGTTAAAAAAAAAGGGCAAAAAGTTATTTAAATAAAGGTAACTAACGAAAAGCCAAACAAAAAGTAACAAAATAAGGAAAAAAGAGAGTATAAATCCTAACTAACCCCATTTCCCCAACTTCCTTACTATCTCCACTTTTACTCCCTAATATATCTTTTAGGAACCGAGCTACAAACCTCACTATATTCTTCTTCATTCTCCTCCGCCAATAATGTTGTCTCAAGTCCTGGTACATTTTCGTGGCACTCGGGATGAGTGGAATACCGCAAACTATGGGCCTCCTCAAGAATCAACTCACATAGCCCATCTACATTAGGCACACATATCCGACCCTGCATTCTCAACACCCCATCATCCCCAATAGTAAAATCCCTGGCATCACCGTGCTGAACTACGTCCTTAAGGACAAGCAAATGGGGATCATCATACTGACGCTCTCTGATGCGATTATATAAGGAAGACCGAGAAATCACACAAGCTAGAACTCGGCTGGGCTCCGAAACATCTAATCTCACGAACTAGTTGGCCAAGGCTTGAACATCAACTGCAAGCGGTCTCTCACCAACAGGAATGAATGCAAGGCTCATACTCACCGCCTTTCTACTCAAGGCATCGGCCACCACATTGGCCTTCCCGGGATGATACAGAATGGTGATATCATAGTCCTTTAGCAGTTCCAACCATCTCCGCTGCCTCAAATTTAGAACCTTTTGTTTGAACAAGTGTTGGAGACTCCGATGATCCGTAAATACCTCACAAGACACATCGTAGAGGTAATGCCTCCAAATCTTCAATGCATGAACGATGGCAGCCAACTCCAAATTGTGGACGGGGTAGTTCTTCTCATGAGGCTTCAACTGACGCAAGCATAAGCAATCGCTCTACCCCTCCTGCATCAAGACACACCCAATATTGATTCGAGAGGCATCACAATACACTGTATAAGAGCCAGAAGCTGAAGGTAAAACTAGAACTGGAGTTGTGGTCAAGGCAATCTTGAGCTTCTGAAAGCTCTCTTCACACTCATCCGACCATCTGAAAGTAGCACCCTTTTGGGTCAGTTTGATCAAAGGCGATGCAATAGACGAGAAAACCTCCACGAAGCGACGATAATAACCGGTCAAGCCGAGAAAAATCTGAATCTCCGTAGTTGAGGACAGTCTGGGCCAACTCTGAACCACCTCTATCTTCTTCAGATCCACCTTAATCCCCTCACTGGACACCACGTGGCCTAAGAACGCCACCGAACTAAGCCAAAACTCACACTTGGAGAACTTGGCATAAAGTTTCTCCTCCCTCAATCGCTGCAACACAACCATCAAATGCTGGGCATGCTCCTCCTGGCTACAAGAGTGCACCAGGATATCATCAATGAATACTATGATAAATGAGTCGAGATAAGGTTGAAATACGTTGTTCATCATATGCATGAATACTGCTGGGTCGTTGGTCAGCCCAAAAGACATCACAATGAACTCATAATGACCATAACAGGTCCTGAATGCCGTCTTTAGAATATCCGAGTCCCGAATCTTTAATTGATGGTACCCAGATCTTAAATCAATCTTAGAGAATACCCTCACTCCCTGAAGCTGGTCAAATAGATCATCAATATGCTGCAAAGGATACTTGTTCTTGATTGTAACTTTGTTCAACTGCCTATAGTTAATGCACATTCGCATAATACCATCCTTCTTCTTCACAAACAGAACTGGTGCACCCCAAGGAGACACACTAGCCTAATAAACCCCTTATCAAGAATTTCCTGAAGCTGCTCTTTCAATTCCTTCAACTCATCTGGTGCCATACGATATGAAGGAATAGAAATGGGCTGAGTGCCCGATACCAAGTCAATACCAAAGTCAATATCCCTATCGGACGGCATGCCCGACAGGTCTGCAGGAAACACATCCAGAAAATCTCGCACCACCGGAACAGAATCAATAATAGGAGTATCAGCCCCAACATCCCTCACAAAGGCCAAATATGACATACATCCATTCCCAACCATCCGTTGAGCTTTTAAATAAGAAATCACCCTGCTGGGAACATAATCTAGAGAACCTCTCCACTCAATCCTTGGCAACCTCTGCATCGCCAATATCACGGTCTTGGCGTGATAATCTAGCATAGCATGACATGGAGATAAGCAATCCATACCCAAGATCACGTCAAAATCAACCATACTAAGTAATGAGAGATCAACTCTAGTCTCAATTCCCCCAATAGTCACTACACATGATCGGTATATACGATCCACAATAATAGTATCGCCCACTGGTGTAGATATATGAACAAATGAAACTAAGGACTCACAGAGCATATCCAAATCATGAGCAAAATACGATGATACATACGAATAAGTGGAACCACGGTCAAGTAATACAGAAGCATCTCTATGACATACTGAAACAATACATGTGATAACTGCATCTGAAGCAACAACATCTGGCCTAGCAGGAATAACATAAAATCAGGCCTGACCGCCACCTGATAGGCCTCCCCCTCTAGAGCGACCTCTAGATGCCTGAGCCCCACCCTGAGCTGACTAGGCGGGTGGTGAAGTAACTGGTGCTGAAGTCGTGTCCTGACTCCTCTACTGAACTGGACCTCCCGTAAGGCGGAGAAAAAACCTCTTCACATGACCAAACTCTCCACACTCAAAACATTCCCTCTAGAAAAATGGTGGCAAATACCGAGGCAGACCCCGAGAACCGGAATAACTACCTGAAGAACCTGGTGCAGATGAACCCTGAACTGAAGGCGCACGAGATGAACTCTGAGCTGGGAGAGTACCGAGGGATGACTGACCCGGTCTAGCACTGTATGAACCATGGCTGGATGATGCACCACGGTGAAGTGGATGAGCCATCTGAGCGGGCCTATAAGGACGACCCCTGCTATGGTAAGATTGTCGCTTAGAAGGTGCACCACTGAAACCGCCTGAACCACGAGGCCTCTTGGCCTCCCTCTCCTCATGCTCCTGACTGCAAACCATCTCTAGTCGCCGAGCAATGTCAACCACCTCATCAAATGTAGCACCTGATACACTCTCCCGAGTTATAACAAAACGGTACTTGTAGTAGAGGCCATCAATGAACCTCCTAATCCTCTCCCTCGCGTGACGAGCCAACTTTGAAAACCTCATCTCGTACTGGGTCACAGATATGCCATCCTGACGTAGTTGCTCAAACTGTCTGCGCAGCTCCTCCCTGCGAGTATGTGGCACGAACTTCTCCAAGAATAGAATGGAGAACTCATGCTATGTAAGTGGTGCTGTACCGACTGGCATGCGCCTCACATAGGCCTCCCACCATCTGAAGGCAGCCCCAGTAAACTGAAAAGTAGTGAATGATACCCCACTGGTCTCAAGAATACCAGTCGTATGAAGAATCCACTAGCACCTATCCAAGAAGTCCTGGGCATCCTCTGACTCAACCCTACTAAATAATGGAGGTTGTAGTCTCCCAAACCTCTCTAGTCTCCTCTACTCATCATCAGCTATCACGGGACCCACCTGGGCCTGAACGGCTGCAACCTACTGGGTTGGTAATACCCACGGTGTCTGAAGTCCCTGCATCACCTGCTCTGGGTATGGGTGATGGGATTCTGGGTACCTCCCCCGGCCTGAGAAGTGGCTGGTGCGGTCTGAACAAAAACCTCATGGGCAAGGTTGGTGCACACAACCAAAATTTGAGCCAAAGCCTCCTGAAGGCCTGGAATCACAATGGGCACAGCTGGTGCCTGAGCTAGCCCTACTAGCTTAGCCACATCTGGTACCTGCTCCTGAGCTGGAGCAACTGGTGGATCTGCAAGTGCTGCTCTAGTTGTTGTACGAGCTGCACCTCTGCCTATACCGCGACCTCGGCCTCTCGTGGCCCTAGCTAGTGGTACTGGTGGTTGTCTGTCCTGTCCGGTAGCACGTGTCCTCACCATCTGTGAGAGAATAGACTAACAAAAGTTTAGTTCCCGGAATTAACAAATCTGCACGACAAGAATACAAGAATGTGAAGTTTTCCTAAGGGTTCGACAACCTCTCGAAGATAAGTACAGACGTCTTCATACCGATCCGCAAGACTCTACTATACCTGCTCATGACTCGTGAGGCCTATGTAACCTAGGATCTGATACCAATTTGTCACGACTCAAAATCCAACCTGTCGTGATGTCGCCTATTATAGTATTAGGCAAGCCGACTGCTCAGACATTTCCAACACTTTAATTTTTTTGAAATACGCTAAACTAGTCTAAATAAAGGAAAAATCTCATAAAACAGGATAGAATATCAATACTCAATACATAAAGTCTTTCCAAAACTGGGGTGTCACTGGGTACATGAGCATCTACATAATAACATAGTCTGGTACACTGACTAGAAAGTAAATCTGCACAAGTGAACAGAAAGATAAGGGAGGAGAGTCAAGGGCTGCGGACGCCAAGCAACTACCTTGATGATCTCCGAAGGTCTGGACTCAGCAAATTAGCAACCGTCGTGACTGGAAGCACCTGGATCTGCACACGAGGTGCAGGGTGTAGCGTGAGTACAACCAACTCAATAAGTAACAAATCTAATCTTTGGACTGAAAGTAGTATGACTCAAATATTATAGCCCACTATCAACATTCAGTACGGAAAGTTACAGAAAATATGACATTGATAACTCAGAAATTCATAATTTAACAAGTAGAGGTACAAAAATTTAGACATGCTTTCAGATTTGCAATAAAACTTAATACAGAACAAGGCAGATCCAGCCCAAAATGCAAGTAAAATAGGACAGATCCAGCCCATGCGCTATAATAAGCCCGATCTCATAAACATCACTCACAATAGACCCTCAGTCTCACTCAGTCACTAATCTCTCCAGTCTCTCGGGCTCACCAGAATCATGTTATTTAGTCCAAACAATAATGATATGATGTATCAAGTAAAGGACAATAAAGACCAAGACAGAATACGCAAGTAATAGTTGTGACCAAGTACAAATGGCAATTAGCGCAAATAATTCAACATGTAACACGACCTATGAGGGCCAAACAGTACCAACATGTAGCCTAAGCATGATTTCTAACGTGATTGACAACTCAATAACTCTAACACATGGCAAAAATATGGGTATAAGCAAGATTAATCAACTATTCAGTTTCATGGAATCGACCAAGTCACAATTCTTACGGTGCACGCCTACATGCCCGCCACCTAGAACATGCGTAGCCCCAACACCAATCACATAACACAAAATTCGGGGTTTCTTACCCTCAGAACCAAGTTTAGAAGTGTTACTTACCTCAAACTGTGTGAAACTCTACTCCAATAAGCCCCTGCCTCGTGAATCACCAAATGCCTCGAATCTAGCCACAAACAGTTCGATACAATCAACACGAGCTAAAGGAATCAATTCCATAATAAAATACTAAGTTCTTAATTAAAAGTCAAAAAGTCAACTCAAAAGACGGCCCCAGGCCCAAGTATATAAATCCGATAAAAGTCACAAAAATCCGGAAGCCCATTCAATCACGAGTCCGACCATACCAAATTTACTAAAATCTAACACCAAATCGACACCCAAATCCCCAATTTAAATTCTGTAAATCCCTAGCCTCAAACTCCAAAATTACACCTCAAAATCACACAATCTAGGTGGAAATTTCAATGGGAAAATATAATTATTGATTAAATTTAACCACAAGTGACTTACCTCAAAAACCCCTTCGAAATCCCTCTCAAAAATCGCCTAAGCCCGAGCTTGAAATGTCTAAAATGAAGAAACTCTTGGAAACGCTCGAATTTAAACACTACCCAGGCATTTACGCACCTGCGGAGCCTGGGCTCGAACCTGTGCATTCGCTTTTGCGGAGAAAATCACACTCATGCGGAACCCACTTAACTGGTGACCCATCGCATCTGCGGTCCCCACCTCGCACCTGCGGGACCGCATCTGTAACCTTCTTCGCATCTGCGACGCCCCTGCTGCCTAGCCAAATCCGCGTCTATGGTCAACCTCGTGCAGATGCGCATCCACTTCTGCAGAACTTCTTCCGCGCCTGCGACCACTGCACAGTCCTCTAATGGCCGCACCTGCGAGTTCGCACCTGCGATCAAAGCTATACAGGTGCCATTGCACCAGAACTGGTGAGCTTCAGCAGTCACCCAACTCCAAACTTGATCCGATATTCGTCCGAACTCCACCCGAGGCCCTCGGGACCTCAACCAAAAATACCAACAAGTCCTAAAATGCGATACGAACTTATTCGAGCCTTCAAATCACATCAAACAATGCTAAAACCTCGAATTGCGCATCGATTCAAGCCTAATGAAGTTTTTGAACTTCCAACTTCTACATCTGATGCCGAAACCTATCAAATCACGTCTGATTGACCTCAAATTTTGCACACAAGTCACACATAGCACCACAGATCTACTACAACTCCCGCAACCCCATCCGAGCCCCGTAACCACAAAGTCCACTCTCGGTCAAACTTCTAAATTTCCAACTTTCGTCATTTCAAGCTTAATTCAACTACAGACCTCCAATTCACAATCCGGGCACACTCCTAAGTCCAAAATCACCCAACGGAGCTATCATAACCATCAAAACTCCATTCCGGAGTAGTTTATACACAAGTCAACATCCGGTGAACCCCTTCAACTTAAACTTCCAACCTTGAGACTAAGTGTCTCAATTCATTTCGAAACTTCTCCGGACCAGAACCAACTACCCTAGTAAGTCACATAATAACAATTAAGCATAAAATGAGCAGCAAATGGGGGAACAAGTCTACAACTCTCAAAATGACCGGCTGGGTCGTTACTGATAGTACCTCGCACGACAAAAGAAGTGCAATTATTAATAAAATATAAAGTAAATAATAAACTAATTTATTTTGAAATGTTTTCATTTGAAACTGTTTTTTAAAAGATTGTTTTTGAAAATAGTTTGAAAATATTTTGGGAAATTATTTTTTGGAAAATAGTTTAAAAATAATTTAGGCTCGAATTGTAATTTTAATTTCCGTCTAGACATGAGAACGGGAACTGCCTTGGTTGCGACTACGGTAGCTAATCGTGTCGCCTTCTGAAGGGCTATTGGTTTGTCACGTTCTCGTCCTTTCCCTTTCCGATATTTATCGTCATCGCCTCGTTATTTTGGGCCCAGTCTGAGGGTCTTTCGGGGCGTCGTGACCTCAAAATATTATTCTCATCGACCTTTGTAACATTTGTCAATATCAGTGATTGGTCCAATTTGTCATCCATGATAACATCAAAACCAAAAAAGTTTGGGGCTAAAATTGCAACAATAGTAGCGTTCCAAGACGCAGCAACAAGGCTTGAAAATGAATCGACAATTCCTTGAATCGCAACAAATATCAGCGATGCAGTCGTGTGAAGCAGAACACCCACAATAAGCAAAAGACAAAATTTCAATCCATGTTTGGACTTAAGAATTTGAAGACGGGAAGGGATAACATGAACAATAACTCCAAATAATAATAATCAACAATGAGAGAGATAACACAAAAAATGACTTCAAATAATGATAATCAACAATGAGAGAGATAACACAAAAAATGACTTCAAATAATGATAATCAATAATGAGAGAGATAACAAGAAAAATAACTTCAAATAATGATAATCAACAATGAGAGAGATAACATGTTACAATAATAGAGGCAATACGTTCAACTAAGGCATGACAATAATTTATCAATTAGGATGTAGAACAAGTGTTAACCCAAAATAATTTAAGGCATGTAAGGATAGACTAACACAAGTAAGAATAGATTGACTATGAGAATTTAGAACATGATATGACATTTTAATTAAAGCATGAAAATAGTCTAAGTAGCCTAAATTAGTCAAATACCACGTATAGCCCATGTACCCACTCGTCACCTTACGTACACGGCTTTCACATAGCACAAATGAATCAATCAATACCAATTCCTAAGGGGTAGCTTCCCCCACACAAAGTTAGGCAAGATACTTACCTCAACTAGGCCAACTCAATCCTCCGAAATAGCTTTCTCCCCTAAAATTCGCCTCCACACGGCTCAAATCTAACAAAAAATGACTTAATAACATCAACCAATGCATGAGAAATATATTGCAATAAATAAAACTATGATATTTACATTTTCCCCAAAAAGTCAACAAAAGTCAACGCCAGTCTCGTCTTGGATTCCAAATACAAGCTTACCTGGGCGAAGCCCGAACCAATACAAGCTCACACGAATGAAAATCGATTCAATCGGTGTCCGATAGCTCAACCAATTCGCCAAAATATCGCTCTTGGGTGCTCATAACCCAAGAGTCCAACCCATACTAGTTGGGTCCCATAACTCCTGAAATACTCCTCCAAAGCTCGCCAAATTCGAGTATATTGTTCTCTTAATATAGGAGAATAAAACCCCAAAAGAAATCAGGAAATAAACACCTCTAACTCATTTTCAATTTTTAAAATTTAGGATATATAATCCTAGGTCTTGATTTAAAGAATTAAATGGGTTTTCAATTAAAATTATGGATTATAGCTTAAACCAAGGGAATGAATCAAAGGAAAATACTTAGGTTATGGTTTAGACCTTACTCCAGAGAAGAAACTTGAAGAACATCCTTGAATTCTCCCAATCCCAAACTTTCAAGATGAGAAAAACTCCAACAATATTAATTAATAGCCAAAAATGCCTAGTTGTTCTGCCTTTTTTCTTATGCCAAACAATCACGAAACTTACTTTTGATACCTTCAATAGATTCCTCATGACAATTCAGTCAAGTTAGACTTTTGAATCACTTCATTTGACCTTATAATGAAGGAGATATGTTGGTTTCAATATTTGGAAATAGTGCAGATTTTTAAATAGGACTGCAGTGGCAATTTCGTAATTTAGCCGAACAAAATCTGGCAACCCAATTCTTAGTAAAATGACCATAAATTCCTCATACGATGCCGAAACTTGATGATTTCAGTTGCTATGGTTCCAAAATTACGATATGGATATAATGGTTTAGTCGAAACAAATCAAATGTCGTTTGCTCAATATGGTAATCTTTATACTCAAATCGATGTCGAAACCGAAAACAATCACCATACAATCCAAACTTATCTGAAACTCATCAAAATCTAACCAAACTTTGTGAACATGTCCAAAATTATCATACAAACTTATTTGAATAATTAAAACCCGATTTCGAGTCCGTTTACCCAAAAGTCAAACCTTGGTCAACTCTTCCAACTTAAAGCTTTTAAAACGAGAATCATTCTTCCAAATCAATCCCGAACCGCTCGAAAACCAAAACCAGCCATACACACACGTCATAATACATAATATGAAGCTACTCAAAGTTTCAAACAACTGAATGGAACACTAAAGCTCAAAACGACCGCTCGAGTCGTTACATTCTCCCCTACTTAAACATACATTCGTCCTCGAACGTGCCAAGAGTTGTCCAAAGCCATCAAATCGCCATATACCCTTACCATAAACATAACCATGGGTTATCCCACGTCCCCCCAATCCAAATAATCCCGACAACACCACCTAACAGAGGATCCTTACTTCTACCTTAGTCCATAAACCTTAAAACCCAAATCCCCAACATCCGGAACTCATTATATGAGCCGATTCTTGCATCTATGCACAGTATAACTTTGAACAAACTGTATCAATCCATAACCATATCTCAAGACATAATTACTTGATATACCACATAACTCAAATACTCATAGCAATAACTTCCGACCGCAATAGCTGCTCGATAACCAACACGACACCGATAACAAACCTCATATTAACTAAAACCTTGTTCTGAACCTTCGTACACTTCCAATGATGAAAGAAATATATAGAAACTCATAATCACCCATTAGATTAAAAAGTCGTGAAGCTCTCTTGCCCGATAAGAAACATAGCCAAAATCTAAGCCGACTAGTGACACAATTCTTGCAAACATACCTTAATCAAATCCGACGGCACTCATTTTAGGCCCAATAACCTCATCTCATCCAGTACAAGCTACTCGACTGACTTGTCACACAAATCCTACTTAGATCCACATAGCATGCAATTCGTGCACCAACGAACAATAACTCAAATATACCCAATGATGGAAAGAGAATGGAAATGAAGAAACCCTCTCACCAGCTCAACAGATATCACCACGAAGCGCAATTCTATCAATCCACCACACAAGGGGAAATATAACACACAAAATAAGCACAAAGGATCATATCCTAGTATAACGTCGCTGCGATGCATGACCCAATCCGACTCCGGTCCACCTGGAATACGTCGAGCCATGATACTCATAATCAACAACCATAAGCATATCAATATCAAACACACGAAGTGCGTGACCTTAACTATAGAGATATGGACATCACTATATACCAGAAATAGGAAGACCATAACCAAGGCACAATTAACCATTCAACACCCTAAGAGCAATCTCGCTCGAATTTCGCTACAAAGCCCAAACATAACCGCATCGGTATGTAGATAACCAACAAATCACAACCCATCGTAGCATAGGAGAGTAACACATGAGACATATCAGAACACGAATGTGATCCACCCTAACCGATAACATACACCTCCACAATAACTGTGCTGGGTAGATAAATCTGACCCGATTTAGAACATACATCCTTATTAGACCTACTAGTAGCCTCCAAATAAATTCTGATCCTTCAGACGTAGGTAGATAGCCTTCGAAATGCCCACATTAACATATCTATAGTACATACCATCAGTTGCCAACCTCTTAACATACCTTCACCGTTCACAACCATGGACCAATCTGCCTCGAGAACCCTCTTAGTCTTCAAATCCCTAGAATACTAGAATCTCCATATCCGATTACAACTACACTACTCAAACAACTGACACATTCCTCATATACGGTCAGCCCACGAGAAGTACTTCTATAATTCTTTTGTGCCACAAAGAAAAATCTGAACATTAGCAGTCGATCAACCAGGCGATTACCGTAATACCAGTCAGGCATCCGCAAGTTGAAATACAGTGCGCCTTCTGGAGTGCGCACCCTTCTTAGGTTGTATCAAATGATTCTAGTATTCTTCTAAACATCTAAAATCGTCCATGTTGTCTAGAACTCGTGACCCCATCCAGGCGAAAATGATAATACGCAACTCGTTCCTTATGCCGGTAGTAGACATCTAGCTCAAGCTGTGGTCGACACTATCAAGAACTTTTTGATCCCAGCCCGCACATCACCAAGCCATCAGAACTGAACTTCCCCAACTCAATCAAGTCACGCAAGCCGTCAAACCGAAGAGTATTGCCGCAGAACGCTGGTGAAGGATTATCACACAAAAAGACTAGTTACCTTTGTTGCTATACTGACCAAGATGACCGGTTTCTTCTAATCATCCTTGACTTGTCTTCAGGTCAACACTTTCCCTTATCGTACACAATGATCCTAAGTCAAAGCTCGCCACGGAAGACCCTAGCACGAAACACGTCGTCCGAAAGCCCATAAACCACTGTTTTCCTCTAGAGCACCCAACAATGCTGCAACCAAGATACCCACTCTGAAGAGACCTTATGTGAATTTGAAGATGTTTCTCTAACCTCTCTGATACTGGAATGTATATTTATCAATGATACATATATACCGCAAGTTTCAACACCATCCCATGAAAATCTCAGATCTTACTCATGTACAATTTCGGGGAACCCCTCAACACTGCATATATACCTCAGACCCAAGACTGATATGACACTTGCCCATGCAATCTGATCGTCGATAGTAGAATCTACCACTTGGCGTAGAGTCATAGGGAACTCCATCAGATGATCCCCATTGCCAACCTTGATAAGCTCGTACAACACCAATCAGATACACGAACCAGTTGCATTCCACACTTGAACAATTGAAGATCTACCAACACGTCCACATCCTTAGTCTGGACAATACCTTAAGACAATGATCGAGCATCTATGGCCCCCTCGTATCCCATCCGCAGCATTACAAACTGTCGGAGCATAGCTAACACCGATTGCGCAATATCGTATATGAGTGGATGTAAAGGATATAATATATATGCTTCAAGCTGAATCAATGCTGCACGATAAAGAATGAAAAGATTGGTTCCTAATAGTTCTGTAGCCTCTCGAAGATAAGTACAAACGTCTCTGTACCGATTCACAAGACTCTACTAAACCTGCTTATGACTCGTAACACCTATAAACCTAGAGCTCTGATACCAACTTGTCATGACCCCAAGTTCCCACCTTAGGATGTCGTGATGACACCTAATCTCTAAGACTAGGTAAGCCTAACATATGCTGATTTAATAACAGAATTGAACTATTTAATCATATATCATCAAACATTAAATAACATACATAGCCGCAAACAACCAATAGTTATACATTTTTCAAAACTAGTAATACGGAGTCATAAGCACTACTAAAACACACTAGAATTTCTAAACACAATACTATTTTAAATTATAATTTAACAGCAGTATAATGATGTAAGATGGTGACTCTGAGGCCTGTGAACGTCAAGAAGGTATACCTTGAAGTCTCCTACCACGCAGACACAACTCTCAATAACATAATTAGAATACCTGGTTCTGCACAAAAATGCACAGAAGCGTAGCATGAGTACACTACAACGGTACCTAGTAAGTATCAAACATAACCTCGGTAGAGTAGTGACGAGGCCAGGTTAAGACACCTACTAGACATAGAAACCTGTTTAAGATATACATAAACTAACAATGGAAGGAACATCAATATAAGACCAACGACGAAAAAATTACTGATTTACAACCAACAATGAAGTAATAGAAACATAAATGGCAGCAAGTAGTAAACGAGTAATAAAGAAACAACATAATCAGAACGCCGATGAGATGTAAATAATCTCAAATAAGGACAAACAATGGATGACAACTCAAATAATCAAACTGCTCCCAACACATGAACTTACATCAAGAATTACCCCGAGGCACCTCACCTCATAAACCACAAGTCATGAATCACCATTTTCAAATCTTTCACATATGGCACCTCGTGCCCACAATAATAATCACCTTCGTACGGCAAAACCCACGTGCTACCATGTACTTTGCAACTGTGATAAATATTAATTTAGATAAACGAAAGATATATTTAGACATCATAAAATATAATAATAATCTTGAATAAGGTAAGGTGTCAAATGAAATAATGAGTTTATTTTAGAAATTAAGTAAAGTTAAATAATATATAATTTGTACGAAATAGAGTATAAGATGGGTTTAGTTTAGAAATTAATAAAATTGAGTAAAAGTATCATTTTAACACAAAGCAAAACATAAGTTAAATTAACGAATTAAATATAAAATTTGTTAAAGAAAAATATGATAACAATTTTAAGTAAGGTAAACATCAAACAGGGTGATGAGTATAATTTGAGAACCCAATTAAAGTGAAAGTGTGACAACTGTTTAGAATAATAAGGCATCAAGTGAGATAACAATTTCTATCTTAAGAGGCACATAGAATAAAGCATGTTAATAATTCTTTTATTTAAACCATTATGTTACCAACAACTCAACACAATATGATATAGTGACTCCACATAATTAAATTCACACTCACAATCAATTCACCAAGTTATAACGGAGGCACAGATTGGCACACATTTTGAACTTGTAGGCGATTCTTCTTTCGTTTTCGGAGATTTTGTTTTCTTCCTTTTTTTTTCACTTTGAAGTTTCTTCTGCTTTGCAGAAGTTTTTCTTTCTTTTTATTGGAGTTCCTCCTCTTTGAATTTGTGAAATTTTCTCCTTTTTTTTTGTTGGAGTTTTCTTTGAATTTGTGAAAGTTTTTTCTTTCTTTTGAAGTCATTTCTTTGATTGCCTTGGACTTTGCATCTTTCACTTTTTCACGCTTGTCGCCTCCACTTTGATCTTCTTTCGAAGTTTTATGTTTTTAGTGCGTGCAATGAGGTTGGGCTAAGAGAGGGGTTGTGCATTTAAGCATAAAGAAAGGTATAGGCTAAGATGTGGTTGTCCAAGAAAAAAGCTTAAGGCTCAAAAGGGGAAATGCTAGGGATCAATGTCATTTGGGAGGCTAGAAAGGCTCAAACGGGTCAAAGAAGGCTTATGATCCTTTCCTAAACCAAGAGTTACTCAGGATTTCGCCTCAACAGACATTCAGACCAGGTTCTAGATCTACAATGCGATGCAATGAATTTTAATCTAGTCTCACCACACAATGCACATTAAACAAATGAGTTCGACTTTGTTCTTACCCTGGCTGCTAGCACGAGATTTTCAAGCATTACTAAGGCATAATTAAGAGGTACCACAAGAGTCTATGGTTCACCTGAAGCTAATCTTCTCCATCATACCAATTAACAATTCTTCTTTTCTCATGCACACTCCTAACTATGCTAGTACCAACCAAGTCAATATTTGATGATTTTTCCTCTTTTTTTTTTTATATATATATATATATATATATATCTTTAATTTTGACAATATATATGATTTTTTGAATTTCTGGACTTAATCATCATTGTTTTTTTTGGTTTTTAAAAAATGAGACCGAACCTAAAGGTTGCATACGTATCTCGTTAAAATAAGAATTAGGTCAAGCGTAGTTCAGGAGATTAGAAAGAAAATATTTTTTAGATTTTTATTTCATTTCTTTTTTAATTTTTTGAATTATTAATTATTTTTCTTGTGATTTTTGATAAAGAGAATTGAATATATAACGGGCTTTGTAGTTACCGTTCCGAAGAGATATCAGAGCACTTGAATGCAAGACGGGATTTGGTACCGTTCTGAAGTGATATCAGATCATTGAACGTTAAACGGGCTTTGGTACCGTTCCGAAGCGATATCAGAGCATTGAATGTTAGACGGGCTTTGTTACCGTTCCGAAGCGGTATCAGAGCATTGTATGTTAGACGGACTTTGTTACCATTCCGAAGCGATATCAGAGTATTGAATGTTAGACATGCTTTGTTACCGTTCCAAAGTGATATCAGAGCATTGAATGTTAGACGAGCTTTGTTACCATTCCGAAGCGATATCGGAACATTGAATATTAGACGGGCTTTGTGTCATGACCCCATTTTTTCTCCGTAGGATGTCGTGACGGCAGCTAGTCTCTAAGACTAGGTAAGCCTAACATTTATGCAGAGATAACCGAAATAATAATTTAAAGGCTCAAAATCCAACAACTAGCATAAGAAAAATCTCCACAACTCAGTATATACATATTTGCCCTAAACCCGGCTAAATACAAGTCACAAGCTCTATGCCAATATCAAATTCATCCCTATCCAACTGTATCTAGTAAAGAAGGGAAATATAGAAATGGATAGATTGTGACTCCGAGGCTTGCGAACGTGGGCAAGTATACCTTGAAGTCTCCAAATGCGAACTCAGCTCACTGGTGTCGGGACTGATAGGAACACTACAAGAAATTTGATTTTTAATGACCATTTCTTAACGAAGGGACATAAATCTGATCGTTATAAGTGTATTTATAGCAACCAAATTTTTTTCCAGTCGTTGAAAATAGATTTTAGCAAAATATTAATGAGGGGATAATATTCGGCCGTTAAAATATAGCACAACCCGTCGTTAAATAATTATTAATGAAAAAGTGGCGCTAACTTTTCCCTCTTTTGTTTTCCAATTCACATCTCTGCCAATTCCCATTCCCCCACCCAAAAGGAAAAAAAACCCTAAGACTTCTCTAGCAGTTCGTAAAACCTATGTTTTGAACGAATTAGAGAACTACTGTACGACGAATTAAAATAATTAGTGAAACTGCTCATAAAATTCAGCGAGAGAATGAAGCTGCTCGTCACCTCCATTGACAACAACCGCTCATCTTCGAGTTTCTTCTCATCAAGGAAACTGCTCGTAAAATTCAGCGAGAGAATGAAGTTGCTCGTCAACTTCATTGACAACAACCTGCTCATCTTTGAGTTTCTTCTTATCAAGGTAAGGTTCAAATTTTTACCTTTTTCTATGTGAATTGATTAATAATTTCGCTAGAGAAGGCATCTGAACTAGGAGCAGAGATGAGAGAGGCCAGAGCATAGATTGTGATTTGACTCCCCATCTGTTGAGCGATATCTGTTTTGAGCGAGCAACTGCTATATCTCCTATCACGATTAAATCATTTTCTCTAACAGTTTATTCTGAATTACTATTAGTTTCACTGAGTACCTGTCTACCTGTCGAAATATCGATCCTCCTAAAAATTAAAGTTGATAATTTTTAGCTGCTGTATAACTATAGGGTTGCGATCACACTTGTATGTATATGGATGTTGGTGTTCACTTTGGTGAAAGAATGACACAAAATATAAAAATTGTTTCTATCTATATATTGTCTGATTCTACGGCGAGGTCTGCTGGTTAATTGCTTATTTCAATCTGATCCATTGTTGATTTTCAATCTTGGCCTCTCATCCCTTTTATATACGATGGCCTGCTCGAATGGAAATCTTTTATGAAACTTCTTTCTTATTTTAAACTATGCAAGTTTTATAAGAGGTATGGGGTATGAGAATTGGCTAAGTTATTTGGTAGTATTTCTCTGTTTTCAATCTCAATTGTAGCGTAAAAGATCAGTATGAAAGAATAACCGCGGTCCAGTTGGCATTGATATGGATCAACCCCTTTATGTGTTGTTTTAGACAAAGCCGATTTTATAGTTATATTTTTGTTGCATTGCACATTGAAATTGAAAACTGCAAACTTAAGCTAATGTCTAGGATTCCATTCCTAATTGAGATAAATAGAACATTTAAATTAATTCTGGAATCAAGACAATATCTTACTAAACCGAGTTCGATGTGTTCGTTGTGATTGAAAACAAATCATCGATTCCTTTTGTCATTTATTTTTTAGTGTTTTGTTAGATATAATGGATAGTGTCCATTTGATGACTAAGTATCATTTGAATTTTTATTTTATGAGAGACGTCTGATAAGGAGATATCTTATTTCTTGCTTTTTGAAAATAGATTAATAGCATTAGAAATCTGTCCTACTTAAATATTTTGGAAAACATAGTATTTTCAAGGAGAAATTTGCAGCATGTGTTAATCGAATACTTGACAACGTCCAAATCTATTACTAAAAAGTAAATGGACACAGTCACATGTAATATAATTTACCCAACTATGAGTCGGGGTCGAATCCCACAGAGAACAATATATAGGCGAATAGGAATGTAAGAGAATTATCACTTATTATGCAATGCCAAACACTTAGAGTGGTTGTTGAGAAAATATTATAGCTAAATGCGAAAACGTAAACTAACCTAGAAAGCAAGTAAAATGATCAATGGCTACAAGCATGGGTGCATCGGGATTTACACTCAAGTAATGATCTAATATATTTCATAATTTTATAAATATGAACGAGTTTATTATTTATTAGCCTAGGATAATAATTCTATATTAGCTTCTCTCGAAGACTAACAAGACTTCCTAATTGAATTATCCCTAAAACAATTAAGAGATTAAGCACACCCGAATATGGCTACAAGTAGTTCATTCCTATCCCTAGGTAGAATCTATAAAGTGAGGGTTAACGCCTCAAGTTCTTGTTAATTAATCTTTTTCAACCCCAAATTATTTTTTTCAAAATTAATCCGAAATGAATGGGCTAGTCCTAGGGTTAGCTAATCCCTTTGGAAACATTTAAGAACAAGAATAATTAAAGAAACAATAGCTCGCTTCATAATAAATAAAAATCGTTCAATACATAAGCACAACAAGGAATTTAATCCACACTTAAATATGAATATTTTCATAAACAAGATTCAAGTGTTGGAAATAAATACTACACACTTAAATATACAATACGAAGCAAGGGAATGAAGAAATGAGCATAAAGGAGTAAGAAATTCTCAACCAAAAATTTTAAATCTTCAAGACCCAAGTGTGTGTGCAAGAACCCTAGCTTCCAAAACTTGTTCTCTCTAGTATATGGACTGAAAATAAGCCAAAAGATGTTCCAAAATAAGATCAGGTCGTGTATTTGTGGGTTTGGAGTTGAGAAAATATGAAATGTCAATACTGCCCAGGTCAGAAACCCGTTGACCGCACATGCGGAAAGATCCTCGCAGGTGCGGCTCCGCAAATGCGGGCCTTCAATCGCAAATGCGTGAACTCAGGGAATTTTGCCTACTCTGCAGATGCGGACATTGTGGCGCACGCGCGACCCCGCAGATGCGGATAAGCCATCGCAGGTGCGAGTCCATGAAGAATTCCCTTTCTCCACAGATGCAGACAAAATAGTCGCACCAGCGACTCCGCAGGTGCGGAGTTTTGCCGCAGATGCGGTCCCAGTGAAGCTTAACTCCGCAGATGCGGCCTTCCAGCTCGCAGATGCGAGGTTGCATATGCGGACGGTGTTCCGCAGATGCGGAATCACTGAAGGATTTTGCATTTTGGTACTCTTTTTTGCTCAATTCCACTTCACTTGAATTCAAGTATCTTCGTGGCATCATTTACCTGAAAATATAGCAATACACACCATAAACAACCTCATATTATAATTAAAGGATGCAAAATCTAAAGAAAAGAGACTAGAATGAGTGGTAAAATAACCACTAGGAAAACACAACTCCTAATTAGTACTCTAACTAGCTAATGTAACCTTCATATTTCTATCTTGCGCCAACTGGATGCTCCATTTCTCAAAGTATCTTTGCCACCATTTGCCTATTTAGACCTTAGCAATTCAGCTTCAATTCAACATGCTGCTATTACCGTTATGCTTGAGAATATGTAGTACACTCTTATTGTCATGAATTGAATTATAGTACAAAGTGCTAATTCCTCATCATTTCCTAGTCTCACTTAGCATTGGAACTTAGAAGTTTGATTCATGTAATGTCTCGTCACTGATATAAAGCATTGTTGGTTACAAGATTGTTAACCATGGAGTGCTTTATATCTTTTAGTTTATTTATAATGTGCGATACAGAACATGGATATATGAACTCAATATACTACTGTTTCACTTATTTACTGCCCGTGGTGTTGCGTGCTTTTGACTACACTCCCTTTCCGGAGATGTTGATTTTATGGCTTTTCTTTGATGTGGTTGGGCTGCTACGACGTTGAAAGTATTGATGTCCACTTTTTTAATTTTCTCTTAGAGGAACTACATTCCCAAAAGATCAATACTACAAATAATTAAAGGGATATGCATTGAAATTTTGTAAAATGTCATGTCAACACCATTTCTTTTTCATCTTCTTGAGGCTAGGGGTCTTTTGGAAATAACCTCTCTACCTTCTTTACCTCCCCAAAGTAGGGGTAAGGACTGCGTACACACTACCCTCCCAAGACCTCAATTGTGGGACTTCACTGGGTTTGTTTATTTGTTTGTTTGAGTATAGTTGACGAATATAAAAAGTGAATTCTTTATTTTCCTTTTCTGTTACATTTGGAATCTACAGGTGTTTCAATAGCTATTAGCTCTTGTGCACGCTGCCTCCTCCTTAGCTGGTGGCTGTTCAAATTCTATTCTTGTTTTTCCAATAAATTAAAACTTTGAGGTTTAGCTAGATCATCTTTTATATGGTAGAGTTGTTATTGAGAGACCCCTTCTTCCATTCTCCAAAAGGATTTTTTTTATGCCCCTACCTAAGGATTTTATGTCCTTTATGCTGGTAGTGTAATGCTATTATGTATTATATTTCTCTAAGTGAGCGAATTGGTTAATTTGTTAATTTGACTTCCTTCTTTGTCTTTCTGGTCCTCCTATACAATAGATCTTCTATGGTTCTCTTCTTGTTAAATATAAAAGGATTGGATAAATGGAAAAGAGAATCTTGGTACGTACTTGTCGTGACCCAAAATTCAACTAGTCGTGATAGCACCTAGCCCAACCCGTTAGGTAAGCTAATTAACAACTATCCAATTTAATGAGATTTATTGGGACAAATAAAAGATAAAATAACTGAACCTTTATACATTTTTCAAGAACTGGTAGTACAAATCACGAGCTTCTAAGATTTAGAATTTACAAAGTTGGTATGAAATAAAATACATCATCTGTTTGAAATATACACGAACAGATAAAAATTCTAAAGCCACCAAGATCAAGAGGTAGCTATGACCGGAATGCAGGTACATCTTCAAATTCGGCTCCCGCCATACACAACAACATCATCATCTAACATCTGCATGCAATGTGCAGAAGTATAGTATGAGTACAACCGACCTCATGTACTCAATAAGTAACAAACCTAACCTTAGGTTAAAAGTAGTGACAATCTGGGAGAAGAGGTCAGAGTCCAACTCCAATAACCAACAACAGTTCATAACAATATAATAACAATGGTATAAGAAATAACTCAGAGATATGATGCTCAACTCATTCACAGTTATGAAAAATAGGCATTCTTTTCAAGTATAATAGTAAATCCCAAATCTTTCACCGGAAATATACCAAAAATATGAGTAAGTTTGAAAACTGTGATTTTTCCCAAAAACTTTCATCTGGCATGAGGAAATTACATCATTATGCCTACATGTCAATGCACATGTGAATGTCATGAGTGTCACTATACCGTACAATATGAGGAAATGTATCTCTATGCCTGTATGTCTAGTGTGCATCTCAAATGCGATGCAACACAGTGAGAAAATCATATACATACTTTCAGAGTATCAATTCACTCAGTCTTCCCAGTCACTCAGTCCACAAAGTCACTCAGTCCTCACAATCACTCAGTCCACACAGTCACTCAGTCCTCCCAATTACTTGACACTCACTCTCGGCACTCGCGCTCGGTACTTGTAACGACCCGACTGGTCGTTTTATTCTTTAGATCCTTGTTCCTCTAAATAAGATTTCCCGTATGTGCTTTTACTATTTTATGACTCACGGGGATTGTTAGTTCGGGATTTGGAAGGGTTCGAGTTGAAATCGGAACACTTGGTTCCTTAGTTTGGTTTTTAAAAGGCCAAGTTTGACTTTGATTAACATTTTGAGTAAACGACCTCAAAACTGGGATTTGACGGTTCAAATAGGTATGTATGATGATTTTGGACTTGGGCGTATGTTTTTATCGGTGTTTGATGACCTGGGGGCATTTCAGCGCTTAATGTTGGAAGTTGGCTTATTGAAGGTTTAAAAGTTCTTTGAATTTGGTTTGGAGAAGGTTTTGGTGTAATCAAGGTCCGTTTATGAGTCCGAGCCTGGGAATAGTTTTGTATGGTGGTTTAAGACTTGCACGCAAAATTTGGTGCCATTCCGAGTAATTTATATGTGAATCAGCGCGTTCGAAGTAAGTTGGAAAAATTTGAAGTTCATAAGTTGATCCTATTGGTTTGGGTTGCGATTCTTAGTTTTAATGTTGTTTTATGCATTCCGAGGATGCAAGAGAGTCCATTTTATGTTATACAAACTTGTTGGTATATTTTGACGAGGCCTCAGGGGCCTCGGGTGCAATCCGGACGATGCATATATTGAATTAGCACACAAAAGGGCTGCTGGTGCACCAGTTCGAGTGTGCCCACACCTGCGAGCTTTTGGCCGCAGGTGCGAGCCCACAAATGTGTGATTTTGGCCACAGAAGTGATTTTGGGGCGGTTGGCCAGTGGTTCGTAGAAGCGGAGAAGCACGCGTAGAAGCGGCCTTGCTTCTGCGATGGATCGCCCGTAGGTGCGAAAGGGCCGCAAATGCGCTTTGCCGTCCGTAGAAGCGGAGTCCTGTCCGCAGAAGCGGCCAGTGCTGGTCCTGAGGAATTTTGCAGAAGCGGACTAAGTTCCGTAGAAGCGGTACCGCAGATGCGGCCTAGGCACCACAATGAGAAAGTCCTGTTGGGCAGAACCTTCATTTATGTCGTGGCTCAAACATTTTGGGTTCATTTATTGCATTCATTGGGCGATATTTGGAGCTCTTAGAGAGGGATTTTCACTTGCTATTTGAGATAAGTATTTTCTATCCAATGTAAGTTAAATACATAGATTATGGGTGGATTTTAACATATAAATTTGTGAAAATTATGGGTTTAGATGAATAACCCTAGATTTTGATAAAAATGAGATTTACCCATGAAAATGGTTATGGGATTGAGTGAAAATCATATATTTGAGTTCGTGAGGTTATGGGTAACAAATTTCTTCAAAGATTTCCGGAATTCGGGCACGTGGGTCCGGGGGTGAATTTTAAGAATCTTCCAATTTGGGTTGGGTAATTACTCTAATAGCTAAATCATTAACTTTTGAGCGTATATTGATTAATTTATACAACCTTTGACTAGTTTCGGATTGTTCGGCACCGAGTTGAGGCTTTAGGGTGAATTTGAGGCCGAAAAGTGAGCTTTGAGACAAGGTAAGTCTTTTGCCTTACCTTGTAAGAGGGAATTTAGCCCATAGGTGATTTACATTGCTATTTGCTTCTAATTGTAGGGGCTACGTACGCACGAGGTGACGAGAGTCCATGCGTAGCTACTAATTATGCTTATGTCCGGGTAGTTTAGGACCCCAATCATGAAATACTTGTAATATTTGCACCCTACTTGTTAATTAAAGTGCCTAAATTATATCATAACTTGTTAGAGGAATTGTAAAAGACTGAATTTCCCTTACTTGAGTTTTGGCGGGTTACTTGACCGTTAATAAAAATTGTGTTTCGTTGTACATTAGCCTTGCATTAGCTCTTAAACCGGTTATTTATAAAGTTTGCTCTCTTCTTGTGGAGCGGACCGAACACCTCGACAGATGATAGATCCATCTATGGTTCGTGTCGCTCGACCCTCGGCAATATACACATTATTCTGGATCGGGCCGTACGACCTCGACATAATCGTGCATGATAATACTCGAAGTATAATTATATATTTGATATCTTTCCCTGGATTGAGAGGATAAAAATTATATAAGACAGAAATTTATTTGGGACTTACCATGCGTGAAATAATTATTTACTTTCTACTTGTTATTGAGTTATTATTATTATTTACATAACCCATGCTTATTTAGAATTCTGTATTTCTTTACTGTTAGCCCATAGTAAGTGTCGATGTCGACCCTTCATCACTACTTCTTCGAGGTTAGACTTGATACTTACTGGGTACATATTGTTTATGTACTCACGCTACACTTCTGAACTAACCATGCAGGATCTGAGGCAGGTGTATCTCGCGGTCACATCGGAGCACATCCCCGATACTCTGAGGCCTAGTGGTTAGCTACTTCCTGAGCTGTTCTGCAGCACCTAGAGCCTTTCTTTTGTACTTATTTTCTGTCTATGTTATTTCAGACAATAGTTAGAGTTTTGAATATTCTACTAGTGCTCATACACTTGTAACACCAGGTCTTGGCACACACTCTAGTAGACTTTATGGTTTTAGAGTATTTATATATCTATGACTGCACTCAGTTGCTTTCACTTTATTTATTAAACTTTCTACTTCCTAAATCTCTTAATAAATAGAATTTAATTACTTAGAAACCTATTAAAATGAGTAATCATGTAGCTAGTTCACCGTTGGCTTGCCTAGCTGCGATGTTGGGTACCATCACGGCATATAGGAGAAATTGGGTCGTGACAACATAGTATCAGAGCACTAGGTTCACAAGTTATGAGCAGGCCTAATAGAGTCTTGTGGATCGGTGCAGAGACGTCCGTACCTATCTTCGAGAGGCTATAGGGTGTTAGGAAACTACTCCTTTCTTCATCTCCTATTGTGCAATTGATATTGTGCTAAGTATCATTCCCTTATTCTCTCACAGATGGTAAGAACGCGCGCGGTAGATGTACCCGATCATGGAAGAGCTGCTCCCCCTATTGTTAGAGGCCGAGGGAGGGCTCCAACTCGTGGTAAAGGACGAGGGCATCCCAGAGTTGTTCCAGTCATGCTACCAGTAGATCCGGTAGAGGATTCTATTATTGAGGAGCAGGGCGAGGTGCCTGCTGCAAAGCCAGCCCCGGTGGATTTCATGTCCGCACCGGGATTTCAGGAGGTCATGGGCCGTATACTGCGATTCATGGATTCTATAACTCAAGCTGGTTTATTTCCAACACACCCAGCCACATCTCAGGTGAGAGAGGGAGCACAGACCCCTACCGCTCAGGCTCCAGGGCATGCAACTGCCATATATCAGACCCCGGGCGCACTACCTATGGGCAGAGCTTAGCCAGTTACTGCAGCTATGCCTGAGCCCAGCCCAGCTGCGGCCAGCGAACCGTAGAAGCTATTGGATAGATGGACCAGGCTTCATCTTCCTGTATTTGGAGGTGAGCGATATGAGGATCCCCGAGACTTTATTGATCAGTGCAGGGACAGACTGCACAACATAAGGATATTAGAGTCCCACGGGGTGGACTTTACCACATTTCAGCTAGAGGGTAAGGCCCGTAGATGGTGGCAGTCCTATCTTCTCGGCAGACCAATAGGTTCTCCTCCTATGACTTGGGATCAGTTCACACGCCTCTTCTTGGACATATATATTCCACCCTCTTCGAGGGAAGAGTTGCAGTTTTAGTTCGAGTAGCTTCAGCAGGGCCAGATGTCGATGACCGACTATAAGGCGAGCTTCTCTGAGTTATCTCGCCATGCACTTATGATACTTCATACCAATGTAGAGAGAGTGCAGAGGTTTATTGTCGGCTTGCACTCTGGTATCCAAGCCAACATGGCTCGGGAGGTGGAGATGGGGACTTCTTACGGGCTAGTTGTGGAGATAGTTCGGAGGATCGAGGGTGTCCGTCAGCGGAGCCGAGAGCAGGCGATGAGGGATAAGCGGTTTCGATATTCTGTAGAGTTCAGTGGTGCCCCAACTGGGGGAAGGGGTCTATTCGTGAGGGGTCAGTCTAGGAGGCCCACGTATCCAGCACCGCCGCCTCCTCAGGGTGCTCCAATGCGACCTTATTTCAGTACCATGCCAGAGAGTTCCTACCGCCCACTAGCTATTCAGGGTTCCTCCAGTGGGTATTTAGGTCATCAGGGTCAGACTTAAGGTCAGCAGTCCACCGTACTGAGAGGTTGTTTCGAGTGCGGGGACCTTAGTCATGTGTGGAGGTTCTGCCCAGGCTTCGGGGCAAGGCAGTGTAGCAGGGTCAGCATCCTATGATTCCAGCACCAGTTGCCCCACTAGTCGTCCGGCCGCCTAGAGGCGGAGGGCAGGTGGGTAGGGGCCATCCTAGAGGTAGAGGCCAGTTAGGAGGTGCTCCAGCCAGATTCTATGCCTTCCCAGCTAGACTAGATGCAGTAGCCTTAGATGCCGTGGTCATAGGTATTATTTCTATCTGCGGTAGGGATGCTTCGATACTATTTGATCCAGGGTCTACATATTCATATGTTTCATCTCTATTTTCTATTTTCCTAGGAGTTCCCCGTGAGTCCTTGGGTACTCTTGTTTATGTGTCCACACCAGTGGGTAATTCTATTGTTGTGGATCGGATCTATCAGTCCTGCATTGTTACATTCTGTGGTTATAAGACTAGAGCGGATCTTCTGTTACATGATATGACCGACTTTGAGGTCATCCTGGGCATAGATTGGTTGTCTCCATATCATGCCATCCTTGATTGCCATGCCAAAATCGTTACCTTGGCGATGCTAAAGTTACCTAGATTGGAGTGGAAGGGTTCATCTGTCAGTACATCTAGTCGGGTTATCTCCTTTCTGAAGGCTCGACATATGGTCGAGAAGGGTTGTTTGGCATCTAGCTTATGTTCGAGATACTACTGCAGAGACTCCAGTGATTGATTCAATGCCCGTGGTCCGTGAGTTCTCCGATGTGTTTCCTTATGATCTTACAGGCATGCCACCCGATCGTCATATCGATTTTTATATTGATTTGGCTCCAGGTACCCAGCTTATATCTATTCCACCGTACTGCATGGCTCAAAAGAGTTGAAGAAATAACTTGAGGAGTTGCTTGCAAAAGGGTTTGTCAGATCGAGTGTGTCACCTTGGGGTGCACCAGTATTGTTTGTGAAGAAGAAAGATGAGACTATGCAGATGTGCATTGATTACCGCTTGTTGAATAAAGTTGCCATTAAGAACAAGTACCCGTCCCGCGTTGATGATTTGTTTGACCAGTTGCAGGATGCTAGGGTATTCCCCAAGATCGACCTGCGATCGGGGTACTATCAATTGAAGATTCAGGATTCGGATGTTCTGAAGACGGCTTTTCGGACTAGATATGGCCATTATGAGTTTCTAGTGATGTCCTTCGGTTTGACTAACGCCCCGACAACATTTATGGATTTGATGAACTAGGTATTCAGGCCATATATTGATTCGTTTGTCATTGTCTTTATTGATGACATTTTGATCTACTCATGTAGCATGGAGGAGCACGAGCAGCATTTGAGAGTGGTGCTTCAGACCTTGCAGGAATGGAAGCTATATGCTAAGTTTTCCAAGTGTGAGTTTTGGTTAGATTCTGTGGCATTCTTGGGACATATAGTATCAGGCGAGGGTATTAAGGTAGATCCCAAGAAGATCGAGGTAGTCCAAAGTTGGTCTCGTCCCACCATGCCAACTAATATCAAGAACTTCCCGGGGTTAGTAGGTTATTATCGTCGGTTTGTGGAGGGATTCTCCTCTATTGCAACACCTTTGACTAGATTGACCTAGAATGGAGCTCTGTTTCGATGGTTCAATGATTGTGAGGTGAGCTTTCAGAAGTTCTAGACCGCATTGACTTCAGCACTAGTGTTAGTGTTGCCTTCCAGTTCAGGGATGTATACTGTGTATTGTGATACTTTACGCATTGGTTTGGGTTGTGTATTGATGCAGAAGGGGCGAGTTATTGAATATTCTTCACGTCAACTGAAGTCCCACGAGAAGAATTACCTTGTACACGATTTAGAGTTGGCTGCGATTGTTCACGCACTTAAGATATGGAGGCATTATCTTTATGGGGTGTCCTGTGAGGTTTACACCGATCATCGTAGCTTGCAGTATTTGTTCAAGCAGAGGGATATCAATTTGAGGCAGTGTAGGTGGCTCGAGTTACTAAAAGATTATGATATTACCATACTTTATCATCCATGCAAGGCTAATGTAGTTGCGGATGCCTTGATCAGGAGAGCAAAGAGTATGGGTAGCTTGGCACTCATTTCAGCAGAGGAGAGACGACTAGCTTTGGACTTTCAGTCCCTGGCTAACAGACTTGTGAGTTGGATATTTCAGAGCCCAACGGAGTTCTTGCATGCGTTGTCACCGAGTCTTCACTATTCGAGCAGATCAAGGCTCGCCAGTTTGATAATCCGCACTTGTTGGTTCTCAGAGAGACAATACTGTAGGGTGGTGCCAAGGAGGTTACTATCAGGGAGGATGGTGTTCTGCGACTCCAGGGTCGTCTAGGTGTTCCAAATGTTGATGGATTGAGGGAGAAGATCCTAGAAGAGGCACACAGTTCTCGATATTCTATTCATCCAGGTGCTACAAAGATGTATCGCGAGCTGAGGCAGCACTATTGGTGGCGGCGGATAAAGAAGGGCATAGTTGAGTATGTAGTGAGGTGCCTTAATGCCAGCAAGTTATGTATGAGCATCAGAGGCCAGGTGGCCTACTCTAGTAGATGACTATACTTGAGTGGAAATGGGAGCGCATTACTATGGACTTTGTAGTTGGGTTGCCATGGACCTTGCAGAAGTTTTATGCAGTTTAGTTCATTGTCGATAGGTTGACCAAGTCGGCATACTTCATTCCAGTTGTTACCACGTATTCTTCATAGAGGTTGGCTCAGATTTACATTCAGGAGATTGTTCGGTTGCACGGTGTGCCTATCTCCATTATATCAGATAGAGGCCCTCAATTTACTTCGCATATCTGGAGGGAAATACAGAGTGAGTTGGGGACCCGGGTAGAGCTAAGCATAACCTTTCATCCGCAGATCGATGGGCAGTCGGAGAGGATAATTCCGATCTTGGAGGATATGATTAGAGCATGTGTGATTGACTTTGTAGGGCAGTGGGATCGATTCTTACCTTTGGCCGAGTTTGCTTACAATAACAATTATCAGTCCAGCATTGAGATGGCTCCATTTGAGGCTTTATATGGTCGGCGATGTCGTTCGCCCATCAGATGGTTTGAGCCCGGCGAGGCTAAGTTATACGATATTGATTTGGTGAAGGATGCCTTGGAAAAGGTAAAGTTGATTCAGGAGCAGTTTCGCAAAGCACAATCCAAATAGAAGAGTTACGTGGATCAGAAGGAGCGTGATTTGTCATTTATGGTGGGAGAGAAGGTTCTCTTTAAGGTCTCACCGATGATGGGAATCATGAGGTTCGGAAAGAAGGGTAAGTTGAGCCCAAGGTTTATAGGCCCATTTGAGGGGTTGCGACGAGTCGGGGAGGTTGCTTATGAGCTTTATTTGCCTCCTAGTCTATCGGGAGTTCATCCGGTTTTCCATGTGTCTATGCTCCGGAGGTATCATGCCGACATGTCGCATGTGTTAGACTTCATCACAGTTCAGTTAGATGAGAGCATGGGTTATGAGGAGGAGCCAGTTGCCATTGTTGACAGGCAGGTTTTCCAGTTGAGGTCCAAGAAGATTTATATGGTAAAAGTTCAGTGGAGGGGCCAACTAGTCAAGGAGGCGACTTGGGAGGCTGAGGAGGATATGCGGAGCAGATATCCACACCTATTCAGCACTCCAAGTATGATTCTAGTCCCGTTTGAGGACGAACGTTTGTTTAAGAGGTGGAGAATGTAACGACCCAAATAATTATTTTGCTTTCTAGATCCCTATTCCCCTAAATAAGACTCCCCTTATGTACTTTTACTATTTTATGACTCACGGGGATGGTTAGTTCGGGTTTTGGAAGGGTTCGGGTTGAAATCGGAATACTTGGTTCCTTAGTTTGGTTTTTAAAAGGCTAAGTTTGACTTTGGTCAACATTTTGAGTAAACGACCTTGGAATCAGGATTTAACGGTTCCAATAGGTTTGTATGATGATTTTGGACTTAAGCGTAGGTTCGGATCGGGTTTTGGATGACCAGGGGGCGTTTCGGCGCTTAATGTTGGAAGTTGGCTTATTAAAGGTTTAAAAGTTCTTTGAATTTAGTTTGGAGTAGGTTTTGGTGAAATCAAGGTCCGTTTATGATTCCGAGCCTGGGAATAGTTCCGTATGGTGGTTTAAGACTTGCACGCAAAATTTGGTGCCATTCCGAGTAGTTTAAGTATGAATCGGCGCGTTCGGAGTAAGTTGGAAGAATTTGAAGTTCATAAGTTGATCCTATTGGTTTTGGGTTGTGATTCTTAGTTTTAATGTTGTTTTCCGCATTCCGAGGGTGCGAGCGATTCCGTTTTATGTTTACAAACTTGTTGGTATATTTGGACGAGGCCTCGGGGGCCTCGGGTGCAATCCAGATGATGCACAGATTGAATTAGGACACAAAAGGGCTGCTGGTGCACCAGTTGTGGTGTGCCCACACCTGCGAGCTTTTGGCCGTAGGTGCGAGCCCGCAAATGCGTGATTTTGGTCGCAGAAGCGGCTTTGGGGGAACTGGCCAGTGGTCCGCAGAAGCGGAGAGGCACACGCAAAAGCGGCCTCGCTTCTACGATGGATCGCCCGCAAGTGCGCTTCGCCGTCCGCAAAAGCGGGACCGCAAAAGCAGGGTCTCGTCCGCAGAAGCGGCCAACGCTGGGCCTGAGGAATTCTACAGAAGCGGACTAAGTTCCGCAGAAGTGGTACCGCAGATGCGGCCCAGGGACGGCAGATACGAAAGTCCTGCTGGGCAGAACCTTCATTTAAGTTGGGACTCAAACAAGTTGGGTTCATTTATTGCATTCCTTGGGCGATTGTTGGAGCTCTTAAAGAGGGGTTTTCACTAGCTATTTGAGGTAAGTAATTTCTATCCAATGTAAGTTAAATACATAGATTATGGGTAGATTTTAACATGTATATTTGTGAAAATTTGGGTTTAGATGAATAACCCTAGGTTTTGATAAAAATGGGATTTACCCACGAAAATGGTTATGGGATTGAGTGAGAATCATATATTTGAGTTCGTGAGATTATAGGTAACAACTTTCTTCAAAATGTTCCAAACGTGGTCCCGGGGTAAATTTTAAGAATCTTCCATTTGGGTTGGGGGCTAAATCATTAACTTTTGAGCGTATATTGATTAATTTATACAATCTTTGACTAGTTTCGGATTGTTCGACACCGAGTTGAGGCTTTAGGATGAATTTGAGGCCGGAAAGAGAGCTTTGAGACAAGGTAAGTCTCTTTCCTAATCTTGTAAGAGGGAATTTACCCCATAAGTGATTTTAATTGCTATTTGCTTCTAATTGTGGAGGCTACGTACGCATGAGGTGACGAGAGTCCGTGCGTAGCTATTAACTATGCTTATGTCCGGGTAGTTTAGGACCCGAATCATGAAATACTTGTAATGTTTGCACCCTACTTGTTAATTAAAGCACCTAAATTATATCGGAACTTGTTAGAGGAATTGTTAATGACCGAATTTCACTTACTTGAGTTTTGGAGGGTTATTTGACCGTTAATAAAATTTGTGTTACATTGTACATTAGCCTTGTATTAGCTCTTAAACCGGTTGTTTATAAAGTATCCTCTCTTCTTGTGGAGCAGTCCGAATGCCTCGGTTGTAGATAGATGCATCTATGGCTCGTGCCGCTCGACCCTCGACAGTGTACACATTATTATGGATCGGGCCGTATGACCTCGACATAATCGTGCGTGATAATACTCGAAGTGTAATTATATATTTGATATCTTTCCCTGGCTTGAGAGGCTAAATATTATATACGACAAATTTATTTGGGACTTACCATGCTTGAAAGAATTATTTACTTTCTGCTTATTATTGAGTTATTATTATTATTTACATAACCCATGCTTATTTAGAATTATGTATTTCTTTACTGTTAGCCCTTAGTAAGTGTCGATTTCAACCCCTCGTCACTACCTCTTCGAGGTTAGACTTGATACTTACTGGGTACATGTTGTTTATGTACTCACGCTACACTTCTAAACTAACCGTGAGGGATCTGAGGCAGGTGTATCTCGCGGTCACACTGGAGCACATCCCCGATACTCTGAGGCCTAGTGGTTAGCTGCTTCCTGAGCTGTTCTGCAGCACCTAGAGCCTTTCTTTTGTACTTATTTTCTGTCTATGTTATTTTAGACAGTAGTTAGAGGTTTGAACATTCTACTAGTGCTCATACACTTGTGACACCAGGTCTTGGCACACACTCTAGTAGACTTTATGGTTTTGGAGTATTTATATATCTATGACTGCACTCAGTTGCTTTCACTTTATTTATTAAACTTTCTACTTCCTAAATCTCTTAATAAATGGAATTTAATTACTTGGAAACCTATTAAAAGGAGTAATCACGTAGCTAGTTCACTATAGGCTTGCCTAGGGACGACGTTGGGCGCCATCATGACCTATATGAGAAATTAGGCCGTGATAACACTCTCTGTCGCACTCGTACTCGGCAATGTACATGGCAGATCCAGCCCATAGAATAAATAGCAGCTGCACTCACTGTGGGTGTGAAGACTCCAGAGGGGCAGATCTAACCCAAGTGCTATAATAAGCCAATCATGGCATGAATCAATAATAACTGTTGCGGCGTACAACCCGATCTCATCATGAATCAATAATACCTGTTGAGGCGTGCAACCCAATCCCATTAATATCCTTACAATCAGGCCCTCGACCTTACTCAGTCATCAATCTATCCAGTCTCTCGGGCTCACAATGTCATGAAAATCAGCCCAAAATGATGATGTGATGTATCAATAAATGGTAACAAAGGCTCATATATGATATGCAAATGAATGTGTATGACTGAGTAGATAATTGCAATGTAAGAAAATAACTCAACAACATATAGACTAGACATTGCAATCAAAGCATATCATGAAATATAGACTAGACATTGCAATCAAAACATAGAGACTAGACATTGTATGACTGAGTAGATAATGTGCAAATGATAAGCATATAGACTAGACATGGTTTCTAACACGAATCACAGCTTAGTTACTCTAGCACATAGAGATTTCATAGATACAAATAAGATTAGGTAACGACACAGTACTACAGAAATAACCGAGTCACAATTCACACGGTGTACGCCCGTCACCTAGCATGTGCGTCACCTCAACACCAAACACATATCACGTATATTCAAGGTTCATACCCTCAGCACCAAGTTTAGAAGTGTTACTTACCTTGAACAAGCCTCAATACCGAGCAAGCCAAACGACACTCCAAAAATGCCATCCCGCGCGTACCGACCTCCGAACGACTCGAATTTAGCTAAAAGCAACTCAAATATATCAAATAGTGCCTAAGGAAGCAATTCCAAATGATAAACATCGAATCTTTAATCAAAAGCCCAAAGTCAACCATAAAGGCAAACCTGGGCTCGTGCCTTGGAACCCTATAAAACTCACAAATCCGATAGCCCATTCGAATACGAGTCTAACCATGCTAATTTTACTCTAATCCGACTCCGAATCGATGTTTAAAACTCAAAACTTCACTTTAGGAATGTTTAGACAAAACCCCCAATTTCTCTTTTACATTCACCATTTAAATACCAAAATCAAAGATGGAATCATATAAAATAATCTAAACCGAGTCAAAAACACCTATCTCAATTCAAATCCTACTTTACATCGACCTCTAAATCCATAAATTTCATCCCCTTAAGTTTTAGTGATAATACCCACAAATCTCCAATTAAAACATAGGTTAAATTCATAAATGAACTGGAATAATAATGTTAAAATACAAAATCTGAGGTTAGATACTGACCGCCATGAACAAACGAGAAGAACGCCGCAAAATTCACCTCAAACAGAGCTCTAGAACTCAAGATATGCTCAAAATACTAAATAAATGCAAATCTGATTTTTTAGTACACAGGGAAATTCGCTTCTGCGCTCAAAATCCGCATATGCGGTCTGCCAGCTGTAACTTTCGCATTTGCGGTCCAATTTTCGCACTTGCACGGTCGCAGATGGGGACCCAACTTCGCATCTGTGAAGCACCGGCACCAACTTTCTTCTCCGGCACTAAAATAGGCATAACTCCCTCATACGATGTCCGAATTCGATGCATCTTTTTGCTACAACTCCGTAATTACGATACAAATCTAATTCTACAATCAAAACAGAAATTGGAGCTCATTTTCTTAATGTAGTATCATTTATGTTTGAAGAAACGATGTCGAAACATAAAAAACAAGTGCAACACAACCCAAACCTATCCGAAATTCACCCGAGCCTCTCGGGACCCCGTCCGAACATACCAATAAGTCCCATATCATAACACGGACTTACTTGAGGACTCAAATCATGCATAAAAATATCACAACCACGAATCTCACCTCAATAGAACTTAATGAGCTTTTGAACTTTCAATTTCCAAAACCCGTGCCGAACCATATCGAACCAACTCGGAATGGCCTCAAATTTTTCACACAAGTCCCATATGACATAACAAAGCTATTCCAATTCCCGAAACCATAATCCAAACCCTATATTATCAAAGTCAACTCTCGGTCAAACTTATGAATTTTCCAAACTTTCAAATTTTCAACTTTCGCCAATTAGCACCGAAACTTTCTAGAAATATCCAAATGCAAATCTGGGCATACGCCCGAGTCTAAAATCACCATCCGAAACTAATGGAACCATCAAAAATTCAATCCGAGGTCAAATACTAAAAGGTCAAACTTGGTCAACTCTTCCAACTTAAAGCTTCAATCATGAAATTCATTCTTCCAAATCGGTTCCGAATAACCTGAAAACCAAAATCAACAATTCACACAAATCATAATACATCATACAGAGTTACTCATAACCTCAAACTACCAAGCAAAGTGCAAATTGCTCAAAATGACCGGTTGGGTCGTTACATTCTCCCCCACTTAAACATATGTTCGTCCTGCCCAAAGTCATTCCAAAGCCATCAAACCACCGTGTAACCTTACCATGCACATCCCCGGGGGTGATCCTATGTCTTCCTAATCCATATAAGCCTGACGACAGAACCTAGCTGAAGATCCTTAATCCAACTTTAACCCATAAACCTTAGAATCCAATTTCCAACATCTGGAATTTCCTATAAGACCCGAATCTTGCATCTACACACCATATAAGCATGAACAAGCTACATCAAGCAGTAACCATAACCCAAGACATCATCACATGATATAATACATAACTCCATTACTCATAGCAATAACTTCTGATCACAGTAGCTGCTCAAAATAACCCAATACCAGTAATAAACCTCATATCGAACAAAACCCCTGTTATATAACCTTCGTACACTGCCGATGATGAAAGAAACACGCAGAGACTCGTAACCACTTATCAGATCAACAAGTCATGGAGATCCCTCTCCTTCGACAAGAACTATAACCAATTTCTAAGCCGATCATCGATATTGTCCTTCCAAATATACCGCAATCAAATCCTATATCACCAATTCTAGGTACGACAATCTCATCTTATCAAATACAAGCTACTCTACTGACATACCACACCAATACTACCTAGATCCACAAACTGTGCAATCCATGCACCAATAAGCAACAATTCAAATGCATTCAAACATGGAAAATGACTCAAATGATATAACTGTCCTGCCACCACAGGCGCAATGCTACGAACCTATCACGCATAGTAGAATCAAGACACACGAATCTAACACAAAGGATCATATCCCAACATAACCCAACTGCAATGCGTGACCCTATCCAAACACTGGTCCATATGAAATACCTTAAGCCACAATGCTCAAAATCAACAACCACGCACAATTTGACATCAAGTACACGAAGTGCATGGCTATAACCACGGAGAAGCAAATAAAACAATATACCACGGCCCGGAATGACCATAACCAAGGCACAATCAACCATTCAACACCCCAATAACCATTTTGCTCGAATTCCGCTACAAGGCCCAAATAGAACCACATCGGTGTGCATATAATCAACAAATCACAACCCCTCGTAGCATAGAACAATAACACATAGAACATATCAAATACTAATAAAATCAATTCTAACTGAATGGCACATCCCTTAATAATAGCAGTATGAAGTCAACAAATCAAACCCGGTGTAGAATACACATCCTCCTCGGGCTTACCAATGGGACCTCAAATTGACTCTGGTAATTCATAAATGGATAAATAGCCCTCCAAAGTCCTCAGTGATCTAACCATAACACGTATCACCATCTAGCTAACTTTGGACACATCTTAACAGTCTGCAACCCCGAAACAATCTGCTCCTAAGAACTACTAGTCTCCAAATCCATAGAACACATGAATCACCATAGCCGATCCCAAACCCACCACTCAAATGACTAACACATCTCTCATACATAATCATCCCCATGAGAAATACTTTTATAATTCTTCCATGCCACATAGCAAAAATCTGAACATCAGCAGTCGATCAACAGGCAAATACTGCAATACCAATAGAGCATCTGTAAGTCAAAACACAGTGCGCCTTTTGAATGTACACTCTACTCAGGTAATACCAATTAGTGCCAGTATCCAAAATCGTTGTGCTGTATAAACTCATGATCTTCCTTTTGGAACTGAATCGTATACTTGCACATGCAAATCCCCATCTCAAACCACACCTCATCCATCATTCCATCACATAAGAAGTACGAGAATCTTATAATCAACTCTGAGTCACAAGCAGAATACATACCCGGTCAACCAAAAACCCTCCATTTGACATAATCCAAGAGAAAATCACAATACACAACATGCTCCTTACACCCATAGGAAATATCCATCTCAAATCGTGGTAGAAACCATCAAAAACTCTTCAAAACCCATTTGCACATAACCAAGCCATCAGAACTGAATCTCTCTAACTCAACCAAGCTACACGAGTCACCAAATCCACCACATCATAAGTACCCAAAGAACCGATCATATCCATTACCGTGTTGATCCAACCTACTACTAAATTGTCCTATTTCTATGAGTTCCTTCCGAATTACCCTCAAGTTGACACTTCCACTTTCCAGAACATCACGATCCTTACCCAAAGCTCACCACAAAAGATCCTAGCATAAAATCACATCGCCCTAAGGCTCATAAGCTACTGTATTCCCTCTTAGCACCCCAAAGTACCACAATCGAGACACCCACTCTGAAGAGACCTCATGTGAACCTAAAACTATTTCCTTTACCTTCCTGATACTAAAATGTAGAATCCATAGTGATATAGAAATACCGCGAGTCTTGACATCATCCAATGCAAATCCCATATCTTGCCATATACAAATCTGAATAGATTCTCAATTGTTACATATGAATCTTAAACTCTTTAGAACCTCCCCGAGAGTCAACCACTATACTCAAATCTCAATTGCACTACCCAAACGGGCCGAACGCCTATGCTCCATTAGCACAACAACACCCAAAGAAGTAACCTCGCCTTAACACAGCCAAGCAAATTCCTACTCCGCGCGCACTACATCCTTCATGAATAACAACTCAATCATTCCATGATTCCCACACACCCATAAAGTGTAATACACCATGCATCCAGAAATTTCCTTGCTTAAGTCATCCTCAAAGCCAACATCTACAAGATAATCGATCCACAAGTATGCTTTAGACCGAAACCAAAATAACACATAACCATGCAATCAAATCATCGATAGCAGACTCCCCCACTTAGCTCAATGCCATAGAATTAAACATCTGATAACTCACCATATCCATACTCTATTACTGTTATAATCCCGCAGTGAGTTTCAACTAATTTCTTCACAAGCTCATGCAACACAAACCATAAAATACCTCAAATCATCTGCTAATCTCGCAATTATACTCGTGATAGTCAGTTCAACTTTCTCAACCAATCCAAACTCAAATTGCAACACATATAACCCACTGGTAGAAAAAAAACCCTACATACAACATCATAAGGATCACACATTCGTGAATTACCCTGGAGGTGATAACCCACCTGCTTAGCCTCAAACTGACATCTCTCTATACAATTTCACAGTCACAACTACTACGCAATCACTTAATCTTCCTGAGTCTGAACTCACCAACAAGACATGAAAATCTACTTCGTTCCACAAATGAAATAACATGAAAGAACCTCACAAAAATCTTCATAACTCAAGACTGTATGACATATCTATAGAAATCGAGCATCTAATAGTCCTTTTCACATCTCAAGCAAGCTCTTCCCGTCACATTCAAACCATCTGAATACATCTCGCAGTCATATCTTACTTATCATATATCCATACAACCACTCACCGAGCCACCAGTCCTATTCATAGGGACACCACTGGATATAGAAGTCCAAAAGCATATGCTTACATAACTGAAACTAATGAGCCTAAGCTGCGGTCCAAGCCGGGCTTCAAGTCCTCCAGACTTGCCCATCACCAAAACATAGAAAACACATCTTGCACCTCATCCACAGAGTCCATAAACCAATGATGCACAGCTGATATCAAGCGTTCACATGCGCATACGAGTGCGTGGAAGAAATTCAAAGAGTTACGCTTCAAGCTGAATCAATGTCGCATGATAAGGAAAGAAAGATGAGAAGTTTATCCTAAATGCCCTGTAGCTTATCGAAGATAGTTATGGACGTCATCGTACCGATCCGCAAGACTCTACTAGACACTTGCTCATGACTCGTAGAACCTATGAAACTAGAGCTCTAATACCAACTTGTCACGACCCAAAATCTAACTAGTCGTGATGGCACCTAGCCCAACCTGCCAGGTAAGCCAATTAACAACTATCCAATTTAATGAGATTTATTGGGACAAATGAATGATAAAATAACTAAACCTTTATACATTTCTCAAGGACTGGTAGTACAAATCACGAGCTTCTAAGATTTAGAATTTACAAAGTTGGCATAAAATAAAATACATCATCTGTTTGAAATATACATGTACAAATCAAAATTCTAAAGCCACCAAGATCAAGAGGTAGCTATAACCGGAACACAGGTACATCTTCAAATCCAACTTCCCCATACACAACAACATCAACATCCAACATCTGCACGCAAGGTGCAGAAGTGTAGTATGAGTACAACCGCCCCCTTGTACTCAATAAGTAACAAACCTAACCTTAGGTTGAAAGTAGTGACGAGCTGGGATAAGGGGTTAGAGTCCAACTCCAATAACCAACAACAGTTCATAACAATATAATAACAATGGTATAAAAAATAACTCAGATATATGATGCTCTGCTCATTCATAGTTACGGAAAATAAGCATGCTTTTCAAGTATAATAGTATATCCAAATCTTTCACAGGAAACACCAAAAATATGAGTAAGTTTGAAAACAGTGATTTTTCCTAAAAACTTTCATCAACAGTTAAGAAGTCTCATTATCAAATGGAATGAGGAAAGTACCTCTCTATGTCTACATGTCAATGCATATGTGAATGTCATGAGTGTCACTATACTGTACAATATGAGAAAATGCATCTCTATGCATGTATGTCAAGTGTGCATCTCAAATGCGATGCAACACAGTGAGAAAACCATATGCATACTCTCAGAGTATCAATTCACTCAGTCCTCCCAGTCACTCAGTCCACACAATCACTCAGTCCTCACTGTCACTCAGTCCTCACTGTGGGTGTGCAGACTCCGGAGGGGCAGATCCAGCCCAAGCGCTATAATAAGCCAATTATGGCATAAATCAATAATACCTTCCGCGACGTGCAGCCCAATACCATCTTGAATCAATAATACCTACTGCGGCGTGCAACCTGATCCCATCAATATCCTCATAATCAGGCCCTCGGCCTTACGCAGTAATCAATCTCTCCAGTCTCTCAGGCTCACAATGTCATGAAAATCAGCCCAAAATGATGATATGATGTATCAATAAATGGTAACAAAGACCGAGATATGATATGTAAATGAATGCGTATGACTGAGTAGGTAATCGCAATGTAAGCAAATAACTCAACAACAGAAATGACCTCAGTGGGTCCCAACAGGATAAGCATATAGCCTAGACATTGTTTCTAACATGAATCACAGCTCAATTACTCTAGCACGTAGAGATTTCATATATACAAATAAGATTAGGTAACTACAGAGTACCAAAAAATAACCGAGTCACAATTCACATGGTGCATGCCCACACGACTGTGATGCTTGGTTGGCTAACACTTACAAAGCCATATTCATCTATTTTAACTCCCTTTTCTTGGTCATACACATCAAATCACGTACGTCGAAATAAAGTTATTCTTCCTCCACTAATAAATTGTAATTGTAGTATATTTGTTAGTTCTCCATAGTAATCAATGTTCTTATTCTCTTTATCTGTCTCTCCCCCGCAGTTCTGAGTTCTCAAACCTTTATCATAATCTTTTACGTGAAACTTATATCCATTAATAAGGTAGCCGCGATGACTTGTCACATATGTCATGGAACCACGTGACAATGAGAGCAAATCTGCCATTTTTTTAATATCATTGCATTTGTGTAATTTTGCAACCTATCAAGATCAAGCACATAGTTTAGCAAATACTATTTACATAATTGGTTTGAAAAATATTAATGTTAACTAGTACTCACCTTCTCTTTTAACCAACTAATGAATTTCTTATCAGGATTTTCTTGCGAGGTATTAACTGGAGTTAGTAAAAACTCTCTACAAATAATTAAAGCATAATAACGTGTCATTTTAATGAAAAACATAGAGAAGGTACATAAAAGTAAATTATTGAAACAAGTCATTACTAACTCTGAGAAATGATTGAATTTCATCACAATTCTTCAAAATATAAAAATGTGCTTGCTCCAGTTCATTTGAATCAAGTTTGTATGGTTTGCCACCTCTTAAAGCTCTTCCGGGTTGACCAAATATTGTTAAACCTCTATCATATTCTATAATACTGCCATCATAATTTCGTTCAAGGCTACTAAATTTTGTTTCCATTGTATATATATATATATATATACCTTGAACATAAGGTCATACATTCAGTTGCTAAATATCCCTCTGCAATCGAACCTTCTGCGCATGCACTATTACGAATAAATGGTTTCATAAAGTATATATATCGCTCCATTAGATACATCCATCGATATTGAGAAGGTCCAGCAATCTTAGCTTCATTAGCTAAATGAATTGGCAAGTGCTCCATGACACCAAAATATGTAGGAGGGAAGACTTTTTCTAGCTTGCACTCGGTTATTGGGATTTGGGCATCTATCTTCTCTAATTAATCCACACTTAAACATTTCAATCCAAGCACGTTAAAAAACAAAGACAACTCAATAACCGGTTCACACACAGATTTGCATAGTTGTCACGGCCCAAAACTTAGCATGTCGTGATGGAGCCTAACGTGGTGCTAGGCAAGCTAACACTTCAAAATACTTCCAACACTTTTAAATGAAAAATAAGAATAACACAGGTTTAAATCATCAAAACTCTCAAAAACTGGATAGAAAGTCAAAACCCAATACGGAAATTCCCAACATCGGGGTGTTACTGAGCACATGAGCGTCTATACAACACAAGTCTAGAAATAATATCTGTGAAAGACTAAAACTAAATACATAAAGAGGAAAGATAGTGAAGGAGAGACAAGGTCTGCGAATGCCGGGATCATTCCAGGATGTTTAAGTGTGATTCAGACGCGCTCGGCCAAGTTTAAATATTTGAAAGTTTAAAGAAGGATTTTGATCGTCGATTCGTAGTTTTGATGTTGTTTGGCATTATTTGAGGCCTCGATTAAACTCGTAATGTGTTTTGGGATGCGTTGGTATATTTGGTCAAGGTCTAGGTGGCCTCGGGTGGGTTACAGATGGTTAACAGATCAGATTTTGGACTTAAGGAAAAGCTGGAGAATTCTTGTTGTTGGTGCAACCGCTTATGCGGAAGCTTCACCGCAGAAGCGACCTCGCAGAAGCAAGGTATTGAACCTCAGAAGTGGCTGGGAGTGAGCTGGGAAGAGGCCGCAGGTGCGAAGAAATTCTCACACCTGCGCGATCGCAGATAGGACCACTAAAGCATAGAAGCGGATTTTGCTGGGGAAGGCTGGGACTGCAGATGCGGTCGAGTTCCGCAGAAGCGGAACCATACATATTGATGAGGCGTCGTAGAAGAGAGCACGCAGAAACACTGGAGGAGCCGCAGATGTAGTAGGCGACCTGGCCTGGGTTCTCGCAGGTGCGAGATTGAAGCTGTAGAAGTGGCTGTCGCAGAAGCGACCGGGGGACTGCAGATACGAAAAGGTCGCTGGACAGTGTTGTTTTACGAACGGGATTTGGCCTATTTTCTTTCATTCTCTATTGGTTTAGGCAATTTTTGGAGAGATTCAAGTGGAGGATTTCATCATCTATGTCAAGGTAAGTAATTCCCACATATTGTGAGTTAAATACATGGTTTGTATGTGGATTTAAACACGAAAATTAATGAAAATTTTGAGATTTTGAAGTAAAACCTAGAAATTGGTATTTTGGATTTTTGACCACAAAATTGGACATGGAATTAGGAACAAATTATATATTCGAGTTCGTAATGTTATGGGTAATGATTATCTTCGAAAATTTCGGAATTCGGGCACGTGGGCCTGAAGGTTGATTTTATTGACTATTAGAGCGGAATTGGGAATTGTTATAAATTGATTAATTATGGGTAATAAAGTATATATTTATGGATTTACACATTTGTTTGACTAGTTTTAGAGAGACATGCATCGGTTGAGGTGTTTGAGTGGCGTTGGAGCCGGTTATGGAACTTCAGAGTGAGGTAAGTCTCCTGTCAAACTCTATGAGGGGGAAACTACACCTAGGTGATGTATTTGATCTTTGCTACTTTTTGCGGGAGCTACATACGCACGAGGTGATGAGAGTCCGTACGTAGCTAGATTCATATTATGTCTGGGTAGACTTAGGTTCTCGCCATGCTATAACTATACTATTTGAGTTGTCTCTTGCCTATAAAATTCCTTCATTTAACGTTGCGACTTGAGACTAGACTTGTGTAGAGTGATAGACTTGATAATGTAGAGACTCGACGGGCTTCATGATTAGCCATGAAATAATTGTACTCCTCTTATGAATTTCTTCCGCGTTATGCGTTTTCATCGAAATGTTTCCCTTAAAATATATAAATCATACGTCTATTCGTGAGTTGGGTCAAGGACCCGTTAAAGCTTCTTATTCTAATGGGATCAGACCATTCACCTCGGCATTATAATAGATACATCTATGGTTCGTGTCGTTCAACCTTCGGCAGTGCGCACATTATGATGGGATCGGGCCGTTCGCCTCGGCAAGATTATGTATCATACTCTCATGGGTGTGAGTCGTTCATTTCGGTAATATAATAGATGTATCTATGGTTCGTGCTGTTCGACCCTCGGCAATACACATATTATGATGGGATCGGGCCGTACGCCTTGGCATTTCTATAAAATACACTTATGAAATCGTGCGTTATAATTGACAAGAAGCTAGTATACTGTGAGTTTTCCTGATTTGAACTTTGACGACCTATCTAGTGAGGTCCATTATATATATACTCCGATTGAGGAGGTAATTTCTAGTTGAGAGCTTGAGTTATTGCTGAGAGGAGAATTGTACTACGTATTTATACTTGTTATTTCGTTTATTTACTATGACTCACATCTGTTTACATCTACTGTATCTATTTTATTGGACCATTAGTAAGTATCGATGTCGACACCTCGTCACTACTTCTCTGGGGTTAGGCTAGATACTTACTGGGTACACGTTGATTTACGTACTCATGCTACACTTGCTGCACTTATTGTGTAGGTACGTATATGTCTGGTGGCCTTTTGGGCGCAAAGGCGCGACTATTGCAGGTACTTCACCGTGAGCTACATTCCATATTACGATTCGCAGCCTGCAGATTCTCCATCAGAGTTATTTATATTTCCCTATCTAATTTGTATTCCTGACAGATGTTGTATTTTATTATATTTCCTAGTTGATGCTCATGCACTTGTGACACCGGATTCTGGGGGTTCCTACTGGTTGTTCATTATTGTAGATCATGTAATTATTAACATTTCACCTTGAAACTATATTTTCTTACATGAATTGAAAAATAAAATCATGGGTTCGTACGAGTACCCGCTTTTATATTATTTAAACAATGAAAATTATGATTTTAAAGTAATAAAATGAGTAATTAAGTTGATTAATCATCAGTGGCTTACCTGATGGCGGGGTTAGGTGCCATCATGACCTTTAGTGGATTTTGGATCGTGACAGCTTGGTATCAGAGCATTAGATTCACTTGGGTCTCATGAGTCATGAGCCAGTCTAGTAGAGTCTTACGGATCGGTACAAAGACGTCTGTACTTATCTTCGAGAGGCTACAGGGCTGTTAGGAGCACTTCCCTTCTTCATTTCCTCATCGTGCGGTTTGATTCCATTGAGGTTTATGCCTTTATTTCCTTCCTACTCAATCTTACGCAACGTGAGGCGCTTGTTGTCAATAGGGCGTCGAGGAGCTGTATTGGTACTGCAGACGTGGTGCAGGATGTTTTTTCCTTGTGTGTTCAGGAAGGCTATTATCGTTGCCTTGCGGAAGGATGTTATTTTGTTCCAGCTCAATATTTATATTCCTTATGGTTTCAAGATTGTGCACGAATTACTATGATGTCTATGCGTTGTTATATCACAGTGTTGGTGTAATGGTAGGGTGCTTGTTTATGTGTCGAGGTAGTGAATGACTTGAAAGAGGGATTTGTCAGTGCATGATTTAGAGGTTTAACATTCAATTCCAGCAAATGAAAGGCAATCGGACTATGGATGTTCAAGCCTTGGTTGATGGAGTGACGAGACTTAGTATTTTCGAGCGTGGTGGAATTCTCATTTGTGATGTGGTATCGCCGTCCTTGTTGTAACACATTAAGGTTCGCCGGTGTTATGGTCTTCTTTGATTTGCTTTCAGGGCAGGACGTTGGGAAGTGTCTCCTAAGAAGCGATTTTCAGAGATAGCGGAGTGTAGCGGTTTCAGAATCGAATTGGTATTTCTAGTGTTGATGGCTCGAGAAAGATGATCTTCTAGGAGGTTTAGAGTTGGTAGCAATTCATTAGTCTCGGTGCTACAGGTATAGGTTTGATTTGAGGCAACATTTGGGCAGCGGAGTATAAGAAAGGACATGGCGGGAGGTGTCTCGCGGTGGTTGGATTACTAGTAGGCCAAGTATGAAAAGTGGAGGTAGAGAAGTTGCTTAAAGGAGATGGTTTGACCGAAGTGGGAGTGGCAGAGTAGCATATGGATTATGTGGTAGGATAGCCACATACCTTATGGAAGATTAGAGCGATTTGAGAGGCATGGTGGAAAGTGACTAGGTCCACGGATTATAATTGGAATGGTGGTTACTGTACGAAGAAAGATTGAATAGGGCAGAAAGGAGTTTGCTTGAAATGAAGAAGGGTGTGAAGATTTGATTATCATTTCGGATGCAACATGACTTTGAGTTTGAAAGGTATTGTTGGACTTTCAGTTGATGTCAATAGGGAAGAAACAAGCTTGCACAACTGGTGGACGAGCATGGGCTCAGGAGGGTTTACTGAACCCGTGGTAGTTGTACCCGGTGCAGCGTCGTTGGAAGGTGTCGGCATAGAATACCACATGCGGGTTATCTCCTATGAATAGGTTAGCGGTTGTATGATTCTGATGAGGTTTCTACGAAGAGTTCTACTTACTACCCAATAGAAGGTCGAGTGTGCGATCGTGGCCGATAATTCGAAATGTTTCATGAAAAGCTTAACAAAAGACTTTGAGAAATTTGGTGGGTTAACGGTGCGAGATCATGGTAATTGAGAAGGAGGAATCATTGTGGGCTCTACATTATGTGATGGTAGCTTAAAGCTAAGTGGGGGAGCCCACCATCTACGATTAGATCGCGTGGTTGTCTACTTGTGTGGTTTCTAGTTATCGATGCGTTGGTGGATTATTTATGACTAAGAAAAGAAAATATCAGGAGTAATTCGAGCAATGAACTTGATGAATGTGTGCTATACTTCGCCTTATCGATTTAGGTGCAGGTTTTGGGAAGACTATGAGTTTATGCTTCTTGTGGGCGTAATGTACAAGGAAAAGAATTCAATCGGTTGCTTCTTTGAGAGGGTGTTCATGTGCTAGCAGAGCGTTGGAGTTTGGTTATATTCGGGACCAGGTCAGAGTGGGTGACTCTCAACAACAGTCCTAGTGGGTTCAAGAATTCAAGTGTAGTGCCTAAGGATTTCAGGACCGTTGTGTGGTTAAGGATCAAGTTTTCACCGTGGATTACGAACGGGACTTGGAATATTCTATGTTATCATCGGGTATGCAGTGTAGTATTGGAGGAAAGGAAGAAATAGCTTCAGATTCGCGGAAGGTCTTGCAGAATGGGTGTACCAGTTGGAGATGCTATTGTGCGCATAAAGAGAGTATAAGATGGTTCATGAGTGTTGAGACGATATGGTCTCGTGATGCGGGTCACTCGGGATGAGTGAGGATTTTGTTTGTTACGTTTTTGAATGGAGCTATTATTATTTCTAAGGCAAGTCGAGAGTAAATTAGAAGAAGTTGGGTCGGTTAGTAATGGATGAATCAGCATGATGGTGGCAAAGATTAGTTCCTTCAGCATGTGAAGTTATACATGTGGTTTGTGGTTATACGTGGGGGCTTGACAGCCATCCCAACTTGATTGATTTGGGAGGTATTTGATTCAAATAGTCTTGCGGTGTAAATGGATTCCATAGGAGTCATGGCAGTTTAGATCGCGACTTGAGGTTTGTATTTTTCTGCGGTTTGGGAATTCCGTTGCGTGTTGCATTGGCTCTTCTAAATGAGCTGAGTGAAAGGTTTCTAGCCAATGAAGTGTTTATTCTACTGGTAATTCAGGGGTTATGATGAATTCTTGTATTCTCGCGTAGCGGCATGATAAGTGTAGTGAGCGGCATGGGAATTTGAAAGTCGAGGATCAAGGTTGCGGTTCGGTGTTGACAAGAATGTCATGAGCTCAGATGAGCAGGGGAGAATTCAGATGTTCAGACTAAGCTGAAATTTTCTTTAGTGTCACCTGAGAATGGCATTTTGTGTATTTATTTACGGATTCTTGATTTGCTTTACAGAATTAGAACAGTTGGTGGTATGGAGGTGCAGACTTTGCTACCTGGTGCGAAAGGTCATGGGAGCGTACCCCACAGGGAGATTTGTATAAGTGTGATATGTTAGTCACTCGATTATTAAAGATTGAAACCAAGTGCGGAGATTTTCGGTAATATCGTTAATGTGAGAGTTTATGCCTGGAAGGCGCTCTATTCCTATGGTTGTGAACAGTGGGAGTTATTTCGGATTGAGACGGCTTGATTATTCGCACATGTGTTGTGGTCCTGTGTAGCTTGTGGTATTAAATGAGCAGAATGGCTCTCGACATGCAGATCATTTATTGCCCCTTAGTCGTGCTTGGGTTTTGTAGCGTATGGCGCTATCCGTCTCCCCAGGGTGGTATTTTCGCACTTGGCGTGCTTGTGGTCGATATTCATTATTTCGTAGGTATAAGCATTATGGCTTGATGGACATTTCCTTATTTATTGTTATGTGTGGATCGGGTGGCACACAACCATGGGTACGTTGTTTGGTTCGGGTTGCACACCGCAATGGTATCATATTTGGATCGGGTGGCACGCCACAACGGTATCATGTGTAGATTGGGTTGCACGCCTTGAGATGTTGATTAGGGTTCCCTATATATATTCTTGTGTATTTTGTTTCTTATTATCTGAGAAGGGTTCATAGCGTCTGTTCGACCGTGTTATTCGTTACGCAGGGTGGATAGTTCCTTTCCAGAGTTCGTTTTTCCTTATGTATCGCATTCGAGTTTGTAGCTTGTTGGTGCATTGTGGCGTCATATGATATTTTTGGCAGTGTTTGAGTTGGCTTATTGCCTGAGCAGCTTGTACTGGGTGAGATGAGGTTATTGGACCTAGGATCAGTGCGATCAGAGTTATGTAGGGTATATTAAAGAGCAAATATCGTTATTTAGTTCAGAATGAGGTAATTGTCCTTGTCAGGAGGGGAGACTCCATGATTTGTTGATTCGACAGGTGGTTATTAGTTTCTACACATCTCTGCCATCGTGGCAGTATTTCGAGAGTTAGAACATGACTTATATACGTCATGAGGCATATTGCGGGCATCAGATTCGTAAAATTCCAGCTATTGTGGTTGGAGGATGTTACTATGGGCAACCGACTTATGTGGTGCATGATCATGTCTTGGTATAGTGTGTGGTGATTGATACGGTGTTCGTATGTTAGAATCGGGTCTCTTAGTGAAATTCAGAGGTTGGAATTTGGTTCTAAGGCTTGTTGACTAAATAAAAGGGGGGATCTTCAGTCAGACTCGAGCTAATGTGTTCAAATGGGTTGTGGTGGCACGTGTAGGTGCATGAGGTGTTAAACAATAATTTTGGGAAACTCCGGAGCAATTCTTAGCACGTTCGAGGACGAACGTATGTTTAAGTAGGGGAGAATATAACAATCCGAGCGGTCATTTGGAGCTCTAGCACGCCGTTCAGCGGTTTGAGGCCTTGGATAGCTTCACTTCATGCTTTATGACTTATACGTGTGGTCGGAATTGAATTTCGGGAAGTTCAGAGTTGATTCGGATGGAAAATACTAATTTCGGAAGCTTTAAGTTGGAAGAATTGACTAAGGTTTGGCTTTTGAGTAAACAACCTCGGAATCAGGATTTGAAGGTCCCGATTATTCGTATGATGATTTTGGACTTGGGCGTATGTTCTGGTTGAGTATCGGGTGGTCCGGGAGCATTTTGACACCTATTATGGAAGGTTAGCATTTTAGAAGTTTAAGAAATCCTTAAGTTTGATTTGAAATGAATTTAGGTGTTATCAATGTCTGCTCGAATTTTCGATCCTTGGAATAGGTTTGTATCGTGATTTGTGACACGCAAAATTTGGCGTCATTCCGAGATGTTTAAGTGAGATTTGGACGCGCTCGGCGAAGTTTGAATGTTTGAAAGTTTAAAGAAGGATTTCGGTTGTCGATTCATAGTTTCGATGTTGTTTGGCATAATTTGAGGCCTCGATTAAGTTCGTAATGTGTTTTGGGACGCATTGGTATATTTGGTCAAAGTCCTGAGGACCTTGAGTGGATTCGGGATGGTTAATAGATCCGATTTTGGACTTAAGGAAAAGCTGGAGAATTTTGGTTGCTGGTGCAACCGCTTTTGCGGAAGCTTCACCATAGAAGCGACCTCGCAGAAGCGAGGCACTGAACCACAAAAACGACTGGGAGTGATATGGGTAGAGGTCGCATGTGCAAAGAAATTCCCACTCCTGCGTGATCGCAAATGCGACCACTGGAGCGCAGAAGCGGATTTTGCTAGGGAAGGCTTGAACCGCAGATGTGGTCGAGTTTCGCAGAAGTGGAACCGCACCTGCAGATGAGGTGTCATAGAAGAGAGGGCATAAAAGCGCTGGAGGAGCCGCAGATGCAGTAGGCGACATGGCCTGGGTTCTCGCAGGTGCGAAATTGAAGCTGCAGAAGCAACCAGGGGACCGCAGATGCGAAAAGGTCGCTGGGCAGTGTTGTTTTAAGAACGAGATTTGGCCCATTTTCTTTCATTCTCTCTTGGTTTGGGCGATTTTTGGAGAGCTTCAAGTGGAGGATTTCATCATATATGTCAAAGTAAGTAATTCCCACATATTGTAAGTTAAATACATAGTGTGTATGTGGATTTAAACACGGAAATTAGTGGAAATTTTGAGATTTTGAAGTAAAACCTAGAAATTGGTATTTTTGGATTTTGACCACAAAACTCCGAAGCTCCATAACCGGCTCCAACGTCTCTCTAACACCTCGAACCGATGACCATCATTACAAAACTAGTCAAGCAATGTGCAAACCAATCAAAATATACTCTAATACCCATAATAAATCAATTCATAACAATTCCCAACTCCACTCGAAAAGTCAATAAAGCTAACCTTTGGGCCCACGTGCCCGGATCCCGAAAATAGTTTTGAAGATAAACTTTACCCATAACACCACAAACTCAAATGAATAATTTATTACAAGTTCCAAGTCCAAATTTCATGGCCAAAAGCCAAGAATACAAAATTCTAGGTTTTCTACCAAAAATCCCAAATTTTTTATAAATTTCCATGTTAAATCCTTATAGAATCCGTGTAATTAAATTACAATATGCGGGAATCACTTACCTTGCAATAGATGATGAAACTTTCCCCTTGAAGGTCTCCAAATATTGCCCCAACCAAGTGGAAATGGGCTAAATCCCGTATTAAACCATGTCCTCTGCCCAACGATCATCGTACCTGCGGACCACCAGCCGCACCTGCGGAAAACTCCATCGCAGGTACTGTTCCCTCCAAGCCAGGAAAATCAGCTTCTACAGAACAATTTCTGCTCCTGCGCGACCGCTTCTACGGTCCATCCCATGCTCCTGCGCTCCCGCACGTACGGAGACCTTTCGCTTCTGCGACCCCAGCTGCCCATCTCATTTTTTGCTTCTGCGGAGCACCCTTCGCATCTGCGGGCTCGCAGATGCGAAAATATCCTCACACCTGCGGCCATCCCAGCTCAGTCCAAATGTCGCTTCTGTAGCCACAATGCCACACATGCGGCCCTTTCCAGTCAGGTGCGATTTTCAGATCCCAGCTACTTTAGCACCTCTCCCAAGTCCAAACTCGATCCGTTTCCAATCTAATTTTCACTCGAGGCCCCCGGGACCCCGTCTAAACATACCGACACATCCCAAAACACGATATGGACTTAGTCGATGCCTCAAATCACGTCAAATAACATCAAAATTACGAATCAATGGCCGAAACCTTTCTTTTAACTTTCCAACCTTCAAACTTCCCCGAACGCGTCCGAATGTAATTAAACATTCCAGAATGACGCCAAACTTTGTGTGCAAGTCACAAATAATGATACGAACCTATTCCAAGGCTCGGAACCTCAAACGGACATCGATAACCCCAAAATCGACTTCAAATCAAACTTAAGAAATTCTTAAACTTTCAAAATGTTAACTTTCCATAATAAGCGCCGAAATGCTCTCGGGCCACCCGATACTCAACCCGAACATACTCCCAAGTCCGAAATCATCATACGAACCTATTAGAACCTTCAAATCTCGATTCCAAGATCGTTTACTCAAAAGTCAAACCTTAGTTAATTTTTCCAACTTAAAGCTTTCGAATTTAGAATTTTCTTTCCAAATCAATTCTGAACTTCCCGAAATTCAATTCCGCCCACACGTACAAGTCATAGAACAAGAAGTGAAGCTACTCAAGGACTCAAATCACCGAATGACACGCTAGAGCTCAAAACGACCGGTCAGGTCGTTGTTACATAACAACTTCAAGTAAAGAGTTCAACAATTAAGTAATGAATAAGGAATAAAGGAAACAAGAACTTTAACTAAACATGTAGGGCAATTAGCATGTAAGAGAATAAGCCAAGTAGACATGTGAAAATAGACTAAGAATGATGAATATGACATGTTAAGATAGCTCAATTAGGCATGAAAGGAATCTACATAGCTAAAACCAGTAATTTCCACATTTAGTCTATGTACACACTTGTCACCTTGCGTACACGACTTCCACACATCACATTTATCACAAACAACACCAATCCTAAGGGGTAATTCTCCCACACAAGGTTAGGCAAGTCACGTACCTCAAATCACGCTAAATCAATCCACTAGTAGGTCTTTCCCTCGATTATCCAACTCCAAACGGCTCGAACCTATCCAAAACAACTTCATACTATAAGTATAAACTATAGGAAACAAATTCAAACAATGAAATTATGATCTTTGCAAAGAATAAAAAGTCAACTCAAAAAGTAAACCTGGTCTCGCGCCTCAGAACCCGACCAAAATTACAAAATTCGAACACCTAGTAGATAACGAGTTCAACCATACAAGAATTACTCAAATCTGACCTCAAATCTCCTTTCAAATCCTCAAATTTTAGCCTAAGAAGTTTCTACCATTTTCTCCCAATGTTCCAATTCAATTCCCTAATTAGATGATGAAATTATCAATAGATTCATTTAAATTAACCAAAACCAAGTTAGGAATTCTTACCCCAATAATCTCTCTGAAAAGCTCCCAAAATTTCGCCTCACACTGAGCTCTCTAAGTCCAAAATATGAAATATGAAATAAACCCTTGACTTTGAAACTTAAATCTGCTGCCCAGCGATTCCTTCATCGCGAACGCGGAATGATCCTCGCGTTCGTGATGCACAAAAATACACAGCTGCCAATATCCTCTTTGTGAACGCAAGATTCCCCATGTGAACACGATGACCAAAACTCTCAAGCTTTGCAATCGCGAAGCTTCACTTTGCGAACTTTCCTCTTCGCGAACGCGGCTCCCTGTCCGCGATCGCAGTGCACAAAATCCTGACCCTTTGCGAACGCGTGGCCTTCTTCACGAACGCGAAGGTTAAACCTCCAGCAATCCTTGAAGACACTACGCGAATGCGGGAATACCTTCGCGAATGCATTGAAGGAAACCAGACCTGAGAAAAACCAGAACTTACATAATTTCCTTAAGGTTCTGAAATGCGCCGAACAAGGTTCGAATTACACCCGAGGCCCCCAGGACCTCAACAAAATATACCAACAAGTCCTCAAACACATACCAGACCAACTTGAGGCCAAAAATCACATCAAACAACATCGATTCTACGCATCGCCACCCAAATTCAAGCCGATGCACTATGAACTTCCGAATTCCAAAACCTATGCCGATTCATACCAAAACTACTCCGATTGACTTTAAATTTTGCACACAAGTCATAAATTACATTATGGACCTATTCAAACATTTGGAATCGGGATCCGACCCCAATATTAAAAAAGACAATTCTCGGTCAAACTTTCCAACCTTCCAAACCTTCAACTTTCTAACTTTCGTCAAAACTCGCCGAAATAACCTACAGACCTACACATCAACATCCGGACCCGCTCCTAATTCCAAAATCACCATACGGAACTATTGGAACCGTCAAAACTCTATTCCGGAGTTGTCTACACAGAAGTCAAACTACAGTTAACTCTTTCAACTTAAAGCTCCAACTTAGGGACTATGCATCCCATTTCACTCTGAAACTTTCCCGAACCAGATACCAAGCACCCCGTCATGTTACATTACCACAATATAACACAGAGGAGGGAATAAATAGGGAATCGAGGCTAATACACTCAAAATAACCGATCGGGTCGTTACACTTTGTTACTGTTCCAATGCGATATCGGTGCATAGATAGGAAGATAAAATCTCCACGCAATGAGAGAGACAAGAATTGAAAATCTCCGCATGATGGAAGTGGCTGAAATGTAAAATCTCCTCGCAATGGGAGAGATAGGAATTGAAAAATCCCCGCACGATGGAAGTATTTTTTGATTTTTTGAAAGATGAGATCGAACCCGGGAAGGGTCCTTGATTGAGATAGAAGGAAGATGTTTTGAATTTTTTTGAATTTCCTCAAGGAAAGAGGATAGTATTTTGTATTTTGATGTCTCACGGAGAGAATTCTAGAGAAGAAACCGAGGAAGGTATATATATGTTTATTTTGATTTTGTTTGGAGATGGTCCTTTCGGAAGGAGTTTTGGTCAACTGTGATCCAAGTGGCAAGACTTGACCGATTTGTCCAGTTAAGGACGAGGAAAAACAGACCTATTACAGGTTTCCTATGTATCTTGACATGAGGTCAAGAATCAGGTATGCGTAGTTCATGATGATTGGAGAGTATGAGATGTATGTATCTTGACATGAGGTCAAGAATCAGGTATGCGTAGTTCATGATGATTGGAAAGTATGAGATGTATGGTTTTTAACACTTCTTTACTATCCTATTTCTAAAGAATTGCAGCTAACAACATTAATTGCATCAAAGACATGTATAAAGTGCATGAGCATAGACAAAAATCGGAGCGATGACTCATTGTACCCATGATTGTGTGTGGTATCTTTGAAGTTGAAGAGTGACTCCATTCAGAAGACGTGCCCCAGTTGCTCTTTCGAATAGTTGCTTTGATGCCCCCCTAACTGTTTGCGAGATATTTGTTATGGTTGTCTCCCAATTGAGTGCATGGATGTTTTGTTGCCACTTTCTAGTTGTCCACAGTAACCTTTTGGTAATCATCCCCGTCTATTAGCCGGGGCAATTATCTGATCAGGATGTAGAAATATTGTAAGAGTAGTGTCGTCATAAATGATGAAATTAAGAAGTGATTGTACAACTAACACTCCCTTGATTGTTCGGTTGATGTTCCACAATGTCCGATGTCGGATGTTATCTCCCATGCACTCCCAGGATGATGCACCTTTCGGCTCTCCACAAAATCATTTGACGATCATCCCTGGTTGACAACCGGGAACGCTGTTCTAATCTGAATATAGAAAAGTAGTGAGAGCAGCGAAATCATGAAAACTGATGGAGTTTATTGTAAAACTGTTACTTTCCTAACTATCTGACCAATGCTCCACAAAGTTCAAAACTAGATGTTATCTACCGTGAAGTGACCAAGATGATATTCCTGCAAAACTCAGAGGAGAATATGTTAGAGTCCCTCTCGGATAAAGTTATAGATTTAAGAGGGTGTAGAGTTAGGTCGTGCAACCAGTGGTTTATCCGATTGTGACCGGGAATGCGATGTCGGCATTCCATGATGGTTCCAGAGATGATATTGTTCTTCCTGCGTCCAAAGAAAAATTCTTAGTTTGAGGGAGGAAAATTGATTCGTGTTGACTTGAGGCTCTGCTTGTTATTCATTGTTTGTCCGAGTCGCGCGGGCATGACACTCCTCGAAAGCTGACTAACAACCTGCCCCTGCAACTAAAGTGGGTTGACTTGTATTGAATCTCTGAATTTGAAAAAATAGGAGTGAACACCATGACTCCATAGCCAGATGTTCGAAAAAAGGACTTGCATCCCATATGTTGGTATTTAAGTCAAGAGGGCCAGAGTAAGATTGGCATGGTATTTTGATGTTTGGATTTTGGGTGAAATTTGGTTGACGCTCCTGGAGATTTTTAGTTGAGAGCATCATCGCACTATTCCAAAAGAACTGCCTCAATTTTTGTACTAAGGAAATCATTTTGAAACAGTGGGGAAGCAAGAATCAGGTCACAACATAGTTCATGCATATTATTGGGATTAAAATATCTGCATGGTTATCAAGAATAAGTGATTGTTCTTTGAAAATAATTGTGATGATGAATGAGAATTCTTGGGTGGGTGGGTGGAAACGGGTAACTTTTGAACAAGAGAAAAATGGTAGCATAGTGCATAGATATGTCTCAAATGACGGAAGACAGTGAAAATATGAAGTCTAATTGAGCAGAATATCTCAAATCAGTGGAAGAAGTCCCAAGATAGATTGACGTATATTTGAAGGATGGCAGAGTCCAGATGATGGTATGATTTTGGGGATAGTCATGAAGACCAGAATGGGCATGTGTATTTGAAAGATCAAGGTTCAACACAAGTCAACCAAAGTTTAGTCAGACAAAGAGAACCTAATAATGGATAACAAGTAGAAGACATATATAGTAGATGGATGATGCATACCAGATAAAGACTGTACATTAGAAAAAGTATATGTAGCAATTAATCCAGCTAAAGCAAGCTGCAAGATCATATGTACAGTGACCTAGGGATTCTAAGAGTAGATTTACCTAGATTCGAGCATGAATTAAGGATAACTGTGAGATGGTATGTAGTTAGCCTCGTGTGCCAATCTATGAAGCTAGAGAGTTTTGAAAGAAGGTTCGGAGGGATGAAAAGACAACCCTCATGTGACTTATGTGTGATTTTGTACGACCAAGAGTCGATAGAAAAGTGATGACAATTCAATAAGGCAGTACCATAAGTATATGACAAAGAATATATAACATGGGCATCTGTGAAAGCATATACAATATAGGTATGTGTAAAAAGAATACACAACATAGGCATATACAAAGAACGTACAACACAGGCGTGACAAAGAATATGCAGCCTGAAGCACACAACAAAGAATATACCACTTGAAGCGCATGATACAAAGAATATACGGGTTGAAGCACATGGCAAAGAATATACAGCCCATCTATGTGTAAAATAACATACAACATAGACATATGTAAAAGCATATACAATATAGGCATGATAAAGAATATGCAACTTGAAGCACGTAACAAAGAATATACGACTTGCAGGATATGACAAAGAATATACCGCTTGAAGAGCATGACCATGAATATAATACTTGAAGTATGCGACAAAGAATATACAACTTGAAGCAAGGAATATACCACTTAAAGCAAACAATATACAACTTGAAGTAAAGAGTATACAACTTGAAGCATAGAATATACAACTTGAATCAAAGAATATACGACTTGAAGTATGCGACATAAAAAGTAGAAGTTGGAGTATTGGAGAACCCATAATCCCTCGAGTAATTGATCAAGTCCATTGTGGTTAGAACTTGAAGTATCCCTAGCAGAGTCGCCATGCTGTTGCACCTTATTTTGCACAAGTCAAAACAATGTACAATTTATAGTACTCTATAAGGTTAATTGGAGTTTAGAGTCGCCACCTAGTATTTAAGGTATACTAGGATACCTATACTACACTATATGATATACACTTTAATTATAGTATGCGAAACCGTTGAGATCCTATGTAAGGGTTCAAGTTATCTCGAGGAAAAGGTGTTAGGCATCCCTCAAGATCCACAAAATGTGGTTCCGTGGACTCAATCAAATAAAGGAGGGAACGTTCAAAAGAATGATTAATTTAATATATGCAAGTAATAATAAAAGTAGTTCAAATGAAGAATGATTAAATGTGAGTGTCAAAATAATATATTATATACAAAGGGTGTGAAATAAGTATGTGAAAATTATATTTTTGATGACTTGGTAAAAAGTAAAGACAATATGTAGTAACTATTTATAAATTAACTAAATGAATTGTAGTTAAAGAAAGCACTAGGAAGAATTTGATTTATAACCAAAGGTACGCTATTTTGAGTGATAGTCTAAATGTAAAAAGAAAAGAAAAAATTCACTTTAAAGTGATTGGCCAAGAATGGGGAAGAATTATCTTTGAATAGTTTTATATAGTAAATAGAGTAAGAAGTGATTTGATTTAATACTTACAAGAATAATTGAAAAGTTAAATTAAATAGAGGACAATTAGTTATAGCAAGCAAATAATAGAATATTCATATTGACATGCACATGTAGTAAAAGTAAATGAACAAAGTGTAAGAAATAGTTTACATTTTTGAAATCGGTGCACAAGACCTAAAGAGAAGAATTTGGTATTTAAAGAATAAGTTAAGTGAAGAGGGAATAAAGTCTGTATTTAGCTAAAGTATAAAATGTAATAAAAAAACAATAATAATAAACAAGACAAGGTTAAATGATATACAAACACTATGTCTTATACTTTAATTTAATAAATAAAGTATGAAAGAATTTCGTTTTAAAATGAATGGACAAGTATAAGAAGTTACTAAAGAAATGAGAGTATAAGAGAATATGTAGTGATAAGTGATATATTTGTGAAATGACTAAATGAATATTTAAAGAATGCACTTTGCAAGAATTTGATTGATGTACAAAGATTAACTATTTAAGTGAAAAGCTAAAATATAAAACAAAAATAAAAATTTACTCTAAATAATTGGTAAAAGTAGAAAAGAATAATCTTCGAACAATCTTAGTAAATAATGGATAAACTAAAAGAATTAATTTGATGAATAAAATGAGTATGGTATAGGAAAAATGTATCAATATGCTTACGACGTAAGAAATTATTGTATAAATACAAGGAAACTTTTGTGCTAACAATGAGTTATCATCCAATGTGTAACTAACAACCATTTTAGAGTCATGATCTTGGAACACAAATTATGTGAGCCAAGCTCCGAATGACTACGAGGTCTAAGTCTCTCAAAGAAAGTACAATAATTCAGTTACAATTTCTTAACAAATTATATCTACCCCAAAATATGTTAATTAAATAATAATTTACATATAGAGAGGCTCGGGAAGCATGCTAGTATAACTTTAAGAAAATACAATAAAATGATTTTTTTTTTATTTTTATGAAAAAGGATGACATGTTTTTATTTCGGGTATACAACCAACCTAATTGATTATGTGCATGTCAATCCTAATTAATCAACCAAGTTAAATATATGTTTGACACCCTAAGTGTACATAAAAATCTAACGAATTACCTAATGCACAACGTTATAAGTTAACTGGATTATTAACTAAATCCATTTCAATCTAAGTGTTCGGCAAATAGATAAACATCAAAAGCAAGCAAGCAAATACGACATCTATTTACTACTTCACTATACTTTACGTTTTGGGTACATCCGAGAACGGGAAGTACGAAGCGGGGATTCGATGAGGGGTTCATTTTCAATCCTTCTCCAAATGCCGTCTTTCGAAAGCGACTTCGTATGATAGTACCTCGCAGGACAAAAGAAGTGAAATTATTAGTAAAACATAAAGTAACCAATAAACTAATTTATTTTTAAATGATTTCATTTGAAAATGTTTTTGAAAGATTGTTTCTGAAAATATTTTGAAAATATTTTTGGGAAATTATGTTTTAGAAAATTGTTTTGGAAAATAGTTTAAAAATAATATAAAAGGCTAGGATTATAATTTCAATTTCCGCCTAGACATGAGAAAGTGTCACACCCCAATTTCCTCCGTAGGATGTCGTGATGGCACCTAATCTCTACGATTAGGTAAGCCTAACATGCATAGAGAAATAGCGAAAATATTACTAAACTTCAAATAAAAACCTTCAAACTATAATAATAAACTCAACAAGACAATAACCAATATTCTCGCCAAAACCTGGTAGAGCAGAGTCATAAGCTCTACAAGATGGTATTACAACTCTCTGACTACAATACTGTCTGGTTGAAAAATACAACAGTAGTAAAAGTAAAGGAAGGTGACTCTGAGGCATGCGGACGCCGAGCAAGCATATCTTGAAGTCTTCATAAGTAGCTAGCAGTCGATCACTAACGTCCGGCACGAGCAGACGTACCTGGATCTGCCCAAAAAGATGTGCAGAAGCGTAGTATGAGTACACCACAATGGTACCTAGTAAGTATCAAGACTAACCTCGGTAGAGCAGTAACGAGGCCAGGTCAAGATACCTAGTAGGATATAACAAGCGGAAAGAAAACGTAATATCAAGAAAAAAATGGAAAGCGGAGCAATGAGAAATATGAAGCAAATTAATAATAGGGACTAACGAGATAACATAATGAAAGCAATTGAGAAGAACCACAGTGTTCATATACGGACAATAACTGATAGAACAATGAAGAACAAAATAACAGGAAGTGTTCCCACCAAATAACTCTTTACAACACGAGATAAGAACAAGCATCACAACGAGGTACTGCCTCGTATTCACAATTCACAATCTCAATCACAATCTTTCCTTATACTGCCGCGTGAGCCTTATATTTAAATAGTTTTGAAAATATTTTTGCCCAAAATAGCTACACGCATTTTATCTTACATTATGACGCCACGTGGCTTCACGTAATTCACCCTACAAGCAATACGCATATAAGTCCCACCTTATTCTGCCGCATGCACATTAACTCCTAGCCTTATACCTCCGCATGCGCATCAATATCACATCACAATAACAACTCGCACCACAAGTGTCCATATATCACAACTTGCCAACAATCAACAATATCAGTATTTCCACAACAATAGCCCATTGCTCCGCCACAATGTGTACAAGAATATTAACGACAACAATGAATGTAAAATGCTCAACAAGGAAGATATCTCAACAATAACAATTTCGCCTCAATGTGATAACGGCTTTCACAACCTCAACACCAATAACTTAACAATGAGAGAGATAATGTGTAACCAGGATATTAAATATGAATAACTCACAATGAAAGAGATAACGTGTAACAATGATGTCACGACCCAACTGGAGGGTCATGACTAGCACCCGGGCCATACTTGCCGAGCACCAACGTACATTTTATCTAACCTTCCTTATTATCTTTAAGGGCCGACAAGACCAATATAAATGAAAGACATGGATCATGAACATCCAACAATGAAAGATAATGTCATGAACATACGTAACATGGGACGACAAGACTGTCAAGAAACTATATATAAGGTACGAGCTACCATGGTGCCATGAAAGACTATACAACAAAAATCAGCCGACAAGGCATTCCAAACCATACATGAGTCGACACCTGTCTATGAGCCTCTAAAAGAACATAAGTGCTACAACATTGCCGGAACAGGGCCCCGACATACCCATAATGTCTATAACAAAAATGCATACCAAGACCACGGCAAGTCCGGAGAAAGGATCTTGCCAATAACGCTGAACCGGATAGCCTACTGTGATGGGGGAGCTGCGTCTACCCGTCTATCAGGACCTGCAGCACGACATGCAGCGTCCACAAATAAAAAGGACGTCAGTACGAATAAAGTACTGAGTATGTAAGGCAGAATAGCATAAGTAAGAACAATAATGTAAACAGTGATAGGGAATATACAACCTGTGACATCTGGGTACCTCTGAGGGCTACTGACATGAAATACATGATACATACATATATATATACATAAACGTTTAAAACATATGCCTTTGTGGGCATCATCATCATCATATCGTACCCGGCCATAATAGGCTCGGTAAAACGTACCCGGCCATCATAGGGCTCGGTAGAATCGTACCCGGCCACGTGGAGCTCGGTAAAACCCAACTGATCAGTGGTTGCACAATAGGTGCCATACCCGGCCGACTATAGCGCGGCTCGGTAGAGTAAAATAGATACATATATATGATGCATGCTGGACTCGTTGGAATCATATTTTGAACCTTTCGGAGTGACGTAAGGTCGGTATCCTTCGTACACGTTATTAGGATTAACTCTTCATCAAGAATCTTATAAGAATCAGGAACTACCAACAACATTGATAATATAAGAATAAGAGAAGTAACATCAATATCAATCGTTTCATAAGAAGGGCAGCAATGTAAGTACTGCTAGCTTCTAAGAGTAGAGTATCTTTGGGAGCTCGTTCATTACATTATGTACAATTGGAGTCGTGCAAAAGAATGAAGGGGATAGCCTCACATACCTTGTATATACTGCCCAACCTCAAGCTATGCAAATGTCACGACTCCTTAGTCTACAATAAAAGAAATGACACTATCATTATCGTTTAAGCGTCGTAACTATTATGTATCGACCGCAACCTATTTTACGATGAAACGGACAGCACCTCCCCTATTTATATGACTTCACACAAGTCAATACAATCACCAAACAGCCCAAACAACATCATTAATAATCATATTGAGCCTCCAAAACAGTCCACCAACTAACAACATTACTACCAAGCCTTTCGATATATATTTCACAAGTTCTAGCATCAACGACTTAGCCACAACTTGGATAATCTTAAATATATATAGAGTAAGAGGTTCATTACCTTTAAACAGAAAGAACAACTCCAATTTGACCTTAATTTTCCTCGAAATATCCCTTCAATTCTGCCACAAGAACAAGGAAGCGAAACTAGCAATTAATTCGGGTTTTTCGGCACTAGAATTACTTTAGAAGACTTGAAATCACCTAGGGTTGATATTAAAAACTTGAAGGTATATTTACAGAACATAAAGCACTTAAAACAACCTCCCACACGATCTGGAACAACACAAAAATCAGCAACAACAAGAAAAACAAGAAACTTACTAGCACCACGGGATTCCCGACATTTGATTTGTGTTGTTTGCCCTTTGTTTGGGTCTTGGATCATGAGAGAACCTTGAGAGAATGTTTTTAGGGTTATAAGGTCTGAATATACTGAAAAATAATGACTTAAAACGGGGTTGAGTTATCTTATATATGTCCAAATGTCTTAAACCGCCTTTGTGGGCCCCATAGAGAGCAGCTTGGCGCACTCTCGCAAAAACGCGAATATCTCTCTATTCCGAGATCGTATCGACAAACGGTTTAATGCGTTGGAAACTAGACTCATAGATCTTCAATTTGATAGGTAGATACCCCATAATTCCAAGCACATTGGGAGTAAAATGCAGTAATATTTGACCTAAAGTTTAAGTAAAATTATAAACCTAAGTTGCGACAACTTTTATCGACTTTTATTTCATAACTCGCTTGACTTCAAGACTTATGATGCGGATATTATATGATTCAAATACATTAAAACAAGACCTCTTGGGACAGTTAATCACCTCTAGTGTTATCCGAAAATACGGGTTACAACATCCTTGATTAGCTTAACTTCAAATACTTGTTAACCACTCTTATACACCCTTGTATCGTTTAAGACCAATTGGATTAACTTATTATCATCTCAAAGATAATCTCTTCTTGGATTTACATCGACTACCTTACGGCGTGATCTATGATATGCGAATTTGGGTTGTAACATCCTCTCCCCCTTAGGAACATTCGTCCTCGAATGTAAGGGTTTATGGGGTGTCTAACTCATCGTGGATTCCGACGGAGATTTCCGGCTGAGTTTCCCTTATAAAATGGACACTAGCCAAACTTGCAAGCAGTTAAACCCAACCTATGGCCATACAAGACTATACAAAGCATTATGGATATGTACATTATCTGCATATCACCATTTTGTATTAAAAAAAGAGTATTCACAAGCTATTGCTTACCTCATAGAGCCGTTTCACCTTATAATGCGTCCTTCTTTCCCCCGGTATCCTCGTTATTTTCACTCTGGAATAGGTAAGGGTATTTAGACTTCATCTCCTCTTCTGCTTCCCATGTCATTTCTTCTATATTCTTGTTCCTCCATAATACTTTCACGGAAGCTACATCCTTTGTTCTCAGCTTGCGGACTTGTCGATCTAATATAGCCACTGGCAGTTCATCATATGATAGATCCTTTGTAACTTGTACATCTTTGATAGGGACGACCCGAGAAGGGTCTCCAATACATTTCCTCAACATAGATACATGGAATACCGGGTGGACAAATTCCAATTCAGATGGCAATTCTAACTCGTAAGCAACCTGTCCAATTCGTCGAAGAATTTTGTACGGCCCAATATACCGTGGACTCAACTTACCCTTCTTCCCAAAACGCATAACACCCTTCATCGGCGAGATCTTCAGGAAAACCCAATCACCAACCTCAAATTCCAGATCACGACGTCGGACATCGGAATAAGATTTTTGCCTGCTTTGTGCCGTCCTCAGCCGCTCTTGTATCAGTTTCACCTTCTCAATGGCTTGGTAAATCAAATCTGGCCCATATAATTCTGTCTCACCGACTTCGAACCATCCAACTGGTGATCTACATCTCCTCCCGTACAGTGCCTCATACGGGGCCATTTTAATACTGGAATGGTAGCTATTATTGTAGGCAAATTCTATAAGTGCCAGATGGTCATCCCAATTCCCCTTAAAATCTAGAACACATGCTCGTAGCATATCTTCCAGCGTCTGGATGGTACGTTCAGCCTGTCCGTCAGTCTGCGGATGGAATGCAGTGCTGAGATTTACTTGTGTGCCTAAACCCTTCTGAAAAGACCTCCAAAAGTTAGCCGTAAATTGAGCTCCTCGGTCTGATATAATAGATACCGGCACACCATGAAGCCTAACAATCTCCTTGATATACAACTTCGCATAATCTTCAGCCGTGTAAGTTGTCTTAACTGGTAGAAAATGGGCAGATTTTGTAAGTCGATCAACTATCACCCAAATGGAGTCAAACTTATGATAAGAGCGAGGTAATCCAATAATGAAGTCCATATTAATCACCTCCCATTTCCAGGTCGGAATCTCTATATTCTGAATCAATCCACTGGGTTTCTGATGCTCGATCTTTACTTGTTGACAATTAGGACACTGGGCTACAAATTCTGCAATAGACTTCTTCATGTTGTCCCACCAATACTGCTCCTTAACGTCATGATACATCTTTGTCGAGCCAGGATGGATAGAATATCGGGACTGATGAATCTCAATCATAATCTTCTCTCGCAACCCTGCCACACTAGGCACACATAATCGGCCCTGGTATCTCAGTGTCCCATCTCCTCCGATCTTGAAAGCTGTAATCTTACACTGCTGAATTCCCTCTCTCAATCTTACTAAGGTAGGATCTTCATATTGCCGTGCTTTTACCTCGGCTACCAAAGATGATTCTGCTGTATTCTGTACAGTAACACCTCCGTCATCAGAGTCCAACAATCTGATTCTCATATTGGCCAGCTGGTGAAGCTCTTTGGTCAACCCTTGTCTACCTGCCTCAATATGTATTAAGCTTCCCATTGACTTACGGCTGAGAGCGTCTGCCACAACATTGGCTTTACCAGGATGGTACAATATCTCGACGCCATAGTCTTTCAGTAATTCAAGCCACCTACGCTGCCTCAAATTCAACTCCTTCTGCTTGAAGATGTATTGTAAACTTTTGTGATCTGTGTAGATGTCAACATGGACGCCGTATAAGTAGTGCCGCCATATCTTCAAAGCATATATTACTGCAGCCAATTCCAAATCATGAGTCGGGTAATTCTTTTCATGCTTCTTCAATTGTCGTGATGCATAAGCAATCACCTTCCCACGTTGCATCAATACGCACCCCAAACCTATACCTGAGGCATCACAATATACCACATAACCTTCTGTTCCTTCTGGGAGAGTGAGCACTGGCGCAGATGTCAATCGATTCTTTAGCTCCTGAAAACTATGTTCACAAGAATCAGACCACTGGAACTTGGTAGCTTTCTGTGTTAACTTAGTCAATGGTGCTGATATAGAGGAAAACCCTTCTACAAACCGCCTATAATACCCTGCTAGCCCCAGGAAGCTGCGGACTTCTGATGGTGTTGTAGGTCTCGGCCAATTCTTCACTGCATCGATCTTCTGAATGTCGACACTAATACCCTCATCAGATATCACATGGCCAAGGAATGCTACTGAGTTCAGCCAGAATTCACATTTAGAGAGCTTAGCATATAACTTATGATCCTGAAGGGTCTGTAATACTATCCGCAAGTGGCCCGCATGTTCCGCCTCCGAACGAGAATACACCAGAATGTCATCAATGAATACGATCACGAACACATCAAGATAGGGCCTGAATACACTATTCATGAGATCCATAAAAGCTGCTGGGGCATTTGTTAGCCCGAACGACATCACCAAGAACTCAAAATGCCCATATCTTGTCCGGAAGGCCGTCTTTGGAATATCCTTCTCCTTAACCCTCACCTGATGATACCCTGAATGCAAGTCAATCTTGGAGAAATACTTGGCACCCTGGAGTTGGTCAAACAGGTCATCAATTCTTGGAAGTGGATACTTGTTCTTTATTGTAAACTTATTCAACTGTCGATAATCGATACACATCCTTAACGACCCATCTTTCTTCCGCACGAACAAGACTGGCGCACCCCAAGGTGAAGTGCTAGGCCTAATGAAACCCTTATCCAGCAAGTCCTTCAACTGTGCCTTCAACTCTCGCAACTCTGCCGGGGCCATCCTGTATGGAGGGATAGAGATCGGTTGAGTGTCAGGCAATGCATCAATGCTAAACTCAATCTCCCTTTCAGGAGGAAGGCCTGGGAGTTCATCTGGGAAAACATCTGGAAATTCATTGACCACGGGGATTAATTGTAGAGTAGGCGGCTTCGCCTCCACATCCCTAACACGAACAAGATGATAAATGTAACCTTTTGAGATCATCTTCCTTGCCTTAAGATAGGAAATAAACCTACCTTTCGGCATAGCAATGTTCCCCTTCCATTCAATGGTGGGTTCACCCGGAAACTGAAACCTAACCATCTTCGTACGACAGTCAACAGTTGCATAGCATGAGGCCAACCAGTCCATTCCCATTATCACATCGAAATCAACCATTTCTAACTCAAATAAATTTGCCGAGGTTTGACGACTACAAATCATCACAGTGCAACCTTTATATACCCTTCTAGCAATCACAGAATCTCCTAACGGAGTGGATACCGCAAGTGGTTTACTTATCAATTCAGGTTCAATGCCAAACTTATTAGCCACAAAGGGTGTAACATATGATAAGGTAGATCCTGGATCAATTAGCGCATATACATCATAAGAAAACACAGACAATATACCTGTAACAACATCCGGAGACGATTCGAGATCTTGTCGACCTACTAGAGCATAGGTTCGATTTTGAGCACCACTCGAACTCGGCACTGAACCTCTACCTCTACCACGACCTGTCGACTGCTGAAAACCTTGTGCTGGAGGTCGAACTGATGAGGAAGAACCAGACACAGATCCAGTCGGTTGAGCCATACCACCACCTCCTCTGTTAGGACAATCCCGCATCATATGGCCATGCTGTCCGCAAGAATAGCACGCATCGGAACCTCGACGGCACAGTCCAAAGTGGGCCTTGCCGCACTGATCACAACGAGGTGTTGGGGGTCTCGTCTGACTAGTATCTCTATGAAATTGTGAGCCTGATGCCCTCGAACTCTGACCTGAACCAGAATAGGTAAATCGATCATACCGAGGCCTCTGAAACTGTGGAGGAGCACTAGCTACAGGTGGCGCCGAACTCCTCGAAGATTGGGGCCTGATACTGCCTCTGAACTCATCAGAATACCCTGCAAATCTTGCCTCTTATGCTGGCCCCTATCCTGCTCCCTATCTGCCCTTTGCTGGCGCTTACGATCCTCTAGGGTCTGGGCATAAGCCTGAATACGGGAAATATCCATGCCCTCTACCAAGGAGGCTGTTGTGCACTCATTTATCAGATGTGGTCCCAACCCGTTCACGAACAGATGCACCCTATCACTCATTTCGGCCACCATATGGGGAGCATACCTTGCTAAAGAATCAAATTGTATACTATACTCTCGTACACTCATATTACCCTGTCGAAGGTTCAAGAACTTATCAGCTCTTGCTCGTCGTATCTCAACTGGCAAGTAGTGACGAAGAAAGGCCTCAGAAAATTCCTTCCACACGGCTAGAGGAGCGTTCGGACCCCTAGATCTCTCCCAACTATCATACCAGAAAACCGCTAAATCCCGTAACCGATAAGAAGCCAACTCTACTGCCTCCGTATCACTAGCATGCATAACCCGCAATGTACGATGAACCTGATCAATAAATGTTTGTGGGTCCTCCTTGGGATCTGATCCGGTAAACACTGGAGGGTCTAGATTAATAAAATCACGAACTCTCGCACTAACCGGTTTATCAGCAACACCGGTATTCTGCCTCTGAGCCTGAGCAGCTACCAAGCTAGTCAACAACTGCACTGCACTGCGCATATCGTGGTCTGTAGTGCCAGACGGTGGAACTGGATGTACTGGGTGCCTCCTAATATCCTCTGGAGGAGACGGAGAGGTATGAGACGGCATCTCACTCTGAGCCTCACTTTGGCCTGCTCTGGCTGGAGGGACCTGAATGTTACCCTCGCCCACAGCTGTATCAAGCCGTTTACTAATCGCTTGCTTCCTAGTCGAAGGCATCGCTGAAAGAAAACAATGTGAATATTAGATATGAACACTTACGACTCAACTCTACGCACGATCTAGATTTAGGAAGAAGGTAACAACCCTAGATGTCATGTAGCCTCCTGATTATAAATGTGGCGCGCTACACATCCATAATCAAAACTCTACTAGACACGGCTCATAGACAACCCCTAGGACAGACTTGCTCTGATACCAAGTTTGTCACGACCCAACTGGAGGGTCATGACTAGCACCCGGGCCATACTTGCCGAGCACCAACGTATATTTTATCTAACCTTCCTTATTATCTTTAAGGGCCGACAAGACCAATATAAATGAAAGACATGGATCATGAACATCCAACAATGAAAGATAATGTCATGAACATACGTAACATGGGACGACAAGACTGTCAAGAAACTATATATAAGGTACGAGCTACCATGGTGCCATGAAAGACTATACAACAAAAATCAGCCGACAAGGCATTCCAAACCATACATGAGTCGACACCTGTCTATGAGCCTCTAAAAGAACATAAGTGCTACAACATTGCCGGAACAGGGCCCCGACATACCCATAATGTCTATAACAAAAATGCATACCAAGACCACGGCAAGTCCGGAGAAAGGATCTTGCCAATAACGCTGAACCGGATAGCCTACTGTGATGGGGGAGCTGCGTCTACCCGTCTATCAGGACCTGCAGCACGACATGCAGCATCCACAAATAAAAAGGACGTCAGTATGAATAAAGTACTGAGTATGTAAGGCAGAATAGCATAAGTAAGAACAATAATGTAAACAGTGATAGGGAATATACAACCTGTGACATCTGGGTACCTCTGAGGGCTACTGACATGAAATACATGATACATACATATATATATATACATAAACGTTTAAAACATATGCCTTTGTGGGCATCATCATCATCATATCGTACCCGGCCATAATAGGCTCGGTAAAACGTACCCGGCCATCATAGGGCTCGGTAGAATCGTACCCGGCCACGTGGAGCTCGGTAAAACCCAACTGATCAGTGGTTGCACAATAGGTGCCATACCCGGCCGACTATAGCGCGGCTCGGTAGAGTAAAATAGATACATATATATGATGCATGCTGGACTCGTTGGAATCATATTTTGAACCTTTCGGAGTGACGTAAGGTCGGTATCCTTCGTACACGTTATTAGGATTAACTCTTCATCAAGAATCTTATAAGAATCAGGAACTACCAACAACATTGATAATATAAGAATAAGAGAAGTAACATCAATATCAATCGTTTCATAAGAAGGGCAGCAATGTAAGTACTGCTAGCTTCTAAGAGTAGAGTATCTTTGGGAGCTCGTTCATTACATTATGTACAATTGGAGTCGTGCAAAAGAATGAAGGGGATAGCCTCACATACCTTGTATATACTGCCCAACCTCAAGCTATGCAAATGTCACGACTCCTTAGTCTACAATAAAAGAAATGACACTATCATTATCGTTTAAGCGTCGTAACTATTATGTATCGACCGCAACCTATTTTACGATGAAACGGACAGCACCTCCCCTATTTATATGACTTCACACAAGTCAATACAATCACCAAACAGCCCAAACAACATCATTAATAATCATATTGAGCCTCCAAAACAGTCCACCAACTAACAACATTACTACCAAGCCTTTCGATATATATTTCACAAGTTCTAGCATCAACGACTTAGCCACAACTTGGATAATCTTAAATATATATAGAGTAAGAGGTTCATTACCTTTAAACAGAAAGAACAACTCCAATTTGACCTTAATTTTCCTCGAAATATCCCTTCAATTCTGCCACAAGAACAAGGAAGCGAAACTAGCAATTAATTCGGGTTTTTCGGCACTAGAATTACTTTAGAAGACTTGAAATCACCTAGGGTTGATATTAAAAACTTGAAGGTGTATTTACAGAACATAAAGCACTTAAAACAACCTCCCACACGAGCTGGAACAACACAAAAATCAGCAACAACAAGAAAAACAAGAAACTTACTAGCACCACGGGATTCCCGACATTTGATTTGTGTTGTTTGCCCTTTGTTTGGGTCTTGGATCATGAGAGAACCTTGAGAGAATGTTTTTAGGGTTATAAGGTCTGAATATACTGAAAAATAATGACTTAAAACGGGGTTGAGTTATCTTATATATGTCCAAATGTCTTAAACCGCCTTTGTGGGCCCCATAGAGAGCAGCTTGGCGCACTCTCGCGAAAACGCGAATATCTCTCTATTCTGAGATCGTATCGACGAACGGTTTAATGCGTTGGAAACTAGACTCATAGATCTTCAATTTGATAGGTAGATCACCCCATAATTCCAAGCACATTGGGAGTAAAATGCAGTAACATTTGACCTAAAGTTTAAGTAAAATTATAAACCTAAGTTGCGACAACTTTTATCGACTTTTATTTCATAACTCGCTTGACTTCAAGACTTATGATGCGGATATTATATGATTCAAATACATTAAAACAAGACCTCTTGGGACAGTTAATCACCTCTAGTGTTATCCGAAAATACGGGTTACAACATCCTTGATTAGCTTAACTTCAAATACTTGTTAACCACTCTTATACACCCTTGTATTGTTTAAGACCAATAGGATTAACTTATTATCATCTCAAAGATAATCTCTTCTTGGATTTACGTCGACTACCTTACGGCGTGATCTATGATATGCGAATTTGGGTTGTAACAAATGACTTCAAATAATAGAAATCAACAATGAAAGAGATAACGCGAACAATAACTTCATGTAATGATAATCAATAATGAAAGAGTAAACATGAACAATAACTTCAAATAATGATAATCAATAATGAAAGAGATAACATGTAACAATAATAGAGGCAGCAAGTTTAGCTAAAACATGAGAGCAATTTATCAATTAGGATGTAGAACAAGTGTTAACGAAATCATTCAAGGCATGGAAGTATAGACTAACACAAGTAAGAATAGATTGACTATGAGAATTTAGAATATGATACGACAATTCAATTAAAGAATGGAAAGAGTCTAAGTAGCCCAAACCGGTCAAATACCACGTACAACCCGTGTACCCACTCGTCACCTAGCGTACACGGCTTTCACATAGCACCAACGACACAATCAATCCCAAATCCTAAGGGGTAGTCCCCCCCCACAAAGTTAGGCAAGATACTTACCTCAACTAGGCCAATTCAACTCTCGGAAATAGCTTTTCCCCAAAATTTCGCCTCTACACGGTTTAAATCTAACCAAAATCTACTTAATATCATCAAACAATGCAAGGGAAATAAATTACAATAGATAAAGCTAAGAACTTTATACTTTTCCCAAAAAGTCAACAAAAGTCAACTTGGGACTGGCCCGGTCTAAACCCGGGTCCAATGGCAGATTTCGACTAACCATGACCCCACGAGTTCATATATGTAATTAGTTTCAAAATCCGAGTCCAAATCGACTCTCAAAACTCAAATTCTTATTTTTCAAAAACTTGATAAAGTTTCACAAATTTTCACTTTGATTCACATGAATTTGATGTTAAAATCTAAGATATACTAATGGAATATGATTAGAAATAGATTAGAATTACTTACCCAAAGTTTGTAGGTAAAAATCCCCTCTCCAAATAGCCTCATACCGAGTCTAGGGTTCAAAAATCCCCTCTCCAAATCCCCGCAGTTGTCGCATTTGCGACACGGGTTTTGCATTTTCGAACCCTCGCAATTGAGGACCAGGGCTCACATTTGCGAACCCCGACAACCTCCTTCAATATCGCAATTGCAAAGCTGTGAACCTCGCAAAAGAGAACAAATGTTCGCAAATGCGAACTAAGTCAAAAGCCAGCAAACTTCGCAAATGTGATGGGGTAGTCGCAATTAAGATATCTGAGCCCCTACTGTCACCTTCGCAATTGCGATGCTGGTGCTCGCAATTGCGATACCTGAGCACCAGCAGCACTAATAGTTTATTTCAGTTGAAAACCATTTTGAAACATGTTTGAAACTCATATGAGCCCTCGAGGTTCGAAACCAAACATCCACACAAGTCTAGAAACATCATTTGAACTCACTCGTGCGATCAAAACACAAAAATAACATCTAAATCTACGAATCAAATACTAAAACGCATGAATTTCAAAGTAAAATTCAAGAATTTCTAGAATTACAACTAAACATCTGAATCCTATCAAATCAACTCCAAATGATACAAAATTTTGCAGAAAAGTTCTAAATAGCATAACGGACCTATTCCAAGTTCAAAAATCAAATTCCGAGCCCGATAGCTAAAAGTCAACCTACGTTCAAACTTTTCAACTTCAAATTGCCAAATTTCGGCAAAACAACACAAATCAACCTACGAACTTCCAAAATAAATTTCGGGAATATGCCCAAGTCCGAAATCACGATACGAAGCTATCAGATCCATCAAAATACGGTTCCGGGGTCATTTTTACAAAAGTCAAAGTTCGGTCAACATTTATAACTTAGGCTTCTATGTCAAGAATCAAAGGGTCTAAATCAACCCGAAAGCTTATGGGAATGAAACTAACCAACCCCGCAAGTCATAAAACTATAAACACACATGTGTGAAGCATAAAAAGGGAAAACGGGGTGCAATTACACAAAACAACCGATCAGGTCATTATAGAACGTGAACCGCCTTGGTTGCGACTACAGTAGTTAATCATGTCGCCTTCCGATGGGCTATTGGTTCTTCACATTCTCTTCCTTTCCCTATTCGATGTTTATCGTCATCGCCTCGTTATTTCAGGCCCAGTCCGAGGTCTATTCGTGGCATCGTAGCCTCAAAAGATTATTCTCATCAGCCTTTGTAATATTTGTCAATATCAGTGATTGGTCTAATTTGTCATGCATGATAGCATCAAAACCAAACAATTTCGGGGCTAAAATTTCCACAACAGTAGCGTTCCAAGACATAGCAACAAGGCTTGAAAAAGAATCGACAATTCCTGGAATCACAACAAATGTTAGTGATGCAGTCGTGTGAAGCAGCACACCTAGAATAAGCAAAAGACGAAAATTTCAATCCATATTTGGCCTTAAGAATTTGAATAGGTATCAAGGCTCCAAGAACTTGAGCAGCTCCTGAATGTAACGAGGCAATAGCAAAGACAATAACAATCAACGATTAAGCAAACTAGAATGGTCAGTCGCCTGAAAAAGCACACAAGCCACCAGAAAATCTTAACAAGAACAAACACCAACATGCATAATCATATAAACATACAACAGTGAAATATAGCAAAAAAGAAGATAGAAAATCTCAGTTATCCATGAGAGGATGCCAGAACAGTAGCACAAGGTCGCCGGAATATATGAGGTTCGCTGGAAAACTTAATTCCGTCTAGATCTGTCCATGGACAAAACTGAAGTGAGGACATAATAACAACAACACATTCCAAGATAGGAATCCACCATAGAGGGAGACAAGAGAGGTCTCAAACATTGCTTGCCGGCGACACTACTTCCACGATGTTTAACGGAGCAGCTCCGGCAAAAGCAAGATAACCCGTATAACCGGAGACGACAGAGTTCATCGGAGAACAAATATCCGGTCAGATCTGAGCGCATATAAGAGTTTCAAGTTGAAAAAACTAGTTTTAATGGGGTCTTCGGCGTTCGAGAAAGAGATGATGGAGACAGGGGACTGGAGGAAACATGCCATGGTGGCTGGCCGGACTCGTTGGATTCCGGCTAAAACTGCCGAGATTCTCTCAAAATGAGAGAGAAATATTTCAAGGAGGAGGGGCTGCGACTGAAAAATGCTAGAGAATGAGGGGGGATTAGGGTTTCCACCCTTTTATTTAACAAGGTTTTTGAAGACAAAAAATAAAAGGAAAAATACATAAATTAGAATATGTGGTACTCATTTTTTGTGAAATAAAGAATAAATGTTAAAACAAATATGTGGTTCATATGTAAAGGATGTTATGTCACATCAACATGACCTGTCACATCAATATGACTTGTCACATCGCATATTTGGTCACGTCAAATGTCACATCAAATGCGTCATCACATCGGACGTTGGCAGGACATTAAGTTTGACCGGACTTGATATGATTTTTTTAAAGTAAACTCTACTGGCTTCCATGTAATTACTAGGCTGTGCTGTAAAATATAATTATTTAATAAAAATATGACTAGCAGTATTTATTAAAAAGGCCAACTACTACGATAATATTGTAGTAATTATTATTTATTTTAATAACAATAAATTGATAGAATGTCCTAATATTTGAAAATAGGGCAATAATCAATAAATTGTTTTGATTTTTTAAAAAATGCACAAAATATGTAGTATTTAACTAATTGCAATAAAAATGATAAAAATTCCTATATTTTGTGAAAATGGGGATAATTATCAATAAATTGCATTAAAGTTAAATGATGTGCAAAAAACTATATTTTATTATTTTTTAACTAGGAAGCCTGCAGAAATTAATTTTAAAATACGGAGGGTCAAAATTGAGTGTCAACAGATGGCAGTTAGTTAAAATCTGCATATAGAGGAACCATGCTAACAGTTAGCACAATGGATGTAGCAGGTACATTTTATTCATAGTTAATATGTTGATTAATAAGTGTATATTAATTGTATGTTTGTTGAATTCAAGTTGTTTCTGAATTGTATGTTTGTTGTATTCAAGTTTTTCTGAAGTGAATTTAATGTTTTTATGCTATGTGATTGTCAGGATCCCATTTTTCCCTCCGTAGGATGTCGTGATGGCACCTAGTCTCTAAGATTAGGTAAGCCTAATATTTACTGAATTAAATGACAGAATTAAACCAAAACAACTATTAAACATGAACCATATATTTCTATATAAATCCAACAATCCCAACATGATACAATATCCCGAAATCGGTAGTATAAGTCATAAGCTCTACGAAGTTCACAAGAAAATCTCTAAGTACAACTGTGCCGGAATAGAAATAGACTATACAAAATAACTTCAGAAGGTGACTCTAAGGCCTGCGAACGCGACGGCATGTACACCTTGAAGTCTCTGCGGCAAAACTCGGTCAGCTAACTAGTGATCAGCCAATTCCGAAGTACCTGGATCTGCACAAAAATATGCAGAAAGTGTAGCATGAGTACACCACAGTGGTACCCAGTAAGTATCAAGAATAACCTCGGTGGAGTAGTGACGAGAAACAGTGAAGACACCTACTAGACATAATAAAATGTGCAAGTATAAATGTGAAACTATCAGGGAATAATATCAATATAAAACTGAGCATGATAAAACTACAACGCTACTTGCAATAGAAAACCAGAAGCAATAATTAGCAACAAGGAACAAACGGGTAATAATGTCGTAAAGTAAGTTAAATATAGTCAAGGTCCGGTGAAACCAAGTAAGGAAAAAAAACAGGTAGCAACCAAATAAACAACTGCTTTAGCAACCAAATAAACAACTACTTTCACACAAGATTTATACAAGAACTTTTCTTAGGTACCACACCTCATCACCACAATTTGCGGGTCCCAAGTCACGAACACTAATAACTTGGCATCTTGTGCCCACATTAATATTCATAATTACACGAACAACTCACCTGCTACACGGATAACTCACATGTCAATACCATTAGTACCTCATATATGCACGGACAACTCACGTGCTAAGGAAGTGACAATACCTCATATCCACACGGACAATTCACGTGCCAACAATAACAATGACTCATAACCACATGGACAACTCACGTGCCAACACTAACCATAACTCATAATCGCACGAACAACTCACGTTCCAATAGTAGAATTCTCACACAGAAGGCAAGTAAACGAGAATACATGATAATGATCAATGAACATCAGGATTCATCTTCTTAAACCGATATGAGTGATTAATTACTTGTATGCTTGTGCAAGTATTCTATCACAACTTGAGTCAAAGAGTATGAGTAGAGTCAATGAATGGCACATAGGAAACAACACAACAAAAAGTAAAAATGCATAACTCACACAAGGTAGGCACACCACTACCCAAATATCATCTATAACAATGCCTCCAGGCCATCACAAATCATCCCCGACATAGCCCCCCTTGTCTCGCCACATGCACAACAATAAAGTAAATACCCGTCTTGTCTCGCCGCATGCACATAATAATATTTCCACCTTATCTCTCCACATGTGCAACACACACACGCACACACATATATATATATATATATATATATATATATATATATATATATATATATATATATAGACCGCCTTGTCACGCCGCATGTGAAATCATCAATAACAATAGCATGGACAACTCACATGCAAAAACCTCGACAATCTTTTTAATAATTTCATGTGTGCCAAAAGCATAACAACCCAATATAATGGCTTGCACCACATGTGACCATATGCCACAACACTTCCTCAAAACAATTCCAATACCAAAACCACACATAGCCCTCGGCTCAACAACACTACGTACAACAATAACACAATAATAACACAAGAGAACGACAAGTAAATCAACACAATAATTACAAAACACAAAGAAACGGAAGAACGAGCTCACAATGAAGAACATATAAAGTAATAATAGTTTCAAACAAGAATAACTCAATAATGGGAGAGATAATATGTAACAACGATATCCAATAAGAGTAACTCAACAATTGAAGGGATATCATGTAATAATATTTCCAAATAAGTACAACTTGATGATAAGAGAGGTAATATGTAACAATGATTCCAATAGGTACAACTCAACGATAAGGGAGATAACAGGTAACAATGATTCCAAATAGGTACAACTCAACGATAAGAGATATAACTTGTAACAATGATTTCAAAAATGGATAAGTCAACAATGGAAGGGATACCAATAACTTCAATTAAGGTTAAGCAATTGCGGAAGAGATAACATGCAATAGAAGAGGCAACAACTTTAATTAAGACATATAAGAGTATATTTGGAAACAAAGGTAGAACATGAATCAATCAACTTCAAATAAAACACGTAAAGTTAAATTTAGCAATGGAGGGTTTAACATGGTAATACAACTTCATTCTAATGTACATAAGAACCTAATAGTCTAAGCCGGTCAAATTCCCATATATAAGCCGTGTACACACTCGTCACCTCGTGTACACGTCTTTCATGTAGTTCAAATAGTCCAAACAAACCAATTCCTAAGGGGTAGTTTCCCTATACAACGTTAGGCAAGATACTTACCTCAAAAGCCCTCAATAAATCCTCAAAAATAACGTTTCCTTTACAATTCACCTCCTCTCATGTAACGACCCGCCCAGTCGTTTTGAGCATTTGCATTCCATTCAGCCATTTGAAGGCTTGAGTAGCTTTATATGATGTATTAAGACTTATTTGAATCGTCGGTTTTTGTTTTCAGGTGTTTCAGAATTAGTTTGGAAGAATGAATTTCATGTTTGAAGTTCTAAGTTGGAAGAGTTGACCATGTTTGAGTTTTGAGTATTTGATCTCGGATCGGAGTTTTGATGGTTCTGTTAGGTTCGGATGGTGATTTTGTAATTGGGCGTGTACCCGGATTTGCATTTGGATATTTCTAAAAGGTTTCGACACTAATTGGTTAAAGTTGGCAATTTGAAGGTTTGGAATGTTCATAAATTTGACCAGAAGTTCACTTTGATGATATTGAGTTTGGATTGTGGTTCTAGAATTGGAATAGCTTCATTATATCATTTGGGACTTGTGTGGAAAATTTGAGGTCATTCCGAGTTGATTTGATATGGTTCGGCATGAGTTTTGGAAGGTGAAAGTTCAAAAGTTCATTAAGTTCGATTGGAAGTGCAATTCGTGGTTTTGATGTTGTTATGCGTGATTTGAGGCCTCAAGTAAGTCCGTGTTATATTATAGAACTTGTTGGTATATTCGAACGGGGTCCCGAGTGGCTCGGGTGAGTTTCGGATAGGTTTAGGTTGTGTTGCACTCGTTTTTGATGTTTTTACGTCGTTTCTTCAAGTATAAATGGTACCACATTAAGCAAATGAACTCTAATTTCTGTTTTGATTGAAGCATTAGATCCGTATCGTAATTTTGGAATCATATCAACTGAAATCATCAAGTTTCGACATTGTATGAGGAATTTATGGTCATTTTACTAAGAATTGGGTTGCTAGATATTTCCGATTAATTACGAAATTACCATTGAATTCGTATTTAAAAATCTGCACTATTTTCAAATATTGAAACTAATATATCTCCTTCATTATAAGGTCAAATGGAGTGATTCAAAAGCCTAACTTGACTGAAATTTTACGAGGAATCGATTGGAGGTATCAAAAGTGAATTTCAGAATCGTTTGGCATAAGAAACAAGACAGAACAATTGGGTAGAAGCATATAATATTGAGAGTTTGTTCATTTAGTCATATTTTGAGTTGAGGATTTTGGATTTGGGCGATTTTGGAGGCGATTTTCGCCACATGGATTGAGGTAAGTGTTTTATTCTCAGTTATGGTTATATTTTATGAATCCATCTTTATTTTTGGCACTTGATTGATGATTTCAAAGTGGAATTTGGGGGGTTTTGTCTAAAATTTCATAAACTGAATTTTTGAGTTTTGAACATCGATTCAGAGTAGGATTTGAGTGAAACTAGTATAGTTGAACTCGTAATTGAATGGGTTGTCGGATTTTGTGAGTTTCGTCGGATTCCGAGGTGGAGACCAGGTTTGACTTTTTGGTTGACTTTGGGCTTTTGATTAAAGATTCCACCATTATCGATTGGGTTTGTTTCCGTTGGCATTATTTGATGTTCTTGAGTTTCTTTTGACTAGTTTTGAGCCGTTCGGAGGTCAGTACGTGCGAAATGGCATTTCTAAAGTATTGTTTGGCTTGCTCGATATTGGATTCAACTTGTTCAAGGTACGTAACACTTCTAAACTTGGTGTTGAGGGTATGAACCCCTGAATATACGTGCTATGTGTTTGGTGTTAAGGTAACGCACATGCTAGGTGACGGGCTTGTGGGCGTGCACCGTGTGAATTATGATTCGGTTATTTCTGTGGTACAGTGTAGTTACCTAATCTTGTTTCTATCCTTGAAATTTCTATGTGCTAGAGTAATTGAACTGTGATCCATGTTAGAAACCATCTTTAGGCTATATGCTTATCTTGTTGGGACCCACTGAGGTCATTTATGCTATTGAGTTATTTGCTTAAATTGCAATTATGTACTCAGTCACCTTCATCATTTACAGATCGTATCTCAGTTTCTGTTATCATTTATTCTTACATCATGTATCATTGTTTGGTCTGATTGGCATGAGATTTGTGAGCCCGAGAGACTGGAGAGATTTATGACTAAATGAGGCCGAGGGCTTGAATGTGAGTAATATTTATGGGATCGGGCTGCACACCACAGCATGCCATGTTGGCTTATATTAGCGCTTGGGTAGGATCTGCCCCTCCAGAGTCTGACATACCAGCAGTGAGCGCATGTACCGAATGTCGAGTGCCGAGTGCGAGCGCCGAGTGATTGAGAGTGTTGAGTGATTGGGAGGTGCTGAGTGTTTGAGAGTGTTGAAAGATTGGGAGGTGTGGAGTGATTGAGCGTGCTGAGTGAGGTTGAATACCCCGAGAGCATGAGCACATGAGTTTATCACTGTGGTGCATTACATTTGACATGCATACTTGGTATGTAGGCATAGAGATGCATTTCCTCATGCTATACAGTATTGTGACATTTATAACTTCTCATACACATTGACATGTAGGCATAGAGATTTACTTTCCTCATGCTATCTGATAATGGAGCATCTTATCTATTGTTGAATGTTTTTGGGAAAGATCACATTTTTTCTGACATACTTACATTTTGGTGACTTCGGTGAAAGATTTGGCTTTTACTGTTATACCTGAAAAACATGCCTATTTTCCGTAACTATGAACGAGCTGAGCATCATATCTTTGAGTATTACTTGTATTGTTTTCATTATATTGTTACGAGTTGTTCTTGGTTGTTGGTGCTAGACTATGACCGTTGTCCAAGGTCATCACTACTTTCAACCTAAGGTTAGGTTTGTTACTTATTGAGTACATGGGGTCGGTTATACTCATACTATACTTTTGCACCTTGTGTGCAGAATTTGGAGTCGATTTTGCTGTGTATGGCGGAAGCTGGCTGTGAAGATGAACTTGCGTTTCGGTTGTAGTTGCCTCTTGTTCATGGTAGCTTTAGATTTATAAAAATCCGTTTATGTATATATCAAATAGATGATGTATTTATTTCATACTAGCTTTGTAAACTCTAAATCTTAGAAGCGCATGATTTGTACTACCAGTCCTTAGGGATTCCTTGAATAAGAATTCAGTTATAATATCATTATTTCTCTAAGTAGATCTTATTTGAAATTGGATTATTGTTAACTTGGCTTACCTAGCGAGTTGGGTTAGATGCCATTACGACTAGTTGGATTTTGGGTCATGAAAAGTTTGTATCAGAGCTCTAGGTTCATAGGTTCTACGAGTCATGAGCAAGTGTATAGTAGAGTCTTGCGGATTGGTATGATAACTTCCATACCTCTCTTCAAGAGTCTATAGGGCATTTAGGATAAGCATCACATCTTTCTTTTCTTATCGTGCGATATTGATTCAGCTTGAAGTGTAACTCTTTGAATTCCTTCCACTCACTCGTATGCGCATGTGAGCACACGGTATCGGCTGTACACCGATGGCTTGCGGATTCCATGGATGAGGTGCAAGATGCGTTTTCTATGTTTTGGTGATGGGCTAGTCTGGAGGACTTGAGGCCCAGTTTGGACCGCAACTTAGGCTTGGTAGTTTCAGTTGTGTGAGCATGTGCTTTTGGACTTTTATGTCCAGTGATGTCACTATGAGTGGGACTGGTGGCTCAGTGAGTGGTTGGATGATTACATGATGAGTATGATGCGACTGCGGGATGTGTTTAGATGGTCTGAATGTGATGAGAAGAGTTTTCTTTAGGTGTGAAAAGGACTATTGGGTGCTCGATTTCTGTGGATGTGTTATACAGTCTTGAGTTATGAGTGTTTCGATGGATTCTTTCATGATTCTTCATTTGTGGAACGAAGTAGATTCTCATGTCTTGTTGATGAGTTTAGACTCTGGAAGATTAAGTGACTGCGTAACTGTGAAAGGGTATAGAGAGATGTCAGTTTAAGGTTGAGTAGGTGGGCTATCACATGCGGGGTAATCTATGGATGTGTGATCCTTATGATGTTGTGTGGAGGGTTTCTTTTCTACCAGTGGGTTATATATGTTGCGATTTGAGTTTGGATCGGTTTAGAAAGTTGACCTAACTATCATGAGGATGGATGCAGGCTTAGCGGATGATTTCAGGTATTTTATGGGTTGTATTGCAGGAGCTTGTGAAGGATTTAGTTAAATCTAACTACAGGATTATGGCATTGATAGAGTATGGGTATTGTGAGTTGTCAAGTATTTTGTTCTATGGCTTTGAGCCAAGTGGGGGAGTTTTCCATCGACGATTTGATTGCATAATTATGTGTTGTATTGGTTTAGGTTTGAGGCATACTTATGGGTCGGTAATGACTCGCAGAGGTTGGTTTTGAGGATGACTTGAGCAAGGAATTTCTGGATGCATGATGTATTACCCCTTATGGATATGTGGGAGTCATGGAAATGGTCTAGGGTTGTTGTTAGTGATGGATGTAATTTACCAAGAAAAGGATTCACTCGATTGCTTAGAAGGGTGGATTACTTCTTGGGGTGTTGTCATGCTAATGGGGCACAAGTCGTTCGGCCTGTTTGGTCGGTGCAATTGAGATTTGAATAGGGTGGATGACTCTCGAGAAAGATCTAAGGAATTTAAGATTCATATGCGGCATTGGAGGATTTTTCAGATTTGTATATGGCTAGAATCTGGGATTTGCATTGGATGGTGTCGAGATTTGTGGTTTTCTATATCATTATGGATTCTACATTTCAGTATTAGGATGGTAAAGGAAATAATTTTATATTCACATAAGGTCTCTTCTGAGTGGGTGTCTCGGTTGTGTTACTTTTGGGGTGCTTAAGAAGGAATACAACGGCTTATGGGCCTTATGGCGGTGTAGTTTTATGCTAGGATCTCTTGTGGTGAGCTTTGGGTAAGGATTGTGGTGTTCTGGCAAGGATAAGTGTCAATTTGAGGGTAATTCTGAAGGAACTCAGAGAAATAAGACACCTTGATAGTAGGTTGGATCAGCACAGTAATGGATATGATCGATTCTTTGGGTACTTATAATGTGGTGAGTCTCTACAGGTGTTTTGTGGCAATACTCTTGGGTTTGGCAACTTGCGTGGCTTGGTTGAGTTAGAGAGATTCAGTTCTGATGGCTTGGTTATGTGAAAGTCGATTTCTAATAGTTCTCGATGGTTTCTACCATGGTTTGAGATGGATATTTCCTACCGGTGTGAGGAGCATGTTGTGTATTATGATTTTCTCCTAGATGGGATCAAATGGAAGGTTTCTGACTGTTCAGGTATGTATTCAGCTGGTGACTCAGAGTTGATTATGATATTCTCGTGCTTTTCAAATGATGTCATGGTAAATGTGGTGTGTTGTATGGGATTGAGATTTGCATGTGCAAGGTCACGGTTCAATTTTGAAGGGAAGGTGATGAATTCTTAGACAACATGGACAGTTTTAGATGACTAGATGAATGCTATTACTACTTGGTATTGCTTGAGAAGGATGCGCACTTCAAAAGGCACACTGTATTTTGACTTACGAATGCTTCATTGGTATTGCGGTACTCGTTTGGTCGATCGACAGCTGATGTTCAGATTTTGCAATGTGGCACAGAAGAATTATATTAGTATTTTTTGTGGGATGATTGTGTATGGGAGAGGTGTTAGTCATTCAAGTAGTGCAGTTGGGATCAACTATGGTGATTCATATGTTCTATGGATTTGGAGACTGGGAGTTCTCAGATGGTAGTATGTGTTATGGTTAGATCACTGTGGATTTTTGAGGGCTATTTACCCATTTGGGGATAGCCGGAGTTGATTTGGGGGCCCATTGGTAGGCCCAATGAGGATGTGTATTCTACACCGGGTCAGATTTGTTGACTCATCATCGTTATTGCTAAAAGGTGTATCATATGATTAGAGTTGAGCTTGTTCGTGTTCTGAAATGTTCTATGTGTTACTATTCTATGCTACGAGGGGTTGTGATTCATTGGTTATATGCATACATGGTGCGGTTCTGTTTGGGCTTTGTAGCAAAATTCGTGCGAGATTGTGATTGGGGTGCGGAATGGTTGATAACGCCTTGGTTATGGTATTTTCGAGTTATGGCTTATTGTGTTATTCGCTTCTCCATGGTTATGGTCATGCACTTCATGTACTTGATGTAGAATTGCATGTGGTTGTTGATTTGAGCATTGTGGCTTGAGGTATTTCATAGGACCGGTGTTTGGATGGGGTCGCGCGTTACAGCAGAGTTATGTTGAGATATGATCTTTTAAGTTAGATTCGTGTGTTTCAGTTCTATTATGTGTGATGGGTTCGTAGCATTGCGTTAGTGGTGGCACTTGTTGGGCTTGCAGGACGGTTCTCCCATTTGAGTCATTTTTCATGTTTGAGTACATTTGAATTGTTGCTTATTGGTGCACAGATTGCACGATTGTGGCTTTAGGTTGTATTGGTGTGGCATGTCAATAGAATAGTTGTGCTTGATGAGATAAGGTCATTGGACCTAGAATGGATACTATAGGATTGGATTACGGTTTGTTTGGAAGAATAATATAAAAAGTCAGCTTAGGATTTGGCTTTAGTTCTTATCGGACGAGAGAGAGAGCTCCATGACTTGTTGATCTGATGGATGATTATGAGTTCTGTGTGCTTCTTTCATCATCGGTAGTGTATGAAGGTTTTAAATGGGGTTTTATTTGATTTGAGGTTTACTACAGGTATCAGGTTTGTTTTGAGCAGCTATTGTGATGGGGAATTATTGCTACTAGTGTGTGAGTTGTGTGGTATATCATGTGATTACATCTTGGGTTATGGTTATGTCTTGATACAACTTGTTCAGATTTATACAATGTGTAGATGCGTGATTCAGGTCTTGTAAGGAATTTTGGATGTTAGAAACTGGGTTCTAGGGACTACGGACTAAGGTTGAAGTAATGATCTTCAGTTATGTTGTGTTGTCGGACTTATGTGGATTTGGGGTGATGTGGGATCACCCCCGGGTATGTGCATGGTAAAGTTACACAACAATTTGACGGCTTGGAAACGACTCTGGGCACGTTCGAGGATGGATGTATGTTTAAGTAGGGGGAGAATATAATGACCAGACTTGTCGTTTTAAGAATTTGCATTCCGTTCAGCCGTTTAAAGTCTTGAGTAGCTTCATATGATGTATTAAGACTTGTGTGAATCGTCGGTTTTGGTTTTCAGGTGTTTCAGAATTAGTTTGGAAGAATGAATTTCATGTTTGAAGCTTTAAGTTGAAGAGTTAACCAAGTTTGGCTTTTGCGTATTTGACCTCGGATCGGAGTTTTTATAGTTTCGTTAGGTCCGGATGGTATTTTGGACTTGGGCATGTTCCCGAATTTGCATTTGGATATTTCAAGAAGGTTTCGACACTAATTGGTGAAAGTTGGCAATTTGAAGGTTTGGAATGTTCATAAGTTTGACCGGAAGTTGACTTTGATGATATCGAGTTTGGATTGTTGTTTTAGGAATTGGAATAGCTTTGTTATGTCATTTGAAACTTGTGTGCAAAATTTGAGGTCATTCCGAGTTGATTTGATATGGTTCGACATGAGTTTTAGAAGTTGAAAGTTCAAAAGTTCATTAAGTTCGATTTGAAGTGCGATTCGTGCTTTTGATATTGTTATGTGTGATTTGAAGTCTCGATTAAGTCCGTGTTATGTTATGGGACTTGTCGGTATGTTCGGACGGGGTCCCGAGGGGATCAGGTGAGTTTCATATATGTTTGGATTGTGTTGCGCTCGTTTTTGATGTTTCAACGTCGTTTCTTCAAGCATCAATGGTACCCCATTAAGCAAATGAGCTCCAATTTCTATTTGATTGAAGCATTAGATCCGTATCATAATTTTGGAACCATAGCAACTGAAATTATCAAGTTTCGATATCGTATGAGGAATTTATGGTCATTTTACTAAGAATTGGGTTGCCAGATTTCTCAGATTAATTACGGAATTGCTACTGAATTCGTATTTAAAAATTTATATTATTTACAAATATTGAAACCAACATATCTCCTTCATTATAAGGTCAAATGGAGTGATTCAAAAGTCCAGCGTGACTAAAATTTCATGAGGAATTCATTGGAGGCATCAAAAGCAAATTCTGGGATCGTTTTGGCACAAGAAATGAGGCAAAACTGCTGGACAGAAGCATATAATATCAAGAGTTTGTTTATTTGGTCATATTTTGAGTTGGGGAGTTCGGATTTCGGCGATTTTGGAGTCAATTTTAATCACATGGATTGGGGTAAGTATTCTATACTTAGTTTTGGTTATATTTCATGAATCCATCTTTGTTTTTGATATTTGATTGATGATTTCAAAGTGAAATTTGGTAGTTTTTGTCTAAAATTTCATAAAGTGAGTTTTTGAGTTTTGAACATCGATTCAGAGTCGGATTTGTGTGAAACTAGTATGGTTGGACTCATCATTGAATGGGTTGTCGGATGTTGTGAGTTTTGTCGGATTTTGAGGTGCAGGCCCAGGTTTGACCTTTTGATTAAAGATTCCACCTTTATCGATTGAGTTTGTTTCCTTTGGCATTATTTGATGTTCCTGAATTGTTTTTGGCTAGTTTTGAGCCGTTCGGAGGTTAGTACACACGGGATGGCATTTCTAGAGTATTCTTTGGCTTGCGCGGTATTGGATTCGGCTTGTTCGAGGTAAGTAACACTTCTAAACTTGGTGCTAAGGGTATGAACCCATAAATATATGTGTTATGTGTTTGGTGTTGAGGTTACGCACATGCTAGATGATGAGCGTGTGGTCGTGCACCGTATGAATTATGACTCGGTTATTTCTGTGGTACTGTGTAGTTACCTAATCTTATTTCTATCCATGAAATTTCTACGTGCTAGAGAAATTGAACCATGATCCATGTTAGAAACCATGTTTAGGCTATATGCTTATCCTCTTGGGACCCACTGAGGTCATTTCTGCTGTTGAGTTATTTACTTAAATTGCAATTATGTACTCAGTCACTTTCATTATTTGCATATCATATCTCAGTTTCTGCTATCAATTATTATTACATCATGTATCATTGTTTGGGCTAATTGGCATGAGATTTGTGAGCCTGAGAGACTGGAGAGATTGATGACTGAGTGAGGCTAAGGGCTTGATTGTGAGTAATATATATGGGATCGGGCTGTACGCTGCAGCATGCTATATTGGTTTATATTTGCGCTTGGGGAGGATCCGCCCCTCTGGAGTCTGACATACCAGCAGTGAGCGCATGTACCGAGTGCCGAGTGCCGAGTGCGAGTGCTGAGTGATTGTGAGTGTTGAGTGATCGGGAGGTGCCGAGTGATTGAGTGTGCTGAGTGAGGTTGAATACCCTGAGAGCATGAGCACATGAGTTTATCACTATGGTGCATTACATTTGGCATGCATACTTGGCTTGTAGGCATAGGGATGCGTTTCTTCATGCTATACGGTAATGTGACATTTACGACTTCTCATACACATTGACATGTAGGCATAGAGATGTACTTTCCTCATGCTATCTGATAATGGAGCATCTTATCTATTGTTGAATGTTTTTGGGAAAGATCATAGTTTTTTTGACATACTCACATTTTGGTGACTTCGGTGAAAGATTTGGGTTTTACTGTTATACCTAAAAAGCATGCCTATTTTTCGTAACTATGAATGAGCTGAGCATCATATCTTTGAGTATTACTTATATTATTTTCATTATATTGTTACGAGTTGTTCTTGGTTGTTGGCGTTGGACTCTAACCGTTGTCCAAGCTCGTCACTACTTTCAACCTAAGGTTAGATATGTTACTTATTGAGTACATAGGGTCGGCTGTACTCATACTACACTTCTGTACCTTGCGTGTAGATTTTGGAGCTGAGTTTGATGTGTATGGCGAAAGCTGGCTGTCAAGATGAACCTGCATTCCGGTTGTAGCTACCTCTTATTCATGGTAGCTTTAAATTTATAAAAATCTATTTATGTACACTTCAAATAGATGATGTATTTATTTCATATTGTAAACTCTAAATCTTAGAAGCTCATGATTAGTACTACCAGTCTTTGGAGATTCTTTGTATAAGAGTTCAGTTATAATATCATTATTTATCTTAGTAGATCTCATTTGAAATTGGATTATTGTTAACTTGGCTTACCTAGCGGGTTGGGTTAGGTGCCATCACGACAAGTTGGATTTTGGATCGTACTCGACACAAATCTAACCAAAATTGACTTAATAACATCAAATAATACAAGAGAAATAAATTCCAATAATTAAAGCTACGATCTTTACACAATTGCTCAAAAGTCAACAAAAGTTAATCCGGCACCCGTCTTGTCAAAACCCGAGTTCAATGGTATATTCCGACTACCCATGACCCCACGAGTTCATATATGTGGTTAGTTTAAAAATCCGAGTCCAAATTGACTCTCAAAACTCAAATTCTTATATTTCAAAACCTTGACAAAGTTTCACAAATTTTTACTTTGATTCACTAGATTTTGATGTTAAAATCTAAGATATATTGAGGGAATATAATTAGAAATAGTTTGGAATCACTTACATAAAGTTTCTAGATGAAAACCCCTCTTTAAAATCGCGTCCTACCGAGTCTAGGGTTCCAAAATATGAAAATGAGACCAAAAATCCCGTCCCTCAGCTTTTTTGTCCAGTCGCAGGTGTTGCAATTGCGACCTGGGGACCCCGAAAATTCGCGGAATCCATCGCAAATGCGAACATGGACAATTCGCAAAAGCGATCATAGTGATCGCAAATGCGACCAATGCCCAGCCCAGGCCAGCATTGCAAATGCAATGGGGTGTTCGCAAATGCGAACTCTTCAAGCCACTGTGTTCTTCGCAAATGCAATAATGAAGCTCAGAAATGTGGCAGTCACAAATGCGACTTATTTCTCGTAAATACGAGATCTGAGCACCTGCAAAAATCTGAAGCTCCTATGAACTCTCCGAAATGCATCCGAAACTCACCTGAGCCCTCGGGGCTCCAAATCAAACATCAACACAAGTCTAAAAACATAATACGAACTCGCTCGTGCGATCAAATTATCAAAATAACATCCAAATCCACGAATCAGACCATAAAACACATGAATTCAACATGAAACTCAGGAACTTATAAAAATACAACCGCGCGTCCGATTCCTACCAAATCAACTCGAAATCACGCCAAATTTACTGACAAGTTCCGAATGACAAAATGGGCTTATTCCAAGTCCCAAAATAGAAATCCAAACACGATAGCTACGAAGTCAACTTACGATCAAACTTATCAAAATCCTAAACCTTTAAATTTCCAACTTTCGGCAATATAACAGAAATCAACCTACGGACCTTCGAAATCGATTTCTGGAATACTCCCAAGTCCAAATTCATGATAGAAACCTATCAGAGCTATCAAAACACCATTTCGGGGTCGTTTTCACAAAAGTCAAACCTCGGTGAATATTTTCAACATAAGCTCCTAAAGTGAGAACCACTCATCCAAATTCTTTCTGAATCATCCAAAAATCAAATCCGAGCATGCACGCAACATAATACACAATAAGAATCTACTTAATACCTCGAACCCCTGGACGGAACCTTAAAGCTCAAAACGACCGGTCGGGTCGTTACATTCTCCCCTTCTTAAACAAACGTTCGTCCTCGAACGTGCCAAGAGTCTTTCCCAAGCCATCAAATCACTGTATAAACTCACCATGCACATACACATGGGTTGTTCTACGTTACCCCAACCCACATAAGCCCGACAACATCATCCCAACCGGATATTATTCCTTCTACTTATGCCGAAAAGCCTTAGAATAAAACTTCCACATCTACCAAAGCCCTTATTATCACACAAACACACTGTAAAATCCTCAACTAGCTACAACAACTCATGCATACACCCACAAAGTATAACCACACGACATAACACATCATCCATATCTCTATAGCAACAACTTTGACCACAATATCTGCCCATTACCAAGCCCGGTGCCGACAAACATACTCATATCGACTAGAACCTTGTTCCAAACATTCACAACGCTAAAAATAATGCAAGAAACATGTGAAACTCATAACTACTCATCCGATCAAGAAGCCACTTCAAGCGCCACCTGGGCATATACATCGCAATCTAAACCTAATAAGCACAACTCGAATATGACTGAATATGGAAAGGGGAACACATGAGAGAACCGTCAAACAAGCCAAACAGGCACAACTCCCTACTGATACCATACTAAGGATCTAATACTCAAGGAAGAAGCAAGATACATGCAACTACCAGAATAAATCTTACCTTAATATGACCTCTCCACGGCGCGTAGCCCATCATAGACACACCTATCCACCAAGAACACCAAGTCCCCATCCTCCACTCGGAATCATGAGTAAGTTAAACATCTCAGCAACTAAACCATCCTACTAAATAACCCCGTAAAACCAAAACCACAACACAAAACAACTCCCCATACCTGTAGAGCACCCAAACTACAAGTTGGGCCAAACCATCCGGAGATCATATCAAATCCAACCATATTTAACTAACAGGAAGTCCACCCATGTCTCATGACCTACAATAGCAACCAAAGCAGAACGATCGACACGGGCTATCACAATAAAATTCTCAACTACCGTGAACACATGAACATAGTACAAGAATCACAAAACACAACCATATCTGAAGCAAGGTAGGATAAATCTCACAAAATCGAAGTAACACAAATGCATCTCTATACTCAACTAAAACCATACCTGTAAGGACATCATCTGGTGTATCAGCCTCTGTCCAACCAGGAAGACCATAACAATAGGCACAACCTCCCCCTCTAGGGCAACCTCTACCCACCTGACCTCCACCCCTAGCTGGCGGTGCAGGTACAATAGCAATTGGAGCAGAACTAGTAGCCTGAATACCCCGTTGTGGCATATATGTCCGGAGTCTAGGACAATCTCTCACCATGTGGTTGGTATCTCCACACTCAAAGCAACCTCTCCGCTGATGTGGCTGTGAAAGTTGTCTGATATGGCTACTCTGGGATCCATGGATATCTGAAACACCGCGTGAAGCCTGAAGTGCAAACTAAGCTAGCTGACCCACAAAACCTCTACTATGGCGCACCCCGCCTCCAAAATAGGAACCAGTAGATCCTACCTGTCAACGAGGCCTCTTAGCCTCCCTGTCCTCTCTCTCCTGACCCCGCATACCCTCTAATCTATGAGCGATATCTACCACCTATTAAAACAGAATATCCTTCGCAAACTCCCTTAGCCATGCTGAATCGGATACCATAATTGACCCCCTCAATGAACCTGTGGACTCACTCTTTAACTATAGAAACCAAAGCAGGTGCATGCCTGGACAAATCACTAAATCTAACAACATACTCTGACACTAACATAGTACCCTAGCGCAGATGCTCAAACTTCACGTGCCATGCATTCTGAAGGGTCTGGGGAACAAACTCTCTCAAGAACACCTCCAAACATTGAGTCTATGAAAGTGAAGCTGCATCGGCTAGGCTATCCTCCTCGTACATGGCCACCACTAATACGCTGTTCCTGACAGCTGGAATGTAGTAAAAGCAACCCCACTCATCTCCACAATACCAATGGTGCAGAGAATACGATGGCACTCCTATAGAAAACTATGTGCATCCTATGAAGCCAAACCACTGAAAGTATGAGGGTGATACTTCTTGAACCTCGCAAGCCTAAGCTGCTCATCCTCAGATGTTGCTACCCTAACTGCTTGCTGAACCAGAACAAAAGGTTGTGCTGGCATAACACCTGGAACCTGACCAACGTGGACTCGCTACTCTGGAGTACAGGCGGCAGGAGTCTGAGCTCCTCCCCTGGTCTGTGAAGTAGCTGGTGCAACCAGAATGAATATCGCCTGAGCCAACAGGCGCCTCCGGTGCCTGCCTCCCAATCAGAGCTACTAGTGGCCCCTCAGCTGCTGCTCTGGTAGGTGCTCTAGCTGTAGCACGTGATGCTTCTCGGCCTCTACCTCTGCCCCAACCTCTAGAAACACCGCGTTGGGGGCAGCGTCATCGGTAACTGCAGCTCATGTTCTCCCCATCTGTGAGAGAATAGAATGATAAAGGTTCAAACTCCAAAATCAATAAACTCGCACGATTGGAATGAAAGAAATGAAGTTTCCTAATAGTTTAGTAGCCTCTCGAAGATAATTATAGATGCCTCCATACGGATCCACAAAAATCTACTAAAGTTGCTTATGACTCGTAGCACCTATGAACCTAGAGCTATGATACCAACTTTGTCAACTTCCCCTTCGTAGGATGTCGTGATGGTACCTAGTCTATAAGACTAGATAAGCCTAACATTTACTAGGTAACCATATATTTCTATATAAAGCCAAGAATCCCAACATGACACAATATTCCAAAATCGGTAGTACAAGTCATAAGCTCTACTAAGTTCACTAGAAAATCTCTAATTACAACAGAGCCGAAATAGAAATAGACTGTACAAAATAACTTCAGAAGGTGACTCTGAGGCATGCGAATGCGACGACAGGTATACCTTTAAGTCTCTGCGGCAAAACTCGGTCAGCTAACTAGTGATCAACTAACTCCGTAGTACCTGGATCTGTACAAAAATGTGCAGAAAGTGTAGCATGAGTACACCACGGTGGTACCCAGTAAGTATCAAGACTAACCTCGGTAGAGTAGTGACGAGGAATAGTCAAGACACCTACTAGACATAATAGCCTATGCAAGTATAAATGTGAAACTAACAAGGAACAATATCAATATAAAGCTAAGCATGATAAAATGATAACGATACTTGCAATAGAAAACTAGAAGCAATAATTTGCAACAAGGAACAAATGGGTAATAACGCCATAGAGTAAGCTGAATACAGTCAAGGTTGGGTGAAACATTAATATTCACAATGTACCACACCTCATTACCACAATTCGCGGGTCCCAAGTCACGAACCTGAATCACTTGACATCTTGTGCCCACATTAATATTCACAATTACACGGACAACTCACGTTCTACACGGACAACTCATGTATCAATACTATTAGTACCTCATATCTACACGGACAACTTACGTGCGAAGGGAGTAACACTCCCTCATATCCACACGAACATCTCATGTGCCAACAATAATAATGACTCATAACCGCACGGACAACTTACGTGCCAACACTAACCATAACTCATAACCGCACGAACATCTCACATGCCAATAGTACAACTCTCACACAAAAGGCAAGTAAACGAGAATACATGTAAATGATCAATCAACATCTGGATTCATCTTCTTAAACCGATATGAGTGATTAATTACTTTTATGCTTGTGCAACTGTTCTATCACTATTTGAGTCAACAAGTATGAGTTGAGACAATGAATGTCACATAGGAAACAACATAACAAAAAGTAAAAAGTGCATAACTCACACAAGGTAGGCACACCACTACACAAATATCATCAATAACAATGCCTCCAGGCCATCACAAATCATCCCCGACATAGCCCCCCCTGTCTCGCCACGTGCACAACAATAAAGTAAATACCCGTATTTTCTCGCCGCACGCACATAATAATATCCCTCCTTGTCTAGCCACATGCGCAAACCATACATATATATATAGCCCGCCTTATGACGCCGCATGTGACATTATCAATAACAATAGCACAGACAACTCACATGCGAACACCCCGGCAATCCTCTCAACAATATCATATGTGCCAAAAACATAATAACACAATATAATGACTCGCACCACATGTGCCCATATGCTACAATACTTCCTCAAAACAATTCCAATACCACAACCACACATAGCCCTCGGCTCAACAACACTGAGTACATTAATAACACAACAATAACACGAGAGAACGACAAGTAAATCAACAAAAGAATTACAAAACGTAAAGAAACGAAAGAACGAGCTCACAATGAAGGACATGGGAGAGATAATATGTAACAACGATATCCAATAAGAGTAACTCACCAATTGAAGGGATATCATGTAACAATGTTTCCAAATAAGTACAACTCGATGATAAGAGAGGTAACATGTAACAATGGTTCCAATAGGTACAACTCAACGATAATAGAGATAACAAGTAACAATGATTCCAAATAGGTACAACTCAACGATAAGAGAGATAACTTGTAACAATGTGTCACGCCCTAAACCTGGGGGCGTGGCTGGCACCTGATGCCATACTCGGCCCGAGCATACCGCTCTATAACTATGAACTTTGGAAGGGTAGCCCTCAACTTAGGCCGATGAGGCCATATTTTGAATCATCTGAAAATAACGTCTACAAACAGCAATACAAAACTGAACATCTACATAGTGCTAACAAGGCCACAATACTGATATACAAAATGCACAAGACTCATCTACAAGCTTATAGAGATAACTGAACTGTATCATGGTCGGGACAAGGCCTCGATCTACCCATCAAACCTATATATATATATATATATATATATATATATATATATATATATATAATGGATTCCAAGGTCTAGACCTGGTAACTCCGAGAAAGTGGAGCTTACCAACCAAGCTGATGTTTGACTTTGTCTACTGGGAAGGTCTATCCAGCTGTCTATCTGGACCTGAAGTGATGAAATGCAGCATCCCCAACCAAAGGGACGTCAGTACGAAATAATGTACCGAGTATGTAAGACAATAGAATAACTGAAAGCTAAGACTGAACTGATAATATAATAACTGAAAGTAACTAGGAGTCAAAGATAATCTGAAGATATGCTTACCTGCTCATACTGACTCAAATCTCTCAATATGGTAAGTAAAATAGTTGTACGGCTCTATAAGGCTCGGAACCTATAACTGCTATGCCGTAGAAGGGTCGCTCATAAGCGCTCAGCCATACTAGGCTTTGTATCTCGGCCATTCTAGGCTCCCTCATATGTGCTCGGCCACAGTAGGCTTGGTATATAAATTACCATCTGATCAGAGGTTTCCAAATAGGGGCTTGCCCACCGATTATAGCTTGATGGTGGTGAAAATACTGTAATACTACCCAATAGGGGCCTGCCCACCGATTATAGCTCGATGGTGGTGAAAATACTGTAATACTATATATATATATATATATATATATATATATATATAGACCCTCCGTTCTCTTGACTAGAAGAAGACAATACTCAATTGAATATAAAGTCTAGATAATGGAGAATACGATAATTTATGAGACTAGGATAATGTGCATAAATTAAGGAGTACTAACTGCTCTTTATGTCTCATTGTCAAACACATATAGTTATGAGATCATGCATTAATGAAGGAAAGTTTTAGCCTTAACATACCGTAACTCTGTTGAGTCCTTAATACCTTTCAAGCGATTCTTCAAACAACTCAACCATAGCATAAGGAGATTCAAAATCAATGCCGAGTAAAGGCTAAGTCTGCAACTTAAACTAGTAGCTCATTTATGTAAATTTGGGCAGCATATACCCTGTAACTAAGGCCTCCTCCAATACCATATACCAATAACAACAACCATATCAATTCAATAAGAACAACATCAACAATATGGTATAAAATATTTCATTAACAAGTCATCAACATATCACGACGAGCGGCAAGCTCAGATTGAATCCCTTTAGTACCCTTCAACCCAATTATCATTCATTATTGAACTTAGTAATATATCCAGTATAATAACAAATACTTTTAAAAGGCTTTCCAACCTTGTACTCTATTTTAAAGTTACCCGAAATAGCCCAACACAAGATATTATCACTGTCGACAACTTCCAAGTGCTTTATAGCCATTTCCTTTTCTAGTTACCAATTTTCTCAACAAGATTGACATGTAAACCAACATAATCATATTAATAGTATCATAGCCAACTTATTTTCCTTAATTTCCAGCAACTTAAAGATCATAAGAGAAACTTTCATATCAATCCATCAAGAACAACATCTCAAGCTAATCTAAGTATTATCTTGTAGTTTATCATCCTAACAACATAACCAACATACAAGCAAGATTAAGCACAGTTAGTAGGCTGTTATACTCACCTTAGACAGTAGTCAAAACTTGAAATTTCAGCCAAACACAGCCCACAATTATTCTCAATGACAACACCACCTCAAAGAGGTGTTGTTCTTCACTAGAACTAACTTTTGATGTTGAAATATGGTGTAATCACTTTGGTATCTCTTCAAACCCTTATGGTATCTGTTAAGGAGGGTTAGGAGGAGTGTAGGGACAAGGTTGGGTCGAAACAATGAGAAATAAAGGTCGTCCAAATCGTTTTTAAAGTGAAGTAGGTCGACCACTGCCTAAGTGGGTCCCCTTGGAAGCTGATTGCGCAGTCTCACTAAAATACAAATATCTCTCTACTCCGATGTTGTATCGATGAATGGTTTAATAAATTAGAAACTAGACTCATAAATATTGAATTTGGTATGTAGATCACATCATAATTACAAGTATATTGGGAGAGAATCTCAGCTACATTTGACCTAATGTTCAGCATATTTATGAATGTAGCTTGTGATTACCTTTGCCAACTTTTGTTCCACAACTAGCTTGACTTCAAAATATAACACATGACTATCATACGACTAAAATAACTCATAACATAACCTCCTTATAATGTTAATCACTATAATATCATCCCAAAAGTACATGTTATAACATTCCCAACTTGTCGACTTTCGGCGAAACTTATTTTCATCAATTCGTTTAGCTTCTAAGCCTTCCAACCCTCTTGGTACTTGGTATTCGTGGTCTTAAATATTTGTAATCTCCACGGTAACATGATTAACTTACTTTATAAACTTTTTAAAGATGATCTCATTTTTGAGCTTACATCAATTGACTTACGACGTACTCTTACATATGAAAACACAGTGTGTAACATCATTCTCCCCTTTGGAACATTCATCTTCGAATGTTGACTGGTGCGATTATCAGTCTTATAACATATAGCTCTTACAAATACTTTACTGCTATCTTTTCCATCTATGCAACCGTTCTGTGAATAAATCCAAAGGCCAGGGCATTCCCCCCTTTATGCCTCTCTCTCACACCACGACTTGTGGTCGGAATTCTTCCAATCTCGTAACTGTTGCTACCTTATGTCATGCAGCTTGTACGACTCTGTCCTTATATGTGCGCATATGTGACCCCTTTTCTCCTATGTCCTCTAGCTTTTAGCCAATCTTTAGGCCTCACTTTGTGAACATATACAGAACTATGACAAGATGTCCCTCTAGGCATCCATAGGTGTACTGAAGTTCTTCGCTCGGTACCTATCGAACTTATGACTATTGCTATATCTTGTCTCATAGACTCGGTTAGCTATGCTTATGGCTTTACTATATCTAGGTAGCTTATACTGTACCATAACACTTACTTCGTTTTATTATTACCAAGGTCTGCTACCTAACTCCAGGTTACTCTCTCGCTGCTTATCCTATATGTATAAATCTAAGTCCCTTAATGCTTTCTCATTACTTTTCATCTTAAGAAGACAGCCTAATCTCATATCATACGTTGGAACTTTTATCCATCTATTGTTGATTATCCTTAATGTTGATCTTTAATCTACCACTGATAACTTGAAACCTCGTATGTAATACATTGTCACTAGGGCTCATGTCTCATCGGGGAACATCTAAAGTTATTTGCCTGATCCACCAAGGGACGATACTATTCTTCAATAACCATATTTCATAGCATCCCAATGTGATTCATCTTATGGGGGTATTCTAATACCATGTAATTCATGAAATCCCTTATCTTTGAATCATTACTCAATCGAAGGCCTAAATGTCATCCCCTTATCATTTATCACAGTTACATCCTTATTCTACTACTAGGGCAGCATTCTATCTCTTCTAAATGCTCCTAGTCTTAAACTCCTCCGAGTTCATTCAAGCTATACAAAGCTTTCTATAACTTACGAAAACCATCAACTCTCTTGATTTGATGGGCTTAATCCCGAGGCCTTACCTATTCTTGTCACCTTCTCACTCAAATCTTCTTATCCTTACTCATGTCTACATAAAACCTTGTTGCTCTATAATGCTTTATCTTGTGACCTACACATATCTATCTATACTACTCACAACCTTCCTTTAACTACCTAGCACCATAGATTTCCTTATGTTATTCTGGAACCTCAAGCGAGACATCATGTTGTCTCTAACTCTTCTTTACTCTCTTAACTTGACCTCTAGGTACCTGGAAACCATAGGATGGAAGATATGCTACTGACGACACCACTATCATTTTTGGATACTGAATCACGACGCTTCTAGACCTCTATCTGAAGTTTGGACTATTCACAACCTTCTGCACTTGAGTATCTCATACCTTCTTTACCTTTACCTTTCTTACCTTTAAATCTTGCATTGTATCTTCTGTCACTTTCATAACCTCCCTTCAACATGGGTGGAATTCACATCCACACCTTAATCTACTATAATGCATGCACCTCTAGTGCATACACAATCTGTTGGGAGCTTCATACTGACTTCTTATGAGGTTGGTACTCTTTTAACTGGCTTTATCATAGAGCCATTATAGAATATGGTTGTTGTACTGTCTCTCTTGTACCTCTGATATTAATAGAGATTCTGCAATATTTTCAATCATGATTTCTATAATTATCTTGGTCTAATAATTAGATTCTTGATTTACCTAACTGATGTAACTCATTAGTTTCCTCTTCTCTCTCGGCCTTTATGTAGGCTTAAGCTATCTTCCGATATGCGGCTCATTATATTAGTTATTACTTTAGCCATTCATGGACGCTATGGAATATCCATGACATAATCTTCTAACAATTCAAGTCTTTGTTTGTGACCTGGACTCAATTCTTTCTTTTAACTTATACCAGAGTCTTCTACGGCTGTATGAATGTCAACATATATGCTACATGGATAATACTCAGAAATCTTAAGTGGGTTCATAACGTAACTAATTCTGGGTCATAGGTCAAGTAATTCCCTTCATGCCTTCTCATTTGCCTTTAAATGTAAGCAATTACTTTTCTTGGTCGTTCGGCCACTTGTTGCATGAATACTTGGCTTAACTTAGTGCCCACACATATTGAAATTTTTTGCAACTCATATGATCTCGAATATTACTTTTGATTTTGTTTTTGATTTTTTTTACTTCCCGTTCATTAGCCACGATAGGTGCCCCTTTCTTATAGCGTGCATACAATGTTGTAGTGAGACTATTGTTACAAGATTATTTCTTTTTCTAGTTACTATGTTTAGGATGAAACATTCTTCCTTATTTCCTCTACTAGTCTTTTGTTGTTATATTTAGGGAAGACCCTCTAACTCTTGTAAAGCTACGAGCTTATTACATCATATACCCGATATAATCTTTGATGTTCTTACTCTCCTATAAATATTCTTAGTTACTTACCTCAGTGCCCTTGTGCTCTTAGGGTTACCTCCGAACTCAAAGTTTGATTGTCTCCCCAATGGAACTCTCTTTTTATATCCATAACACTTATACAGTACCATTAACTACCCTAACTCTTATTTGAATATTTCTCAAGGATTACGATGTCATATCTGCGAGACTGATTTCCCTTTGTTGGGGTTCATTACGTTTATCTTGCATGATATGTTGATTTATCTGTAACCTCTCATTTGGCCATAACTAGACTCTTCCGGAATCAACTACTAACTACTCGTTGGTCCATTCTCATATCTATATTCCGCATAATCTCTCTTGGGTTATTTCCTTTGTCTTAACTTACCTATTACACTAGCTACTTATGTATCAAGTGTTCACTCGCTCTTATTTCTTACTAAAATCCTATGCGGGAACCCTTACTGCCTTTCCCCGGCATCGTTCTTGCATAATGTTCTAGAGTCGTGACACATCTCTAGGATCTGATTAAATGCAATCTCATTCCTTTCGCCTTTTTACTGTATTCTTCCTTTACCAATTTATATTTACCTAAATCACTTAACTCCGAATTAATACCATATCATACCATCTTACCCCTTTTAGGGAAGTACTAAATTTAATGCTATGAAGTTTTACCGGTAGATGTTTTACCTCTTCATCTTCGGCGTCTTTTCACATCTTCGATGGTCTTTACTCGCCTTGCGGTAACCCTTATGTACTAAGGATAACTGAATTTCTTACGCATGAGGGGGACACCTAGTGTAACTAGCACACTTAGTCCCTTAATTTTAACTCTGTTCACAATGCTTGCTTTAGGGAAGCGTCTTCCTGAATGACCATTGAAGGTTATTCTTGTTTTGTCCATTCTATTATTGCAGGAACGCAATTTCTGAAATTCTCACTCTGTCGACTATTATCAAATCTTCCGATCCCTAATTCATGTTCAGTCTATCTTGTTCACTAGCCCATACTAATTTCTATTACTCGGGGGGGGGGAGGTCTAACTTAGCTTTCTGGTAATCACGTTGGATTCACCAACTCATTTCTTGAAATGAAGGTATGAATTTATGGCTTATGCTGTTTTATTGTCTCAAGGCCTATCACCTCTTGTCTTTTCCTTCACTTGACTATAGACTCTGTCATCCTGTCATATTTTGATTTACCGTTATTAACCTTTTATCACATCTTACATATAGTGATTCATTTACTCTTTTCTTATTCTCCTGCTAACGTTTCTGTTTATTACCTTATTCTGGAAACTTCAACAAAACATAATATCACTTTTTGCTCCCCTTTCTCCATCCACTGGCTTGGCTCCTCTGGTCGCCTAACATTCTCTCTTTACTAGGGACGTGAGCCATACTAAGGTAAATATTTATCCCTTCTAGGATTCCACTGCCTTTCTTTTGAAATTTGTGAACATTCTAGTATTCATATCTAACTATACTATTCTAGAGTGTACCACCATTTTGGGTTACTCTAACCCCAGCTGGATCTTGATATCCCATCCTTCTCTTAAACTATATCTGTTAGCTCCCATAGAGTATAACTGAGATGGGTATGGCCAATTTTACGTACCTCTGTTACTATTGAAGCTAACTCAGAATGCTTATATTTATCTGCCTGAATTGTAAATACAGATAATCCTCACTAATTGGGTACCTTATACCCTTCTTCACCTTGCTTATTTTACTTGTTAATACTTATAATTTTACCTTATGATACTCCCCATGGCCTGCTATTCATGGGGTATGTTAGATATTCCCGTCTTATGGTCTTAAGCAGGAAATTTGCACATTTGATATGCACGATTTGATAGGGCCTCAAACTAGGAAACGTCATCAAGAACTCTCTCTCTATTAGTGCCCTTACCTGTTGTTGTATTAGCCCTCTGGATAGGTCTAAATCTCTCTAATTGCAAATATCTCTGTATCATTAGCAAACATAAGTTCTTGCTCAAACTCTTATGACTTAGCTCTATAACACGATTTAGATTTGAAAGAAAGGTAACATACTCCTAAATGCCTTGTAGCTTCATGTTTATATAATGTGGTGCACAAAACATCTATAAATAAGGCTCTACTAGACACGTCTTGTAGGTTCCTTAGGATAGAGCTGCTTCGATACCAAGTTTGTCATGCCCCAAACTTGGGGGGGGAGGGGCGTGGCCGGCACCTGGTGCCATACTCGGCCGAGCGTACTACTCTGTAACTATGAACTCTGGAGGGGTAGCCCTCAACTTAGGTCAGTGAGTCCTACCTGCAAGCTGACCATACAAGTCAAGGCCGATGAGGACATATTCTGAATCATCTGAAAATAAAGTCTACAAACAGCAATACCAAATAGAAATTCTACTTAGTGCTGGCAAGGCCACAATACCGATATACAAAATGCACAGGACTCGTCTACAAGCCTCTAGAGATAACTGAACCGTATTATGGTCAGGACAGGGCCTCGACCTACCCATCAAACCTATATATATATAAAATGGACTCCAAGGTCTAGACCTGGTAACTCTGAGAAACTGGAGCTTACCAACCAAGCTGATATTTGACTCTGTCTACTGGGAAGGTCTATCCAACTGTCTATCAGTACATGAAGGCATGAAATGCAGTGTCCCCGACAAAAGGGACGTCATGTACTAGGTATGTTAGACAATAGAATAACTGAAAGCTAAGACTAAACTGATAATATAACAACTGAAAGTAACTAGGAGTCAAAGATAATCTGAAGATATGCTTACATGCTGATACTGACTCAACTCTCTCAATATAGTAAGTAAAATAGCTATTTGGCTCTATAAGGCTCTGTACATATAACTGCTCTGCCGTAGTAGGCTCGCTCATAGGTGCTCGGCCATACTAGGCTCTATATCTCGGCCATTTTGGGCTCTATCATAGGCGCTAGGCCACAGTAGGATCGGTATATAACTTACCATCTAATCAGAGGTTGCCAATAGGGGCCTGCCCACCGATTATAGCTCGATGGTGGTGAAAATACTGTAATATTGCTCAATAGGGGCCCGCCTACCGATTATCGCTCGATGGTGGTGAAACTACTATAGTAATATATATATATATATATATATATATATATATATATATATATATATATATACACACACACACACACACACACACCCTCTGCTCTCTTGACTGGAAAAAGATAATACTCAATTGAATATAAAGTCCCGATAAGGGAGAATATGATAACTTATGAGACTAGGATAATGTGCATAAATTCAGGAGTACTAACTGCTCTTTATGTCTCGTTATCAAACGCATGTAGTTATGAGATCATGCCAAAATGAAGGAATGGTTATGACCTAACATACCTTAACTCCGTTGAGTCCTTAATACCTTCCAAGCGATTCTTCAAACAACTCAACTCAATCTACCATAGCATAAGGAGATTCAAAATCAGTATTGAGTAAAGGCTAAGTTCGCAACTTAAACTAGTTGCTCATTTATATAAATTTGGGAAGCATATCCCCTGTAACTAGGGACTACTCCAATACCATATCCAACAACAACAACCAGATCAATTCAATAAGAACAACATCAACAATAGGGTATAAAATATTTCATTAACAAGTCATCAACATATCACGACGAGCGACATTCTCGGATTGAATCACTTTAGCACCCTTAAACCCCATTATCATTCATTCACAAACTTAGTAATATATACAATATAATAACAAATACCTTTAAATAGATTTCCAACCTTGTACTCAATTTTAAAGTTACCCGAAATAGCCCAACACAAGATATTATCACTGTCGACAACTTCCAAGTGCTTTATAGCCATTTCCTTTTGTAGTTACCAATTTCCTCAACACGATTGACATGTAAACCAAAATAATCATACTAAAAATATCATAGTCAACTTAGTTTCCATAATTTCCAGCCACTTAAAGTTCATAAGAGCAACTTTCAAATCAATCCATCAAGAACAACAACATCTCAAGCTAATCCAAGTATTTTCTTGTAGTTTATCATCCTAACAACTTAACCAACATATAAGAAAGCTTAAGCACAATTAGTAGGCTGTTATACTCACCTTAGACAGTAGCAACAACTTGAAATTTCTGACAAACACAGCCCACAATTATCCTCAATGACAACACAACCTCAAAGAGGTGTTGTTCTTCACTAGAACTAACTTTTGTTGTTGAAATATGGTGTAATCACATTGGAATCACTTCAAACCCCTATGGTATTTGCTTAGGAGGGTTAGGAGGAGTGTAAGGACGAGGTTGGGTCGTAAAATGAAAAATAAAGGTCGTCCAAATCGTTTTTAAAGTGAAGTAGGTCGACCACCGCCTAAGTGGGTCCCATTGGGTGCTGCTTGTGCAGTCTCGGAATAATACAAATATCTCTCTACTCCAATGTTGTAGCGACAAATGGTTTAATGCGTTAGAAACTACACTCGTAGAGCTTCGATTTGGTAGATAGATCACCTCATAATTCCAAGTATATTGGGAGAAAAGCTCAGCTACATTTGACCTAATGTTCAACACATTTATCAATGTAACTTGTGATGACCTTTGCCAACTTTTGTTCCACAACTCACTTGACTTCAAAAAATAACACACGACTATCATAAAACTAAAATAAATCATAACATAACCTCCTTATAATGTTAAGCACCATAGTTTCACCCCAAAAGTACATGTTATAACATTCCCAACTTGTCAATTTTTGGCGAAACTTATTTTCTTCAATTCGTTTAGCTTCTAATCCTTCCAACCCTCTTGGTACTTGGCATTCGTGGTCTTAAATATTTGTAATCTTCACAGTAACATGATTAACTTACTTTATAAAGTTTTCAAAGATGATCTCATTTCCGAGCTTACATCAATTGACTTACGACGTACTTTTGCATATGAAAACATGGGGTGTAACACAATGATTTCAAATATGGATAAGTCAACAATGGAAGGGATAAAAATAACTTCAATTAAGGTTAATCAATTATGAAAGAGATAACATGGCAATAGAAGAGGCAACAACTTCAATTGGGGTATATAAGAGTATATTTGGCAACAAGGGTAGAACATGAATCAATTAACTTCAAATAAAACACGTAAGGGTAAATTTAGCAATAGAAGATTTAACATGATAAGACAACTTCATTCTAATGTACATAAGAACCTAAAAGTCTAAGCCGGTCAAATTTCCATATATAAGTTGTCCACACACTCGTCACCTCGTGTATACGTCTTTCACGTAGTTCAAATAGTCCAAACAAACCAATCCCTACAGCGTAGTTCCCCCACACAACGTTAGGCAAGATACTTACCTAAAAAGCCCTCAATTAATCCTCAAAAATAACTTTTCCTTTACAATTCACCTCCGCTCGGCACAAATCTAACCAAAATCGACTTAATAACATCAAATAATGCAAGAGAAATTAATTCCAATAATTAAAGCTACGATCTTTCCACAATTGCTCAAATGTCAACAAAAGTAAACTCGGGACCTGCACGGTCAAAACCTGGGTCCAACGGTTCATTCTGACTACCCATGATCCTACGAGTTCATATATGTGGTTAGTTTCAAAATCTGAGTCCAAATCGACTCTCAAAACTCAAATTTTTATTTTTCAAAAACTTGACAAAGTTTACAAATTTTCAATTTGATTCACATGATTTTGATGTTATAATCTAAGATATATTGATGGAATATGATTAGATACAGATTGGAATCACTTACCCAAAGTTTGTTGATAAAAATCTCTTTTCAAAATCGCCTCCTACGGAGTCTAGGGTTCCAAAATATGAAAATGAGACCAAACATCTCGTCCCTCAGCCTTTTGTCCAATCGTAGGTGTCGTAATTGCGACTTGGGTTTGGCAAATGCGAACCCCGCAAATGAGAGGAATCTCACATCCCTAATGTCATCGCAAATGCGATGATTTATTCGCAAATGCGAACATGGACAATTCGCAAAAGCGATCACAGTGATCGCAAATGTGACCAATGCCCAGCCCAGGCCAGCATCACAAATGCGATTGGGAGTTCGCGAATGCGAACTCTTCAGGCCACTGTGCTCTTCGCAAAGGCGATGATAAAGATCACAAATGCGACCTTTTTCTCGTAAATGCGAGATCTGAGCACCAGCAAAAATATGAACCTCCTATGAAGAGCACAGCGGCCAAACTAAACATCAACACAAGTCTAAAAATATAACACAAACTTGCTCGTGCGATCAAAAAATAACATCCGAAACCATGAATCGGACCTCAAAACACATGAATTCAACATGAAACCCAAGAACTTCTAAAAATACAACCGCGCGTCCGATTACTATCAAATCAACTAGGAAAAACACCAAACTTTGCGGACAAGTTCCGAATGACAAAACGGACTTATTACAAGTCCCGAAATAGAAATCCAAGAATGATGGCTACGAAGTCAACCTACGGTCAAACTTATCAAAATCCTAAACCTTTAAATTGCCAACTTTTGGCAAAACAACACAAATCAACCTAAGCACTTCCGAAATTTATTTTGGGCATACGCCCTAGTCCAAAATCATGATACACACCTATCGGATCCATGAAAATACCATTCCGGGGTCATTTTCACAAAAGTCAAACCTCGGTCAATATTTTCAACTTAAGCTTCTAAAGTGAGAACCACTCATCCAAATTCATTTCGAATCATATAAAAATCAAATCCGAGCATGTACGCAAGTCATAATATACAATAGGAAGCTACTCTACCTCGAACCACTAAACGGAACCTTGAAGCTCATAACGACCGGTAGCGTCGTTACAATGATAGGTAGTATATTACCACGTGCTTACACCATAGTTGATTCAAAAAATGACGCATCGTAGACATGGCTTTTTGAGAAGTTAACATGCATATGGTCAAAAAACCAAATATGTGTGTTGTTTCAGACATAAATGAGAGTATATTGAAGGCAACACCAACTATTATTTTTAGCATCCCACATTATGCTTGCATGTGGCATATTTGGACAAATATAAGGTCAAAGTTCAACAAAGGTCATCTAAAGTTAAGTGAATTATACTTTGCCACGACACGATCATACACTATTGATGAGTTTAATGAACACATGTCAAAGATTAAAGAGATCGACACACGGGTAAAAGAATACCTTTACAATATTGGTTATCACAAATGGTCTCGGGTACATGCGACATCAAATAAAACATGGACGATGACATCAAATATTGCAGAGTCCTTGAATGCAGTAAATAAAGATGCAAGAGAGCTCCCAGTGGTTAAGTTATTAGCGTACATGAGGGGACTTATTTGTCATACCCCAACCTCTGGAGATATGACCGACACACGACACCCGAGGGCCCGTGCCAACCAACATCTATACTTTGACCTTTTAACATGAAATCTGTGCCAACAAGGCCTCCAAGTATAATACCAAAATTTGAAAATTCTTACAACTGATTGTGGAGGAAACTTGCAACATTTTATATATATGTGCAATTGGTACAAATAGAGTCATAACAAACATTTATATACATACTGGATACTAGTCTGCAAGCCTCTAAAAATACCATAGTATACAACTTGGTCGGGACATGGCCCCACCGTACCCAAAATGGCTGAAATATATACTTCAGTACATATCGACTTGTGTACAACTACTCCTGAGAAGTCGAGTGTGATAACCGACAGCTGAAACGTGCAACCTACTGGGGAGGGACGTCACCTGGTCTATCTATACCCGTGGGTAGGAACACAACACCTAGAAAAAAAGGGCGTCTGTACAAAAGGTGTACTGAATATGTTAGGCGAATAATGTAGGTAAATCAAATACATAACATAAGAGATATGAATACACAATTTGATCCTGAACACTAAAGACAAGCCACTGAAGGCGTGCACTGATGTAACCATGATTCATAAAGATATGCAAGTTTTATAAAAGGTCAAGCCACTCATTGGGCCCATGCATTAGATGTAATATAATATTATTCAGCCATTCTTTGGGCATATCATCTCATATCGTACCCGGCCTCACAGAGGACTTGGTAAAGGATTATGATTTTATCGCATCGTACTCGGCCTCAAGACGTCTCGGTTGTACCCAGCCTCAAAAGGACTTGGTCGTCCCCAACCTCAGGAGATCTTGGTTGTAACAGATCTCAGCATACCCAGTATCAAGAGGACTCGGTGATATTTCATATTACATTATTTTGTACTCGGCCTCATAGAGGACTCGATTGTACCTGGCCACAAAGGGCTCTGTAATGACTCATATCATACCCAACTGATTAGTGGTTGCACAATAGGTGGCATGCCTGGCCGACTATAGCATAACTCGGTAAAGTAAAATAGATACATATACATAAGTGCAATGCAAGATTACTTTCAAGAGATATTATAGTTAGACTCAGAGTAAATTATTTTTGGAAGAAAATGACATCGGTAAAGAATGAATAAGAACAAGAACATCACTTTTAGGAAAAACTTAGAACAACTTAGTCTTATAACAGAAGGATTATTCATAAGGGTACGCTTATTTCAAGACATGCCAATGAAAGACAGTTGAATTACATACCTTGTTAAAGGACTAACTACACTTTCTGGGTTCTTACAATTCTACGGTGATTACCTCCACCTCCAAGGAGTCTCCAACATCAGTATAACAAGAAGGTGGGTTATACAGTGATAATCATGAGATATTTTCATTAAATCCTACTAGGTTCATCTTTGAATTGGTCGTGAATTGTTAAGAGTTCTTAAAAAGAGCTTAAGAGCATTTTTGAAAAAAACTAAAGCTGGTAATATTATAGAATGTAAGATAAGAAAGTTGTATTGCATTTTATATCAAATCTAGAAAGTCTACTTCCCCAGGTTCCAAACGGGTTGCCTCGCACCGGCCACTGCGCCCGGTGGGGCAGCTGGCATAATTTGATCAAATGTAATCACTTCTTTGTCCCCATAATGTGTCACCGGCCAATTAGTTGTGCTAAAACCTCATTAATTTTTAACTTCTTATGTGGAGAAAAGTGTGGGGTGTAACATCATCCCCCCCTTCGGAACATTCGTTCCCGAATGTTGAATCGCAGTCACCCTTGCAAAATTCTCCAATCATCTTTCATAGTATCTTGGGTTGTTCCTGCTATAGTAGTTCCAACATGGTCTCTTGTAGTATGGAACAAATGAGGGTATCTATATCTCATATCCTCTTCAGCCTCCCATGTCATTTATTCTACATTGTTGTTCCACCAAAGTATCTTAACTGAAGCCACCTCTTTGGTTCGCAACTTGCGAACTTGATGATCTAGGATAGCCACCAGAATCTCTTCATAGGATAGATCTTCTGTGACTTGGATATCTTTAATGGGAATAATACGAGATGGATCACCCAAGCATTTACCAAGCATGAACACATGAAATTCCAGATGCATTGCTCCCAATTCTAGGGGCAACTCAAGGTTATAAGCTACTTGGCCGATTCTATGAACAATTTGATACGGTCCGATATACCGGGGGCTAAGTTTGCCTTTATTTCCAAACCTCATCACACCTTTCATAGATGAAACCCTCAAGAATACCCAGTTTCCCACCGAGAATTCTAAATCCTGACACTAGTTATCTGAGTAGGATTTTTCCTACTTTGAGCTATCAATAATCGACCTTGAATTATTCTCACCTTTCTACAACCTATTGTACTAAATTTGGAACCAATAATTTTGTTTCACCAACCTCAAACCAACCGGTACGGGATCTGCACTTTCATCCGTATATAGCTTCATATGGTGCCATACGAATGCTGACATAGTAACCGTTATTGTAAGCAAAGTCAATGAGTGGTAGATGGTCTTCCCAACTCCCCTTAAAGTCTAGTACACAAGCTCGTGGCAAGTCCTCGAGTGTTCGAATAGTGCGCTCGGCTTGGCTGTTCATTTGCGGATGAAAAGCTATGCTAAGTTTGATTTTTATACCCAAACATTCTTGAAAAGATCTTCAGAATTCCATAAAGTTGAACTATTTCATTAATATATAACTTAGCATAATCTTCAGCTGAAAACGTGGTCTTAACAGGTAGGAAATGAGCTGACTTAGTGAGTCTATCCACAATAACCAATATGGAATCAAACTTTCGGTGAGAATATAGTAATCTAGTAACAAAGTCCATGTTTATTATCTCCCATTTCAAGGTCGGGATTTCCATATTCTGACACCGAGCGACGTATTCAGCAATGTTTCTCTTCATGCCATTCCTCCAGTATAGCTATCGAAGATCATGATACATCTTGGTTGATCCTAGATTAATAGAGTATCGGAATTGGTGAATCTCTTCCATGATATGTCTTCGGAGTCCCCCGACATCGGGCACATATAACTGGCCCTTATATCTAAGGACTCCATCCTCGGACATTTCAAACAGTTTCTATTTCTGATGGGGAATGCTTTCCCTTATTCTCATCAAGGCCAGATCGTCAAATTTTCGTGCCTTTACTTCTACCACTAATGAGGAGTCAGCAACATTTCGAACAATGGCTCCTCCATCACCGGTATCAACAAATAATACACTTAAATTGGCCAACTTGTACAAATCTTTAGTCATCTCCAGTTTATCAATTTCCACATTCCATAGACTGCCCATTGATTTTTGATTTAATGCATCAGCTACCACGTTCTCCTTGCCAGGATGATATAATATATCAATATTGTAGTCTTTTAACAATTCAAGCCACCTCTGATGTCTCAAATTCATTTCGTTTTGCTTGAATATGTATTGAAAGCTCTTAATATCTGTAAATATGTCAACATGAACTCCATATATATAGTGACGCCATATTTTCAGAGCATATATAACAGCCACTAACTCTAGGTCATGAGTTGGGTAATTCTGCTCGTATTTCCTTAATTGTCTTGAATCATAAGCAATAACTCTCTCGTGCTCTATTAGAACACTAACTCATCCCACTCTAGACGCATCACAATATATAACATAACTCTCTGACCCTTCAGGAAGAGCTAAAACTGATGCTGAGTTTAGTCTAGTCTTCAACTCTTGGAAACTCCATTCACAGGTATCGTTCCACTAAAATTTAGCTGCCTTATGCATCAACTTTGTTAATGGAGTAGCAATAGAAGAGAAATCTTCTACAAACCTTCAATAGTAACTAGTTAAACCCAAGAAGCTATGCACCTCCGTAAGAGTTGTAGGCCTTGGCCATTTATTAATCGCTTCAATCTTTTGGTTATTGACCTTAATGCCCTTATCCGATACAATATGCCCAAGAAAAGCCTCTGGGTTCAACCAGAACTCGCATTTGGAAAATTTAGCGTCCAACTTACGATCTCGGAGCATGCATTAAAGCGTTCGCAAATGCTCTGCATGCTCAACTTCTGATTGAGACTACACCAAAACATCATCTATAAATACGATCACAAAGATATCCAAAAATAGCTTGAATACCCGATTCATCAGATCCATAAAAGCCGCTGGTGCATTAGTTTGGCCAAAGGACATAACAAGGAACTCGTAATGGCTATATCTGGTCCGAAAGGCTGTCTTCAGGACATCTTCTTTCTTAACTCTTAACTGATGATACCCAGATCCGAGATCGATGTTTGAAAAATACTTGGCACCTTGAAATTAATCAAACATGTCATCAATCATTGGGAGTGGATATTTATTCTTAATGGTTACCTTGTTCAACTGACGGTAATCAATACACATTCTCAGCGAACCAAATTTCTTACGAACGAATAACACTGGGGCACCCCACGGGTAAGTGCTAGATTAGATGAAGCCCTTATCTAGAAGAATTTTCAATTGAGATTTCAATTCCTTCAACTCATCAAGGTCCATCTTCTACGGAGGGATATATATCAGTTGTGTGTCAGGAAGCACGTAGATAGCGAACTCGATTTGTCTCTCGGGAGGGACACCCGGGAGCTCGTCAGGAAATACATCGAAAAATTCATAAGGCGCATACGTGGGAAGGGGACCCCACTACTTCTTCATTCAGGGGGAAGGGGGAGACTAGCCTCATTACTTCCCACTAGGCGAGAGGTGCACCTAACCCACCTACCCACTCATCAATCATGGTGTTCAGCTGACTTGCACTGATAGACCCCTATTGTATTGGAATTAGGCGCCAATCTTTTTCCTGTTGTCAATGAATCTCTTCCATGTTCCATTCTACTCTAAGTTAGAATATTTCTTTGAATGCTCTTCTAATCTAAGTGGTCTTAATAACTAGGAGCGGCCGAAGGGCTGGAGGCTTTACCTCTGCATCCTGCACTCGCACCAAATGATAGATGCATCCTTTCAAAATCATCTTTCGGGCCTTAAGGTAAGAAAAAAACTTCCCTTTAGGTGCTGCAACATCACCCATCCATTCAATAATAGGCTTTCCTAGGATGTTAAAGCGGACAACTTTCTTCCAACAATCCAAATTATCATAACAAGAAGCCATCCAATCCATTCCCATAATAATATCAAATTCTACCAATTCTAATTCATTTAAATGAGCTAAGGTGTGACTGTCATAAATCATCACATCACAATCGCAATATACCCTCCTAACTATCACTGACTCACCTACGGGCGTAGACACTTCAAATGGCTGGCGTAACAATTCAATTTTTTATCTTATTTACCAGCAACAATACCAGCATAAAATGGAGTAATGTATGAAAAACTAGAACATGAATCTATACCAAGGCATACATATTAGTGGAGAATATGGATAGTATACTTGTAACTACTTCCGGTGTTGACCCTAGGTCATGTTGACTTGACATTGCATAGATGCGATTCTGTTGACCGCCCGAGCTAGACGCTCCAATCCTGCCTCTACCTCTTCCAATCAATGTATGCGTACCTTGCTTAGGAGGGAATACCAATAAAGAAGAAGCTGCTACATATCCTATCGCCTGCGCCATACTACCCCCACCTTTCATCAGGCAAAAACGCATAATATGGATGGGCTGCCCACACGAATAACATAAGTCCAAGCCTTGGCGACATTGACCAAAATGGGTCCTACCATATCAACCACAGTACGACACCGAGGGCCTCGTCCTTCTAGAATTTCCACTATACTCTGAGCTCTGTCCTCGGGAATTCTGATGCTGGCCCTGGAACGGTAATGGTGCACTAGTCACCAGATAAGATAGATGCCAAGGAATTGAAGGTCTAAAATCACCTCGAGACATTCCCGTATCACCTGTGGAGTGAGCTCTCTTATCTATCATAGATATCCTGTAGCCTTCGATGTATAAGTATGGTGCACGACATACACATAAACAAGACTCTACTAGAACGGCTTGCAGACTCCCTAGAACAAACCTGCTCTGATACCAACTTTGTCACACCCCAACCATCAGAGTTGCATCTGACACACGACGCCCGAGGGCCTGCGTAAACCAACATCTATACTTAGACCATTTAACATGAAATCTAGGCCAACAACGCTTCCAAGTATAATACCAAAATTTAAAAATTCTTACAACTGATTGTGGAGGAAACTTGTAGCATTTTGTATATATGTGCAACTATTGCCAATAGAGTCATAACCAACATTTGCATACACACCGCACATTTGTCTACAAACCTCTAAGAGTACCATTGTATACAACTTGGCCGAGAGAGGGCCTCACCATATCCAAAATGACTGAAACATATACTTTAGTGCCTATCAACTTTTATATAGCTACTCGGAGAAGTAGAGTGCGATAACTGGCAGATGAAACGTGCACCCTACTACGGAGGGATGTCACTGGGTCTATCTATACCTGTGGTCATGAACACAATGCAAAAAATAAAGGGGAGTCAGTACGAAAGGAGCACTAAATATTTAAGGCAGATAATGTAAGTAAACCAAAGACATAACATAAGAGATATGAATACACAATTTCAACCTGAACACCAAAGACAAGCCACTGAGGGCATGCATTGATGTAATCGTGATTCATAAAGATATTCAAGTTTTATAAAAAGTCAAGCCACACATTGTGCCCATGCATTAGATGTAATATAATAATATTATAATGACCCGATTTGTCATTTTAAGCATTTACATTCAGTTTGGTAGTTTGAAGTCATGAGTAGCTTCATTTGGTACATTATGACTTGTGAGTATCGTCTATTTTTGTTTTTTAGTGGTTCGGTATTGATTTGGAAGAATGATTCTCAACTAGGAAGCTTTAAATTGGAAGAGTTACCAAGTTTGAATTTTATGTATTTGACCTCGGATCAGAGTTTTTATGATTTCGTTAGGTCTGGATGGTGATTTTGGACTTGAGTGTATGCCCGAATTTGCATTTGGATGTTTCTAGAAGGTTTTGGATCTATTTGGCAAAAGTTGGTATTTTGAAAAGTTCATAGGTTTGACCAGGAGTTGACTTCGATGTTATTAGATTCGGATCGTGGTTCTAGGAGTTGGACTAGTTTCATTATGCTATTTGGAACTTGTGATCAAAACTTGAGGTGATTCCGAGTTGTTTAGACGTGTTCGGCATAAGTTTGGAATTTGGAAATTTGAAATAGTTCATTAAGCTCGATTTGAGGTGAGATTCATGATTTTTACGTTGTTATGTGTGATTTGAGGCCTTGAGTAGGACCCTATTATGTTTCTTGACTTTTTGTTATGTTCGGACGGGGTCCCAAGGGGCTCGGGTAAGTGTCGGGTTGGTTTCAGACCATTTTCCTTCATGTTGTTTTGCTAGTTTTCTGGTGTTGTTGATGTACTTTATGATCGCGAGGGACTAACTGTGATTGCATTGTGTATGATTGGAGTTGGGTGTTCTCCTCTTCGCGATCGCAACTGGAGGGTCGCATTCGCGTAGCTTTATGATGCTTGGGCAACGCGTTCGCAATAGTAGGGACGCGTTCGTGATGAAGAGCTAGGAGCTGGTGATGATGTCTTCACGCTCGCGAGGGTCTACGCTGCGTTCGCATAGTGTTGGCTGATTTGTGCATCACATTCACGAGGTATTTGACGTGAACGCGGAGGGTAATGTTTGAGCTGTGACTTTTGTGCTTCGCGATCGCAAAGCTCTTTCCGCGATCGCGATGGGTATCCTGAAGCAGTGTTATAAAGTACTTTATTTCGGACTTTGAGCTTATTTTATCACATTTTGAGTTATAGAGCTTGGATTTTGGCTATTTTAGAGGGGATTTTCACGATTTGGATTAGGTAAGTATTTTTTGACTTGGACTTGATTATTTTACGTGATTCATCTTTGATTTTGGCATTGTCCAAATACATACGTAGCCCCTTAAACTTGGCACCAATTTTCACTTAGACACCTCAACTAAAACTTGTTCCTATTGAACACTTCAACCCATCAAAAGTGGACCAATTGCACACAAATATAACAATCCCGAAACCAACACTAGTGCGTGAATCTCACACTCTTTTGAAGTGTCAGACTACACTAATGAAAAAGTTACATGTCAGCAACAAAAAGGAGAGAAACAGAATAAAAAAATCTGACCAAAAAAATAAGAAAGAGAAAGGAGATGCTCGACGGGAAATGGTCACTGGCAGAAAGGAGCTATGCCTGCTACCTTTACTTGAATTGTTATTTTTTCCTATTTTGATTTTAATCAAGGATAAGGAAGAAAATGTCGTATTTTAAAAAGAGAAGGCATTGTCGAATCTGAAGGAGGGGGTGTTAGCATTAGCCGGAAGAAGAAGAAGGTGGTGGTTTATGGTGGTCGTCGGCCGAATCGGAAAAAGACTCTTTGTTATAGGGCTAGTACGCCGAGTAGCTTCGAATTCTGTTGTGCCGGTGCACAAAGCAAGCATACAAGGACTGCATAAGTATTTCACTATTTCTAAATGTTCAGTCTATCATTTATCACTTCTCTCCAAAATTACTCAAGTTGGTATTTATGAATTTTATTAAAATCAACTTGGTTCTTGTTAACCAGGCAAATGTTCGTTTATAAGGGGTTTTTTAATCAAATCTTTTCGAAAGTGAATAATTGGGCTTTGAACATCGATTCAAAGTCGGATTTGAGTGACATTAGTATGGTTGGACTCGTATTCAAATGGATTGTCGGAATATGTGAGTTTTGTCGGGTTCCAAGGTATGGGCCTGGGTTGACTTTAAGTATTTGATCAAAGATTCGACCTTTATCGTCTGGGTTTTATTCCTTTGGCATTATTTGATATTTTTGAGTTGCTTTTGGCTAGTTTCGAGTCGTTCGTAGCTCGATTCATGCGGAATGACGCTTCTAGAGTATTGATTTGGCTTGTTTGAGGTAAGTATCTTACCTAAACTTGGTTTAGGCACTAGTTGCTAGAATTATTTTTGATAGCTATGTGCTATGGGTGCGCACATATTTGGGGCTAAGACCATGTGCGAGCGCGGGGTAGTGCTTAGGGTGTGATATACCTGGAATTGATTTCTAAGCTTCATACTGTTATGTTTCTCTTAGTTGTACCCCTGTTGAGAGCTATTTGAGTCATGTTTAAGGTTACATAGAGGTTAATCTCTTGATTGAACCTGATAGTTGCTATGTTTTGATGTATTTACCTGATTTGAGCTATTGATATCACACTTGCACATGCATACACCTTAGCATGTCGCTTATACCAGTCCAGAAGTATGAAATTTGATGTTCTTGATCATGTACATGTATTCTTGACTATCTTCTCTATGTGTGATACGGTTTGGACTGGTAGCCCGTGATCATGCCAGGCGAATTGTGATATTGAGTATGTGACTACACCAGGCAGATTGGGATATTGTGTTTGTGGTCACGCCGGGCGGATTGTGATAATGAACCTGTGACCACACTGGGCAGATTGTAATATAGCCTATGACCATGCCAGGCATATTATGATATAGCATATGACCACGCCAGGTGGATTGTGATATAGCTTGTGACCACACCGGGAGGATCAGTGATATTGAGCATGTGACCACGATGGACGGATTATGATGTTGAGCGTGTGACCACGCTGGACTGATAGCACGTGAGTTGTCCATGCTGCATGTGGATATGGATCCATTCCCCTAGGGTAACCCTCTCATGTGTCTTCTTGATGGTGTACACGCAGATTGTGAGAAACCGATGAGTTTGTGGTTGATGTGAGCTCTGGGAGAGCTGAGTATTAGTTTGGATCGAATAATGAGATTCTGATGTGGGCCTGAGAGCCGTGATGTGATTTCTATCTAGATTGGGTTGCGCACCACAACAGATTTATTTGATTTGGTTATTGCATTTCATTTTTAATTGCAATTTCCTTGGTTGTTTCCTAATTTATTTGTATACCCTTTATATGCTGGATTGTTGACTGAGCAAAGTACGTTAAGTTGTTATGTGCACCAATGTGTCTTATTATGTGATTCATGACTTGATCATATTGTTGTTATGTACTTGTTGGAGTTATGAAGTGTATAGGTGACTAGCGAGCGTCATTTATAATTCTTTCGTCTATTGCCTCGATGAGGTTAGTTATGATACTTGCTAAGTACATGCCACTGTTAATGAATGAATAAGAACATGAACATCACTTTCAGGAAAAACTTAGAACAACTCAGTCTTATTCAGAATGGTACGCTTATGTCAAAATATGCCAATGAAAGAAAGTTGAAGTTTTACTACAATTCTGCTACAAGTAAATAGTTTTACTACAATTCTGCTAAAGGATTAGCTAATTAATTATTTTTTGTTCTGGGCTCTTGTTTGCTCTTTCAATGCTAGTGCGCCTTTTCTTCTTGCTAATATCCCAGTAACCTCACTTTCACTGATTGCACCAAGCACTTGCTTCTTTCTAGCATAATCCAAAAGGAGAGCTTCATAGTGTCTAAGGTGTTGATTAAATATCAATAAGTTCATCCTTTGGAATCAACAGCTATCAAATGCTGACATATTCTTTAAAAGCCTCAATGTATACACTGCAATCACTGCAAGAAAAAAATGGGGAAGCTTTAGCTATTAGTGTAAAACAAATTAGCAAAGAGAAGGAAAGCAGCACATACAATGATCCCTCTTTTTGTTGGGGTATCTCTCCGACCAACCACTGAATATCAAGAGGATCAATAATAACTTTTTTAATGTATGCGTTTGTGTTAATGAAATTAATGTCTGGCCACTTACTATAAAGCCAGTGCATGACAAGTAGAGGGGGATCATAACAGCAAACTTTGTGATAACATCTTCAACAATTTTGAGATTCTTGGAAGAAACCAAAGAATCATAAACATAGAGAATCCTATCAGTAATTTCAAACACAACCAACAACCTGTGAAATTTCTCTACAATGTTGATGGGCATAATTACGTTGTCAACTTTGTCCCATGCAACATTTGCAAGTAATTGGTACTCCAATATGTATTCTGCTACGATGTCCGACTGTTTGGCGATAGAAAATTTTCTATTGGTAAGGGCCTTCATGTACTTCTCATGAACTTGTACTATTATGGCGAAGCAACAGTCATTGGTTGTAAAACGAGTTTGGTTTTCAAGACCATACTTTTCTTTCTTCCTCAAACAGTATAAAATCACATCAACGTGCTGCAAAAACAACATAACATTAATACTCGATACATTTAGCAATTTATATACATTTGTAATATAATACGACTATATTTATGTAAAAATAGCAAATTGTAGCTTATAATTATATGCCGAGGTTTGAACGAATCGTATTGTTCAGGATTTGTCCAGGATGTGCCAAAGTATAAAACCAGTCCTTCTTATTAACTTTCTCCGCTCCGAGATCAAACATTGGGCTGAGTTGGTTATCTTTAACAGTATAAGGTGCCTTCTTCCTATTTAAAGACATAGAAACACAAATGAAAAGCTACTGCAAAATGAAAATTACTAAATTATACGCCCTCCATAATATGAAAAAAGTACGGAAACTAACTCCTTGTAACCTTGTCAGTCCCAAAATATAGCAAGTCATTGAATTCATCCAGCAATTTTTGATCAGCATCAACACTAATAACCCCAGTAAAAGGATGCTTGATTTGGAAAATGGGGAGGTCCGGCAGAACTGCTTCCACCAGAGCTGAAATCCGGGACAAAGGAGATATGACATGCTTTCTTGGAACCCTTGTTCTTACATGTTGTAGAGGTTGTTTCATCTTGGATAACATCCTCAAACTTAACTATGTATGAAAAGTTCTCTGGTAGCTCAAAATCATCAATGGTTATTGGCCTTTTCCCAGACTTGGAATTATTGTCTGACTCAGCAACATTGACGAAGTCGACTGGTTCACATACAAAGTTAAGATAAAAACAATATGATATGTTGTAATTATAAAATATGTTGACACATTATAAATAATGTAAAACCTTTGGTAGTTTATACCAAATATTAAAAGTAAATTATATATAGGCAAAATACGTAAGTTAACCACCTTATCTATGGACCAATCCTAGTTACACACTTTTTGCGGATGAAAATAATTTTATACACTTAAACTTTCTAGAGTGTGTCCAATACACACTACTTTTATATTTAAGCATCTCATAAAAAGTGAGACATGTCACGTACCAATAATATAGTGCCATGTGCATTAATTGTAAAATAAAATAAATTAATATAAAATTACAAATATACCCCTTAATTATTCTCCCTTCCATCTCTTTCTCTTCTCTACCTAATCTCCATTGATGCCGACCACCAAAAAGAAAATCAACAATTATCACCTTCCGATTACAAAGCAAAATTAGGAATGCAAGTACATTAGTCACGACTTTGTAGGTCCAGTTCAAATCTAACATAAGAAATAGGATGCAAAACTTAAAACTCCAATAAAGTTGGTTATGGCTAGATCCATGGCTGCTCGATTCACTGCCATCTTCTCCGGTAAACAAAACAAATCTAGGTGTTTTGGCAGTTCATTATATTATTCAATGGAAATAAGCAACCAAACTGATGAAAGCTCAAGGAAACAAAGAACAACTTTATAAAAATGGTCTGTAAGTAACAAATTAAGAGTCAGTCAAATCTCAGCTTCTTTTGGCTCATCTCCGATATTCCTCAACCACCAAATTAATACTTTACCACATTAACTCTGTGTTCCTAAATTGTTACTACTAAATTACGATTCAAACCCAGATCTATAGAATTATCTTGGATATAGATTCCTTTTAACTTTCTTTATCAATTTCTTCCAAAGCCTTTTTATAATATTGTTATTCTTAAAATTATGGACAGAGAAGACGGGGCAAATTGGTGGGGAAGAAGATGAAAATGGGGAAAGGTCAGAAATGAACTCATAAAGGAGGAGTTCTAGGGAAGAATATTAGGGAGGGGGTGGGTTAAAGTGAAGGGAAACAAAATATCTTTTAAAAAGCAAAAAATTTAAATTTTGACATGTGTCACGACCCAAACCCCCACCGGAGTCGTGACGAGGCTTAACACTACTTTCTAGGCAAGCCAACAATTTCACAATAACAGTAAACTCAAATAACAAAAATTAATAATATCAACAACGATAATATCGTAAAATATATGAAGATAACTACAATAATGCAACTACAACCATCCCATGATCTGGTGTCAACGAGTACATGAGCACTACAAAATCTTAAATTACAAAGTAAATCCTCAATACAAAACTGTCTGAATGATAAAAAAGTGATAACAAAATAAATAAAAGAGAACTTCAAGGTTTGCGAATGACATTGTAGCTACCTCGTAGTCTCCACAAGCTGGAACCGATGCGAACTCTAGCAATCACCACGTCCAGAAGTACCTAAATCTGCATATAAAGTGTATAGTGTAGTGTGAGTATATCCGACCCCATGTACTCAATAAGTAACAAATCTAACCTTGGGCTGAAAACATTGACGAGATCGGAAGAAAGTCAGTGTCCAACACTAATAATCAATAACAACACGTGATATAACGATGACACAAAAGTAAATAATTCTAAGATATCATGTTCAGCTCGTACACAAATATGAAAAATTAGACATGCTTTTCAAGTATAACAGTCACAGTCCAATTTTCCACCGAAACTACTGAAAATTTGAGTTTATCAAGGAAATTGTAATTTTTCAAACTTTCAACAACAAATAAGACAATTCATTTACCATCTAGCATTAGGAAAATACATCTCTATGCCTACGTGTCAAATATATATGTCAAGTCAATAACATCAAAGTGAAACCACCAAGTAGACTCACACTCAGCATGCTCACGGTGCCTGGCTCAAGTGCCCCTCGCCATCACGCACACAACCACACTCAACACTATACGGGTGCCTGGAACAAATGCCCCTCACCAAATCACATATATAACCTTGTGCCTGCGTTCACTATAATATCAGACTCCGGAGGAGCGGATATTTTCCCAAGCGCTAAACAACAATCAATATAACCTTTGCGACGTGCAACTCGATCCAAATATAAATCCATTTCAGCATGCAACCGATCCACTATAAATCACAACGCGTCTCTATGGACTCATCAACCGCTCAAATCTCAATGGCTCACATCTCGTAGAACTAATCTCAAATAGTATCACATATAGAAGGTAATAATAACATGTGATATGATATACAAATAATGTATAGAGACTGAGATATAACATGCAAATGAAGAATTATGACTACAATGTAGGCAAATAGCTCAAGACAACAAGATTAGCCCTATCATGTCTCAACAAACAAGCACATAGCCTAAACATGATTTCTAACACAAATCATAGCTTAAATGATCATACAAATAGAGAAAATACAGATATAATAAGGCACGAATGCAACCAAGTCTCATCGTAGCCTAAAGTTTACCCGGATCATGAATACCCCGGTGTACGTACATACGCCCATTACATCAGCACATCTCAAGTATCATAGTCCACATGGATAATTACCATCAAACAAAGTTTAGATATGTTACTTTATCTCAAAACGCGTGGATCAATACTCTAAAAATCCCTTCCTACACGAATCGACCTCCGAGCGAATCAAGTCTGGTCAAAACTACTTAATATCATGAATAAAAGCCATAGGGAACAAGCCCAAACAATAAAGATATGATCTTGAATCAACTATGCAAAGTCAACCCAAAAGGTCAAGCCTGGACCCTACACCCCGGAATCCGTCAAAACTCACAAATCTAGAACACTCATTCTGATGCGAGTCCAAATATATGTGTTTCATCCAAATCCAACCTCAAATCGACCCTCAAACATCAATTTTCACTCTCCAAACATCGTAGAAGTGACTTCGCTTCTTTGCCTCATAATCCGCATTTGCAGACATAGCTCCTCCAGCCCAAATCTTGCATATACGCCTTCAAGGCCGCATCTGTGACCAGAGTTCCACAGGTGCAAAACCATCAGATGAAGCAATACATCAGCAATGCACCACAATCCAAAATGATCCGAAATCAATCTGAAACACACTCGAGGCCCCTGGGACCCCGTCCAATCATACCAACCAATCCCAAATCATATCACGGACCTACTCGAGGCCTCAAATTACATCAAAAAATATCAAAACAACGAATCACACCTCAATTCAAGCCTAAGGAACTCATCCAAATTTCCAAATTAAAAACTTACACTGTCAATTCGTTACATTGTCCCCCTCTTAAACAAAGTTTGTCCTCGAATGAGTCTAGAATCATACCCGGGGTCTCAATATAGTGCGGATATTTGCTCTGCATCTCCTGATCGGTCTCCCAAGTAGCCTCCTCGACTGGCTGACCTCTCCAATGAACCTTCACTGATATTTGTTCTTCGACCTCAACTTTCGAACCAGCCCGTCCAAAATGGCCATCGGCTCCACATCATAAGTGAAATCCTCGCCTAATTGTACCGTACTGAAGTCTAATACATGCGATGGATACCTATAATACTTCTGGAGCATGAAAACATGAAATGCTAGGTGAACTCCCGATCGAATAGGTGGCAGGGCAAGTCTGTAGGCCACATCTCCAACTCTCTCTAGCACCGCAAAATGACTAATATACAGAGGACTCAACTTTACCTTCTTCCTAAACCTCATCTAACCATTCATGAGCGAAACTTTGAGTAGAACCTTCTCACCCACCTTATATGCCATATCACGAGTCTTCCTATCCGCATAACTCTTTTCCTGGACTCCGTTGTACAAAGCCTCTCTTGAATCAACTTCACTTTTTCCAAAACACCACGGATAAAATTAGGCCTCATACAGAGCTATCTGGATACTTGACACTTGGATTGTTCATCTGTCAGGGGATTAAATTTCGTACTCAATTGGACCCGTGTGCCCAACTCACGCTGCACTTCTCTCCAAAAATACAATGTAAATTGCGTGCCTCGATTTGAGATAATAAACATGGGCACACCATGAAGGCGAACAATTTGACGAAGATAAATCCGAGACAGCTTCTCTGAAGAGTAGGTAGTCATTCACAATAACCCACACTACATCAAATCTCCTTGAGGTCCATGAAAGCGCAACTACAAAATCCATAGTGATACCCTCCCACTTCCACTCCGGAATATCTAGCCCCTGAAGCAAACCACTCGGTCTCCAATGCACGTACTTCACCTACTGACAGTTAAAACACCAAGCAACATACTCAACAATATCCTTCTTCATCCTCCGCCACCAATAGTGCTACCTCAAGTCCTGGTGCATCTTCATGGTACCCAATGAATGGAATACCACGAACTATGGGCCTCCTCTAGAATTAGCTCCCGCAATCTATCCACCTTTGGCACACAAATCCAGCCCTAAAGCCCCAATACCCCATCATCACCAGTAGTAACCTCCTTAGCATCAGCGTGCTGAACCGTGTCCATTAGGACAAAAAAGTGGGAATATCATACTGAAATGCCTTGATACTCTCAAACAAGGATGACCGTGATACAATACAAGCAAGAATCCTACTAGGCTCCGAAATATCCAGCCTCACGAACTTGTTGGCCAAATCCTGCACTATCAAAGCTAACGGTCTATCCCCAGCTGGAATAATGGCAAGACTACCCATGCTCTTCATCTTTCTACTCAATGTATCGGTTATCACATTGGCCTTCCTCGAATGATAAAGAATGGTAATATCATACTCCTTCAGTATCTCTAACTACCTCCGTTTCCTCAAGATCAGATCCTTTTGCTTGAATAAGTGCTGAAGAATCCTATGATCCGTGAACATCTCACAAGACATGCCATAAAGATAGTGCCGCCAAATCTTAAGCGCGTGAACAATGGTCGCTAACTCCAAATCGTGCAATGGCTAGTTCTTCACATGTGGATACAACTAACATGACGCATAGCAATCGCTCTCTCCTCCTACATCAACACGCACCTAATGCCAATCCATGAAGCATCACAATAGACTGTATAAGAACCAGATCCCGAAGGCGAAACCAGAACCGGAGCTGTAGTCAAGACAGTCTTGAGCTTCTGAAAGCTCTCCTCACACTTTTTAGACCATCGGAATGGGGCACTCTTCTGCGTCTATCTAGTCAATGGGGTTATTATAGATAAAAACCCCTCCACAAAATGGTGATAATACCCAACCAACCCATAGAAACTCCGAATCTCAATCGCAGGAGACGGTCTCGGCCAACTTTGATTTTCCTCAATCTTCTTCGGATCCAACTTAATCCCCTTACTAGAGACCACATGACCCAAAAATGGCACCGAGTCTAACCAAAACCCGTACTTGGAGAATTTATCATATAAATATTTCTCCCTCAAATTCTGGAGCACGATCTTCAACTGTTGCTCATAATTCTCTCAGTTGTGAGAATACACCAATATATCATCAATTAAAACTATGACGAAGGAATCTAGATAGGGATGAAATACGTTTGTTCATCAATTGCATGAAAGGTGTTAGGTCATTGGTTAACCCAAATGACATCACCAAAAACTAATAATGGCCATAGGGGGTCCGAAAAGTAATCTTCGGAATATCTGAAGCCCTGATATTCAATTGATGGTACCCCGATCTCAAATCAATCTTCGAGAACACTATAGCACCTTCAAGCTGATCAAATAAGTCATCTATACGCGGTAGTGGGTACTTTCTCTTGACAGTAACCTTGTTCAACTGCCTGTAGTCAATGCACATCCTCACAAAACCATCTTTCTTCTTCACAAATAGTATTGGTGCACCCCAAGGCGACACACTAGGGCTGATAAAACCCTTATCAAGCAATTCTTGTAACTGTTCCTCCATTCCATCAACTCTACTAGTGTCATGCGATATGGTAGAATAGAGATGGACTAAGTGCCCGACACCAAATCAATATAAAAATCAATATCCCTGTAGGGTGGCATTCCAGACAGGTCTGCAGGAAACACATTTGGGAACTCCCTCACTACTTGAACTGACTCAACAGTAGGAGTATTAGAACTAACATTCCTCACAAAAGGCTAAGTACGCTAAGCACCCCTTGTCAACCATCCACAGAGCCTTTAGAATAGACACCACTCTACTAGGAACATGACCCAATGAACTTCTCCACTCTACCCTAGGCAACCCGGCATCTCCAACATCATGGTATTAGCGTGAAAATCACGAACATCATGTTATAAAAACAATATACATTGTACATGAACATGCATATCTAAAAACTCATGAGGCATATCTAAATAACAAGCAAAGTATGATGACACGTATGAATAAGTGGAACCAGGGTCAAATAACACTGAAGTATCCCTATGGCACGCAGAAACAATACCGGTGATCATGGCATCGAAAGCAACTGCCTCTGACTTGGCAGGAAATGCATAGCATTGGGCCTGTCCACCACCGGACTGGCCTCCCCATTTGGGGTGAACTCATCCCGTATGACCTCCACCCCGAGCTAGCTAAGCAGGTGGTGGAGAAACTGGTGCAACAGTCATATATTAGGCCCCATGCTGCATGGAACCTTTATGAAAATGAGGGCAATACCTCCTCGCATGCCCCAACTCCCCACACTCATAGCAACCTCAAACTGCGAATGTCTTCGTGCCTAAATCGGACTGCCTGAATGGGAGTGCACAGAACGAGGATTGTACTGAAGCTCCTCAAATTGGTTGTGGAGAATGATAAACTGGTTTTCTAGATTGGCCCCTCACAAACCGACCTCAGCCTCTAGACGAGGCAACACTGAATCCTCCAATATGACGAGGCCTCTTGTTAGAGGTCGTCTCCCTACCCTAATCTTTGATGCGCTCGATCTTCCTGGGGATATCCACAACTGAGTAAAAGTAATATCATCCTCGATATCTCGGGCCATCTATAGCCTGATACCATATGAAAGGCCATCTATAAGCCACCACACTCTCTCCCTCTCAGTAGAGATCAAAATAGCTTCATGGCGTGATAAATCCACAGATGTTTTCTCATAATGAGTAATGGTCATGCTACACTTCTAGAGGTGCTTAAACTAACTACGAAAGTCCTCTCTCTAAGTGAAGGGTGAACTTGCTGGTCTGCCACGAACATACTCCTGCCACATTCTCTTGGCAGAGCCATGCATCTGAAACACTACAAAGTCAACTCCGTTGGACTCCACTATACCCATGTTAAACAATACCACATGGCAACTATCCAAGAAATCATGGGGGTCCTCAAAAGATATACCACCAAAACGAGTGGGAAACAACTTGGTGAAGTTGTCCAATCTCTTTCGCACCTCAACTGACATCAGGGATCTCTATCCTAGCTGTATAGCAACAACAGGCTGAACTGACCCAACTAGTAGAACTGATAGGGTCTGATACTCATGAGCCATCTGCTTTAGAGTGTAAGTAGCAGGAGTCTGGGATCCTCCCCGGCCTGAAATACGGCTGGTGCAATAAGAAATACACCAACCTAGGCCACACTCTCCATAAGGCTAACCAAGCAGACTAGGGTGTCCTGAAGTACTGAGGAAGCGATGAACCCCTCCGAGATCTGAGCTGCTCAAACTGGCTCGGCCGGAATAGGGATCTCCTCCTCCTGCTCAATCTAATGCTCAACATCCGGTGCCGATGCACATGCTCTAGGCTGAGCTATGCCTCTACCTCTGGCTCTACCTCGGCTCAGGCCTCTACACCTGGTAGTGGCTCCAGTCTGGGGCTCTATCTCCTAATCAGCTAAACGTGTCCTCACCATTTGTTAAAGAATAGAAGAGTAAAGGTTCAGCATTCGGAATTAACAAATCCACACGACAAGAATGCAAGAAAGTGAAGTTTCCTAATAGTTCGATAGCCTCTTGAAGATAAGTACAGACATCTCCGTACCGATCAGCAAGACTCTACTAAACTTTCTCATGACTCGACAGACCTAGGCAACCTAGTACTCTGATAAAAACTTGTCACGACCGAAACCCCCCACCAGAGCAATGACGATGCCTAACACTGCTTACTAGGCAAGACAGCAATTTCACAATAACAGTAAACTCAGAAAACAGAACTTAATAATCTCAACAATGGTAATATCATAAAATATCTGAAGATAGCTACAATAACGCAACTACATGCATCCCATGATCTGGTGTCAATGAGTACATTAACACTAAAGAATCTCAAATTACAAAGTAAATCCTCAATACAAAACTGTCTGAATGATAGAACAGTGATAATAAAATAAATAAAAGAGAATATCAAGGTTTGCGAACGACATTGAAATTACCTCGTAGTCTCCACAAGATGGAACCGGTACGAACTCTAGCAATAACCACGTCCAGAAGTACTTGGATCTGCATATAAAGTGTGTGTGAGTACAGTCGACTCCATGTACTCAATAAGTAACAAACTTAACCTCGGGTTGAAAGTAGTGATGAGCTCGAAAGAAAGTCAGTTTCCAACACCAATAATGAATAACAACACATGACATAACGATTAAATCAAAAGTAAATAACTCAAAGATATCATGTTCAACCCGTTCATGAATATGGAAAATTAGACATAATTTCCAAGTATAATAGTCACAGTCTAATCTTCCACAAAAATTACCAAAAATATGAGTTTATCAAGGAAAATGTGATTTTTCAAACTTTCAACAACAGATAAACATTTCATTTACCATATAGCATGAGGAAAAATACATCTCTCTGCAAACATTTCAAATATACATGTCAAGTCAATAACATCATAGTGAAACCATCACGTACACTCATACTCAGCACACTCATGGTGCGTAGATAAAGTTCCCCTCACCACCACACACACAACCACACTTAGCACTGTACGGGTGCCTAGAACAAATGCCCCTCACCAAAGCACATATATAACCCTATGCTTGCGCTCACTGTAATATCAAACTCTGGAGGGGTGGATCCTTGCCCAAGTGCTAATCCACAATCTATATAACTATTGTTGCATACAACCCAATCCAAATATCAATCCATTGCGAGGTGCAACTCGATCCACTATAAATCACAATATGGCTCTATGGCCCACATTAGTCATCAACTCCTCAAGTATCAATGGCTCACATCTCATAGAACTGAATTCAAATAGTATCACATATAGAAGGTGACGACAGCATGTGATATGATATACAAATAATGTACAAATACTGAGATATAACATGCAGATAAAGAATTATGACTGATAATATGACTACAATTAAGGCAAACAGTTCAAGACAACAAGATTAGCCCTATCATGTCTCAAAAAACAAGCATATATCCTAAACATGATTTCTCACACGAATCATTGCTTAAATGATCATATAAATAGAGAAAATATGGATAAAACGAGGCATGAAAGCAACATAGTCTAATAGTGATAATCTTCACGGAATGGGTACCTCGTACCCATCTTCACCTTGCTTCTTTTACTTGTTGGAACTTGTATCTACCTTCTGATTCTCTTATTTCTTTTTACCATATGGGTGGATAGATATTCTTGCCTTAGGGCTACTTATCCAGAAGCTTACACGTCTTAGAACACACACGATCTGCTGAATACCTCATATTTAGTCATCATAAGCATGATGCAAAATCGATTTCCTCTTACTCAACTCTTCCACAGCCACATTCAATCTCTTACCGACTGTCTTTCTTGATACAGGTATCGTAGTATTACGAGTAAAATAGAATTTAGGAGTTTGAATTATTTCATCTGAGCTCTACTCTACCACATGATCTAGAGTAAGAAGAAAGAGTGACAGTCCTAAATGCCCACTAGCCTCCTGCTTATAAGTGTGGTGCACAACACACCCATAAACAAGACTCTATTAGACACGGGTTGTACACTACCTAGGACAGAACTACTCTGATACCAAGTTTGTCACGACCCAAACCAGAGGGCTCGCAACGGGCACCCGGTACTTAACTCAACCGAGTACCAACGTAACATACCTTTCTTATCATACTATCATGGGTAAATACGATGGAAATACCATCATGAGGTAATTAGAATAAAACATAAGGGAATACTCAACATATGACGACCCAATATATGACATACGGGCCTATAAGGCCGAAATGTGAAATTACTTGTTCCACTTTAAACCATGAAAATGTGTATAATTGGAGACTTTAAAATGAAGTAACTTATGGTAATAAATTGGTATTGTATGCATGGTCTCCTTATCATATAATTAATGAAAATATGTATTTGTTTTATTCATAAGTGAGTTTGGGTAGAAAGTATCTAACAGGCTTGCTTGACCGGGTTCACTCGGTTGAGCGCCAGCTGCGTTCCCCGAGTTCGAGGCATGACAAACTTGGTATCTAAGCCTAAGGTTTTGAAGTGTCCTAGGATGTCTCGAAGACGTTTCTAGTAGAGTCCTTCTTATCGGCGTGTTGTCGATCTCATCTATAATTGGGGAGGGGGGGGGTTACTTGGGCATTTAGGAATGATACCCTTCTTTCATGTTCTTGATCGTGCCATAGAGCTGATTGTAAGATTGTTCCTCTTTTAACTCGTGCGTTGCTCTAATTTTCAGTAATGGCACCTAAGAAGAAGGCAAGAATTGATAACAGAGCCAATGTCACCCCAGGAATGGCAATTGATCCTATAACTAATATACTCTTTCCACCTCCAGCTCCAGCTTCCGATTTCGGAGTTTCTGATGGGGATCTTAGGAGATCCATAAAGATGTTGGCTTAAATAGTGGCTTTCCAGGCCCAGAGATCAAATGTTGCACCCACTTCTTTTAGTCAACCAGGGGATTCTGCTAGTTCTAGGGTGAACAGGTTTTTCCAGTTGGATCCTCTAGTGTTCACGGGTACTAACCCAGATGAGGACCCCCAGGACTTCATTGATGAGATGCACAAGACTCTCCGAATTATGCGTGCTACTGAGACAGAGGCAGTGGAGTTAGCCTCCTACAGACTGAAAGAGGTGGCATATTCTTGGTTTGAGCTATGGGAGGAGGGGAGCCCTCCGGCGAGGTGGGGTGAGTTTGCCGATTCCTTCATTGATCATTTCTTTCCTGCCAAGACTAAGGTAGCCCGTGCCGTTGAGTTCGAGAGCCTGAGGCAAGGTAGCGTGAGTGTGTAGGAGTACCATATGAGATTCATGCACTTGTCCATGTATGCTACTTACATGTTGCCCACTATGGAGGCTAGAGTACGCTGGTTTGTGTAGGGACTTAGTCCCTTGGTAATTAATGAGGCCGCTACAGCCGCCTTGAATTATGATATGAACTATGGGAAGATGGTGGCATTCGCTCAAGCCACAGATACTCGCAAATTGAGGAACGGAATGGAGCGAGAGGGTAGTAATAAGTCTCGGTCTACGGGCAACTTTGGTGGTTCTTCTGGTGGTGGTAGGTCAGTATTCAGGGGAGGGTCATCGGGGCCATCTCAGTCCTTTGCTCAGTCTTCGGTTAGTGCACCGCCATCAGGACCCAGTCAGCAGCAGTGGAACCATTTTAGGCCCAGTCAGGGCAACATGGGCTCCTACCAGCAGGGTGGGCATGGTGGTAGATTCCAGCAACAGCGAAGACCCCCATGCCCTAGGTGTTGAAAGAAGCACTTAGGAATATACTACATGGACTTACCCATATGCTACAGGTGCGGATTGAGGGGTCACATTCAGAGGGATTGTCGTTCATCCCGCCAGGGTGCGGGCAGGGGCACGGCACAACCAGCCAGTTCTGCTGCTACTACATCTGCATCACCTCCTCCAGCTCGAGGCAATCAAACACCCGCAAGGCATGGTGCAGCACAGAGTCCGGGAGGATCCAACCGTTTCTATGATATGAGGGGTCGCTAGAATTCAAAAGCTTCTCCAGACGGTTTCACAGGTATATTGACTATCGAATCTCATGATGAGTGTGCCCTTATTGACCCCGATTCCACTTTGTCATATGTCACTCCCTATGTTGCTATGGAATTTGGGATAGAACCAGAATAACTTCATAAGCCGTTCTCTGTATCTACTCCGGTTGGTGAGTGTATTTTGGCCGCGCGGGTTTATAGGGATTGTGTTGTCACATTGCGTGGTCGGGACAGCATGGCCAATCTCATTGAATTGAGGATGGTCGATTTTGATGTAATAATGGGGATGGACTAGCTTTATTCATATTTTGCCAAGCTTGATTGCCGAACTAGGACCGTTAGGTTCGAATTACCAAATGATCCAGTAATTGAGTGGAAGGGGGATGATGTGGTGCCGACGGGTAGGTTTATTTCTAACCTTAATGCCACGAAGATGATTAACAAAGAGTGTATTTACCATTCGGTCCGTGTTACGGACATCGATGTTGAGGCACCTACACTTGAGTCCGTGCCTGTTGTGAATGAATTTCTGGGAGTCTTTCCGAATGAGCTCCCTGGTATACCACCAGACAGGGAGATTGATTTTGGGATTGATGTGATGCCAGACACGCTGCCTATATCTATTTTGCCCTACAAAATGGCACCGGCAGAATTGAAGGAACTAAAGAAACAATTGAGAGATTTGTTAGAAAAGGGTTTCATCCGGCTGAGTGTGTCGCCTTGGGGCGCACCGGTTCTCTTTGTAAGGAAGAAGGATGGGTCACTACGAATGTGTATCGACTATCGGCAGCTCAATAAGGTCGCAATCAAGAATAAGTACCCACTCCCAAGGATAAATGATTTATTTGACCAGTTGCAGGGTGCTAAGTACTTCTCCAAAATTAATTTACAATCCGAGTGTCACCAATTGAAGATCAGAGAGTAAGATGTTCCGGAACCAGTTTTTATAACCCGATATGGGCACTTTGAATTTTTGGTGATGTCTTTTGGGCTAACGAATGCCCCGGCGGCATTCATGGATATTATGAACTAAGTTCTCAAGCCATTCCTAAATCTTTTGTGATAGTGTTTATTCACGATATCCTTGTATATTCACGCAATCGAGAGGACCATGCTTATCATCTCAGGGTAGTTCTGCAAACTCTATATCAGCACAAGTTATATGCAAAGTTTTCAAAGTGTGAATTTTGGCATAAATCTGTGACATTCTTGGGCCATGTCGTCTCTAGTGAAGGAATTAAGGTTGATCCTCAGAAAATTACATATGTGAAGAATTGGTCGAGGCTTACAACTCCAACAGAGATTTGCATTTTCTTAGGCTTAGCTGAATATTATAGAAAGTTTGTGGAGGGTTTCTCTACTCTTGCCTCTCCGTTGACTAAATTGATGCAGAAGGTGTTTAGGTTCCAATGGTCAGATTCTTGTGAAAGGAGCTTTTAGGATTTGAAATTGAGATTGACTACTGCACTAGTGGTGACCCTACCAGTGGGTACAAATGGGTTTGTAGTATATTGTGATGCTTTGAGAATCGGACTTGGGTGTGTATTAATGCAACATGGCAAGGTGATAGCTTATGCTTCTAGGCAACTCAAGAATCATGAAAAGAACTATCCAACACATGATTTAGAACTTGCGGCGGTGGTATTTGCATTGAAAATTTGGTGTCATTATTTATATGGGGTCCATGTGGATATATTCATGGACCATAAGAGCCTTCAATATATTTTCAAGCAGAAGGAATTCAATCTGAGGCAGAGAAGATGACTTGAGTTACTCAAGGACTATGACAATGATATTCTATATCATCCAGGGAAGGCTAATGTTGTGGCGAATGCTGTTAGATAGAAATCTATGGGTAGTTTAGCACACTTGGAGGCATATCAAAGTCCATTGGCCAAGGAAGTTCACTGATTGTCTAGTTTGGGAGTTCGTCTTGCGGACTCTAGTGAAGGAAGGGTGATTGTGCAAAATAGAGCCGAATCATCACTTGTTGTGGAAGTTAAGGAGAAGCAATACAACGATCCATTGTTGGCACAATTGAAAGAGGGGATTCATAAACATAAGACCATGGCCTTTTCTCTTGGCATGTGTGATGGTACACTAAGGTACCAAGGGCGTCTATGTGTTCCAAATGTAGATGGTCTCCGGGAGAGAATCATGATCGAGGCTCACACCTCTAGGTATTCCGTGCACCCAGGCTCTACAAAAATGTATCATGATCTTAAGGAAGTCTATTGGTGGAATGATATGAAGAGGAATTTAGCAGAAATTGTGGTGAGATGTCCAAATTGTCAGCAAGTGAAGGCCGAACACCAAAGGCCCGGTGGGTTGGCACAGAACATAGAAATTCCAATGTGGAAGTGGGAAATGATTAATATGGACTTTGTTGTAGGACTACCTCGCACTCCTCATAAGTTTGACTCGATTTGGATGATTGTGGATCGACTCACGAAATCAGCACACTTCTTACATGTTAAGGCTACCGACACAGCGGAACAGTATGCTCAGCTGTATATCAAGTAAATCGTTAGACTGCATGGCACTCCAGTTTCCATTATTTCTGATCGGGGGGCACAGTTCACGGCTAATTTTTGGAAGAAATTTCAGCAAGGTCTGGGTACTCAGGTGAATCTTAGTATAGCCTTTCGCACGGAGACTGATGGGCAGGCAGGGCGGACTATTCAAATGCTTGAGGATATGTTGCGCGCTTGTGTTCTTAACTTCAAAGGTAGTTGGGATGATCATTTTCCACTCATAGAATTTGCCTACAACAATAGTGATCATGCTAGCTTTCAGATGGTACCGTTCGAGGCTTTATATGGTAGGAGATGTAAATCTCCCATTGGGTTGTTCGAAATTAGGGAAGCAGAGTTGATAAAGCTAGACCTCGTGCATCAGGCTATTGAAAAAGTTAAAATCATTAAGGAGTGGTTAAAGACTGCTCAAATTCATCAGAAGTCCTATTCGGATGTTCGTCGTAGGGATTTGGAGTTCAAGGAAAATGATTGGGTATTCTTGAAGTTTTCGCCCATGAAGGGTGTAATGAGATTTGGTAAGAAAGGGAAATTGAGTCCGAGGTATATCGGACCGTACATAATCATTCAAAGGACTAGTGAGGTTGCATACAAGCTTGAGCTGCCACCTGAGATATCATTAGTGCACCTGGTATTTCATGTGTCTATGTTGAAAGAAATAGTTGGAGACCCAACATTCATTGTTCCGGTTGAGACTATTGAGGTTAATGAGGAATTGACTTATAAAGAGATTCTAGTTTCTATTATTGATCGGCAAGTTCGAAAGTTGAGAAATAAAGAAATTGCCTCCGTGAAAGTGTTATGGCGAAACCAGCAGGTTGAAGAGGCCACTTGGGAGGCCGAGGAAGAAATGAAGAAGAAGTACCCTAATTTGTTTGAATAGTCATGTATTTATAAAGTTTTGTTCTACGATAATGGTAAGAGTTACCTTCTATGAATGTTGACAAGAGTGGGTTACTCTAGTGGTAAGCACCCTCCACTTCCAACCAAGAGGCTGTGAGTTCGAGTCACCCAAAGAGCAAGATGGGGAGTTCTTGGCAGGAGGGAGCCGAGGGTCTATCAGAAACAGCCTCTCTACCTCAGGGTAGGGTTAAGGTCTGCGTACACACTACCCTCCCCAGACCCCACTAGTGGGATTATACTGGGTTGTTGTTGTTGTTGTTGTTGTTGTATAGCTGATGTTAAAGGTGTTCCTTTTTGGTAGTATACTGCTTGTGAGGCCACAGTTGGAATTGTTTTAATGTTATGTTGCATCGTTGGTTCATGTATATGTTGTTAGGACTGGTTTTGGTGATTCTCTGGCAGGTAGTTAGGCTCAATTGAAGAGGACACTCTGCCAAAATTTCTGAAAAATTTGCGAGTTAGCCAAATTTTGGGGCCTTAAGGAAGTTGAAATGTTGGAAGATTATCTAAGATCTATATGAATTCAAGAAATATTAAAGATGATGGTTAAGGTGAAAGGATCATAATATTGTGCCTAATAATGACTTGTAAAACATTCGAGGACAAATGTTCTTAAGTGGGGAAGAATGTAACACCCCGAAAAATTTCAAAGTGTATTAAGACCATTAAGAAGATTGGCAGGTACTAATTATATTAGTTCGGGTATGAACAAGACTAATAATATGAATGATATCAATTAATCATGATAATATATGTATGAGGTGCATTAAGAATGGTTTATGGTCTAAAAAGAGCCCAAGGCTAAGTCAAGATGGAAATTATACGATGGGGTAAAGTTTCAAGTGAGTTCGCATAAGACCTAACTTCAAACGAGCATAACTCTCAAGATATGAAGTTTTATATAGTTTATGAGCTATCAAATGAAAGGCCTATGTGTCTAGTTTCTAATTCTTCAAACCGTTCGTCATTTGGAGATTCCTATAAGACGTTACGACCTTTTTACTAAAGGGTGACAGAACATCTATGCGAGTCTTGCGTAGCCTACACACCATAGCAGCGTAGCCTATGCACCATTGCATTGGCAAATCCAGAAACTTCCAATTGAAGGGGAATGGAAGTCCACCCTGCGTAGCCTCTGTGCATAGCCTACGCAGGAGGCTACGCAGCGTCAATGGCCATTTTAAGGAGCTAAAAACGTGGGTTTAGAGGGAGAATGTGTTAGTTCTTCATCTTGTAATGGATTTCTAGAGAGAAAGAGGAGATCTTCCACCATGGATACACTTCAAGGTAAGTTGTTTTGGCACAAGGATGATTATATATCATCATTTAGTGATAACACTAACATTATTATGAATCAAATCCATAGGAAATAGGTTGAATATTCAAGAACACCAAAAAGAGGAAAAGTGAGATTCTTCCACCAAGAGGTAATCCCTTCACTTGAGCTTCATATATATGTCATATTGGAGTATGGGTAGCATGTTTATAAGTTTTATTTGAAGTTATAAAGAGATATTGTGGTGAACCCTAAGGGTGGGTCTTGAGAATGCCATTTTTGGGTAAAGAAGAAGATGAATAGTGATGAATTGATATAAATACATATGTCTTGAGTTTCTAATGATTCCAATAGACTTGATAACTTAATTTTTAATTTATGAATGGATTTAATTGGTAATCACCATTTGGATAAGATACAACACTAGTTCTTGAAATGGATGTTCTTGAACCTAGAGTTTTGTTGGAGAAGTCAATGAATAGTGACTTGATGATGTTGGGTAATTAGCATAGTATTACTCAAAATGAGAATGATAAGAATTAAATTTAATAGGTTAATGGATGAGCCTATTGGATAATTTGGGATGGTTGAAGGCTTGTTTCCGAATTGTGAAGCCTAAATGGATATTTATGAATCTTTTCGTATTTATTTTGATGTAGTTGGGATATCTAATGGTAGGTATTGAATTGTGGGGTGATATTTGGACATTTTAATCAATTGGAGCATTGTAGTATTTTCAGAGCTTGAAGGTTGAGATTGGGATTGCTAGGATTTTCGGAATATTGTAGTAATTTAAAGAAAACTCAAATCGAGGTATGTTGGCTAAAATCCTCTCTTAGAATTGAATCCCACGGTATTCATGTAATTTACGTAAGTCCCAAGTGGTTCACTATATAAAATTTGGGTATTCCGAATGAGTTGTGTTGAAAGATATATGTTCAATATGTATACCAAATGCTTTTATCATGTTATATTATCATTTGAGTATGTGTTCAAAGTATGAGTTGTGCATTAAAAATATTTCGACTTCAAGCCAAGTCCAAATGAAGGCTATTATGCCAAATCTTGTGAAAAATCTCTATGTGCCTAAGGCTCTAAAGTGCTCACATGTGTACTAAAAACATTGATTTGAAATTCCTTGTTGTGGATGATGATTATGATGTTTGAAAGTGAAATACTAAATACGACCAACGTGCCAAGAATGATTTTATAATTGTGGCAGCTAGTACCAATGGAATAAAAAAATATGAAAGAAGTATGAAATGAGGTGATTGGTATAAAAAGGATGATGTCTTGAATGAGACGGCCTAGCCGATCAGGTCGTGATCGGATGCCATGCCACACACATGGTGGTGATTGTGCTGGAAATTGTAAATTTAAATTGTGATTGTGGTTGATGTCTCTAATGAGATGGCCTAGCCGATCAGGTCGTGATCGGACTCCGTGCTAGAAGTACGGTGGTATTGGTATTGTGATTATTGGTATCGTGAATGATGGCATATTGGTATTAAAGATATCCCATCTTAAGATATGGAAATTAATTTGAATAATGTCTTGATCCTAATTTGAGGTTTGATGTTGTTTGTGGCTTCCAGTAATATTATGATTGTTATTCCTTGTATTATTTATCATTATATAGAGAGGGTGTTTTTTCATTCATACTAGTACTATTCTATATGTACTAATATCCTTTTTGCCGGGGGCGCTGCATCTTCAATGGATGCAGGTGGTTCTACATCAGGAGACATTGATCAGTGATAGCGGTACACCCTCTTCCCAGCTGACTTGGTGAGCCCCATTTCATTTCGGGGTCATGTATCTTTTGTTCCTTGTGTATTGTGTTTGAAGTATAGCCGGGGCCTTGTTGCTAACATTATTATAATACTCTTCTGTATATATTAGAGGCTTTGCAGACAAAGTGTAGGTTGTATATTGGTGTTGGGGAAGTCAAACCATGTTATGTTGTGGTGAAATTACTTGTTCCATTTAGACCATGAAAATGTCTGTAATTGGAGACTTTAAAATGAATTAACTTATGGTAATGAATTGGTATTGTATACATGGTCTTCATATCATATAATTAACGAAAATATGTATTTGTTTTTATTCATAAGTGAGTTTGGGTAGAAAGTATCTAACAGGCTTGCTTGACCGGGTTCACTCGGTTGAGCGCCGGTCGTGCTCCCCGAGTTCGAGGCGTGACAACAAATGATCATTTCGGCCTTATAGGCTTGAGGTAAATGAAGAATTGACTTATGAAGAGATTCCAGTTTCTATTATTGATCGGCAAGTCCAAAAGTTGAGAATCAAAGAAATTGCATCCGTGAAAGTGCTATGGCGAAACCAACAGGTTGAAGAGGCTACTTGGGAGGCTGGAGAAAAAATGAAGAAAAAGTATCCTTATTTATTTGCATAACCATGTAATTATGAGTTGTGCCTTATGAAAATTCTAAGGGATATTCCTATGAAATATGTGTGACTTGGACATTTGATGTTAAGGGTGTTCTTTTCTAGAAATATATTGTTGATGAGGCCACAATTGGTGTTGTTTTGTATTATGTTATATGAAGGGAATATTTATATGTTGTTAGGATGTGTTTCTGGGGCTCTCTGACAGGTGGATAGGCTTAATTTCAAAGGAAACTCTGGCGAAATATTTGGAAATTTAGGGAGTTAGTAAAATATAGGGATGCTGGTGTGTGGTATGAAAAACTGAGTTGCATAAGATGCTAATAACAGATTTTGACCCTCATTCGAGGACGAATGATCCTAAGTGGGGGATAATGTAAGGCCCCGTAAATTTTTGGAAAAGAAAATAATGTTTAATGGTGCCGGACTAGGCTTACTTGTTTGGGTTGAACAATGCACCGGAAAGTAAAGAAAAATATTTGGCAAAAAAGTGCATTTCTGCGGTCCATTATGTGGTTGAAGACTGATCAGAGTCGTCAGAAATCCTATTCGGATGATCGTCGTAGAAATTTGGAATTCAAAGATGATGATTGTGTATTTTTGAATGTTTCTCCCATGAAGGGTGTAATCCGATTTAGTAAGAAAGGGAAATTGAGTCCGAGGTATGTCGGACAGTACAAAATCATTCATAGGATCGGTGAGGTAGCATACAAGCTTGAGCTACCACCTGAGATGTCATTTGTACACCTGGTGTTTCATGTGTCTATGTTAAAGAAAGTAGTTGGAGACCCGATAGTCATTTTTCCGGTTGAGACTATTGAGGTAAATGAAGAATTGACTTATGAAGAGATTCCAGTTTCTATTATTGATCGGCAAGTCCAAAAGTTGAGAAACAAAGAAATTGCATCCGTGAAAGTGTTATGGTGAAACCAACAGGTTGAAGAGGCTACTTGGTAGGCCGAAGAAGAAATGAAGAAAAAGTATCCTTATTTATTTGAATAACCATGTAATTATGAGTTGTGCCTTATGAAAATGCTAAGGGATATTCCTATGAAATATGTATGACTTGTGCATTTGGTGTTAAGGGTATTCCTTTCTGGAAATATATTGTTGATGAGGCCACAATTGGTGTTGTTTTGTATTATGTTATATCAATGGAATATGTATATGTTGTTAGGATGTGTTTCTGGGGCTCTCTGACAGTTGGATAGGCCTAATTACATAGGAAACTCTGGTGAAATATTTGGAAATTTAGGGAGTCAGTCAAATTTGGGGCTGCTGGTGTGTGGTATGAAAAACTGAATTGCATAAGATGCTAATAACAGATTTTGACCCTCATTCGAGGACGAATGATCCTAAGTGGGGGATAATGTAAGGCCCCGTAAAATTTTGCAAAAGAAAATAATGTTTCATCATGCCGGACTAGGCTTACGTGTTTGGGTTGAACAATGCACCAGAAAGTAAAGGAAAAATTTTTGGCGAAAAAGTGCATTTATGGGGTCCATTATGTGGTTGAATACTAATCAGAGTCGTCAGAAATCCTATGCGAATGTTCGTCGTAGAGATTTGGAATTCAAAGAAGATGATTGGGTATTTTTGAATGTTTCCCCCATGAAGGGTGTAGTGCGATTTGGTAAGAAAGGAAAATTGAGTCCGAAGTATGTCAGACTGTACAAAATCATTCAAAGGATCGGTGAGGTAGCATACAAGCTTAAGCTACCACCTGAGATGTCATTAGTACACCCGGTGTTTCATGTGTCTATGTGAAAGAAAGTAGTTGGAGACCCGATAGTCATTGTTCCGGTTGAGACTATTGAGGTAAATGAAGAATTGACTTATGAAGAGATTCCAGTTTCTATTATTGATCGGCAAGTCCGAAAGTTGAGAAACAAAGAAATTGCATCCGTGAAAGTGCTATAGCGAAACCAACAGGTTGAAGTGGCTACTTGGGAGGCCGAAGAAAAAATGAAGAAAAAGTATCCTTATTTATTTGAATAACCATGTAATTATGAGTTGTGCCTTATGAAAATGCTAAGGGATATTCCTATGAAATATGCATGACTTGTACATTTGGTGTTAAGGGTGTTCCTTTCTGGAAATATATTGTTGATGAGGCCACAGTTGGTGTTGTTTTGTATTATGTTATGTCAATGGAATATGTATATGTTGTTAGGATATGTTTCTGGAGCTCTCTGACAGGTGGATAGGGCTAATTACAAAAGACACTCTGGCAAAATTTTAGAAATTTAGGGAGTTAGTCAAATTTGGGGCTGCTGGTGTGTGGTATTAAAAAACTGAGTTGCATAAGATGTTAATAATAGATTTTGACCCTCATTCGAGGACGAATGATCCTAAGTGGGGGATAATGTAAGGCCCCGTAAAATTTTGCAAAAGAAAATAATGTTTCATGGTGCCGGACTAGGCTTACGTGTTTGGGTTGAACAATGCACCGGAAAATAAAGAAAAATTTTTGGCGAAAAAGTGCAGTTCTGCGGTCCATTATGCAGTTGAAGACTGATCAGAGTCGTCAGAAATCCTATTCGGATGTTCGTCGTAGAGATTTGGAATTCAATGAAGATGATTGGGTATTTTTAAATGTTTCCCCCATGAAGGGAGTAATGCGATTTGGTAAGAAAGAGAAATTGAGTACGATGTATGTCAGACCGTACAAAATCATGCAGAGGATTGGTGAGGTAGCATACAAGCTTTAGCTACCACCTGAGATGTCATTAGTACACCCGGTGTTTCATGTGTCTATGTTAAATAAAGTAGTTGGAGACCCGACAGACATTATTCCGGTTGAGACTATTGAGGTAAATGAAGAATTGACTTATGAAGAGATTCTAGTTTCTATTATTGATCGGCAAGTCCGAAAGTTGAGAAACAAAGAAATTGCATATGTGAAAGTGTTATGGCGAAACCAACAGGTTGAAGAGGCTACTTGGGAGGCCGAAGAAGAAATGAAGAAAAAGTGTCCTTATTTATTTGAATAACCATGTAATTATGAGTTGTGCCTTATGAAAATGCTAAGGGATATTCCTATGAAATATGTATGACTTGTACATTTGGTGTTAAGGGTGTTCCTTTCTGGAAATATATTGTTGCTGAGGCCACAGTTGGTGTTGTTTTGTATTATGTTATGTTAATGGAATATGTATATGTTGTTAGGATGTGTTTCTGGGGCTCTCTGACAGGTGGATAGGCCTGATTACAAAAGACACTCTGGCGAAATTTTGGAAATTTAGGGAGTTAGTCAAATTTGGGGCTGCTGGTGTGTGGTATGAAAAACTGTGTTGCATAAGATGCTAATAACCGATTTTGACCCTCATTCGAGGACGAATGATCCTAAGTGGGGGATAATGTAAGGCCCCGTAAAATTTTGCAAAAGAAAATTATGTTTCATGGTGCCGGACTAGGCTTACGTGTTTGGGTTGAACAATGCACCGAAAAGTAAAGAAATATTTTTGGCAAAAAAGTGCAGTTCTGCGGTCCATTATGCAGTTGAAGACTGATCAGAGTCGTCAGAAATCATATTCAGATGTTCGTCGTAGAGATTTGGAATTCAAAGAAGATGATTGGGTATTTTTTAATGTTTCCCCCATGAAGGGTGTAATGCGATTTGGTAAGAAAGGGAAATTGAGTACGATGTATGTCAGACCGTACAAAATCAGGCAGAGGATTGGTGAGGTAGCATACAAGCTTTAGCTACCACCTGAGATGTCATTAGTACACCCGGTGTTTCATGTGTCTATGTTAAATAAAGTAGTTGGAGACCCGACAGACATTATTCCGGTTGAGACTATTGAGGTGAATGAAGAATTAACTTATGAAGCGATTCCAGTTTCTATTATTGATCGGCAAGTCCGAAAGTTGAGAAACAAAGAAATTGCATCTGTGAAAGTGTTATGGCGAAACCAATAGGTTGAAGAGGCTACTTGGGAGGGCGAAGAAGAAATGAAGAAAAAGTGTCCTTATTTATTTGAATAACCATGTAATTATGAGTTGTGCCTTATGAAAATGCTAAGGGATACTCCTATGAAATATGTAGGACTTATACATTTGGTGTTAAGGTTGTTCCTTTCTAGAAATATATTGTTGATGAGGCCACAGTTGGTGTTGTTTTGTATTATGTTATGTCAATGGAATATGTATATGTTGTTAGGATGTGTTTCTGGGGCTCTCTGACAGGTGGATAGGCCTGATTACAAAGGAAACTCTGGCAAAATTTTTGGAAATTTAGGGAGCTAGTCAAATTTGGGGCTGCTGGTGTGTGGTATTAAAAAACTGACTTGCATAAGATGCTAATAATAGATTTTGACCCTCATTCGAGGACGAATGATCCTAAGTGGGGGATAATGTAAGGCCTTGTAAAAATTTTCAAAAGAAAATAATATTTCATGGGGCCGGACTAGGCTTACGTGTTTGGGTTGAACAATGCACCGAAAAGTAAAGGAAAATATTTGGCGGAAAAGTGCATTTCTGCGGTCCATTATGCGGTTGAAGACTGATCAAAGTCGTCAGAAATCCTATGCGGATGTTCGTCGTAGAGATTTGAAATTCAAAGAAGATGATTGGGTATTTTTGAATGTTTCCCCTCTGAAGGGTGTAATGCGATTTGGTAAGAAAGGGAAATTGAGTACGATGTATGTCAGACCGTACAAAATCATGCAGAGGACTGGTGAGGTAGCATACAAGCTTTAGCTACCACCTGAGATGTCATTAGTACACCCGGTGTTTCATGTGTCTATGTTAAATAAAGTAGTTGGAAACTCGACAGACTATTATTCCGGTTGAGACTATTGAGGTAAATGAAGAATTGACTTATGAAGAGATTCCAGTTTCTATTATTGATCGGCAAGTCCGAAAGTTGAGAAACAAAGAAATTGCATCTGTGAAAGTGTTATGGCGAAACCAACAGGTTGAAGAGGCTACTTGGGAGGCCGAAGAAGAAATGAAGAAAAAGTGTCCTTATTTATTTGAATAATCATGTAATTATGAGTTGTGCCTTAAGAAAATGCTAAGGGATACTCCTATGAAATATGTATGACTTATACATTTGGTGTTAAGGTTGTTCCTTTCTAGAAATATATTGTTGATGAGGCCACAGTTGGTGTTGTTTTGTATTATGTTATGTCAATGGAATATGTATATGTTGTTAGGATGTGTTTCTGGGGCTCTCTGACAGGTGGATAGGCCTGATTACAAAGGAAACTCTGGCGAAATTTTTGGAAATTTAGGGAGTTAGTCAAATTTGGGGCTGCTGGTGTGTGGTATTAAAAAACTGAGTTGCATAAGATGCTAATAATAGATTTTGACCCTCATTCGAGGACGAATGATCCTAAGTGGGAGATAATGTAAGGCCCCGTAAAATTTTTCAAAAGAAAATAATGTTTCATGGGGCCGGACTAGGCTTACGTGTTTGGGTTGAACAATGCACCGGAAAGTAAAGGAAAATATTTGGCGGAAAAGTGCATTTCTGCGGTCCATTATGCGGTTGAAGACTGATCAGAGTCGTCAGAAATCCTATGCGGATGTTCGTCGTAGAGATTTGAAATTCAAAGAAGATGATTGGGTATTTTTGAATGCTTCCCCTCTGAAGGGTGTAATGCGATTTGGTAAGAAAGGGAAATTGAGTCCGAGGTATGTCGGACCGTAGAAAATCATTCAGAGGATCGGTGAGGTAGCATACAAGGTTGAGCTACCACCTGAGATATCATTAGTACACCCGGTGTTTCATGTGTCAATGTTATAGAAAGTAGTTGGAGACCCGACAGTCATTGTTCCAGTTGATACTATTGAGGTAAATGAAGAATTGACTTATGAAGAGATTCCAGTTTCTATTATTGATCGGCAAGTCCGAAAGTTGAGGAACAAAGAAATTGCATCTGTGAAAGTGTTATGGCAAAACCAACAGGTTGAAGAGGCTACTTGGGAGGCCGAGTAAGAAATGAAGAAAAAGTATCCTTATTTATTTGAATAACCATGTAATTATGAGTTGTGCCTTATGAAAATGCTAAGGGATATTCCTATGAAATATGTATGACTTGTACATTTGGTGTTAAGGGTGTTCCTTTCTGGAAATATATTATTGATGAGGCACCGGAAAGTAAAGGAAAATATTTGGCGGAAAAGTGCATTTCTGCGGTTCATTATGCGATCGCAGAACCACTCTGCGGACCGCATAATGGCCGTAGAGTGAGGCGGTCATTTTGGTCAGTTGGAAGCAACTATGCAGTTGACTATGCGACCGCATAACTGTTATGCGGACCGTTTATGGACTGCATACACAAACAGTTCTTTTGGCTATTTTGTAACCAACTATGCGACCGATATGCGGTCCGTATATCGGTTATGCGATCGCATACCTTGTTCCGGAGCTCCATTTTTGGGTTTTTAAAACCCGACCCTATTTCGTTAAATACACTCTTTGGGTCATTTTTGAGCTATTATCTGACATTTTAGAGTGAGAGAGGGTGCCCTAGAGTGAGAAGGTGTTCTCCAATATTTGTCCTTCAATTCTTGCCCATGTTTTGGAAGATTAACAAGGCAAGCTCACTAGGTCTTCATCCTAGAGGTAAGATTCTACACCCTAAACCCTAATTTCGAAATCTATCACATGTACTAAAATTCATTCAACTATCAAAGAATACAAAATGACAGGGGAGTATCATAGTAGTGCAGTATCAAGGATTCGCATCTAATAAAGGAACTAAATCATGCTCACAGAATTTTAAATGTCCTTAATATCTAGAACACATAGAGATATACAGAAGGAAAAATATTGAACATTGCAAGAGTTAAAGGAATTAACCAGTCACAAAATTAGATAGGCAAAAGAATAAGGATTTTAGAATACTGGTAGCAAGAACCCCAAATCTCCGATACTTCAGAGTTCACAAGAGCCTCGTAAGGGCCTCAAGCAGTGCTTGCACTAGAGGGCATTGATAATATTATGGCCTTGGCTTTCAGCCGGCCAAAGAGCCAAGGGTTTCAAAGAAGATGAACGAATGAGGAAGGTATATTGAGTGCAATAACAGTTAAAACTTTGGTCTTTCAGAAGGGATTAGGAAGGGGTTTATATAGTAGCAAAATAAGACACAAACAAGAAAAAATCATCAGTCAAACATAAGAAAAGAAAGAATATCACATGCAATCAAAAATCAGTAATGAAAAGCGAAAATCTCAAACCCTTGTTGGGTCCAACGGCCTTGTATCGAACCAATAATGCAAGAATCATTCATTGTAGTGTGTATATAGACAAAAAGTTGTCCAGATCTTCATCAAATCAAGATAAATCGCCCCGTTTTGAGAAGTAGTTCTTGCCAAAAATAGGGCAAGAACTAAATAACCCTATGGACACGCGTATAATAGCAGAATATCACAAAGTAGGTAAGTAAATCATGGATTGATTCTATGTTTGAGTTAGAATCAGAGAAGATTGGGGACATGGCGGCTATGGTTTATCAGAAGTGGGTGGAGAGATGAGAGAATAAAGGTGGCTGTAGGTGGGAAATAAGGATTAGGGTTTGGGGTTGGGTTAATTAAAAGGGGGGAATGAACGTGAGTTGTTGATCTTGAGAGATCAACGACCAGGATTAAAAATTGAATGGGGCGGGTCATGGAGATGGGTACCGACCAGGTTTAGTAAAGGGTTGTTTGGCTTGGGCTGGGGGTTGTTGGGGTAAAGATTTGGGCCAAACTTTTGGTCCGAAATTGTCTTAAAAATAGGCTATAATTTAAATACATGAAATTTATCAAAAACATAAATTATAAAAATAATTAATAAATGATAAAATAATGTTATTTATGAAGTAAAATACTTAAAAATAATAGCTTAATATATAAAAATATAAGAAAGGATATTTTTGTATAAATAATATAATGAATCCAATTATGTGTAGAATATAGGTTATTGGTGCAAAATTATGTAAATAGCTTTAAAATATGAATGCAATTATGTAAAAAAAAAATTTAAAGCATATATGTGGGTATAAATAACAGTTTCGGATGATTAAGTCATCATGCATAATCTAAAGGGATAATTAATAAACCTTTAGGCATTTTAAATGCACGAAAATTGATTTTAAAGCTCTAAAACAATTGCTGAAAATTATGGAAAATACATGTATAATTCTTATAAGTTAAATGATAATGCAAAATGACATCTTAAAAATATATATACTATTTGGAAAATTGTGAGGGCAAAATTGGGTATCAACAACTGCCCCTCTTTACCCGGGAATGATGAAAGAGTTGTGGGGTAAAGAAAATGATGATCAATTTTGGCCGAGTTGAATGGGGAATGATGTGATTTTAAAAATGGAGGCCGAACCCTGGTTTCTGAGTTGCATATATATCCCTGGTATTGTGGGAATTAGGCCGTGTATAGTTCTGGATCCAACGGCGAATGAAACCGATGGAGTTGTTGTAAGAGTGGTTGTACGTTTTGAAAAGATTTCTTTGGGTAGGATATTATCGCAAATAACAGATGATTTTAGGTGGAGTCATGAATGCGAATTTGAAACGTTATGAATGTATCACAAGGCAGATTTCTTAACGGTCATAGAGTAAAAGGTAGGCAATTACTGGTAGTCGGTTACGTTTGAAGTGATCGAAGGATGTGAACGTTGTGAACGGAAATCGGAGCTTAGATTGCCCCTGGTTTTAGAACGGTTACCTCCCGAATTACCTGCAAAACTTAAAACACGGTGCATGAGAATATATATGGGTTATTGCGACAATTTAAACATGATGCAAATTCCCTTTGGACCATGAAGGTTGTCTTTGGACGGTGAGGATGATGTCCTTAGACCATGACATCCTGGACCATGAAGTGCATGATAAGGGATTCGCATGCCATGAAATGGTGTCCTTGGGCTATGTGGATGGTGCCTATGGACTATGGCATATTTGAATAATGATATGCAGTATCGAGAGATCCTCAGTCTCTGGAATGGTGTCTCCCGGCTATGAGGATGGTGCCTTCGGACTATGATGCCTTCCGAAAAATGGCGATGTTTCAGTCTATGAGATGCAGAGATATGTCGTTATCAATTGTTTGATAAAAGAAACAAGTGATGCTTGGTTATATGTGAGGACGGGATAAGAAAAGGCTTAGTCTTGTATGAGATGGGGCAGTTTTTAGCCCGATGCGAAGAAGGGAGACAATGCTTAGTCTCAAGCAAGAAAAGGCAGTGCTTAGCCTTATGTACAGGATAGAGACAGTGCTTAGTCTCACGCAAGGAAAGCCAGTACTTAGACTTATGCAGTGTAGTGGAGACAATATTTAGTCCTATGTAAAGAAAGGCAATGCTTAGCCTTATGCAAGAAGCAGAGACAACGTTTAGTCTCGTGCATGGAAAGGCAGTGCTTAGCCTTATGCAAGGAAAGGCAGTGCTTAGCCTTATGCAAGGAAGAGAGGCAGTACTTAGCCTTATGCAAAGAAGGGAGACAATGCTTAGTCTCATGCAAGGAAAGGCAGTGCTTAGCCTTATGCAATTACAGAGGCAATGCTTAGCCTCACGCAAGAAGTGGAGATAGTGCTTAGTCTCATGCGAAGGAAGGGATACAAGGCTTAGTCTCATGCAAAGGAAAGGCAGTGCTTAGCTTTATGCAATTACAGAGGCAATGCTTAGCCTCATGCAAGAAAAGAAGATAATGCTTAGTCTCATGTAGGGAAAGGCAGTGCTTGGGCTTATACAATTACAGAGGCAATGCTTAGCCTCATGCAAGAAAGGGAGACCATGCTTAGTCTCATGCAGGGAAAGGCAGTGCTTAGCCTTATGCAATTACAGAGGCAATGCTTAGCCTCATGCAAGAAGTGGAGATATTGTTTAGTCTCATGCAAAGAAAGGGAGACAAGTCTTAGTATCATGCAAAGGAAAGGCAGTGCTTAGCCTTATGCAAGAAAAGCGATGAGTGACAGTGAGAGAGTGAAGTATTTCTTAGCTGGATGTTTTTGAGAGTAAAGTATTTCTTAGCTTTGCCTTCACTCTTGTCTTGAGATCCTGTTTGAGTTACCCTGGGTAACGTTTGGCTGTCATAGAAACAAAGTTTTCAAAAAATATGTGTGCGTTTGACAAATTATTTGAAAAACTATAGTTGTTTGAAATGCATTGCAGTATGTGATATCAAATAATTTAGATGAACTGGTGACTGTGATGCATTTAGAGACATTGCAACCTCCTTGCTTTAGAATTTTGAGGGTCCTCCGCAAAATTCTACCTAAGTTTAAATGCATACTTCTCACAATGCTTTTTGGTTGTTCCACATATGACAAAGTTGGCTGAACTTGCAATCTTGCCCCAGTTTCTGATCATGGGAAAATGAAGATTTTATTAAGATGTGACCGAATCCACAAAGCTACCTACATATCCCCTCTTAAATGGGAATCAGGTCAAGCGTAGTTCAGTTACTTCAAATGCATAAATGTAAACAATCTTAAACATAGTATCTCTTGACTGCATCTGAGTTGATATGTTTTTGGCCAAATCTCCCCGTCTATTTCTGCAAGTATGTGTGCTCCTCCTATTAGTACTTGATGAACCATGTAGGGACCTTGCCAATTGGGTGAGAACTTCCCCTTGGATTCATCCTGATGTGGGAAGATCCACTTTAGCACGAATTGCCCCGGTGTGAATTGACTTGGTCTGACCTTTTTGTTGAAAGCTCTTGTCATTCTATTCTGGTAGAGTTGACCGTGACATACCACATTCATTCTCTTTCCATCAATGAGAGCTAGTTTCTCGTATCGGCTCTGTACCCATTCTGCATCCCTGAGCTCATCTTCTTGTATGATTCTTAAAGAAGGGTTCTCTAATTTGGCAGGAATAACTGCTTCAGTACCATAAACCAATAAGTAGGGAGTTGCCCCAATTGATGTGTGAACCGTGGTACGATACCCAAGCAGAGCAAATGGCAGCTTCTCGTGCCATTGTTTGTAATTATCTACCATTTTCCTCAGTATCTTCTTGATGTTCTTGTTGGCGGTCTACGGCTCCATTCATTTGTGGCCTGTATGCTGTGGAATTCTTATGCTTGATATTGAAGGTTTCACACATGGCCTTCATCAGATCACTGTTGAGATTGGCGGCGTTATCGGTGATGATTGAGTCTGGTACTTTGAACCGACAAACAATGCGGTCCCAAACAAAATCTTCTATGATCTTCTTAGTTACAGCTTTGTAAGATGCGGCTTCAACCCATTTTGTGAAGTAGTCTATGGCCACTAGAATGAATCTATGCCCATTCGAAGCAGCGGGCTCGATCGGGCCGATGACATCCATACCCCAGGCCAAGAAAGGCTAAGGTAAACTTGTTGTATTGAGTTCATTAGGTGGTACCCGTATCATGTCAGCATGTATCCGGCATTAGTGGCACATCTGAACATACTAGATACAGTCTGTTTCCATAGTCATCCAGAAATACCCCGATCTTAGTATCTTTTTGGCTAAGGTGAACCCATTCATGTGCGTCCCGCAGGTTCCGGCATGTATTTCCTCGAGCAACCTGGATGCCTCCTTGGCGTCGACACACCGTAATAATCCCAAGTCTGGAGTCCTTCTTTACAAAATTCCTCCGCTTTGAAAGAAATGGTTGGCTAACCTTCGAAGTGTGCGCTTATGAGTATGGGTTGCGTTCTCTTGATACTATCCCTTTGCCAAATATTCCTTGATGTCGTGGAACCACAGATTTCCATCACTCTCCTCTTCAACATGAGCACAATAAGCTAGCTATTTATTAATTCATATTGGGATGAGATCGATGAAGTTCTTGTCAGGGTGTTTTATCATGGAAGATAAAGTGGCCAATGCATCTGCGAACTCATTCTGAATTCTCGGAACATGTTTGATGTCTATATTTGTTAATCTCTTGATCAGCTCTTGTACACAATGCAAATATGACAATATTTTGGTGTTCTTTGTGGCCCATTCTCCCAGAACTTGGTGCATCAAAAGGTATGAATCTCCGATTACCAGCAGCTCCTGAACGTTCATGTCAATGGCCAATCGGAGTCCCAAAATGCAGGCCTCATACTCTGCCATATTGTTGGTGCATGGAAACCCAAGTTTGGAGGATATCGGATAGTGTTGTCCGGTCTCTAATATCAAGAAAGCTCCAATACTTACTTCTTTGAAGTTTGCTGCTCCGTCGAAGAACATTCTCCAACCATCATATGCTTCGGTGATATCTTTTCCCACGAACGACACCTCCTCATCGGGAAAATACGTTTTTAATGGTTCGTATTCTCCGTCTATGGGATTTTCTGCCAGATGATCCACTAATGCCTACCCTTTGATCGCCTTTGAGTTACATAGACGATGTCAAACTCACTCAGCAATATTTGCCACTTTGCTAGCTTACCCGTAGTCATGGGTTTCTGAAAGATGTATTTTAGCAGGTCTATCCTTGATATGAGATATGTAGTGTATGGACAGAAATAATGCCTCAACTTCTGAGCTGTCCATGTCAAAGCACAACAGGTACGTTCCAGCAAAGAGTACCGGGCTTCGTAAGGTGTGAATTTCTTGCTCAGATAATATATCGCCTGCTCCTTTCTTCTAGTCTCATCATGTTGTCCCGGAACACAGCCAAAAGCTCTATCCAATATGGACAAATAAAGCAACAGAGGTCTTCCTGGTTCTGGTGGGACCAAAACAGGTGGTTTAGATAAGTACTCCTTGATTTTGTCGAAGGCTTTCTGCCATTCTTCAGTCCAGCTTGTTGCAGCATCTTTCCTCAGCATCCTGAAGATAGGCTCACATATCACAGTTGATTGTGCTATGAAACGGGTGATGTAATTGAGGTGCCCTAAAAAGCTCATCACATCTTTCTTATTCTTCAGAAGTGTAAAGTCCTGGATAGCTTTGACTTTTGATGGGTCTAGTTCAATCCATCGGCGACTGACGATGAATCCTAACAATTTTCCAGCAGGGACTCCGAAGGCACATTTTGCAAGATTCAGTTTCAGATTGTACCTTCGAAGCCGATCAAAGAATTTCTTCAAGTATGCTATGTGATCTGTACTCTTTTTGGATTTGATGATAACGTCATCCACGTACACCTCTAATTCCTTATGTATCATGTTGTGGAAAATGGTTGTCATGGCTCTCATGTAGGTGGCTCCAGTATTCTTCAAACCAAATGGCATCATTTTGTAGCAGTATATTCCCAGTGGTGTGATAACGGTTGTCTTTTCGGCATCCTTTTCATCCATCCAAACATGATGATATCCCACGAAGCAGTCCACAAAAGATTGGAGTTCATGCTTGGCACAATTGTCGATCAGTATGTGTATATTGGGCAACGGGAAATCATCTTTGGGACTTGCCCTGTTTAGATCTCGATAATCAACACATACTCTAACTTTCCCATCTTTCTTCAGAACTGACACAATGTTGGCCAACCAGCGCGGGTATTCAACCACTCTAAGAACCTTGGCTTTGATCTACTTAGTGACTTCCTCTTATATCTTCAAACTCATACCGACTTGAACTTTCTGAGCTTCTATTTTACCGGTGGAGATGTAGGATTAGTGGATAGCTTGTGAGCCACTATGGATGTGCTCAAACCAGTCATATCGCAGTAGGTGAATGCTTATGCGTGTTTCCTTGACCATTTCGGAATCCCCTAAGTTAACTGCCTCAGCTTAATCCAAATTAGACTTTGGTTTGTTTTCAAAGTTTTCCACTTCTCTGATAATTTTCTCAGGTATTGTATCATCTTCTAGATCCTCCGAATCACTATCCTTATGTTGCGTTATTTCATTACATGTCACAGTTGCAGGTTCATCGGGATAGGTAATAATGATGCTGTAAAGAGAGGAAGAAAATGTAGAGAATAATAATAAATACCAAAAGTAGTAATGCATTAATAAAATTTGGAAACACCAATAAGTGCGGCTCGATGACTCGAGCAATTATTTTAAAATAAAATACTGAAAATGTCTAAAATGCTCAAAAACTATTTTGAAAAAAATGATTGATGCTAATTTCCAAGCTACCCAGGAACTCGACGGGCCCGGGATGGTGCAACAGCCCAGTTTTTGAGAACAACACCTTTCCCCACGGTCTGAATGGTAATGTCTTCCTCCTTCTCCTCTCCAACTATCTCACTGTAATCCATATCTTCTTCATCCAGAAATAGTTTCCTCGTGCTAGCTAAGACTTCATCTTTCTCAGATCCCCACATCATGTCAGCTTGATGAAATGTCTGGTGCAGAGGTGGTACTGGTTTTTCCAATGGATAATAAGGACCACGCCATGGCGACGACCAATCCCGGTGCTCTTGCCAAGTATATTCATATCCAAGCCCAAAGGTTGTGCCATAACGCTGCGGTTGTATGGGTTTGGTGATCCCTTCGAGGTTTTTGTCGAGACCCTTGCCAGGTTCATATCCTGTCCATAGTAATATGCTTTCTATATTGTTACTCCACCATCAATCCTTTTCAATTTCGTTGAATCGCTCAATGCGATGGTACGTTTCTCCACCTAGCTTTTTCCTATTCTCGATGACTGGAACGGTCTAATTGGTGTAGATGGGGTTACTTCTATCACCATGGATAATCACCTCCTGATGGTTCCACTCAAACTTCACAGCCTGATGCAGAGTAGAAGCCACTTCCCCAGCGGGATGTATCCAGGGTCGTCCCAATAATAGATTATAGGTAGCAGATATATCCAGCACTTGAAACTCAACATCAAACCAGGTTGGGCCATTCTGTAGGCTGAGGTTGATTTCTCCGATTGTGGCTCTTTGGGATACATCAAATGCCTTTACATTCATATTTCCATCCATATCTTGTGCAGGCCTTTACCCAACCTCTTTAGAGTAGTCAGTGGACATACATTGAGACTTGAACCCCCATCTATCAGGACCCTAGCGATGAACTTATCCTCAAATTTCACTGTGATGTGTAGTGCCCTGTTGTGACTTAGTCCTTTTGGTGGTAATTCATCCTCATGAAAGGTGATTTTGTGGCTCTCCAGTACCTTCCCCCATGTTGGCCATCTCCCTACTAGTGATATTGGTGGGTACATAAGGTTCACTCAGCACTTTCATCAAGGCATTCCTGTGTGTCTCAGAGTTTTGCAGCAGTGACAAGATGGATATTTGAGCGGGAGTTTTGTTCAGATGATCGACAACAGAGTATTCCCTTACTTGTACCTTTCTCCAAAGGTCATCAGGGCCAGTCTCAACAACAGGTAGCTTAGATGCAACTTCTTTCCTTGTTCCTCCCAAGTGCTCAGGTGTATAGACTCTGCCAGTTCAAGTCATGCCTTGCACCGCACCTGTTTCCTCCATTTTTGCTTTTCCTTTTCTCCTTGCTTTCGCAACATAATCCCATGGGATAGCATCAAACTTGTAAGATGGCGTGGGGGCTACCATCACAGTGAAGGGTGTAGTTACCTCGACTTCAAATGGTACATGAGTTTGTACCACAATGGGTGTGAGGGTGACTGGAGATGTTTTAGGATCGTCCCCCTCCCGAATGAGTCCAATTGACCCCTTCAGATCCCATTCCTTGTCGGTATTTATCAGATTCACTCCCTCACCTCTATGATCTGAAAGAGGATTGATATGAACATTTGGTGCAACTTCTTTTTCCTGCATGACCTTAGTGTCGATCAGTGTCTGAATCTTGTCTTTCAGTGTGCGACACTCATCAATGGTATGACCCTTCATGCTTGAATGATAAGCACATGTTTTGTTGGGGTTAATACACTGAGAAGAATTCTCCATAGCAATGGGAGGAATGGGGGTGACATAACCAGCAGCTTTTAGTTTCTCGTATAGTTGGTCTATGGGTTGAGAAATTGGATTGTATTCTCTAGCTAGTCTGCGGTCAAAGTTTGGTCGTGGTTTTGGGTAGTTTTGGAGGGCGGGTGGTGGTGAGTGGTAATATATGGGTTGAGTGTTATAGGCGTGGTAGGTGGTAGCAAGTTGTTGGTATTTGGGGGTGAAGGCTAGTGTGTGGGTGGAGGCGTTTGGTATGTAGGTGGAGGTGTTTGTTATGTGAGAGGAAATTTAGGACCTTGGGCCACCATTACGGATCCCACTTCTTTCTTCTTTGAAATACCTCCCGATTGCAATGCTTTATTCGTGGCCTGCAGTGCCTCAAAATTTGTCACCATCCCACTCTTAACCCTTTCTTCTATTCTTTGTCCCAGCTTGATAATGTCGGAGAATTTGTGGTTTTCAGTAACCATAAGCCTTTCATAGTACTGTGGGTCTTGAGCTCTGATGAAGAACTTACTCATTTGTTCTTCTTCAAGTGCTGGCCTTACTTTCATGGCTTCAGATCTCCACCGAGTAGCATATTTGCAAAAGGTTTGTGTTGGTTTCTTCTTGAGGTTTTGAATGTAGAAAGCATCTGGTGCGTTTTCTATGTTGAACCTGAATCTGTCCATGAAATATGATGCCATGCTTACCCAATTAACCCACTTCTTCGGGTTCTGGCTGATATACCAAGACAACGCATCTCCTCTGAGGCTTCGCATGAACAGTTTCATACAGATTCATTCATCTTCACCCACTCCCACAAGTTTGTCACAATATGTCCTCAGATGCACTTTCGAATCACTAGTTCCATCAAACATTTTGAACTTGGAAGGTTTCTAACCCTCCGGCCATTCCACATCTGGCTGAATGCACAAGTCCTCATAATTTAAACCTTCAATTACTTTACCACCTTGGACACTCTAAACTCTAACCGTGAGCTTCTTGAGTTCTTCTGCCATGTTCTTCATGAGCAGGTCTTTCTCGGTTCATTCAGGTATGTATAGGGTTTGTTGCGGGGTATGGGGTAAGGTTTTCAAGTATATGGGATTACTTTGATAAACTCCGGGAATCTGGGCATAAGGGTGGTCATTGGTTGAGTTTTGGGGATCAGGAATGGGTTGTGGTGCATTCTGGGGAGTGTGATAAGTGGTAGTTTGTAGGTATGGTGTTGGATGATGGTGGTGTTGTTGAGGAGTAGGTACTGGTGGAGGGTTAAGGTTTTGAGAAGGTGTGGGATACTGGTGTGGTGCAGGAGGATTTGGCGGTGGATTTTGGTTTTGTGTGTTTTGTGGTGGTGCTTTTGGGTAGTTGGATTTTGCTGGTTAATATTAGGGACATTGAGGGTGAGAAAAAGGTTTTCCAAGTTTTGGACCTGCTCAAGTTTTCCTTGTAGCTCCAGAATTTTCTGTTCCAGACGTAAGACTAGTTCATTCTCTGCCGGAGTACTTTGGCCATCCGAAGTTTCCACATTTTCTGCCAGGGTGGCGTTGTCTTTCCTGATACCACTCAAGTCATCAATTTTCCCTTTCCCTTTTCTTTTGCCTTTAGGATCGCTTGGTGAAGGAGGGGGTGGAGGACCTCTGGATCTAGTGTGATATGCTGACGATGCCAGTATGCATGAACCAACCTTGGGGAGTGGGAATAATCAAAAGAAAGAAAAAGCAAAAGGTACCCAAGTTAAAGGGGTATTGAAAGAGTGCTTGCAATATTAAACATGTTTTGCAAAATCATGTAATAATTCACGTCCTAATTTGGGGACCTCGTTGTACCCGATGTAGGCCTAAGCGACACATAGACTTGGAGAAAAATGATGCCAATAATTGTGTCATTTCATTAATGTGAAAATGAGCCAAACCTTCACTAAATCGATAATAATAAAGTTACTAATGGAATTTAGCCTTATTACAATTAAAATCTAAAACTAAGCTAGAAAACAATAAAGAACATTATTTTCTAGTCTACTTGGTCTCTGAAGGACCTTCTCCGTGCTTGGCTCTTTTGACTCCATCGATCAAGTTCCCCAAGTCGCGCATATCCAATAATAAATAAGCCCTTTCTAGATTCCCTCCTTCACTGTCATCAGTGTTTTGACAATCCACAAGCGTCTTTCTCATCTTTCCCTCAAACTCCATCAATCCTTGTTCTAGATATTTCAATCTCTTGGTGGACTTAGTGGCAATTTCCTTCCATTCATTAATTTCCTCCATGTCCATTTTATGTTGTTCCAGATATTTAGCTTCAGACACAAAACCCTTTTGTGTAGCCTCCTATACTTGACCTGTGCCTCAACAACATTATATTTGATCATGTTCTTCAGATTGACTCCCGGCTTGACGTCTCCTGCTATATCTCTACCAACCATGATGGGTAGAAGAACACATGACCGGCATGATACCTGTCTGGCTCAATAGTTTCCTTTTCCACAATGATATTCTGGTTCCACATATGTTGTGCCTCGAATTTGAATGGAATGACGTCTCCTTTGAAATCTGCCTTGTACTGGACCATGTTGGAAACCCGAGGTATGACCTGTTTTCTTCCCTCTTGTCTCATTACTCTTATGGGAGCATAAGGATAGATGCCTCTCAGCCCGATCAATACCGAATGGGTAGTCTCTCTCGACCTGATGTTGAACTCACTCCTAGGAAAATATTCAAACATCCAATGTACATGCCTATCTGTCAGATTATTGAAGGAACACACCCAACATACACCATTTCCAGGCCGTCGCAGAAGCTCTTGACGAAATGTCATTTTTTTGGGTGATGGTAAGTTATGTAATCATTCAATGGCCGTCGCAGAAGCTCTTGACGATATTCTCCCCTCTAAAAGTGTTCCAACAGCCAGTCTAGTAGTAACAGATTACAACTTTGAAGTGTCTGAATCCTTACTTGCACCAATCTAGAGCGTGGTACATTCTGGCTAGGATCATGGGGATGATGGTATAAGTTTGTCCCTCGATGCCTTCCATCAAAGTCCTGGCGACCATGGCTAAACGGGTATGAATCCTTCCACCTTTCGTTGGAAATATCAACAACCCCAAGAAGCAGATGATGAACACATAAACCCGGCGGTGCGTCCAACCCAAGGAAGTAATGGCGAGTTCATCATGATGAAGGCGATATGACTTGCTATGCCCGTAACGCTCATAAAGGAATTCAAATGGGATGTATGATTTCTTTAAACAAAGTAACTCATCATTTTTCTTAAAACCTAGCATCTTTAGAAAATCGCGAGGGTTGCGATTCTCTGGCACTAGTAATCCTGGACTATCCTATGGCAACTTAGCAAAGCCTCCTATTTCTTCTAGGAGAGGAGTCATTTCTATGTCACCAAAGCGGAAGACAACCCTTTTCTCGTCCAGAACATGGTAGTGGCCTCAATCAAGGCCCTATTTGGTCGGATGTTAAGCAAAGATGGTAACTCACCAAGTACCTTTCTCTCATGATTCTTGTCGCAAGGCGCAAGGTCTTTCCATCAGTCAAGTAGCAGAGGTGGGATGTTTTGGACCATGCCGAACCTGGGGACTTCGTGCTTCATTTTCTGCAAACAAATAAAGTTAGCCCTTTCCCCCTCCAGATTTGACCACTTACACAATAATGATCAATATATTGGCACATTTTCTCCAAGCGATGCACATAACATGGTAGTGTCCATTGGGATTGTAGAAATCCCGTTGGACTTTGGACAAGGCTTATCTTAGCGGGCTACTACGTTTGTAACGTTCTAACCCGTACTAGGTTTAACATGATGCATGTACATTTGATATTTGAGTGAGGTTTCTAGAATGGCCTAGACTGGTAATACCAAGTAGACAACTTGAGAGGGAAAGATACGGGACCATCGATTGCACCGTTGATCGACTAATTTACCACAAATAAGCCTTTCTGATTTAAAAAGGGTAATTTTGGAAGAGCGCAGACACTCATCAAGCGCCGCTATATTGATAATTGGCACGAGTGGAGTATGATGTGGAGCATGCTTTATGCAGAAATAATAACACGTTGTCAAATATTTGCATGATAAATATGTAAAAGCAGTAAATACAATAGTAAGGTAAACATAGGAAATATAGAAAGGAAAGACAAAAAGAAGGAGTCAGTTTAGTCTGTGGAATACATGCAAGAATGTAATAAAGCAGATATGGGAATAGGGATGGGAGAGGCATGATATGGCAGTCTTAGACAAGATGAAATGAAGAGTGGTCATAGCAAATAAAGGTTAACGGGAAAGGGATGTGCATGTCATAATAGATTTAAACAAATAAATGTGAACGGGGAAGGGATGTGCATGTCATAACAAATATAAACAAATAAAGGTGGATAGGGAAGGGATGTGCATGTCATAATAAATTTAAACAAATAAAGGTGAATAGGGGAAAGGATATGTATGTAATAGCAAATTTAAACAAATAAAGGTAAAGAAGGGATGTGCATGTAATAAAGAAAGTAATCCACATAAGTTAAGTTCATTATGGTAAGAGCCTAAGTGTATCCCCAGCAGAGTCGCCATGCTATCGTGTCCCTTTTTCTGGCGAAAGCAGGTTTCGATGTGTGACAACTCTTTTAAATGGAGGATAGAGTGTTAAAGAGAAGAGTCTCCACCTAACAGTTTTTAAGGTGTGTTAGGGCACCTATTATGCAGATAACTCCGTTTGACTAGTCAACGCCACCAAAGATCGGGTAAGGGCTCAGATTACCTCAAAGAGAAGGTGTTAGGCACTCTTCGAGGTCCACAACTATGGGTCCCGGCCGAACTTAAGACTATGTGGATTATAATTAGGCGAGGTGATCAAATAAACAAAGAGAATAAAAGGTGAAAGAGTTTCATTATAACATAATAAGAATTGGTACAAATCTTAAGGACTAGAAGGATACAACTATAACGGTCTATATTAGATGACTAAGTGTATAAAGGAAAATGGGGGTCCTAAGTTTTTTAGCCTAAAGGATCATCCCGTGCAATATAAATAATACTTCGCAACTCCTTTTAGATAGGAGTTGCTCATATTATTCAGCGGGCGCAGATTATCATCTCCTGCTACCCGATTACTATGTTAAAGCTGTTTAACTAGAGCGTTCTAATTCAATTCTAGGTCGCGTCCTATACGTGCACTACCCGTCCCATGCCTATGGTCCAGGAGGCCTTGGACCTACTATTTGGGTGGTTCTAGACTGTACTTAGGTTGCTCAAAAAATGATGAAACTAGGCGGCATTCAAAACACATAGGACTTCATGTAAAGATAGTTAAAGGCACAAGTTAGCCTCCACACATAAACAACGAATGCACGCGAGTAGATTAGGCAGCATACAATTTCAGAGATAAGACGCATTAGAGCTGTTAAGTCCAATAAGCATGGTTTCTATAATTTTGATTTTCAAGCGTACAGGCAGTGCTGTTGTTTTAGAACATGAATTTGCATAGTATAGGTATTATAAATCCTATAGGCATGATCTCTAAATTATTTGCGCAATGAGGCAATAAAACCATTTGAAAGCTTAAAATTATCCGCGTTAGATTTTATTGGCATACTTTTTAGGAGAGTAACAGTATCCTATAGGCAGGATTTCTAAGAGTTGGCAATTGAAACTGATTTTATAACACTTCATCCCTATAAGCATGTTTTCTAGGCGAGCAATATGATGGAAACACCAATAACAGTAGCTAATTAATCAATTAAGGTCCTATAGACATGATATCTAGATGAGGATCATAAGTTAATATAATCCTACATGTATGTTATCTAGTAAATACACTGCAGTTGCACAAATTGAAGGAGTGGACACCTGATTCCTATAGGCATGTTTTCTAATAACGCATGATAGTAAACAAGGGAACAAGCAAAGTACTTAAACCCATGCGTCTGATAGTAAAACAGGTTAAGTGAGTGTGTGATTTCCTGTAGGCATGATTTCTACTATTCCACAATACATGAAAACAGATAGCATATCTGGCATGTTGTTTAGAGTAACAAAGAGATCACATAGACCCTATAGGCATATTTTCTACCCTTTTATGCAAACATCAGAACATACTCGTTTCCCCCATTTCACTAACACCCCAATTGTTTGTTTACAAATTATTACATGCCCAATTAATGAACATGAGTATAAATATTACACACGGAAAACTGCAGGGCAAAAGCAGGCCCAAATGCGAACTCAGCTCAAGCACTGGAGGGTATCAATTGCACAGTCCAAATCCAGGTTTTGGATCCATGTTAGAACCCAGATGGAGTCTAACTTACCAAAAAATTGCGAGTTAACAAATACACCTAGCAATCACTTAAAGAATTTTGGACCTACTAACAACGAATAAGTGACAGAATTTGAAGAAATGCATTTTGTTTTTTAGAAGCAGACATAGCAGGATTAATTAAACAAAGAACATGCAAGTTAAGATGATCAATAATGTTTAGATTCCTCATGGTAAGTTGATATAAAAATATTGACATTCCAGACTCGATCAATTAGCAGGACATAACATATTGAGTAGAAGAACATATTGTGAGAGTTAGGGGAATCAGGTTTTCTGAGGTTATAAGATAAACACATCAGAGTGCATAATGCAAAACAAGTCCAGGATAGGGCACTACCCTAAAGAATTTCAAATGTCTATCTGGTACGATGAAAGTTCTAGCATGACAATTCTAATAAGGTCACACATAGCACATCAACATACTAGTAGGATAGCTTGGTCAATATCATGAAACTTAACATGGTGGGGATAGATCATAGTACAAAGGCTTTACAGAAACTTATGGCATGTGAAAGGCAGGTTAGCTACACATTAACATGTCAGTTGACCATACATAAGAGAGGAAATGTGACATTTACCCTAATGTCTTAGATGATGCTAAAGATCAGGATTACAAATAGCAAGGAAACGTGTTTAGGCTAGATCTTAAGACAGTATGAGATCCATATAGTCGTGACCAGTTTGCAAAGAACAGTCGATTAAACACAAGACTCAGTAATTTATTCAAAGCAAAGGAATGGTTTCATAAGAGTTTTAATATAGCATCCAAAACAAGGCATGAAAAGGATTCTATAACTAACAAGAGGTAGTCAATTTCATTAAAAGAACATCTACAATAGGCATGCATTGAAACTCAAAACTCAAATATGTTCAGATACAAAAAAGACACAGAGGTATGGAACTGATTCCAGATGAAAACAAGGAAATCCAACATAGAAGTACAGGATATAGTGAAGAACACATATATGCCTAACACAAACTAAGAACAAACTGGAATTTATCATATGTACTAAAATGCATTCAACTATCAAAGAATACAGAATGACAGGGGAGTATCATAACAGTACAGTATCAAGGATTCACAACTAACAAAGGAACTAAATCATGCTCACAAAATTTCCAATTGTCCTTAATATTAGAACACATAGAGATATACAGAAGGAAAAATATTGAACATTGCAAGAGTTAAAGGCACTAACCAGTCGCAAAATTAGACGGGCAAAAGAGTAAGGATTTTAGAATACTGGTAGCAAGAACCCCAAATCTCTGATGCTTCAGAGTTCACAAGAGCCTCGTAAGGGCCCCGAGCAGTGCTTGCACCGGAAGAGGTTGATAATATTATGGACTTGGCTTTTAGCCGGCCAAATAGCCAAGGGTTTCAAAGAAGATGAACGAATGAGGAAGGTATATTGAGTGCAATAGTAGTGAAAACTTCGGTCTTTCAAAAGGGATTAGGGATGGGGTTATATAGTAGCAAAATTAAACACACAAACAAGGAAAAATCATCAGTCAAACACAAGAAAGGAAAGAATATCACATGCAATAAAATATTAGTAAGGAAAAAGGAAAATCTCAAACCCTAGTTGGGTCCAACGGCCTTGAATCAAACCAATAATCCAAGAATCGTTCACTGTAGCGTGTATATAGACAAAAGGCTTTTCAGATCTTCACCAAATCAAGATAAATCGGTCCCGTTTTGAGAAGTACTTCTTGCCAAAAATAGGGCAAGAACTATGTAACACCATGGACACACGTATAATAGCAGAATATCACGAAGTAGGTAAGTAAATTATTGATTGATTCCATGTTTGAGTTGGAATCGGAGAAGATTGGGGACATGGCGGCTAGGGTTTATCAGAGGTGGGTGGAGAGATGAGAGAATAGAGGCAGTTGTAGGTGGTAAATAAGGATTAGGGTTTGGGGGTTAGGTTAATTAAAAAGGGGGAAATAATGAGGGTCGTTGATCTTGAGAGATCAATGGCCAGGATTAAAAATTGAACGGAGCGGGTCTTGGAGATGGGTACCAATGGGTTTAGTAAAAGGGTTGTTTAGCTTGGGCTGGGGGCTGTTGGGCTAAGGATTTTGGCCAAAATTTTGGTCCGAAATTGTCTTAAAAATGGGCTATAATTTAAATACATGAAATTTATCAAAATATAAATTATAAAAATAATTAATAAATGATAAAAAAATATTATTTATGCAGTAAAATAATTAAAAATAATAGATTAATATATAAAAATATGAGAAAGGATATTTTAGTATAAATAATATAATGAATCCAATTACGTGTAGAATATAGGTTATTGATGTAAAATTATGTAAATAGCTTTAAAATATGAACGCAATTATGTAAAAAATATTTTAAAGCATGTGTGTGGGTATAAATAACAGATTCAGATGATTAAGTCATCATGCATAATCTGAAGGGATAATTAATAAACATTTAAGCAACTTAAATGCACGAAAATTGATTTTAAAGCTCTAAAAATTGCTGAAGATTATGGAAAATACATGTATAATTCTTATAAATTAAATGATAATGCAAAATGACATCTTAAAAATATATATACTATTTGCAAAATTGTGAGGGCAAAATTGGGTATCAACAGTTACCGGGCACTCGGCCCATTTCTATTCAACCATATCGGATGGCCCCAGCAGAGTTGAAAGACTTAAAGGAGCAGTTGCAGGAGTTTCTTGATAAGGGTTTCATTCGGCACAGTGTATCACCTTGGGGTTGCTCCGGTCTTGTTTGGAAAGAGGAAGGATGGTTCTATGCGCATGTATATTGATTATCGACAGTTGAACAAGGTTACAATGAAGAACATGTATCCATTCCCACGCATTGATGACCTATTTGATCGGCTACAGGGTGCCAGAGTGTTCTTCAAGATTGACTTGTGTTCAGGCTATCATCAGTTGATGATTCGAGAGCCAAATATCCCGAAGACTGCCTTCAGGACTCGGTATGGTCATTACGAGTTCCTTGTGATGTCATTTTGGCTGACCAATGCCCCAGCAACATTAATGCACTTGATTAATAGTGTATTCACGCCCTATATTGACTCATTCATTATTGTGTTTATTGACGACATTCTGGTGTACTCCCGGAGTCGGGAGGATCATGAGAAGTACCTGAGGACCGTGCTCCAGACCTTGAGAAAGAAGAAGATGTATGAAAAATTTTCAAAGTGTGAATTATGGCTTGATTCGGTGGCATTTTTGGGACATGTAGTGTCGATTAAGTGGATTAAGGTAGATCCAAAGAAGATTGAAGCAGTGCAGAGTAGGCCCAGACCGTTTTCAGTTATTGAGATCCAGAGTTTTCTGTGTTTGGCAGGGTATTACCGTCGATTCGTAGAGGGTTTTTCATCTATTGCTGCACGTATGAAGAGATTGACCTAAAAGGGTGCTCCGTTTAGGTGGATCAAGGAGTGTGAGGAGAGCTTTCAAAATCTCAATACAGCTTTGACTACAGCCCCAGTGTTGGTGTTGCCTATGGGTTCGGGGTCTTATAATGTGTACTGTGATGCGTTGCGTATTGGTCTCAACATGGTGTTGATGCACGAAGGTAGGGTGATTTCCCACGCGTCTAGATAGCTGAAGGTGCATGAGAAGAACTATCATGTCCACGACCTTGAGTTAGCAGCTATCGTTCATACCTTGAAGATTTGGCGGCACTATTTGTATGGTGTACCTTGTGAGGTCTATACCGACCACTGGAGTCTGCAACATCTGTTCAACCAGAAGGATCTTAACTTGCGGCAGTGGAGATGGCTAGAGTTTCATAAGGACAATGATATCACCATTCTATACCATCCCAAGAAGGCCAATGTAGTGGCTGATGCCTTGAGTCGAAAGGCGGAGAGCTTGGGCAGTTTAGCATATCTACCAGCGGTGGAGAGGCCATTAGTATTGGATGCTCAGGCCTTGGCCAACCAGTTTGTTAGATTGGATGTTTCGTGTAAGGCCTCGTAAATATTTTCCTAAAAATCCAGATTCCGTGATGCCGAAGTAGGCATAGAGGTTAATAGTAGTAGAGTTTTTGGATTGAACAGTGCCTGGGGAGTTGAAGGAAAATGTTGGGCAGAAGTAGGCATTTTTGCGGCCCGTTCTGCCGCCGTAGAACCACTCTGCGGACCGCAGAATGGTCGCAGAGTGAGGCAGTTTTCTGGAGCATTTTTTATATCAATTTCGCAGCCAATTATGCGACCGCATAACCGTTTCACGAGCCGCACTTTGGTCGCATAGGCATCCTTAGACTTTTGTAGAGGGAGGTTCTGCGGCACATTATGCGACCGCAGAACAGGTCTGCGGGCAGCATAACGACCGCAGAGTGAAGCAGGCCAGCCTAGTTCCTAGGGCCACCTTTCGCGGTCTCACGGACCGCATAATCATTATGCAGTCGCATATGCGACCGTAGAACCTGTTCCAGAGCTTTATTTTTGGGGTTTTTAAACCCGACCCTATTCCATTAAAATACATCCCATAGACCATTTTGAGCCTATTTCTGATATCTTAAGAATGAGAGAGAGAGTCCTAGAGGGAGAAAGTGATCTTCATCAAAAATATTTCTCTTTAATTATTGCTTAAACCTTTGAAGATTATCAAGAGAGGCACCCTAGGTCTTCATCCTAAGAGGTAAGATTCTATCACCGAGCTCTTAATTTTGTAATTTAACTAGAATGGTCAATTAGTAAGGTAGTTCATGGGGACAGGAGTGCTTACCTTACATGCATGTATTGTTAAGGTACGTGGGAAGGTTGTGAGCTAAAATTGGTAGAGAATGGGTTGGGGAATGATGGAATCTTTCACAAAAGGTCCTTAAGAACTTTAATGCACACCTAGTACTTGATAAAATGCTCAAATAAGCTAGAACCATGATCATCCTCCTAATTTTGATTCAATTTATTATATTTTAAAAATAGATTGAAGTTGCTAAGATTTCCGGAATATTTTAGAGTGTAAGGAAGCTCAATTGAGGTATGTTGGCTAAACTTTCTCTCTTAGAATCGAATTCCATAATGTTCCCATGAGTTTCAAGGTGTGGGTTGCGCTTTAAAATGTTATGACTTTGAATTGTATTTCAAATAAAACCTAGTATGCCAAATTGTGTGAGAAAATCTCAATATTCTTAAGACTTTTAATTGCTCATATGTGTACCTAAAGTTTTGATTGGAAATGTCTTAATGTTTATAATCTATAAAGATGGTTGGAAATGAAAAAATTGAATTTTGGGTCTAGTGTGTGGCCAACATGCCAAGAATTGAAGTTATGATTGTGGCTAGTGGTGCAAATGATTTGAGAGGATGCGATAAAGAATATGAAATGAGCCTCGACTCAATTGTTTAAAAATGATTTTGAAAATAGATTTGCCTAAAAGCTTTTGTACTCAATTCATGCATATAAGTGGCTGCTTTAACTAATGATTTGCTTTACAAATATATCCATTGTGATTTGAGTTCTTACATACTCAGGTGTTGAAATTATATATTGTCATTTTTGGAAAAGAGTATTGCAAGAATAAATGGTGTATTGATTGCTTATGATATGATATGCGCTTGCATTGCTGGTCGGTATGCCCCATTATTTGGGAAGAAACCTTTTGTGTTTAAAGTTTTCATTACTAATAAATTTGAGGTATATGGTTGCTGAAATATTCTATATGTTGATATTTGATGGTGATCTTTGAAATATTGTTGTTGTGAGTGACTGGAAATACAAATAAGAATTTATACAATGTGAAAAATGTTGAGGTGAGTACAATTGTATTTATCTTACCTTTGTGGGAAAATCAATTCAAAAATATTTTTGGGAGCATCACTAGCAAAACCGATGAAGGGTGGGTCATAAGGCCCACACCTGAAACTACATGTGCCGGTGTAGGAGTGGATTGTGATTATTCCCCTTATTTGCGATGAAATTGAAATATTGGACAAATTGTGATATTATTCCCCTTAATTGGGATGAAACTCGTAACAATTGTGGATTGGAAAAGTCAACCCACACGGCATATGTGGGAAGGCGGCCTAGCTGATCGGGTGGAGATCGGATGCCATGTTGCGCACATGGTGGTACTACTCTTGGTAACAACTTTCTTTCGTATCACTTGTCAAACCACATTGTTAGTGGGGAGATGGCCTAGCCGATAAGGCATGATCGGAATCCGTGCTAACAAAGACGGTGGTATATCAGTGCTAATGATCTCCCAACCAAAAATTATATATAAAGTTTGTATTTTGAAAATTATTATGTTTTAGCTAGACATTTGGATATTGTTGATTGTGACTTGCCGTTTCTATGTGTTGTCTTTTCTTATATGGTCATTCAATTTTGAAAGAGGACTTTTAGCTTTACATACTAGTACTATTCGACAGTACTAACGTCCCTTTTGCCGGGGGCACTACATCTTTAATTGATGCAGGTGGATTCATAGCAGGCGACATTGATCTGTGATAGCGGTACACTTTCTACAGCTGACTTGGTGAGCCCCCTTAATTTCGGGGGTCATGTATCTTTTGTTTCTCACGCACTGCGTTTTGAGGTATAACTGGGGCCTTGTTACCGGCATTTTCCTATTACTCTTCTATTGTACTTAGAGGCTGCGTAGACAGGTTGTGGGTTGTGGTTGATGTTGGAAATTGAACTAGAAATGTTGGTATTTAGAAATCACATTTTTTATTAATTCTATAAACTCGTAATATTTTGGAAATTATGAATGAAGCTGCTAATGGGAATGATAAGGAAGTTATTAATAAAATCTTTTCAGTGTTTGATTAATGGAGTACATCTCCTCTTTATCCACGGATGAGTTTGGGTAGAAGGAAATCTAACAGGCTTGCTCGACCGGGTTTTCTCGGTTAAGCGCCGATCGCGCTCCCCGAGTTTGGGGCGTGACATTTTGGGGCCGAGTCGAGTTTTAGCTTGTGTGGTTTTCGGTCTTCTCTTTATGATCGTATCACAGAGCGTCAGTATGACGGCCCCCATCTGCTTGTCCTTAATGACACAGTTCAGCACGGTAATGCCAAATATGGCACTATTGGGGATGATGGTGTGTTGTTAATGTTGGGCATGATATGTGTGCCCAATGTAGATGGTTTGCATGAGTTGATTCTTCAGGAGGCCCACAGTTTGTAGTACTCCATTCATCCGGGTGCCGCCAAGATCTATCAAGACTTAAGGCAGCACTATTGGTGGAGGAGAATGAAGAAGGGCCTAGTGGAGTATGTAGGTAGGTTCCTAAACTGTTAGCAGGTGAAGTAAGAGCATCGACGGCCAGGTGGATTGCTTTAGATGCTAGAGATTCCAGAGTGGAAATGGGAGCGGGTTACTATGGATTTTGTTGTTGGTCTCCCACGGGCTCAGAGGAAATTCGATGCAGTATGGGCTCATTTCATTCCAGTGGTGACTACTTACTCTTCAGAGCAGCTAGCTCAGGTCTATATTCGCGAGATCGTCCGTCTTCATGGCAAACGGTATCCATCATCTCTAACCAGGGTATGCTATTTACTTCGCGATTCTGGAGGGCCGTACAGTGTGAGTTAGGCACTCAGGTTAAGTTGAGTACAGCATTTTACCCTTAGACAGACGGACAGTTCGAGCGCACTATTCAGATATTAGAGGATATACTTCGTGCATTTGTGATGGAGTTTAGTGGTTCTTGGGATTAGTTCTTACCGCTTGTGAATTTTCCCTACAACAACATCTACCAGTCGAGCATTCAGATGGCTCTGTGTGATGCTTTGTATGGGAGACGGTGTCGGTTTCCTGTAGGTTGGTTTGAGCTAGGTCAGGCTAGGCTATTGGGTACATATTTGGTTCAGGATGCTTTGGAAAAGGTTAAATTGATCCAAGAATGACTTTCAACAACCCAATCTAGACAAAAGAGTTATGTATATTAGAAGGTTTGTGACGTGGCATTCATGGTTAGGGAATGGGTCTTGCTTCAGGTTTTGCCCATGAAGGGTGTTATGAGGTTCAGAAAGAAGGGCAAGTTGAGCCCTAGGTATATCGGGCCTTTTGAGATTCTTAAGAGGATTGGAGAGGTGGAAAACAAGCTTGCGCTGCCACCTAGTCTAGCTATAGTTCATCAAGTATTCCATGTTTCAATGCTCTGGAAGTATCACGGTGATGTGTCTCATGTGTTGGATTTCAGCTCAGTCTAGTTAGAAAAGGATTTGTCTTATATTAAGGAGCTGGTAGCCATTTTGGACAGGCAGGTTCAAAAGTTGAGGTCAAAGAACATTACTTCAATGAAGGTTCGGTGGAGGGGTCAGCCAATCGAGGAGGCGACTTGGGAGACCGAGCATAATATGCGTAGCTGTTTTAAGAGGGGGAAGATGTAACGACCCGATCGGTCGTTTTGAGTGTTTTCCTATTTATTGCCTCCTCTATGCTATATTGTGATTATGTGACATGTTGGGGTGTTTGGTTTTGGGTTCAGGTGTATTCGGGAGTGAAATGGGACACTTAGTCCCTAAGTTGGAGCCTTAAGTTGAAAGAATTAACCGTAGTTTGACTGATGTGTAGACAACTCCGGAATGACATTTTGATGGTTCCAACATCTCTAAATGGTGATTTTCGACTTAAGAGCATGTCCAAATGTTGATTTGGAGGTCCGTGGGTTATTTCGGCGTGAATTGGCAAAACTTAGAAAAATTAAGGTTCGGAAGATTTGGAAAGTTTGACCGAGAGTTGACTTTATTGATATTGGGGTCGGATCCTAATATTGGAAGTTTGAATAGGTCTGTAATGTCATATATAACTTGTGTGCAAAATTTGAAGTCAATCGGAGTTGTTTTGGTATGAATCAGCATTGGTTTCAGAATTCAAAAATTCATAGTTCATAGGCTTGAATTTGGGTGGCGATTCGTAGAATCGATGTTGTTTGATGTGATTTTTGGCCTCGAGTAGGTCCATTATAGGTTTTGGAACTTGTTGGTATATTCGAACGAGGTCCCGGGGGCCCTGGGTGTGATTCAGATCGAATTTTGAACAAGTTTGGACTTGTGAGATAGCTCAAGCACTGCTGCTTCTGGTTCAATCGCACCTCCAAATTTTGGGCTGTAGGCCGAGAAGCATGTTTGGTCATGTTCAACTAGGACCGCAGGTGTGGTCCATGCTCCATAAAAGCGGACTTGCCGATGTCAGGGATGCATCGCCGAAGCAGAGGACGCCAGGGAGGCCTTGGATCGCAGAAGCGGACAACGTCCGCAGAAGCGCTTGAGAAGAAGTGAATAGAGGTCCGTAGGTGAGAGACTTTCGGGCTTAAGTTGAATCCGCACCTACGATGGGTTTTTCGCAGGCGCGGTATCGCAGAAGCGACAAAAAGGCCGCAGAAGCGGAAGTCGCTGGGCAGAAATAACAAAATTTGAGGGTTTGATTCATAATCCATTTTTGGAATTAGAGAGCTCGGTGTGAGGCGAATATTTGGGAGATTTCCAGAGAGATCATTGGGGTAAGAATGCCTAACTCGATTTTGGTTAAATTACACGAATCTATTATTATTTTCATCATTAAATTAGTGTTTTGGAGTTGGAAATTTGGGAAAAGATTTTGAAACTTCTTTGGCTAAAATTCGAGGAATTGAAAGGCGATTTGACGTCGAATTTGAGTAATTCTTCTATGGTTGAACCCGTTATCGAATGTGTGTTCGGATTTTGTAATTTTTTCGAGTTCCTAGGTGCGTGTCTGGGTTGACTCTTTGCAAAGATCATAATTCATTGTTTGAATTATTTTCCTATAGTTTATATTTATAGTATGAAGTTTTGGCTAGATTCGAGCCGTTCAGAGTTGGATAATTGAGGAAAAGGTCGTCTAGTGGATTGAGTTAGCATGTTTCGAGGTAAGTGACTCTCCTAATCTTATGTGGGGGAATTAACCCTTAGGATTTGTGTTAGTTGTGATAAATGTGATATGTGGAAGTCGTGTACGCAAGGTGACGAGTGTGTACATGGGCTAAATTGTGGAAATTGCCGGTTTTAGCTATTTAGATTCCTTTCATGCCTTAATTGTGTTATCTTAAACAAGTTATATTCATCATCATTTGTCTATTTTCACACGTCTACTTGTCGTGCTCTCTTACATGCTAATTGCCCTACATGTTTAGTTGAAGTTCTTGTTTCCTTTATTCCGTATTCATTACTTAATTGTTAAACTCTTTCCTTGAAGTTGTTAAATCATGGAATATCTTGTTGTTGGAATTGGTATTGAGATATAAAGGTCATGCTTCACATTGAGGCAATGTGTTAAGTTGTGAAATACCATTCCGTTGAGTTGTTCATTCTGGTTGTTATTGTTGAGACTCTTTTGTACATTGTGGTTGGGCCATGGGCTCTTTACTGTGAAAATTGTGTTATTAATTGGTTTCTCTAGCAAGTTGTGATATTGGGCACTTGAGGTGCGATTTGTGATACATTGTGATATTGATACGCATGCGGTGGTATAAGGTTTTGGGGTTGAAACACATGCGGTGAGATAAGGTGGGCTTGATACGCGTGGCTAGTGGAGGAACTACTAGAAGTCATGTGGTGTGATAAGGTAGGCTAAGACACGGGATGCTATTTCGGAAATATGAATTTCAAAACTAAATGTAAAGGCTCCCGAGGAGATATAAGGAAAGATTGTGATTTACTCTTGTGATTTGAGAGCACGAGACGGTACCTCGGTAGTGACTCTAGTTGGCATTTGTCCATTTTTGCACTTGTCTTTGGTTGTTGTTTCCTTAGCATATTATTAATTGTCTTTCTCCGGGTTGCACTATTTTCTTAGGTTCCGTGTAGCTAACCTTGATATGCTATTTGTCGTTTCAATTTCGTTACTGTCATTATTACACTACCTTACATTTGTTCAGTCTTTTATTTATTCTAGTAGGGCCTTGGCCTGACCTCATCACTACTCTACCGAGGTTAGGCTCTGCACTTACTGGGTACCGCTGTGGTATACTCATGCTACTCTTTTGCACATCCATTTGTGCAGATCTAGGTACATCCTACCACTCCAGGCATCAATGATTTTAGTTCGAGCATGGAGACTTCAAGGTATACCTGTCAGTTGTCCGCAGGCCTCGGAGTCCCCTTCTACCTTGATTTCCTTATTTCATTACCTTATTATAGACGTTGATGTATAGGATTATTCCGTACTATTATTAGAGCTAGTGACTTATATTTCGCCGGATTTTGGGAGTTGTACATGTTGAGTTGTAGATATTATTTTATATAGTTGTTGAAGTTTTGAGACTATAAATTATTGCTTCAGTCATTTCTGCATGTTGAGGCTTACCTAGTCTTAGAGACTTAGTGCCATCACGACATCCTACAAAGGGAAATTCCGGTCATGACACCTTGAGGAGACGGAAGTGGTTAACCTGGGAAGCGAAGAAGATGTGAAGGAGACCTGAATCAGCATCCATCTAAAAGCAGAGCCGAAAGAAGAATTGGTCGAGCTCCTCCGACATTACATCGATATGTTCGCATGGTCGTATGATGACTTTTCTGGGTTAAGCACTTACATTGTTTCACATCGATTGCCTATCGATCCTGCTAGATCACCGGTCAAACAAAAACATAGAAAATTCAAAATAGACTTGAGTTTGAGGATAAAAGAAGAAGTAACCAAGCAAATACAGTCGAACATAGTGAGGGTTACCAATTATCCCACATGGTTGGCAAATATCGTCCCGGTACCAAAGAAAGATGGGAAGATCGGGATATGTGTGGATTATCGAGATCTTAACAAGGCCAGCCCGAAGGATGATTTCCCTTTACAAAATATTCAAATCCTCATCAACAACTGCACAAATCATGCGCTGCAGTCATTCATGGATTGTTTTGTTGGATACCATCAAATCCTGATGCACGAAGAAGATGTAGAAAAACGGCGTTCACTACGCCTTAGGGAATGTACTGCTATAGAGTCATGCCGTTCGGCCTCAAAAATGCTGGCGCTACTTACATGAGGGCCATGAAAACCTTCTTTCACAACATGATTCACAAAGAAATCAAGATAAATGTGGATAACATTTCATCAAGTCTCGAAAGAGTTCAGAACATTTGGATGACTTGAAGAAGTTTTTCGAACGCTTGTGGAGGTATAGTTTGAAGTTGAACCCTGCAAAATGCGCATTTGGAGTCTGTGCTGGAAAATTGCTAGGTTTCATCCTAAGTAGTAAAGGGATAGAACTGGATCCTTCAAAGATCAAAGCCATTCACGAGTTGCCACTGCCCAAAAGCAAGAAGGATGTGATTAGTTTCCTTGGTAGGCTGAATTATATTAGCCGTTTCATAGCCCAGTCTATAGTAATTTGTGAACCCATCTTCACGCTGCTGAAGAAGAATGCTGCTACAAAATGGACAGAAGAGTGTTAGAAAGCCTTCCACAGAATTAAGGAGTACTTTTCAAATCCACTAGTGTTGGTTCCTCCTAAGCCCGGGAAGCCACTATTGTTATACCTGTCAGTATTGGATAATGTGTTTGGATACGTGTTGGGACGACACGATGAAACCGGAAGAAAAAAGCAGGCCATCTATTTCTTAAGAAAGAAGTTCACACCATGCGAGGCCAAATACACTCTGATAGAGCGCACTTGCTGTGCCTTGATTTGGATTACCTAGAAATTGAGGCATTACATGTCAGCGTACACCACGCATTTAATATCCCGGCTCGACCCGCTCGAGTTCAAGTACATTCCTAGGATCTAGAAACCAGTTTGTCGATGCCCTTGCGACCTAGACATCCATGATTAAACATCCGGACAAGAAATACATCGACTCAATCATGATAAAGATCAGGGATCAACATACGTACTATATTTATGTGGACGAAGAGCCAGATGGTAAGCCATGGTACTACAATATCAAAAGATTCGTTGAAACAAGAGAGTATATAGAGAAGGCTACAAGTAGTCAAAAGCAAGCACTCAGAAGGCTTATAAATCACTTTTCCTCAACGAGGAAGTCTTATATAGGAGGACCCTATACTTGGGTCTGTTAAGATGTGTAGATGCTACCGAAGCAACCGGATTGCTAGAAGAAATACATGTAGGAACGTGCGGACCCCACATGAATGGCTTCACCTTAGCCAAGAAGATTTTGAGAGTTCGATACTTTTGGATGACCATGGAAAATGAGTTAAACCATTACCTTAGCCAAGATGAACCTGGATGAACGTGCGGACCCCATATGAACCAGTGCCAGATCCACAGGGATTTCATCCAGGTTCCGCCTAATGAGTTAAATGTAATGGGTTTGCCTTGGCCATTTGCCGCTTGGGTCATGGACGTGATTGGACCTATAGAGCCTGTTGCATCAAATGGGTACCGCTTCATCTTGGTAGCAATTGATTACTTCACCAATTGGGTCGAAGCTTCTACATACAAGGACATCACAAATAAAGTAGTGGCAGATTTCATCCGTAACAACATAGTCTACCAGTTTGGGATACCCGAGTCAATCATCACTGACAACGCAGCCAATCTAAACAGTGATCTCATTAGAGAATTTGCGTGAAGTACAGAATTGTCCGCCATATCTCTACAGCCTACAGGCCACAAATGAATGGAGCAGTTGAAGTAGCCAACAAAAACATCAAAAGGATTCTGCAAAAGATAGTGGACAATCATAGGCAATGGCACGAAAAGTTATCCTTCGCCTTACTAGGTTATCGGACCACCATGAGGACATCCACTGGGGAAATGCCATACACGTTGGTATATGGATCCGAAGCTGTGATACCTGCAGAGGTCAAGCTACCATCTTTAAGAGTTATTAAAGAAGCCAAGTTAGACGACGCAGTGGATACGGGTCAGGCAGGAGCAACTCATGCTCGTTGACGAGAAGAGAATGGATGAAGTATGCCATGGTCAGCTATATCAAAATAGTATGGCCAATGCATTCAACAAAAAGGTGAAGCCTCGCCAGTTTATACCGGGGCAGTTGGTTTTAAAGAAAATATTCCCTCATCAAGAAGAAGCCAAAGGAAAGTTTGCACCGAATAGGCAAGGTCCTTACGTGGTCCACCGAGTGTTGTCGGGAGGAGCTCTAATCTTAGCAGAGATGGATGGAACAGTCAGCATGAATCCTATCAATTGAGACGCAATCAAGAGATATTATCTTTGAAGACAATAGAGTTAGGTTTTAGGTGTAATAAAACTACGCTCGACCTGACTTCCTACGGAGGGAAACATAGTCAACCCACGTAGGGTTCGATTTTTCTCCCTCCCCTTTTCTTTTGTAATAGAAAATCCAAATATCATTTTGTATGTACTAGGAACTACGCCACGACTTGATTTCCTTTGGAAGGAATACGTAGGCAATCCTCATCAAATTCAGTCATCTTTTGTAATTGAACTACGTTTTGGCCTGATTCCATTTGGATATATATGCAGTCTGAGTCAGAAAGGCCACTTCATTTTCAATTCCATCATTTTGAATCTGTTGTAATAGAACTACATTTTGACCTGATGCTATTTGGATACGTAGGCTGCCTGAGTTAGGCTCATTTATCTTTATCATATTTTCTTTATCATCACCCATGAACTACATTCAGATATGATTTCGTTTCGGATATGTAGGCAACCTGAGAGGGTTCGGTCATAAACCTAGGAACAACTTTGTAATGCAATAGTTCGGATTCAAACGCAATCATAGCAGCATGAAGCCACGATGTCAGAATCATCATGTAGGATCGACATCAATAGGACATAGTCTTCAAGAATAAACGCTCACATTTGAGGAACTTCCGAAACACGTCATAATCTGGAACGACGGCATTTGCCATTAAACAAAAATTTTTCAAAATGTTTTATAAAGATATCATAATCCGCTCTACCTACCAAACTTTATGGCTTAACCTCATAGGGATAGGGGAAAAGCCAAGACTATGGTCGACACAAACCAACACCCCCCCTCCCCGGTAAGAATGTTTCTTTGAATACAGGGTCAACAGAACATACAAAAATGCTGGAACACACAGGGGCAATGACGGATCTGCCACTCCCTCATAACTATCATCCCTCTTTCCTTATTCAAATTTCCTTATATAACTAAAAACTAACTCTCAAATCCTTGCAGGGATCTCGGAACCAGGCTGCTAACGCAGACGAAGCATATTGTATATAGCAAACTGTCTGCTCAACTAAACGGAGCATGTTGTATATAGCGAGCGCTGACGCCAACCAGAGCCATGTATATAGCAAAATGTCTTCTCAACTCAACGGAGCATGTTTATATAGCAAACCACTAGCTCAATCAATCGGATCACCTTGTACAAAATCGAGCCATCGGCTTCGCCAATCGAAGCCTTGTCTATAGCAAATTGCCAGCTCAATCAATCGGAGCGCGATGTACAAATCGAGCGTCGGCTTCCCCAATAGAAGGCCTGTATATAAAATATTGTTCGATTCACCAACATGAGCGATCTGCACCGCCACTCTGTCACATGGGAGATCAGAATAGATAGCTTCAAACCTCGTCACTAACATTCTGCCAATCAACGGCCGCAATGTAGTTTCGCAGTCAAGAGTACCTCTTGGGCATGCTCCTCATTTCATTATTTTATCTCAAATGTTTTGACATTTTGCTCATGCAGCTTACATGCATTATTACATTTTTAGTTAGAAACTCCCATCGTGTGGAGATACTTTACATTTCAGTGCAATCACTCTCATCACGTGGAGATACTTTACATTTCAATGCAACTTCTCCCAGCAAGTGGAGATGCATTCTACATTATGAGTCAACTACTCCCATCGCGCGAAGACACTCCCAACATGAGGAGACTTAATAATCTGATAGCTATGGAATGGTTCAGAGCCCGGCTAACTATCGAGTCAAATTCAAGTATCCCATTATCCCAATCCCAAATAACAGCTAGCTGGTAGCTAGGCATCATCATTCTTGCATCATTTACATCACATCTTAACATATTCTGCATTGCAATATATAGGTATGTATGTATTTTGTTTTTGCAGGAACAAACGTCGCAATGTGGAACTCCTTCTAAGAAGTAAACCAAGATATAACGCTATGAGGGACAACAAACTCATAAGCTGGCCAAGGATCCAAGCTCAAGCTCAAATACGATTAGTGGGACTCTAATTCTTCAAATTTTAGTCGCAACTCAAAGCTATCATGAGTAGCAAATCTTTCGTCTCGCAGTATCATCATAATATGATATTGGGGTAATTCATGCGAGCATCGCTTCCCCAAAATCTTCACTCCAAAATTACATGCGGCCTGATCCTCATTAAGCCCAAGGTATGTAAGCATTTCAAAGCCAGAATTCGGCCCCAACTTCCCAGAAGGTTTCCTGGAATCCTTCATAACTCCTAATCCTACAACTCATAATCTTCCTTAATCCAAATGGCATTCCTGCAATGTATGCCTAAAAGTCGAGACAAAATTGGCCTTGGTTCAATTTCTTTGCTCAAAAACTCTTTTATCGTCTCCGGTCAAAGAGAGGTAGCTGTTAACGGCCAATTTTAACCCCCACTTTTAAAATTAATTTATTTATACTTAATAATTTGCAATGAATGTTTTGAAAATAGTTTCAATCAATAATACCTATTTTACAAAATTAATTAAGTATTAGTAGTTCTGAAATTAATAATTTAGCATTATAATTATAATTATAAAATATATCATATTTACTATTTTAAGATTATTAAAATAACTTTTATATACATCACATATGATTTATAATTAATTTAACGAATTACTCCTTACTTTCTAGTTTATTATACTACTATGTTAATAATTTGAAATTAGTGTTATAATTTTAGGAAACACAATATTTTTACAAATAATTGCAATAATTAGTAGTATATTTGATAATTATAATTTTGTTATATTTTATTGAAAATAATTAAGTTTATTTAAATTAATTTCAAAGGGGTTAAAGGGCTAAAAGTCTATAATTGCAATTCTTTAATTAAACATAGAATGCTTACTATTTAAATTAATCTTAGCTCAATTGCCAAGCCCAAACCTAATATGACCCTGGTCCAATTCCCTTCCTTCCACCTCGGCAATCCCCATCACCTCTTCTGGACCAATGAGATCACGCCACGTCACTCGTCTCCAACATTCAAACACAATTGATCTAGGCCGTCCGTTTCTTAGATCAACGGCCCACAATTTTTGACTCAATTTTCTCCTTAGTTTAAAGACATTTAGCAAGTTTAATCATAGCCGTTGGATCACAAGAATCCAACGACCATCGAAATTCCTCATTAAACCATTTAAATCCATAATTATTAGGACCGACCCAGATCCCATCTCCCCATCATAAACGTAGATACAGCTACCCAAATCCCAACCCTAGAAATCATTTCTCTTTTGACACAACCGCCCTCTTTCCCCTTTCGTTCTTTCTTCTCACACCCTCCTAAGAACATCAATCACCAGACCTTGCACAAATGCATACGAGGTCATGAGATTTTTCCTGTAAATCATCTCTTCTACCTCCCTATCCGTGAATCCCGTTGCTAATTTCCTCTTTCAGTCACTAAATTTGAAATGCCAGAATCTGAACCCTAGGCTCAAAACACCACTGACCCGACTTCATCCTTGTTCTTTCAAATCAAACTTACAAAATCACTCGCTTTGTCCCTGGGCTATGAATCATGTTGTTTTCTTTCCATTTCACTGATGGAATTTCAAAACCCCCAAATTCGAAACCCTAGACCAAACGATGCAAGGCCAAATCCTCAGAAATCCTTTATGTTCTGTTAAATTGGTGGCATGCATTGCTATTTCACAGTGATATCATACTTATTCTTGGTCCAGAGGTCAAGAGAAGTGAGCTATGGACATTGAGGCTCTTACCCGATTGAGTTTGCTTTCAACGGTCAACTTTCCCCTTCTCAGGTAAAATCGCTACTTATTTCCCATTGTCTTCTAAGATTTTTCCTTGATTATGCTCACTTCACTACCTCTTTATCACTCTTAACTACTGAGTTTGATTTTTATTAAGCCTAAGGCATTGAATCCCACTATAGATAGTAGTCTTAATTTCTCTTACCTAACATCACCAAGAACACCTAACAATCAAAAGAAATCAATACACAATACAGTAGTGTTTAGAACTCTTTCGACTAAGGCTAAGTTCTCACTCAATTTCTGATTTTTCTTTGGTTGTAAGTTACTCATTGATTTAAGTTATGAGTTCTTGGATCCTAAATGGCTAAACAAATTCTTTATATGGTTTGCTGCCCAAAAGGAGGTCAGTAAAACCTCAACCCTACTCTTCTTTTGTTTGTTTGTATTACTAAGCATGAGTTGTTCTGTTATCTCTTACTGAATAATGTTATTAATAATGTATGGTTGATTGATTCATCTGTTTGTTAATGACATATGATTGATGAATAGATTTTGGAATCTTAAGTTCTTTAAGTTATTAAAATTAGAACCATGTATTGATCTTAATGAACATCTGATGACTTACACCTACTGTTAAGCTTATGAAGACAGCCTAAGAATTCTCAAACGATCCTGATATTTAGTTTTAGACCTCCCTCATATTCTATTAGAACTATTATGATTTTTATAGAAACTTGCCTTGGGTATTATTTGCATTTTGTAGTAATTCACCTCATAAATTAGACTTAAGTGAATACGAACTTGTTAGTAGTGAAGATAAGACTGTCACCTTTAGTTTGTGAATACCAGTTCATGAAATTTGAACTAATTATTTCTTTCTGGTCTACCTCTGTGATTTTTATTAATTCTAGGAGGGTCATTGATTCAACGATAAATTTTATGGTTGTATGATCACACTATATAAGCATATCCCAAGCTAATTAGATTCATGTACCACTTTTGTGTGTATTCTAAGAGTTACCGTATACTTAACCTAGGCTATGAGGTTTGGTTAAGACATTTTTATGTTATGATGCTTCATCTGTTGTGTGCTGAAATTAGGTTTCACTATATCTGAAAACCCATACTTGATTTGCCTAACAAGATCCCTAATGTAATCATTGCCCTTCTCTGAAATTGATGAAGTGATATTGTTATTTTGATTGTGTTAGCACCTTATAATAATATGATCCCTGCTAAATGTCCCCTGTGGGTGCTTCTTCTTGGATACTCTACACTCATCTTGTTCTTTAATACTTCTGCTTGTCTCTCATAATCATATACATGTATACATTGTCCTTAAAACTTCACTAAGCTCACATAAATGAACTAGATTTAGCTTGTGAACCTCAGGAGAATCTTCTGTTGCTACTGTTTGAGTGTAATAGCATTATTTATTCTCCAATGAGATTAGTATGAAGTTAAAAGCTCTTAGAAAGAAGTAATCACGCCATTTGCTTTAGAGTAAAACAAGCTGTTAATTTGTACCTCTGTTAATGATCTTTAGAAGTTTTAATTGGAGTTATTAACCTGTATCTCTGATTAATACTCTTTTGAAGTTTCAATTGATGTTGTTAACTTGTATGTATGCTAGAAGTTAAGACTTAGTTAAAACAAATCCTTGACTAATTTAATTCAAAGCTATTAAGAATATGTAGTCATGAACATGGACTGTTATGATTTTGAACTATGTACCTCCTCTACTCTTAAGACATATGGTCCAGGTGTTTGGGTTTCTAAATTAATCTGCCAGTGCTCTGTTTCTTTTGTATACCTTAAGTTAATTTTTGGGCATGCCTAACATGTTATGGTGTTCACAGTGAATCATATACTTAGCTTTGAAATGTGGATACAATAGTGTGATTGAATGTCTTATGATCCTATGGCATTTTGTATTTGCTATTATAAGAAATGTGTATACTCTTTTGGTATGGTATCACTGTGGTATAGGGATCTGCATTGGGTGCCTCGTTAGCACCTAAACCTGTAGGAAAGAATAAGTATGAGTAATTAGGGGTATTTGAGAATAGAGTTTAGTTTCTTGGTTGAGCTACTCACCCTGACACAAGCACTGCCACGGGCTTCGAGACCCTTGGGAACTTTGAGTATCAGGGATCCAAAGAGTGCCTTGGACATGAATGGAATTCTACCCTTAGCCTCTAATCTATTGATATTTATTACTCTTTCATCTGTTACTCCACACTAATTTTCATATTCTAGATTGCTCTCAATTGTTATAATTTATCTTAGACCTATACTAGTTTTATTCATGCATAATTATGTACATTGAGAAGCATATCTAAAGGCCTTCTTTTCTTTTTTTGAACATGTGCTACACTTGGGCCTGCCGAGTTCTCAAAGAACTCAGGCCCAAGTCCTGTACCTGCGCATTTGGGATCTGAAGTTGTTGTTGTCCGTTCTCGATACTTGTTGGGCCTGCTTCTTTTCAGGCCCAAACCAGAGTCCATTCTCTTTCTTTACTGCTTTATTAAAGTTTACTGTCTTTTTTTGTTACATGTATATAACAATTACCATATTTGATTGAATGCTCTTTTTTATATCTTTGAATCATGTGAACAATCTAGGAAAGCCTTGAAAAACATAGGATTAAAAGAATTGTTAGACTTAGTAGTAGATAGTTATAATTCATTAATTGTTTATACTATATTATTACTAACCATTTTTACGATGTCATTTGAAACCTAAACAGCTTCAGCAAAGGACGACAATATTCTTTTTCAAAACCAGAAATAGAATTTGAAAATTGGTCTTTTAATCGAGCTATTCTACAAAAGAAAATCGAACAAACGGTGTTGCAAAACCAAGACTTTTCAGACGTTTTTCCCAAAAATGAATATGAGGTTTGAGAACTAATTTCTAAGGTAAGACGAAAGACTATTTCTTTAAACAAGCTTTACTTTACAAGATTATAAATAGTCACCTCCTTTTAAAGACAAAGTGTTTTACAACTTAGCCACATCTCATAAGGTTTTATAACCACAAATATTATATACATACTTCAGAACTCTTTCAATCATATACATGCAAATATTTTCTTAAAAGCTTTTTTTAAAAACCTATATCCCTTTTAAAACTACGTGTACATTATTAAGCAATAAGTTTTAAACTAGATATATAGTATGTCATACTTTTAGCACTAGTTAAAACAGAGTATAAATGACTAATCCTTTAAATCTAGTCTAAATCATATGGATCTACCTCATGCAAATTTTTAGGGGTGCCTAACACCTTCCCCTTAGAAGAACAAGAACCCTTACCCAAAATCTCACCGGTTAGCAGACTAATAGAGAAATAACCTTAGTAATTGAATCGGTACCCTAGTACACCTTTAAATATTAGGTGGTGACTCTCTTTTATCATCAATAGGGAAACCACTAGTTGAATCTTGTTTTGACTCATGCAAAATAAGGTGCAACACGTACCGGTTCCAACTTGTGGAGACTACGAGGTAGCTACTATGTCATTCACAGACATTGAAGTTATCTTTTATTTATTTTGTTATCACTGTTCTATCATTCAGACAGTCTTGTCTTGAGGATTTACTATGTAATTTGAGATTTTGTAGTGCTCATGTACTCGTTGACACTAGAACATGGGATGGTTGTAGTTGCATTATTATAGCTATCTTCAGATATTTTATGATATTACTATTTTTGGGATTGTTAGCTTGTCTAGCAAGCAGTGTTAGGCGCCGTCACGGCTCCGATGAGGGTTTGGGTCGCGACAAGTTAGTATTAGAGCACTAGGTTGGCTAGGTCTTATGATTCAAAAGCAAGTTTAGTAGAGTCTTATGGATCGGTACGGAGACGTCTCTACTTATCTTCGAGAGGCAACCGAACTATTAGCAAAATTTACTTTCTTGCATTCTTGTCGTGCAGATTTTTTAACTCCAAAGTCAGAAAATTTACTCTTCTATTCTCTCACAAATGGTAAGGACACGTTCAACTGATCAGGAGCTAGAGCCCCAGAATGCAGTCACTACTAGGGGTAGAGGCCGAAGTCGAGGTAGACCCAGAGGTTGAGGTTGAGCTCAGCCGAGAGCACATGCAGCGACACCTGATGTTGAGCCTTAGATTGAGCAAGAGGAGGCAATTCCTATTCTGGCCGAGCCAGTATGACCAGCTCATGTCCCAAAGGGATTCATCGGTACCATAGTGCTTCAGGACGCCCTAGTCCACTTGGTTCATCTTATGGAGAATGCGGCCCTAGCCGATGTATTTCCTATAGCACCATCCGTTTCTCAGGCTGGGGGAGGAGCCATGATTCCTGCAACTCACACTCTAGAGCATATGGATCATAGTAACAAACCCCATCAATTCTACTAGTTGGGGAAATTCTACATGTTATTTCTATACAGCCCGAAGAGAGATACGCGATGTCAACTGAGGGGCTGAAGAGGTTGGACAAGTTCCCCAAGTTGTTTCCCACTCATTTTGTTGGTCCACCTTCCGAGTACCCCCAAGATTTCTTCGACCGTTGCCATGAGCTATTGCATAACATGGGTATAGTGGAGTCCAATGGAGTAGAATTCGCAGTGTTTAAGATACATAACTCTGCCAAGAGGTGGTGGTAGGAGTATTGTTCGGGGCAGACCTGTAGGTTCACGTCCTCTCACTTGGGCCTAGTTCTCATTGTTGTTCTTAGATAATTTCATTCCCTTCACTTAGATAGAGGACATTAGTAGTCAGTTTGAGCACCTCCAGCAGGGTAGCATGACCGTCACTCAGTATGAGACAATATTTGTGGATTGATAATGCCATGCAGCTATTCTGATCCGTACTTAGAGCGAGTGGGTGTGGAGGTTATAGATAGCCTTACATATGGTATCAAGCTACAGATGGCTCGAGATATCGAGGATGATATTTCTTTTACTCGGGTTGTGGAGATCACCGGGAGGATCGAGCGAATTAGAGGTCAAGGTAGGGAGATGACCTCTAACAAGAGGCCTTGTCATTTTGGAGGATTCAGTGGTGCCATGTCTGGAGGTCGAGGTCAGTTTTTGAGGGGCTAGTCGAGCATACCAGTTTATCATTCGCCACCACCCAGCCGAGGAGCTTCAGTACAGTCCTTGTTCAGTGTACTCCCAGCTCAGAACTCTTACCGGACTCCATCAGTTCAGCGTTCGTCAGCACCGGGCTCTTCCAGCGGTTATTCTAGTTCACGAGGTCCAATTTAGGCCCCACAGTTATTCCTAGTTTGAGGTTTCTATGAGTATAGGGAGTTACAGTATTACCCCAATTTTCATGAAGGCCCCGTGCATCAAAGAGGCTAGGCTATGACTCCCACACCAGTGTATACACCACCCGCTCAGCCAACTCGGGGTGGAGGTCGTACAAGCTGAGGTTTCCCTAGAGGGGAAGGTCAGCCAATTTGTGGACAGGCCCAATGCTATGCATTTCTCGCCAAGCCAGAGGCAGTTTCTTCTGATACCGTGATCAAAAGTATTGTTATCGTGTGCCACATGGATGCTTCAGTGTTATTCGACCCAGATTCCACTTATTCATATGTGTCATCATATTTTGCTAGTTATTTGGATATGTCTCATAATTATTTAGATATCCGTGTTCATGTATCTACAACGGTGGGTGATTTTATTGTGGTGGACCGTGTACATCGGTCTTGTGTGGTTACCATTAGGGGTCACAAGACTAAAGTTGTTCTCTTATTGCTCTACATGGTTGATTTTGAGGTGATTTTGGGTATGGATTGGCTATCTCTATTTCATATTGTTCTTGATTGACACGTTAAGACCATGAAGTTGGCGATGCCGGGGTTTCTTAGGGTGGAGTGGAGAGGTTCGTCGGGTCATGATTCTAGTAGAATGGTGTCTTTTCTGAAGGCTCAGCGGTTGGTTAAGAAGGGATGCTTAGCGCACTTAGCCTCTATGAGGGATATCAATGTTGATACTCATAGTGTTCGGTCAGTTTCAGTAGTGAGGGAGTCCAAGATATGTTTCATGTAGACATGTCGTGCATGCCACCCAACGGGGATATTGATTTTGGTGTGGATTTGGTGTCGGGCACTCACCCCATCTCTATTCCACCATATCATATGGTACTAGTAGAGTTGAAGGAACATTTATAGGAATTGATTGATAAGGGTTTCATTGGGCCTAGTGTGTCACCTTGGTGTGCACTAGTACTATTTGTGAAGAAGAAAGATGGTTTTATGAGGATTTACATGACTGCATGCAGTTGAACAAGGTTACTATCAAGAAAAAGTACCCACTACCGCGTATTGATGACTTATTTGATCATCTTCAAGGTGCTAGGGGGTTGACCAATGCCCCAACAATTTTCATGCACTTGATGAAAAACATATTTTAGCCCTATCTAGATTCCTTCGTCATAGTTTTCATTGATGATATATTGGTATATTCTCGCAGCCAGGAAAATCATGAGAAGCATTTGAGGATCGTGCTCCAGACATTGAGGGAGAAGAAGTAATATGCTAAATTCTCCAAGTGCGAGTTTTGGTTAGACTCGGTGCCATTCTTAGGTCATGTGGTATCCAGTTAGGGGATTACGGTAGATCCGAAGAATATTGAGGTAGTTTAGAGTTGGCCGAGACTGTCTACTACGACTGAGATACGGAATTTCTATGGGTTGGCTGGGTATTATCGCAATTTTATGGAGGGGTTTTATCTATTATAACCCCATTGAATAGATTAACGTAGAAGAGTTCCCCATTCCAATGGTCTGACAAGTGTGAGGAGAGCTTTTAAAAGATCAAGACTATCTTGAGTACAACTCCAGTTCTGGTTTTGCCTTTGGGATCTGGTTCTTATACAGTCTAGTATGATGCTTCACAGATTGGCATTGGGTGCATGTTGATGCAGGAGGAGAGAGTGATTGCTTATGTGTCACGTCAGTTGAATCCGCATTAGAAGAACTATCCAGTGCACAATTTGGAGTTAGCGACCTTTGTTCACGCGCTTAAGATTTTGCGGCACTATCTTTATTGCGTGTCTTGTGAGGTTTTCGCGGATCATAGTAGTGTCTAGCACTTATTCAAACAAAAGGATTTGAATTTGAGGCAACAGAGGTGGTTAGAGGTACTGAAGGACTATGATATTATCATTATATATCATCCAGGTAAGGCCACTGTGGTGGCCAATGCATTGGGTAGGAAGATGGAGAGCATGGGTAGTAGTGCCTTTATTCCAGCTAGGGAGAGACTGTTAGTTTGGATGTGCAGGCTTTGGCCAACAGGTTCGTAAAGCTAAATATTTCGGAGCCTGGAATGATTCTTGCTTGTGTTGTATCATGACCGTCCTTGTATGAGTGCATCAAGGAGAGTCCGTATGATATTCCCACCTGCTTATCCTAATGGACACGGTGTAGAATGGTGATGCTAAGGAGGTTACTATTTGTGATGATGGGGTATTGAGGCTTCAGGGCCGGATTTTTGCGCCTAAGATGGGTGGATTGTGGGAGCTGATTATAGAGGAGGACCATAGTTCACGGTATTCCATTCATCTGGGTGCCCCGAAGATGTACCAGGACTTGATGAAGCACTATTTATGGTGGAGGATGAAGAAGGATATTGTTGAGTATGTTGCTCGGTGTTTGAATTGTCAGAAAGTTAAGTACGAGCATCAGAGACCGGGCGGATTGCTTCAGAGGTTGGATATTCCGGAGTTGAAGTGGGAGCGTATAACTATGGATTTTGTAGCTAGGCTTCCACGGTCCCCGAGGAGATTTGATGCAGTGTGGGTTATTGTGGACAGACTAACCAAGCCTGCGCACTTCATTTAATTTATTACTATCTCCTCTTCAGTGTAGGATTTATCTATGTGAGATTTTTCACCTTCATGGTGTGCCCATGTCTATTATTTCAGATAGAGGCATGCAGTTTACATCGCATTTTTTGAGGGCAGTGCAACGTGAGTTGGGTACAAGGGTCGAGCTAAGTACGGCATTTCATCCCTAAACGGATGGACAATCTGAGCGTACTATTCAAGTATTGGAGGACATGTTACAAGCATGTGTAATTGATTTAGGGGGATCATGGAATCAGTTTCTACCACTAGTAGAGTTCGCCTACAACAACAACTATCAGTCGAGTATCTATATGGCTCTGTATAAGGCCTTATATGGGAGGCGATGTCGTTCCTTGGTTGGTTGGTTTGATCCTAGGGAGGCTAGGTTGTTGGGCACTAATTTGGTTAGTGTTGCTTTGGAGAAGGTGAAGTTAATTCAGGAACGGCTTCGTACAGCGGAGTCCAGACGGAAGAATTATGCGGACAGGAAGGCTCATGATGTAGCATATATGGTGGGTGAGAAGGTTCTACTCAGAGTTTTGCCCATGAAGGGTGTGATGATGTTCGGGAAAAAGCGCAAGTTGAGCCCTCGGTATATTGGTCCTTTTGAGGTGCTAGAGAAAGTCGGAGAGATGGCCTACAGACTTGCCTGGCCACCTAGTCTATCGGGAGTTCACCCAGTGTTTCATGTTTCCATGCTCTGAAAGTATTATGGTGATCCATCGCATGTATTAGACATCAGCACGACACAGTTGGGCAAGTATTTGACTTATGATGTGAAGTCGGTAGCCATTTTGGACTGGCTGGTTTAAAAGTTAAGGTCAAAGAACATATCACCGGTGAAGGTTCATTGGAGAGGTCAGTCGATCGAGGAGGCTACTTGGGAGACCGAGGAGAAGATGTAGAGCATATATCCTCACCTTTTTGAGACCCCAGGTATGATTCTAAACTCGTTCGAGGATGAACATTGTTTAAAAGGGGGGGAATATAACGACCATGCTGGTCAGTTTGTGTATTTTAGTGCCATTTCCTCTACTTGATGCTTTACATATGTGTATTTGTGATTATTTGATTTGCGTGGTCGGTTGATTTGGTTTCAGATGAGTTTTCGATTGAATTGGGACACTTAGTGTCAAGATTGGATATTTAAGTTGTAAGAGTTGACTGGAGTTTGACTTTTGGGTAGACGACCCCGTAATGGTGTTTTGATGATTCCAATGGGTTAAAATGGAAATTTTGGACTTAGTCGTATGTCTTGGGGCCTCGGGTGTATTTCGAATTGATTTCGGATCATTTTGGATTGTGTTGCATTGCTGAAGTATTGTTAAGTCTAATGCTTTCACACCTAAGGAAGTTTGGTCTAGGATTCAACGCCAAAGATGAGGCCTTGAAGGCGCATATACGAGATTTGGGTTGGAGGAGTTGTGTCCACAAATGCGGAATATGGGGCGCATAAGTGAAGTCGCTTCTACGATGTTTGATGAGCAGAAGCTCTACCGTAGGTGCTGCTGGGTGTCCGCAGATGCGTGAGTTCGGGATTTATGTGGGGTTTGCAGATGCGGGCCTTTGACCGCAAATGCGGCAGATTGTCCGCGAATGCGGAATCACTGGGCAAACTATATCAATTCGAGGGTTTGGTCATTTTTTATTATTTGGAGTTGTGGAGCTCGGTTGGAGGCGATGTTTGAAGGGATTTTCACTACAATTGAAGAGGTAAGTGAAGTTTACTTAATTTTGACGTTAGCTATTGATTACCCATGGATTATTACATCTAGTTTAGGTGCATTAAAGGTGAAATTTGGGAATTTTTTACTTTGGTTTTGGAGAGTGAAAATTGATAATTTTAGGGTCGATTTGAGATTGGATTTGGATGAAACACATATTTGGACTCGCATCAGAATTGTCACGACCCAAATCGAAGGGCCGCAACGGGCACCCGGTGCCTTACTCAACCGAGTACCAATGTAACATATCTTTATTATCATACTACCATGGGTAAATGAGCCGGAAAGGCCATCATGAGGTAACCAGAATAAAACATAACGGAATACTCAACATAGGATGACCCAACATGATATAAAAATTCATACATATGACATACGGGCCTATAAGGTTGACATGATCATTTGTACACTCAAACCATAGGCCGACACAACCATACCACCATCCATATATATGACATCTGTCTACAAGCATCTAAGAATACATAAACATCATAAAGGTCGGGATAGGTCCCCACCTAACCAATCAATACATGTCCAAGGCATACTGACCAAATAGGCAATTTCAGAGCAAGTGGAGTGCACCAACACCTTTCGCTGAGCTGATAGCATATTAGGAGGACTGTCAACCTATCTATAGGGACCTGCGGTCATGAAACAAAGCGTCCCTAGGCAAAAGGGATGTCAGTACGAATAAAGTAGCGAGTATGTAAGGCAGGAAAGCATAAATAAGAACAATAATGTAAAGAGAGAGAGAGAATATACAACCTCTAACATCTGAGTGCCTCAGAGGGAAACTGGCATGAAATGCTTGAGATATATATATATACACATATACGTTTAAAAATATACGCCTCTATGGGCATCATCATCATCATCATATCATACACGGCCTCGAAGAGGACTCGGTAAAAATGTACCCGACCATCATAAGGCTCGGTAGAATCATACCCGGCCACGTGGAGCTCGGTAAAACCCGATTGCTCAGTTGTTGCACAATAGGTTCTATACTAGCCGACTATAGCACGGCTCGGTAGAGTAAAATAGAAATATATATATATATATATATATATATATATATATATATAAAATGCATGTTGGACTCATGAGAATATCATTCTCAACCTTTTGGAGTGACGTAGGGTTGTTGCACATTTAACTAACATTATGGATATCCATATCATCAATATGAACCTCAATAGGATTCAAGGATCATACATAATTTATTAAAATAACTTTATAAGTAAAGAACAACATGGACAACCTTAGTTGCTAGGAGTAGATCTGTTATGAAATAGCGTATCATTTACGTTCATTTCACATTAGATCATGCCAAAATAAAGAAGGAAGTGCCTTAACATACCTTTGCAATCTTACAGATGCTTCTTTCTGTGCTTTATGACCTAATTTCACTATTGTTCTGTACTTGTTAAAAGTGATGAAACTATACAGGTCATAGCTAGTATCATTTATAGTTCTCGCTTCTTTTTCCTCACCGAGGTTAGTTACAATACTTATTGGGTACATTGGGTCAGTTGTACTCATACTACACTCTGCACTTAATTGTGTAGATCCAGGTGTGGGACCATTTATCAAGAGTAAGCTTGCTTGATGGACTGAGTTTGACACGCGAGGTTGAGCTACATCCTTGGTCGCAGTTCGAATTTTCTTTTCCATATATACCGTTTCTATAGTTCAGACAATGTTATTATTGTTCAGTTTCAGACTTGTATTTAGTTGTAGATCTCATGATTCTATATTTACAAATTTCTGGGAGATTTACCTTGTATTGACAGTTCTTTATTACATCGAGGTTTCAGGCTTATGCTATTTTTATAATTTACATTGTACTGGTTCTTTATTTTTATGTTTTGGCTTGCCTAACTAGTGAGTTAGGCGCCATCACGATAGGTTGGGAGTTTGGGTCGTGACAAGTTGGTATCAAAGCCCTAGGTTCATAGGTATTACGAGTCATGAGCAAGTTTAGTGGAGTCTTGCGGATCAGTACGGAAGCGTCTATACTTATCTTCGAGAGGCTACCGAATTGTTAGGATACTTCACTTTCTTATATTCTTGTCGTGCGGATTTGTTATTTCCAAAACTTGAACTTGACTCTTCTATTCTATTATAGATGATGAGGACACGTGCAACCGAATCAAGTGGACGGCCACCAGTACCACCAGTTGGGGCTGCGGGAGGTTGGGCCGTAGTAGAGTCTGAGGTGTGTCTCGTACTATAACTAGAGAAGCACATGTGGAGCCACCAGTTGCTCCAGTTCACGAGCAGATACCATATGGGGTTGAGCCGGTGGGACCAGATCATGCACCAGCAGTGCCCATCGTGATTCCTGTCCTTCAGGAGTTCTTAGCCTAGATTTTGACTGTGTGCACGAGTCTGGCCTAGGTAGTCTCAGTTCCAGCTGTACCAGCCACTTCTCAGGCCGGGGGAGATGCTCAGACTCCCACCGCTCATACTCCAGAGTAGGTAGCTAAGGGACTTCAAACACAAGGTGTATTGCTATTTTAGCCGGTTGCCACCGCTAGGGCCCAGGTTGGACCTCATATTAGTGATGAGGAGCAGAAAAGACTGATGCGGTTTGGTAGGCTCAAGCCTCCAGAGTTCAGCGTAGTGGAGACGGAGGATGCTCAGGATTTTATTGATCGGTGTCAGCAGATTCTTCGCACAGTGGGTATTTTGGATACTTGTGGGTTTTCATTTATACTTTTTAGCTGATAAGGGTAGCCTACTGATTGTGGAAAGCATATGAGTTAAGCAGGCCAGCCGATGCAGCGCCACTTATATGGCATAAGTTCTTAGTTCTCTTCTTAGAGAAGTTTTTCCCACAGACTCGCAGAAAGGAGTTGCGTAGGCCGTTTTAGTAGCTACGCAAGGAGGGTATGACAGTGACTCAATATGATATGATGTTTTCATAGTTGGCTCATCACGTAGTATAGTTGGTTCCCAATGAGAGGGAGAAGATTAAGAGGTTTATTGATGGCCTCAAATATGGATTATGCTTTATTATAGCTCGAGAGGTTGCGACAAGTGCGAGGTTTGACAAGGTGGTTGATATTGCTAGACGCTTAAAGCTGGTTCACTGGCAGGAGTGTAAGGAGATGGAGGCCAAGAGGCCTTGTAGTTCAGGTTGTTTCAGCAGTGCCTCATCTGGAGTCCAGTCCTACTATAGTAGAGGTCGTTCTTCTAGACCCGTTAAGACAGGTCACCATGTTCCCAGTGGTTCTTCAGTTAGCCACAGTTCCTACAGTGCCCGCCGAGCTCAGTCATCATTCAGTGCATTACCGACAAAGAGTTCTTACCATGCTTTGTGTACACAGGGTTCCATAGGAATCTATTCAAATCATCAGGGTCAGCAGCTCCATCAGAGGAGGGGTTGTTTTGAGTGCGGGGACCTGAGTCATCTCAAGAGGAATTGCCCCAGACTGTTGGGTAGACCTCTATAGCAGAGTTCTCAGCCTATGATTCCAGTACCAGCAGCTAGACCACCTGCACAGCTAGCTCGAGATGGGCCCCAGTCAGCTCGAGGCCGCCCTAAAGAGGGAGGTCGATCAGGTTATAGTCGGGCCCGTTGCTATGCATTTCCAGCCAGGTCAGAGGCAGTTGCTTCTGATGCCGTGATAACATGTATAATTTTAGTATACCATAGGGATTCTTCAATATTGTTTGTTCCTGGTTCCACTTACTCATAAGTATCACCATATTTTTCTCGTTATTTGGATATGCCCCGTGATTCCTTAGTTATGCATGTTCATGTATCTACACCAATGGGTGATTCTATTGTTGTGGACCGTGTGTGTCGGTCGTGTGTTGTGACTACTGGGGTATTAGAGACTAGAATTGATCTTTAACTGCTTAGCATGGTTGATTTTCATGTGATTTTATGCATGGATTTATTGTCACTATGTCACGCTATTCTGGATTGGCACAATAAGACCGTGATGTTGGCGATGTCGGGATTGCCTAGTATTGAATGGAGAGGTTCTCTGAACTATGTTCTTAGTAGAGTGATTTCATATTTGAAGGCCCAACGGATGGTTGGGAAGGGATGTCTGGCATATTTGGCATTTTTGAAGGATGTTGATACTGATATTCCTATCATTGAGTCTGTTCCGGTAGTGAAATACTTTCCGGATATATTTCCATTAGACCTGCCAGGCATGCCACCCGACAGGGACATTGATTTTAGTATTGACTTGGTGTCGGGCATTTAGCCTATCTCTATTCTACTATATTGTATGGAACCAACAGAGTTGAAAGAATTGAAAGAATCACTTCAGGAGCTACTTGATAAGGAATTGTTCAGGCCTAGTGTGTCGCATTGGGGTGCACCGGTTCTATTTTTGAAGAAGAAGGATGGTACTATGCGGATGTGCATTGATTACAGAAAGTTGAACAAAGTTACAATTAAGAACAAGTATCCTTTAACATGCATTGATGACTTACTTGACCGGCTTCAAGGAGCTAGAGTGTTTTCAAAGATTGATTTAAGGTCTGGGTATCACCAGCTGAAGATTCGAGATTCTGATATTCTGAAGACGACATTCAGGACCCGCTATGGTCACTACAAGTTTCTTATGATGTCTTGGGCTGAACAATGCCCCAGTAGCATTTACGCATCTGATGAAGAGTTTATTCTAGCCATATCTTAATTATTTTGTCATAGTATTCATTGATTATATCCCGGTGTACTCCCGTATCCAAGAGGAGCATGAGTAGCATATGAGGATTGTACTCTAGACGTTAAGAGAGAAGAAGCTTTATGTTAAATTCTCCCAGTGTGAGTATTGGCTTGATTTTGTGGCATTCTTGGGGCACGTGGTGTCCAGTAAGGGGGTCAAGGTAGATCCGAAGAAGATTGAGTCAGTTTAGAGTTGGCCCAAACTGTCTTCAGCTACTGAGATCCGGAGTTTTCTTGGTTTGGCCGGATATTATCACCATTTTGTGGAGGGTTTCTCATCCATTGATGTACCTTTGATTAGATTGGCCCAGAAAGGTGCCCTATTCAGGTGGTCTGATGAGTGTGAGGAGAGCTTTCAGAAGCTCAAGACTGCCTTGACTATAGCTACAGTTCTAGTGTTGCCTTCAACGTAGGGTTCATATATGGTTTATTGTGATGCTTCTCGGATTGGTATTGGGTGTGTCTTGATATAGGAGGGTAGGTTGATTGCTTATGCTTCGCGCCAGTTGAAGCCCCATAAGAAGAACTACCCCGTTCATGATCTAGAGTTGGCAAGTCGCTGTCCATGCCTTGAAGATTTTGAGACATTATCTCTACGGTGTGTCTTGTGAAATATTTACAGATCATCGGAGTCTACAACACTTGTTTAAGTAGAAGGATCTAAATTTTAGGCAGCGGAGGTGGTTAGAGCTGTAAAAAGACTATGATATCACCATTTTGTATCATTCCGAGAAGGCCAATGTGGTGGCCAATGCCTTGAGCTGAAAGGCGGAGAGTATGGGTGGCCTTGCGTATATTCCAGTTTGTGAGAGGCAGCTAGCATTGAACGTTCAGTTCTTCGCCAATTAGTTTGTGAGGTTAAATGTTTTGGAGCCTAGTCGGATTCTAGCTTGTGTGGTTTCTCAGTGTTCTTTGTATGAGCGCATCAAAGAGCGTCAAAATGATGACCCCCATTTGCTTGTCCTTAAGGACACGATGCGGCACAATGATGACAATGAGGTTTCTATTTGAGATGATGGGGTTTTGCGGATGAATGGTTGGATTTGTGTGCCTAATATGGATCGGTTACGTGAGTTGATTCTTGAGTAGGGCCACAGTTTGCGATATTCCCATTTATCAAGGTGCCGCTAAGATGTATCAAGACTTGAGGTAGCACTATTAGTGGAGGAGGATGAAGAAAGATATAGTAGAGTATGTGGCTCAGTGCTTGAACTATCAGCAGGTGAAGTACGAGCATAGAGGCCGAGCGAGTTGTTTTAGTGACTTGAGATTACCGAGTGGAAATGGGAGCATGTTACCATTGATTTCGTTGTTGGGCTCCCACGGACTTTGAAGAAATTTGATGAAGTTTGGGGGATTGTGGACCAGTTGACTAAGTCCACATATTTCATTCCGGTTGTGACTACCTATTCTTCAGAGCGGCAGGCTGAGATCTATATCCATGTGATTGTTCATCTTCACGGTGTGCCGATGTCCATTATTTTTGATCGGGTCACGCTATTCACATACTAGGTTTGGAGAGCAATGCAGCGAGAGTTGGGCACACGGGTTGACTTGAGTGCATCATTACACCCCCAGACAGACGGACAATCCAAGCGCACCATTCAGATCTTGGAGGATATGCTACGCGCTTGTGTTATGGATTTCGGCGATTCTTGGGATCGATTTCTACTGCTTGCAAAGTTTTCCTACAACAACAATTACCAATTGAGTATTCAGATGGCTCCTTACGAGGCTCTATATGGGAGGTGGTTCCTTTCTCCAGTTGGTTGGTTTAAGCCGGGAGAGGCTAAGTTCTTGGGTACTTATTTGGTTCTGGATTCATTGGGGAAAGTCAAGTTGATTCATGATCGACTTCGTACAGCTTAGTCTATACAGAAGAGTTATGTTGATTGGAAGGTTCGTGATACTACATATATGGTGGGAGAGGATTTATTGCTCAGAGTTTCGCCCATGAATGGTTTGATGAGGTTTGGGAAGAAGGGCAAGTTGAGCCCTCGGTATATTGGCACTTTTGAGGTGCTTGAGAGGATTGGAGAGATGGCCTACAAGCTTGCATTGCCACATAGTCTATCGAGTGTTCACCAAGTATTTCATATTTCTATGCTACGGAAGTATTATAGTAATCCGTTACATGTTTTGGATTTCAGCACTGTTCAGTTAGATGGAGATTTGACTTATGATGTGGGGCCGGGGGCCGATGACCATTTTAGATCGGCAGGTTCAGAAGTTGAGATAAAATAATATAGCCTCAGTGAATGTTCAGTGGAGAGGCCACACAATCGAGGAGGCTACTTAAAGGACCGAGCAGGAGATGCGGGGAAGATATTCACACCTATTTGAGACTTCAGGTATTATTCTATACTTGTTCGAGGACGAACGTTTGTTTAAGAGGGGGAGAATGTGATGACCTGGTCGATCATTTTGAATATTGCAGCCATGTTCCACCATTTTATTGGTTCTTTTATGTTCATTTATGGTTATGTGACTTGCCGGGGTGGTTGGTGTGGTTCATGGGATGTTTCAAAGTGAATTGGGATACTTAGTCCCAAGGTTTAAAATATAAGTTAAAAGAGTTGATCGGAGTTTGACTTTTGTATAGACGACTCTGGAATAGAGTTTTGCAAGTTTTGATAGCTTCATATGGTCATTTTGGACTTAGGTGTATATCTGAATATTGATTTGGAGGTCCGTAGGTCATTTTGGCATGAATTGGTGAAATTTGGAAAGTTGAAGGTTTGGAAAGTTGAAAAGTTTGACCGAGAGTTGACTGTGTTGATACCAGGTTCGAATTTTGGTTTCGGGATTTGGAATAGGTCTGTTGTGTCATTTATGACTTGTGTCCAAAATTTGAGGTCATTCGGAGTTGGTTTGGTATCATTCGGCATTAGATTTATAAGTTGGAAGTTCTTCACTTCATTAGGCTTCAAATGGGGTGTGATTCGTGATTTTGATATTGTTTGATGTGATTCGAGGCTTCGACTAAGTTTGTATTATGTTTTAGGATCTGCTGGTATGTTTGGTTGAAGTCCCGGGGGCCTCGGGTGAATAACTGATGATTAAGGATCAATGAATAACTGATGATTAAGGATCAATAGTTGGACTTAAGCATTGCCAAAGAATTCCGGTTGCTGGTGTAACCGCATCTGCGGTGGGCCTGACCGCAGATGCGAAGTCGCAGGTGCGGAAATGGGCCTGGCTTGATGATTTTCGTACGTGCAAATTGTGATTCTGTAGAAGCAAAGTTGCTTCTGCAATGGTTGTTCCGCAGAAGGGGAGTTTGGACGTGAAGGGCAGGAACCGCAAATGCGGATAACTTACGCAGGAGCAGCCTCACATGTGCGCGAGTAGGACCGCAAAAGCGGGATTTTGGCCGCAGAAGTGGCTGATCGATATCCATAGTGAGCTTCGCAGATGCGATGATTTTTCCGTAAAAGCGAAAGCGCAAGTGCGATTATTTGGTCTGCTGAAGCGAGATCGCTGGCAGTGTTTTAAAATCGAGGGGTTTAGTGTTTTTCTCATTTTTGGGATTTGAAATTCGGACTAGGGCGATATTTGGAGAGGTTTCCACCTAGATTGAAGAGGTAAGTGACTTTTAATCACTTTTGTCCATGATTATTGAATACCAATTGATTATTACACCCGTTTCTTATGAATCTAAGCTAGAATTTGGGGATTTATTGGACTACGTTATTGGAGAGTGAAATTTGAGGATTTGAGGGGCGATTTATGCCTAGAATTAGATGATTTTGGTATGATTGGACTCGTAGTTGATTGGGAGTTTGGAATTTGTGAATTTGATCGGCTTCCGAGGTGCGGGACCAGAGTTGACTTTTTGGGCTGACTTTTTGATTTGAGTTAAAGATCTTAGCTTTATCTTTTGGAATCACTTCCTATAGCTTTTATTGATAGTATTACGTTATTTTGGCTAGATTCGAGTCTTTCGGAGGTTGATATGCGCGGGAAGGGCTTGTTAGCAGAGTGATTTGGTGTGCTTGAGATAAGTATCTTATCAAAACTTGGTTGAAACACTAGTTTCCTGAATTATTTATGATAGCTACGTGCTATGGGTGCGCACATGTATGGGGTTTGAGACCATGTGCTAACACCGAGTTATTCATCCATGCTCAGAGTAGTGTTTAGGATATGTCATGCCTTGATTTGGTTGTTAAGTTTCAAGCTGAGTTGTTTCTCCTATGTGTACCCTCTGTGAGCTACTTGTACCATGTTGAGGTTTCATTGAAATTATTTTCCTTTTGGAACTGATAAAATTGCTATTCCATGATGAAATTATTTGTTTTAGCTGTGATAGCACACATTGCACATGCCTACACTACAACATGCTAGATATACCAGTACAAGAGCATGAAGTTAGTAATCATTGATCATATACATGTATTCTTGTATAATTGCTTTCTCTGTGTTATGAGTTGGACTGGTAGCACGTGACCACGCCGAGTGGATTGTGATTGTTGGCACGTGAGTTGTCCGTGCGGGTTATGTTATTGGCACATGAGTTGTTCGTGCAACACATGAGATGTCCATGATGATCTAGATATTCATATTATTAGCACATAAGTTATCCGTGCAGCACGTAGTTGTCCGTGCGAGTTATGTTATTAGAACGTGAGTTGTCCGTACATCACGTGAGTTGTCCATGCATCGTATGGATACAGATCCATTCCCCTATGGTCACCCTCTCATGTTTCTCTCTTGATAGTGTACACGCGGATATTGAGGAAAGTCAGGCCAGTGTTGTTGAAATTGTATTTCATCTCTACTTGCAAATTTCCATGGATTATTATCTGATTTATCTGCATATCATCTCTATATTCTAAACATTGATTGAGTAGAGTAATTGAGTAACTGTAAACATTCACACATAGATGCTTCTTCCTGTGCTTTATGACCTGATTTCACTACTGTTCTGTACTTGTTAAAAATGATGAAACTGTACAGGTCATAGCTAGTATCATTTATAGTTCTCGCTTCTTTTACCTCGCCGAGGTTGGTTACGATAGTTATTGAGTAAATTGGGTCAGTTGTACTCATACTACATTCTACACTTAATTGTGCAGATATATGTGTGGGGACTAGTTATCAACAGTAGGCTTGCTTGTTGGACTGAGTTCGAGAGGCGAGCTAGAGTTGCATCCTTGGTAGTAGTTTCACTTGTATTTTCCTTACATATTGTTGATATAGTTCAGGCAATGTTATTATTGTTCAGTTTCAGACTTGTATTGAGTTGTAGAGCTCATGACTCTTTATTTACCAGTTTCTGGGAGATTTACCTTGTATTGGCTGTACTTTATTACATCGAAGTTTCAAACTTATGTTATTTCTATAATTTATGTTGTACTGGTTCTTTATTGTTCTGTTTCGACTTGCCTCGCCGATGTGTTAGGCGCCATCACGGCGGGTTGGGATTTTGGGTCCTGGCAGCCTATGTCCAAAATTACCATACGAAACTATCAAAACCATCAAAACTCCATTCTAGAATCATCTATACAAAAGTCAAACTCCGGTGAACCCTTTCAACTTAAGCTTCCAACCTTAGGACTAAGTGTCCCAATTCACTCCAAAACTTCCCCGAAACCAATCCAACTATTCCTCGCAAGCTCATAACTACAAATGAACATAGAAAAAGTGATAAATAGGGAAACGGGGCTACAATACACGAAATGATCGGCCGGGTCGTTATAGATTCCTTCTGTCCTATTGGATCAACTTGTAGTACAAGAAACAATTTTGATTTCTCAAGTAGGCATTATACTTTGAGATAAAATTTCTATTTATTTATTTGCACCATGCGAGTAAATTACATTCTAAAGATAGTTTCATGAAATTCCTTACCTACTCTCCTTTCATAGTTTTTATTCAAATTTCTTTCACAATTTCATTGATCAAAACATTACTAAAAAAGGGGGGGAAATCGACTGCCAAAACTGACCGTTGTTGATCGGTAATAAGCAAAAACCGACCGATGTTGATCGGTAATTGGCAAAAACCGACCGATGGTCCACTATTCTACCACTAGACCATTGGTGCGTTTTATTTTAAGATTGTCTTTTATTTCATTTATAATCTTTAATTACATTTTCGCGCGAAAATAATTGACCGATGTCGGTCGGTTTTTTAAAATTACCGGCTGAAATAACTGATCAATTTTGGTTGGTTTTGTGAATATTAATTTTAATTTATTTTAAATAAAAAACCGACCAAAATTGGTTGGTTTCTTGAAAAATAAATTTCGCGGGATGCAAAAATAGTTTCCCGTATTTTTGCATAAAAAAATAACCAAAGTTGGTCGGTTTCATAAAAGAAAATGAAAAATAAAATATTTTGATAAACTGACCGACTTCAGTCGGTTTTTCCACCGGTTTTTGTACCGACCGAACCCGGTCGGTCTACCGCGATCGATTTTGGCCGAACTTCTAGTAGTAAAAGTTAAATTAATTTTAATATTTCTACCACAAGATGAACACGGATTAAAGATTTTTGATAAATAATACTACTACTGAGCTTTTGAATTTCTTCAAGTTAAAGAACAATTTTTTATCCCTATTGATTTTTAAGATGTTTACCTTATTTTCATGTTAATGATTGATACTATATTGCATTTTTAATATTCCCAGATATTTTATTGCCCCTCAAAGATTTTATTTTATTGCCATTTACTTATCTTATCTATTTCTATGTTTTTTGATAAATAGTACTCCCTCCGTTCCAATTTATGTAAACCCGTTTGACTGGACACGGAGTTTTTAAAAAAATAAAGACTTTTGAAATTTGTGGTTCTAAACAATTTAAAAAGGGGCCCAAAGTATTTGTGTGGTTATAAAAGCTTCTCATTAAGGGTATAATTATAAGTTTAAGCAAAATTATTTTCAAATTTAGAAAGGGGTCATTCTTTTTGGAACGGACCAAAAAGCAAATAGGTTCACATAAACTGGAATGGAGGTAGTATGTCACGAACCAAAATCAAACTAGTCGTAATGGTACCTAACGCAACCCGTTACGTAAGCCAATTAATAATAAACCACACTATAATGAAATAACTGAATTTTATACAACTCCCAAAGGCCTGATAGTACAAATCATGAGCCTCTAAGACTTAGAGTTTACAAAGCTGGTATGAAATAAAAATATCATATGTTTGAAATGTACATAAACAGATATATAAATCTAAAGCTACCAAGAACAAGAGACAGCTATAACCAGAATGCAGGTACATCTTTAATGCCAGCTCCCGCTATACAAAACAATATTAGCTCCGAATCTGTACGCAAGGTGCAGAAGTGTAGTATGAGTACAACCGACCTGATGTACTCAATATGTAACAAACCTAACCTTAGGTTAAAAGTAGTGACGAGCTTGGACAACGGTCAGAGTCCAACACAAATAGCCAAGAATAACTCGTATTAACAAGATAAAAGAAGTACGAGAAATAACGCAAAGATATGATGCTCAGCTCGTTCACCGAAATCCCCAAAATTTGAGTAAATTTAAAAACTATGATTTTTGCCAAAAGCTTTCAACAACAGATAAGAAATTTCATTCTCAGATAGTATGAGGAAAGTACATCTCTATGCCTACATGTCAATGTGCATGTGAAGTCATGAATGTCACAAAACCGTGCAGCATGAGAAAATGCATCTCTATGCCAATATACCAAATATGCATGTCAAATGTAATGCATCACAGTGATGAGCTCATGTAATCATACACTCAAAGTACTCAATCTCATTATCTCACACTCAATCACTCGGTACATTCAATCACTCGGCACTCGACACTTGGTACCTATACTCACTGCAGGTATGTAAGATCCAGAGGGACGGATCCTATGCAAGCGCTAATATAAGCTAACATGGCCTGCTATGGCATGCAACCTGGTCCCATCATAAATTAATAAAATCTGTTGCGACGTGCAGCCCGATCCCATCTTGAATCAATAAAACTTGATGCGGCATGCAGCCCGATCCTATAAATATCACTTACAATCCGGCCCTCGGGCCCCAACTCAGTCATCAATCTCTCCAGGCTCTTGGGCTCATAAATCTCATGCCAATCAGCACAAACAATGATAACATGATATGATATCAAATGATAACAGAGACTGAGATATGATATGCAAATGAATGTATATGACTGAGTAGGTAATTACAATTTAAACAAATAACTCAACAGCAGAAATGACCTTAGTGGGTCCCAACAGAACAAGTATATAGCCTAAATATGATTTCTAACATGGATCACAGCTCAATTACTCTAACACATATATTTTCCATGGATAGAAATAATATTTGGTAACTACACAATACCACATAATCAACCGAGTCATAATTCACACGGTGCACGCCCGTACGCCCGTCACCTAGCATGTGCATCACCTTAACACCAAACACATAACACTTATATTCCGGGATTCATACCCTGAGCACCAAGTTTAGAAGTGTTACATACCTCAAACAAGCCAAATCTAATGCTGAGCAAGCCAAATAATACTCTACAAATGCCAGTTTACATGTACCGACCTCCGAACTACTCGAAACTAGCCAAAAGCAATTCAAAAACATCAAATAATGCCAAAGTAAACAAACCCAATCGATATAGGTAAAATCTTTAATCAAAAGTCCAAAGTCAACCAAAAAGTCAAACCAAGGGCCATATCTCGGATCCTGGCAAAACTTACAAAATCCAATAATCCATTCAATTATGAGTCCAACCATACTAGTTTCACTAAAATCCAAATCCGAATCAATTTTCAAAACTCAAAAATCCACTTTATGAAAGTTTAGAAAATTCCCCCCCCCCCCCCCCCCCAATTTCTCTTTCAAAATCATCAATATAATGCTCAAATCTAACATAGATTCATAAAATATAATAGCGATTACTAAATTTTCCAGGACAATTTTTACCCCAAGCGATCGCGGCCATTTCCCCGTGATCGCGATGAACAAACTTCTATTAACCCTTCCTGAACTTTTCTCAGACATCCTGTAGTGTATCAGCCATAACCTTTTGTACATAACTCCAAATACCAAATGGTTTAATTTTCTGAAAACTAGACACAAAGAGCGACACCGTTTATTTTTAGATCATCTCCAAATTCAATATAGATTGCAAGATATAAGCTTCCAAAGTTGCGTCAATGACAGCAGAATTTTCCTCTATGTGATCACGATTCACAGTGCCCAAATAGCAAATTTCTTATCATGAACGCTACCCAAACTCCGCGATCGCTATGCATACCCTTGTGGCCAAAAACCAACAATTAAAAATGGCCTAGAAATTGTCTAAAACCAACCCGAAACTCACCCCTCAGGACCCCGTCCGAACATACCAACAAGTCCCAAAACATAACACAGACCTATTTGAGGCCTCAAATCACACATAACAACATCAAAACCACTAATCGTCGATCAAGATCAATCTCTTAAGTTCATAAACTTCCTACTTCAAACTAAGCGTCCAATTCAAGCCTAACCAATCCGGAATGAACCCAAATTTTGCATACAAGTTCCAAATGATATAACGAACATATTCGAACTCCATGAACAACAATTCGAACCCGATATCATTAAAGTCAACTCTCGGTCAAACTTAGGAACATTCTAAACCTTCAAATTTACAACTTTCGTCAATTAGTGCAGAAACCTTCTAGAAATATCCAAATGCAAGTTCGGGCATACGCCCAAGTGAAAAATCATCATCCGGACCTAACGGAATCATCAAAACCCCGATCTGAGATCAAATACTAAAACTTCAAACTTGGTCAACTCTTCCAGCTTAAAGCTTCCTAGTCGAGAATCATTCATCCAAATCAATTCTAAATCACCTGAAAACCAAAACCGACGATTCACAAAAGTCATAATACATCATACGAAGCTACTCAAGACTTCAAATACCTAAACAAAATGCAAATGCTCAAAACGACCGGTCGAGTCGTTACATTCTCCCCCATTTAATATACGTTCATCATCGAACGTGCCAAGAATCGTTCCAAAGCTATCAAATCACTGTGTAACCTAACCATGCACATACCCGAGGGTGATCCCACATCACCCTAAATTCACATAAGTCCGACAACACAACATAACGGAAAATCATTACTTCAACCTTTGTCTGTAATCCCTAGAACCCAATTTCCAACATTAGGAATTCATTACAAGACCCGAATCTCGCATCTACACATTGTATAAGACCGAACAAACTGTATCCAGCCCTAACCATAACCAAAGATGTAATCACATGATATACCATATAACTCGTATACTCATAGCAATAACTTCTGATCGCAATAAATGCTCGATAACTAGCCTGACACCGGTAACAAACCTCATATCAACTAAAATCTTGTTATGAACCTTCGTATATTGCCAATGATGAAAGAAACATATAGAAACTCATAACCACCCATCAGATTAACAAGTCGTGGTGCTCTCTTGCCCGATAAGAACCATAGCCAAAATCTAAGTCGACTAGTGGTAAAATTCTTGCAAACATACCTTAATCAAATCAGATGGCACTCATTTCAGGCCCAATAAACTCATCTCATCCAGTACAATCTACTCGACTGACCTGTCACACAAATCCTAATTTGAGCCACATACCATGCAATCCGTGCACCAACGAACAATAACTCAAATATACCCAATGATGGGAAGAGAATGGAAATGAAGAAACCATCCCGCCAGCTCAATAGATACCACCATGAAGCGCAATGCTATCAGTCCACCACACAAGGGGAAACATAACACACGAAAAAAGCACAAATGACCCAAGCCGAACACCGCTGTGATGCATGACTCAATCCGAACACCGATGCTTATGAAATGCCTCAAGCCACAATGCTCAAATCAACAACCACACGCAATTCGATATCAAGTACACGAAATGCATCACCATAACAATGGAGAAGTGAATAACACAATATACCACAACCCGAAAAGACCTTAACCAAGGCGCAATCAACCATTCAACACCCCAATAACCATCTCGCTCGAATTCATCTATAAGGCCTAAAGGAACTGCACTATGTGTACATATAACCAATGAATCACCACCTCTCGTAGCATAGAAGAGTAACACATAGAACATATGATAACACGAACAAGCTCAACTCTAATCGAATGACTCACCCCTCAACACTAACAGTTCTAAGTCAACAAATACGACCCATTGTAGAATGCACATCCCTCTCGGGCCTACCAATGGGTCCCAAATCAACTTCGGTCATCCCCAAATGGATAAATATCCCTCCAACAGTTCACAAGGACCTAACCATAACACTTACTACTATCTAGCTAACTTTGGCCACATCTTCACAGTCTGCAACCAAAAAACAATCTACTTTTGAGGACTCCCAATCTCCAAATCCATAGAACACATGAATCACCATAGCCGATCCCAACTCTACCACTCGAATGACTAACACATCTCTCATACATAATCATCCCCACGAGAAATACTTCTATAATTCCCTCGCGCCATATGACAAAATTTGAATATCAGCAATCGATCAACCAGACGAGTACCGCAATACCAATGAATCATTCGAAGTTAGAACATAATGTGCCTTCTGAAATGTTCTCCCTTCTCAGGTAATACCAAGTAGTAATAGCATTCATCTAAACATCTCAAACCGTCGATGTTGTCCAAACCTGAACTGCCACCTTGTACATGCAAATCTTAATTCCACAAAACGCACTGCATCTATCATGCCATCATATGAAAAGCACGAGAATCTTATTATCAACTCTGAGTCACAAGCAAATTACATACTCGATTAGCTAGAAAATCTTCACCAGATCCTATTTAGGAGAAAATCACAACACACAATTGTCACGCCCCGACCTCGGGGAGCGCGAATGCCGCTCAACAGAGATACCCCAGTTAAGCAAGACTACTAGATGCCTTATACGCAACCTTGCCCATTAACAATATAAGAACCAGTATAAGTGATAGACATGAGAAGAGTCAAGTGTTCCACAATCTTTTTCCATTACTAATGGATATTCATTTATGATTTCCAAAAATATTACAAGTTTATAGATATGATGAAAAACATGTTTTCCCAAATACCAACACTTACTAGTTTAATTCCCAACATCAAACACCACCCACAACCTATCTACGGAGCCTCTAAGTACAATAGAAGAGTAGTATGGAAGCATCAGCGACAAGGCTCCGGCTATACCTCAAAACATAAAGTACAACGCCAAATGACATGAAGCCCGAAACATAGTAGGGCTCACCAAAATCTACTGAATAGAGAGTAACTACTAATGAGGATCAAAATCGCCCGCTGACAAACCACCTGCATCCATTGAAGATGCAGTGCCCCCGGCAAAAGGGACTTTAGTACATATGGAATAGTACTAGTATATAAAGCTAAATGTCCTCTTTCAAAATAGAATGCCAATATAAGAAAGGGAAAACCATAGAAACATTAAGTCACAATCAATAATATCCAAAATGTCCAGTTAAAACATAACATTTTCAAAATATGAAAATAATATATATTTTTGGTTGGGAGATCATTAGCACGGATATACCACAGTGTTTTTAGAACGGAGTCCTATCACGTCCGATCGGCTAGGCCATCTCCCCGCGAACAATGTGGTTTGAAATGTGATGTAAAAAAATGGTGTTATCAAGAGTAGTACCACCATGTGCGCAACATGGTGTCCGATCTCCACCTAATCAGCTAGGCCGTCTTCCCACATATGCCGTGTGGGTTGACTTTTCAATTCACAGCTAATATCAATCTCATCCCAATTAAGGAGAATAATTACAATCACATCAATATTTCAATCTCATCCCAAATAAGGAGAATAAGCACAATCCACCCCTACACCGGCACGTGTTGTTTCAGGCGTGGGCCTTCTGACCCACCCTTCCTCGATTTCCTAATGATACTCCCAAAAATATTTTTATTTTACACCCAAGGGAAACAAAAGTACAAATATGTTTTATATACACCACTTAACCTTTCACCCTATATATATAGCTTCGTTAGTACTTTCAACCATTCATAACATCATTATTTCCTTGGCTCTCTTGGCCATACTTATGATTCTTCATCCATGGCACGTTGGCCGTATTTTATTTTCCACATTTTAATTTCTTTACTTTCATGGATCATCATCATAAATATCAACAAATAGAATATTCTAGAAATCACAACTTAAGGTTTATTAGTAATGAAGACTTTAAACACAATGGATTTCTTTACAAGAAATAGAGTAAAATAATTGGCAATCGAAGCAAAAGTTAAAATCATAGACGAGTAACACATCATTTGTTCTTGAAATACTTTTCCCCATAAAGGGAAATACACAATTTCAACTTATGAAGATATAAGAGCTCAAAACACATTGGAAATACTTAAAAAGCATATCATTAGTTAAAACAGCCACATTTGGGCATGACTTGGGTACATAAGCTTTTAGGCAAATCTATTTTCGAAGTCAGTTTGGAACAGTTGAATCAAGATTATTTCATAACCTTTCTCACATCATTTCATTCCTCGGCACCATTGACCATAAGTATAACTTTCATTCTTGGCACGTTGGCCACACTTTATATCCCCCAACCCACTTCTTTCACTTTCAAGCATCCTTATAGATTATCAACAACAAGGCATTTCAAATCAAGACTTTAGGTACACATATAAGCAATTGGAGTTTTAGACACATGGAGTATTCTTTCAAAGTTTAGCATAATGGATTGTCATTTGAGACACGACTCAAGCCATAACATTTTAATACACATATCATTCTTGAACACATCCTCGAAGGATAACATAATGTGATAGAAACATTTAGAACACATTTTGAAAACATAATTATCGACACTTGCGTACTCGGGACAATCGAATTTATTGGGAACAACTCGGAGCATGGGCATAAGAGACTTGAGCATCCCATCCTTAAAACTTACCGGAAAAACATGGAATTCAATTCTAAGAGAGCAGTTTAGCCAATATACCTTGTTTTAGATTTGCTTAAGTTACTACAACGTCCCAAAACTTCTAGCAATAATAATATATTGGCAGATAGCGAAAATCGAATAATAATTAGAGGATTCTCATGGTATAACTCTCTTAGGAATTTTGTTAAACACCTAGTATGCAAAATAGACTATAAAGATCTACAATGTTAATCCCTTCCTCCCTCAACAAATTTCAACAAGAAACTAACCAAAATTGTTCATTAATCCCACATACTACAACCTATTGTCACATGCATGGCCTATTTCCATCCCCCACAATATACTTGAACTCATAACTTCTTGCATGAAAGCTTAGGAGTAGGACTTACGCGGATAGATGATAACCTCTTGTAAGAATGGGTGATTCGAATGCTAGGTTTCCTCCTTCTCTCTCTAAAATAATCTTACCTCTCTCTAAATTACCAGATATTTGCTTCAAAATGAGCCCCCAAGGATATTTATCAAAATGGGGTCGGGTTATAAAAATAGGAAAATGGACCCTCCGAACTCAGGTCTGCGGTCGCAGAATTGATCGCATAACAAATATACAGCCTGCAAAATGGGCCGTGAAAATGATGCCAAGAACTGGGCTGGTCTGGACCGGTCTGTGACAGGTCTGCGGTCCGCAGATCACTTATACGGCCATAGAGTGGACCGCAAAATCGCCCAACAAAACTTCCTCATGTTAACTCTGTGATAGAAGAGCGGACCGCGAAACAGGTATGCAATCGCACAATGGACCGTGAAACAACCCTCAAAATTCAACCATTTTTTCTGCTCAACTCTGCGATAGGTATGGGGCCACAAAATGGATATGCGGTCGTGAATCTGACCACATAATTGGCCCTTCAGCAAAAATTTCCCACCAAACCTACATCGGCACCACGAAACCTTAAATTTCTTGGCAAACTTTTAGGGGGCCTTACAACAACAAACTCCCCATGCTTGAAGAAAATATCCACCCCAAGTTGTGGTAGGAATCATCGAGAACTCTATGAGACCCATTCGTACATAACCAAACCATCAGAACTGAATTCGTCGAACCCATCCAAGTCAAGCAGGTTGCCAAGACCAAGAGTATTGCCACAAAACACATGTAAAGACTCACCCTATCATACGAACCAAAAGAATTGATTATACCCATTACCATGCTGATCTGATCTGCCACCAAGCTCTCCTATTTCTCTGAGTCCATTTCGAATTGCGTTCAATTTAACAATTGTCTCACCACACAAGACACTAGCATGAAACCACACCGCCCTAAGGCCCATAAGTTGTTATATTCCTTCTTAAGCACCCCAAAAGCACCACAACCGAGACACCCACTTTGAGGAGACCTTCTGTGAATTTAAAGTTGTTCCTTTAACCTTTCTAATACTAAAATGTAGAATCCATAGTGATACAAAAATATGCAAGTCTTGACATCATCCAATTCAAAACGCACATCTTAGCCATATACAAATTCGGAGAATTCACCCAAATGCCATATATAAATCTTGAATCCATTTGAACCTTCTCGGGAGTCATCCACTCTGCTCAAATCTCAATTGCATCGCCCAAACGGGACAAACGACTTGTGCCCCATTAGCACAACAACAACCAAAGAAGTAATCCACACCTCTAAACAACCGAGTGAATCCTTTTTCTTGGTAAATTACATCCATCACAAACAACAACCCTAGACCATTTCCAAGACTTCCATATCTCTATAAGGTGTAATACACCATGCATCCGGAAATTTCCTTGCTTAAGTCATCCTCAAATTCAGCCTTTGCAAGTCATAACCGATTCACAAGTATGCCTCAGACTGAAAACAATACAACACGTAACCATGCAATTAAATCATCGATAGCAGACTCCCCCACTTGGCTCAAAGCCATAAATCAAAACACTCGATAACTCAAATTGCCCATACTCTTTTACCGCCATAATACCGCAGTGAGATTCAACTAAATCCTTTATAAGATCATGTAACACAAACCATATAATACCTAAATTCATCTGCTAAGCTCGCATTCATCTTCGTGACGGCCAGGTCAACTTTCTCAACCAATCTAAACTCAAATTGCAACACATATATCCACTAGTAGAAAAGAAAGCCTCCACACAACATCATGAGGATCACACATCCATAGATTATCCCGCAGATGATAACCCACCTACTTAGCCGCAAACTGGCATCTCTCTATACCCTTTCACAACCACAACTACTATGCAATCACTAAATCTTCCTGAGTCCGAACTCATCAACAAGACATGAAAATCTACTTCTTCCACAAATAAAATAACATGAAAGAATCTCTCAAAAACCTTCATAACTAAAGAGAGTATGACAAATCAACAGATATCGAGCATCCAATAGTCCTTTTCACATCTCAAGCAAACTCTTCCCGTCACACTCAAACCATCTGAACACTTCCTGCAGTCACATCCTACTAATCATATATCCATCTAACCACTCACCGAGCCATAAGTTCCACTCATAGGGATACTAACAGACATATAAGTGCAAAAGCACATGCTCACACAACTGAAACTTTGGAGCCTAAGCTGCGGTCTAAACCTGGCTTTAAGGCCTCCAGACTGACCCATCACCAAAACACAGAAAATACATCTCGCACCTCATCCATGTAATCACAAGCCATCGATGCACACACGATACCGAGCTCTCACATACGCATACGAATGAGTGGAAGGAATTTAAATAGATACGTTTCAAGCTGAATCAATGTCCCACGATAAAGAAAGAAAGATGGCAAGTTTATCCTAAATGCCTTGTAGCTTCTCGAAGATAGGCGTGGACATCATCATACCGATCCGCAAGACTCTACTAGACACTTGCTCATGACTCGTAGAACCTATGAACCTAGATCTCTAATACAAACTTGTCACGACCCAAAATCCAACTAGACGTGATGGAACCTAACCCAACCCTCTAGCTAAGCCATTTAACAATAAACCACAATATAATGATAATGATAAAAGTCAAGAATGAAATAACTAAATTTTATAACTCCCCAAGGACTAGTAGTACAAATCATGAGTTTCTAAGACTTAGAGTTTACAAAGCTGGTAAGAAATAAATACATCATCTGTTTGAAACGTACATAAACAGATTTATATATTTAAAGCTACCAAGAACAAGAGGCAGCTATAACCGGAATGCAGGTACATCTTCAATGACAACTCCCACCATACACATCAATATTAGCTCCAAAATCTGCACGCAAGGTGTAGAAGTTTAGTATGAGTACAACCAACCGGATGTACTCAATAAGAAACAACCTAACCTTAGGTTTAAAGTACTGACAAGCTTGGACAACGGATAGAGTCCAACACCAATAGCCAATAACAACTCGTAATAATAAGATAAAAGCAGTACAAGAAGTAACTCAAAGATATGATGCTCATGTCACGACCCAAAATCGTAGTCATGATGGCACCTAACCCAACCCGCTAGGTAAGCCAGTTAACCACTAACCAATTCCAATAACAATTAATAAAGCAATTAAGTAAAGAAATTATCTGAATCTGAATCTGATACATTCCCCAAGAACTGGTAGTACAAATCATGAGCTTCTAGGAATAGAATTTACAAAGCTGAAATGAAATAAATACATCGTATGTTTGAAAAGTACATAAACAGAGTTTTACAGATCTAAAGCTACCACGAACAAGAGGCAGCTACAACCGGGACGCAAGTACATCTTCAATCTAGCTCCCATCGATCACAGCAATATCAACAGCCAACATCTGCATGCAGGGTGCAGGAGTGTAGTAAGAGTACAGCCGACCCCATGTACTCAATAAGTAACAAACCTAACCTTAGGTTGAAAGTAGTGACGAGCTAACATAAGGTCGGGTCCAATACCAATATCCCACAACAATTCATAACTGCATAATACAAGTAATAAAAGGTGTATCTCAGAAGTAAAATGTTCAGCTCGTTCACAGTTCCAGAAACATAGTCATGCTTTTCAAGTATCTTAGTGAAAACCCAAATCTTTTATCGAAAATGCCAAAAATATTAGTAAGTTTGAAAACTATAATTTTTTACAAATATCTTTTCCATAATAAATAAGATGTTTTATTTTCTTTCCAGATAGCAACTGTGAAGTACCTCTCTATGCCCACATATCGATGTATGTAAAAAGTCATGAATGGCGTGATACCGTATAGCATGAGGAAAAATGAATCCCTATGCCTGTATGTCATGTGTGCATGCCAATTCCATGTATCTTAGAGATGAATCATGTACTCACACTCTCAGGGTACTCAATCTCACTGTCTTACATTTCCACTCATCATGCTCAACCACTCGGTACTATATATGGCCTATACGGCCCAGGGAAGATCCATCCCGGAATATATACATCACTGACCATCAGTCACTCAGTACTAAGGAAGGACAATCCGGCCCCATGGAGAAGATCCATCTCCGGGTATATAAATGCTTCGGACAATATCCATGGCCAGGGAAGATCCGTCCCTCAATATAACCAACCGCGCTCACTGGGGGTGTGCAGACTCCGGAGGGGCTCCTACAGCCAAAGAGCTATCATAAGCTAGATCCACGCATAAATCAATATAGCATGCTGTGGCGTGTAGCCCGATCCCATAAATGTAACTCATAATCCGGCTCTCGGCCTCACTCAGTCATCAATCTCTCCAGTCTCACTCACGAGCTCACAATGTCATGAAACTAGCCCGACAATAATGATATGATGTATCATTAAATAACAAATGAGACTGAGATATGATATGAATGCATAAACATGACTGAGTACAAAATATCAATGAAATCAGTGAGATGACAGCAAGAAACGTCCACTATGGGTCCCATCAGTATCGGCATAAAGCCTAAACATGATATCTAGCATGATTGACAGCTCAATTACTTTATCATATGGTGAAAACACGGATATCCTAATTCACATGGTGCACGCCCACACGCCCGTCACCTAGCATGTGCATCACTTCAACACAAATCACATAACACGTATTTTGGGGTTTCATACCTTCAACTACAAGATTAGAATAGTTACTTACCTCGAACAAGCCAATACCAATGCCGATAAGCCAAACGATGCTCCAAAGATGCCATCCCGCGCGTTCCGACCTCCGAACGGCTCGAAACTAACCAAAAACAACTCAAGTAAATCAAACAATGCTAAAGGAACCAATCCCAATAAAAATGATCAAATCTTGAATCAAAAGCCTAAAATCGACCAAAAACCCAACCCGGGCACGCACCTCGAAACCCGACAAAATTTACAAAATCCAACAACACATTCAATTACGAGTCCAACCATACTAGTTTCACTTAAATCCGACTCCAATTCGATGTTCAAGACTCAAAAATTCCTATTATGAAACTTTAGGCCAAAACCCCAAATTTCCTCTTTAAAATTCACAATCCTATTACCAAAAATGAACACAGATTCATGAAATATAACCAAAACCGAGTAGAGAACACTTACCCCAACTCATATGGTGAAAATTACTTCAAGAATCGCCTCAATCCGAGCTCCATAGCTCCCAAAATGTTAAAATGGCTGAAACCCTCGAAATGGAGTACTTTATACTTCTGCCCAGGCATCCTCTTACGCGAACGCATCAACACTATCGAATTCGCGATAAACAAAATAATCTGTCACCATAATACACTTCGCGTTCGCGGTAAAAACCTCGCGAACGCGACTCACAGCTGGCTCAGACCTTCGCGAACGTGGCTCCAACTACACGAACACGATGAAGAAGGCCTCCGGCTTCGGCTCTCAGCTCAACCCTATGCATCCGCAATCCATCATACGCGAACACGAAGAAGACTTTCCCCAACCCTATGCGAACGCGGACCATTACTCGTGAACGCGATGAAGAAATGCTACTGCCATCCAAATACACTATGCGTTCGCGACATTTGCCACGCAAACGCGATGAAGAACTAAGACACCAGAAAATAGCAGAACACAACAGTACCAAAATGAAGAAAAAATGATCCTAAATCAATCTGAAACGCGCTGGAGCCCCTCGGGACCCCGTCCAAACATACCAACAAGTCTCATAACATAACACGGACCTACTCGAGGCCTCAAAACACACAAAACAACATCGGAACGAGGAATCACACCTCAATTCAAATTCAATGAAGTTTGAAACTTCAAACTTCCACAACCGATGCCGAAACCTATCAAATCACGTCCGATTGACCTCAATTTTTGCACACAAGTCACACTCGACATTGCGGACAAGCTCCAACTTTGGAAATCGGAATCCGACCCCGATATCAAAAAGTCCACTCTTGATCAATCTTTCCAAAATTTTAACTTTTGCCATTTCGAGCCAAATTCAACCACGGACCTCCAAATAAAAATCCGGACGCACTCCTAAGTCCAAAATCACCCAACGGAGATAACGGAACCATCAAAATTCCAATCCGAGGTCAAATATTAAAAAGTCTAACTTGGTCAACTCTTTCAAATTTAAAGCTCCCTAGTTGAGAATCATTCTTCCAAATCAGTCCCGCATAACCTGAAAACTAAAACTGACGATTCACATAAGTCAAAATACATCATACGGAGCTACTCATGCCCTCAAACAACCGAGCAAAGTGTAAATGCTCAAAATGACCGGTCGGCTCGTTACATCCTCCCCCACTTAAACATACGTTCGTCTTCGAACGTGCCTAAAGTTGTTCTCAAAGCCATCAACTACCCTGTAACCTTACCATGCACACACCCGGGGGTGATCTCACGCCACCCTATCCCATATAGGTCTGATAATACAACATAACCGAGATTTTCTTAATTCAACCTAGCCCATAAACATTAGAATCCAATTTCCAACATCCAAAATTTCTTTAAGATCAGAATCTCGCATCTACATACTGTATAAGTCTGAACAAGCTGTAGCAAGCTGCAACCATAACCCAAGATACAATCGCATGATATATCACATAACACAGATACTCGAAGCAATGATTCCTAATCACAGTAGCTGCTCAAAACAAACTAATACCGGTAATAAACCTCATATCAAACAACACTCCATTCTGAAACCTTCGTACACTACCAATGATGAAAGGAACACGCAAAAACACATAACCATTCATCGGATCAACCAGTCATGGAACTCCCTCTCCTTCGACAAGAACTATAGCAAATTCCTAAGCCGACTTTCGATATTATCCTTCCAAACATGTTGTAATCAATTCCGATAGCATCCATTCTATGTCCAATGATCTCATCTCATCCAACACGACCACTCGAGTGACATGCCGCATCAATACAATCTAAAGCTGTAACCCGTGCAATCTGTGCACCAATAAGCAACATTCCAGATTTACTCAAATCATGGAAAACTGACTCAGACGGGAGAACTGTCCCTCAAGATCAACAAGTGCCACCACAATGCAATGCTAAGAACCTATCACACACCGTAGAACCAAAACACACGAATCTAACACAAGGGATCATATCTTAACATAACTCCGCTGCAATGGATGACCCCATCCAAATGCTGGTCCATATGAAATACCTCAGCCACCATGCTCAAAATCAATAACCAAGCGAAATTCGACATCGAGTACCCAAAGTGCATTACCGTAACCTCGGATAGAAAATAACACAATACCACAAGCCGGAAAGAACATAGCCAACGCGCAAACAATCACACAATACTCAAATACTCATCTTGCTCAAATTCAACTATAAAACCCAAATAAAAGCACACCGTGTGTGCATATAACCCACGAATCGCAACCTCTCGTAGCATAGAAGAGTAACTCATAGATCATTTCAGAACATAAATAAGCTCAACAACAACCGAATGGCACATCCCTAAATAATAGCAGTATGAAACCAACCAATTCGACTCGATGTAGAATGCCTTACCATGCACACACTCGGGGGTGATCTCACGTCACCCTATACCATATAGGTCTGATAATACAACATACCCGAGATTTCTTTAATTCAACCTAGCCCATAAGCGTTAGAATCCAATTTCCAACATCCAAAATTTCTATAAGATCAGAATCTCGCATCTACATAATGTATAAGTCTGAACAAGCTGTAGCAAGCCGCAACCATAACCCAAGATACAATCGCATGATATATCACATAACACAGATACTCAAAGCAATGATTCCTAATCACAGTAGTTGCTCAAAACAAACCAATGCCGGTAATAAACCTCATATCAAACAACACTCCATTCTGAAACCTTTGTACACTACCGATGATGAAAGGAACACGCAGAAACTCATAACCATTCATCAGATCAACCAGTCATGGAACTCCCTCTCCTTCGACAAGAACTATAGCAAATTTCTAAGCCGACTTTCGATATTATCCTTCCAAACATGTTGTAATCAATTCTAATAGCATCCATTCTAGGTCCAATGATCTTATCTCATCCAACACGACCACTCTAGTGACATGCCGCATCAATACAATCTAAAGCCGTAACCCGTGCAATCCGTGCACCAATAAGCAACATTCCAGATTTACTCAAATCATGGAAAACTGACTCAGATGGGGGAACTGTCCCTCAAGCTCAACAAGTACCACCACAATGCAATGCTAAGAACCTATCACACACCGTAGAACAAAAACACACGAATCTAACACAAGGGATCATATCTTAACATAACTCCGCTGCAATACATGACCCCATCCAAATGCTGGTCCATATGAAATACCTCAGCCACCATGCTCAAAATCAAGAACCACGCGAAATTCGACATCGAGTACCCAAATTGCATTACTGTAACCTCGGAGAGAAAATAACACAATACCACAATCCGGACAGAACATAGCCAACGCGCAAATAATCACACAATACTCAAATACTCATCTCGCTCAAATTCCACTATAAATCCCAAATAGAACCATACCGTGTGTGCATAGAACCCACGAATCGGAACCTCTCGTAGCATAGAAGAGTAACTCACAGATCATTTCAGAACATGAATAAGCTCAACAACAACCGAATGGCACAACCCTAAATAATAGCAGTATGAAACCAACCAATTCGACTCGATGTAGAATACCTTACCATGCACACACCTGGGGGTGATCACACGTCACCCTATCCCATATAGGTCTGATAATACAACATACCCGAGATTTCTTTAATTCAACCTAGCCCATAAGCGTTAGAATCCAATTTCCAACATCCAAAATTTCTATAAGATCAGAATCTCGCATCTACATAATGTATAAGTCTGAACAAGCTGTAGCAAGCCGCAACCATAACCCAAGATACAATCGCATGATATATCACATAACACAGATACTAGAACCAATGATTCCTAATCACAGTAGCTGCTCAAAACAAACCAATGCCGGTAATAAACCTCATATCAAACAACACTCCATTCTAAAAACTTCGTACAGTACCGATGATTAAAGGAACACGCAAAAACTCATAACATTCATCAGATCAACCAGTCATGGAACTCCCTCTCCTTCGACAAGAACTATAGCAAATTCCTAAGCCGACTTTCGATATTATCCTTCCAAACATGCTGTAATCAATTCCGATAGCATCCATTCTAGGTCCAATGATCTCATCTCATCCAACACGACCACTCTAGTGACATGTCGCATCAATACAATCTAAAGCGGTAACCCATGCAATCCATGCACCAATAAGCAACATTCCAGATATACTCAAATCATGGAAAACTGACTCATAGGAGAACTGTGCCTCAAGGTCAACAAGTACCACCACAATACAATGCTAAGAACCTATCACACACCGTAGAACCAAAACACACGAATCTAACACAAGGGATCATATCTCAACATAACTCCGCTGCAATGCGTGACCCCATCCAAATACTGGTCCATATGAAATACCTCAGCCACCATGCTCAAAATCAATAACCACGCGAAATTCGACATCGAGTACCCAAAGTGCATTACTGTAACCTCGGAGAGAAAATAACACAATACCACAATCCGGAAAGAACATAGCCAACGCGCAAACAATCACAAAATACTCAAATACTCATCTCGCTTAAATTCCGCTATAAAGCCCAAATAGAACCACACCGTGTGTGCATATAACCCACAAATCGCAACCTCTCGTAGCATAGAAGAGTAACTCACAGATCATTTTAGAACATGAATAAGCTCAACAACAACCGAATGGCATATCCCTCAATAATAGCAGTATGAAACCAACCAATTCGACTCGATGTAGAATACCTATCCTAATTAGGCCTACTAATGGAACCCCAAATCAACTCTTCCACCAATAGATAAATAACCCTCCGAAGGTCCAAAATGACTGAATCATAACACATACTATCATCTGGCTAGCTTTGGCCACGACTTCACAGTCTGCAACCATGAAACAATCTATTCCTGAGAACTCCCAATCTCCAACTCCATAGAATACACGAATTACTATATTTGATCCCAACTCCACCGCCAGAATGTCTAACACATCTCTCATACACGATCATCCCACGAGGAATACTTCTAAAATTCTTACGTGTCACATAGCAAAATTTGAATATCAGCAGTCGATCAACCAGGAGAGTGTCGCAATACCAATGAAGTATCCATAAATCAAAATACATTGCCTCTTCTGAAATGTGTACTCTCATCAGGCCATACCTATTAGTAATATCATTCACCTAGTCATCTGAAACCATCCATGCTGCCTACGAATTTATACCCTTCTCTTCCAAACTGACCTGTGATGTTGCACATGCAAATCTCAATCCAACACAATACATCGCATCATAATCAACTCTGAGTCACAAGTAGAACACATACCCGATCAGTCAGAAATCTTCCATTTGATCTCATCCCGGAGAAAATTTCAATAAGCAACATATCCCTCACGCCGGTAGGAACTATACCCCTCGAACCATGGTAAAAGCCATTGAGAACTCTTCAAAACCCATTTGCACACAACCAAGCTATCTGAACCGAATCTCTCTAATTCAACCCAGCCACGTAGGTTGCCAAAACTCAAGAGCATTGCCACGAAACACCTGTAGAGTCTAGCCACATCATAAGTACCCAAAGAACCGATCATACCCATTACTGTGCTAACCCAACCTACAACCACGCTGTCCTATTTCTCCAAGTCCCTTCCAAATTGCCTTCAAGTTGATACTTATTCTTTCTGGAGCACCACGATCCTTAACCAAAATTCACCACACAAGAGGCCCTAGTATAAAACCACCACGCCCTAAGGCCCATAAGCCACTGACTTCCCTCGTAAACACCCCAAAGCACCACAACCGAGATACCCACTCTAAAGAGACCTTATGTGAACCTAAAAATGTTTCCTTCACCTTCTTGATACTGAAATGCATGATCCACAATGATATACAAATGCCACAAGTCTCGACACCATCCAATGTAATTCTTAGTTTCTAGCTATATACAAATCTTGAAAATTCCAAATCGCTATATTTAAATCTTGAATCCATCATAACCATTCTCGAGAGTCATCCACTCTACTCAAATCTCAATTAAACCGACCAAACGGGCCGAATGACTTGTGCCTCATTAGCACACCAACACCCAAGGGACTAAAGAGTAACCCACACTCTGCAACCTAGCAAATTCCTATTCCATGTACACAACATCCTTCACGAGTAACCACTCAATTATTTTATGATTCCCATATACCCATAGAGGTAATGCAACCTATATCCAGAAATTCCTTTACCCGAGTCATCCTCGATCTCGACCTCTGCAAGTCATAACTGATTCACCAGTATACCCTGAATCGAAACCAATACGGCACATAACCATGTAAATAACTCGTCGATAGCAGACTCCCTCACTTGGCTCAAAGCCATGGAATAAAACATCTGACTACTTACAATAACCATACCCCATTACTACCATAATACCACAGTGAGATTCCATTAAATCCTTCATCCGCTCATGCAACACAAACCATCTAGTACCTCAAATCATCTACAAATCTTGCGTTCATCCTCGTTATGGTTAAGCCAACTTCCACAGGCGATCCAAACTCAACTTGCAACATATATCATTCACTGGAAAAGAGAACTCTCTACAAAACATCATACGGATCACACAACCTTAGGACACTTCGCAGGAGACAACCCACCTGCTTTGCCTCAAACAGACATCTCCCTATACCCTTCCACAGTCACGACTACTACGCAGTCACTTAATCTTCTCGATTCTGAACTCATCAACAAGACATGAGAATCTACTTTAATCCACAACTAAACAACATGAGAGATCCCTCAACACACCCATAACCCGAGACCATACGCCAAATTAAGACAGAAATCAGACACCCCATAATCCTTGCTACATCTCAAGTAAACTCTTCTCGTCACATTCGAATAATCTGAACACATCTCGCAGTTACATCATTCTCACCACATACTCATCCAATCACAATTTCCACTAATAGGGACACCACCGGACATATAAATCCCAAAAGCACGTGCTCACACAATTGAAATCTCTGTGCTTAAGCTACAGTCAAAACCCGGCCTCAAGTCCTCCAGACTGGCCCATCATCAGCACGCCAAAATCACATCTCGCACCTCAACCATGGAATCACAAGCCGTCATTGCACAGTTGATACCAAGCGCTCAAATGTGCATACGAATATGTGGAAGAAATTTAAGGAGTTACGCTTCAAGCTGAATCAATGCCGCATGATAAGGATAGAAAGATGGGAAGTATATCCTAAATGTCCTGTAGCCTCTCGAAGATAGGTATGGACGTCATCATACCGATCTGCAAGACTCTACTAGACACTTGCTCATGACTTTTAGAACCTATGAACCTAGAGGTCTGATACCACCTGTCACGACCCAAAATCCAACTAGTCGTGATGACACCTAACCCAACCCGCTTGGTAAGCCAGTTTATCACTAACCAATTCCAATAACAATTAATAAAGTAATTAAGTAAAAAAATTATCTAAATCTGAATCTGATACATTCCCTAAGAACTAGTAGTACAAAGCATGAGCTTCTAAGAATAGAATTTACAAAGCTGAAATGAAATAAATACATCGTTTGTTTGAAAAGTACATAAACAGAGTTTTACAGATCTAAAGCTACCACAAACAAGAGGCAGCTACAACCAGGATGCAGGTACATTTTTAATCCAGCTCCCATTGATCATAACAACATCAGCAGCCAACATCTGCACGAAAGGTGTAGAAGTGTAGTATGAGTACAACTGACCCCATGTACTTAATAAGTAACAAACCTAACCTTAAGGTTGAAGTTGTGACGAGCTAACACAAGGTAGGGTCCAATACCAATATCCCACAACAGTTCATAACAGCATAATACAAGTAATGAAAGGTGTATCTTAGAAGTAAAATGTTCAACTCGTTCACAGATCCAGAAAAATAGTCATGCTTTTCAAGTATCTTAGTGAAAACCTAAATCTTATATCGAAAATGCCAAAAATACGATTAAGTTTGAAAACTGTAATTTTTTTCAAATATCCTTTCCATAATAAATAAGATGTTTCATTTTCTTTCTAGATAGCAAGTGTGTAGTACCTATCTATGCCCACATATCCATGTGTGTAAAAAGTTATGAATGACGTGATACCGTATAACATGAGGAAAAATGCATCTATATGCATGTATGTCATGTGTGCATGCCAATGCCATATATCTTAGAGATGAATCATGTACTCACACTCTAAGAGTACTCAATCTCACTGTCTCACCTTTTCACTCATCATGCTCAACCACTCGGTACTGTATATGGCCCATACGGCCCAGGAAAGATCCATCCCGGAATATATACATCACTGACCATCAGTCACTCAGTACCGAGGAAGGCCAATCCGGCCCCATGGAAAAGATCCATCTCCAGGTATATAAATGCTTTGAACAAGATCCATGTCCAGGGAAGATCCATCCCTCAATATAATCAACCGGGCTCACTGGGGGTGTGCAGACGCCGGAGGGGCTCCTACAGCCCAAGCGCTATTATAAGCTAGATTTAGGTATAAATCATTATAGCATGCTGCGGCGTGCAGCTCGATCACATAACTGTCACTCATAATCAGGCTCTCGGCCTCACTCAGTCATCAATCTCTCCAGTATCACTCACGGGCTCCCAATGTCAGGAAACTAGCCCGATAACAATGATATGATGTATCAATAAATAACAACTAAGACTGAGTACGAAATATCAATGTCATGAATATGACTGAGTACGAAATATCAATAAAATCAATGAGATGATAGCAAGAAACGACCACTATGGGTCCCAACAGTAACGACATAAAGCATAAACATGATATCTAGCATGATTGACAACTCAATTACTTTATCACACGCTGAACACACGGATATCAACAAAATAGGGCCACTATTGAGTGCCATGGAAACAAAAGAGTCCCAATTCATATGGTGCACGCCAACATGCCCATCACCTAGCATGTGCGTCACCTCAACACAAATCACATAACACGCATTTTGAGATTTCATACCCTCAGCTCCAAGATTAGAAGAGTTACATACCTCGAACAAGCCAATACCAATGCCGAGCAAGCCAAGCTGTGATGTAAAGATGCCATCCCGCGCGTTCCGGCCTCCTAACAGCTCGAAACTAACCAAAAACACCTCAAGTACATCAAACAATGCTAAAGAAACCAATCCCGATCGAAAAAGATCAAATCTTGAATCAAAAGTCCAAAATCGGCCAAAAGCCCAACTCGGGCCCGCACTTCGGAACCTGACAAAATTTACAAAATCCAACAACCCATTCAATTACGAGTCCAACCATACTAGTTTCTCTCAAATCCGACTCCAATTCGATGTTCAAGACTCAAAAATTCCTATTATCTAACTTTAGGCCAAAACCCCTAATTTCCTCTTTAAATTTCACAATCCTAATACCAAAAACGAAGATAGATTCATGAAATATAACCAAAATGGAGTAGAGAACATTTACCCCAACTCATATGGTGAAAATTGCTTCAAGAATCGTCTCAATTCGAGCTCCATAGCTCCCAAAATGTAAAAATGGCCGAAACCCTCGAAATAGAGTACTTTATACTTCTGCCCAGGCATCCTCTTACGCGAACGCATTAACACCATTGTGTTCGCCATGAAAAAAATAATCTGCCACCATAATACACTTCGCGTTCACGGTTAACACCTCGTGAATGTGACTCACAACTGGCTCAGACCTTCGCGAACGCGATGAAGAAGGCCTCCAGCTTCAGCTCCCAGCTCAACCCTACACGTCTGCGATCCATCATATGCGAACGCGAAGAAGACTTGCCCCAACACTACGCGAACGCGGACCATTACTCGTGAACGCGATGAAGAAATGCTACAGCCATCCAAATACACTACGCGTTCGCGACACTTGCCACGTGAAAGTGATGAAGAACTGAGACACCAGAAAACAGCAGAACACATCAGTACTAAAATGAAGAAAAAATGATCTGAAATCAATCTGAAATCAATCCGAAATACGCCCGAGCGCCTCGGGACCCCGTTCAAACATACCAACAAGTCCCATAACATAACACAGACCTACTCGAGGCCTCAAAACAGACAAAATAACATCAGAACGATGAATCATACCTCAATTTAAATTCAATGAACTTTGAAACTTCAAACTTCCACAATCGATGCCGAAACCAATCAAATCACGTCCGATTGACCTCATATTTTGCACACAAGTCACATTCGACATTTCGGATCTTCTCCAACTTTCTGAATCAAAATTCGACCCCGATATCAAAAGGTTTACTCCCGATCAAAATTTTCATAATTTCAACTTTCGCCATTTCAAACCAAATTCAACCACGGACCTCCAAATCACAATCCGGGTGTGCTCCTAAGTCCAAAATCACCCAACGGAGCTAACGGAACCATCAAAATTCCAATCCGAGGTCAAATACTAAAAGTCAAACTTGGTCAACTCTTTCAAATTTAAAGCTCCCTAGTTGAGAATAATTCTTCCAAATCAGTCCCGAATAACCTGAAAACCAAAACCGACGATTCACATAAGTCAAAAAATATCATACGGAGCTACTCATGCCCTCAAACAACCGAGCAAAGTGTAAATGCTCAAAACTACCGGTCGGGTCATTACAGCTCAGCTTCTTCACAGTTACGGAAAATAGGCATACTTTTCAGGTATAACAGTAAAACCCAAATCTTTCACCAAAATCACCAAAATATTAGTAAATCTGAAAACTGTGATTTTTTCCTAAAACTTTCAACAACAGATAAGATATTTCATTCTCAGATAGCATGAGGAAAGTACATCTTTATGCCTACATGTCAATGTGTATGTGAAGTCAGGAATTTCACAAAACCGTGTATCATGAGGAAATGCATCTATATGCCTACATGCCAAGTATGCATGTCAAATGTAATGCATCACAGTGATTAGCTCATGTACTCACACTCTCAAAGTACTCAATCTAACTATCACACACTCAATCACTCAGTACTTGACACTCGGCACTAGGTGCCTGCGCTCTTTGCTGGTAGGGGTGGATCCTACCCAAGTGCTAATATAAGCTAGCATGGCCTGCTGCAGCGTGCGGCCCGGTCCCATCATGAATCAATAAAACTTGCTACGATGTGCAGCCCGATCCCATCATGAATCAATAAAACATACTGCGGCATGCAGCCTGATCCAATAAATATCACTCACAATCCGGCCCTCAGGCCCCAACTCAGTCATCAATCTCTCCAGTCTCTCCGACTCTCAAATCCTTTGCTAATCAACCCAAACAATGATAACATGATGTGACATTAAATGATAACAAAGATTGAGATATGATATGCAAATGAATGAATATGATTGAGTTTGTAATTGCAATTTAAGCAAATAACTCAACAACAGAAAAGACCTCAATGGGTCCTAACAGAATAAGTATATAGCCTAAATATGATTTCTAACATATATCACAGCTCAATTACTCTAACACGTAGAAATTACACGTATAGAAACAATATTTGGTAAATAATTCACACGGTGCCCTCCCATATAGCCGTCACCTAGCATGTGCGTCACCTCAACACCAAACACATAACACGTATGTTCAGGGATTCATACCCTCAACACCAAGTTTAGAAGTGTTACTTAACTCAAACAAGCCAAATCCAATACTGAGCAAGCCAAACAATACTATAAAAATGCTATCCTGTGCGTACCGATCTCCGAATGGCTCGAAACTAGCCAAAAGCAATTCAAGAACACCAAATAATGCCAAAGGAAACAAACCCAATCGACAAAGGTGGATTCTTTAATCAAAATTCCAAAGTTAACCAAAAGGTCAAAGTCAGGCCCATATGTCAGAACCCGACAAAACTTACAAAATTCGATAACCCATTCAATTACGAGTCTAACCATACTAGTTCCACTCAAATCCGACGCCGAATCGATGTTCAAAACTCAAAAATTCTCTTTATAAAAGTTTAGACAAAAACCCTCTAATTTCTCTTTCAAAATCATCAATCAATTGCCATTTAGTGAAAATCGCCTCAATCCGAGCTCCATAGCTCAAAATATGCTAAAATGTCCGAAACCTTCGAAATAGAGCACTTTATACATTGTTCCAGAGGTACCCTTCAAGGGCACGGTCACAAACCTCGCGATCGCGATTACAAAATTTTCCAAGACAATTTTTACCCCATGCGATCGCGGCCATTTCCCCACGATTGCGATGAACAAACTTCAATTAACCCTTCCCGCTTTTTTTTAGATAGCCTGTAGTATATCCATCATAACTTTTGTACATAATTCCAAATGACAAGCGATTTGATTTTCTGAAAACTAGACACAAAGGGCTACAATTTTTATTTTTGGATCTTCTCCAAATTTCTTATAGATTGCAAGATATAAGCTTCCAAAGTCGGGCCAGTGACAGTAGAACTTTACTCTACGCGATCGCGAAAAGGCTTCAGCGATCGCGATTCACAGTGATCAAACAACAAATTCTCTCTTCGCGAATGCGACCCAATGTCCGTGATCCCGATGCACACCCCTGTGGCCAAAAACCAACAACTAAAAATGGCCTAAAAATGGTCTAAAACCACCCCGAAACTCACTCGAGCCCCTCGGGAACCCTTCCGAACATACCAAGAAGTCCCAAAACATAACACGGACCTATTTGAGGCCTCAAATCACACATAACAACATCAAAACCACGATTCGTCGATCAAGATCAATCTCTTAAGTTCATAAACTTCAAACTTCGAACCAAGCGTCCGATTCAAGCCTAACCAATCTGGAATGAACCCAAATTTTGCATGCAAGTTCCAAATGATATAACCAACCTATTCCAACTCTCGGAACAATAATTCGAACGCGATATCATTAAAGTCAATCTCGGTCAAAATTATGAACATTCCAAACCTTCAAATATATTTAACTTTTGCCAATTAGTGCTGAAACCTTCTAGAAATATCCAAATGCAAATCTGGGCATATGCCCAAGTCCAAAATCACCATCCGGACCTAATTGAACCATCAAAACTCCGATCTGAGGTCAAATACTAAAAAGTCAAATTTGGTCAACTCTTCCAACTTAAAGCTTCCTAGTTGAGAATCATTTTCCAAATCAATTATGAATCACCTGAAAACCAAAACCGACGATTTACACAAGTCATAATACATCATACGAAGCTACTCAAGACTTCAAATAGCTGAACATAATGCAAATGTTCAAAACGACTGGTCGAGTCGTTACATAATACTAGTACTGAAGTTTTGAATTTCTTCATGTTAATGAACCGTTTTTATTCCCCATTGATGATTGATTTAATTAACAATATTCTCAGATTTTTGTTGTCCCTCAAAATTTTATTTTATTTCCATTCACTTATTTTATCTTATTCATATTTATTTGTTTGAAACTGAGCAAATAATTAAACTGGAGCTGCCACATTAAAAACATAAGTTTGAATTATTTGGTTAGGCTTTTTGTAGTTCGTATGGAAAAATAGTATCTTGAGACATTGGTAGAAAATACAATTCAGTTTATGTTATTTGTTTTACTTTCTATTTTAGTTTCTTTACTTTTCAATTCATATTTTTTTATTTCAATATAAGAAAATTTTAGAAAAATAAATATGTTACTATATAATAAATAAAATCAAGTAACTCTATACAAGTAGCAATGTATGAAAGATTTATATAGAGATTCAAAAGTAGAAAGTACATTAAATATTGTTTTTCTTCTTTTCTTATTTGAAGAAAGTATAACGATGAAAATTAAGTTCGTCTAAGCTCTCCCTTTAATAAAAAAAATATTTATCTCTTCAATTTCGTTGATACATATACAATTTTTGACTAAATTTATAAAAACGGTCATCATAAGTATCTTCTATAACCGCGCATGACGCGGGCAGTTTGACTAGTTTCTATAATAAACTGCAACAAAATAACAACTAGTAGCAGAATTGTTTTTGAAACCTATTTGTGACTAAAACTAAAAAATACAAATAATAATGTCCAAAAAATTACCTTGTCTAAAGGCTGTTCCGACATGTGAATAGGAGTTTTTTGGACCTTCTTCCAAATTCTAGGTTTATCTGCAATAGAAACCTTCATTTTTTGTTGGTTTTGGGGATTACTTCTTCCTATACGAAACTGTCAATACTGGGGATTTGTTTGCTCTTCCTTTTGGGTTTAGCAACAGAAGAACCTTCACAAGCATCCACATCATGCTTCATTTTTGTTCGAGCCTCTGCCCTAACTTCACGAGGGGTAGTGTCACGACCCAAAATCCCTCATTAGGAGTCGTGATGGCATATAGTCTCTAAGACTAGGTAAGCCTAACACATACAGAATTATTAACAAATTTAAACCAAATAACCAATTAACATGAATCGATAATTGCTATACATAGCCACAACAATCAATAGATGTACAATATCCGAAAACATGTAGTATAAATCATAAGCTCTCATGAGTTCACTAGAAAATCTCTAAGTACAAACTATTCCGCAATAGAAATAAATAGTGGTAAAAAAAGACAGCAGAAGGTAACTCCGAGACCTGCGAACGGAATGGCAGGTATACCTTGACGTATCCAATAACAATAAGTTATCTAACGAACGGCACGCTCCGAGGTACCTAGATCTGCACAAAAATATACAGCAAGCGTAGCATGAGTACACCAGAACGGTACCAATAAGTATCAAGCCTATCATTGGTAGAGTAGTGACGAGGTCAAGTCAAGACACCTACTAGACATAGAAATCTGTGCAAGGTATTGATATAATCTAACAATGAAAAATAAAGTCAGTTAAAGGACAATAAAGTAATTTATCAGTACAAGGCTAAGATCGGTAATAAAGCAACAATTGACAGTAAGAGGGTCCATGTGATATATACATCATATAACCAAGTACAATAAAAAATACGAATGGAAGGAAATGAGGGTAAACAAGAACAACAACCGTTCCACTCATCGAGCCTTTACAACAAGAAATGTACAACAAGAATCATACCGAGGTACCACCATTTTACAAATCCCAATTCACAAATCATAATCACACGGCATCTCATGCCCACTTTATAAATCACAACTGCACGAACAATCTACGTGCTTCATGGACAACTCACGTGCTAATACCATTAAGAGTAACCCCATACCCGCACAGACAACTCAGATTTCAACAGTAATAATATTTCATATCTGTCGGATAACTCACGTGCCGACAGTAACAACATCTCATATCCGCATGAAAAACTCATGTGCCAACAGTCCACTCCTAACACAGAAGGCAGATATACAAGAATACATGTACATGATCAATGGACATCAAGAATTATACTCCTTGATTGATATAGGTGACATATTACGGTGTATGCTTGTGCAAGTGTACTATCACAGCTCGAGTGTCACGACTCCAAAATCCCACCGAATATAGTCGTGATGGCACCTAGTCTCTAAGAGAAGGTCAGCCTAACATTCATAAATAACTTAAAGAGAAATGACAAACTAAGATAATAAAATAAACCGATAAAGCTCATAATAACTCCCAATACAGAACATCAGTAACATAACCCCCAAAACCGGTGGAATTGAGTCATAAGCTCTACAGAAATAAACTAAGAATCTCTAATACAACACTATCTGAGTAGAAGATGAACAGTAGTAAGAGTAATGACTGAAGGTGACTGAAGCTTGCGAGCGTCGGGCAAGTATACCTTGAAGTCTCCAAAAATAATTGTACGATCACTGGCATCCAACACGAGCAAATGCGTCTGGATCTGCACAAAAATATTTTAGAAGTGTACTATAAGTATACCACAACAGTACCCAGTAAGTATAAAACCTAACCTCGGTAGAGTAGTGACGAAGTCAGGTCAAGACACCTACTAGGACTAGAAAACTGAACAGAGTATAGTGTAGTCAAATAATGGAAGACGGGAAAATGAATGACAATAAAGTAGTTCAATAATGTAAGCTAACAAAGAAATTTAAAGCAATAAAGGCAGCAAGAAATGAACACATAATAAGAACAACAAGAAATCAATACAGACAAATACAAGTAAGGCAAATGAAGAGATAACAAAACTATTCAACCAACAAGCCTCTTTAACATAGAATGTACAACAAGAATCACAACCGAGGTACCACGCCTCATATCCACATTTCACAATTTGAAATTACAACATTCCCTTATACTGTCACGTGAGCCTTACATTTAGATATTTTTAAAAATATTTTTTCCGAAATAGCTACACGCACTTTAGCCCCCTTATGTCGCCGCGTGGCTTCAAGTAATTCCTTTACTAGTAACACGCACATAAATCTCACCTTATACCGCCACATTCACATCAACCCCTATCCTTATACCGCCGCATGCACATAAATATCACAACACAATAATAACTCATACCACACGTGACCATATGCCATAACTTGCCAAAATCAACAATACCAATATTACCACAACTTATAGCCCCCGGCTCAATGACAATGTGTACAAGATTCTCAATAATAACAAAGTAAATGAGAATTACTCAGCAAGGAAAGGAGATATCAATAATCAACAACTTCAACCTCAATGTGATAATACCTTTCATAACATCAACTTCAATAACTCAAAATGAAGGTATTCCACGAAAAGACAACTTCCAATTCAATTGTATAACATAAGCTTAACAACGAAAAAGATAGTATGAAATAGCAAATACGTATAAATGCATGAGAATAATTAAATACGAAGAGACATCATGGAATAATAAGTTCAAATGAGAATAACTCCACAATTAAAAAGGCACATGATAATAAGAAAGATAACAATATTAATTAAGGCATATAAAAGCATGTTTGACAATAAAAGATAAAGCATGTGATAAAGCCATCAAGTAAAGCATGTAAGAGCAATTTAACAACGGAAGATATAACATGATATTACAATTTCTATCTAAATGCATGAAAGATCCTAAGAGTTTAATCCGGTCAAAATACCACACATAAGTCCTTGTACACACTCGTCACCTCGTGTACACGTCTTTCATATAATTCAACTAACACAAATTAACCCAAGTCCTAAGGGGGTATTTTCCCCACACAAAGTTAGACAAGATACTTACATCAAACAAGCTAACTTTCCCTCAACTAATAAGCCTTTCCCGCGAAAATCCAACTCCAGATAGCTCAAATATAGCCAAAATAACTTAATACCATAAATACAAGTCATAGGAAGAAATTTCGGATAATAAAGTTTCAATCTTTAAAGAAAATTAAAAAGTCAACTGAAACGACCCAATTGTCTTTTTGTGTACTTGCGCCCTGTCACCCCTTTTATTGCTTCACACATGTGTGTTTATGATTTTATGACTTGCGGAGTCAGTTAGTTTCATTCTGGGGAACTTTCAGGTTGATTTGAACCCTTGATTCTGGACTTAGAAGTTTAAAATTAAAAAATATTGACCAAACATTGACTTTTGTGAAAACAATCCCAGAATTGTAGGTTAACTTTCAGCTATCGAGCTCGGAATTTGATTTTGGGACTTGGAATAGTTCTGTTATGGTATTTAGAACTTGTTTGCAAAATTTGGTGTCGTTTGGAGTTGATTTGATATGATTTGATCGCTTAGTTGTAATTTTAGATATTCTTGAACTTTACTTTGAAATTCATGTGTTTTAGTGTTCGATTCATAGTTTTGGATGTTATTTTTGAGTTTTGATCACGCGAGCAAGTTCGTATGATGTTTTTAAGCTTGTGTTGATGTTTAGGTTGGAGCCCTGAGAGCTTGGATGAGTTTCGGACATGTTCCGGAATGGTTATTAACTAAAATTTGACTGCTGGTGCTCAGGTATCACAATTGCGACCACCAACATCGCAACTGCAAAAGTGACATTGGAGGCTCAGTTGTCGCAATTGCGAAATCCCCTTCGCATTTTCAAAGTCTACCAGATTATGCCTTGGTTCGCAATTGCGAACATTTGTTCGCATTTACCAAACAACCAACTTCGCAAATGCGAAGTCTTTTCTCACAAATGTGAGAATTCATGAGGTTGTCAGGGTTTGCAAATGCGAGCCCTGGTCCGCAATTGTGAGGGTTGGCAAATGCGAACCCTATGTCGCAAATGCAACATTTGCATCTGGTTAAAGGGCTGGGAGACGGAATTTTTAAACTCATTCTCTCATTTTTGAACCCTAGACTCAGTAGAAGGCAATTTGCAGAGGGGATTTTCACCTACAAACCTTGGGTAAGTGATTCTAATCCATTTCTAATCATATTCCATTAACATATCTTAGATTTTAACATCAAAATCATGTGAATCAAAGTGAAAATTTGTAAAACTTTGTCAAGTTCTTGAAAAATAAGAAATTGAGTTGTGAGAGTTGATTTCGACTCGGGTTTTGAAACTAATCACATATCTGAACTCGTGGGGTCATGCGTAGACGCAATCTACCATTGGACCCGAATATTTGACTGGGCAATCCCCTAGTTGAATTTTATTGACTTTTTGGGAAAAGTATAAAGATCTTAGCTTTATCTATTACAGTTGAATTCCCTAGCATTATTTGATGATATTAAGTCAGTTTTGGTTTGATTTGAGCTGTGTGGAGGCGGATTTTAAGGGAAAAGCTATTTTTGAGTGTTGAATTGGCCCAGTTGAGGTAAGTGTTTTGCCTAACTTCGTGTAGGGGAACTACCTTTTAGGATTGGTATTGTTTGATTCAATTGTGCTAAGTAAAATCCGTGTACGCAAGGTGACGAATGGGTACACGGGTTGTACATGGTATTTGACTGGTTTAGGCTACTTAGAATATGTCCATGCTTTAATTGAATGCCATATCATGTTTAAATTCTCTTTGTCAATCTATTCTTACTTGTGTTAGTCTGTCCTTACATGCCTTAAACGGATTCGTTAACACTTATTCTACCTCCTAATTAATAATTTGCTCTTATGCTTTAGTTGAACTTGTTGCCTCTTTTATTGTCACATACTTTCTCTTCAGTGTTTATTATTACTATTTGAAGTCATTATACATGTTATCTCTTTCATTATTGATTATCATTAATTGAGGTTATTGTTCATGTTACCACCTTCATTGTTGATTACCATTACTTGAAGTTATTGTTCATGTTATCTCTTTCATTGTTGACTCCCATTATTTGAAGTCATTGCTACATGTTATCTCTTCCATTGTGAGTTATTCTTATTTAACATAGTGGTTATACATTTTCTCTCACTGTTGAGTTATAGGTTTTGAAATGGTGTAAGTCGTTATCACGTTGAGGCAATATGTTTATTGTTGAAACATATTCCTTTTTTAGCATTTTACATTCATTGTTGTTGTTGATATTCTTGTACCCGTTGTAGTAGAGTCGTGGGCTATTGTTGTGGCAACCTTTATATTGTGTATTGTAGGCAAATTGTGACATATGGGCAAATGTGGTGCGAGTTGTTATTATAATGTGATGTTGACACACATGCGGCGGTATAAGGCTTGGGGTTGATGTGGATGCGGCGGTATAAGGTGGGACTTATGTGTGTGTTGCTTGTAGGGGAACTACGTGAAGCCACGCGGCATCATAAGATGGGCTAAAGTGCGTGTAGCTATTTCGGGAAAACTGTTTTCAAAACCTATTTCAAATGTAAGGCTCGCGCGGTGGTATAAGAAAATATTATGATTGAAATTGAGAAATGTGAATACGAGGCGGTACCTTGGTTGTAATTATTGATTATACCAGGCGGTACCTCGGCTGTGATTTCATTATGCACGAGGCAGTACCTCGTTGTGATTCTTGTTGTTTATTTCATGTTGCAAAGAGTTTTGGTGGGAACATTTCTTGTTATTTCATTATTTATTGTTCTAGCAGTTGTTGTCGGTATATGATCATTGTAGTTCTCTTTAGTTCCTTCTTTGATGCTATTTCCATGTTTAATTTCCAGTATTAGTTCATGTTACTATCTTGTTTCATATAAGTTATTTCTCCACTTTCCATTATATATCCGTATTATATTTTCATACTACTTCTTTCTATCCTTGTATGTGTCTTGATCTGGCCTCGCCACTACTCAGGAAATGCTACTCAGAGATCAAAAAAGAAAGTTGGTGCCTCGTCAGAAAGACTTGGTTCGTAGAGTATAGGCCTTTCCCCAAGATATTGGTTTTAAGCTCCTGCGGGTGACTTTTTGTCTTACGACACGGCATGGTAATTGATCGAGTGCGCTTTCCTTTCTCCTACGGCTAGCCGATCATATCATTCCATAAAACAAATTTATATAGAGAGAGATATCCCCAAGATATACATATAGAATAGATGTTCATGGATAGACAGACATTCCATTGATTATTTGTTTTTGGGCTGAAAAAGCTCATCGATCCAAATGAATCATTCTTCTCGTCTCTCTTCGCTCCCCACCCAGAAACTGACCCATGGAATAACGCCTATTTGCTTCGTGCGTGGGAAGGCAATGAAGTTCAGTTCACGAGACCGTAGCACAACGGAGTAGAGCAGCCGCGACACGAAGTTCCTTACCTTAGTTGGATCTCGCTGGTGCCACCTATGAGGTTAGGTCTGATACTTACTGGGAACTGTTGTGGTGTACTCATACTACAGTTCTGCACATTTTGTGCAGATCTATGTACGTCTGCCCGTGACGAACCCTAGAGTTGATTGAGTTGCTTATTCAGAGACTTCAAGGTATACCTGCTCCACGTCTGCAGGCCTCAGAGTCACCTTCCCTTTTATTCTGTTTACTGTTGTCGTTCTTTCAGACGGTGATGTAGTAGTTATCCTAGTTTTACTCTATAGAGCTTATGACTCAGTTTCACCGGTTTTGGGGAGTGTATTGTTGAGATTACGTTTTGTATCGGAAGGTTATATAAGTTATTCAGCTTTGTTTTAGTATTTTGATAATTGTTTCTGCCAAGTTATTATTATTTGTTAGGCTTACCTAGTCATTGAGACTAGGTGCCATCATGACATCCTGTGGAGGGAAATTGCGGTCATGACAAGTTGGTATCAGAGAACTAGGTTCATAGGTGTTATGAGTCATAAGCAGGTTTAGTAGAGTCTTACGAATCGGTACGGAGACATCTGTACTTATCTTCGAGAGGCTGCAGAACTGTTAGGAAAACTTCACTTCTTAATTCCTTATCGTGCGAATTGGTTGACTTCAATAACTGAATCTTTGACTTTCTATTCTCTCACAGATGGTGAGGACACACACTGCTGGATCTGACGATTAGACACCCGCGCCCCCTGCTAGAGACATGAGAGGCCGGGGCCAGGGTAGAGGCCTAGGAGGGGCATATGGTGCAGGCAGAGCATATGTCCGAGCTGCGACAGAGGAGCCACCAGTAGCTCCAGTTGGGGGACAGGCACATGAGGCGCCTGTTTCCACCCCAGCACTTCAGGAGACCCTCGCACAGTTCTTGAGCATGTTCGGTCCCTTAGCTTAGGAGGGGTTGATTCCACTTGCACCAACCACATCTCAGGACGGGGAGGAGCACAGACTCCCGCGGCCCGTACCCCAGAGCAGGTGGTCCAGGTTGATCAGGTCCCTAAGTTTATACCAGTACATCCTATTACTCCAGTTCAGCCCGTGGTTAGGGCATCAACATCTGAGGAGGAGCAGCGTAGGCTCAAAAGTTCAAAAAGTATCACTCTCATACTTTCAGTAGTTTGGCTTTAGAGGATGCACATGGTTTTCTTGAGGAGTGCCACCGTATTCTCCATACTATGGTTATTATGGAGACGAGTGGGGTTGATTTCACTACCTTCCAGTTGTCCAGAGCGGCATATCAGTGGTGGGTAGTGTACGAGGAGGGTAGCCCAACTGAGGCAACTTCACTTACTTAGACTTGGTTTTCAGAGTTATTCTTGAGAGAGTTTGTTCCCCAAACCTTTCAAGATGCATGGCGTGCAGAGTTTGGGCAGCTGTGCCAGGGTACTATTACAGTGCCGGAGTATGCTATCCGATTTAGTGATTTGTCTAGACATGCACCTGCCTTGGTTTCTACAATCAGGGAGCGAGTCCGTAGATTTATCGAGGGGTTCAAATATGGTATTAGATTCAGCATGGCTAGAGAGTTGGAGACAGATACTCCATATCAGCTGGTGGTTGAGATTGCATGGAGGTTGGAGGGTATGCAGGGCCGTGAGAGAGATGACAGGGAGGCCAAGAGGCCTCATGGTATAGGAGGATTTAGTAGTGGCCACGCTGTAGCTACAACCTGTCATGGTAGAGGCTATGTGAGTCATCCAGTTCATTTAGCACTTCCAGCTTCTAGTGGTGCTCTAGTTGTTCCGAGTTCTCGGGTTACACACTTTGCTCAGCTAATTTCTAGTGCACCTCCTACATAGGGTGCCTTCAGCGGTCAGTCCAACTGACTAGGACCAAGCTAATCCTAGCAACCACGCTCACCAAGAGCTTGCTTTATGTGTGGTGATACCTCCCCACAAAGTTAGAGACTTCCCCAGACTCAGGAGGGGTACACCTCTATAGGCTACTCAGGCTCCACGGATTCAGTTAGGTCCACAGACTTCCCTGGCCATGGTTGCTGCCCAGTTGCCGCTCCACTCGTAAAGCCATCTAGGGGTGGGGGATGGGTGGGTAGAGGTCTCCCTAGAGGGGGAGCCCATGCCAGATTCTATGCTTTTCTGGGTAGGATAGAGGTAGTTGTTTCAGACTTCGTCATTACAGGTATGGTTTAAGTTTTCCATAGAGATTCATATGTGTCATCTTACTTTGCTCCGTATTTGGATATATCTCGTGATTCTTTGAGTTCACCTGTTTATGTGTCCATGCCTGGGGAGATTCTGTTGTTATGGACCTGTGTATCGGTCGTATTTAGTTGTTATTGGTGGTTTTGAGACCAGAGTTGATCTAATGTTACTTAGTGAGGTAGACTTAGATGTTATCTTGGGTATGAACTGGTTGTCACTCTATCATGTTATTCTAGATTATCATGCCAAGCATGTGACGCTGGTTATGCCAGGTTTACCACGGTTGGAGTGGAGAGGTGCATTAGATTATGTTCCTAGCAGGGTTGTGATATTTCCAGCCTTTGTGAAGGGGTATGATGCTTATCTAGCCTTTGTGAAATATATCAATGCTAATACTCCTACCGTTGAGTCATTTCCGATAGTGAGAGACTTTCCAGATGTATTTCTGGCGGATCTTCCGGGCATGCCGCCTGATAGGGATATCGATATTAGTATTGACTTGTTGCCGAGTACTCAGCCCATTTCTATTCCACCACATCGTATGGCCTCAAGGAAGCTGAAGGAGTTAAAGAAGAAGCTGCAAGAGTTGTTTGATAAGGGTTTCATTCCACCTAATGTGTCATCGTGGGGTGCTCTGGTCTTGTTTATGAAGAAGAAGGATGGTTCTATGCGCATGTGTATTGATTATCGGCAGTTGAATAAGGTTACACTGAAGAACATATATCCCTAGCCATGCATTGATGACCTATTTGATCGGCTATAAGGTGTTAGAGTGTTCTCAAAGATTGATTTGTGGTCAGGTTATCATTAGCTGAAGATTCGGGATCCCGATATTCTGAAGACTACCTTTAGGACTCAGTATGGTCACTACGAGTTCCTCGTGATATCATTTGGGCTGACCAATGCCCCAACAGCTTTTATGCACCTAATAAATAGTGTATTCTAGCCTTATCTTGATTTATTCGTCATTGTGTTTATTGACGACATCTTGGTGTACTCTCGCAGTCGGGAAGATCATGAGTAGCACTTGAGGATCGTGCTCCATACCTTGAGAGAGATGAAGTTGTATGCAAAATTCTGAAAGTGTGAAATCTGGCTTGATTTAGTGGCGTTTTTGGGTCATGTGGTGTCGAGTGTGGGGATCAAGGTAGATCCGAAGAAGATTGAAGAGGTTCAGAGTTGGACCAGACCATCTTCAGCCACTGAGATCTAGAGTTTTCTTGGTTTGGCCGGGTATTATTGTCGTTTTGTAGAGGGTTTCTCATTTATAACTGCACCTATTACCAGATTGACCCAGAAATGTGCTCCTTTTAGATGGTCCGAGTAGTGTGAGGCGACCTTTCAAAAGCTCAAGACTGCTTTGACTACAGCCCCAATGTTGGTGTTGCCTACGGGTTCGGGGTCTTATTCTGTGTATTATGATGCATCACGTGTTGGCCCTAGCGCGGTGTTGATGTAAGACGGTAGGGTGATTGCCTACGCGTTACGACAACTGAAGACCCATGAGAAGAATTATCTAGTCCACGACTTGGAGTTGGCAGCAATTGTTCATGCATTGATGATCTGGCGGCACTATTTGTACGGTGTCCCTTGTGAGGTCTTTACGGACCATCGGAGTTTACATCATCTGTTCAAATAGAAAGATCTTAACTTGCGATAGCGGGTGTGGTTAAAGTCTCTTAAGGACTATGATATAAGCATTTTATATCATCCCGGTTAAGTCAATATAGTGGCTGATGCCTTGAGTTGAAAGGCAGAGATTTTGGGTAGTTTAGTATATCTATCGGCAGCAGAGAGGCTATTAGCATTTAATGTTCAGGCCATAGCCATCTAGTTTGTTAGATTGGATGTTTCAGAGCCTAGTATCTACTTGCGTGGTTTCTCAGTCTTCTCTATATGACCGTATTAGAGAGCGTCAGTATGGCGATCCTCATTTGCTTGTCCTCAAGGACTCGGTTCAGCACTGTGATGCCAAGGAGGTTACTATTGGGGATGACGGTGTGTTACTGATGCAGGGACAGTTATGTGTTCCCAATGTGGCTGGTTTGCATGAGTTGATTCTTCAAGAGGCCCACAGTTCACGGTACTCCATTCATCTGGGTGCCGCTAAGATATATCAGGACTGGAGGCAGCACTATTAGTGGAGGAGTGTGAAGAAAGACATATTGTAGTATGTAGCTCGGTGCCAAAATTGTCAGGAGGTGAAGTGTGAGCATCAGCGACCGCGTGGTTTGCTTTAGCGACTTGAGATTCCCGAGTGAAAATGGGAGCGTGTCACCATGGACTTCTTTGTTGGGCCCTCACAGACTCAAAAGAAGTTTGACGCAGTATGGGTGATTGTGGACATGTTTACCAAGTCGGATCATTTCATTCCGGTAGTGACTACCTATTCTTCGGAGTAGTTAGCTCAGGTTTATATCCGGGAGATTGTCCGACTTCATGGCATACCGGTATCCATCATCTCTGACCGGGGTACGCAGTTCATATCGTGTTTCTAGAGAGGTGTATAGCATGAGTTAGGCAGACGGGTTGAGTTGAGTATAGCATTTCATCCTCAGATGGACGGACAGTGCGAGCGCACTATTTACATTTTGTATGATATGTTTCGCGCTTGTGTTATGGATTCCGGGGGTGCTTGGGATCAGTTCTTGTCACTTGCAGAGTTTGCCTACAAAAATAGCTACCAATTGAGTATTCAAATGGCTCCCTATAAGGCCCTATATGGGATACTATGTCGTTCTCCAATTAGGTGGATTGAACTGGGAGAGGCTAAGTTATTAGGCACGGATTTGGTTTGAGATGCTTTGGAGAAGGTCAAGATGATCCAGGATTGGCTTCGAACGGCCCAAGACAGAAGATTTATGTGGATCGGAAGATTCGCGATGTTGCATTCATGGTTGGAGAGCGAGTCTTGCTCTGGGTTTCACCCATGAAGGGTGTCATGAGGTTCGGGAAGAAGGGAAAGTTCAGCCCTAGGTATATCGGACCTTTTGAGAACCTTGAGAGGATTGGAGATGTGTCCTAAAAGTTTTCTTTGCCACCTAGTTTATATGTGGTTCATCCAGTTTTCCATGTCTCTATGCTCTAGAAGTATTATGGTTATTCGTCTCATGTTTTAAACTTCAGCACAGTCCAATTGGATGAGGATTTGACTTATATTGAATAGCCTGTGGCTATCTTGGTCTGACAGGTCCAGAAGCTGAGATTAAAGAGTATTACTTTAGTAAAGGTTCAATTGAGGGGTCATCCGATCGAGAAGGCGACCTGTGAGACCGAGCACGACATGCGGAGTTGTTATCCTTATCTATTCACCACTTGAGTTATGTCCTTATGCACGTTCGAGGATGAACGTTGGTTTTAAGAGGGGTAGAATATAATGACCCAATCAGTAGTTTTGTGTAATTACTCCCAGTTACTCCTTTTATTGCTACACACATGTGTGTTTATGATTTTGTGACTGGCGGGGTCGGTTAGATTTGTTTCGGGGAACTTTCGGGTTGATTTGGACCCTTGATTCTTGACTTAGAGGTTTAAAATTTGCAAATGTAGAACAAACTTTGACTTTTGTGAAAACGACCTCGGAACTTTGTTTTTATGACTCCAATAGCTTCGTATCGTGATTTAGGATTTGGGCGTATGCCGGAATTGATTTTGGAAGTCTGTAGGTTGATTTGCGGACCGTAGGTTGACATTCAGCTATCGACCTCGAAATTCAATTTTGGGACTTGGAATAGGTCCGTTATGGTATTTAGAACTTATCTGCAAACTTTTGTGTCGTTTGGAGTTGATATGATAGGATTCTTGGAAGAGATTCATGAACTTTACTTCAAAATTCATGCGTTTTAGTTTTTGATTTGTAGTTTTAGATTTTATTTTTTTAGACTTGGGTGGATGTTTGGGTTGGAGCCCCGAGAGCTCGAATAAGTTTCGGACATGTTCCGAAATGGTTTTGAATTGAAATTTGACTGTTGGTGTTGCTACTGCTCAGGTATCGCAATTGCGAGCACCATCATCGCAATTGTGAAGGTCATAGTGGGGTCTCAGTTGTTACATTTGTGAACATTTGTTCGTATTTGCCGAACTCCCTGCTTCGCAATTGCGAAGCCTTTTCTTGTAAATACGAGGTTTCATGAGGCTGTCAGGGTTCGCAAATGCAAGCCCCGGTCCTGCAATTGCGAGGGTTAGCAAATGCGACAGCTGCAGCTGGTTAAAGGGCTGGGAGACGGGATTTTTGAACTCATTCTCTCATTTGTAAGCCCTAGACTCGGTAGGAGGCGATTTGGAAAAGGGGATTTTCACCTACAAACCTTGGGTAAGTGATTCTAATCCATTTCTAATCATATATCATCAACATATCTTAGATTTTAACATAAAAATTATGTGAATCAAAGTGAAAATTTGTGAAACTTTGTCAAGTTTTAGAAAAATATGAAATTTAGTTTTGAGAGTCAATTTAGACTCGGATTTTGAAACTAATAACATATATGAACTCGTGGGTCATGGGTAGATGGAATCTACCATTAGACCCGGGTTTTTTTACCGGGCGGGCCCCGGGTTGACTTTTGATGTCTCTTTGGGAAAAGTTTTAAGATCATAGCTTTATCTATTGCAATTGAATTCCCTAGCATTATTTGATGATATTAAGTCTATTTTGGTTAGATTTGAGCCGTGTGGAGGCGAATTTTAAGGGAAAAGTTATTTTCAAGCTTTTAATTTGCCTAGTTGAGGTAAGTGTCTTGCCTAACTTCGTGTGGGGGAACTACCCCTTAGGATTGGTATTATTTGATTCAATTGTGCTAAGTGAAATCTGTGTACTCAAGGTGATGAGTGGGTACATGGGTTGTACATGGTATTTGACTGGTTTAGGCTACTTAGACTATTTCCATACTTTAATTGAATGCCACACCATGTTTTAATTCTCTTAGTCAATTTATTCTTACTTGTGTTAGTCTATCCTTACATGCCTTAAATGATTTCGTTAACACTTGTTCTACCTCCTAATTGATAATTTGCTCTCATTCTTTAGTTGAACTTGTTGCCTCTTTTATTGTCCCATGTTATCTCTTCAGTGTTGATTATTATTATTTGAAGTCATTATACATGTTTTCTCTTTCGTTGTTGATTATCATTAATTGACGTTATTGTTCATGTTACTCTTTCATTGTTGATTACAATTACTTGAAGTTATTGTTCATGTTATCTCTTTCATTGTTGACTCCTATTATTTGAAGTCATTGCTACGCGTTATCTCTTCCATTGTGAGTTATTCTTATTTAACATCGTGGTTATGCATTGTCTCTCATTGTTGAGTTATTGGTGTTAAAGTGGTGAAAGTCATTATTATGTTGAGGCAAAATTTTTATTGTTAAAACATCTTCCTTTTTTAGCATTTTACATTCATTGTTGTTGTTGATATTCTTTTATCCGTTGTAGTAGAGCCGTGGGATATTGTTGTGGAAACATTGATATTGTGGATTGTAGGAAAATTGTGACATATGGGCACATGTGGTGCGAGTTATTATTGTAATGTGATGTTGACGTGCATGCGGCTGTATACAGCCTGGGGTTGTTGTGCATGCCGCGGTATAAGCTGGGACTTATGTGCTTGTTGCTTGCAGGGGAACTACGTGAAGCCGCACGGCGTCATAAGTTGGGCTAAAGTACATGTAGCTATTTCGTGAAAACTGTTTTCAAAACCTATTTCAAATGTAAGGCTCACGCGGTGGTATAAGGAAAGATTGTGATTGAAATTGAGAAATGTGAATACGAGGCGATGCCTCGATGTGATTCTTGCTGTTTATTTCATGTTGCAACGAGTTCTGGTGGGGACATTTCTTGTTGTTTCATCCTTTATTATTCTAGCAGTTGTTGTCCGTATATGATCATTGTAGTTCTCTTTAGTTGCTTCTTTTATGCTATTTCCATGTTTAATTTCCGGTATTAGTTCATGTTACTATCTTGTTTGGTATAAGTTATTTCTCCACTTTCCATTATATATCTGTATTACATTTTCATACTACTTCTTTATATCCTTGTATGTGTATTGACATGGCCTCGTCACTACTCTACTGAGGTTAGGCTTTATACTTACTGGGTACTGTTGTGGTGTACTCATACTACGCTTCTGCACATTTTGTGCAGATCTAGGTATGTATGCCCGTGTCGGACACTAGAGTTGATTGAGTTGCTGCTTGGGAAACTTCAAGGTATACCAGCTCCACGTCTGCAGGCCTCAGAGTCACCTTCTCTTTTATTCTATTTACTGTTATAGTTCTTTCAGACAGTGATGTTGTAGTTATCCTAGTTTTACTCTATAGCGCTTATGACGACTCAGTTCTGCCGTCTTTGGGGAGCGTATTGTTGAGATTATGTTTTGTATCGGAAGGTTATATCAGTTATTCAGCTTGTTTTATTATTTTAATAATTGTTTCTACCTAGTTATTATTATTTGTTAGGCTTACCTAGTCGTTGAGACTAGGTGCCATCACGATATCCTACGGAGGAAAATTGCGGTCGTGACATCAACTCAAAAAGTCAACCCTGGGCTCAAACCTCGAAACTCGACCAAACTTACAAAATTCGATCACCCATTCCGATATGAGTCCAGCCATACCAAAATTATCCAATTCCGACCTCAAATCTACCTTCAAATCCTCAATTTATGGTTTAGGAAAGTTTTTACAAAAATCTCTAATTTCTCCAACTTAAATCACTAATTAAATGATAAAAACAATTATGAAATCATGATTCATGAACAAAACCGAGCCAAAAACACTTACCCCGATCCAATCCTTGAAAATCCCCTCAATCGCCCAAAACCTAGCTCTCTAACTCAAAATGTGGAAAAATGAAATAAACCCTCGATTACATCTTTTTTCTGCCCAGTGATGTCTACTTCTTAAGTCAAATTTTCGCATTTGTGGAAAATTCATCGCGAATGCAGCTTCCACTTAAGCCCAAAACTTCCGCTTCTGCGAACCCATACGCGCTTCTACAGAAAATGACCGAACCTGCAGTCCTAAGCCAACATACCAAAATCCGCTTCTGCTGAAGAAATACGTATCTGTGTTTGCACACCTGCGCAAGATCGTCCACACCTGCTGACCCAGCTTCCCAGCCCAAATCTTGCATCTGCGGTGCCGCACCTGTAGCCCAAATTGCGTAGGTGCAAATGCACCAGACTTCAGCATGCATCAAAATCCTCTAAGTCCAAAATGAATCTAGATTTAGTCCGAATCACATCCGGGGACCCTGGGACCCCGTCCAAACATACCATCAAGTCCCAAAACATAACACAAACCTACTCGAGGCCTTAAATCACATCTAATCTATAAATTGCACCCTAATTCAAGCCTATTGAATCAATGAACATTCAACTTCTAAAACTAATACCGGATCATATCAAACCAATACCGAATGAGCTCAAATTTTTCATGCAAGTCCTAAATGGCACAATGGACCTATACTAACTCCCGAAACCCCAATCCGAACTCGATATCAATAAAGTCCACCCTTAAGTCTGGGACAGTCCGTCACCATGTGTCTGGTATCGCCACACTTAAAACAAGCTCTCAGTGAGTGTGGCTGCTAAAAACTGACTTTGGTTTTGTCGGCTGGACTGGGAGTGTTGAATTTACTAGCCAACGCATATATCCCCTGCCATATCGGTCTGTAGCTACAGCGTGACCGCCGCTAAACTCTCCAATAACTCGAGGCCTCTAGGTCTCCCTGTCCTCCTTCTCTCGGCCCTGCATAACCTCCAACCTTCGCGCGATCTCCACCACCTGCTGAAATGGAGTATCCTTCTCCAACTCTCGAGCCATACTAAATCTAATGCCATAGTTGAGACCCTCGATAAATCTGTGGACTCGCTCTCTGACTATAGCAACCAAGGTAGGTGCATGTCGGGATAACTTACTGAATCTGATAGTATACTTTGACACTGTCATAGTCCCATGACGCAGCTGCTCAAACTCTGTGCGCCATCCATCCCGAAGGGTCTGGGGAACAAACTCTCTCAAAAACATCTCTGAAAATTGAGCCCAAGTGAGTGGGGCTGAATCAGCTGGCCTACCCTCCTCGTAAGCCTACCACCATCGATATGGTGATCCTGACGACTGAAATGTAGTATAAGTAGCTCCACTCACCTCCACAATACCCATGGTGCGGATAATAAGTGGCACATCTCTAGAAAACTCTGCACATCTTCGGTAGCTGCGCCACCGAAAGTAGGAGGATCATATTTCTTGAACCTCTCAAGTCTCCTATGCTCCTCTATAGATGTAGTTGGCCTAACCTCATGCTGAACCAGAATAACTGGTTGTGATGGCATGAAACCCAGAACCTGATCAATGTGGACCCGCTGATCTGGAGTATGGGCCACATGAATTAGAGCTCCTCCCCCAGCCCGAGATGTAGTTGGTGCAAGGGGAGTAATTCCTGCCTGAGCTAGAGTGCCAAACATTCTCAAGAACTGTGCTAGGGTCTCCTGAAGTCCAGGGGCAATAATAGGTGTGTCAAGTGCCTCTCCCCCAACTAGAGCTACTGGTGGCTCCTCAGTCGCTGCTCGAGCAGATGCTCTGACTGTAGCATGTGCCCTTCCTCGGCCTCTGCCCCGACCTCGCACAGCTTTAGCAGGAGGCACGAGTGTCTGATCATCGGATCTAGTAGTGCATGTCCTCACCATCTATGAGATAATAGAAAGACAAAAAACCCAGATTTGAAATCAACAAGTTCGCACGATAAGGAATCAAAGAAGTTGAATTTCCTAACAATTATGTAGCCTCTCGAAGTTAAGTAGAGACATATCCATACTGATCCAGAAGACTCTACTAAACTTGCTTATGACTCCTAACACATATGAACCTAGAGCTCTGATACCAACTTGTCATGACCCCAAAATCCCGCCTATCATAGTCGTGATGGTACCTAGTCTCTAAGACTAGGTAAGCCTGACATTCATAAATAACTTAAACAGAAATGATGAACTAAGATAATAAAATAAATCTATAAAGCTCATAATGACTCCAAATACAGAACATCAGTAAGATAATCCCCAAAATCGGTGGAACTGAGTCATAAGCTCTATAGAAATGAATTAAGTATCTCTAATACAACACAGTCACAGTAGAAGATGAATATTAGTAAAAGTAATGACTGAAGGTTATACCGAGGCCTGGGAGCGTCGGGCAGATGTACCATGAAGACTTCGAAAGTAACTGTACGATCACTAGCATCCGGCACGAGCAGATGTGCCTGGATCAGCACAAAAATGTGCAGACGCGTAGTATGAGTACACCACAATGGTACCCAGTAAGTATCAAGCATAATCTCGGTAGAGTAGTAATGATGTCATGTCAAGATACCTGCTAGGACTAGAAAACTGAACAGAGTATAGTGTAGTCAAATAATGGAAGACGGGGAAATGAATGACAATAGAGCAGTTCAATAATTTAAGCTAACAATAGAATTTAAAGCAATAAAGGCAGCAAGGAGTGAACATATAATAAGAACAACAAGAAATCAATACGGACAAATACAAGTAAGGCAAATGAAGAGATAACAAAATTGTTCAAATAACAAGCCTCTTTAAGATATAATGTACAACAAGAATCACAACCAAGGTACCACACCTCATATCCACATTTCACAATTTAAAATCACAACCTTTCCTTATACTACCGTGTGAGCCTTACATTTAGATATTTTTTAAAATATTTTTTTTCTGGAATAGCTACACGCACTTTAACCCCCTTATGTCACTGCATGGCTTCAAGTAATTCCCTTACTAGCAATACACATAAATCCCACCTTATGCTGCCGCATGCACATCAACCTGTATCATTATACCTCTGCATGCGTATCAATATCACAACACAATAACAACTCGCACCACACATGCCCATATGCCAAAACTTGCCAAAATCAACAATACTAATATCATCACAACATATAGCCTCCGGCTCAACCATAATGTGTACAAGCTTCTCAATAATAAAAAAATAAATAAGAGTTACTCAACAAGGAAAGGAGATATCAATAATAAACAATTTCAACCTCAATGTGATAATAGATTTCATAACTTCAACTTCAATAACTCAAAATGAAGGTATTCCACGAAAAGACAACTTCCACTTCAATTGTATAACATAAGCTTAACAACGAAAAAGATAGTATAAAATAACAACTATGTATAAATACATGAGAATAATTCAATACGAAGAGACATCATGGAATAATAAGTTCAAATGAGAATAACTCCACAATTAAAAAGGCACGTGATAATAACAGAGATAACAACATTAATTAAGGCATATAAAAGCATGTTTGATAATAAAAGAAAGAGCATGTGATAAAACCATCAAGTAAAGCATGTAAGAACAACTTAACAACGGAGTCAACCCAAGTCTTAAGCGGTATTTCCCCCAAGTTAGACAAGATACTTACCGCAAACAAGCTAACTCACTACACTAATAAGCCTTCCCCCCAAAAATCCAATTTCGGACGGCTTTAGTCTAGCCAAAGTAATTTAATAACATAAATACAAGCCATAGGAAGCAATTTTGGATAATAAAGTTTCAATCTTTAAACAAAATCAAAAGGTCAACTCAAAATGCCAACCCTGATCTCACACCTCGAAACTTGACCAAACTTACAAAATACGAACACCAATTGTGATACGAGTCCAACCAAACAAAAATTATCTAATTCTGACCTCAAATCGACCTTCAACTCCACTATTTATGATTTAGGAAAGTTTTTACAAAAATACCTAACTTCTCCAACTTAAATCACTAATTAAATAATAACAACAACGATGGAGTCATGATTAATGAACATAACCAAGTCAAAAACACTTACCCCGATCCAATCCTTGAAAATCACCTCCAAAATCGTCCAAAACCGAGCTCTCTAACTCAAAATGTAGAAAAATGAAATAAACGCTCGATTCCATCCTTTTTCTACCCTGTGATGTCCGCTTTTGCGGTCAAATTGTCGCATCTGCGACTCTGCATCTGTGAAAAATTCATCGCAGATGCGGATTCCACTTAAGCCCAAAACTTCCGCTTCTCTGAACCCATACGCGCTTCTGCGTATCCGCTTCTGCGGAAAATGACCGCACCTGCGGTCCTAAGCCAACAGACCAAACTCCGCTTCTGCGAAAGAAATTTGCATCTGTGTTTGCGCACCTACGCAAGATCGTCCGCACCCACGGACCCAGCTTCCCAGCCCAAATCTCGCATCTGCGGTCCTGTGGCCCAAATTGCGTAGGTGCGAATGCACCAAACTTCAACATGCATCAAAATCCTACAAGTCCAAAATGAATCCGGATTCAATCCAAATAACACCCAGGGCACCTGGGACCATGTCCGAACATACCATCAAGTCCCAAAATACAGTACTAACATACTCGAGCCCTTAAATCACATCAAACAACATCAAATCTACGAATGGCACCCCAATGCAAGCCTATTAAATCAATGAACATTAAACTTCTAAAACTAAAGTCGAATCATATCAAACCAACTCCAAATGAGCTCAAATTTTTTATGCAAGTCCAAAGGGCACAACGGACATATACCAACTTCCGGAACCACAATCTGAACCCGATATCAATAAAGTAAGCCCTCGGTCAAACCTATCAACCTTCCAAACCTTTAACTTTCCAACTTTTGCCAAAAAGCCTCAAACCAACCTACGGACCTCCAAATCAATATCCGGACATATGCCCAAGACCAAAATCACAATATAAAGTTATCGAAACCATCAAAATTTCATTCCGGAGTCGTCTACAAAAAAATTCAAACTCCACTCAACTCATCCAACTTAAGCTTTCAACCTTGGGACTGTGTCCCAATTCACTCCGAAACTCACCCGAAACCAAACCAAACACCCCGACAAGTCACATAACGACAGTTGAACATAAAGGAGGCAATAAATAAGGGAACATGGCTAAAATACTCAAAACAACCGGTCAGGTCGTTACATCGAGTCAACAAGTAAGATCAAAGAGACCAAATAGCATATGGGAAACAACACAACAAAACCTGCAATAAGCATGACTCACACAAGATAGTCACACCACCACACAAATATCATCAATAACAATTCCCCCAGGCCATCACAAATCATCCCAGACATAGCCCACTTTGTCTCGCCGCGTGCGCAACAGTAAAGTAAATGCCCCCAATTTCTCGCCACAAGTGCATCAATGACTATCCCAACAATGACATGAGAGTACGGTAAGTAGCTCAACGCAAGAATTACAACAACACAATGAAATGGAAGAGTAAGCTCAACATTGAAAGACATAACAAGTATTAATGACTTCAAATAAGAATAACTCAACAATGAGAGAGATAACATGTAGCAACGACTTCAAATAAGAATAAGTTAATAATTAAAGAGATAACATGACAATAAAAGAGGAAACAATGTCAATTGTAGCAAACAAGAGTATATTTTGAAAATAAAAGATAGAACATGAACTAATAACTTCAATTAGAATAAGTGAGAGTAAATTCAACAATGAAAGATATAACATGTTATGAAAAATTTAATTAAATGCATGGAAGAAGTCTAGAAGTCTAAGCCGGTCAAAATATCTCATATAGCCCATGTACACACTCGTCACCTTGTGTACACGTCTTCCACATAGTACAAATAACACAATCAACCCAAATCCTAAGGGGCAGTTCCCCTACATAAAGTTAGTTAAGATATTTACCTCAACTAGGCCAAATCAACCATCGAAAATAGTTTTTTCCCTAACATTCGCCTCCACGCGGCTCAAATATAACCAAAAATGACTTAACAACATCAAACAATGCAAGAGAAACCAATTACAATTGATAAAGCTATGAGCTTTACACAATTCCTCAAACATCAACAAAAGTCAATCTCGGGCCCGCCCGGTCAAAATCCGGTCAAAGGGTAGGTCTTGACTACCCATAACCCCAAGAGTTCATATAGGTATTTTGTTTCAAAATCTGAGTCCATTTCGACTCTCAAATCCCAAATTTTTCCTTTTTCAAAACATAAACAAAATTTCCCGAAATTTCACTTTGATTCTCATAAATTTGATATTAAATCTCATATATAATCACCAAATATAGTTAGAAATTGATCAAAATCACTTACCCAATGATTGTAGGTGAAAATTTCCTCTCCAAATCGCCTCATACCGAGTCTAGGGTTCAAATATATGAAAAATGAGATTAAAATCCTGTCTTCTAGCCTTTATGTTCAGTCGCATGTGTCGCAAATATGACTTGATGTTCACAAATGCGAATAATGATAGCAAAAGTGACACCCATCACGGTTCAGCTAATGTCGCAAATGCAAACACTTAACACCATGCAAAAGCGACCAAATGATCGCGAAAGAAATCCAGCCAAGCCCACACCCCAATCGTAAAAGCGAACAATTTGTTCACAAAAGCGAACAATTTGTTCGCTAATGTGAACCTGACAGTCCCTAGCATTTCTCGCAAATGCGATCTCCCACATTGCAAATGCGAGAGCACAAATACGAACAAAATCTCGCAAATGCGAGACCCGCAGTACCTGTTCAAATCTAGCAATACTAAAACTCTTCCAACACTCTGAAACGCATTCGAAACTCACCCGAACCCGCAGGGCTCTAAACCAAATATCAACACAAGTCTAAAAATATCATACAAACTCGCTTTCACGATCAAAACATCAAAACAACATCCGAAACCACGAATCGGACATCAAAAACACATGAAATTAACATTGAAACTCAAGAACTTCTAAAAAACACAACCACGCATGTAATCCCTATCAAATCAACTCGGGATGACGCCAAATATTGCCGACAAGTTCCAATTAGCAAAACAGACCTATTTCAAGTCCCGAAATAGAAATCCAAACTCAATAGCCATAAATTCAAACCATCGTCAAATTTAAGGAATTTCCAAACCTTTAAATTGGCTACTTTCGGGAAAACAAAGTCAACTCAATCTAGGGACCTCCGAATTCAGCTCTGGGCATATGCCGAAGTTCAAAATCACAATATGAACCTATCGGAGCCATCAAAATACCATTCCGGGGTCGTTTTCACAAAAGCCAAACCTCGATCAATATTTCCATCTCAAGCTCCTAAAATGAGAATCAACTATCCAAACCAATCCCGAAATTTCCGAAAATCAAATCTGACAATACCCACAATTCATAATTCACAATATGAAGCTACCCAACACCTCAAACCACTGAACGGAATACTAAAGCTCAAAATGACCGGTTGGGTCGTTACATCCTCACCCTCTTAAACAAACGTTCGTCCTCGAACGTGCCAAGAGTCTTTCCAAAGCCATCAAATCACTGTATAAACTCACCATACACATACACATGGGTTATCCCACATCACCCGACAACACCATCTCAACCGAGGAACCTTCCTTCCACTTATGTTGATAAGACTTAGAATCAAATTTCCACATCCACCAAGGGCCCTATTATCACACAAACACATTATACAATCCTCAACTTTCTATAACTGCTAATGCATACATCCACAAGGTATAACCACACACCATAAAACATCAATCGTAGGCCCGCAACAACTCTAACCACAATAGTTTCACATTACTAAACCTGGTACCGGTAAATAGTCTCATATCGAATAGAACCTTGTTCCAAAACTTCCCAATACTGATAATGATGCAAAAAGCATGTGAAATTCATAACCACTCACTCGACCAACAAGCCACATTAAACGCCATCTGGGTACATACATCGCAATCCAAACCAAACAAGTACAACTCGAATACAACTGAACATGAAAAGAGAAGCATATGAGAGACCTATCAAACAAGCACAACAGGCACACCTCCCTATTGTTACCATACTACGAGTCCATCCCATAAGGAAGAAGCAAAGCAAAAGCAATAACCATACCAAATCCTACCCTAACATAATCCCACCAAGGCACCTAGCCCAGTCCAAGCATACATATCCACAAGGACACAAGGTTCCCATCCTCGACTTGGAATCACAAGTAAGATAAACATATCAACAACTAAAACACTCTAGTAACTTAATCCCTTAGAACCAAAACCACAACACGTAATAACTTCTCAAACTTGTAGAACACCCAAATCACAAGTCGTGGCCAAACCACCCAGAAATCATATCTAAACATGCCGTATTAACTAACAGAATGTCCACCCATGCCTCATGACCCTCAATAGCGACCAAACCAAAATGATAGACACGGTCTATCATAATAGAACTCCCCAATGAGTATGAACACATAAACAGAGTAAAGAATCATGAAACACGTCCATATATGAAGCAAGGTAGGGTAGATCTTACCAATAAATGGGACCAGATCAAAATAATACCAATGCATATCTATAACCAGCTGAAACCATACCTAAAATGACATCATCTGGTGTAGCAGCCTTAGTCCAACTAGGAGAAGCATAACAACGGGCCTGGCCTCCCTCTCAAGGACGAGCTCTACCCGACTGACCTCCGCCCTTAGCTGGCGGTGCAGGTATAGTAGGAATTGGAGCGAAACCCATAACCCGAGCACTCTATTGTGGTACATTAGCCCGAAGTCTGGGATAATCCCTCATCATGTGCCTGGCATCCCCACACTCAAAGCAGCCTCTCCGCGGACCTGGCTATGAAAACTATCCGCGATGCGTGCTTTGAGACCCATGGATATCTTAAGCACCACATGAAGCCTGAAGTGCAAAGTGAACTGGCTATCCCACAAAACCTTTATAATGACGCACCCTGACCTCAAAATAGGGATCAGTAGATCCTCTCGGTCCACGAGGCCTCTTAATCTCCCTATGCCCTCTCTCTCTCTCTCAGCCCTGCATACCCTCCAACCTCCGAGCGATCTCTACAACCTGCTGAAATAGAGTATCTATCTCCAACTCTTGAGCCATGCTGAATCTAAGACCATAACTGAGCCCCTAGATAAATCTGAGGACCCGCTCTATGACTGTAGGAACCAAGGTAGGTGCATTTCAGGATAGCTCGCTGAATCTGATGGCGTACTCTGACACTATCATAGTGCCCTAGCATAGATGCTCGAACTTTGTGCGCCACGCATCTCGGAGGGTCTGGGGAATAAACTCCCTTAAAAATAACTCTAAAAACTGAGTCCAAGTGAGTGGTGCTGCATCAGCTTTCCTACCCTCCTCATAAGCCTGCCACCACTGATACGCTGCTCCTTACAGCTGAAATATAGTAAAAGTAACTCCACTCACCTCCATAAAACCCATGGTGTGAAGATACGGTGACACATCTCTAGAAAACCCTACACATCCTTGGTAGCAGTGCCACAAAAAGTAGGAGGGTCATACTTCTTGAACCTCTCAAGCCTCTTTTGCTCCTCCTCTAATGCCTCTAGCCCAACCTCAAGTTGAACCGGAATAACAAGTTGTACCAACATAACACCCGGAACCTGACCCATGGGAAACTACAGCTCTCGAGTACGGGCTGCGGGAGTCTGAGCTCCTCCCTTAGTTTATGAAGTATTTGGTGCAACCGGAATCAATCCCTCCTGAGTCAATGTACCAAACATGCTCAGGAACTGCGCTAAAGTCTCCTGAAGTTCAGGGGTAGATACAGGCACCTTTGGTGCCTGTCCCCCAACTAGAGCTACTGGTGGCTCCTCAGCTGCTGCTCTGGTATGTGCTCTAGGTGTAACACGTGCTCCTTCTCGGCCTCTACCTTTGTCTCTGCCTCTGCCCTTAGCAACATCGGCTATGGAGGGCAACATGATCAGTAACTATAGCTCGCGTCCTCACTATCTGTGAGAGAATAGAATGATATAGCTTAAACTCTGAAATCAATAAATTTGCAGGATAAGAATGAAATAAGTGAAGTTTTCTGATAGTTCTGTAGCCTCTCGTAGATAAGTACATACATCTTCGCACCGGTATGCAAGACTTTACTAAACTTGCTTATGACTCATAGTATCTATGAACCTAGAGCTCTGATACCAACTTATCATGACCCAAAATCCCTCCTTAGGAGTTGTGATGGCACCTAGTCTCTAAGACTAGGTAAGCCTAACACATACTGAGTTATTAATAGATTTAAACTAACAAACCATTTATTATGAACCAGTAATTTCTATATATAGCCACAACCATCAATAGAAGTACAATATCCGAAAACTGGTAGTACAAGTCATAAGGTCTACTGACTTCACGAGAAAACCTATAAGTGCAAACTGTTCTGAAATAGAAATAAACAATGGTAAAGAAAAACAGCAGAAGGTGACTCCGAGGCCTATGAACGGGATGGTAGGTATACCTTAAAGTCTCCACAGCAACCCACAATCAGCTATCCAATGACCAGCACGCTCTGAGGTACCTGGATCTGCACAAAAATGTGCAGCAAGCGTAGCATGAATACACGCACAATGGTACCCAGTAATTATCAAGCCTAACCTCATTAGAGTAATGATGAGGTCAGGTCAAGATACCTACTAGACATAGAAACCTGTGTAAGGTATTGATATAATCTAACAATGGGAAATAAAGGTAGTTAAAGGACAATAAAGCACTTTATCAAAACAAGGATAAGATCGGTAATAAAGCAACAATTAATAGTAAGAGGGTACATGTGATACATACAACAGATAACCAAGTACAATAAAAAATATGAATGGAAGGAAATGAAGAAAAACAAGAATAACAATCGTTCCACTCATCGAGCCTTTACAACATGAAATGTACAACAAGAATCATACCGAGGTACCACCATTTCACAAATCCCAAGCCACGAATCATAATCACACGGCAGCTCATGCCCACTTTAAATATCACAAGTGCACAGACAATCTACGTGCTACACGGACAACTCATGTGCTAATACCATTAACAGTAACCTCATACCTGCACGGACAACTCAGGTGCCAACAGTAACAATATATCATATCCACTCGAACAATTCACATGCCATCAGTCACATCCTAACACAGAAGGCAGATTCACAAGAATACATATACATGATCAATGGACATCAATAATTATACTCCTGGACTGATATAGGTGATAGATACGATGTATGCTTGTGCAAGTATACTATCACAACTCGAGTCAACAAGTAAGATCAAAGGCAACAAATAGCACATTGAAAACAACACTACAAAAGTCACAATAAGCATGACTGACACAAGATAGTCACACCATCACACAAATATCATCAATAACAATGCCCCCAAGCCATCACAAATCACCTCCCACATAGCCCACCTTGTCTCGCCACATGCATAACAGTAAAAATAAATGCCCGCCTTGTCTCGCCACAAGTGCATCAATGATTATTCCACCTTGTCTCGCTACATGCACAAAACCAACATATATAGCCCGCCTTGTCACGCCGCATATACAAATATTAATAGTAACAATATCACGAAGAGGTCATGTGCAAACACCCCGACAATCCTCTCAATAATCCCACATGTGCCAAAAGCATAAAAACATAATATAACAACTCACACCTCATCTGCCCATATGCCACAATATTTCCATAACAACAATTCTAATACCACAACTACACTTAACCCACAGCCCAATAACACTGAGTACAACAATAACAACAATAACACGAGAGTACGCTAAGTAGATCGACGCAAGAATTATAACAACACAATGAAACAGAAGAGTAAGCTCAATAATGAAAGACATAATAAGTAATAATGACTTCAAATAAGAATAACTCACCAATAAGAGAGATAACATGTAGCAATGACTTCAAATAAGAATAAGTCAATAATGAAAGAGATAACATGACAATAAAAGAGGGAACAACATCAATTAAAGCATATAATAATATATTCGGCAATAAAAGATAGAACATGAACTAACAACTTCAATTAGAGCATGTGAGAGTAAATTCAACAATGAAAGATTTAACTGTTATGACCAATTTAATTAAATGCATGGAAGAAGTCTAGAAGTCTAATCCTGTCAAAATACCACATATAGCCCATGTACACACTCGTCACCTCGTGTACACATCTTCCACACAATACAAATAACACATTCAACCCAAATCCTAAAGGGATTTCCCCCACACAAAGTTAGGCAAGATACTTATCTCAACTAGGCCAAATCAACCTTCGAAAACAGTTCCTCCCCCCCCCTTCCCATACACACACGGCTCAAATCTAACCAAAAATAACTTAACAACATCAAACAATGCAAGAGAAACCAATCACAATAGATAAAGTTATGATCTTTACACAATTTCCCAAAAGTCAACCCTGGCTCGCCCGGTTAAAACTCGTGTCCAAGGGTAGGTCTTGACTATCCATAACTCCACGAGTCCATATATTCGTTTCATTTCAAAATCTATGTCCATTTCGACTCCAAAATCCTAAATTTTTCATTTTTCAAAACATAGACAAAATTTTCCAAAATTTCACTTTGATTCTCATAAATTTGATGTTAACTCTCATATATAATCATGAAATATAGTTAGAAATTGATCAAAATCACTTACCCAATAATTGTAGGTAAAAATACCCTCTCCAAATCGTCTCTTACCAAGTCTAGGGTTCAAAGATAAGAAAAATAAGACTAAAACCTTGTCTTCCAACTTTTATGTTCAGTCGCAGGTATCACAAACGCGACTGCGAACCCCGCAAATGCGAAGAATGATCGCAAAAGCAACATCTATCACAGTCCTGCTAGCGTCGCAAATGCGAACATTTTATCGCAAATGCGAACATTTAACACCTCGCAAAAGCAACCTAATGATTGCAAAAGCGATCCAGCCAAGCCTAGACCCCAATAGCAAAAGCGAACAATTTGTTAGCAAATGCAAACCTGACAGTCCCCAGCTTTTCTCGCAAATGCGATCTCCTACCTCGCAAATGCGAGAATGCAAATGCGAACAAAATCTCGCAAATGCGAGACCTGCAGCACCTGTTCAAAACCAACAATACTAAAACTCTTCCAACACTCCGAAACGTGTCCGAACTCACCCGAGCCCTCGGGGCTCCAAACCAGATATCAATACAAGTCTAAAAAATCATACGAACTCGCTAGCATGATTAAAATATCAAAATAACGTCCAGAACCATAAATCAGACATCAAAACACATGAAATTAATATTGAAACTCAAGAACTTCTAAAAAAGACAACAACGTGTCTGATTCCTATCAAATCAACTCGGAATGACGCCAAACTTTGTAGACAAGTTCCAGATAACGAAACAGACCTATTTCAAGTCCCCATATAGAAATCTGAACCCAATAGCCATAAAGTCAAACCATAGTCAAACCTAAAGAATTTCTAAACCTTCAAATTGTCAACTTTCGGCAAAACAAGTCAAATCAACCTAGGGACCTCCGAATTTAGTTTCGGGCATACGCCCAAGTCCAAAAGCAGGATACGAACCTATCAGAGTCATCCAAACACCGTTCCGGAGACGTTTTCACAAAAGTTAAACCTCAGTCGGTATTTCCAACTTAAGCTCCTAAAATGAGAATCACTCATCAAAGTCAATCCCGAAATATCCGAAAATCAAATCCGACCATACACGCAAGTCATAATACACAATATAAAACTACCCAAGACCTCGAACTACTTAACGGAGCGCTAAAGCTCAAAACAACCGATCGGATCTTTCAGGTTGGCGGTGACTTATGTTCTGGTATTGCATGATGAGATTTCACATTTTTATTGCGTGAATCTTGTGTAAAAGCATTGAAGTCGAAACATGGTATATCTCCATGCCTTGAATCAGTGAGACTACGAGGGCTTTTCTTTGGTATTACTTTCTTCTTCATGAATAAAGGTTGAACTTCAGTTCAACTTCGAATTTTGAAGAATCGCAGAGAAACCTAGCAAGTTGAGAGAGAAATTAGTTTGAAATCAATGGAATTTTGCATTTCTTCTGAAAATTATGGAAGTTTTTACCGTGAAAGTTACGTGAGAGATATGCTCAGATACGTGGGGCTTGGGTTAGGAACGTTACAGAGCTGGAAGTTACCGTATAGCGTGATATACGGTACTTAATGAAATGCCAAATAATACTTAAAAAGTATATAATTGGTAATTATATATCAATTTGGAATTAAGTTAAAACTTGATTAGTGAGGGTAAATAAGTTTCATAAGTAGTATAGATAGGTAAAAATTTCATTTTACAAGGACGATAAAAATAGGTTGAAATGGCACTAGGTAGAACCTTTAAGGAAGAATTGATCTAAATAGTCGTTCATTCAACCACTTAAATTTAAAATAAACATTGAATTCGACTGACTATTTGTGTAAAGATCCCCAACTTTAATGGTTTTGTTTAAAATAGTCGGAATTTACAATATTTTTAAAAATTAGCATTAATAATCAAGGAAGTTGAATATAAGAGCTGAAGTTGAAACAATAATAATTAAGGAAATGGAAGAAAAGAGCTCAAGTTGAAAAAATAAGCTCAAGTTGAAAATAAAGATGGATATAAGATGTTTAAATCAATGGATGTTGCAACTACTATCCTTTTAAATAAAAAAATTTGGCATTAATAATGGAGTAACAAATTTTTGAAGATTGAACACAAATATTTGATGCCGAGTTGTCGAAAATATTTAGAATGATGAAGTTTAAAATTTAAACCACGGGTCTGAAGTTTGATTGTGCCAGTTAAAATATTATGGCTATCTTACAGAAATGTTCAAAATAAGTGTAAACTTACTAACCTCTAGCCATTAATCACATACTTATCAAAACTAGCCAAGCGCATACTAAAAACCCAGATAAATAAGTGTCACGACACCAAAATTTCACTTTTAGGATCGTGATGGCACTTAGTTTTTATGACTAGGTAAGCGTATCACACAACAATATTAGACAAGATATAACAATTTAATATTAAATAAAATTGTGATTAATGGTTCAAAACACAATTAATATTATAATACAACTTTCACAAATCCCGAAACCCGGTAATACTGAGTCATAAGCTCTACGGAGAATACTCGAGACATTACAAAAATATAATACTATTTCGGATTACAATTGAACAGTAGCGTAAATACAGTAAGATGGTGACTCTGAGGCCTGCGAACGAACCGGTAGGTATATTTTAAAGTCTCCAACCGCATAGACACAACTCTTGAAACTAACATGATTCGAAATACCTGGATCTGCACAAAATCAGAACACATATGAAATATGAATGAACTCAATTATAGAAACAAATGACAATTTAAGTAATCAAATCGTTCCCAACGCATGACTTGCTACAAGAATTACCTCGAGGTACCGCACCTTGTAACCACAAATCATAAGCCACAATTTCGAATCTGACACGCATGGCACCTCGTGCCCACATTATCAATCACTTTCGCACGACAAAGTCTACGTGCTACCATGTACATCGTATCCGTGTCAATTGTCAAATAAAGTATTCGAGAAATTAATTAATATAAAATAAGGCAAAATAACAATTTTGAAAAAAGTAAAGCGTCAAATGAGATAATGGATTTATTTTAGAAGTCAGATGAAATCAAATAACGTACAATTTATACAAAGTAGAGTATGAAATGAGAAAATGAGTTTAGTTTAGAAATCAATTAAAGTAAAATAACATTTTTAAATAAAGTAAAACATCGAATAAGTCAATGAATTAAATGTAAAATCATTTAAAGTAAAGCGTGTTAATAATTTAAATATAGTAAAGTACCTTGTGAGATGATGAGTTATATCTTAAGAGTCTCATAAATAAAGCATGTTAATAATTCTTTTACTTAAACCGTTATGTTACCCACAACTCAACAAGATATGAGATAATGACTCCATGCAAGTAAATTCATCTTGACTATCAATTCATCAAGTAATAACAGAGGCACAATTTGGCACATAAAGCAACACAACAAATCACATAGAATGCCTGACTCACACAAGATGTCACAATTCTTTCCACACAAGAATAACAACATATAACCAAATACAATCAAAATATAAGTGAAATGATTTAAGAAAAACCAATAATCATTCAAATCAACGAACCTTTCCAATTTAGAACGTACAACAAAAACCACGCCGAGGTATCATACCTCATGTTCCCATTTCACAAATCACAATCACAATCTTCTTTATATCACCGTGTGACCCTTGCATTTATTTTAAAAATATTTTTTCCGAAATAGCTATCGCGTGGCTTCAAGTAATTTACTTACTAGCAACACGCGTATAAATCCCTCCTTATCTCACCGCATGCATTTCAATACCCACCCTTATACCACCGCATGCGTATCAATATCACAACACAATAATCAACTCGCACCACACTTACGCATATGCTACAACATTGACAAAATCAACAACACCAATATTACCACAACACATAGCCGATATCTCAACCACAATATGTACAAGAATCTCAATAAAACCAAAATGAATGAGAAACAACTCAACAAGGAAAGATATCCCAATAATGAACAACTTCAACCATAATGTGTTAATAGCTTTCTGTAACGATCCGGCCGGTCATTTTGAGTATTTTAGCCTCGATACCCTATTTATTACCTCATTGATGTTTTATTATGGTTATGTGACTTTTCGGGGGTGTTTGGTTTTGGTTCGGGTGAGTTTCGAAGTGAAAAGGGACACATAGTCCCTAAGTTAGAGTTTAAGTTGAAAGAGTTGACTGTAGTTTGACTTTTATATAGACGACTCCGGAATGGAGTTTTGACGATTTCAATAGCTCTGTATGTTGATTTTTGACTTAGAAGCATTTCCGGATATTGATTTGGAGGTTCGTAGGTCATTTTGGCTTGAATTGGCGTAAGAAAGTTGAAGGTTTGGAAGGTTGAAAAGTTTGGCCGGGAGTTGACTTTATTGATATCGTGTCCAGATACATATTTCGGATGTTGAAATAGGTCTTTCATGTCATTTATTACTTGTGTTCAAAATTTGAAGTCAATCAGAGTTGTTTTGGTATGAATCGACATTAGTTTAGGAATTCGAAAGTTCATAGTTTCAATAGGCTTGAATTGGGTTGCGATTCATAGAATTTGATGTGATTTTTGGCCTCGAGTAGGCCTGTTATGTGTTTTGGAACTTGTTTGTATATTCGAACAGGTCTCGGGGGCTCCGGGTATGATTCAGATTGAATCTGGAACAATTTTGAAATTGTGCATTGCTGAACCCTGCTGTGTCTGGTGCAATCGCACTTGCGCACTTTGGGCGGTGCGGCACCGCAGAAGCGCCCTTCGAGCCACCGAAGCGAGTTTGCCCATGCCCACTGGGACCACAGATATGGTCAGTGCTTCAGAGATGCGGGCACGCAGAAGCGATCCATATGTCACAGAAGTGAGGGTGCAGATGCACGTAGATGCCCAAAAAAGCGCATTCTCAAGACTTTTATCATGGCCGCAACTGCGATGGCATTTCCGCAGGTGCGGAGCCATAGAAGCGGTTGTTGGACCACAAAAGCAAAATCGCTAGGCAGAAAATAGAGGGCTTCGAGGGTTTGATTTTATTTTCATCTTTTGGACCTAGAGATCTCGGTTTGATACGCTTTTTCGAGGGATTTTTCAAGGAAATTATTGGAGTAAGAGATTTTAACTCGATTTTGACTATATTACACAAATCCATTATTATTTTTATCATTTAATTAGTGATTTGAGTTGGAAATTTATGAAAATATTGTGGAAACTTCTTAGAATAAATTTTGGGGATTTGAAAGGCGATTTGAAGTTAGATTTATGTAATTTGGTCGGGTTCCGAGACACGGGCCCGAGGTTGACTTTTTAAGTTGACTTTTTATTTCTCTTTAAAGATTGCAACTTTATTGTTCGGAATAGCTTCATGTAGTTTATATTTATGGTATGAAGTTATTTTGGATAGATTCAAGCCGTTCTGAGTTGGTTAATAGAGGGAAAGGCTTACTAGTGGATTGAGTTAGCGTATTTTTAGATAAGTGTCTTGCCTCACTTTGTATGGGGGAATTACCCCTTAGGATTGGTGTTGATTTTTCTTAATTGTGATATGTGAAAGTCGTGTACGCAAGGTAACGAGTGTGTACACAGGCTAAATGTGGAAGTTGACCGATTTTAGCTATGTAGATTCCTTTAATGCCTTAATTGAGTTACCTTAACATGTTATATTCATCATCATTAGTCTATCTTCACATGATCTACATGTCTTATCTCTTACTTGTTAATTGTCTTTACATGTTTAGTTGAAGTATAATTTCCTCTATTCCCTACTCATTATTTAACCGTTGAGTTCTTTACTTAAAGTTGTTGTTCTTGAAATATCTTGTTGTTGAATTTGGTATTGAATAATGAAGGCCGTGATACACATTGAGGCAAGGTTGTAAAGTTGTGAAATACCATTCTTGTTGACTTATTCACCCTCGATTGTTATTGTTGAGATTCTTATGTATATTGTGGTTGAGCCATAGGCTATTTATTGTGAAAACACTATTGTTGTTGGTTTCTTGGCAAGTGTTATTGGGCACTTGAGGTGCAATTTGTGAAACGCTGTGATATTGATACACATGTGGTGGTATAAGGATTTGGGGTTAAAACACATGCAGTGAGATAAGGTGGGCTTGATACGTGTGTTGCTAGTAGGGGAACTACTTGTAGCCACGCGGTGTGATAAGGTGGACTAAAACGTGGGAAGTAATTTCGGAAAAAATAATTTTCAAAACTAAATACAAGGCTCCCGCGGTGATATAAGGAAAGATTGTGAATTGTTTTGTGATTTGAGACTATAAGGTGGTACCACGGTAGTGACTCTTGTTGATACTTTTCTATTACTTGACTTGTGTTTTGGTTGCTTTGTTTCCTTGGCATAACATTCCTTGTTTTCTTCCGTGATGCATTATTTGCCTTTGTTTAGTGTAGCCAATCTTGGTATATTTCTTACTTGTTTCATTTCCATTATTATTATTATTACACTGTTAATTACTCGTACAGTTTCTTATTTACTCTAGTAGGGCCTTGACCTGACCTCGTCACTACTCTACCGAGGTTAGGCTTGGCACTTACTGGGTAGCGTTGTGGTGTACTCATGCTACGCTTCTGCACATCTTTTGTGCAGTTCCTGGTACCTCCTACCAGTCCAGGCTCTAGTGAGACGAGCTCTGCAATGGATATTTCAAGGTATACCTGCCGGTGCCCGCAGGCCTCGGAGTCACCCTATATCTAGCCTATTTCATTTTCTTTCACTTTATAGACACACTATTGTATAGGGATGATCAGTACTTACTCGTAGAGCTTACGACTTGTTATCAACATATTTTGGGTAGTTTTTTTATGTTGAGTTCCTGGTACCTCCTACCAGTCCAGGCTCTAGTGAGACGAGCTCTGCAATGGATATTTCAAGGTATACCTGCCGGTGCCCGCAGGCCTCGGAGTCACCCTGTATCTAGCCTATTTCATTTTCTTTCACTTTATAGACACACTATTGTATAGGGATGATCAGTACTTACTCGTAGAGCTTACGACTTGTTATCAACATATTTTGGGTAGTTTTTTTATGTTGAGTTGCGAATTTTTCTTTATAATATTTGTTGAGTATTTGGGAGTTTTATCGTTATTTCAGTTATATTCTGCATGTATGTTAGGCTTACCTAGTCATAGATACTAGGTGCCTTCACGACATCCTACGAAGGGAAATTGGGGTCGTGAAAAGTTGGTATCAAAGCTCTAGGTTCATAGATGTTACGAGTCACAAGTAGGTTTAGTAGAGTCTCGTGCAACGGTACGGAGACGTCCGTACTTTTCTTCGAAAGGCTATAGAGTTGTTAGGAAAAGCTTCACTTCTTTGATTTTTTATCGTGCAAATTTGTTGACTTCAAAATTCTAAATCTCTTTCTTTCTATTCTCTCACAGACGGTGAGGACACGCACAACTAGATCTGATGATCAGACACCCGCGCCACCTTCTAGAGCTGCGAGAGGCCGGGGCCGGGGGCGAGGCAGAGGCTGAGGACGGGCACGTGGTGCAGCCAGAGCACCTGCCCGAGCTGCTACAGAGGAGCCACCAATAGCTCCAGTTGGAGGGCAGGCACTGAAACGCCTGTTACTACCCCTGCTCAGGAGACTCTCGCTCAGTTCTTGAGCATGTTTGGTACTCTAGCTCAGGCAGGGTTGATCCCACTTGCACCGGCCACATCCCAAGCCGGGGGAGGAGCACAGACTCCTGCAGACCGTACAACAGAATAGCGGGTCCAGGTTGACCATGTTCCAGAGGTCATACTAGTACAGTCGGTTTTCCCAGTTCGGCCCGAGGTTAGGGTAGCAGCATTTGAGGGGGAGCAGCTCAGGCTCAAGAGGTACCAGAAGTACCACCCCTACTTTTAGTGGCTTGCCTTCAGAGGATGCTCATTGGTTTTGTTGAGGAGTGCTACCGTATCCTCCGTACTATGGGTATTGTAGAGTCGAGTGGGGTTCCTTTCACTATGTTCCAACTTAAGGGAGCGGCTTATCAGTGGTGGCAAGAGGACGAGTTGGGTAGCCCGGCCGAGGAAGCTTCACTCACATGGGCTCAGTTTTCAAAGATGTTCATGAGAGAGTTTGTTCCCAGAGCCTTCAGGATACATGGCGCGCGGGGTTTGAGCAGTTGCACTAGGGTGTCGGAGTATGCAATCAGATTCAGCAAGTTGTCCAGACATGCACCAGCCTTAGTTTCCACAGTCAGAGAGTGAATCCGTCGATTTATCGAGGGGCTCAACAATGATATTAGATTCAATATGGCTCGAGAGTTGGAGACTGATACCCTATACCAGCAGGTTGTGGAGATCGCTCGGAGATTGGAGGGTATGTGGAGTCGTTAGAGAGAGGTAAGGGAGGAAAAGAGGCCTCGAGATTCTGGAACAAATAGTGGTGCCCGTGACTCAGTTGCAGCTCGTCATGATAGAGGCTATGTGAGCCATCCCGTTCATTCAGCACTCCCAGCTTCCAGCGATATTCCAGCCACTCCCAGGTCTCAGGTTGCCCATTATGCACCGCCACTATCTATTGCACCTCCTGCACTGGGTGCTTTCAACGGTCAGTCCAGTCGACCAGGCCCAAGCCAGTTCCAACAGCCATGTCCTCTGAGAGCTTGTTTTGAGTGTGGCGATACTCCTCATATGGTGAGGGACTGCCCTAGACTCGGGAGGGGTGCACCTCAATAGAATACTCAGGCTCCACGTATTCCACAAGGAACCCAGACTTCTCAGGCCCTGGTTACCGAACCAGTTGCCCATCCACCTGCACAGCCAGCTAGAGGTGGAGGTCAGGCAGATAGGGGTTGCCCTAAAGGGGGAGGCCAGGCCAGATGTTATGCTTTTCCGACTAGGACGGAGGCAGTTTTATCTGACTCAGTTATCACAGTTATTGTTCTGGTTTGCCATAGATATGCAGCAGTATTATTTGATCCAGGCTCCATGTATTCCTATGTATCATCTTACTTTGCTCCATATTTGGGTATATCCTTTGATTCCTTGAGTTCTCCTATCTATGTGTCCACGCCAGTGGGAGATTCTATTGTTGTTGACCGTGTGTATCGGCCGTGTTTAGTTGTTCTTGGTGGTTTTGAGACCAGAGTTAATCTATTATTGCTCAGTATGGTAGATTTTGATATTATTTAGGGCATGGACTGGTTGTCACCCTATCATGTAATTGTTGATTATCACGCCAAGATGGTGACATTGGCTATGCCAGGTTTTCCATGGTTGGAGTGGAGGGGTATTTTGGATTATGTTCCTAGCAGGGTGGTTTCTTTCCTTAAGGCGCAGCGGATGGTTGGGAATGGGTGTGAGGCATATCTAGCCTTTGGGAGAGATGTCAGTGTTGATACTCCTACCGTTGAGTCAGTTCCGGTAGTGAGGGACTATCCAGATGTATTTCTAGTGTATCTTTTAGGCATGTCGCCCGTTAGGGATATCGATTTTGGTATTGATTTATTGCCGGAAACTTAACCCATTTCTATTCCACCATATTGTATGGCCCCAGCGGAATTGAACGGGTGAAAGGAGTAGTTGCAAGAGTTGCTTGATAAGGGCTTCATTCAGCCTAGTGTGCCACCTTGGTGTGGTCCGGTCTTGTTTGTAAGAAGAAGGATAGTTCTATGTGCATGTGTATTAATTATCGACAGTTGAACAAGGTTACGGTGAAGAACAGGTATCCATTGCCACACATTGATAACCTATTAGATCAGCTACGGGGTGCCAGAGTGTTCTCAAAGATTGATTTACGGTTAGGCTATCATCAGTAGAAGATTCGGGATCCGGATATTCCGAAGACTACCTTCAGGACTCGGTATGGTCATTACGAGTTCCTTGTGATGTCATTTGGGTTGACCAACGTCCCAACACCATTCATGCACTTAATGAACAGAGTATTCTAGCCCTATCTTGACTCATTCGTCATTGTGATTATTGACGACATCTTGGTGTACTTCCGAAGCCGGGAGGATCATGAACACCACCTAAGGACCTTGAGAGAAAAGAAGTTGTATGCCAAATTTTCAAAGTGTGAATTCTGGCTTGATTCAGTGGCATTTTTGGGACATGTAGTGTCGAGTGAGGGGATCAAGGTATATCCGAAGAAGATTAAAGCAGTGTAGAGTTGGACCAATCTATCTTCAGCTACTGAGATCCATAGTTTTCTTTGCCAGGGTATTAGCGTCGATTCGTAGAGGGTTTCTCATCTATTACTGCACCTATGACCAGATTAACCTAGAAGGGTGCTCCGTTCAGGTAGACCGAGGAGTGTGAGGAGATCTTTCAAAATCTCAAGACTGCATTAACTACAACCCTAGTGTTGGTGTTGCCTACCGGTTCGGGATCTTACAATGTGTACTGTGTTGCGTCACGTATTGGCCTCGCCACGGTGTTGATGCAAGATGGTAGGGTGATTGCCTACGCGTCCAGACAGCTGATGGTACATGAGAAGAATTATCTTGTCCACGACCTTGAGTTAGGAGTTATTGTCTAGGCCTTAAATATTTGGCGGCACTATTTGTATGGTGTCCCCTGTGAGGTTTATACCGACCACCAAAGTCTACAGCATCTGTTCTAATAGAAGGATCTTAATTTGCAGCAGCAGAGATGGTTAGAGTCGCTTAAGGACTATGATATCACCATTCTATATCATCCCAGGAAGGCCCATATAGTGGCCGATGCCTTGAGCCGAAAGGCGGAGAGCTTTGGCAGTTTAGCATATCTACCAGTAGCGGAGAAGCCATTAGTATTGGATTTCTAGGACTTGGCCAACTAGTTTATTAGATTGGATATTTCGGAGCCGAGTCGAGTTTTGGCTTGTGTGGTTTCTCGGTCTTCTCTATATGATCATATCAGAAAGTGTCAGTATGATGACCCCCATTTGCTTGTCCTCAAAATGGTTCAGCACAGCGATGCCAAGGAGGTCACTATTGGGGATGACAGAGTGTTACAGATGCAGGGCCGGCTATGTGTTCTCAATGGAGATGTTTTGTGCGAGTTGATTCTTTAGGAGGCTCACAGATCACGGTACTCTATTCATCTGGGTGTCGCTAAGATGTATCAGGACTTGAGACAGCATTATTGGTGGAGGAGGATGAAGAAAGACATAGTGGAGTGTGTAGCTCGGTGCCTAAATTGTCAACAGGTGAAGTATGAGCATTAGCGGCCAGGTGGGTTGCTTCAGAGGCTTGAGATTCCAGAGTGGAAATGGGAGCGGGTTACCATGGATTTTGTTGTTGGACTCCCACGGACTCAAAAGAAGTTTGATGCAGTATGGGTAATTGTGGATAGGCTGACCAAGTCGGCTCATTTCATTCTAGTGGTGACTACTTATTCTTCAGAGCAGCTGACTCAGGTCTATATTCGTGAGATTTTCTGACTTCATGGCATACCGGTTTCCATCATCTCTAACCGGGATACGCAGTTTACATCGCGATTCTAGAGGGCCGTACAATATGAGTTAGGCACACGGGTTGAGTTGAGTACAACATTCCACCCTCAGACGGACGGACAGTCCGAACGAACTATTCAGATATTAGAGGATATGCTTCGTGCATGTGTGATGGAGTTCGATGTTCTAGGGATCAGTTCCTGCCGCTTGTGGAGTTTGCCTACAACAAAAGCTACCAATTGAGCATTCAAATGGCTCCGTATGAAGCCTAGAATAAGAGGCGGTATCGGTATCCGGTGGGTTGGTTTGAGCTGGGTGAGGCTAGGCTACTGGGCACTGACTTGGTTTAGGATGCTTTGGAAAAAGTTAAATTGATTCAAGATCAGCTTCGTACAGCCCAATCTAAACAGAATAGTTATGCGGATCGGAAGGTTCGCAATATTTTATTCATGGTTAGGGAGCGGTTCTTGCTCCGGGTTTGGCCCATGAAGGGTGTGATGATGTTCGGGAAGAAGGGCAAGTTGAGCCCTAGGTATATTAGACCTTTTGAGATTCTTGAGAGGATTGGAGATGTGGCCTACAATCTTGCACTGCCACCTAGTCTATATGTAGTACATCCAGTATTCCATGTTTCTATGCTCCGGAAGTATCACGGTGATCCGTCTCATGTTTTGGATTTCAGCTCAGTCCAGTTGGATAAGGATTTATCTTATGTTGATGAGTCGGTGACCATTTTGGACAGCCAGGTCCGAAAGTTGAGGTCGAAGAGCATTGCTTCAGTGAATGTACAGTGGAGGGGTAAACCAGTCTAGGAGGCAACTTGGGAAACCGAGCATGATATGCGTAGCTGTTATCCTCATTTTTTCACCACTTCAGGTATGTCTTTATACTCGTTCGAGGACGAACGTTTGTTTTAAGAGGTGGAGGATGTAACGACGCGGCTGGTCATTTTGAGTATTTTAGCTCTGATCCCTTATTTATTTCCTCATTTATGTTGTACTATGATTATGAGATTTGCCGGGGGTTTTTGTTTTTGGTTCGGGTGAGTTTCGAAGTGAAATGGAGCACAAAGTTCCTAAGTTGGAGCTTTAAGTTGAAAGAGTTGACCGTAGTTTGACTTTTATGTAGACGACTCCGGAATGGAGTTTTGACTGTTCCAATAGCTCCGTATGATGATTTTGAACTTAGGAGCGTCACCGAATATTGATTTGGAGGTTCGTAGTTTGTTTTGGCTTGAATTGGCGGATGTTAGAAAGTTGAAGGTTTGGAAGGTTGAAAAGTTTGACCGGGAGTCGACATTATTGATATCAGGCTCGGCTTCTGATTTTGAAAGTTGGAGTAGGTCCGTCATGTCATTTATGACTTGTGTGCAAATTTTGAAGTCAATCGGAGTTGTTTTGGTATGAATCAGCATTAGTTTTGGAATTCGGAAGTTCATAGTTTCAATAGGCTTGAATTGGGTTGCGATTAGTAGAAATGATGTTGTTTGATGTGATTTTTGGCCTCGAGTAGGTCCGTTATGTGTTTTGGAACTTGTTGGTATATTCGGACGGTGTCTCGAAGGCCCCGAGTGTAATTCGGATTGAATCCAGAACAATTTTGGACTTGTGCATTGCTGTACCCTGCACCGCAGAAGCGGCCTTCGAGCCACAAAAGCGAGTTTGGCCCTGCCCAATTGGAACTGCAAATGCGGTCAGTGATCCGCAGATGCGGGCACGCAGAAGCAATCTATAGGTCATAGAAGTGAGGGCGCAGATGCGCGTGGGTGCCCGCAGAAGCGCATTCTCAAGACATAAGTCATGGCCGCACCTGCGATGGCATTTCTGCAGGTGCGGAGCCGCATAAGCGACTGTTGGCCCATAAAGCGAAATCGCTAGGCGAAAAGCGGTTTGTGGCAATGTTTTGAGGGATTTTCAAGGAAATCATCGGGGTAAGAGATTCTAACTCGGTTTTGACTATATTACACGAATCTAGTGTTATTTTCATCATTTAATTAGTGATTTGAGTTGGAAATTTGGGGAAAATTTGTGAAAACTTCTTAGACTAATTTTTGGGTATTTGAAAGGATATTTGAAGTAGGATTTGAGTAATTCTTGTATGGTTGGACTAATTATCTAATGGGTGTTCGGATTTTGTAATTTTGGTCGGGTTTCGAGATGCGAGCACGGGGTTGACTTTTTGAGTTGACTTTTTTTTCTCTTTAAAGATTGCAACTTTATTGTTTGGAATATCTTCCTATAGTTTATATTTATGGTATGAAGTTGTTTTGTATATTTTCAGGCTCTTTGAAAATGGATAATTGAGGGAAAGGCTTACTAGTGCATTGAGTTAGTGTATTTTGAGGTAAATGTCTTGCCTAACTTTGTGTGGGTGAATTATCCCTTAGGATTGGTGTTGGTTTATGTTAATTGTAATATGTGAAAGTCATGTACGCAAGGTGACGAGTGTGTACATGGGCTAAATATGGAAATTGACTGGTTTTAGCTATGTAGATTCCTTTCATGCCTTAATTGAGTTACCTTAACATGTTATATTCATCATCATTAGTCTATATTCACATGCTCTTCTTATCTTATCTCTTACTTGTTAATTGTCCTTATATGTTTACTTGAAGTATTATTTCCTCTATTCCCTAATCATTATTTAACTGTTGAGTTACTTGAAGTTGTTGTTCTTGAAATATTTTGTTGTTTAAATTGGTATTGAGTTATGAAGGTCGTGATACACATTGAGGCAAGGTTGTAAAGTTGTGAAATACCATTATTATTGAGTTATTCACCTTGGGTTTTTATTGTTGAGACTCTTGTGCATATTTTGGTTGAGCCATGGGCTATTTGTTGTGAAAACACTATTGTTGTTGGTTTCTCGGCAAGTTGTGTTATTGGGAACTTGAAGTGCAATTTGTGATACGTTCTGATATTGATATGCATGCAGTAAGATAAGGTGGGCTTGATACGCGTGTTGCTAGTAAGGGAACTACTCGAAGCCACACGGTGTGATAAGGTGGACTAAAACGCGGGAAGCTATTTCGGGAAAAATAATTTTCAAAACTAAATGCAAGGATCCCGCGGTGATATAAGGAAAGATTGTGAATTGTTTTGTGATTTGAAACTACGAGGCGGTACCTCAGTAGTGACTCTTGTTGATACTTTTCTATTAATCACTTGTGTTTTGGTTGCTTTGTTTCCTTAGCATAACATTCCTTGTTTTCTTCTATGATGCATTATTTGCCTTTGTTCAGTGTAGCCAATCTTGTTATATTTCTTACTTGTTTCATTTCCATTGTTATTATTATTACACCGTTAATTACTCGTTCAATTTCTTATTTATTCCAGTAGGGCCTTGACCTGACCTCGTTACTAATCTACCGAGGTTAGGCATGGCACTTACTGGATACCATTGTGGTGTACTCATGCTACGCTCATGCACATCTTTTATGCAGATCTAGGTACCTCCTTCTAGTTCAGGCACTAGTCAGACGAGCTCAGCTTTGGAGACTTCAAAGAATACCTGCCGGCGTTCGCAGGCCTCGGAGTCACCCTCTATCTAGTCTATTTCATTTTCTTTCCCTTTATAGACACACTATTGTATAGGGATGATCAATACTTACTCGTAAAGCTTGTGACTTGTTATCACCAAATTTTGGAAAGTTTGTTTATGTTGAGTTGTGAAGTTTTCTTTATAATAGTTGTTGAGTATTTGGGAGTTTTATCATTATTTCAGTTATATTCTACATGTATGTTTGGCTTACCTAGTCTTAGACACTAGGTGCCACCACAACATTCTACGAAGGAAAATTGGGGGCATGACACTTTCACAACTACGACCTCAATAACTCAACAATGAAGGTATTTCCATGAAATGGCAACTTCCAATTAAGGTACATAACATAAGCTTAGCAATGAAAGATATAGCATGAATGTTGTCACGACCTGGAATTCCCAACTTCTGAATTGCAATGGCGCCTAATATCCACTTGCTAGGCAAGTCGATGTTAATAAAGTAATTAACCAATTTTTAACAATTAATACGAAGTAATGACATTAAATGAGAAATAAGCTCCAAACTTAACACAGTGAAAAAAAGTAACGCGATGCTAACTACTCCCAGAAATCAGGAGTCATAAGTATATGAGCAACTAGAAGTCTACAAGCACAGTTAGAAATAAATACAACTGTTCAAATGAGATAAACAGTAAAGATAGGAAATGGAAGGGGTCTTCAAGGTCTGCAAATGCCATCAACTCTACCTCAAGTCTCCGAAGTGAATATGATCCGAGCGATAAGTGAGGCTCGCTCAGTTGGTAAAGCACCTCCACCCACGACCGTTAGGTCCTGGGTTCGAGTCATGCTACAGGGGAAGTGTGGAAACACTATAGATCCTCCTAAATTGGGAGTGATTTCTTTTTTGAATATATATATATATATATATATATATATATATATATATATATATATATATATATATGATCCGAGCAGACGCATCTCTAAATACCACTGGAACCGATACCAGTATCTGCACAAGAAGTGCAAAAGTGTAGCATGAGTACAACCGATCGAATATACTCGACGAGGTAGTGACGAGGCTATGACAAGACACCTGCGTAATATATATATATATATATATATATATATATATTAAGCAGCAAAATAACAAGTAGAATGATAAAATATTAACTGGGAGGGGACATGCGAAATGGGAAATATAATAAAAACGGCAAGTACGAAATCACATAATAACATCTTCCGAAATAAGCAATAAAATAAAGATGGCACGGCATCACCCTTCGTGCTTTTACTCTCGCACTCACCATGTAATATCATAAATAACATGGCACAGCATCACCCATCATGCTTTTACTCTCAAAATCTTTCAACATATGATAATAAATCCAAATAAGTTACGTCTACACCTTTTGTGCTTTTCACTCTTCCTCGCCAATCAACAATAGAAATCCAAATAATAAACACAAGGCGGGAAATAATTTCACTTCATTTATAGTGCCATGATATTAAACTAAACTTTAAAAAATTCCCAACATCCTTAAAATAAACAATAAATATGAGACGAATAATTAAAAGTAATAATCTAACCTAAGCATGGAGAACAAAGTCAAATAAATAACTTAGAACAAAGAAACAATTCCCACTCGCATGCTTTAGCCCAATAACAATGCATATGTACTCGTCACCTCACATATATGTCATTCCCACACATTATTCATGTAGCAAACAAGTCTTAATCCCTTAAGTCAAGGTTAACCATGACACTTACCTTACTCTGCAACCAAATCAATGTTCAACCGCGGCTTTTCCTCTAGAATTAGCCTCCAAACTAATCAAATCTAGACAAATATAGTTAAAGTAATTCAAAATAGGCTTTAGGAACTACTCACGAGTGAAAAAGATTCAATCTTTAATGATTTTGGAAAAAAGTCAACAAAAGCCAACTCCGGTCTCGCTTGGTCAAAACCCGAGATTCGGACAAAAATTCAATTACCCATTCACCCCTGAGTCCGGTTATGTGATTAGTTTCGAAATCCGGCCTCAATTCAAGGTCTAAATATCAAGTTCTCAAAATCCCCAGTTTCTACCTAAATCCCTAATTTCTACCATGAAAAAGCTTAGATTAAAGGTTAAAGTCAATGGGTGTTTATGGAAATGTAATGAAACAACTTAAAATCTACTAACATATGAAGTTGGGACGAAAACCCTCTTCAAAATCGCCTCTTGGACGAGCTCAAACTTGAAAATGGTGAAAAGTGAAGAAAATCCCAACTTTTGAAACTTTAAATCACTGGACGTTAGGTGTTCTTCGCGTTCGCGAAGCACCTTACGTGATCGCGAAGCACAACGGCCAGAAGATCTTCGCATTCGTGAAGGCTTGCTTCCCCTTCCTTCGTCTTTGCGAGTCAACGCCCGCGTTTGCATACAGTAACAAGCTGCCTCCCCTCATAATTACATAACCCATCGCGTTCGCGAAGGGCTACTGCTTCGCGTACGCGACCAATTCCCCACATTCACGAAGAAGAAATCTTCTCCTGATGAGCTAAGAATACACACCTAAATTATGCTCGCTAATCAAATATAGTATAGTATAATATCGTATCAACAGGGATTGGATTTAAACAGTATTATCATAGTATCTAGCTTGGTTTCTATCCAAAAGGATCAACAATTGAGATTTATATGATTTCTAACTATAATTAACTAAGAATCTAAGGCTATTGACTAATGACAATCGCAGCAGAGGTAAACAAGGAAGTTATCAATGGGAGAAGATATGGGTTGATAGGATAGGTGCAAGATAATTGCTTGGGATCTAACTCTAGGTAATTCACTTCTAATTTTTAAGTGAGTCTCTCGAATTCACTCAATTATTAGTTCAAATGTTCAACACGTGAAGATATGCAAGAATGAGTAGTGGATTGGACTTTAGGATAACCTCTCTCGATTATCCTCCTAACTAGGTTTAATCAATGCTTCAACAAGTCTACTTCGATTACTAAGAAGAATTAATAAACTCAACCAACAATATAATGCAAAGATATCACAAATTATGTCTCTCTCGATTACATGAATAAGTGAATATAGATGCAACAATTAAATCATCCAAAATAATTCAATGCATAAAACTAGAGTTATAATCCACAAACAATAATTGATAGATTACATATGTATCCCTGTTATGTTTTGATGATCTAACAAACTTAATGATAAGAACCAGATAAGGAACCTATTACACATTCTCAAGTACTTAAAGAACAACAAGTCTCAGTTCAGGGACGTGCTTCAACTCTTCATAGTTAAAGGAACAACAGAGGGAACATATGGCTACCAATTCCCGTGGTGACTGTACAAGTCAACTCCCCACAACTATAAAGTTACTGCCAGCACACACAACAATGCTAAAATAGTGCAACAGTCAACTTTATGGGGAATGCCCTTTACCTAACTTGCTTGCATCATTCAAGTGATGTCATAAATGAGTTATTAACATCAAGCAAAAGGTAAAACAAAACACTTGCACGTTCAAGAATCAATCAAGTATTTTCTCAAGTATGTGTCAATATTCCAAGTGATTCTCAAGGGCATCAAGAACAAAGAACAACATAACGAAAGACCGGTTTCCTGTATTGAGTCATTACATGTCCTTAGTTGTGTTGCACCTTTGTTAAAGGACTTTACTTGTAATTCCTACTTAGCTTAGTTAGAAGCATTGTGTAGGAAATATTTGTACAATCATAAGCCTTGTGTTGGTGTCTTGGCTAGAGTTAGTCGAGTTGTAAGTCTTTATAATAGAGTTATTACAAAGTGGCTTGTAATAGAGTTGTTACAAGTAAGTGAGGGATTAAGAGGTTAATTCCTAGGTTATAATAGGTTGTAATCTAAAGTTTTCTCAGTAGTGAAGTTGAAATCCTACAAGGGTAGGTCGTTGTTTTTAATCCCATGAGCTATGAGTTTTTCACGTAAAATCTCATTATGTCATTTACTTACTGCTGTGTGCGTGCGTTCTGTGGAAACTTATAGAGAACCTAGTTCTTTACATAGCTTGGTGGACCCTTAGTTTCTATCAATTGGTATCAGAGCAGGTTCTTTCTAAAAAGTTAACACCTAGAAAGGATCTTCATCATGGCTGCTCCACCAAACTTCGATGAAGGACAATCAACGTACAAACCACCAAGATTCAACGGCCAATACTATGGTTGGTGGAAAACAAGAATGCATGATTTCATCATGGCTGAGGACTCAGAGTTGTGGGATGTAATCTGTGACAGACCTTTTGATCCCATGAAAACTGTTGATGAGGGAACAACTACAGTCCCAAAAACGAGAAAAGAGTACAACGATGCTGACAGAAAGGCTATTTAGAAGAATTTAAGGGGAAAACGATTCTTGTTTGTTGCATCGGTCCAGATAAATACAACCGCATCTTAGCTTGTCATAGTGCTAAGGAGATCTGGGAAGCTCTTCAAACAGCACACCAAGGGACAACTCAAGTCAAGCAGTCGAAGATAGACATGTGGACAACTGAGTATGAGCTCTTCAGAATGAAGGACGATGAGTCCATTCAGGACTTGCACACTCGCTTCACATCTATCATCAATGAGCTTCACTCACTAGGAGAAATCATTCCCAGGAACAAACTTGTCACAAAAATACTTAGTATATTACCTGGTTCCTAGGAAAGCAAGGTAAATGCCATCATTGAGGCAAAGGATTTGCAGAAGCTCACCATTGATGAACTCATTGATAATTTGAAAACTTATAAAATGAAGAAGAAAAAGAAGGACAATGATAGAAGAGATCCCAAAAGGGAGAAGAACCTAGTTCTCAAGATGGTCAAAAATGACTCAAGTGGTGAGGATACCGACATGGCTTATCTGACAAAGAGATTTCAGAAAATAGTTCACAGAAATAGAGGTATTCCAAAAAGGGGCAGCTCTAGCAAGCCAAGAGGTTTTGACCCATGTCATAAGTGTGGGAAACTAGGACATTTCATTTAGGATTGCCCCCTCTTTAAGAAAGATCAGTACAAACACAACACAGACAAAATAGTCAAAAAGAACCAGATTCCTGACAAAACGTTCAAGAGAAAAGATATCGCTGACAATGTTGTGAAACAAGCTCTTGCTGCATGGGGAGACTTCTCCAGCAAATCTGGAGATGATGATGATCGAGGTGACAGCTCCATGATGGTAGTAGAAATTGAAGTAGCTGAATACGATTCCATATTTGCTCTAATAGCTAAATCAGATGAGGATGAGGAAGATGACGATGAAGATGAGGTAAACTTTCTGGATGTTCAGAGAAATCTAAAAGCCTATTCTTAAAAGAAGCTTATATCTTTGGCAAATGTTTTAATTGATTCTTATCATAGTCTTATTAATGATAAAAATGCGCTAACCACGGAACTAGGAGAAATAGAATACGAGAGAGATGATCTAGTGGTGGTTGCGGTTGATCTAAGTGAGACCATTGAGAGGTTAAAAAGGGAAAAGGATATTTTGACTAAGAGAATTGCAAACATAGAGGATGATAGAGATGACCTATTGGTAGTAGTTGTAGACCTAAAGAAATCATTGAGGAACGAAGAAGGGAAATTAAGCCTATGAACACTCAAAAGGGAAAGGAAGTTGCAAGTGAGGCACACTTTAAGCTTGAAAATGAGCTAAAATCAGTGAAATCTAGTCTGTGTGTTGAGCTTGAAAAAAACAGACAACTTCAAGAAGATCTAGGCAGAGTGAAGAATGACTAGAAAAATCTCTTAAGTGGACCTGTTCCTCCGATGCAATCACTGCTATGTATACAAACACTGGGGGAACATGCAGGGAATCTGGTTCCAAAAAGAAAAAATCCCTTACAACCCACACAGCAAGTACGTTACTGTTCCTGATAACTGGCTCTACACTCACTGTGGTAACACTGGACATGTTAAGGAAACATGTAAATTCAGATTCCAGTCCCAGCAGAAAAACAAAGATTTTGCTGAAAAAGTAACTATTGCAAACAAACTTGCTCCCTCATATAACAAACGTATATTGCCTGCTTGGACAAAAAGAACTTTGATTCACCCGTTTCCTCATTACAAGGGACCCAAACTTGTTTGGGTTCCTAAGTCTAATACTTGATTCTCTTGTGCATGGAGTAGTGAAAGGAAGCAGCCAAAGATGGTATATGGATAGCGGTTGCTCTAAGATATGACTGGAAGCACAAATGATTTCCTTTCACTCAAAGCCGTGGAAGGAGGGAGTGTATCCTTTGGAAATGAAAAAAAGGATACATTCTTGGAGTAGGAAGAATTGGAAAGTCTCTCACTCAGTCAATCAAAAATGTGTATTACATGAATGGCCTGAAGTACAGCTTGTTGAGTGTCTCTCAGATCTGCGACAAAGGCAACAAAGTGGAATTTGTGACAATTATTTTCACAGTCACAAATCTTGTGACTGGTGATGTGATCCTGATGGCAAAAAGATACAAGAACATCTATGTCACTGATTTCGAGTCACTACATAATGGAGATCTTATGTGTCTGAGTTTTGTGGATGATGATGCTGAACTATGGCACAGAAGGATGGGCCATGCAAGTTTTACACGGCTGAACAATATGGTCAGGAAGGACCTGGTTCGCGGATTTCCTAAGTCAAGCTTCAAAGATCACAAGGTGTGTGATGCATGTGCAAAAAGAAAGCAGATCAGGTCCGCATTCAAACCCAAAAAGGAATTAAGCACCTCAAGGCCACTTGATCTCCTCCATATGGATCTATGTGGACTTATGAGAGTGCCAAGTAGAGGAGGAAAGAAGTACATTTTCATCATTGTGGATGACTACTCCAGGTTCACATGGACCTTGTTCCTCAGAACCAAAGATGAGACATTTTTAGTGTTTGCTGCCTTTGTCAAAAGGATCCAAGTAAAGATGAGCCATAGTGTTGTGAGTATAAGATCTGATCATGGCACAGAATTCGACAATGCAAAGTTCGACGAGTTCTGTGCGGAAAATGGTATAAGTCACAACTTTTCAGCTCCAAGAACACCTCAACAAAACGGTGTCGTGGAGAGGAAAAATAGAACTCTTGAAGACATGGCTAGGACAATGCTGATTTATAGTGGTGTTACAAAAGGTTTCTGGGCAGAGGCAGTCAACACTGCATGCTACTTAGTAAACATGTGCATGATCAGGTCCCTCCTGAACAAAACCCCGTATGAACTGCTGAATGGGAGAAAAACTAAGCTAACACACTTGAGAACATTTGGTTGCAAATGCTTTGTCCTCAACAATGGTAAGGAAGCTCTAGGAAAGTTTGATTCCAAGAGTGATGAAGGAATATTTCTTGGTTATTCATCACAAAGCAAAGCCTAAAAGGTATATAACAAAAGAACTCAATGTGTTGAGGAAAGCATACATGTGATCTTTGACGAAGAACAGCACCCTCGTGGAAAAGCTGCACATGATAAGGCTGATCAAGATGGAGAGTTATCAAATGTCCCTAGTGAAGTCATTGACATGGCAAATGGAAAGGCCGATATGATGAGTCAGATCAAGGATTCCAATGAAAATGGCACAGTTGAATCTCCAGCAGACATAGAGGAACCCGGTCCCTCAATCACAATAACAGAAGCAGAAAATAGAGTTGTGGATGTTGTACATGGAACTCTAGCGGATGAGGTGAGGAACAGGATACATGGATCATATGCAAAAGAATCTGAAATTCTCATGATGAGATTCAGGTGTCCAAGTAGAAGCACAAAAGCACACACCCTCTTTAAAATGTAATCATTCCGCTTGACTCATGAATTCAAACCAGATCAAAGTCTAGAAACTCACCTACCTTCTCCACTTTTCTCTCTCAAATCGAGCCCAAAAATATCGAAGAAGCATTGAAAGATGCTGACTGGATTACGGCTATGCAAGATGAGCTTCATCAATTTGAGAGGAACAGTGTATAGCACCTGGTTTCTCGACCTGCTGACAGAACTATCATAGGAACCAGGTGGGTATTTAGAAACAAACTTGATGAGTTTGGAAACACCACAAGAAATAAAATAAGGTTAGTAGTTCAAGGTTACAATCAAGAAGAAAGAATTGACTATGATGAAACTTTTACTCCAGTTGCTCGAATGGAGGCCATCAGAATCCTTATTGCCTTTGCATATCATATGGAATTCAAATTGTTTCAAATGGATGTCAAAATTGCATTTCTGAATGGCTATCTAAAAGAAGAAGTTTTCGTCAAGCAACCGCCTGGTTTTAAGTGCCATGAGCATCCTGAGCACGTGTTTAAACTTGACAAGGCATTATATGGACTGAAGCGGGCTCCTCGTACATGGTATGAAAGACTGTCCAAATTTTTTCTAGAAAATGGCTTTACAAGAGGGAAAATTGACAACACTCTATTTCTGAAGAAACAGGGGAGGAACCTGCTCATAGTGCAAGTCTATGCTGATGACATTATCTTCGGAGCAACTAATGACTCTTTGTGTGAGAAATTTGCAAGACTCATGGGAAATGAGTTTGAAATGAGCATGATGGGGGAAATGAATTTCTTCTTGGGTCTACAAGTCAAGCAAACTCCTAGGGGCACAACGATAATTTAGCAAAAGTACATCAAAGAGCTTCTGAAGAGATTTGAGATGGAGAGTTCAAAGATCATTGATACACCTATTGCCACTGCCACTCGCCTGGATATGGATGAACCTGGTGTTGATACACAATTTTGCCCTCATATTTTTCCAAATAGCATATATATTCTCAAAATGTCATTCTGCATCATTACTCAATTTAAAAGATCTATAAAGATATTTTTATAAATTGTTTTCATGATTTTTATGGCTTAAAAATTAATTTTCTTGCATTTAAATTATCTAAATATTTATTAATTATTCCTTAAACTATTTTATGATGACTTAATCATCCAAATTACTATTGTTTCATCCACATATATGATTCATGATATTTTACTTTATTTTATATAATTACATTTGTATTTTTTTGAGCTATTTACATAATATTGCAAAAATGACCTATATTCTACAAGTAATTGCATTTACTATATTGTTTATGCCAAAATAGCATTTTTATATTTTTATAATGTTGAGTTATTGTTTTAATAGTTTTACAGCATAAATATTTTTTTTTACCATTTATTAAACGTTTTAATAATTTATTTTATTAATTTTAAAGGGGTTTCAAGAGCTGGCCCAAAATAAATTAATTTTCGGACCAAATTTGGCCCAAACCATTAGTCCAACACCCCAATAACCCTCCAGCCTAATACCAGATGACCCTTTTAGCCCAACCCGGTCATGACCCATCTTATAACCTGCCCTATCTCCCTTTTAATCATGGCTGTTGATCTCAGAGATCAACGGCCCACAAACTATCCCTTTCTTTTATCCACCAAACCCCTAACCCTATAGACCACTCTCTCATTCCGCCGCCCCCAGAACCTCTCGAACCTTCCTCCTCACAAACCCTAGCAGCCGCCTTCCTCAATCTTCTCCCAAATCTGATCAATCATGGATTCCTCCTACTATTCTCTTACCTTTTATGGATCATCTCATCGTTTCTTACAAGACTATGGTGTTACATAGTACTTGCCTAAATTGAGGCAAGTACCAATCCCCAAATCGGGTTCCACCGCCTTCAACCTTTTAGATTTAGATGTTATTTCATCTATATGCACTCACTACCATGCTATATAGTCCGATTCAGTGAGATTTTCGCCCATCTGTGCTTTCCTTTTGAACTAGGGTTTTCCGGATTTTCTCCCAAAACTGATTCTAATTGATTTTGCATGCTGTATTTTCCTTATTTGTGTTTAATCTACTGTCTTTCCTTGTTGGGTACTTAATTCTGATGCTATATAAACCCCTCCCCAATTCCCTTTTGAATGGACTGGAATCATTAAAGAACCACTATTATTCTCTCATACTCTCTCTCACTCGATACTATTCTAAATCTATTGCTCTTGGCCGGCTGAAAGCCAAGGCCATCGGAATCCTCTCTAATGACCTCCCTAGTGCGAGCACTACTCGGGGTCCATTTGAGGCTCTTGTGAATTATGACACACTAGGATTTGGGTCTATTGGTTGTTCTCTTTGCTGGTGATATTCGAGTTGTTTCTGACACCTAGCCTTTCTCTCATTTTGTTTGTTGAATTTGTGACTGGTTAGTTCTCTTGACTCTAGCAATCCTATTCCCCTTTTCTGCTTATGTTTATGTTCTGTATACTAATATTTGAACTTCCATGAGCCAGCATGATTTGGATATTGTGCTACCTTTTTATGCAATTCTATTCGTCTTAATCTTATTCTGCAATTCTAGTGTTCTTTAGCATCAAAATCTGTTTAAGTCCTAAATTTTCAAAATATGTTCACTATGCGTGGTTAAATGGTTTGATCCCTGACCTCCTTGGGTTCATTATGTTTATATTAAACTTGATTGCTACATTTGTTGCCTGTTATGAGTTGATCTTCATGCCCTGATTTGGAATTTTTTTTTGTACTAAAACCTTTTAGGGAAATTGATGTTTAAATAATTCATGTATAACTTGCTACTTGCTAATCTGCTTAGAGTTAATTCATGACCATGCCTTCCTTAAACTCTCATGCTTAATTCCATTTCTATAACAACTCTTGTTTGACAGATTTTTGCAATCAAACTTTACTTATTCTGAAAGTCTATCACTGTGATGCTATCATTTAAATTTGTTCATTACTACTCATTCTATGTGTTTGCTAAAGCCCTTTGTATGCGCTCATATGTTCTTCCACCTATTAAAATCCACCTTTCGTATGGTTACTTAAAAATCTTGCTACTAAGAATCCATGTGTATGTATCCTTGCCTAGACTCTAAGTCAACTTAATGACTGGTTGCATTTATGTTCCTATGTTCCTGCTATTTGTTAATGGGTAAGCGAGATAATTGTCTCAATGTTAGGGCCCAGAGATAATTGTCTCAATGTTTGGGCCTGGTTTGTTGGGCCATGCTGTTGTTGGACCTGAGCACCGAATTCAAATGTGCTTTAATCATCCTTAAGTACTGGAATTTGGACTTGTTGGTTTATGCAAAGATTGGGGCAGGTGAAGGCCCAGAAGCATCACTAGGTTATTTTGTATTTGTGTTGGGCATGTAATTGCTCTATTGGGGCACGTAATTATTTTACTTATGCTTGTAATTATTCTATTTGGGTCTGTAATTATTTGTAAGAAAAAACCAGATGCGGAAATTAGTAAAATGAGGGATAGGGTACTTCAATTCTCACATAAATGGGTAGAAAACGTTCCTATAGGATTTATGTGGTCTATTTGCTATTACATGCTTTAGTTTTATGCGTAGCAATCTTGCCTATAGGAGTCACACGCACACACATCACTTAACTTGCCAACGCATGCTATTTCTAGAATTTGCCGTATCTGTTTCTTCTATTGTGCTTTTCTTAGATAGCATGTCTATAGGGCGTAGCAATGCAATATTCTACTTATTTAGGTGCCGTGCTTATAGGACTTCGAATGACTAGTCTATCAATTTCCTCAATTATCATACCATGCCTATAGGTTTAATAATTAATTAGCTGCCCATATCGTTTATACTGCCTCGTTTAGACAGGAAGCCTATAGGGATAAAACTATATAGAGTCAATTGCCAACTATAGATATCATGTTCCTAGGACATTGTCACCTGTATAAGAAACTCGTCTATAAAATCAGCACTAGTAATTCATGATTCTGGGGTCTTTCCCTGCTTTTTGCGCAAACAATCTAGAAAACATTACTATAGGTTTGTAACCTGCAAATCTGTTGCCTGCGTATTGCTAAAATCAGAATCACTTAGAAACCATGTCTATAGGACTTATAATTATTTCATCTATACGTTAGCCTAAAATGTAGCATTGCCTGTTTGATATTGGAATCATATAGAGATCATGCCTATAGAACCAAAAGATTCTGAGTATAGAGTTTGAAACGTTCTATTGCTTAATATGAAAATCAGTTTGTGTGCTTCTCTATTTATGTGTGGAGGCTAACATGATCCACTCTCTGCTATTATGTGCAGTCCTCTTTATTCTAGAATGCGCGATTAGTTTTATCGTTTTTGAGCAACCTAAGTAAGTCTAGAACCACCCAAATAAAGGCCCAAAGCCTCTGGGACCATAGACATGGGACAAATAGTGCACGCATATGCCGAGACTTAGAATTGAATTAGAACGCTTTAGGTAAACAACTTCAACATAGTAATCGGGTAGCAGGGAATGATAGTCTGTGCCCGCTGAATAATATGAGCAACTCCTATTTAAATGGAGTTGCGTATTATTATTTATGTTGCACGGGGTGATCCTTTAGGCTAAAAAACTAAGCCCCTCCCCCCTTTATATACTTACTATTCACACTTAGTCATTTAATATAGATCATTGTAGTCGTATCCTTATAGTCCTTAAGATTTGTACCAATTCTCATTGTGTTATTATGAACTTCTTCGACTTTTATTTTTCTTGTTTTTCTTATCACCTAGCCTAATTACGTAATCCACATAGTCTTAAGTTTGGCCGGGACCCATAGTTGTGGACCTCGAAGGGTGCCTAATACCTTTTCTTAGAGGTAATTTGAGCCCTTACCCGATCTTTGGTGGCGTTGACTAGTCAAATAGAATTATTTGTGTAATAGGTGCCCTAACGTACCTCAAAACCATTAGGTGGAGACTCTTCTATTTTAGTACCCATCCTTTAAAAGAGTTGTCCGACGTCGAGGCCCGCTTTCGAGAGAAAAAGAGGCGCAACAGCATGGCGACTCTGCTGGGGAATTACATTTAGGCTCTAACCATAATGAACTTGACTTATGTGGATTAATTTTTTTTATTTATTTGCCTCGATTTGTTAAAAATTTGCTATGACATGCACATCCCTTCCCTTATTCACCTGTATTTGATTAAATTTGCTATGGCATACTTTCCCCTATCCTCCTTTGTGTGTTGTGACCGCTCTTCGTCTCTTTCCATCTTGTCTAAAACTACTATATCATGCCTTTCCCATCCCCACTTCCTTACCCGCTTTATTACATTCCCGCATATATTTTTATGAACCAAACTAACTCCTTCCTTTTGTGTTTCTTCTATATTCTTTCCATATTATTTACTGCTTTTACATATCAAGTAAATACTTGACAACGTGTTATTATTTCTTCATAAAGCATGCTCCACATCATACTCCATTCATGCCAACTATCAACATAGCGGCACTTGATGAGTGTCTGTGCTCTTCCAAAAATTACCCTTTTAAATCGAAAAAGCTTATTTGTGGTAGACTAGTCGATCATCGGTGCAATCGACAGTCCCGCGCCTCTTCCTCTCAAGTTGTCCACTTTGGAGTAGCAGTCTAGATCATTCTAGAACCCCACTCCAACTTGAAATATACATACATCATGCTAAACCTAGTACGGGTTGGAACGTTATTAATATAAAAACCCGCTAAGATGAACCTTGTGCAAAGTCCAACGGGATTTCCACAATCCTAATAGACACTATCATACTATGTGTATTACTTGGAGAAAATACGCCAACGTGTTGATCATTATTGCGTAAGTAGTCAAATCTGGAAGGGGGAAAGGGCTAAACTTTGTTTGCTTGCATAAAAATGAAGCATGAAGTCTGCAGGTTCGGTATGGTCCAAAACATCCCACCATTGCTACTTGATTGATGAAAAGACCATGCACCTTGCGACAAGAATCACGTGAGAAGGGTATTGGGTGACCTGCCATCCTTACTGAACATTCAACCAAATAGGGCATTGACTGAGGCTGCTTCCATGATCTGGGACGAGAAAAGAGCCGTTTTTTGATTTGGCAATATAGAAATGACTCCCCTCCTAGAGGAAATAGGAGGCTTCGCCAAGTTACCATGGGATAGTCCGGTATTACTAGTACCAGATAATCGCACTCCTTGCGGTTCTCTAAAGATGTTGGATTTTAAGAAATATGACGAGCTGCTCTGTTTAAAGAAGTCATACATTCCTTTTGAATTTCTTTATGAGCGTTATGGGCATAGCAAGTCATATCATCTTCATCATGAGGAACTTGCCATTACTTCCTTGGGTTGGACGCACCGCCGGGTTTATGTGTTCATCGTCTGCTTCTTGGGGTTGTTGATATTCCCAACGAAAGGGGGAAGAATTTATACTCGTTTAGCCATGGTTGCCAGGACTTTGATGGAGGGCATCGAAGGACAAACTTATTCCATCATCCCTATGATCTTAGCTGATATGTATCGTGCTCTAGATCAGTGCAAGCAGAGATTTGGACACGTTGAGGGTTGAAATTTGCTAATACAAGTCTGGCTGCTGGAACACTTTCAAAGAGGAGAGTATCATCAAGAACTTCTGCGATGGTCATTGAATGACTACATAGCTTACCACCACCCAAAGAAAATGACGTTTATCCCAGACAGGTTTGCACAACCTAGAAATGCTGTAAGTTGGGTACGTTTCTTCAGCAATCTCATGGACGAACATGTACATTGGATGTTTGAATGGTTTCCTAGCAGTGAGTTCATCATCATGTCAAGAGGGACTACTCATCTGGTACTGACTGGGTTGCGAGGCATCTATCCTTATGCTCTCATAAGGGTAATCAGTCAAGCAGGGAGAAAACAAGTCATGCCTCAGGTTTCCAACATGGTCCAGTACAAGACATATTTCAAAGGAGATGTCATTCCAATCAAGTTAGAGGCACAACATATGTGGAACCAAAAGGTCATTGTTGAAAAAGAAACCATTGAGCCAGACAGGTATCACGCCTGTCATATGTACTACTATCTATCATGGTTGGAGGATGACGTAGTAGGAGACGTCCAACCGGGAGTTAATTTGACGGATAGGGTCATAGATGAAGTAGCTAAAGCACAAGTTAAGTATAGAAGGCTACGCAAAAGGGTGTTCGAGTCTGAAGCTAAACATCTGGAATAGCACAAAGTGAACATGGAAGCGATAGAGGAATGGAAGGGTATTGCCACTAAGTCAACGGAAAGATTGAAATACTTGGAACAAGGATTGATGGAGCTCGAGGGAAAGATGAGAAAGAGACTCTCAGATTGTCAAGGCACGGATGGAAATGAAGGAGGACATCTAGCAAAAGCCTACTTACTATTGGATATGCACAATATGGGAAACCTAATTGATGGGGTCAAAAAAGCTAAGCACGGTAATGGTCCTTCAGGGACCAAGTAGACTAGGAAATGATGTTCTTTATAGCTTTCTAGCTTAGCTTTAGATTTCGATTGTAATAAGGCTAAATGCCATTAGTAATTTTTTATTATTGTCGATTTAGTAAAAGTTTGACTCATTTCTAGCATTAATGAAATGACGCAAATATTGGCATCAATTTTTCTCCAAGTCTACGTGTCGCTTAGGCCAACCTCGGGCATAATGAGGTCCCCAAATTAGGACGCAAATTATTGCATAACTTTGTGAAACATGTTTAATACCGCAAGCATTCTTTCAATATCCCTTACTAACTTGGTTACCTTTTTGCTTTTTCTTTCTTTTGATTATTCCCATTCCCCAAGGTTGGTTCGTGCATACTGGCATCATCAGCATATCGCACTACATTTAGAGGTCCTCCACCTCCTTCTCCAACAAGTGATCCTAAAGGCAAATACAAAGGAAAAGGGAAAATGGATGATTTGAGTGGTATCACAAAAGACAACAACGCCATGGCAGAAAATGTTGAAACTTCAGATGGCCGAAGTACTCCAGCATAGAATGAGTTGGTCTTACGTCTGAATAGAAAATCCTGGAACTACAAGGCGAGCTTGAGCAGGTCCAAAATTTGGCAAACCTCTCCCTCACTCTCAGTGTCCCCGACATCAACCAGCAAAATCCGGCTACCTAGAACCAAACACCACCGCAAAACACACAAAACCAAAACCCGCCACCCAATCCTCCTACACCACACTAGTATCCCGCACCTGCCCGGAACCTTACCCCGCCACCGGTACCAACCCCTCAAGAACACCACCATCATTCAACTCAATACCCACAAACCACTACTTATCACACTCCCCGGAATGTGCCACAACCTACTCCCGATCCCCAAAACTCAACCAATGACCACCCTTATACCCAAGTGCCGGGAATCCATCAAAGCAATCCGACATATGTGGAAACTTTACCCCACACCCCGCAGCAAACCCTATACATACCCGAATTGACTGAGAAGGACTTGCTCATTAAAAAGATGGTGGAGGAACTCAAGAAGCTCACTAGTAGAGTTTAGAATGTTGAAGTCGGTAAAGGCGTTGAAGGTCTAAACTATGAAGACCTATGTATTCAGCCGGATGTGAAACTGCCGGAGGGTTACAAACCTCCCAAGTTCGAAATGTTCGACGGGACTGGTGATCCGAAAGTGCATCTGAGAACATACTGTGACAAACTTGTAGGAGTAGGCAAAAATGAACAAATTCGTATGAAGCTGTTCATGCGAAGCCTCACTGGAGATGCTTTGTCTTGGTACATCAGTCAAGACCCGAAGAAGTGGGTTAGTTGGGTAAGAATGGCATCTGACTTGATGGACAGATTCAGATTCAACATAGAAAACGCGCAAGATATTTGCTACATTCAAAACCTCAAGAAGAAGCCAACAGCAACCTTCCGTGAGTATGCTACTCGTTGGAGATCAGAAGCTGCAAAAGTAAGGCCAGCACTGGAAGAAAACCAAATGAATAAGTTCTTTGTCAGAGCTTAAGACTCGCAGTATTATGAAAGGTTGATGGTTATTGAAAATCACAAATTCTCCAACATCATCAAGCTAGGATAAAGAATAGAAGAAGGGATTAAGAGTGGGATGGTAACCAACTTCGAGGCGCTGCAGGCCACAAATAAAGCTTTGCAATCGGGAGGTATTTCGAAAAAGAAAGAAGTAGGCGCCGTAATGGTAGCCTAGGGTCCCAAGTCTCCTCTCACATACCAAACACCTCCACCCACATACCAACCCTCACCCCCCAGATACCAACAACTTGCTGCCACCTATCATACCTATAATACTCAACCCGTATATTACCATTCTCCACCACCCGCCCAACAAAATTACCAAAAATCTCGACCAAATTTTGACCGAAGACCACTTAGACAACACACCCCAATTGCCGAACCCAATACGAGAGGCTGAAGACTGCTGGTTATGTCACTCTCATTCCTGTCGTTGCTATGGATAATTCTTCCCAGTGGATCAACCCCAACCAGAGATGTGCCTATCATTCAGGCATGAAGGGTCATACCATTGATGACTACCACACATTGAAAGATAAAATTCAGACACTGATCGACAATAAGGTCATACAGGAAAAGGAAGCTGCACCAAATGTTCGTAACAATCCTCTCCCGGATCATAGAGGTGAGGGAGTGAATGTGATAGAGACAGATGAAGAATGGGAATTGAAGGGGTCAATAGGACTCATTTGAGAGGGAGATACTCCTAAAACATCTCCAGTCACCCTCACGCCGGTTGTGGTCCAAACCCATGCCCCGTTTGAAGTTGAGGTAGCTACACCCTTCACCGTGATGTAGCTCCAATGCCATCTTACCAGTCTGATACCATACCATGGGAATATGTTGCGGAAGCAAGGAGAAAAGGAAAAGCAAAAATAGAGGAAACAGGGGAAGCGCAAGGTATGACTAGAACTGGCCGAGTTTACACCCCTGAGAACCTAGGAGGAACAAGCAAGGAAGCCGCATCTAAGCCACCTATTGTCGAGACTGGAAATGATGATGTTTGGAGGAAGGTGCAAGCAAGAGAGTACTCTGTTGTTGACCACTTGAACAAAACTCCCGCTCAGATATCCATATTGTCACTGCTGCAAAACTCATACACACAGGAATGCTTTGATGAAGGTGTTGAGTGAAGCTTATGTACCCACCAACATCACTAGTGGGGAGATGGCTAACATGGTCGGACAGGTATTGGAGAGTCACAGAATCACCTTTCATGAAGATTAATTACCACCAGAAGGATTGAGTCACAACAGGGCACTACACATCATAATGCTATTTGAGGATAAGTTCATACCAGGGTCCCGATAGACGGGGGTTCAAGTCTCAACAAATGCCCACTGACTACTCTGAAAAGATTAGGTATAGGACTGCATGAGATACGGATGGGAAGCATGAATGTGAAAGCATTTGATGGATCTCAGAGAGCTACCATTGGAGAGATCAACCTCGGTCTACATATGGGCCCGACTTGGTTTGATGTCGAGTTTCAGGTGCTGGATATATCTGCTACTTACAACCTATTATTGGGACGACCATGGATAGATGCTGCTGGAGCAGTGGCTTAAACCCTGAATCAGGCTGTGAAATTTGAGTGGAATCCTCAGGAGGTAATCATTCATGGAGATGGAAGTAACCCCATCTGCACCAATCAGACTGTTCCAGTCATCAAAAATAGAAAGAAGCAAGGTGGAGAAACATAACATCCCATTGAGCGAGTCAATGCAATTGAAAAGGACCGATGGTGGAGCAATAAGATAGAAAGCATACTGCTCTGGACAGGGTATGTACCCGGCAAGGGTCTCGGCAAAAATCTCCAAGGGATCACCAAACCCGTACAACCACAGCGTCATGGCACGACTTTTGGACTCGAATATGAATACACATGGCGGGAGTACCAGGATTGGTCACCACCATGGCGTGGTCCTAATTATCCACTGGAACAACTAGTACCACCTCTGTACCAAACATTCCATCAAGCTGACATGATGTGGGGATCCGAGGAAGACGAAGTTTTAGCGGGCATGAGGAAGTTGTTTTTAGACGAAGAGGATATGGACTGCAGTGCAATAGTTGAGGAGGAGGAGGAGGAGGAGAAAAACCTTACTACATGGAGAAAGGAGTTGTTCTCAAGAACTGGACGGCTGCACCATCCCGGACCCGTCGAGTTTCTGGGTAGCCTGGCAAATTAGCATGAATTACTTTAAATTTTGAGCATTTGAGACATTTTTCAGTATTTTGTTTTGAAATAATTACTCGAGTCATCGAGTCGTACTTGTTGACGTTTTAAGATTTTAATGCATTACTGCTTTTTGTATTTATTATTATTCTTTATATATTTTTTTCAGCATTATTGTTACTTATCCCGATGAACCTATGACTGTGACATATAATGAGATAACGTGACATAGGGACAGTGATTTAGAGGATCTGGAAGATGATATAATACCTGATGAAATCATCAAAGAAGTAGGAAACTTTGAGAACAAGCCAAAGTCTAATTTGGAGGAAACTGAGGTCGTTAACTTAGGGGATTTCGAAACGGTCAAGGAAAAACGTATAAGCATTCATCTATCACCATCAGAGAAGGAAGACTACATCAGATTCCTAAAAGAATATAAAGATATATTTGCATGGTCCTACGACGATATGACTGGTTTGAGCACATCTATAGTGGCTCACAAGCTACCCACTAATCCCACGTGTCCACTGGTAAAGTAGAAACTTAGAAAGTTCAAGCCGGATATGAGTTTGAAGATAAAAGAAGAGGTCACCAAGCAAATCAAAGCCAAGGTTCTCCGAGTGGTCGAACATCCAATTTGGTTGGCCAACATTGTGCCAGTTCCAAAGAAAGATTGGAAAGTTAGAGTATATGTTCATTATTGAGATTTGAACAGAGCAAGTCCCAAAGATGATTTTCACTGGCCAACATACACATACTGATTGACAACTGTGACAAGCATGAGCTCCAATACTTTGTGGATTGCTTCGCAGGATACCATCAGATCTGGATGGATGAAGAGGATGCCAAAAAGACAGCCTTCATTACACCATGGGGGATATACTATTACGAAATGATGTCGTTTGGTCTGAAGAATGTTGGGGCCACCTACATGAAAGCCATGACAACTATCTTTCATGACATGATACACAAAGAAATAGAGGTGTACGTTGATGACGTTATCATCAAATCTAAAAGGAATTCGGATCATATAGCAAACTTGAAAAAAAAATTCGACCGGCTTCGAAAATACAATTTGAAGTTGAATCCTGCAAAATGTGCCTTTGGAGTCCCTGCGGGAAAATTGTTAGGATTCATCGTCAGTCGCCGAGGGATTGAGTTGGACCCATCAAAGATAAAATCTATCCAAGACCTACCACCTCAGAAGAACAAGAAAGATGTGATGAGCTTTTTAGGGCGTCTCAATTACATCAGCCGCTTCATAGCATAGTCAACTATGATATGTGAGCCAATCTTCAGGATGCTGAGGAAAGATGCTGCAACAAGTTGGACTGAAGAATGCTAGAAAGCCTTCGATAAAGTCAAGGAGTATTTATCTAAACCACTTATTCTGGTCCCACCAGAACCAGGAAGGCCTTTGCTGCTTTATTTGTCCGTATAGGAGGGAGCTTTTGGTTGTGTTTTGGGACAACATGATGAAATTGGAAGAAAGGAGAAGGCGATATATTATCTGAGCAATAAATTCATGCCTTACAAAGCCTGATATTCATTGCTGGAATGCACTTAATGTGCTTTGACGTGGATAGCTCGGAGGTTGAGGAATTATTTCTGAGCATACACTACATATCTCATATTAAGGATGGATCCGCTAAAGTACATCTTATAGAAAACCATGCCTACGGGCAAGTTAGCAAAATGGCAAATATTGTTGAGCGAATTCGATATCGTCTATGTAACTCAGAAGGCAGTTAAAGGGCAAGCATTGGCACATCATCTGGCAGAAAATCCTGTATGTGGAGAATACGAACCATTGAAAACGTATTTTCCCTATGAGGAGGTGTCATTTGTAAGAGAAGATATCACCAAGGCATATGATGATTAGAGAATATTCTTCGATGGAGTAGCAAACTTCAAAGGAGTGGGTATCGGGGCTGTCTTAGTATCAGAAACTGGCCAACACTATCCGGTATCTGTAAAACTCAGGTTTCCATGCACCAATAATATGGCAGAATATGAGGCTTACATTTTGGGGATTAGGTTGGCCATTGACATGAATGTTTAGGAGCTACTGGTAATCGTAAATTCAGATCTTTTGGTGCACCAGGTTCTAGGGGAATGAGCTACGAAGAACACCAAAGTATTGCAATATTTGCACTGCGTACAAGAGCTGATCAAGAGGTTCATAAAGATAGAATTCAAACATGTTCCGAGGATTCAGAATGAGTTTGCAGATGCGTTAGCTACTTTGTCTTTCATGATACAACACTCAGACAAGAATTTCATCGATCCTATCCTAATAGGGATTCAGAAACAACCCGCTTATTGTGCTCATGTTGAAGAAACGATTGACGGAAATCCATGGTTCCACGACATCAAGAAATACCTGGAAAAGGGAGAATACCCAGAGACTGCTACCCACACTCAGAAGTGCATGCTTCGAAGACTAGACAACCATTTCTTTCAAAGTGGGGGAATTCTATATAGAAGGACTCCCGACCTTGGGTTACTACGGTGTGTCGATGCCAAGGAGGCATCCAGATTGCTCGAGGAATTACTTGCCGGAACTTGCGGACCGCACATGAATGGTTTCATCTTAGCCAAGAAGATACTAAGAGCAGGGTATTTCTGGATGTCTATGGAAATAGACTACATCAAGTACGTTCAGAAGTGTCACCAATGCCAGATACATGCTGACAAGATACGAGTACCACCCAATGAAATCAATGCAATAGGTGCACCCTGGCCTTTTCCGCTTGGGGTATAGATGTCATCGGCCCAATCGAGCCCGCTGCTTCAAATGGGCATAGGTTCATTCTAGTGGCCATAGACAACTTCACAAAATGGGTTGAAGCTGCATCTTATAAAGTGGTAACTAAGAAGGTTGTAGCGGATTTTGTTTGGGACCGCATTGTTTGTCGATTCGGAGTACCAGAGTCAATCATTACCGACAACGCCGCCAATTTAAATAGCGATTTGATAAAAGCCATGTATGTGTGAAACATTCAAGATCAAGCATAGGAATTCCATAGCATATAGGTCACAAATGAACGGAGCCATAGAAGCCGCCAACGAGAACATCAAGAAGATATTGAGAAAAATGATGGATAATTATAAACAATGGCATGAGAATCTTCCATTTGCTTTGCTTGGATATTGTACCACAGTTCGCACATCAACTGGGGCAACTCCCTACCTATTGGTTTATGGTACTGAAGTTGTTATTCCTACCGATGTAGAAGTCCCTTCTCTAAGAAATATACAAGAAGCTGAGCTCAGCGATGCAGAATGGATATGAAGCCGCTATGAACAACTAGATCTCATTAATGGGAAAAGAATGAAAGCAGTATGTCACGATCAACTACACCAGAACAGAATACCAAGAGCTTTCAACAAAAGGGTCAGGCCAAGGCAATTCACACCAGGGCAATTGGTGCTAAAGCGAATCTTCCCGCATCATGATGAATCCAAGGAGAAGTTCTCACCCAACTGGCAAGGTCCCTACATGGTTCATCGAATACTAATAGGAGGAGCACTTATACTTTCAGAAATGGACGGAGAGATTTGGCCGAAACCTATCAATTCAGACGCGGTCAAGAGATACTATGTTTAAGATTGTTTGCATTTTTCATTTGATGTGACTGAACTACTGTAACACCCCAGAAAATTTTGAAGTATTTAAGTGTAAAGCCCCGTAAAATTTTGCAAATGAATTCAAAGTTACGTAGTGCCGGAGTAGGCTTACGTGTTTGAGGATTGTTATTATGGCACAATCATGCCTATCTCATAGAAAAATGTTAATTTTCTCTAACCTATACATGATTTCATCCCAAATATTTAGATGTCCCAGCTATGTGGTTTCACTCGTGAAAGGTTGAATTTAGATGCTTCCAGAGTTTGGGCACATATCATGAGTATATTGATTTTAAAGACAAGTTTGTCGCATCTCTAGTTCTCTCATATATGATCAACTATCGGAAAGCGGTTAAGCTGTCAGAATGATAATAATATCACAAGTGTTCAACTTCTTTTTCATCCTCGTAGGCTTATGGCATGGATTCCTTCTGCTAGTTACTGTTAAGAGCATAATGCAACTTCATGTATTTTGAAACCCATATCACATTTAGGGTGCCAGAATATTCTCATTTCGAATTAAACAATTTTTCCCTACACTCAAGTAGGTAACTGGTGTCACGTACTTGACTATTACTCCTTAAGGATTTCTATTGCCGATATACTAGTTAACTCTATGACTCATTTGTTGAATCAACGATGTCATCACTATGATTAATCTTGTTAACGTTATCAGTAGTAAGCTTCATGTCTTTTAGGATATATAACCTCATGAAATACTTTGCTCAGCCCATTGATGGATTCTTGAATAATCCCAGCCAAACCTCGAACCCCATTGTTCCTCCCTGTATTAAATCTATGGGGGTTGAAGGTTCAAACATGTCAAAGAAGAAGCATCATCCCGTGATCACATATACGGGATAGGAAATTTTATCTTCATATTCATGCTAGTACATCTTACTGAAATTGTTAGAGGTCGCCAAAGGTTTAGGTTGGGTGTTCGGCATAGAGATTTAGAGTTAAAGAAAGTGAACGGGTTATTCTCAATATTTTCTCCATGAGGATGCTATGTGAATTGTTAATAGAGGTAAAGTATGTGTAGTCACATTAGGCCTTATGAAATCTTGAAGGAAATAGGCCAAACTATGAGTATGATGTTTCCCTATTATTGTTCTCCGTGTACCCGATGTTTCACGTGTCTCTAAGAAGGTGAAGTTAATGTATAATTGGATTATGAGGAGCAACTATTTTGCTATCCATGTTAGATAAGTATGGGAGTTGGGATTACCTCTGTTAATGTGTTATGGCGAAGTCTGTAAGTCGAGGAGGCCACCGTGAGTGCCAAAAGTGTTAAAGAAATAAAATGTTCCCACTTGAGTGTATAGTTAAATGATTGTGGATCGAAAGGTACTTTCTTTATGTTACGATTTAAATATGTGTGGTTCTTGTCCAGATGCTACTTGTGATAATGTAATGCATGTAATGTTGAGATTAGTGATATTGACATACATAGAGATGCTTTGTTGAGTTGTGGATGTATTGTTAGGAGTTGTTTGGTGTTACTCTGACAGGTGGATAGGCTCAGTTACAGGGGATACTCTGGCAAACTTTTTGGAAATTTAAGGAGTTAGCCAAATTTTGAACTACTGGTGTGTGTGAACTAACAGTTGAACCACATTGAATGCTAATGACTGATTTTGACCCTCATTCGAGGATGAATGATCCTAAGCGGAGGAGAATGTAACACCCCGGAAAGTTTCGAAATATTTAAGTGTAAAGCCCCGTAATATTTTGCAAATGAATTCAAGATTTCGTGGCGCCGGATTAGGCTTACGTGTTTGAGGATTGTATAAAATCTTCACGGCTCAGACTTTTTGAGTTGAACAATGCACTAAGGAGTAAAGGAAAATTTTTCGCAGAGAAATGTGTTTCTGCGGTACATTATGCGACCTCAGAATCACTATGCGGGCCACATAATGGCTGCAGAGTGAGGCGAATATGGGCAGGTTTGGATGCCATTCTGCGATCGACTATGCGACCGCAGAATTATTCTGCAGTTTATTATGCGACCGCAGTACAGGTCTGCGGGCCGCATAGTGACCGCAAACCCAAGCAGATTTTTCCCAGTTCTGGAGGCCAATTGTGAGGCCGATATGCGGACGGCATATCCGGTTCCGGAGCTTCAATTTTGGATTTTTATAACCCGACCCTACTTCGGTAAATACACGCAAAGGACTATTTTTGAGCCAAAAATCTGATGTTTTAGAGAGAAGTGAGAGTGTTTTAGAGAGAGAGGAAACCCTAGGCTAATTATTCATCAAGTATTGCTAAAATCTTGGAAGATTAACAAGGAAAACCCACAAGGTCTTCATCCTAAAGGTAAGATTCTACACCCTAACACTCAATTTCGAATTTTGTCTAGAATTAGATAACTAGTAAGATAATATTTGGGCATGGGAGTTGTCCATCTTGCATGCATGTGTTATCAAAGGGTGTAAGAAGATTGTTGAGCTAAGAATGGTAGATAATGGGTTTGGGATGATGGAACCCACCATAAAAGAACCTTGAAACTTTAAGGCACACCTAGTGTTTGATAAAATGCTCAAATGAGCTAGAACCATGATCATCCTCCTAATTTTGATTTAATTTGTTACATTTTCAAAATAAATTGAAGTTGCTAAGATTTTCGAAACATTTTAGAGTGTAAGGAAGCTCAATTAAGGTATGTTGACTAAACTTTCTCTCTTAGAATCGAATTCTGTAATGTTCCCATAAGTTCAAGTATGATTGGCTCAAGATTTCTAATTTCTATATTTAGGGCTGCCTCCTATAAACTTGACTATTCCGTATGAGCCTTATGTCGAAAGATGTATGTTCAAAATATGGTTTGTGTATTAAAATATTATGACTATGAGTCATGTTTTAAATGAAAACTAGTATACCAATTGGGTGAGAAAAACTCGATGTGCTTAAGATTCTAAATTGCTCATATGTGTATCTAAAGTCTTGATCTAAAATGTCTTATTGTTGATAACCTATAAAGGTGGTTGGAAATGAAATAATTGAATTGGGGATATAGTGTGTGGCCAACGTGCCAAGAACCTAAGTTATGATTGTGGCTAGTAGTGCAAATGATTTGAGAGAATGCGATAAAGAATATGAAATGAGCCTCGACTCAATTGTTTAAAAAAAATAATTTCGAAAATAGAATTGCCTAGAAGATTTTGTACTCAATTCATGCCCATAAGTGGCTGCTCTAACTGATGCATTGCTTTATAAATATATCAGTGTGATTCGAGTTCTTACATAATCAGGTGTTGAAATTGTATATTGTCATTTTTGGGAAAGAGTATTGCAAGAATAAATGGTGTATTGATTGCTTATGATTTTGATGTGTACTGGCATTGCTGGTCGGTATGCCCCATTATTTGGGAAGAAACATTTTGTGTTTAAGGTTTCCATTACTAATAAATTTGAGGTATATGATTGTTGAAATATTCTATATGTTGATATTTGATGGTGACCTTTGAAATTGAAAGAGCTGAAAGTATGGAATATGAAATATGGCCACTGTGCCAGGAATAAAGAATCTTGTGAATGGCCAAATGAGCCAAGAAAATATTGTTGTTGTGAGTGACTGGAAATACTAATGAGAATATATACAATGTGAAAGATGTTGAGGTGAGTACAATTGTATTTATGTTACCTTTATGTGCAAATCAAATCAAAAATATTTTGGGAGCATCACTAGCACAACCGAGGAAGGATGGGTCATAAGGCCTACACCTAAAACTACTCGTGCCGGTGTAGGGGTAGATTGTGATTATTCCTCTTATTTGGGATGAAATTGAAATATTGGAGAAATTTTGATATTATTCCCCTTAATTGGGATGAAACTAGTAACAATTGTGGATTTGGAAAAGTCAACCCACACGGCATATATACCAAGGGGCCTAGTTGATCGGGTGGAGATCGGACGCCATGTTGTGCACATGGTGGTACTACTCGTGGTAACAACTTTCTTTCACATCACTTGTCAAACCACATTGTTCGTGGGGAGATGGCCTTGCCGATCGAGCATGATCGGACTCCGTGCTAACAAACACGGTGGTATATCGGTGCTAATGATCTCCCAACCAAAAATTGTATATGAAGTTCGCATTTTGAAAATTATTATGTCTTTACTGGACATTTGGATATTGGTGATTATGACTTGTTGTTTCTATGTGTTGACTTTTATTATATGGGCATTCTATTTTGAAAGAGGATTTTAACTATACATACTAGTGCTATTCGACAGTACTAACGTCACTTTTGTCGGGGGCGCTGCATCTTTAATGGATGCACGTGGTTCTACAACAGGCGGCATTGATCAGTGATAGATGTACACTTTTTCAGCTGATTTGGTAAGCCCCACTTCATTTCGGGGTCATATATCTTTTGTTTCTCATGTACTGTGTTGTTTTGAGGTATAGCCGGGGCCTTATTGCCAGCATTTCCATATTACTCTTCTATTGTACTTAGAGGCTCCGTAGACAGGTCATGGGTTGTGGTTGATGTTGGGAATTGAATTAGAAATGTTGGTATTTGGAAATCATGTTTTTTTAATTAATTCTATAAACTCGTATTATTTTGGAAATTATGAATGAAGTTGCTAATAGGAATGAAAAGGAAGTTGTTAATAAAATCTTTTTTAGGGTTTGATTAATGGAGTACATCTCCTCTTTATTCATGGATGAGTTTGAGTAGAAGTAAATCTAACAGGCTTGCTCGGTCCGGTTCTCTCGGTTGAGCGCCGGTCGCGCTCCCCGAGTTTGGGGCGTGACAACTGCGCTTGACATGATTCCCGTTTAAGAGGGGATACGTAGGCAGCCCTGTGGGTTCGGTCACATCCTAATAAAATCTTCATTTCCCCCATGATCAAAAGCTGGGGCAAGATTTCGAGTTTGTCCGACTTCATCATGTATAGAACATCCAAGGAATGTGTTGCCGGAAGTATGCATTTAAACTGGGACGGAATTTTGAGGAGGACCCTCAAAATTCTAAAGCAATGAGGTTGCAGTGTCTTTAAATGTGTCACAGTCACCGGTTCATCTAAGTTATTTGATCTCATGCATTATCATATTTCAAAACAACTACACTTTTGCAAATAACTTTATCAAGTGCATACATGCTTTTCGAAAACTTTGTTTTTATGGCAGCCAGATGTTACCCAGGGTAATTCAAGCAGGACCTCAAGACAAGAGTAAAGGCGAAGCAAGGAATCAAGAGCACGAACCAACCGTTCCCCCACAAACTCACAATTTTTCGTTGGATGCAGGCACAATAAACACAACAGGAATATTCGCAAATAGATACACGCAGCAAAATCACTATCTTCATAACGACAAAGTTACCTAACGCAAACACATCGAGCTAATAAATACTTCATTCTCTCACAGATTCACTGCCTTTCATCGCATAAGGCTAAGCACTGCCTTTCTTTGCATGAGACTAAGCATTGTCTCCATTTCTTGCATGAGGCTAAGTAATGCCTCTGTAATTGCATAAGGCAGCACTGCTTTTCTTTGCATGAGACTAAGCATTGTCTCCATTTCTTACATGAGACTAAGCATTGCCTCTGTAATAGCATAAGGCTAAGCACTTCCTTTCATCGCATAAGGCTAAGCACTGCCTTTCTTTGTATGAGACTAAGCATTGTCTCCATTGCTTGCATGAGGCTAAGCATTGCCTCCGTAATTGCATAAGGCTAAGCACTGCCTTTCTTTGCATGAGACTAAGCATTGTCTTCATTTCTTACATGAGGCTAAGCATTGCCTCTGTAATAGCATAAGGCTAAGCACTGCCTTTCATCGCATAAGGCTAGGCACTGCCTTTCTTTGCATGAGATTAAGCATTGTCTCCATTTCTTGTATGAGGCTAAGCATTGCCTCCGTAATTGCATAAGGCTAAGCACTGCCTTTCTTTGCATGAGACTAAGCATTGTCTCCATTTCTTGCATGAGGCTAAGCATTGCCTCCGTAACTATACAAGGCTAAGTATTGCCTTTTCTTTGCATGAGACTAAGCACTGTCTCCCCTCCTTTGCATGAGACTAAGTATTGTCTCTATTCCTTGCATGGGGCTAAGCATTGCCTTTCCTTATCAAAGACTAAGTATTGTCTCCTTTTCTTACATGAGACTAAACATCGTCTCTGCTACACTACATAAGGCTAAGCACTACCCCCCCTTTATTCGCATAGAGCTAAGCACTGCCCTCATCTCATATAAGACTAAGCCTTGTCTTGTCTCGTCCTCGCATACAACTAAGCATCATATCTTTGCATTTCATAGGCTGAAATATCGCCATTTTTGTCCGAAGGCGTCATAGTCCGAAGGTACCATCCTCATAGCCGGGAGACACCATTCCATGGCCTGAGGATATCTCAAAACTGCATATCATTATTCAAAGCCATCATAGTCCAGATGCATCATCCTCATGGCCCGAGGACACCATTTCATGGCTTGTGAATCCCTTATCATACGCTTCATGGCCCAGGACGTCATGGTCTAAGGACATCATCCTTATCGTCCAAAGACAACCTTCATGGTCCAAAGGGAATTTGCATCATGTTTAAATTGTCGCAATGACCCATATATGTCCGCATGTACTGTGTTTTAAGTTTTGCAGGTAATTCGGGAGATAACTATTCTACAAACGGGAGCAATCTTCGCTCCAGTTTTCGTTCACAACATTCACATCCTTTGACCACCTCGAAACATAACTGACTACCAGTAATTGACTACCCTTTACTCTATGACCGTTCAGATATCTACCTTGTAATACATCCGTAATGTTCATTTCACATTCATGACTCCACCTAAAATTGTCCATTACTTACAACACTATCCTACCCAAAAGAATCTTTTCGAAACATACGACCATTCTTGTAACAACTCCATCGGTTTTGTTCGTCGTTGTATCCAGAACTACACACGGCTTGATTCCCGTAACACCAGGGATATGTAGACAAGTCAGTAACCAGGGTTCGGCCCCCATTTCTTTTTAAATCACATCATTCCCCACTCAATTCGGCCAAAATTGGTCATCATTTTCTTAACCCGACAACTCTTTCATCATTCCCGGGTAAAGAGGGGCAGTTGTTGATACCCAATTTTTGCCCTCATATTTTTTCAAATAGTATATATATTCTCAAAATATCATACTGCATTATTACTCAATTTACAAGATCTATAAAGATATTTTTATAATTGTTTTTCATGATTTGTAGGGCTTTAAAATTAATTTTCGTACATTTAAATTATCTAAATATTTATTAATTATCCCTTAAATTATTTTATGATGACTTAATCATCCAAATTACTATTTTTTCATCCACATATATGTTTCAGAATATTTTACTTTATTTTATATAATTACATTTGTATTTTTTTGAGCTATTTACATAATATTGCAAAAATGACCTATATTCTACAAGTAATTGCATTTACTATATTGTTTATGCCAAAATAGTATTTTTATATTTTTATAATGTTGAGTTATTGTTTTAATAGTTTTACAGCATAAATATTATTTTTTACCATTTATTAAACGTTTTAATAATTTATTTTATTAATTTTAAAGGGGTTTCAAGAGCTGGCCCAAAATAGGCTAATTTTCGGACCAAATTTGGCCCAAACCATTAGTCCAACACCCCAATAACCTTCCAGCCCAATACCAGATGACCCTTTTAGCCCAACCCGTTCGTGACCCATCTTATAACCCGCCCCATCTCCCTTTTAATCTTGGTCGTTGATCTCAGAGATCAACGGCCCACAAAGCATCCCTTTCTTTTATCCACTAAACCCCTAACCCTAACGACCACTCTCTCATTCTGCCGCCCCTAGAACCTCTCGAGCATTCCTCCTCACAAACCCTAGCAGCCGCCTTCCTCAATCTTCTCCCAAATCCGATCAATCATGGATTCCTCCTACGATTCTCTTACCTTTTATGGATCATCTCATCGTTTCTTACAAGACTATGGTGTTACATAGTACTTGCCTCAATTTTGGCAAGTACCAATCCCCAAATCGGGTGCCACCGCCTTCAACCTTTGAGATTTAGACGTTATTTCATCTATATGCACTCACTACCATGCTATATGGTCCAATTCAGTGAGATTTTCGACCATCTTTGCTTTCCTTTTGAACTAGGGTTTACCGGATTTTCTCCCTAAACTGATTCTAATTGATTTTGCATGCTATATTTTCCTTATTTGTGTTTAATCTACTGTCTTCCCTCATTGGGTACTTAATTCTGATGTTATATAAACCCCTCCCCAATTTCCTTTTGAACGGACTGGAATCATTGAAGAACCATTGTTAGTCTCTCATACTCTCACTCACTCGATACTATTCTGAATCTATTGCTCTTGGCCGGCTGAAAGCCAAGGCCATCAGAATTCTCTCTAATGACCTCCCTAGTGCAAGCACTACTCGGGGTCCATTTGAGGATCTTGTGAACTCTGACGCACTAAGATTTTGGTCTGTTTGTTGTTCTCTTTGATGGTGATATTCGAGTTGTTTCTGACACCTAGCCTTTCTCTCATTTGTTTGTTGAATTTGCGACTGGTTAGTGCTCTTGACTCTAGCAATCCTATTCCCCTTTTTTGGTTATGTTTATGTTCTGTATATTAATATTTGAACTTCTGTGAGCCGGCATGATTTGGATACTGTGCTACCTTTGTATGCAATTCTATTCGTCTTAATGTTATTCTGCAATTCTAGTGTTCTTTATCATCAAAATTCATTTAAGTCCTAAATTTTGAGAATATGTTCACTATGCGTGGTTAAATGGTTTGATCACTGACCTCCTTGGGTTTATTATGTTTATATTAAACTTGATTTCTGCATTTGTTGCCTGTTATGAGTTGATCTTCATGCCCTTCTTTGGATTTTTATTTTTTGTACTAAAACATCTTAGGGAAATTGATGTTTAAATAATTCATGTATAACTTGCTACTTGCTAATCTGCTTAGAGTTAATTTATGACCATGCCTTCCTTAAACTCTCATGCTTAATTCCATTGCTCTAAGAACTCTTGTTTGACAGATTTTTGCAATCAAACTTTACTTATTCTGAAAGTCTATCTCTGTGATGATATCACTTTAAATTTGTTTGTTACTACTCATTCTATGTGTTTGCTAAAGCCCTTTGTATGCGCTCATGTGTTCTTCCACCTATTAGAAATCACCTTTCGTATTGTTACTTAGAAATCTTGCTACTAAGAATCCATGTGTATGTATCCTTGCCTAGACTCTAAGTCAACTGAACGACTGGCTGCATTTATGTTCCTATGTTCCTGTTATTTGTTAATGGGTAAGCGAGATAATTGTCTCAATGTTTGGGCCTGGTTTGTTGGGCCATGCTGTTGTTGAACCTGAGCACCGAATTCAACCGTGCTTTAATCATCCTTAAGTATTGGAATTTGGGCCTATTGGTTTATACAAAGATTGGGGCTGGTGAAGGCCCAGAAGCATCACTAGGTTATTTTGTATTTGTGTTGGGCATGTAATTGCTCTATTGGGGCACGTAATTATTTTACTTGTGCTTGTAATTATTCTATTTGGGTCTGTAATTATTTGTAAGAAAAAAACAGATGGGGAAATTAGTAAATTGAGGGATAGGGTACTTCAATTCTCACATAAATGGGTAGAAAACGTGCCTATAGGATTTATGTGGTCTATTTGCTATTACATGCTTTAGTTTTATGCGTAGCAAGCCTGCCTATAGGAGTCACACGCACACACATCACTTAACTTGTCAACGCATGCTATTTCAAGTATTTGTCGTACCCATTTCTTCTATTGTGCTTTTCTTAGATAGCATGTCTATAGGGCGTAGCAATGCCATATTCTACTTATTTAGGTGCCATGCTTATAGGACTTCGAATGACTAGTCTATCAATTGCCTCAATTATCATACCATGCGTATTGGTTTAATAATCAATTAGTTGCCCATATCGTTTGTACTGCCTCGTTTAGACAGCATGCCTATAAGGGTAAAGCTATATAGAGTCAATTGCCAACTATAGATATCATGCTCCTAGGACATTGTCACCTGTCTAAGAAACTCGTCTATAAAATCGGCGCTGATAATTCAAGATTCTGGGGTCTTTCCCTGCTTTTTGCGCAAATAATCTAGAAATCATGCCTATAGGTTTGAACCTACAAATTCGTTGCTTGCGTATTGCTAAAATCAGAATTACTTAGAAACCATGTCTATAGGACTTATAATGATTTAATATGTATGTTAGCCTAAAATGCAGCATTGCCTGTTTGATATTGGAATCATATAGAGATCATTCATATAGAACAAAAAGATTCTTTGTCTCATGTTCGAAATGTTCTATTGTTTAATTTGAAAATCAGTCTGTGTGCTTCTCCGTTTATGTGTGGAGGCTAACATGAGCCATTCTCTGCTATTATGTGCAGTCCTCTTTGTTCTTGAATCCCCGATTAGTTTTATCATTTTTGAGCAGCCTAAGTAAGTCTAGAACCACCCACATATAGGTCCAAAGCCTCATGGACCATAGCCATGGGACGGTTAATGCACGCATAGGCTGAGACTTAGAATTGAATTAGAATGCTTTAGGTAAACAACTTCAACATAGTAATCGGGTAGCGGGAGATGATAGTCTGTGCCTGCTGAATAATATGAGCAACTCCTATTTAAATGGAGTTGTGAAGTATTATTTATGTTGCACGGGGTGATCCTTTAGGCTAAAAAACTTAGGACCCCCCTCCCCCTCCCTTATATACTTTCTCTTCACACTTAGTCATTTAATATAGATCATTGTAGTCATATCCTTGTAATCCTTAAGATTTTTACCAATTCTCATTGTGTTATAATGAACTTCTTCAACTTTTAAATTTCTTGTTTATCTGATCACCTAGCCTAATTACGTAATCTACATAGTCTTAAGTTCGGCCGGGACCCATAGTTGTGGACCTCAAAGAGTGCCTAACACCTTCTCTTTGAGGTAATTTCAGCCCTTACCCGATCTTTGGTGGCGTTGACTAGTCAAATAGAGTTATTTGCATAATAGGTTCCCTAACGCACCTCAAAACTGTTAGATGGCGACTCTTCTCTTTTAACACCTTTCCTTTAAAAGAGTTGTCCCACGTCGAGGCCCACTTTCGAGAGAAAAAGGGGTGCGACACCTGGTTCTCCTGTAAATGAGACTATGTATAGAGGCATTATTGGGTCACTTCTGTATCTCCCAGCAAGTAGACCAGATGTTTTCTTCAGTGTGGGACTTTGCACCAGGTTTCAATCCAATTCAAATGAGTCTCATCTGAAGGCTGCAAAGAGAATTCTGAGGTATCTTAAAGGAACGCAGGACCTGGTTCTCTACAATCCATCAAGAGACAATTTTGACTTGATCGGGTATGCTGACGCTGATTATACAGGGTATCTGGTGGACAGGAAAAGCACTTCTGGAATGGCACACTTTCTGGGTTCATGTCTGATCTCATGGGGTACAAGAAAACAAAACTTAGTGGCTCTTTCAACTATACAAGCTGAGTATGTGGCGGCTGCCTCTTGCTGTGCTCAACTACTGTGGATCAAGTAGCAACTAGAAGATTTCGGTGTGTTTTCTGACTGTGTGCCCTTACTATGTGACAACATCAGTGCTCTCAACATGGCCAAGAATCCAGTTCAACATAAGAGAACAAAGCACATTGATGTGCGACACCACTTCCTCAGAGATAACGTTGAGAAAGGGCTCATCTGCATGAAGTTTTGCAGCACAGAAGATTCAAATTGCAGATATCTTCACCAAAATGCTAAGCAGATAGAACTTTGAAAAGAATTGCTTGGCACTAGGTTTGATGAAATCTAACTAGGGACCTGGTCCCTCGATGATTGGCTAAGAAAGAAATGTACAGGTAAAACAGCTAAAAAGTGTTTTCTGACAAAGTCTAACTCATCTCTATACCATTGTAGGTAGACACGCATGACGATTACAGAGCAAACAAGTAGCCAATGATATCGCATTTCAGTCAAAAGGATGAAGTTCACATTTACAAAATCTGTCGGGGAACCTGGTTCCTTTGACACAGGTTAGTAGTTTCTATGTATTCTTATCCACATCTTTTTAACGGCTGAAATGGTGCCACGTCATTAAAATGTTAATCCTTCCTTTATCTCTCTTTTTGGAACTCAAGCGTCCTACTCGTTATGAAACGACCCGTCTACCCAACTTGATACCCATTCCTAACCGGTCCCTCACCCCTTTTAAATAACCTATCTCACGGTCACTATCATAACTGTTCACATCAAAGCCAAAAATTCCTTTTTTCCTTCAAACCAAACACTCTCTTCTTCCATCAAACTCTTACTATCCTCCACCATGTCTGCAAATCTGGAGACTCAGACTGTTCCAAGCATCATTCCCACTTAGTCATCACCCATTGAAACCCCAGTGATAGAACCTACAATCCCTACACCATCTAGTCCAAATCCTAAGCTATAGTCATAACCACCTACTGGTTCCTCTCCAACTCTGTCGAGCACTGCCTCTCATAGGAGTCACAAAACCTCGATTCCCAAGAAATTTATGACAGCAACCTCTCCTTTTATCTCATTGGAAAAAATGGCAGAAGCAGATACAGTGGCAAAAAAATACAATCAGGAAATTTCTATTCGACCAGTGGAAGAATGTTCTGAGATACAAGGAGTGGGTTGTAACAGTGATGAATCGACAAAGACTACCCCAGGTCTTGATTTGAATGTCACCGAGTCTACAGGTAATGTTCTTCTTATGTCTTCTGAGTTTACTTTGGGTTTGCAAGAACAAGAGGCCATAGAGAATATATTGCCAATCGCTGCTGAGGGCTGTGTAGTTGGTGAGTATGAAGGCGTGTTTGAAACAAATGGGTCTAAAGGGGAAGGTGATAGTCTACTTGTGGAGGGAAAGGAACTGGTGCCTATCAAAAATCTAGCACCAGACAGTACTACTGGGGAACTTATTGAGGGACCTGATCCCTTCACACAAGAGGAGCACTATGCTCCTACTTGGGATGAAACACCATGTTCTTCTAAAGAACCCCAGGTCAGTACTGATCCCGCTCCCTCTCCTCATTTCTATGCTGAGCCATTGGCCATTATTCCTCACGAGATGAGATCTCTGTCTGCGGAGGAAAACGAAGGGAGTGAAGATGACTATGACAATGTGGCTCTTGCGAGCCTCATCAGGGCTAGGAGTAGTCAGGAAACTCCCCAAGAGTCAAATTCTAAGAGACCTATCACTAGGCTGAAGAAGAAGGAAGAACTTGAGTTAGTTTTAAGGAAAAGCAAAAAGGAAAAGAAGAGGAGGAGATTGGTGAAATATGGAAAGGTTGTAAATGAGAAGGTAGTGCCTCCTGCACTAGTAGTTGATGTTGATGTTGAGGTAGAAGAGGAACCTGGTTCCTTGGTTCGTAAGTCATCAAAGAAACTTACTATTCCAAAGTTCAAAAGGGAGTCATCTGTGAGTGAAATAGATTTGAGCAAGGTTGAGGGTGAAAAATCTTGTGAGAAAGTAGCTGAGAAATCTGGTGAAAGAGTGGTTGAGGAGTCTGCTGAGAAGGTTTCCAAGAAATCTGCAGGCAAAGGAAAGAGTGTAAGAAAATCAGTGAAGCGAAAGGCTGTTGCTATTAAGGGACCTGGTTCCTCTAAAAAGGCTAGAGTGAATATGGTCAGGGATGAGGAAAAGGAGAATTTGAGAAATCAGAAGGCACTTTGGGGCCGCACATTTGCCCCTGATTTTCTTGATATGTTAGGAATGCGCCAACTAGCTGACATATATGAATACCAACGGTGGACACATTTGTTCACTAGTGTAAGTCCCAAAGTTTATGAGGCAGACGTGCACAGTTTCTATGCCGACTTCTTCACAGTAGAGGATGATAATATCTGTCTGAAAGTGAATGATGTTGATGTTGTGATGGGCACTACTGTACTGGGAACCATTTTGGGCATGCCTATAGAGGGAATGTCCACCATTGAGGGAACCTGCACTTCTAACTTCAGAAATACCATTATGAAGGAAAAGGCCATACAACAAGGGGAACGCGTACACAAGAAGGCCCTTCTTCCAGTGTACTAACTACTATTTAAATTGGTGAACAATGTTATGCTCCCACGCGCAAAAAATACGGCCCATTATGTCACAAGCAGACCTGGTTCTCATGGAAGCACTGGATGGCTACACCACTATAAACCTGTCTGGTCTTATGATAGAACATATGAAGAAGGTGGCAGAGTTCAAGGATGGTAATCATGGGCTGCCTTACGGGTTCCTCATTACTAAAGTTTTTGAATTTTTCAAAGTCCCTTAGGAAAAGCTAAGGTGGGAACTCGCAAGCAAACCTTCTCCAAGACCACCCTAGAAGAGTGTGAGTGCATTGATGGAAGTGGAAGGGCTGGCAGCAATTCTACTATCTCTCAGCTAATCAATGCTCAGAACAGTGCCATTGAAGAGATATGGAAGCTGAAGGCAAGGAATGCCATTCTCGAAGGTCAGCTCAGTCAAATGCAGGAGGCACCTGGTTCTAGCAGATCTCACAGCACAGAGGTTGCCCGTCTGACAAAAGAAAATGTTGACCTCAGAAAACAAGTTGAGGACCTGAAGGAGAGACTGCTCAACGAGCAGGTGTTAGCTAATGCTCGAATGGACATCCTTCTTAGAACCCTTGCCTCTTCATCTGGGCCTTCTCCTTCCAGTGCTCCCTAAAAATTGTTCCCCTCCCAGTGTCAAGTCCCTAGTGTCCGTCCTCTGTTTTTATTCTTAATGATGTTTATGACGGGTACCTTTTGTTTTGTTTATTTTGTGGATGTTTTGGTAACAATGGAACTGCTCCCTACTTAATTTCCAAAAATTAATGGACGTTTCATCCTTTTGTTGTGTATGCCTTGCTATTTTGCTCTGGTTTTAGTCATATTTGTGTGCATACATGTGGCATGAGTTAACCAAGCTAGACTTCTTTTTGCTTATTGCTTGCTACTGATCTTTTTATGATGCCAAAAGGGGGAAAAATAATTCAAGGGGAAACAAGCTGGGGGACAGATTCTAGGGGAATACAGCTGGGGGAACAGATTTAGGGGGAATACAGGAAACCGATCTACCATTCTGGTTCTCAGGGTGAATTTCAATTATAAGTTTGTCATCATCAAAAAGGGGGAAATTGATAGGTTACATATGTATCCTTATTATATTTTGATGATCTAAAAAACTTAATGATAAGAACCAGATAAGGAACCTGTTACACATCCTCAAGTACTTAAAGAGCAACAAGTCTCAGTTCGGGGACGTGGTTTACCTCTTCAAAGTTAAAGGAACAACAGAGGGAATAGATGGCCACCAGTTCCCGTGGTGATTGTACAAGTCAACTCCCCACAGTTGTAAATTTGCTGCCTGCACACGCAATAGTGCAGAAACAGTGCAGCAGTCAACTTTATGGGAAATGCCCTTTACCTAACTTGCTTGCATCATTCAAGTGATGTCACAAATGAGTTATTAACATCAAGAAAAAGGTAAAACAAAACACTTGCACATTCAAGAATCAATCAAGCATTCTCTCAAGTCTGTGTCAATATTGCAAGTGATTCTCAAGGGCATCAAGAACAAAGAACAACATAACGAAGGACTGGTTTCCTGTATTGAGTCATTACATGTCCTTAGTTTTGTTGCACCTTTGTTAAAGCACTTCACTTGTAATTCCTACTAATCTTAGTGAGAAGCATTGTGTAGGAAATCTTTGTATAATCATAAGCCTTGTGTTTGTGTCTTGGCCAGAGTTAGTCGAGTTGTAAGTCTTTGTAATATAGTTATTACAAAGTGGCTTGTAATAGAGTTGTTACAAGTTAGTGAGTGATTAAGAGGTTAATTCCTAGGTTACAATAGGTTGTAATCTAAAATTTTCTCAATAGTGAAGTTGAAATCCTACAAGGGTAGGTCGTGGTTTTTAATCCCATGAGCTGGGAGTTTTCCACGTAAAATCCCATTGTGTCATTTACCTACTGTTGTGTGCGTGCGTTCTGTGGGAACTTATAGAGAACCTAGTTCTCTACATAGCTTGGTGGACCCTTAGTTTCTATCAATCATCAATACACAAAATTCATCAAACCCTAAAGAGATCTACTTCATAGATATGGAGCAATTCATCACAAATAAAGTTAAAGTATAGGAAAGCATAAACTCAATCCAAACTCGTGTCTTGAGTGAGGAAACAATAATGAAATCCGTATGCTTCCCACTCTTTCTTAGCCTCCTTAGGTCGAATAGGTGTCAAAAGTCCAAAAAATAAGGTTTTTCATGTATTTATAGTAGGGTCGGGCCCAGACAAAATCACCTTCTCCTAGCCGAAATTGAATTTTCACTTGGTAAAATTGTACAGGCGCGCCGCATATGGGGACGCATCATGCGGGGCATTTGTGGGGAAATCCAGAGAGCTAATTCTGACATGCAGCAGAGATTTGTACAGCTGCGGCACCCCACGGGCCGCGGCAGTGAGGATTTCTTAGAGTACGGATTTTTCTTGAGTTTTGACGTCCAGACTTGGTCCTCGACCCCCCCAACACGATCCTGTCTTAATCCCTTGGGCTTTTACTCAGATTTCAAAGCTCCAAATATCTTGAATTCATATCACTCAGAATCACTCCTACAAGGCATAAAACACACAATAAGTGCAAAACACTATCAATTAAAGCTCAAACACAAATAAAGTGTAGTGAGTTAGAGTGCAATAAGCGACTAAAATATGTAATGATAGCCTACCATCAACAACCCACAATTAAACCATTTCTCGTCCTTGAGCAATCAAACTACACTTCACATAGACATGACCTTTTTAAACTACTCTCATAACTCATCACACCAAGAATAATTAAAATAGATTAAGCACAATATCGTAACATCCTAGCCTCAAAATTTGACTCAAAATCACCATGCAATTTTTTATAACCCGCTCACTTACTTTAACACAGAGGTCAGGCATTACCTTTTCTTCATGAATCAAGTGCCCTCACACCACAATAGAGAGTAGTTCCACACACAATAAAATTAAGAACAATTTGGAACTCAACATAGAAAGAATTCACTCACTCTCAGAAACAACATACATATGCCACAAAAGACGTACCATAGGCTTGCCTGTAGTGTACTACTTTACTAATTCAGCTCATTCAATCATGGATCAAATAGGACTTTAATTGGTTGTTATGTAGGCTGTGGAATGGGTAGGATACATTGAGATATAAGAGTGACTACACCTCCCTGATCACTTTAATACATACATTTCATTGTTCAAAACCCACACTTATGTCAAACCATAACTCCACCTTCACATCAATATACATCAACTCCCTACTTCATAAGCACACATACATTAAGAGTTACCACTATCAAGGAATATTTTTCCCAACAATTGTTTCCTTTTCTCTTTCAATTCAAGTGGCTCTTTCTTTTTCAATACAGTGCACCTTTCTCCTTATTGCATTAGTTCCACTCAAAAGCCAAACCAACCACCCCACACTTCAACTTTTACAAAGTTCATACCAAATTCAAGTGCTTACGAGAGGTAAAAGGTTCAAATAGATGGTCAATTCAAACAAATGGGTAAGGCTTGTAATGTGGTTGCCAAAGAAACAGGATTACAGGCTCAAAGGGGTTCACTACGATACATAACAATTAGGTGGGTAAAAGCATATAACTGGCTGAATAAAGAAATGCCTATATCACTTCCAAGATTGAATAAAACTACTATTTCACTTTACAAACACACGGGGTAAGTTCTAGACATCAAATTCAATGCACATAATAACACAAGACCTTACACACACGTGGCACATAACTCACTTAGGATTGGACTATCAAGACACTCTAGTCAAAGCAGTTAAGCAAAGTTAAGATCATACAATTTAAGAAACTTATACAAGAGTCAAAAACTGAGCCGAAGTGTCACAACTAAAGCACTCACTATTCTCAAGGTATAATAAAGTTAAGATATATTGCTTTCAATTCAAAGAACAGCACAAGGTTTCCTACCACTAATAAAAATAAAAACTAACTACACCCGGTTCAAAAACAACTATTGGAAAAGAATCGCGACACTAAGAAAAACTAAAGGGGAATTAATACACTACCTAATAAAAAAAATCTTTTTGTCTTTTTTTCGACTTTAATCCCTCAAGAAACTTGTCGATGATAACAAAAAATCCATCTCTAACTACTAAAACTAACAAAACAAAACAAAACTAAAAATAATATACATAAAAACATACAACATATCCCCCACCCCACACTTTAAGTTGTGGCATGTCCCCATGACACACAATTAAAAAGAATAAGGTAAAGGAAACTTCCCTAAATATCTAGTCAGGGTCTGAGTCGAAGTGGGGCTCTATTCCTCGCGCCCGAACTAATGCACACATCCATGCAGACTGCTTCTTCTCAGCCTTTTTGGGGTACACCCCATACTTATCTTTCTCGCTCACTGCAGCCTTCTCTTTCGAGCCCTTTACTTTCCACTCAACACTTGTAGCTGGTTTTTCTTTTTGTGCCCCCTTTGCTACATTCATCTCAAAAGTCACAGTCTTTTCACCCACTCTAAGCATGTGTTTTCTCTCGTGTATATCCAATATTTCTCTACCCGTCTCTAAGAATGCTCTTCCTAGGATGAGGGGGACCTTCTTGTTTTCTTCCATATTCACCACTATAAAATCCATAGGAAATACGAACTTATCCACCCGAACTAACACATCTTCCACTATCCCCTCGGGTATTAAAGTCGTTTGTTCCACCAGCTACAAGGATATTGGCACTGGCCTTATCTTTCCAATCTCCTTCTCCAGTTTCCTGTAAATAGATAGAGGGAATAAGTTAATTGAGGCACCAGAATCACATAGAGATTTATCAAAATTGATAGTTCCTAATGAGCAAGGTATAGTAAAACTCCCTGGATCTCCACACTTTTGTGGGAGTTTGTTTTGCAATATCACGCTGCAATGCTCTGTGAGCTTGACCACTGAGGTCTCCTCGATTTTCCTCTTCTTTGTAAGGATCTCCTTCAAGAATTTGGCATAAGCAGGAATTTGTGAGCACTTATGTGAATGGTAACTTTACATGAACCTGCTTCAGCACATCCAAAAATCTCTCAAACTGCTTGTCCAGCTTTTCTTTATATAGCTTTTGGGGGAAAGGTAAAGCAGATATATGCTCGGTCTCATCATGTTCCTCCATTCTAGATTTTTCTTCCTTCTTGTTCTCAGTTTTCATCGGGCCTTTCTTCCTCTTATCAACATCACTTTTCAGCTGCTCCCCATTTTCTTTTTCAAGTTTCACATCGTTTTGGATCGGGATGGGATCTTTCAACACTTGCCCACTTCTCAAAGTTACATTCACTGTTTCTTTGGGATTTCTCTTAGTATCAGTCGCGAGAGTTGCTGGAACCCTCTCAGATAATATGGTTGCAATATGTCCCTCTTGCTTCTCTAAATTTCTAATTGATGCCCCTTGTACTTCAAATCTTTCATCATTTTTCACAATGAAGGCCTTCATTAGATCTTCTAGACCAGGTTGATTAGGCTGTTCAGGCTGAAACTGCTGCCTTGGCTGATTCATAAAACTAGGAGCTCCTTGTCCCAGAAATCTGGGGTTGTTTTGTTGCCATGCATTTACTATACCCCCAGGTAAACTCCATGAAACACCGGGGTGTTTCTGACCCATTGCATCAAAATTGTAATTTCCTACAGCATTCACTTCCTCAGTTGAGGTTTGACACTCATGAGTAGAGTGTCCTCTTCCACATATATCACAAACTGCATTAGGCTCATCTTGTATCATGGCTAAGGTCAGCTTTCGTATTTCTTTAGCCATAGCATCAAGTTGTACCTACACAGATGTATTAGCATCAACTTGGTGAACACCAGTTGATCTTCTTCTTTCACCACTCTCAGACGGCCACTGATTTGCATCTTCAGATAGCTCATCAGGAATTGTAACTATCTCCTCTAGAGTCTTCTTCATCAAAGGGCCTCTCACTGCATTGTTCAATGTTCTACACGAGGCCGGTGTCAATCCTTCCCAAAAATCCTAGAGTTGCATCCAAAGTTCAATTCCGCTATGTTGACACTTTCTAACAATCTCCTGAAACCTCTACGATGCTTCAAAAATAGTTTCAAACTCTTTCTGGAAGAAGTTATGGATTTCTCTTATAATGTTGCCCGTCTTAGCCGAGGAAAAATATTTATCAAGGAATTTTCTGGTCATCTCCTCCCAAGTTCTGATCGATCCACTAGGCAAACTCCGAAGCCACTCCTTAGCATCATCTTTAAGTGAAAAGGGGAATGCCCTTAAGTACACTGCATCTTATAACACCCTATTGTATAGAAAGGTGATCATAATCTCTGCGAAGTCCATTAGATGTGTGTTTGGATTTTCGGCTGGCTTCCCTCTGAAAACACATCAATTCTGAAAGGTTTGAAGCAACCCTTGCTTTAACGAACTTGTTTGCTACAATTGGAGGTGGTCTAGCACTGGAAGTTCCTTGATTGTAGACCGGTCTAGCATAAACTCCAAGTGGTCTCCCCGACAAGGGTTTATATTGATTAAGTCTGAGACCCCTCTCTTCTTCATAGATATTCTGTGCATCTCTAATAGCTGCTTCCTCAGCATCCCGTGCAACTTTTTCTCGTTGTTGGGCTACCTCTCTTGCAACCAAATCTATATTATCATCACCGTTTCCAACCATAGTTTCTTTGGTTGAGGATTGCCCAACTTTCTCTAAAGTCTCGGTGAGATTTTTTTTCCTTCCTCAGTTGTCGCAGTTGTTTTCTATCTCCGGCCCGTATGGTAGCACTTCTTTCATAGAAGCTCGAGTCATGCACCACTCTATACCTGGCACCTGCGCACAGTCAAAGAACACCAAACGTAAAAAGAGAAAAATAAAAAAGAAAAAAGAAAAATTCCTGAATTAGTACTACAAACTATTTCAAACACTATCGATTGCCAATCCCCGGCAACGACACCAAAATTTGACGAACTCAGAACACATACCTAAATTATGCTCGCTAATCAAATATAGTATAGTATAATATCGTATCCACAGGGATTGGATTTAAACAGTATTATCGTAGTTTCTAGCTTGGTTGCTATCCAAGAGGATTAACAATTGAGATTTATATGATTCTTAACTACAATTAACTAAGAATCTAAAGCTATTAACTAATGACAATCGCAGCAGAGGTAAGCAAGGAAGTTATCAATGGGAGAAGATAGGGGTTGATAGGATAGGTGTAAGATAATTGTTTGGGATCTAACTCTAGGTAATTCACTTCTAATGTTTAAGTGAATCTCTCGAATTCACTCAATTATGAGTTCAAACGTTCAGCAAAAACTCCTCTCTCGATTAAGCCTTAACTTCACAAGATGAACCAATTTAAGCACGTGAAGATATGAAAGAATGCATAGTAGATTGGTCTTTAGGAGAACCACTCTCGATTATCCTCCTAACTAGGTTTAATCGATGCTTCAACTAGCCTCTTTCGATTACTAAGAAGAATTAATGAACACAACCAACAATATAATGCAAAGATATCACAAGTTATACCTCTCTCGATTACATGAACAAGTGAATATAGATGCAATAATTAAATCATCCAAAATGATTCAATGCATAAAATTAGAGTTATAATCCATAAACAATCATCAATACACCAAATCCATCAAACCCTAAAGAGAACTACTCCATAGATATGGATCAATTCATCACAAATAAAGTTAAAGTATAGGAAAGCATAAACTCAATCCAAACTCGTGTCTTGAGTGAGGAAACAATGATGAAATCCTTGTGCTCCCCACTCCTCCTTAGCCTCCTTAGGTCGAATATGTGTCAAAAGTCCCAAAAATAACGTTTTTCCATGTATTTATATCAAGTAGGGTCGGGCCCAGACCAAATCACCTTTTCCTAGCCGAATTGGATTTTCACTCTGTGAAAATTGCAGAGGCACGCCGCATATGGTAACGCACCATGCGGGGGATTATTAGGGAAATCCAGAGAGCTAATTCTGACAGGCAGCAGTGAGGATTTCTCATAGTACGGATTTTTCTTGCGTTTTGACGTCCAGACTAGGTCCTAGACCCCCGAACACGGTTCTGGCTTAATCCCTTGGGCTTTTACTCAGACTTCAAAGCTCCAAATAGCTCGAATTCATTCCATAACATCTACATCACTCGAAATCACTCTTAAGAGGCATAAACACACAATAAGTGCAAAACACTATCAATTAAAGCTCAAACACAAATAAAGTGCAATGAATTAGAGTGCAATAAGCGACTAAAATATGTAATTATAGCCTACCATCAGCCCCAGCCCGAGGTTCCCCTTTGCGATCGCGAAGCACATTGCACCAGACATCAGGAACAGTTGGATAACTAGAAATTTCTAAGTTCAAAATGGTATGTAGCCTATCCAAAACTCACCCGAGCCCCTCGGGCACCAAACCAAAATTGCACATAAGTGTAATAACATCATATGAACTCACTCGCGCAATCAAAACACAAAAATAACACCTAGAACTGCGAATCAAAAATCAAAATGCATGAAATTTTCCAAAAAACTCAAGAACTTCTAAAATCACAACCAAGCATCTGAATCATATAAACCCCACTCTGATTTGCACCAAATTTTGCTGACAAGTTTCAAATAGCAAAAGGAACTTATACCAAGTCCTAAAACCAAAATCCGAGTCCAATAGCCATAAAGTCAACCTACGGTCAAACCTAGAAAATATTTAAACCTTTAAGTTACTAGCTTTCGACAAAATACGTCAAATCAAGTTAGGGACTTCCAAATTCAATTTCGGGCATATACCCAAGTCCAAAATCACGATACGGACCCATCGGGATCGTCAAAATACCGATCTGGAGTCGTTTACATAAAATGTTGACCATAGTCAACTCAAGTTATTTTTAATGCCAAAAATCATATTTTCTTCAAATGTTCACATAAAATCTTTCCGAAAAAAGGCACGGAATGCGTGCACAAATCGAGAAACATCAAATGGAGCTAATAGAGGTCTCGAAACACAGAAATTAGGGCTAAAACGCAAAATGACCTATCGGATCGTCACATTCTCCACCTCTAAAAGAATCATTCGTCCTCGAACAGAGATATAAAAGTACAAAGACTGATGAAAAGCTGTGGGTATCTACTCTGCATATCATTCTCAGACTCTCACATAGATGCCTCGATCGGCTGACCTCTCTACTGCACTCTAACAGAAGGATAACTCTTAGACCTCAACTTCCAGACCTGTAGTGCTAGAGTAGCCACCGGCTCCTCCTCATAAGTCAAATCCTTGTCCAATTGGACTGAGCTGAAATATAATACATGGGACAGATCACCGTGATACTTCCGAAGCATTGAAAAATGGAACACCGGGTGTACTGTAGATAGTATAGGGGGAAATGCAAGCTTGTTGTCCAGCTCACCAACTCTCTCAAGGATCTCAAATGGACTGATATACCTAGGGCTCAACTTGCCCTTCTTCCCAAACCTCATCACACCCTTCATGGGTGAAACCCGTAGCAAAACCCTCTCTCCCACCATGAATGCTACACCACGAGCCCTCCGATCAGCATAACTCTTCTGTCTAGATTGGGTTGTACGAAGCCGATCCTGAATCAAGTTGATTTTATCTAAGGCATCTCGAACCAAATCAGTACCCAACAATGAGCCTCTCCTGGATCAAACCAACCAACTGGAGAACGACACTGCCTCCCATATAAGGCCTCATAAGGAGCCATCTTAATACTCGATTGGTAGTTTTTATTGTAGGTAAACTCTGCAAGCGGCAAGAACTAATCCCAAGAATCCCCAAAATACATAACACAAGCACGTAGCATATCTTACAAGATCTGAATAGTATGCTCAGACTGCTCGTCCGTCAGGGGGAGAAATGTTGTACTCAACTCAACACGTGTACCTAAGTCCCGTTGCACAACTCTCCAGAAATACAATGTGAATTGTGTGCCTCGATCAGAGATAATAGACATCAACACGCCATTAAGACGGACAATCTGCCGAATATAGATCCTAGCCAGATGCTCTAAAGCATAGGTAACCTCCACTGGAATAAAATGCGCCAACTTGGTCAACCTACCTACAATAACCCACACTGCATCAAATTTCTTCAAAGTCCTTGGGAGCCCAACAATGAAATCCATGGTAATATGCTCCCACTTCCACTCGATAATCGCAAGTCTCTGAAGCAAACTACTAGGCCTCTGATGCTCATACTTCACCTGCTGGAAGTTCAAACACCGAGCAACATACTCTACTGTATCTTTCTTCATTCTTCTCTACCAATAATGTTGCCTCAAATCCAGATAAATCTTGGTGGCACCCGGATGAATGGAATACCGACTGGGGACATCCTGATAAGTCCTGATAAGTCACGTAGCCCATCCACATTGGTCACACAAATCCGACACTACATCGCAAAACCTCATCATCTCCAATAGAAACCTCCTTGGCATCACCATGTTACACCATGTCCTTCAGGACAAGCAAATGGGGGTCGTCATACTGACGCTCTCTGATGCACTCATACAAAGAAGACCGAGAAACTGTGCAAGGAAGAACTCGGCTAGGCTCCAAAACATCTAACCTCGCGAACTGATTGGCCAAAGCCTGAACATCTGATGCAAGCGGTCTCTCACTAACTGGAATATATGCAAGGCTACCCATACTCACAACCTTTCTTCCCAAGGCATCGGCCACCATATTGTCCTTCCCGGAATGATACAAAATGGTGATATCATAGTCTTTTAACAACTCTAACCACCTCCACTGCCTCAAATTTAGATCCTTTTGCTTAAACAAGTGATGTAGACTCCAATGATCTATGAATACTTCACATGACATGCTGTAGAGGTAATGCCTCCAAATCGTCAATGCATGAAAAATAGCTGCCAACTCTAAGTCATGAACAGGGTAATTCTTCTCTTGAACCTTCAACTATGCATATGCAATCACCTTGCCATCCTGCATAAATACTGCACCAAGCCCAATACGTGATGTATCATAATACACGGTGTAGGATCCTGAACCTGTAGGCAACACCAACACTAGAGTTGTAGTCAAAGCAGTCTTAAGCTTCTGAAAGCTCAACTCACACTCATCAGACCACCTGAATAGGGCATCCTTCTGGGTCAATCTAGTCAATGAGCTGCGATATATGAAAACCCCTCCACGAACTGGCAATAATAACCCGCCAAACCCGGGAAGCTCCGATTCTCTGTAGCTGAAGTAGTTCTAGGCTAGTTCTGAACTACCTCAATCTTCTTAGGATCCACTTTAATTCTTTCAGAAGATACCACATGCCCCAAAAAGGAAACAAAATCCAACCAAAACTCACACTTTGAAAACTTGGCATATAACTTATTATCCCTTAAGGTCTGAAGTATAATCCAAAGATGTTGCTCATGCTCCTCTCGACTATGGGAGTATACCAAAATAATCAATAAAGATGATCATAAAGGAATCCAGATAGGGATTGAATACCCGGTTCACAAAATCCATAAATGCTACTGGGGCATTTTTCAAGCCTAATGACATCACTAAAAACTCATAATGCCTATACTGAGTCTGAAAAGCTGTCTTAGGGACATTCGATGCCCTAATCTTCAACTGATGGTAGCCAAATCTCAAATCAATCTTCGAAAATACTTTGTCACCTTGAAGCTGATCAAATACATCATCAATCCTCGGCAAAGTATACTTGTTCTTGATAGTGACTTTGTTCAACTGCCGATAATCAATACACATGTTACACCCTATATTTTTGTACGTAAAAGTGTGTCGTAAGCAAACTAATGTAGGACCAAAAATGAGATAATATTTGAAAGTATATAAAGTAAGTTAATCATGTTACCTCAAAGGTTACAAATATTGAAGATCATGAACAACAAGTACAAAGAGGGTTGGAAGGTTCAGAAGCTAAAGGAATTGAAGAAAATAATGTTTCGTCAAAAGTCGACAAGTTGGGAATGTTATAACATGTACTTTTGGGGTGAGACTAGGGTACTTAACATGATAAGGAGATTATGTTATGATTTATATTAGTCTTATGACAGCCGTGTGTTATGTTTTGAAGTTAAGCGAGTGATGGAACAAAAGTCGGTGAAAGTCATCACAAGTTACGTTCATAGGTTTTACTGAATATTTTGGTCAAATGTAACTGCACTTTTCTCCCACTATACTTAGAGTTACGGGGTGTTCTACCCATCAAACTGAAGATCTATGAGTCTACATTCTAATACATTAAACTGTTTGTCAATATGACATCAGAGTAGAGAGATATAGGCATTTTTACGAGACTATGCAGGCTGCTAGGTGACAAGTAGGTGTGTCACCTACTTGCTTAAATGAGAGCCCAAAAATGGGCCATTTCGGGTCGTCAAAAGAGGCCTTTTAAAGGCCTATTTTATTTATATATTACACTGAAAATAGGGTATAATAACCAGACACAAGCTCTGCAAAATTCCTCCCAAAGGTTTCCCACAAACCCTAATTGATGTTCTCTCCCTTTCAAGTTCTAATTGGAGGTAAAACCTAGAGTTTGAAGAACCAAGATAGGAGCTGAGTTATCCAACAAATAAGTTGAGTTTACTGCTCTCTTTCATCCATTTTTTCTGCTGTAAATTCAAGGTAAGTCATTCTGTACTTGTAAAAACTCACGGAACGGTGATCGAAAATCATGAGTTCGAATTATTCACTTGTAGCGGACTATTTTGTGGACTGTTTTGTGTTGCTGTTGGGCTGCATGTTTTACTACTGTTTTGTGGGGTTTTGGATGAGGAAGGGGGTATAGAAACACCATATAAATGTAGGGTGGTGGGCTGGTCGTTCGTCGTAACATTTTTGGGTCATTTGACACTACTACGGTGGTCGTTTTGTGTATGAAGAGATTGGGGTGTGTTGGGCTGTAGTATTTAATGGTGTATATAAGGCTAGAAAATAATGTATATATGTTGTTACTATTGTGTTCTTGTGTTGTTGGTGTTATCCTGAATTTGGAGGAAGTAAGGATTATAGGGGAGATGCTGCCCGTTTTAATACAAAATAAGCTCGGCGTTCGTAAGGCTAAGCCCTTCCTTCATTTTGGCATGATCTCGTAATTACATGTGTTTGATAACGAGGCATAAAGAGAAGTTCATACTCCCGAATTTATATACACTATCCTAGTCTCATAAGTTACAGTATTCTCCCTTATCGGAACGTCATATTCAGTTTAGTTTTGTCTTTATTCAGTCAAGAGAGCAGAGGGTCTATATATATATATAGTATTACAGTATTTTTACCACCATCAAGCTATAATCTGTGGGCAGGCCCCTATTGGGCAACCTCTGATCAGATGGTAAGTTATATACCGAGCCTACTGTGGCCGAGTGCCTATGAGCGAGCCCAGAATGGCTGAGATACAGAGCCTAGTATGGTCGAGCGCCTATGAGCGAGCCTACTACGGCGGAGCAGTTACACGTTCCGAGCCTTATAGGGCCGGACATTTATTTTACTTACTATATTGAGAGAGTTGAGTCAGTATCAGCAGGTAAGGATATCTCCAGATCATCTTTGACTCCTAGTTACTTTCAGTTATTATATTATCAGTTCATGCGTTCAGTTATTTTATTGCCTTACATACTCGGTACATTATTTCATACTGACGTCCCTTTTCTGGGGGCGCTGTATTTCATGCATGCAGGTTCAGACAGACAGACGGGTAGACCTCCTCAGTAGGTGTTGCCCGAGTTAAGCCTGATCGGTAAGCTCTACGTCCTTCGGAGTTGCCGGGTCTAGAGTTTTGTGTACATCTTATGTATATCTGTATATATGTTGCTTACTTCACATAACTTTAGTTCTTGAAGTTCTAGTTTGATCTATTGAGCCGAGAGTCTCCCGGAAATGGCCTCTCTACCCTTTTCGGAGTAGGGGTAAGGTCTGCGTACACTTTACTCTCCCCAGAACCCACTAGTGGGAGTTTACTGGGTACGATGATGATGATGATGTTATGGGTAGGCGGGGGCACTGTTCCGATCACCGTACATCCATCAGTAGAGGCTTGTAGACATATCTTGTCAATTAGTGCAGTATGTTGGGCTTGTAGGAATTGTATGTATATTTTGTTAGTTTGTCAGCTGCAGTAGTTATGACGGCCTTGTCGGCCCATTGTTATATTGATGTTTAGTCAGCGTTAGTTTCCATTCAGTTTTATATTTTACTTCACAAATTATCTTGCAATGTGGCCCCATGGCCAAAGTATGACATTATATGTTCAAAGTCCCTTAGTCGCAAGTTGGTACTCAAGGTTAGGTGAGGCATCGGGTGCCGCTCTCGCCCCCCAGGTTCCGGGCATGACAACACATCCTCATCGTACCATCCTTCTTCTACACAAACAACACTAGTGCACCCTAGGGCGAGACACTAGGTCTAATGAATTCCTTATCAAGAAAATCTTGTAATTGCTCCTTCAGTTCCTTCAACTCAGCTGGGGCCATACGGTATGGTGGAATAAAAATGGGCTGAGTGCTCAGAGCCAAGTCAATACAAAAGTCGATATCTCTGTCGGGTGTCATCCCCGGCAAATTTGCAGGAAACACCTTTGGAAACTCACGCACAACTAGTACTGAATCCATGGAAGAAACCTTTGCACTAGGATCACGAGTATAGGCTAAATATGCTAGACATCCCTTCTCGACCATATGCTGAGCCTTCACATAAAAAATAACCCTTCTAGTAGAATGGCCAGGAGTCCCTCTCCACTCTAATCGAGGCTAACCCGACATGGCTAAGGTCATCATCTTAGCATGACAGTCCAATATAGCGTGATAAGGTGACAGCCAATCCATGCCCAAAATAACATCAAAGTCCACCATATCAAGAAGAAATATATATATATATATATATATATATATATATATATATATATATATATATATATATATATATATATATATATATATTCTAGTCTCAAGGCTCCCGATAGAAACCACACACGAGCGATAAACACTATCTACAATAATAGAATTTCTCACAAGCATGGACACATATACAGGAGCACTCAAAGAATCATGAGGCATAACCAGACATAAAGCAAAATAGGATGACACATAGGAATAAGTAGAGCCCCGATCAAATAAAACTGAGGCATCTCTATGGAAAACTAAAAAAATACCTGTGATGACGGCGTCAGATTACTCTACCTCAGGTCTAGCTGGAAATGCATAAAAACAGGGCTAGGCCCCATCACTCTGATCTTTGCCTCTCAGACGGCCTCTATCTGCTTGGCCTCTACCTCTAATGGCCTTACCTCTACCTCTAAAGGCCTGACCTCCACCTCTAGCAGCCTGACCCCTACCTCTAGCTGGCTGAGCGAGCGGTGAAGCAACTGGTGTCAGAACCATGGTGTGAGAAACCTATTATGGCATGTCGCCTTGTGACCTAGGGAAAAATCTAGCAACATGACTCAAATCTCCACAAGTATAACAAGCCCTCGGTTGCTGTGTCTGCTGACTCTAGAATTGACCCTGTCGACCTGAATAACCACCCTGATAACTCTGGATCAGGGTTGCACTAATAGGAGCTGATGTTGCGTTGTAGACTAGCTTCTCAGGGTGAGACCCGTAAGAACCACAACTACCAGAAGGACCGTGGAATGCATGAAGCGCTGACTATATCGGCCTAGGAGGATAGCATTTACCAAATGAGCCCCTGCCTCCAGACGAGGCACCACTGAGACCACCAAGCTGATAAGGCCTCTTCTCAGATGCCACCCCCTATCCTGACCATGAACCATCTTGATCCGTCTAGCAATATCTACGGCCCTCTTGATAGATATATCATCTCCAATCTCATTGACCATATGTAGCCTAATACTAAAAGTAAGTCCATCAAATAATCTCATCACTCGCTCCCTCTTAGTAGGGAGTAAGATAACTGCATGGCAAGCTAGGTCCACAAATCAAGTCTCATAGTGGATAACAGTCATGCTTCTCTGCTGAAGGCGCTCAAACTGCATGTGGTACTCCTCTCTCAAAGTGAAAAGAATAAACTTCTCTAGAAACAACTGCGAAAACTGATCCCAAGTGTGTGGCGGTGAACCATCTGGTATGATCTGCACATGATCCTGCCACCATCTCTTTGCCAAACCGGTCATCTGGAACACTAAAAAGTCCACTCTATTGGACTCAACAATACCCATGTTGCTCAGCACCTCGTAGCAACGGTCTAAATAATCTTGTGGGTCCTCAGAAGGTGCACCATTGAAGTGAATAGGGAAGAGCATTGTGAACTCATCCAACCTCATTAATCCCTTAGAAGACATCGCGGGCCTCTCCCCGATCTGTTTAGCAACAATAGGCTGAACTACCCCAACTGGCAGAACTGTTAGAGTATGATATATGGGAGCCACCTGCTCAAAGTGTGAGTAGCGAGAGTCTGGGCTCCTCCCACATCCTCAGAGATAGCTAGTACCACCGGAAATGCACCGATCTGGGCCACACTCTCCATGAGGTCCACTAAGCGGACTAGAGTGACCTGAAGCATGACAGTGGCTATAAATCCATCCGAGACCTGAGTGGGTCCGACTGGTATGGTCTGAGCTAGGATCTCCTCCTCACGATCAATCTTAGGCTCCACAATGGGTGTTGCTGCACGTGCCCTACGCTGAGCTTTGCCTCTTCCTCTGCCTCGACCTCGGCCCCAGCCTCTACCCCTGGTAGTGGCTGCAACAGGGGGCTCTAGCTCCTGCCCGGCTGTAGATATTGTGCGTGTTCTCACCATTTACAAGAGAACAAGAATGAAATGATTCAAACATCAATGATAGAATAAAATTGCACGATAGGGAAAGAAAGAAGTGAAATTTTCCTAAATCTCTGTAGCCTCTAGAAGATAAGTACAGACGTCTCCGTACCGATCTTCCAGACTCAACTAAGCTTGCTCATGACTCGTGAGACCTAAGCAACCTAGTGCTCTAATACCAACTTGTCACAACCCAGAATTTCTAACCTCGGGACCGTGATGGCACCTAACATCCACTTGCTAGGAAAGCCGACGTTAATAAAGTAATTAACCAATTTTTGACAATTAATATAAAGTAATGACATTAAACGAGAAATAAGCTCCAAATTTAACACAGTGAATAAAAGTAACGCGATGCTAACTACTCCTAGAAATTCGGAGTCACAAGTACATGGGCAACTAGAAGTCTACAATCATAGTTTGAAAAATACAATTGTTCGAATGAGATAAACAATAAAGATAGGAAATGGAAAGGGACTTCAAGATTCGTGAACGCCAGCAGCTCTACCTCAAGTCTCCGAAGTGAATATGATCTGAGAAAATGCACCTCTAAACACCGCTGGGACCGATACCAGTATCTGCATAAGAAGTGCAGAAGTGTAGCATGAGTACAACCGACCCAATGTACTCCGAAAGTGTCGAGCCTAACCTCGACGAGGTAGTGACGAGGCTATAACAAGACACCTACGTAAAAGAAAACATATATATATATATATATATATATATATATATATATATATATATATATATATATATATATATATATATATATTTTATCGTTAATATTTTGCTGCTTGTTATATATATATAAAACCTATACACCTACGTTAATATTTTATATAAAGCAGCAAAATAACAAGTAGAACGATAAAATATTAACTGGGAGGGGACATGCGAAAGGGGAAATATCATAAAACGGCAAGTACGGAATCACAAATAACATCTTCTGAAATAAGCAACAATATAACCTAGTAAATCACCAAAACCGGAAATCAAATAAAGCAATAAAATAAAGATGGTACTGCATCACCCTTCGTGCTTTTACTCACCGGCACGACATCACCCTTCGTGTTTTTAATCTCAAAATCTCTCAATTTATGATAATGAATGTTAATAAGGAACAGCAACACCCTCCGTGCTTTTCACACTTCCTCACCAATCAACAATAAAAATCCAAATAATTGATGCAAGGCGGGAAACAATTTCACTTCAATTATAGTGCCATGATATCAAACTAAAATTTCAAAAATTTCCAACATCGTCAAAATAAATAATAAATATGAGACGAATAATTAAAAGTAATAATCTAATCTAAGCATGGAGACCAAATTCAAATATACAACTTAGAACAAAGAAATAATTTCTACCTGTATGCTTTAGTCCAATAACAACGCATATGTACTTGTCACCTCACATATACGTCATTCCCACACATTATTCACGTAGAAGATTAACCAACAAGTCCTAATACCTCAAGTCAAGGTTAACCACAATACTTACCTTACTCTGCAACCAAATCAATGCTCAACCGCGGCTTTTCCTCTAGAATTAGCCTCCAAACCAATCAAATCTAGCCAAATATAGTTCAAATAATTCAAAATAGGCTTTAGAAACTACCCACGAGTGAAAACGATTCAATTTATAATGATTATAGAAAAAGTCAACAAAAGTCAAACCCATGATTCGAACCAAAACCTAATAACACATTCACCCCTGAGCCTAGTTAGTTTATTAGTTTCGAAATCCGACCTCAATTCGAGGTCTAAATTTAAATTTCTCAAAAATCCCAATTTCTACCTAAATCCCTAATTTCTACCATGAAAAAACTTAGATTAAAGGTTAAAATCAATGGGCGTTTATGGAAATGTATTGAAACAAGTTAAAATCTACTAACATATAAGTTGGGATGAAAAAGCTCTTCAAAATCGCCTCTAGGCCGAGCTCAAACTTGAAAATGGTGAAAAATGATGCAAATCCCGACTTTTGAAACTTTAAATCACTGGGCGTCACGTGTTCTTCGCGTTCGCGAAGCACCTGACAGGATAATGAAGCACTGCAGCTAGAAGGCCTTCGCGTTCGCAAGCTAACGTCGGCGTTCGCGTAGAGTAACAAACTGCCTCCCCCCCCCCCAGAATCCCGTAACCCATCGCATTCGCGGGAGGAAGGTCGTGTTCGCAAAGGGTAAGCCCTCCAGTGCTTCACGTGCACGACCAATTTCCCGCATTCGCGAAGAAGAAATCCTCCCCAACCCTAGGTTCCCCTTCGCAATCGCGAAGCACATTGCACCAGACATCAGCAACAGTTGGAAAACCAGAAATTTCTAAGATCAAAATGGTCTGTAGCCTATTTGAAACTCACCCGAGACCCTCGGGCTCCAAACCAAACATGCACATAAGTGTAATAACATCATACGAACTCACTCGTGCGATCAAAACACCAAAATAACACCTAGAACTCTGAATCGAACATCAAAATACATGAAGTTTTCAAAAAAACTCAAAAACTTCTAAAATTACAACCAAGCGTCCGAATCCTATCAAACCAACTCCGAGTTGCACCAAATTTCGAAAATAAGTTTCAAATAAAAAAATGAACCTATACCAAGTCCCGGAACTAAAATCGCCCGGTAGCTATAACGTCAACCTACGGTCAAACCTAAGAAATATTAATACCTTCAAGTTACTAGCTTTCGACAAAACATGTCCAATCAAGTTAGGGACTTCCGGAAACCCATACCTCAAATCAATCTTAGAGAACACTCTAGATCCCTGAAGCTGGTCAAATAAGCCATCAATGCGCGGCAAAGGGTACTTGTTCTTAATTGTAGCATTGTTCAACTGCCTGTAGTCAATGCATATCCACATAGTACCATCCTTCTTCTTCAGAAACAGAACTGGTTCACCCCAAGGCGATACACTAGGCCTAATAAATCCCTTATCAAGAAGCTCCTGAAGCTGCTATTTCAATTCCTTCAATTATGCTGGTGACATACGATACGGAGGAATAAAAATGGGTTGAGTGCCCACCAATTAATACCAAAATCAATGTCCCTGTCGGGTGGCATGCCCGACAAGTCTGCAGGAAACACATCTGGAAAGTCTTGCACTACCAAAACAAAATCAATAGTAGGAGTATTAGCACCAACATCGCTCACTTAAGCCAAATATGCTAAACATCCCTTCCCAACCATCAGTTGGGCCTTCAGATATGAAATCACCCTATTGGAAACATAGTCTAGTGAACCTCTCCATTCGATCCCAGGTAACTCCGGCATCGCCAATGGCACAGTCTTAGCGTGATAATCCAGAATAGCATGACATGGGGACAACCAATCCATGCCCAGAATCACATCAAAATCAACCATACTAAGCAATAAAAGATCAACTCTAGTCTCCAATCCCCCAATGGTCACCACACATGACCGATACACACGGTCCACAACAATAGAATTACCCACCGGTATAGATATATGAACAGGCAAAACTAAGGACTCACGGGGCATATCCAAATAACGAGCAAAATACGATGATACATATGAATAAGTGGAACCAGGGTCAAATAATATGGAAGAATACATGTGACATACTGAGAATATTTATGTGATCATTGCGACTGACTGCCACCTGACCGGCCTCCCCTTCTAGAGCGACCTCTAGCTGCCTGAGCCCCACCCCGAGTAGGCTAAGCGGATGGTGAATAACTAGTACAGAAGTCATAACCTGACCCCTCTGCTGAACGGGACCTCCCAAAAGACAGGGACAATACCTCCTCACATGTCCAAACTCTCCATACTCAAAGCAACTCCGGTTCGTCAATGGTGCTGGAGACTAAATCGGACCTCAAGAACCAGAACAACTACTAGAAGGACTTGGTATCGATGAACCTTGAACTGATGGAGCACGAGATGAACTCTGAGCTGGGAGGGCATTGAGAGATGACTGACCCAGACGAGCACTGTATGAACCATGGCTAGCTGATGCACCACGATGAATCGGACGAGCCATCTGAGCGGGCATATAAGGTCGACCCCTATTGTAGTGAAACTGTCCTCCAGAAGAAACACCGCTGAAACTACCTGAACCACAAAGCCCCTTGGCCTCCCTCTCCTCACGCTCCAGACAACAAACTTTCTCTAGCCGCCTAGCAATATTAACCACCTCGTTGAACCTAGCACCTGATGCAATCTCTCGAGTCATGACGAAGCACGGTCCATAGTAGAGGCCATCAATGAACCTCCTAATCCTCTCCCTCTCTGTTGGAACCAACCATATCACCTAACGAGCCAACTCTAAAAATCTCATCTCATACTGGGTCACTAACATACCCTCATGGCGCAGCTGCTCAAACTGCCTACGCTACTCCTCCCTGCGGGTCTGTGGAACAAAATGCTCTAAGAAGAGAACTGAGAATTCATGCCATGTAAGTAGTGCAGCGCCGGCTGGCTTGATCAACTCATAGGCCTCCCACTATCTTAAGGCTTCCCCCGATAGTTGAAAAGTAGTAAATGAGACCCTACTGGTCTTCAGAATACCCGTCGTGCGAAGGATCTACTGGCATCTATCTAAGAAGTCCTCAGCATCCTCTAACTCAGCCCTATTGAACTCCGGAGGCCTGAGCCTACCAAACCGCTCTAGTCTATTCTGCTCCTCGTCATTCATAGGTGGACCCACCTGGGCTTGAGCAACTGCAATCGGCTGGGCTGATGGTACCCTCGGTGTCTGAAGTCCCTGAACTCCCTGCTCTGGAGTATGGGCGGCGGGAGTTTGAGCACCTCCCTCGGCCTGAGAAGTTGCTGGTGCGGCCGAAACTGAAACCGCCTGAGCAAGGCTAGTGCATACAGTCAATATCTAGGCCAGAGCTTCCTGAAGGCCTAGAATCATAATGGACACAGTTGGTGCCTGAGCTGGTCCCACCGACTCAACCACATCTAGTATCTGCTCCTGAGCTGGAGAAATTGGTGGCTCCACAGGTGCTGCTCTTCTTATCGTCGAGCTGCACCTTGGCCTCTACCGCGGCCTCAGCCTCTCGCGGCTCTAGCTGGTGGTACTGGTGGCCATCCTCCCAATCTGGTAGCTCATGTCCTCACCATCTGTGAAAGAATAGAATAATAGAAGTTTAGTTTCCGGAGTCAACAAATCTGCATGACAAGAATGCAAGAAAGTGAAGTTTCCTAATCGTTCGGTAGCCTCTCGAAAATAAGTACAGACGTCTCCGTACTGATCCGCAAGACTCTAATAAACTTGCTCATGACTCATGAGACATATGTAACCTAGGCTCTGATACCAACTTATCACGATACAAATTTCAATATGTCGTGATGGCGCCTATCACAGTACTAGGCAAGCCGACAATCACAAAAATAACTATACATTTCAATTTAATAGCATGATATATTAAGTTTAACAGTGAAAGATCTCATAAATAACTGATACGAACAACTGTGACTCAACTACAAAATCTTTCAAAATCCGGGTGTCACCGAGTACATGAGCTACTAAAATTCAACACAGTCAAAACTCCTAATACAACTGTCTGGAAAGAAAGAACGGTGCTATATAAACTGAAAAGAAGGAGAGTCGAGGTCTGCGGACGTCATAGCAGCTACCTCAATAGTCTCCAAGCAGGTACTGCTCCAAGTCCAGCATCCACCGGGTCCAGGTGTACCTGGATCTGCACATAAAGTGCAGAGTATAGTATGAGTATAATCGATCTAATATACTCAATAAGTAACAGGACTAATCTTGGGCTGAAAGCAGTGACGAGCTCAGAAAGGTACAGTCCCAAATTCAAATAACAACAGTATAGGTATAACAGGGAAATGACAATAACAACTCAATAAAATCACATAATCTATTCGTACACAGTACAGAAATGTAGACATACTTTTAAGTTAGCAGTTTAAGCTCAACACTGATAGAATATGCCAAGTATAATTGATATGAGGAATGTTACATCTCTATATCTACATGTTAAATGTGCATGTCACATGTAATGCATCACAGTGATAAACTCACGTACTCACACTCCTACTCATCACTCTGAATCACTCAGCATACTCAATCACTCAGCACTGTACGGTACCTGCGCTCACTGTTGGTATGTCAGACTCCAGAGGGGCGGACCCTGCCCAAGTGCTAATATAAAGCCAATATGGCTTGCAGCCCAATCCCATAATAATAGATAAAGCCTATAAGGCATGCTGCGGCATGCAGCCCGATCCACAACCTCACTCACAACACGGCTCTCAAGGCCCAACTCAGTCATCAATCTCTCCAGTCTCTCGGGCTCACAAATCTCGTGCCAATCAGCCCAAATAAAGATAACATGATGTAACAATAGATGACAATAGAGACTGAGATATGATATACAAATGATGAATATGATGGAGTACATAATTGCATTTTAAGCAAATAATTCAACAGTAGAAATGACCTCAGTGGGTCCCAACAGAATAAGTGTATAGCCTAAATATGATATCTAACATGGATTCAGCTAAATTACTCTAACACGTAGGGATTACATCAATAGCAACAAGGTGTGACAACTACACGGTACCATGGAATCGATAAAGTCACAATTACCATGGTGCACGCCCACACGCCCGTCACCTAGCTTGTACGTCACCCCAACACCAACCACATAACACATATTTCAGGGATTCCTACCCTCTGTACGAAGTTTAGAGGTGTTACTTACCTCAAACTGCGTAAATCACAACTCCAACAAGCCCTTGCCATGCGAATCGGCCTCTGAATGACTCGTATCTTTCCACAAACAACTTAATATAATCAATACAAGCTATAGGAATTGATTTCATACGATAAAGCTAAGTTCTTCAACCAAAGTCAAAAAGTCAATCCAAAAAGTCAACCCCATGCTCACGTCTCGGAACCCGGCAAAATTTAAAAATCCGAACACCCATTGAATAACGAGTCCAACCATACCAAAATCATCTAATTTCGACCATAAAATCGACATTCAAATCCCCAAATCTTACTCTCTAATACAACAACAACAACAACAACAACAATCACCCAATAGAATTCCACTAGTGGGATTTGGGGAGGGTAGAGTGTACGCAGACCTTACCCCTACCTCGGAGGGATAGAGAGGCTGTTTTCGGGAGACCCTCGGCTCAGAGACAATAGATTTGTAACAACAACAGAAACCAGAAAAATAGTATCAGCATCATAAAAGACCTTACTCTCCAATACATTGGTCAAAAATTCCCAAACCCCAACTTAGATTCATGATAATTAGGTGAAATAATCAATGGGTATTCAAAATATATGGACAAAAATGATCAAAAATAACTTACCTCTTAAAATATAGTAAAAACCCTTCAAACATTGCCTCAATCAGAGCTCCCAAAGTCCAAAAATGAAGAAAATATTCTAACCCTCGTCTATAAGTATTCTGCCAGACATCTCGCACTTGTGATCACATTCACCGCTCTTGCTGTACTGCTTTTGCGGTTAAAAAAATCCGCATCTGCGGAAGTGACTTAAGGGCCGACCAACCGCTTCTGCGGTCCCAATCCCCCTCATGCAGGTGCGCTTCTGGGCAACACTATCCGCTTCTGCGGACCAACCACTCCAGGCCCATTTCTGCTTCTCCGACCAACCTTCCGCATCTGTGAGCTCGCAGGTGGCAGGTGCGGAATTTTTCTCGCACATGTGCAAACACCCCAACTCGCCCAGAACCGCATCTGCGACCCCTTGGCCGCTTCTGGCTCTGTACCTGTGGCTAAATTAATGCGGGTGCGGCGACACTAGATCTAAACACACCAAAAATTCACAAGTCCAAAATTCCAATCAGATTTCAATTTGAATCACACCCGAGGCCTCCGGGACCCCATCCAAATATACCAACCCATCCTAAAATATCATACGAACTTAGTCGAGGCCTCGAACCATATTATATAATATCAAAAACACGAATCGCACCCCAATTCAAGCTTATTAAAATCAATGAATTTTTAACTTCCACAATCGATGCCGAAACCTATCAATCCAACTCCGATTGACCTCAAATTTTGCACACAAGTCATAAATGACACAACATACATATTCCAACTTTCGAGACCAAAATCTAAGCCCGATAAGAACAAAGTCAACCTTGGTCAAAATTCTCAATTCTCTAAACTTCAACTTTTCAACTTTCGCCAATTCAAGCCAAAACGATCTACGGACTTCCAAATCAATATCCGAACACAGTCCTAAGTCCAAAATTACTATTCGGAGCTACATGAACCATCAAAACTCCATTCTGGAGTCATTTATACATAAGTCAACATCCGGTCAACTCTTTCAACTTAGGCTTCCAACCTTGGGACTAAGTGTCCCAATTCATTCCGAAATATCCCCGGAACCAAACCAACCACCCCGGCAAGTCACATAACAACAAGTGAACATAGAATAAGCAATAAATTGGGAAAACAAATCTTGAAAATTAGCGAAAAGAAGTTATTGTGAAAAATATTTTTTTTTCTTTGCAAGAAGTCTTGTTCAAAAATTTGAATATGAATTTCAGTTGAGAAAGTAAGTTGAAGTTTTGTGAGTGGAAATTATTATTTCACTCGAAATACTTCTCAAATCAATTTTTCAATTTCCAAATAAAGTTTAAAAAAAGGATCAGATTGTGAAACAAATACTATTAATTTGCAAGAAAATATTTCAAGTTGAAGTTAAAATAATAAATAACTTTTACAGCCAAAATGTTACCACAACTAGTGGGAGGATAGTTAATACTCTTTGGGTTCGTTTGGTACGAGGGATAAGGGATAATTAATTCAATGATTAAATTTAAAATGAGTTTATCCCACTTTTGGTTGGGATAAAATCGCGGTATAACTAATCTCGGGATTAGTTATCCGAGATTGTAGTATTTTTTTTATCCCTATTGGGGTGGGATAACAATCCCGGGATAGCTAATTACGGAATAATTAATCATGGGATAACTTATTTTCCAATCAAACCACCCTTTTTTGTTCCAATGTATGTGTCACTTTTCGTTTTACAGAAATCAATTTGACTAATTTTTGAAACTAAATTTGAATTAGATTACCTCAATATTGTAAAATAAAGAATTGGATATTCAAAAATTATACAAAATTATAAATTTTAATTTTTCTCATGTCAATGTAATTAAAAAATATATTTTAAAATATTGGTCAAAGTTCATATAACGTAACGTATCAGTTAAATGGGAAATAAGAATTGTGTAGCAGCTACTACATACTATTGATCTTGGAATATACTTTTGTGACAGAGTAGGTAGAAATATTTTCATGTGTTAACGTAGAGTAGCTATTCAAAAATCTACTTTTGCTGAAGAAAATTAAGGACCCGTTTGGCCGTAAATTTTATTAAAATAAATTTGGGTTTTATTTGTCAAACACATATTTGACCATAGATTTTGCCTATATTTTGGCAAAATTCCAAATCCCAAAATCAGCTCAATAGTTGGTTTTAGGCCAAATCCCTAATAATACACATGTTTTTCCAAAATAAATTTGGGAAATATGTTTTGAAAATGTATGTCCAAACATATTTTCATCTTCAAGTCAAACTTCACCCAAAATAAAATTTTCAAAACAAATTTGGGAATCTATGGTCAAACGCTAGCTAAATGTTAATAAAGGGAGGCATCTTGATTCTCTGGAAAGCAAATTACTCATTGGTTAATAACTGCTGAAGAACCTCCAAAGACCAAAAAAGGGAAAGCAGAGAAAAGATGAAAAGAAAAAACAGTGTAGATGCACAGTAAGAGACATAAGAGTACTATCAAGATACAACTCATAATAGCACGCCACAAATTGCAAACTGCACAGTTATAAACAGACCAATAACAGCTTTAAAGCAACCCCTGCAAAGTACTAGTACCAAATAAATATCCATAAAAGTTCTCGACGCTATGGGTTTGTTTCGTACGACCAAAATATTTTTCCTTTTTCAACTATTTTGTTGCACAAAATAGTTTGGAAAACAAAATAGCTTGAAAAATATTTAAGAAAATATTTTTTAAAAATTTTAGATACTCTCACATCTAACCCCAATTTTTTTCCCTTCTCTCGCCTACCTGCCTCCTCTCCAAAAATTTTTTTTTTCGGATTTCAGTTTTTTCCTTTTTCGTCACCGCCCGCCCCGCGCAAAAAAAGTTACCTCTTTTTTGTATTTTTCAATTTTTTATTTTTTTTTCGCTTTTCTGCACTACCCACCCCTGCAAAAAAAAATATTTTTTTTATTATTTTCAATTTTCTGTTTTCTGTTTTTTTATTTTTTCGGTTTGAAAGTTCAAAATTTTGCGAGTTCCAAAGTTATGAGTTCAGAGGTTTATGTGTTTGAAAGTTTGCGGGTTTAGAACTTATAGAGTTTACGGGTTCAAAAGTTTATGGGTTCGAAAGTTTAGCGATTCAGAAGTTTATCAAATTTATGGGTTAGGAAGGTTGTTGGTCCGAAAGTTTTCATGTTTATTGTATTTAAATTATTTATGAATACTCTTGAGAAATTATTTTCTTTAATTTGCGTACCAAATACCGAAAAATGACTAAGCTTACTATTTGTTTTCCAAGAAAATATTTTTTTGAAAAATAGTGTCCACGAAAAACATTTTCGTTATACCAAACACACCCTATGTCCTTTTTCCTTTTCTTCAACAAATACAAGCTTATTCCACTGTTAACTCACTATCACCCTACTAGCAATTTCTAACTGTATACTGTACATAATCAAAAAATAAAAAAGAGCTTAATTTCCTCTTCTTATTATTTAAATCAAGGGAGGAAGATATTTCAGCTTATGAATTAAAATAGTAGCAGTTCTTGGAAGTTAAAATGTGGTCGGCAATACATTAATTAAATATTCTTATTATTGATTAAGTAGCAAGTCCCGTGGTTTCTTGAAAACGAACAACATCTTGCCATTGTCAGGTAAAATCTCCTTGTAGTCAAATTAAAACTCTTTCTAAGTGTTCCTGTGATGACGGGTTTTTGTTGATACCCTATTTCCTTAACAATTAGTGTCGCAATTTCTTACTTGTCTTAGAAATTTAGATGCGATATTTGTGTCTATAGGAGTGTAGAATATGATTTAGGGAACAATCATGGGATGGCTAATGTTCTTTCATTCTTTCCATATCGATCCTTGTGAAAAAATAATCGTTTGATAGGGAAAGTTTTACCCCTTATTTGACAAAAAATCCAAATTAATCGAGTCAATGAATTTTATATACCAAATGATTATAGTATGAAAAAGGAAAAGGTGAAAGTAGGATATATTGCGAAAAAAGAAAAGCAAAGGTGAGAAGGACGCAAGCTCGTTGAGTTGGATATTGGAAATTTATGTAGACATGAAACTAGAGGTCTTTTAATTTGTCTTGATAGAAATTTTGTTTGTTGGGATTGACCGTCGAGTATTGACAGACTCCTCCATGCAGATTACAGAAGATACACTTTATCCTATTATTGCAGTAGGGACTGTAGGGAGACAGCAACAACAGTTTGTCGTTTACTAATCACACTTGGTAAAACTCCGCCGCTTCATATTCCTCCACAATTAACCATGACGGAAGTGACCACTCGCTTCTTCTAAAATTCCACTCCCTAGCTACCAATCTTTGTTTAAACATGGACAGCCGATGGTTATTAATTTTATTTTTTTTTTAAAAACGATTGTTCGAACAATCATCAATAAGGGGTGTGATGGAATGCTAAAGTTCATTTACTCTTAAAAAGGGGCTCCACGTTGACATTGATCCTATTTGACAGATGCATGGGCGAAAACTTACTTTTATGTGTTTGACTTGGTCAACGGTAATAAAGCCTTTGATGGTAGCGACGAGGTCGAAATGGCTCCAAAAGGTCGAGGTCAGATGTGAAAGACGGAGCAGTGTCGAGGTCGAAATAACTTAGGAGAAGACAAGGACGAGGACGAGCATCCATCTTTAATACAAGGTGATGACCAGTTTTAAGATTTAGATTCCCTAGAGAATATTCTATTGGATATTCATTTCTGTTATACTATCTAGGTTTTTGTGGCACATATACTCTTATAAGTAGAAAGAGAGGTAGATTAGAAAAAGAATTGGACCTATTGTAAAGAAATTTATCAACATTCTCTGTACAAGTTTCTCACTTTATTGAATAGAAACAAAACTTAACTTTATACATTCCTTCTTTTATTTCTCTCTCCCGATCCAAGAAAGATTGGAATACACGATTATTTATCATCATCCATCATTGTCAGAAAATACATCTGATAATCTCATCCTTGTCGGGTTATCTATATCTCATTTACTATTTGGAAGTCATTTATTATCATTTATTGCTCTTCTTTATGTTTTTGATTCATTACTGCTCCATTATTGTCCCAAGACTACTTTCTTTAGTATTATACAGTAAATACGGGCCTCAAAGTGCAAGATCTATTATTAAATATTAATGTTGGCTATGTTTAAACCCTATTTTTCAACAAATCTAATTGTATAAAACCAAGATCTATTTTTTGGGTCATACAGCTTGGCGCCGTTTGTGGGGATTTCATAGTCAAACTATTAATTTTCATTCAAATCTACAACGGTCATAACTTGTTAACCTAATATACTGTAAAGCTATTACCTTTTTCTCTTTGCATACAAGGATTCTATGGCCAGTAACCAGGGAAAAGTCGATCAAGGAAAAGGAACAAAAGCGACGGACAATATCCCGCTCAATCTAATGAGTGTCATCGATGAGGGGTACGAAACTCAGGATGAAGAAATAACCCCCACGGCATCCCCTAGGTTAGGGAAGTCGTCGGCACCCTACTGTAACACGACCAAACCCAACAGAAGAGAGGCTTCCACGTCCGCGAAAGAAGGAGCACCACTCGCCATGAAAACACTCCTAGAGGCCTAGCTAACTAACACCTTGGTCAGCGTGATGAGGAAGCAGGTCCCGTGTACGACCGACCGTGGAAACCCCAAGGATCCCTGCAACCCAGCATAAGAATGGGCGAGACGATAAACAAAACCTCTTAACTTCAGGTAATACCCGTATGACTGCTGACAGTGTAGGTGACAGCGCCCTCACCGGCATATTAAAAAAATAGAGGAGATGGAAAACGAGAACAAGGCACGCAAGGAAGAGATGAACTAGTATCAACAACGGGTAGACAAGATATCGGCGCCCCCAAATTAATACCAAAAATATGCGCCGGCAGATTTGTAGAGCATCGTACAAGGAAGAAACAGCTCCTCATGCCATACCAAAAACTTTCAAGATGCCCCGGTACCTCAAAATATATGACGGAACGACTGACCCCGACAACCATGTAACTCATTACGTCACTGATGTAAAGGGCAACGACCTCACCAAAGAACAAGTGTGCTCCATCTTGTTAAAAATGTTCGGTGAAACCCTCATAGGGGGAATTGATGTGGTATTCGCAGCTGCCGACCTACTCCATAGAAATATTCAAGGAAATGGCGGACAAGTTTGTAACGGCACATACAGGGGCCAAGAAGATCGAAACCAGGGTAAATGACATCTTCGCCATCACGCAATCCCTAGGGGAAGGACTAAGGGACTTCTTAGCTCGGTTTAACAAAGTTAGGATGAACTTACCAAATGTCTCGGAAGGAATGGTCGTTGCAGCCTTCTAGAACGGGCTAAATAGAGAAAGTTCGAGGGCGATCAGAAAGTTGTTGAGCCAATTGATGAAACACCCACCAGCTACCGGGGACGAGATCCACAACGCCTATTGTGCCGAGGTCAGAGCAGGCGATGAAGACCTCAATGGGAAAACCCAACGACTCATCTTAGTGTAATTCGAACCCAAGAGAGAACTTAGGGATAATACGATGAAAGGCCCTCCAATGTTGCAACCGGCAGATATCGGTATCAACCTTAAAATAGGCCACCCATCCCAAACTTCCACCATGAAGACGGCCCTTCTAGGCAAAGATCAGCCATCCCCAGAGTCAACCGAGGTATGGTTCCTTTACTATATGCTCATAAATTCCGTGTGTCACCTACAGATGCGGTTTATGTGCTCGAGAAGCTCGGACCGAAGGTGAAATGGCCATCAAAGATAAAGTCTGACCCAAACACAAGGAAGTCAAATGCCTTCTGTGAATTCCACTAAGATCGAGGGTACAAGACCGAGGATTTCCATGCTCAAGGTTAGAAATGGCGACTCTGCTACAACAACGACATCTCAAGGAGTTGCTTAGTGACAAAGGCAAGAATACCTTAGCAAAAGGGCGAAAATGACCAGGCCCGCTAAAGCCTTTGTCTCCCGATCGTACCATCAACATGATTATCAGAGGCAGTGATGACACCTCCATCAATGTCATCAAGTTCACCTCCACTCACAAACGGTATGACGGCCTCGAAGAAAGTATCATCTTTGATAAGTCGGATACTGACGGTTTGACCTTCCCTCACAATGATGCACTTGTTATTACTTTACGTATTCTTGATACTAATGTTAGGAGAATTATGGTTGACGATGGAAATGGGTATGCATTACCCATCCTCTAGTCCTCGTACAGATGCAACTCGAGGATAAGATAGTGGCACGCTGCATCACACTAACCGATTTTAACAATGCAGACTTCGGGCGAGATCATACTTCCCGTCCTCGCTGGCGCGGTGACGCTGGACACCATATTCCACATGGACCAGGACACGACGTACAATGCCATCGTGGGTCGGCTAAGGATACACCCCATAAGGGAAATCCCTTTGAGCATGTACCAAGTAATCAAGTTCTCGATCCCTTAGGGATATTCAGCATACGAGGGGAGCAACGCACATCCAGCGAATGCTATCGGATTGCCCTGGATAGTACGACCATTCAACAAAAGAAAGAAAAAAAAGGAAGCATAGCAATCAGCAGGGTCGAGGTCCCTTCAGGTTGAAGCCAAGGACACCATTACGGATCCAAAAATGGCCGAAGATGTAGGTTCGACCATAAAAGACCTCGATCCCATCTAGCTAGACCCGAGCTACCCCAACAAAAAGGCCTACATAGGCAGCAAGCTCAAGAATCCATGTAAGTTCAGTCAATTCTTAATAATTCACATAGACTTGTTCGCTTTTACCCATGAAGATATGCCAGGCATCCCCAAAGATATGGTCACGCACAAGCTGCACGTCGACCCCTACTACCCACCAGTAAGGTAGGTCTGACGAAAGTTCAACCCTGCCATCAACAAGGTCATCCACGAGGAAGTGGAGAAACTCCTGGCAAATGGCTCTATCAGTGAATAGAAGTACCCCAAGTGGATCGCCAATGTAGTAATGGTCAAAAAGAAGAACGGGAAGTGGAGGATATGCGTGGACTTCACCGACTTGAACAAAGCTTGTCCAAAGGATTCGTTCCCATTCGTTCATCGACGCCACAGCGGGACATGAGTTGCTAAGTTTTCTAGACATATACTCGGGCTACAACCAGATACTTATAGAGGAGGACGACCACGAGAAAACAACATTCATCACCCATAGGAGAATGTACTGCTATAGGGTCATGCCATTCGAGTTGAAGAATGTATGGGCCACGTACCAAAGGTTAGTCACAAAGATGTTCAAAAACCAGCTCGGCAAGACCATGGAAGTATACATCAATGACATATTAGTCAAATCTTTGAGGGTTGAGGATCACATCGACTATCTAAATGAAGCATTCAAAATTTTGAGGAAGTACGGGATGAAACTGAACACCGAGAAATGCATGTTTAGCGTGACTTCGGTGTACAATTCTAGGTTTCCTAGTGTCACAGAGTGGGATCGAGGTAAACCCTGATCAAATTAAGGCTATCGTCGGGATATCAGAGCACCTAACTACTAAAAAACAAGTCCAACAACTGACGGGGGGAATCTCCGCCTTATCTAGATTTATCTCGAGATCGTTCGACAGATTCCATAAAGTCTTCAATGTACTCAAAAAGGACAACGGCCTCGAATGGATGACCGAATGCAAAAAAAAGCGTTGAAGGAGCTCAAAGAGTACCTTTCATCACCGTCCCTACTCTCAAAGCTTGAGCCTGGAGAGCATCTTCTCGTCTACCTCGCCATTTTAGAGGTAGAAATAAGTGTGGTCCTAGTTCAAGAAGACAAAGGTATGAAATCTCAAATTTACTATATCAGTAAAACACTTATCGACACCGAGACGAGGTATCCTCACCTCGAGAAATTTGGCCTTGGACCTTGTCATAGCTTCAAGAAATCTAAGGCCATACTTCCAATGCCATCCAATCTCGGTCATCACCACATTTCCTTTAAGGAGCATACTGCACAAACCCGAACTATTAGGGAAGCTGGCCAAATGGGCAATAGAATTAAGTGAGCACGACGTCACTTACCAGCCTCGCACAGCCATAAAGTCACAAGTGCTCTCAAACTTTGTCACAGACTTTAGCACCAAGGTAATGCCCAAGGCCAAAAAGGAAGCCACACAAGCTTCTGTCCTGACGCGAGACCTTTGGGTCTTGCACACCGATGATGCATCCAGCGCATGTGGGTTCGGACTAGGACTCGTGCTCGAAGTCCCCACTGACGAAATAATTCGACAATCTATAAGGTGCCCATATATGAGTTACAACGAGGCCAAGTATGAGGCAGTAATTTCAGGGATGAGGTTAGCACTTGAATACGGGGCAGGGCGCCTAAGACTACATTGCGACTCACAACTCGTAGTCAACCAAGTTACTGGGACTTACCAGATTAGAAAGAAGAGGTTACAAAAGTACCAAACCAAGATCTGCAAACTGTTACCCAAATTCGATGAATGCCAGCTTGGCCAGATTCCACAAACTCAGAACATCGAGGCGGACGACCTCGCAAAATTGGCCACCGCAACAAAAAGTATAACCCATGGGGGCAAAAATGTGGTGCATCTCCTCAGCTCAGCCTTAGATCACATCGGGGTAAAATCTATAAATTTAATCTGGGACTGGCGCAATTTCATTATAAATTACTTGCAGGACGGTGTTCTCCCAAATGATAAAAAGGAAGCCAAAAAGTTAAGAATGCAAGCGGCGAGGTACAGCCTCCTCAACAACGAATTGTATAAAAGGACGTACGGAGCCCCTTGGCAAAATGCCTGGGCCCAAACAAGACTCAATGCATCCTCGAGGAGGTCCATAAAGGTCACTGCGGTAGTCATAAAGGTGACCGAGCAATTGTCAGATGCCTCACACGGGCAGAATACTATTAGCCCACAATGAAGAAAGATGTTCTGGAATTCGTAAAGAAGTGCGAACAGTGCCAGAAGTATGCCCCAATAATCCACCAAGAAGGCGAATAACTTTATTTAGTCACCTCGCCATGGTCGTTCATCAAATAGGGGATGGACATTGTGGGACCGCTCCCGTCGGGACAAGGTAACGTTAAATTCCTTTTAGTTTTGACTGACTACCTCTCTAAATAGGTGGAAGTAGGCGCGATCACCCAATTTCGCAAGCAAGAAGTAATCAATTTCATATGGAAAAATATCATTTTGCCGATTTGGCCTGCACAAAGAAAAAGGCTGCGACAACGGACCCTAGTTCACAAGGAGAAAAATCACCGAGTTTCTCAAAAAGTGGCATATCAAAAGAATACTCTCAACTCTGTACCATCCAGCCGGCAACGAGCAAGCAGAATCCTCCAACACATCTATTTTGAATATCCTGAAGAAGAGACTAAAAGATACTAAGGGACTGTGGCTAGAGACAATCCCGAGAGTATTGTGGGCATATAGGACAACCCCAAAGACAAGCACGGGGGAAACAACTTACTCCTTAGTCTATGGGTCTGAAGTAGTCATACTAGTCATAGTAGAAGAACCCATCCTAAGGTAAACCAATGAGAGCGGGAATAACAATGACGAGAACAGAAGACAGGATCTGGACAAAGTCGAAGAACAGAGAGACATAGCGTATGTAAGAATGTTCACGCAGAAACAACAAGCAGAACTCCACTACAACAGAAAGGCCATGGTACGGCTACTCAAAGTCAGGGACTACGTGCTCAAGATCAATACCCAAGAAGGAAGAGACCCCCCCCCCCCCCAAAGAAGGGAAACTAGGGGCCAATTGAGACGGACCATACAAAATCACAAGCAAGGCAGACAAAGGGTCATTCCAATTGGAGACATTTGAAGGAAAGCTACTACCAAACAAATGGAATATCAACCACCTCAAGTACTTCAACTTCTCAAAAACAAGGAATGCCCCATAAGTTGTACTCTTTTTCCCTCACTTGAGTTTTGTCTCACGGGATTTTTTCAAGTAGGTTTTTAACGAGACAATAGACGGGATATTTTGAGGTTGAGTACGTGGGAACCACCACATTTCATTGTCTAAATCCTCAAGAATATTCGAATCTAACAATGAAGGGACTAGATATACTGAGACTAGAACTGAAACATCAGCCAATACCCAAAACTTATTATTTTCTCCAAAAATGCCTCGGGGTAAAATGATATAATCAACACAATATGATTAAGATGAATGAGATACCTCTTTGTTAGAACTATTCTCCTAAGTCTCTAAACTAAGAGGTACATTCGACCAGATCAAACAAAACCTCTCGACCCTCGGCTATCTCTCAACCAAGAGGTACGTTCGACCAGCTCGAACACAACCCCTCGGCCCTTGGCTATCTCTCGACCAAGAGGTATGTTCAACCAGCTCGAACAAAACCCCTAGGACCTTCGCCATCTCTCAACTAAGAGATACATTCGACCAGCTCGAACAAAACCCCTCGGTACTTGGCCACGTCTTTAACTACGAGGCTTGTTCGACCAGTTCGAATAAGACTCATCGACCCCTGGCTACATCTTAACTAAACAGACATATGTAACTCAAACTAAGCCCCTCGGCCCATGGCCACTCCACACCTACACAAAAGGCACTCACTCAACCCGTTTGAGCAGAGTTCCCCAGCCCCACGGCCATCACAACCCAAAGGGCAACAACAAAGGGAAAAAGTGCAGAAGTAAAGCACATAACCACAAAAACAAAAACGAATGCAGGGATAGAAAAGGAACGCATAAAACAAAAGTTGATATTAATATTTAGATAAGGGTCTTTACAAAGGCGCACGAAAACTCCAACAAAAAGGGAAAAAGTATAAAAAGCTTCTACAAAATAAGAGTGGAGCACCTAATAACTATCTCCACCTTGGTCTCCACCGCCCTCTTCATCATCGCCTCAGTTATAAGCAGAGTCATACCAGGCACTGGCTTCAAGCTCGAGGAGGTCCTTTTCATCGTCGCCCTCTGCATCAGGTTGAGGCATGTCGGGTTCATAACCATAGATCAACCGAGCTTCACGAGCTTTAACTCGGGCCTCCTCCAAGGAGGTCTCATAGACGAAACTTGTCTGTCCCAACTCTCGAACCACCTCTACTCGAGCCTCGGAAAGAATCCACTCCTCATACTATTCTCGTGGAATAGCCAGGACTTAGAGGCATAAGGAGTGGAGGGTCATTCAAGCAGCACATCATTTTCTCTCTCCACAGCAGAAATTCGCTCATGCAACTCGACATTCTCTCTCTCCAACTCGCCAATCAGCTCCTCGAGTTGAGACTCTTTAGCATCAAATGTCGATCGAACATTATCCCGATCAGCACAGAGACTTCTATTCACCAACTCATAAAGGGCAGCCCCTCTCCGAGCTTGTCTCTAGGAGGACTCCACCTCCTCGATCAGCTGCTGCTTATCAGGTACCTCCCCCCTGAGCCCATCCACTGCGAACTGGCACTCATCTAACTGATCTTGTAATTGGTCAACCCGACTCTTGAGGTCGCAGAACTGAGCTTCTACGCCCATGTTTAGCTCGAGCTCCTCATCTTATCTCTTTAACACTCTTTCAAGATCACTGAGCCACTCCACGGACGCGAGCAACTCTTCATATTTCTTTTTCAGCTCCTTTCTCATAGCGGTCAAGTAGCCCCCCTCACGGAGCCGCCTCTCAGCTTCCTTGTACCGCCCATGGTACTTGTTGTTTTATACTTCAATGCCACACAAATGGGGGTAATTTGTGTGATGTCCAATTTTTGCGTGCACTGATTATATAAGGACCTGGTTCTTCTATGTGTTCCTTATACTACTGTTGCAGAAATAGTAAATGCGTAAAGTAAAGAACAAAAATATTTTTACGTGGAAAACACCCAGCTCAAAAGGTGAAAAAACCACGACCTACTACTCAGTAGGATTTTTCCTAACACTTAACTAAATCACTGAGCCAAAATAGCATTTACAAAACTCTTTGTAAACCTAAGGATTACCTCTAATCCCGTTGTGGCAACCAGTCTTTAACTGTTGCGACAACTACAAGTTAACTCTAACTTGAATACTCATAGTACCTAATACAATTGCCTCTAGATAAAGCTGAAAGGTACAATTTGAAAATACCTACTACAATGAAACTAGAATAAAATTTAGACGCTTGAAACTAGTTCTTCTATATGGTTCATGTAGCTTCAGGTTCGCACATTTGAATCACACAAGAGTTGCTTGTAAAATGCCTTGTTATTTTGCTCTTAACTCATATTTAACTTCAGCATTTGTGCGTACCTATAAAATGAGAACATCCTGCAATTTATAGAGTTAGTAGAATAGGAAATAATTAGAGTTCTAATGCTATACTCTTCCATGGTGGAAGAGTTCTAGTTATCTTCAACTTTTAACTCCTCCCTTATCTAGGATAGAGTTCTCTCGAGTAAGGAGTTCTTCTCCTTATCACTTATGCAACCTTTTCGATCAGGAGATATCATATATAATAACTTACTCTTATCTCCTTCACGTGCATCCCTTATGCTCGAATCTGCCCGTGTCTGTGTACATTGTGTATGGGCTTGGTTCATGCTTAAGTTCCTTTGTCAAACATCAAAACGAACTTCACTTGGGCCAATAAATTCCCCCATTTTGATGATGACAAACTCTGTGCTTTTCATAAGCATAGGCCTTGTGTCAATCAGCTCACCATCAACACAATGTTAGAACACTTTCCATTTTAAAGTCACAAATCATCAAGGACCAGGTTCATTAGGTTATAAGCATCACAGTCCAAAGTAAATCCAAAGTAAAAAAGCACAACCTATGTTCCTCCTTTTGGCATCATCGAAAAGTTTCATAATTATGTTAGATAACCAGATTTTAATAGAAATTACTCATGGCCACTGGGGATACTTCAAATACAATCATGGAGTTAAGCATCATTTATCAATCTAATTATTTTAGTCATCTAAGAAGCATCAACAAACAGTTAGATCACAAAAACAATTGATTATCATTGATACTAGTCATCCACAAAGCATAGAGAGAAATAAAAACACTCGATCATGAGCAAAAATATCAAAAAGAAATCCCATCCGGGTCATTGGTTTGTCTAACTATGCTAGGAAGGTTTTAAGGCTGGGAAGGACCAGGTTCTTGGTTCTTCATTTGAAGCAGTTTCAGCATATCATGAAGAATGTCATCATTCTTCTCCTTGTCCTTTGCAAGCTCAATTCTCAGAGCATCTTTCTCAGTTTCTACTTCTGCCAACCTCTTCTTCAGCCTTTCAATTTCAGCATCCTTAGCCCTAATTTCTTGCACCAAGGCTCGCACTTTGTTATTCATAGGTACCTTCTTGGATGAACCAGGTTCTTTGGGAGTGGTGTGGACTTCATAGTCACAAGCAGTCAAAGTGTTTTCCCCAGAGAGAGACTCTTGCTTGTACCAACTTCCCATTTCTTGATGGGTATCTTGAAGTGTGCGAGTACAGTCGTGAGAATATAACCATAGGGTATGGCATGAATTTTGGTGCCGGTCAGAATCCTATCGAGAAGCTGGATGATAAATCCAGGCCAATTGATTTGCCTTCCATTGTCCAGACATTCCATAAGGACCAGGTCCATGAATGTGGCAATGTGCCTCCTTTCGTGCCTAGGCAGCACAACTTTGTTAAGAAATTTGAATAGCACTTTGTGGGGTGGATTCATCTCACTTTTGTATATAGCCTTGGTCTGAAGCTCTTCTTCATTGTCACCAAACTTCCTTGTAATGGCAAGGGAAGTAGGGAGATTCTCTAAACTCGGTAATTTAAGTTTCTTGTAATCATTGTACCCTTTAGCAGGTACACCTAAGATCTCTACCAGTTTCTTGTCATCAAAACTCATTGTCACCCCCTTCACCACACTGGTGACTCTTCCATTTTTTATCTCAAAATTTACCATAAACTCCACAATCTTAGTTCTGGCAAGCTTTCCATCCATCTGAAGGACCATGTCCTTCCAACCCTGCAGTTGTAACTTTTCCAGCAGTATCATCATGTCTTCCTCCTCCAAGTCCCTGAGGAGTCTACCTTTCAAGATGGTTGTTTTTCCAAACGTAACCATCTTGTCTTTCTCTACATCAGATTCTTCTTCTTCTTCACTCTCTTCTTCTTCCACCATTTTCACTTTTCTCGACTTCAAGGCAGACTTGGTTCTTTTAGCCAAGGTAGAGGGCCATGCAGACTTTGTCTTTGAAACAGACTTCTTTGTGGAAGTCTTGATATTCTTTTCCTTTGGAGTCACAACTTCCATTTCTTCTACCTCCTCTTCATCACGAAGAACCAGGTACATCTCCTCAATTTCAACTTCCTCAATAGGCTCAACCACCTTCTTATTTCCCTTTGCAATAACTTTTCTCTTACTTTCTTCTAGGGCCTTTTCCAGTTCATCCTCACTCTGCTTCTTCTGACTCCTTGTAGCTCTTCCTCTTGTAGAAGGAGTCACTACAGGGATAGAAGAGGCAGCCTTTCTTTTCTTGTTTGCCCTCGCAGTGCCAGGAATTTTAACTCCTGAATTCTCTTTCTTTTAGGATTATAAGTGTCAGACACTCTTCTCAATAGGTCTTCGAGAGGTTCCTGCACAAATGGAATGGGTTCTTGGAACCACTTCCTCAACCTAACCAACCCATCAGCAGCTTTGCCAGACCCACTTCCCCTTTTTTCTCTCACACTTTCTTCTTCTCCAGCAGATTCCTCACTCCATACTATCATAGCTCCAGTTTCTTCAGTCAAACCAACAGGAGTGGGTGAATATTCAGCCATTCCTTGTCCCATCTTCTCGCATCATCTTGAATACCCTCACTCTCCTTTTCTTTTCTCCTTTTATTTTTACTACCAATTTTCCCTGACTCAGTAGTCTCTACCCCAGCCACAGTTCCTACCAGAACAAATATATTTTCTAGATTTGAAGAAACCTCATAGATTACTTCAGATGTAATTTTAGGGCAAGATGTTACCTGCTTTGTTTCAGAAGAAACATTTTCTTCCCCATCACTTACAGACTTGAAAGAATCTTCAAATTTTTGGGGTTCATCTGCCTGACTTTCCTTCAGTTGCTCATTGATTTTTTTGATTTATTCTCCTCCAGCGACTACTTTGCGAGCAAGCATCTTGAATTTTCCTTTATTAGATATAGGTATGGTTGATAGTGTGATTGAAGTAGTGGGTATGGATTCTTTGGGTGGTGATGAGGTATTTTTTAGAAGTGTTAGCCATTGATGGTTAGAGGATGAGAGAAGATGATTATGTGTTTTTGGAAGATGAGAGAAGACTAGAGAGAATTGTTTGGCGGTTGTGAATTAGAAGTGAAGAAATGACTTAGGCCAAATTAATTTAAAGAGAGATGCTTTGATTGGGTAACGGCAGCTTTTGCAGAAGTTCGGGAGTGTAATCAAACTGGGAGTCAGTTTGAAGAGACGTTGATGATTCTCCCTAGAATCTAGGTACTTATTGCATTTTTGGGACTCTTTTGGATGAAACTGGTTCATTTTGTAACGGATAAGCTTAAGAAGGTTAGGATCAAATAGACTCTCCTTTTGATCATAATCCAAATATAATTATTTCAAAACATGCAGAGTAGAGAGTACGTACCATGCAATCTAGATGAATCAGGTTCTTCACTGAGAAATCTCTTGTGTAAGTCTGAATTTTCCAAGAAAATAAAGATAATATCATTAGAGATTAATGAGACATTTTAGCACATGGAACAAGAGTATACTGATGAAAGTATGAGAACTGAGCAAAATCTAATCTAATTATGTACGAAAATTTACAGATTTTCTAACCAATATTTTGAGTTAGAACTGGTTTCTTTTAGGTGATCTTAATCATCCCCAAGTCTAAACATGTTCCTTTCAAAGTGATCTATACTTAGAGCTTTTGTGAAGACGTCAGCTATTTACTTGTTAGTAGCACAAAATTCCACAGTGTTCAAACCCTTTTCATAGTTATCCCTCAAAACGTGATGCCTAACATCTATGTGTTTAGTTTTTTTGTGATGAACCGGGTTCTTGGTCATACTAATTGCACTGGGGTTATCACAAAAGATGGGGATACAACCTACATCAATTTTAAAGTCCATTAATTATTGTTTGATCCACAACAATTGAGCACAATATAAGGCAGCAACAACATACTTAGCTTTAGCAGTAGATAAGGCCACAGAATTTTACTTTTTGGTGGCCCAATACATGTGACATGAGCCAAAAAAGTGTGTCATATCTGAGTTTCTCTTTCTATCCATAAAAAAACTTGCATAATCAGCATCAGCACATCCCACTAAGTTGAAATTACTACCTTTTGGATACCATAGACAAAGGTCAGTGGTGCCTTTTAGATATCTCAAGATCCTCTTGACATCAGTCAAGTGAGACTCCTTTGGATTTGCCTTAAATCTAGCACAAAGGCCTACACTGAAAATAATGTAAGGTATGCTAGCAGCGAGATATAACAAAGAGCCAATCATTCCCATATATAACTTCTGATCAACAGATGAACCAGGTTCATCTACATCTAATTTTGTGGCTGTTGCTATAGGAGTGTCAATTTCTTTGGAATCTTTCATTTTAAACCTTTTAAGCAACTCTTTCATATACTTCTTCCGATGGATCATAGTTCCATTTAAATTTTGTTTAATTTGTATACCTAAAAAGAAATTAAGCTCACCCATCATACTCATTTCATATTCACTCCCCATTAGTTTAGCAAATTCTTTATTAAACTTATCAGTAGTTGCTACAAAGATTGTATCATTAACATATATCTGAACTACCAAGAGATCTTTACCTTTTTCTTTTAAGAATAAAGTATTGTCAATTTTACCTCTCTTGTAGCCATGTTCAAGCAAGAATTTTGATAATCTTTCATACCATGCTCTTGGAGCCTGCTTGAGCCCATAAAGTGCCTTGTCAAGCTTGTACACATGATCAAGACATTCCTTGCTTTCAAAGCTCGGAGGTTGCTTAACAAACACTTCTTCATTTAGATAGCCATTGAGGAAGGTACTCTAGAAATCCATTAGATGGAGAGTAAATTCCATGAAAGCAGCAAAGGCTATAAGGAGTCTAATTGCCTCCAATCTTGCAACTGGAGCAAAAGTCTCATCATAGCCTATGCCCTCCTCTTGACTGTATCCTTGAACCACCAATTTTGCCGTGTTCCTTGTAACTGTTCCATCTTCGTCAAGTTTGTTTCTGAAGACCCATTTTGTGACAATTATTGATCTGTCCTTGGGTCTTGGTACCAGATGCCAAACTTGACTTCTCTCAAATTGGTTGAGTTGATCTTGCATTTCATTTACCCAGTATGCATCCTGTAAAGCCTCAGCAACAATTTTAGGTTCAACAAGAGATAAAAAAGCATCAAAAGCACAAAGATTCTTCAAAGAAGATCTGATTTTGATTCCAGAGGTTGGATCAGTAATTATGTTCTCAATGGGATGAGAACTTTGATACTTGTAAGGTTTCACAACCAACTGGTTTCCCCTAGATGTTCCTTCAATATTTTGTTGCTGAGGAACAGGTTCATGGACAGGTTCCCTCAAGGTTTGAGGATAAGTTCCTCTTTTTTCAGTTCCCCCTATCAAGTTGCCCTGGATAGAAGGACATATTCCTTCCTCAGGTGCAGCTTTAGTCTGGGTTGTGGTTTCATTTGAGTTTTTTACCAGACCAATTGCTTTATTATCATGTTCTTGCCTCTCAGAAAGAATGTTAGTTTCATCAAAAACCACATGTACACTTTCCTCTACACACATAGTTCTCTTTTTATAAATCTTATAAGCTTTACTATGTGAAGAATATCTCAAGAATACTCCCTCATCACTTCTGGGATCAAACTTATCTAGGGAGTCCTTACCATTATTGTGCACAAAGCACTTGCATCCAAATGCCATGAGATGGGATATATTTGGTTGTCCCCCTTTAAGTAAATCATAGGGAGTCTTCTCAACAAGAGATCTAGTCATGCATCTATTTATGATGTAGCATGCAGTGGTCACAGCTTCTGCCCAGAAACTGTGGGGCAATTTACTAGAAAAAAGCATAGTCCTAGCCATTTCTTCCAATGTCATATTCTTTCTTTCAACCACTCTATTTTGTTGTGGAGTCTTAGGATCAGAAATATTATGATTTATGCCATGCTCATCACAAAATTTAGCAAATTAAGCATTCTCAAATTCAGTACCATGATCAGACCTAATTGATGCAAGTTGATTACCTAGTTGTTTTTGAGTTTTTCTAACAAAAGAAGTGAACATGTCAAATGCTTCATCTTTAGATGTTAAAAACAATATCCAAGTAAACCTAGAGTAATTATCAACAAGCACCATAACATATCTCTTACCACTTCTGCTCAATATTCTCATTGGTCCACAAAGATTCATATGGACCAGTTCCATCGTCCTAGTGGTGCTTACCACTTTCTTGATTTTGAAAGAGGATCTTACTTGATTCCTCCTTGCACAAACCTCACAAACTTTATCTTCCTAGAACTTAATGTTTGGCAGCCCTATCACCAAGTCCTTGAAGACTAATTTGTTGAGTTGACTTAGACTAGCATGTCCAAGTCTCTTGTGCCAAAGGAGGGGATCATTATCCAACACACTTAAGCAAGTGAGTTCATTATCTAAAAGTGTGGATAACATATATGTTGTTCACTCTTTTTCCCTGCAAAACTATCTTGTCAGTGGTAAGATTAATCACAAAGCATTTTGTAGAGGCGAATGCTACCATGTTACCTTTATCACACAATTGTGATACACTTATTAGACTGTATTTCAGTATATCTATTAAGTAGACGTTCTCAATAGAATGAGAATCAGTCTTACCTATTTTTCCAACCCAAAGGATCACACCTTTCTTCCTATTTCCAAAGGAGACATTACCTCATTTAAGGTCCTCAAGTGAAAGGAACTGGTTCTTGCTTCCTGTCATGTGCTTTGAGCAGCCACTATCCATATACCATATTTGGCTGCTCCCCTTCACTTGGACCTGCAAAAGAAAATCAGGGGTTAGTCTTAGGAACCCAAACTAGTTTGGGTCCCTTTCTATAGGTAAAAGGATGAATCAAATTCTTTTTGGCCCAACTTGGTAGCCTATTCTTCCCTTGAACAAATTCTTTATTCTTTTGACTTGCCTTTTCTTTTGCAGTACATTCACTTTTATAGTTACTTGTTTTACCATAGTGTGTGCAAATCTTATTCTCAGGAAGTGTGAGGTACTTGCTTTTGGTATCCCACTTAGGTGCGAGGTTCCCAAATCCAAGTCCTCTTATGTTGCTACTATGGTGTTTTTGTAGACATGAAAGTACATCGGAGAACCTGATCCATTTACAAGTTCGGTCTAGCTCATGCTTGACCTTGCTTAGATCCTCCTTTAGGATTCTTACCTGCTCATCCCTTTATACAACTCATCTTTTATTTTTCCTACATTTTCTTCTAGAGTGAGTTGTGTGTGATCAGCTGTCTTTTTACCTGTTCCTAATTTCAGTTTTAGATTTTCAGATCTAAGCTCTAGGACAGTTGAGTCAAATGCATGAACCCGGTTCTTCAACCCAGTATTTTCACTTACAGTTTCACTAACCCTAAGTTCCAGGTTTTTGTACTTAGCCTTCAAAATTACACATTCTTTAGACAATTGTTCCTTTTCATTGTTTACATCCTCAGATTCATCAATTAGTTCTAGAAGTAACTCCGATAACCTTTCTTTAGAAAATAATTTAACATTGTCTTTGGGATGAATTACACTTACCTCAGTTTCTTTATCAAATTCTCTAATGGCCATAAGTGCTTGTTCATCCTCATCATCATCATCACCTGAGCTTTCTCCCCAAGCAGCGAACATAGCCTTGTTTTATCTTTTTTTCTTGGGTTGAACTTGTTCCTTCATTCAGCTCTTTCCTTCTTCCATTCGATTTCCCATAAAGGACAGTTCTTGATATGGTGATCAATCTTTTCACACTTGTAGCAGCAATCATTGGTTTGCTTTTCAGGATCTTTTGACTTGCTATAGCTTTCACCTCTTGAAGAACCTTTTCCTCTTCTCAGGTACTTCTTGAAGTCCTTGGTTATCATAGCCATTTTATCATCTTCTAGATCAGAACCTTCAGTGATTCTGAGTGTCAAGCTCATTTCCTTCTTAGGTACATCCATTTTCATGGTTTGTCTCCTAAGTTCATAGGCAGTGAGATTTCCAATTAATTCATCCAGTGGGAGAGCAGCAATATTCTTTGATTCCTGAATGGCTGTGATTTTTCTATCCCAAGTGACAAGCAAAACCCTAGTGAGTATCTTCTCGATCTATCTTCTTCAGGAATAATCCTTCCAAGAGACTTTAGCTCATTTGCCAGTGTAGTGAACTTTATGTACATCTCTTGAATGGTTTCTTCTTACTTCATAGCAAAGTTCTCATATTGAAAATACAGTAGAGTTCCGCTGGATCTCTTCACCTGAGGTGTTCCTTCATGAGCCACTTGCAATGTGTCCCAAATTTGCTTAGCAGTGGTACATCTTTGGATTATGTTGTACTCCTGTGGACCAAGTCCACAAACAAGCCATTTCTTGGCTTTAGCATTCTTTTCCCATTTCTTCAAGTCCTCAGCAGTGCAATCCGCTCTTGTCTTTGGCACCTCTACTCCTTCTGTATTTATCTTCAAGGTAGCTAGTGGACCATCGGTGACAATGTCCCATAGCTCATAGTCCTCTCCTATAATGTGATCTCTCATCCTATTTTTCCACCAAGAGTAGTACTAATCGTTAAAGAGTGGCGGCCTAGCAGTGGATTACCCTTCCCAGTTTCTAGGTGGTGCACTCATGTTGATCTTCTCCTAAGGTGTAAGCCTCTTCAAGGAGAACCCACTCTAATACCAATTGTTGTTTTATACTTCAATGCCACACAAGAGGGGGTGATTTGTGTGGTGTCCAATTTTCGTGTGCACTGATTATAGAAGGACTTGGTTCTTCTATGTGTTCCTTATATTACTGTTGCAGAAATAGTAAATGCGGAAAGTAAAGAACACAAGAATTATAACGTGAAAAACACCCGGCTCAAAAGGTGAAAAAATCATGACCTACTACTCAGTAGGATTTTCTCCATCACTTTACTAAATCACTGAGCCAAAACAGAATTTACAAAACTCTTTGTAAACCTAAGGATTACCTCTAATCCCGTTGTGGAAATCAGCCTCTAACTATTACGACAACTTCAAGTTAACTCTAACTTGAATACTCATAGTACCTAATACAATTGCCTCTAGATAAAACTGAAACGTACAATTTGAAAACACCTACTACAATGAAACTAGAATAAAAGACAGACACTTGGAACTGGTTCTTCTATCTTGTTCAGGTAGCTTCAGGTTTGCACACTTGAATCACACAAGAGTTGCTTGCAAAATGCCTTGCTATCTTTCTCTCCACTCACGTTAACTTCAGCATTTGTGCGTACCTATAAAATGAGAACATCCTGCAATTTATAGAGTTAGTAGAATAGGAAATAACTAGAGTTTTAATACTATACTCTTCCACGGTGGAAGAGTTCTAGTTATCTTCAACATCTAACTCCTCCCTTATCTAGGATAGAGTTCTCTCGAGTACGGAGTCCTTCTCCTTATCACTTAAGCAACATTTTCGATCAGGAGATATCATATATAACAACTTAAGCTTATCTCCTTCACGTGCATCCCTTATGCTCGAATCTGCCCGTGTCTACGTACACTGTGTATGGACCTAGTTCATGCTTGAGTTCCTTTGTCAATCATCAAAACAAACTTCACTTGGGCCAACAGTACTTCTCAACTTCGCTCTAATCTTGTAGTAGACATGCTTCAGCCTTTGCTCTCTCTGCAGGCTTTCAATCTCCAAGATAACAGCCCATATATAAAAAAGGGGAGACGAAACAAAGTGAAACTCAAGAGCAAACTAGAAGCCGAAAACAAGAAGGAACAACTACTTACCCTAAAAGCGAGATCGACAATGTTCTTCGAAAGAGTATTGTCACTCAGCCCCCGAGAGTCTGATGCTCAGCATCGGAGCAAAAGAGGATGAATGACTGAATCACGTCCTCAGTATTCTTAAGCAGGTCGTGATTCACCGGGATCGTGATGGTCCTCGACTCCCCTTCCACCCTCACCTCGATCTGAGTCTTCCCTCTATCGATCATCTCATGCTCTTCTAGATCGAAGTCAGAATCAGATTCATCGCCGATAGGCTCAGCTCGCTCATCGCCCTGTTCTGCGGGCATCTTGACTTTCCCCTTATCAGCAGGGGAAGCTTATTGAGGTAGTTCAATGGACAGAGCCTCCTCGCGCCTGGAAAGTACGAGATCTTTGTTAGAGGCCTCCATGGCAGCCTCGTTCCACTCAGACCGCAAAGAAGCCGCATCGCCAGCTTCTTCCAATCGAGGCACCTCTGGGGCCGCCCCAGCATCTTCTTTAGCCAAGGTTGACATACCCTCTTACATCTCGATCTCAGGGGAGACTTCAGATAAGTTAACCACCGTTGGTACACCAGTTCCCCCATCTACGGCCCGCCTCTTTCAATGCCTCAAGTATGTGCCGCGTGGTGAAACCTCTGCGTCTTCAACATAAGAATGAGCCGAAGAAAGAACAAGCACAGTGGTAAAATCGGAGGAGGGTGTAGAGGAGGCAACACCCCTCCTTCTCCTGAAATAAGGTATCGGCACCAGGTTCCTCTTAACGACCTCCTTTGCAGGTCCTAGAAAGGAATACAAAAAGAAACACAATAAGACTAACAAAATCGAATACAACTCCATTTGAGAACAACGTACCAACGTTACCTTTCGGAGGGAAAGCCGGTTTATACTTCTATTAGAAACTAGACCAATCTAGGATCCCCGCAGTACAAGGGAGGACCTGCCTAACCCTGTTGGCAAAGTGTGTCACCAACTAGAGGCACCGAGCAGTAGCTGTAAGACGAGAAGAGTTAATTCACAAAGTCAAAATGCAAAATCACATGAAGGAATGTAGATAATAAAAAGCACTACGGGAATAGTTCCAAGCCTCTAGGAAGTTTGGAACATCGGCCACGGCGAACTCAGTCTTAACAAAAAAGAAGTCGAGCCAAAACTGTCGACTACCCTTGTCGTCCGTCTTGACGACCATGGATTTTTTTCTACGGTGGCAAATGTTTATATCATACACCGATAGAAGTTAGGCATGAACAGATGCACAAGATGATGCAGAGTGATCTCGACGTTGGCCAGCTCGTCAAACTCAGACACGATCTTAATTACCTTGTAAACCAAGGGCGCAAGTTGGACCGGGCAGACCTGGTAATGGCGGCAGAATTTCTCCACCAAAGGGGGAAGAGGAAAAGAATGGCTGATGGTGAAGGGGTAGGCATAGAGGGCGCAGTATCCTAGACAGTGAATATACAGTTCTTCATCACCCGTGGGTACAAGCTTCACTTGTTTAGGAATGCCATATTTAGCCTTAAAGAAAATCGAAAAAACTCAGCCACCACCTCCAACTGTCATTGCAGGTTCGGTTTCACGTCAGGATTACGAGGAAGAATTTCCTCTACTGAGGGAAGAGCCTTTTCTTCAATGGCGGTGGTGGCATCACCCTCCCGAACGGGGGCCGCAACAGCTAATGGAGTGGCCAGAACCTCCTTATTCATACTAGGAACATCTCAATCATGAACGCTAGAAAGAGAGCTAGACATGCTTGTAAAGGTATGGAATTTAGAGAGGAAAAGAATTGAGAAATGGGAGAAAACTTTAGAGAATAGTGGGCAAGGAAAGAAAATTCTAGCAGCGAAAATGAAGGAAGGATTCAAATAACGATGATCATCCCCCTTTTTATAAAGGAGGGACCTTGGAACTCGAAGCGACTCGTCATACTAATAGCCGCAGTCGAAACGACAGTCAATATGCGAGCTATGCATGTTCTGAAATGACGCATCGGGAACATATGTCATCATGATGCCTGACGTCACATCTCAGCCACATCAGTTTTCTCTCCAAAGGTTACCCGGGAAAATCAAAACGACATGAATTCGAAATATGCAGCTCCCATAGCATCGTGTCGTTCATCATTGACAACGACCACGTCCATCATTATCCACTTATCCAGCCCGTTCCTGAGGATGACCTCAACAAGCGGAGGGACTAACTGTATAGGCGAAAACTTCATTTTCTGTGTTTGACATGATCAACGGTAATAAAGCCTCTGATGGTAGTGATGAGGTCGAAATAGCTCCAAAAGGTCGAGGTCAGATGTGAAAGACGAAGCAGTGTCGAGGTCGAAATGGCTTAGCAGAAGACAAGGACGAGGACGACCATCCATCTTCAGTACGAAGTGATGACCAATTATAGGATTTAGATTCTCAAGAGAATATTCTACTGAATATTCCTTTCTGTTGTACTATCTAGGGTTTTGTGGCCCATGTGCTCTTATAAGTAGAAAGAGAGGTAGATCAGAAAGGGGATTGGACCTATTGTAAAGGAATTCATCAACATTCTCTATACACAATTCTTATTGTATAGAAACAAAGTCTAACTTTATACATTCCTTCTTTTATTCATCTCTCCCTATCCAAGAAAGATTGGAATACACGATTGTTTATCATCATCCATCATTATCAGAAAACACATATGAGAATCTTATCCTTGTCGGGTTATCTATATCTCATTTACTATTTGAAAGTCATTTATTATCAGTTATTGCTCTTCTTTATGTTTTCGATTTATTACTACTCCATTATTGTCCCAAGACTACATTCTTTAGTATTATACAGTAAATATAGGCCTCAAAGTGCTAGATCTATCATTGAATATTAATGTTGGCTATGATTAATCCTATTTTTCAACAAATCTAATTGTATAAAATCATGATCTATTTTTGGGTCATACAATAGAGAGAACTAAAACCCCTATAGTAAACTTCCTGGATGCAAATTCAAATTAATTGAATTAGTGAATTCAGGACTTTGAATGAAAACTAAAGAAAAACTATTATGCTTAAGGAAAAATACCTTAAAACTCCCTTAAACTTGGCACATATTATTGGTTACATCCCTTAACTATATGTGGTCTTAATTGCCTCCCCTATACTTGGTCATTCGATAGTTGTTACCCCTTTGGACGATCTCATCCCATGAAAGTGGCATACACTCGCCTGCCACGTGGATTTTCCTATCCATGAGAATTGTTTGAAAAATAAAATATATTTTTTTTACCTTTTTAAGTATATTACTTTTATAGATAATATTTTCGAATAATATTTATAATAAAACTTGGTTAGAACTAGATTATTTAGGCTAATTCTTTTTTTGGCTAAACATAGTAAAGTTTTAGTTATTCTTTTATGAATTTGACCTGGAAAAAATATTTATACAGTTGAATAAATAGTCAAGGCATCTAAAAAGATATAAAAAGTACATAGTTTGAACATTATTATTTTGGCTATAATTTTTTATTTAGCTATAAATTATGGAGCTCTAGAATGTATTTGTTTTTTCCTTACAGATTTTACCTGAAAAAGAAAAAATACATTGTTGAAATAAATAATCATTGCATCAAAAGAAGAAATAAAAAGATTGTACAATTGCAAGTTTATTATTTTGGCTATTGAAAATGTTAGGCAAAATACATAGTTTACCCATCAACCTTGCAGCGATGAAGCAACAATGGTGCTTAAGATAGTGTGGTTGAATTTTGGGGTTGTTGAAAACTTTCTCATAAATAACTATGGTAGAAAGAACAATGGTGCTTAAGATAAAAAATGGGAAGACGAAGAAGATGAGTTTTAATTGTAATTTCTAATATTTTTTTTCTTCTTTTTAAAGTCAATGACACGTGTCACGACCCTATTTGGGCGTGACTTTCACGTTAAAAAATATTGGTCAAGCACAAAAGTAGTGTGTCTTAGACACACTTTTAAAAGGTTGAGTGTGTAAAATTTTTTCCGTAAACGTGAAATATGTAACAGGAATTTCGCTGCAAGATCGATGGATAAATTATGTATTTTGACAAAATATTACAATAATTAAGTCATACTATTCATTTGGAACGTGCTGTTAATCAAATTTGTCGGTTCACTAGATTCTCTCTTACCCCAACTTTTTATTTTATTATAGCTATAGTGATGTGTCATGTACCTGCTCATATGAATGGACAAATAGTGGGATTTGGAAATATTGGGTCGTATGAGTCTCTGCTACAAATCCATTCATAAATCCCATGCATCCCAAATCTATCACGTTCACCAGCGACAAAATTCACGAGACCGAAATTCAACTTTGATCCCTAATTTGGTTCTAATCTAGACCCTATACTCTAGACACCAGATAGTATAAGAGTCCGGAATTAAAGTGTTGCAAAAATGGACTCAAAATAAGTGAAAAAAAAGAAGTGAGAACACTTATATATAGCATTCATGTGCTATATCTTAACGACAAGCTTCTTCGCTATATCCATCAATTATTACAGATCAGATAAATAACAGGCATATCGCATGTAATTCATGCGTTATACCTTAACGGAACACAAGAATTTCATGTGCTATACATAAAAATATTCCCCAGGTCTTTTTTCACCTATTTTGATATTTTGATTCCATTTTTGCAATACTTTGGTTTCGGGTTCGATCGTATAATAGGACTAGTGCTTCGACTCGGTATATTTATATGTTTATTTATTGTAAATCACTCCTCGATCCAAAAAAAAAAAGTTAATCACACTTGTACGTTATGTGATACGTTGACAGTATTTTTCATGCTCACTGATTTAAAATTTTGAACTCGTCCCTATTAACACCTCATCGACAACATAAAGCATAAGCCGGAATACCTAAAACCCTCTTTAAACTTGGCACATATTATTAGTTACGCCTCTAAACTATTCATGGTCTTAATTGTCCTCGAACTTGACTTTTGAGAGCCATTACCCCCTGGATACTGATGTGGTAAAGAGTGTGGATGACTCTCTTTTAACCGCGTAGGAATATCGAAAAATCGAAAAATTATCTTCAAAGTAGGTTATTTTTTAACTTTTAATTGTCATAGTCATATATAATGATTTATTTGTTACAACTATGTATAACTTCTTGCTTCATCTTAACAAACAACGTGGATTTTACTCCAACTTTTATTCTTTTTAATTTCTTCTATAGATTTAATATCTATTTGTTCCAACTGTATATTTCTTCTTTTTCGGACCATATTTGTAAAAAGTTTAGTTGGAACTCCATCATTTTAGCCATATAGAAATCTTTTAGCAAAAATAATGGAGTATTAGTGGTGTATTTCATGTTATTTTTTCTTAAGGTAAATGTCTATTTATTTTAATAATATATTTTTATTTTCGAGTCAAACCATTAAAAAAATGGCTATAGCTCCATTATTTTTTACCAAATAAAAAATATTTTGAGTTTCCAATCACAAAAGTTAATCTAAACTCAAAATTAATTAGTGAGTTTTCTTCACAAAATTTGAACCTCATAATTAATTGGGTGCTCAAAAGTTACTCACAAAGTTTGAAAATGTTACAAACTTAAATCTAAATTCTAAGAAAGAGTATTAAAATATAAAATAAATGTATGAATATAGTACCCTCTTGGGTCCTTTAACTAATTGGTCGTCTTAGGTTTTGGCACGCTCAATTAAGAATATGAACAAGTTCAGCAAATAGTTGTATGGCAATTAATAGCATGTCTATCACCTCTAATCAGAGGTGCATCCAGAATTTAAATTATATGGGTTCAATTTTAAGATTTTTAATATTGAACCCATTATATTTTTAAAGTTATGGGTTCATATCTACTATTTTTGCAATTTTAATAAATTTTTACATACAAATTTTTACTCTGCATCGAAAGTTATACGTTCAGTTGAACCCGTAGCTAGTACGCTACATCAGCCTCTGACCTCTATAATGCTACTCTGATATATATTGAACAAATATGATACACAAACAATACGACTTTGAAAGTATTAGACCTAGAGGCAATTTAAAACTATACATTTGGACGAACTGATCGACTTATCATGTACATATTGTTTATCTTATCAAAAACAAATTAATCAAAAACTTAAACGAAATAATAAGTTGGATCAGTAAATAACATGGTTGCGAGTATCTCCTAACTTTAATACTTTTTTTTTTCCAAATTAATCTGAGTGAAAAAACTGGAGTCTGACAAAATTCAATATTGACTCATTCCCTTCACTACAAGACAAACATATTGCCTTTAGCCAAGACATTTCCTCAATCTATGTCTCCTTTGGGAAGAAGGAAGAGACGCTAACAACTCCACAGTTATATAGTAGAGCCAAAGCCAGTTGTGTGCAATCATATTATAAAAATAAGCAAGGTTAAGAAAAAACCAAAAGCAGATTGATAAAATTTAGGGGGGCTGCCGGTCTGTCTAAGACCAACTTGTGTATAAGCTCTTTTTTCTTTGGTTGCTCACTGTTATTCAAGTATAATATACATTTTAAGTACATGCTAATCTCCTTTTCATTTAGTATGTCTCAAGCCCTGCACTTGTTTTTCTTATCCTGAAAATTCACCTTTTCAGGAGCACACCTCAGTCCAAATTATATACTATATGTTTGTATTTTTTGTTACAAATGAATATGAATGTAATGTTGCTTTATATCCTTAATTTACTATTTATGTAGTGACCATTTCATTCAATAGTGGCCATTTCTCTCAATTGTGGCCATTCCAATCATTATTTTATAATAGTGACTTTTCATTTTTCATGCTTATATAAAGGTCTTGCAATACATAGGAAAGATAACACAATTGAAGAAGAAATAAGAATTTTTACTCTCTTTTTCTCTGTATCTCTTAACTTGTTTTTCCTTGTTCTATATTATTATTTTGAATTATATTTCGTATCAAATTTCGAGAAGTGGGCAATTTTAAGAGGCGTGCAGGTGAATTATTTGGAGTAAAATGGTTTCATGTAAACATAGACTACTGGGACAAATGTATAAATGCTTGGGAGAAATGGTTTATAATTCCTAGTATATCACTTTTCCTTTACTGGCACTACAAAAGAACCTTTAGCCAGCTGCTCCACTAACTCTACCTATCCAAATGAAATTGGGCTACGGTCACTTTGCACTTATGTCAATATCAAATAAATACTCAACTAAAGAGAGAAGTGACGTTACCCACGGTTGACAGAATAAAAAGCAATTCTTTATCCAGTTTCACTGTATATATTTTGAGTAATGTCCGTTTAATTAGCCAAGATAAATACTTAATTCATATGTCATGATTGTGGTTGGTTGTAGTGTATACGGTCGAAATTGATTTCGGCCTTCGTATGATTGATCGAGATAGGATCATAATGGATCGAAGGAAATCTATATAATATTGAGATGAAACCTGAAGATAGCACAAACGAGCTTCAAATTTCAGTTAAAGATTAAATACCGAGCTCGACGCCACTAACGAGCTCGAGTCCAAATCAAACTATACTAAGAAGCAGCGGAATCGAGCTTAAGAACCAGAGGCCAATCACCGAACCCAGGTAGGGGTGTTCAAAACCGAACCGCAAAAATAGCTTAATGGCTTATTGGTATCGGGTTAACGGTTTAACGGATGGGGAACGGATTTAAATTTTTTTATTAACGGTTTATCGGTTTGGGGACGGATTATTCAATTTTCTTAACGGATAATCCGTTAAGAATATATATATATATATAAAAGTATGAATACAATGTTGGTTTACAAAAATAACCTTATAATATTAAGCATAATAACTCATAATAAAAAGACATAACTGGAATTCTAGATATTAGGCTTATAATTCTATTAGTTTTAGGACATAATACTACACGTTAAGAATCCTACATGATTACCTTTAGGAATCCTATTAGTATAATTACTTTCGGGTTGTCTAATTCATATAAAATTGAACAAGTAAATATCTTTAGTCATGTAATCCTATTTCTTTTAGGATATACTTCTTAAAAATTTCTATTACTAATTTAATTCAAAAACGTATTATAATGTCATCTTACTAATTTAATTTGAGAATGTATTATATTGCCAAAATTCATTTAGAAAAATGAGAGCCTATATTATTATAAAAGCATAGATATAATAATAATATACCAAAATCTCTAAAATATTAAATAGAAGAACTCATAGGTAAAGGGCATAACTGCAATAACTTATTTTTTAGATTACAATACCTTCTATGCTAATTTTTAATATGTAATATTTTAACATTAATAAAATTTATCTATTAAATTCTTATTAAAAATATGTAGGAAAGTTTAATAAAATCAATTTTATCAGAATCCTCTATATTGGCAATACATTACCATTCCATAATGTCCAATACCAAAAATATTAAAAGTAATATTAAATGAACTGCATAAAGAGTTAAAATTGAGAAAAAAATACCTCCACGATAATATATTTTCATATTATATTTGAACAATATTTTTACTCAAATAATAGTTTTTTATCAATATTTCGCGTAATATTAAAAAATTGCCAATTATTAAACAACAACTAAAAGATATTTAAGAATATAAATGTGTGATAAAGAGAAAAAAAAATGGGTGGTAAGAGTCAATACCACTAATAATTCTACAGATATAAGGATCTAAAAGTAAAATGTCATATCAATCTTTTACTCTTTGAAAATAAAATTTATGGTGGATAAAATTAATTTTAAGATTAAATATTCAAAATAAGAGATGAACTAATATTAAGATCTGAATCAATATAGAGTAAATTATTTTTATGTTAAAATCAAATAATTAAATATTTTAATTAATTATTTAGCAAGAGAATCCAATTAAATTATTTTTTAAATTTATTATATGAGTAAAATTCTTATTCAAGTTAAAAAAAATTAGGGTGCATATACTTATTTCATAAAAAGAGCGTTAGAATAAAAGTAAAAAGGTTAATATATTATTAAGAATCAAAATACTATATACATGTCTAAGGAAGCACAATCAAAACTAAATCCAAAATAAGAACAAGCTTTCAAGACTGTATTATAAAGAGTTGACTCTGCTATAACGGAATTATTCTTTGTAGATGCCTCCGACGGAATCGAAATAATATTTTTATATCATGCATTACTTGCAAATATCAGATTAAGAGGCATGACACTGTTAGTAATAATAGCAAGTGGTGTACTAACAACGATTTTATTGTGAGGTCACTCACTTTAAATTTGATATACCTTTTCAAACAACTTAAATAACCATCACAAATATATCAAAGTAGAGCAATGATGCTAAATTTATAAGGAAAAATAATTGATAATATGGAATGAAGCACTTATGGCTAAGTGTCAAACCGAATTATAGAGATATATTGGATATTAATAGATCGTTTGGTGAAAAATTAATGATTTGGGAGGTAATTTTTGTCAAGTACTGCCAGTAGTTCCAAAATCGACAAAAACAAATATTGTAAAAGCTATCTTGCCAAAGTTATACTTCTAGCATCAAATGAAAAAGATTCAACTGACAAGAAATATAAAGTAAGAACGAATCCAGCATTCAGTGTCTTCTTGCTTCGTGTAAGAAATGAATAAGAGCATCCAATAAAAGATGAATTATTTTTTTCTCAACACCTGGTTATCAATCACAATGGTAATAGTAGTGCGTTTAATAAGAGAAATATTTCTATCATTAAATTAAACGCAATTTGTGCAAATTGCATGATAGAATTAAAAGGATATCTTAGCTAGCAGAAATGAATATGTTGATCAACTAAATAAAAGGTTGATTGCAAAATTTTATAGTAAAAAAAAATATTTTCAGTTTTTGACTCAGCAGAAAATGATACCAATAATCACTACCAAGAAAAATACTTAAATACTTTAATACCAAATGGCCTTCTACCATACATATTTGTTGTCAAGTTTATTATTTCTTACGTATGTTAGTGTCACCGTATATATAATAGACTAAGTTAAAATTGATCTTCCACTATATATAGGTTAATTTTGAAAAAGAAATATACGCCATGCTACTGAAAAATTTAGATACGCCGAATAACTTATGTAATAGCACACAAATGGTATAGAAGTTTTGACAATAACATCATATATGCAAAAATTATGATATTGGTCAATGTGCTTCTGAGTATATTATTATCCTTGAATTCAACTTTCTTCTTCCGAAACTAAGGTATATCCTTTTAAATTTGTGTGAAAATAATTTTTAGTATGTTTATGTTTTGCAAATATAATAAATAAAGTACAAGGACAAATATCTTAAATATTGGACTATATTTACCGCAATATATTTTCTTGCACGAATAACTGTATGTTGCACTTTCAAGAGGGATATCAAAATCGACAACAAGAGTTTTGGTTAAGGCAGAGCAACCAAAACATTAGGAGGAAACAAACACAAAAATATACTGTCCACAAAGAAGTGTTCGTTAAGATACCATCACATTAAATACTTTTAAACCATAATACGTAATTATCTAACTAATATGGTGTAAGTTTTGATGATATCCTTTTATTTTAAATTCATGTATTATGCTAATGTAATAATATTTTTTGACATTTAGATGAATGTTGCATTATTATACATAAAAATTCTCTCATTAATTAAATTTTATTGTTCCTTCATATAAATAAATATTTAAATCATCACGTGTCATTATTAACGTGCAACGCACGTTCATAGATACTAGTATATATAAAAGCATGAATGTTAAAACGTTAAATGTTGAACGACCAAAATATCCTCAAAATATTTATTGATTTTTATGTCCTTTGAAAACTAAAATACAAATAAGTTTATATCGGATAAAATTGTAATTACTTTAAATTTTAATAGTATGATTGCACTAGAACTCTATGTTCTGCAAAAACTACGATTTCGATTATTAACGTTCAGTCAACGTCAATACTATTTTATGGGACTTTGAAACGAAATAGATCTCTTCATTAATTTTATTACTGTAAGAACTACGTATGCTTCAAAATATTAAATAAATGATTGAATTATCTAAAAACAAAGATAATTCAATAGCGAATGTGCTCTTAGATTGACTACTCTGTTACGCTACTATTAGCCTACTGTGTGAAAAATTTTATATATATATAAGTGAAATCAATGCAATCTACTCTTGAGGCTCTTGAAAATTTATATGCGGTAGGCTAAATCTCAACTTTCTACTATTAGTTGCACTTACTATCCAAAACAATTAATATCTACTACTCTCTTACGCTATCTTATTGTTTGAAATTAGAATTCAATGAGAATCTTAAAAGATAAATATAATTTGTTTATTGATAGACTTCTTACTGAAATAAGAGTTTTAAATTAATACTAATATATAAATAGCAATTTTTTTTTTATTTTCACTGAGTTCTCTATTCAGTATAAAAAGAAAATACAAAATATATAATGATATTTGTTTAGAAAGTTTAGACACATCAATACAAGCATAGAGCTAGGATATTAAAGTTTAGGTTGTCTTACGTAACAAATTCGCTTTCAAGAATATTCGGGGGCTAATAACAAATTATAAACTGCAAATCAATGAACGATATAGATTTTTTTGTTTACTGCTTGAAGTATTTAAGAATAAATTATATGGGAAAAAAAGAACACATATTTAAGAATAAATTATATTGGAAAAAAATAAACGCATTACTTAATAAATAAAATATTTCTATCATCAAATAAACATTTATGCAAAAAATATGATGAAAAAAGTAATCTTAGCTAGCACAATCTATCGATTCGTTAAATGAGATATTGACTATCAAGTTCTCTAATGAAAGCAAAATGTATCTTAATTTTGACTTTGCTAAAGATGATACTAGCAACTATTATAGTATTATTAGGAAGAATTCTTAAATACTTAGCAACAAATAATCCTTCACCATAGACTCCTTCATCCTTGTCATAAGATAATGACTTAATAATCGGATAGGTAAAGTGATACCTTTTTGACATAATAAGGCGAAAAACATTTTTATATGAAGTTATAGGAAGAAATTACTTTTGAACTTATCTTAATTGTAGCGAGAGATATACGTGCAAAGCACGTACATATAGTATAGTATATATATATATATATATATATATATATATATATATATATATATATATATATATATATATATATATATAAAATATGTATATTGAATAAGTAATAAAAATCCCTTCTTATAGTGGGTCGCGGCATTATACAAGCAGAAGAGTTAAAAGTGTTTCTTTACTAGTAGTCCAGTACCCTTCTTTACCAATACTATATTAAACATTTAGATTTGAAACATTAGAAACCCTAACGTCTAAAAGTGTTAATTTCAGTATTTCACCCAGCGGCCAGAGCAGCAGACTCGCCGTCTCCCTCTCGCTGACTCGCCGTCTCGCCTCTCCCTCTCGCCATAGCCAGAGCCGAGAGCAACAGATGGTAAGTTTCTTTACATATTAAATTAGTATTTATCTGATCTTTATGAAAATGGTATGTACGTCATGTGCAATTGCATCCATTGCTTCAATATCTGTAGTCTGAACTGAAAGCAGAGTCAGTGGGCACTAGCAAATTTCTCTAGTGTTTAGAGGTGTCAATTTTGGGTGTAACAACTAACAGGGTGTAACATGAAGGACCAAAATAGTTCTCTGTAATACAGACTGAACTAGGCCGATAAACCGCCCGATAATAGCTAAACTGATACCTATCCGCCCGATATCTTATCGGGTGGCTAGCACATTAATAAATTTAAAATTCGATAACCGATAAGCCGAACCGTTAAGAGTAAATAACCGCCAGATCAGCCCGATAAGCAACCCTAAACCCAGGTCAATACCGGACCCCCGAGTCGGCATCGAGCTTAAATCCACACCGAGCTCTAAAACCAATAACGACCAACATCGAGTCCGATCAAGATCGAGCTCACAGATAAGAGCTGTTGCAACCGCACTAAGGGAGGGAATCTCGGCGAGAATTAGGGAAAAACTGATTTATCATGGGTTCTCCACTATGTATTTTTAATTATATCTAAAGTAGCATCCCCCACTATAAAGAGGATGGCAACATTTTAGTAAAGGGCAAGTTTTGATATACATTGTAACTCAGATTTCATCCACTCCTCCATTAAAGAATTATCCTTTTTTAGCTTCATAGATTGATTCATCTTGCTTAACCCATAAGTCATCCTCTTGTCAACTTTGCTTATTATACACTATTCACAGTCAATACTCGATTTTTCTATCTACTCTTATAATTTGTGTCAAGTTATACCACGTACCCTTAGAACTACATACAAATTTCAACTCTATCCGTTTTTTGGGTAAACAGTTTGGTGCCCACCATGAGGCTAAGGATAACAATGGTTATTTGATACGAATTCGCAAAACACGCCATTTTACGCTTGTTTCCGGAAGCGTCTTTGATTTCGGATTAGCAACGACGAACTATCAATTAAATGGCCTTACCTATCGACAACGAAGCTGGTTTTCAAGATGAGAATAACAACTTGACGCACATGACCGAAAGGCCGCTTGTCGACACTGTTGGAGCTCGAGTCGAAATGCCATTAGACGTTAACTCACACGTAGCATTCATGGTGGCACTCGATCTGCTACTCGAGATACCCATAACGTTGAGGAAAATGACATCAGCTTGCGTATGATTTTCGAAATGTTGCAAGCTCAAAAGGCAGCAATAGCTCAGTTGCAGAGTCAAACCCAGATACTGAGCAGGCCGGAGCCCAGTCCACCCCGAGAAATCGCCCACAGATCGGAATCAGCTATAGTAAGATCAAATGAGCAAGAATCAGGAATTAATCCTGAAATTGCTAAGATGTTCGAAGAACTGACCAAACGAATAGAATCAGGAGAAAGGAGGATCGAGGAAAACGACAAGAAGGTGGAAACATATAACTGTAGGGTTGATCAAATCCCGGGGGCACCACCGATATTGAAGGGCTTAGATTCCAAAAAATTCGTACAAAAGCCTTTCTCCCCAAGTGCGGCTCCTAAACCGATCCCAAAGAAATTCCGCATTCCTGAGATTCCTAAATATAACGGAACTACCGACCCCAATGAACATGTCACCTCTTACACATGTGCCATCAAAGAGAACAACCTAGAGGACGATGAAATTGAATCCGTATTATTGAAGAAATTCGGTGAAACTTTATCAAAGGGAGCAATGATATGGTATTGTAAATTACCATCTAATTCTATCGATTCTTTTGCCATGCTTGTAGATTCTTTCGTAAAAGCACGTCGGGGCCATAAAGGTCGAGACCAGGAAGTCAAACATGTTCAATGTAAGACAAAAGGATAACGATATGCTAAGAGAGTTCATATCTCGTTTCCAAATAGAATGAATGGATCTGCCACCTGTCACAGACGATTGGGCTGTTCAAGTTTTCAGTCAAGGTTTGAACGAACGAAGTTCGACGGCTTCACGGTAGTTGAAGCACAACCTGATCGAGTACCCAGCTATTACTTGGGCCGACGTGCATAATCGGTACTAGTCAAAAATTAGAGTCGAAGACGATCAGTTGGGTTCTGAACCCACTGCTAGAAGGGACACCAATCGAGAACGAGGTCCGATCAGGGATCGGTACCGACCATATAGTGGAAACCACAGGATCAATGAATTGAGATGTAACCCCGGACAGGGCAATAAAAGAAGTGATCGAGGTCAAGGGTCTCGGGGGCTGATGAGTAGAAATGGGTTCGACAGGCCTACCGGACCTAAGGAAGTACCACGGCTATTAGAGTATAACTTCAGCATTGATGTATCCGCCATCGTGTCAGCTATCGGATGCATCAAAGACACTAAATGGCCTCGACCCATGTAGACCGATCCTGCCCAGAGGAATCCCAATCAAATGTGCGAATATCATGGCACTCATGGCTACAGAATGGAAGATTGCAGGTGTTACACCCTATATTTTCGTACATAAAAATGCATCGTAAGCAAACTAATGTAGGACCAAAAATGAGATAATATTTACAAGTATATAAATTAATTTAATCATGTTACCTCTGAGGTTACAAATATTGAAGATCATGAACAACAAGTACAAAGAGGGTTGGACGGTTCAGAAGATAAAGCAATTGAAGAAAATAATGTTTCGTCGAAAGTCGACAAGTTGGGAATGTTATAACATATACCTTTGGGGTGAGACTAGGGTGCTTAACATGATAAGGAGATTATGTTATGATTTATATTAGTCGTATGACATCCGTGTTTTATGTTTTGAAGTTAAGAGAGTTGTGGAACAAAAGTCGATGAAAGTCACAAACCCTAATTAATTTTCCACAAACCCTAATTAATTTTCTCTCCCTTTCAAGTTCTAATTGGAGGTAAAACCTAGAGTTTGAAGAACCAAGATAGGAGCTGAGTTATCCAACAAATAAGGTGCGTTTACTGCTCTCTTTCATCCAGTTTTTCTTCTGAAAATTCATGGTAAGTCGTTCTACACTTGTAAGAACTCACGGGACGGTGATCGGAAGCCGTGAGTTCGAGTTATTCACTTGTAGCGGACTGTTTTGTGGACTGTTTTGTGTTGCTGTTGGGCTGCGTGTTTTACTACTATTTTGTGGAGTTTTGGAGGAGGAAAGGGGTTTATAAACACCATATAAATGTAGGGTGGTTGGTCTGGTCATTCGTCATAACATTTTCGGGTCGTTTGACACTACTACGGTGGTCGTTTTGTGTACGAAGAGATTGGGGTGTGTTGGGCTGTTTTGTAGTATTTGATGGTGTATATAGGGCTGGAAAATGATGTATATATGTTGTTATTATTCTGTTCTTGCATTGTTGGTGTTATCTTGAATTTGGAGGAAGTAAGGATTATAGGGGAGATGCTGCCCGTTTTAATACAAAATAAGTTTGTCGTTCGCTGTGCGATAGTTGTACCTTTCGTAACTTAACGATAGTATTATTATCGTTCTTGTAGATTAAGGTGCAAAGAGGTGAGTTCAACTTGGTGATTGGAAAGATTGTGATAAGATATGTTAAGGCTAAGCCTTCCTTCATTTTGGCATGATCTCGTAGCTACATGTGTTAGTAATGAGACAAAAAGAGAAGTTCATATTCATGAATTTATTCACACTATTCTAGTCTCATAAGTTACAATATTATTCCTTATCGAGATTCTATATTCAATTTAGTATTGTCTTCTTCCAGTCAAGAGAGCAACAAGCCTATATATACAGTATTACAGTATTTTCATTACCATCGAGCTATAATCGATGGGCAGGCCCCTATTGGGCAACCTCTGATCAGATGGAAAGTTATATACCGAGCCTACTGTGGCCGAGCGCCTATGAGCGAGCCCAGCATGGTCGAGATACATAGCCTAGTATGGCCGAGCGCCTATGAGCGAGCCTACTATGGCAGAGCAGTTATATATACCGAGCCTTATAAGGCCGTACAATTATTTTACTTACTATATTGAAGGAGTTGAGTCAGTATCAGCAGGTAAGTATATCTCCAGATCATCTTTGACTCCCAGTTACTTCCAATTTTCAGTTTCGATTTTCAGTTATGTTATTGCCTTACATACTCGGTACATTATTTCGTACTGACGTCCCTTTTCCGGGGACGCTGCATTTCATGCATGCAGGTTCAGATAGACAGACGGGTATACCTCCTCAGTAGGTGTTTCCAGAGTTCAGCCTGATCGGTAAGCTCCACGTCTTTCAGAGTTGCCAGGTCTAGAGTTTTTGTGTACATCTTATGTATATCTGTATATATGTTATGGGTAGGTCGGGGCCCTGTTCCGATCATAGTACATCTATCAGTAGAGGCTTGTAGACATATCCTGTTGGTTAGTGCAGTATGTTGGGTTTGTAGGCCTGGTATGTATAATTTGGTGGTTTGTCAGCTGTAGTAGCTATGACGGCCTTTTCAGCCTAGCTTTATATTGATGTTTAGTTAGCGCTAGTTTCCATTCAGTTTTATATTTTTCTTCGCAAATTGTCTTGCAAGGTGGCCCCATAGCCAAAGTATGACATTATGTGTTCAGAGTCCCTTAGTCGCAATTTGGTACGCCAGGTTAGGTGAGGCACCGGGTACTTGTCTCGCTCCTAGGTTCGGGGCGTGACAAACTTGGTATCAGAGCAGTTCTGTCCTAGGAAGTCTACAAGCCGTGTCTAGTAGGGTCTTGTTTATAGATGTGTTGTGCACCACATTATATAAGCAGGGAAGGGCATTTAGGAGTTGGTTACCCTTCTTTGAAATCTAAATCGTGCTACAGAACTGAGTTATAGGAAATTTGAATTAAACTTATGTGTTGGTGTTTGCATGTACAAATGACGGTGACTAGGAAGACTACGGCTAGCCAGAGGAGAGATACAGCAGTAGGTGAGGGTACCCCCAGTAGATGGGGCCCAGCCTGAGGCTCAAGGCGAGACCCCTACTCAGCCATTACCGGCTCCTCCACCAACTACGGAGATTCCTAGGGAAACCGCACATCCAGTTCCCCCTCCACTTCCATCAGATCAGGACTTGAGGAGTGCGGTGCATTTGTTGACACAGTTGGTAGCTACCCAGCAACAGGCTAGGGCATCAGCTAGTGCAGGAACTTCTGAGGGGTCTGGGAGTTCAAGGGTCCGAGAGTTTATTGCTTTGAGTCCCCCAGAGTTCACGGGGACAGATCAGAGGGAGGACCCGCAGGATTTCATAGATCAGCTTCACAGGATCTTTCGTGTTATGCATGCCACGGAGAAAGAGGCAGTTGAGCTAGCAGCTTTTCGACTCCGAGATATAGCCATCCTTTGGTACGAGGGATGGGAGAGGTCCAGGGGACGTGATGCACCTCCAGCTATTTGGGAGAATTTTTCAGATGCCTTCCTTGACCAGTACTTACCACGGGAGATCCGACAGGCTCGAGTCGATCAGTTTCTAGCCCTCAAGCAGGGTAATATGAGTGTTCGAGAGTATAGTCTCCGTTTTGACTCATTGGCCAGATATGCACCATCCATAGTTGCTACTATGCGGGACAAGATTCACAGGTTTATAGCAGGGTTAGCCCCAGAGTTAACCGAGGCATGTGCCACCGCTGCATTGCAGGATAGTATGGATATCTCCCGGATTCAGGCATTCGCCCAGAATATAGAAAGGGGTAGGCGTCGGCAGCAGGGTACAGAGAGGGCTGAGCAAGGGCAACGTAAGAGGATGAGATTTCCCAGGTCTCAGGAGCAATCTCAGGGTAGTTATAGGACCCAGTACTTCGGACGGCCACCTAGGCCTCTGCTACCTCAGTTACAGGGTTATAGGTATGACCGTTATACTAAGTCAGGACCAGGTGAGAGCTCACGGGCGTCGGGTTTGCAGCGACAGCGAGGATCTGCGCAGACATGGTCATTTCCTCCACGGTGTGACATCTGTGGTAGAGGACACTTGGGCCAATGCCGAGCAAGTTCTGATGCTTGTTATACATGTGGGCGTCCAGGGCATATGATGCGAGATTGCCCAAATAGATATTCGGGGGGAATGGCACAACCAGCGAGTTCAGCAACAGGATCATCTATGTCAGTGCATCCTTCAGGGCGCAAGTCTCAGTCTTCGGTTGGTAGAGGTCGGGGCAGAGGTAGAGGTTCCAGTTCAAGTGGTAATCAGAACCGTATCTATGCTTTAGCGGGTCGACAGGACCAGGAGTCTTCACCAGACGTTGTGACAGGTATATTAACCATTTGCTCTCATGATGCTTATGCTTTGATAGACCCAGGATCTACTTTATCGTACATTACCCCATTTGTCACGAGGAAGTTTGGTATAGTGCCTGAAATACTAAGTGATCCTTTTGCGGTATCTACACCGGTCGGAGAATCGATTATTGCTAGACGGGTTTACCGAGGTTGTACGGTGACAATTTGTAGTCGTCAGACCTCAGCTGACCTAGTTGAGCTAGAGATGATGGATTTTGATGCTATCATGGGCATGGACTGGTTGGCAGCTTGCTATGCCACAGTTGATTGCCGAGCAAAGGCAGCCAGATTTCATTTTCCGGGTGAGCCAGTCCTTGAATGGGTAGGTAATACACCAACACCCAGAGGTAGGTTTATTTCCTATCTGAAGGCGAGGAAAATGATCGCAAAAGGGTGCATTTATCATATTGTGCGAGTTAGAGATGCAGATGCTGAGATACCTACACTTCAGTCTATTCCCGTAGTCAAAGAGTATGCAGATGTGTTTCCAGATGAGCTTCCAGGTATTCCTCCAGAGCGAGAGATTGATTTTAGCATCGATTTGCTTCCAGGAACTCAACCAATATCCGTCCCTCCGTATAGAATGGCACCTGGCGAATTGAAGGAGTTGAAGGAGCAGTTAAAAGATTTGTTGGAGAAAGGTTACATCAGGCCCAGTACCTCACCTTGGGGTGCACCAGTACTATTTGTGCGGAAGAAAGACGGCTCGCTGAGGATGTGTATCGATTATAGGCAGCTGAACAAGGTAACTATTAAGAATAAGTATCCACTTCCAAGGATCGATGACTTGTTTGATCAGTTGCAGGGGGCTAGATGCTTTTCAAAGATAGATTTGAGGTCGGGGTACCACCAAGTCAGAGTTCGGGAAAAAGATATTCCGAAGACAGCCTTCAGGACCCGATATGGCCACTTCGAGTTCCTTGTCATGTCCTTCGGGTTGACTAATGCACCCGCTGTATTTATGGACTTGATGAATAGCCTATTCCGACCATTTTTAGATCTGTTCGTGATAGTATTTATTGATGATATTTTGGTTTATTCCCGTTCAGAGGATGAGCATGCGGACCACCTGCGAGCGGTACTCCAAACCCTCCGTGATCGTAAGTTGTATGCTAAGTTTTCTAAATGTGAGTTCTGGTTGAAGTCTGTAGCATTCTTGGGGCATATTGTATCAGATGAAGGGATAAAGGTGGACACTCAGAAGATTGAGGCCGTGAAATCTTGGCCTAGACCTACCACTCCGACAGAGGTTCGTAGCTTTCTAGGCTTAGCAGGATACTATCAGAGGTTCGTAGAGGGTTTTTCTTCCCTTTCGGCACCATTGACGAAGTTGACACAGAAAGAAACTAAGTTTCGATGGACAGAGGCTTGTGAGCAGAGTTTCCAAGAGCTTAAGAACAGGTTGACCTCAGCTCCAGTTCTAACACTTCCAGAGGGTCTAGAGGGTTATGCCGTGTATTGTGATGCATCAGGTGTCGGGTTAGGATGTGTCCTGATGCAACATGGGAAGGTAATTGCGTATGCTTCAAGGGCAGTTGAGGAAGCACGAGAGGAATTATCTGACCCACGACCTCGAGTTAGCTGCGGTTGTCCATGCACTTAAGATATGGCGGCATTATTTATATGGTGTTCATGTTGATGTATTTACTGATCATAAAAGCCTACAATATATCTTCAAGCAGAAAGAGTTGAATTTGCGACAGAGGCGATGGCTTGAGTTATTGAAAGATTACGATGTTAACATTCTCTACCATCCAGGGAAAGCTAATGTTGTAGCAGATGCCTTAAGTCGCCGATCTATGGGTAGCTTAGCACATGTAGAGCCCAAGAAAAGACAATTAGCTAGAGAGATTCATCAATTGTCTTCGTTGGGGGTTCGGTTAGTAGATTCTGAGGATGGTGGAGTTGTACTCCAAAACACTACAAAATCATCCCTCATAGCGGAAGTCAAGGAAAGGCAGTACGAGGACCCAGAGTTGGTCGAGCTGAGAGAGCGAGTTCCGCAGCAGAAGAAGCCACTGTTAGAGCTAAAGGGAGATGGGGTTCTCAGATATAGGGGTCGTTTGTGTGTTCCAGATGTAGCAGGGCTACGAGACAGGATTATGTCAGAGGCACATTATTCATGGTATTCCATCCATCCTGGGTCGACGAAGATGTATCATGACATTAAGGATGTGTACTGGTGGAATGATATGAAGAAGAACATTGCTGAGTTTGTCGCCCAATGTACTAGTTGCCAGCAAGTGAAGATAGAGCACCAGAAGCCTGGAGGGCTAATGCAGACTATAGAGATCCCGACATGGAAATGGGAGGCGATAAACATGGACTTTATCACGGGTTTACCTCGTTCTAATCGTAAGTTCGATTCCATATGGGTGATAGTCGATAGGCTCACGAAATCAGCTCACTTCCTACCGGTCAGATCTACATATACAGCAGAAGATTATGCCAAGTTATATATTAAGGAGATAGTGCGGCTACACGGAGTACCAGTTTCTATTATATCTGACCGTGGGGCTCAGTTTATAGCACATTTTTGGAGGTCATTTCAGAGAGGTCTAGGGACTCAGGTGAATCTCAGCACAGCTTTTCATCCACAGACTGATGGACAAGCCGAGCGCACAATTCAGACGCTCGAGGATATGTTACGAGTATGTGTGTTGGATTTTAAAAGAAGTTGGGATGAACATCTACCTCTTGTCGAGTTTGCATATAATAACAGTTACCACTCCAGTATTCAGATGGCTCTGTACGAGGCTTTGTATGGGCGTAAGTGCAGATCTCCTATAGGGTGGTTTGATGTTGGGGAATCTGGGTTATATGGGCCAGACCTGGTTCAACAGGCCATAGAGAAAGTAAAGCTTATCCGGGAGTGACTGTTGACAGCTCAGAGTCGTCAGAAGTCATATTCTGACGTGCGGCGACGAGACTTAGAGTTCAGGATTAATGACTGGGTATTCTTAAAGGTATCACCTATCTAGGGCATGATGAGGTTTGGCAAGAAAGGCAAGCTTAGCCCACGGTATATTGGGCCTTATAGGATCATTCGGAGAGTGGGCCAAGTAGCTTATGAGTTAGAGTTGCCCTCAGAATTGGAGTCTGTCCATCCGGTTTTTCACGTATCTATGCTACGGAAGTGCATTGGCGATCCTACCCGAGTGGTGCCCACGGATGATGTACAGATTACAGAGGACTTGTCATACGAGGAAATTCCAGTTGCCATCCTAGACCGACAAATCCGCAATCTACGAAATAAGGAGGTAGCTTCCGTAAAGGTTTTATGGAGGAGCAAGAATGTAGAAGAGATGACGTGGGAATCGGAGGAAGAAATGAAGTCTAAATACCCCCACCTATTTCAAACTGAAGATATGGTTCGAGATGGGACGCTACAACATAGTTCTATGTAGGCTAGCAGGTCATCAGGTAAGCTTTTATTTTTCACTTTCAATATTTATGATTTACGGTCGGTGAGGCAAATTGCTGTTATTTATAAAGATTGGCCATGTGTGGCATGCATAGTATGTTTTCTGGCTACGTACAGGTTAGTTTTAACCTAGTGTACGAAGGATACTCTGGCAAAAGTTTCCAAAGTCTCTAAGAGTAAACATTCGAGGACGAATGTTTCCAAGGGGGGAATGATGTTACACCCTATATTTTCGTACATAAAAATGCATCGTAAGCAAACTAATGTAGGACCAAAAATGAGATAATATTTAAAAGTATATAAATTAATTTAATCATGTTACCTCTGAGGTTACAAATATTGAAGATCATGAACAACAAGTACAAAGAGGGTTGGACGGTTCAGAAGATAAAGCAATTGAAGAAAATAATGTTTCGTCGAAAGTCGACAAGTTGGGAATGTTATAACATATACCTTTGGGGTAAGACTAGGGTGCTTAACATGATAAGGAGATTATGTTATGATTTATATTAGTCGTATGACATCCGTGTGTTATGTTTTGAAGTCAAGAGAGTTGTGGAACAAAAGTCGATGAAAGTCATCACAAGTTACATTCATAAGTTTTACTGAAACTTTGGGTCAAATGTAACTGCGATTTTCTCCCAATATACTTAGAGTTATGGGGTGTTCCACCCATCAAATTAAAGATCTATGAGTCTATTTTCCAATGCATTAAACCGTTTGTCAATACGACATTGGAGTAGAAAGATATGGGCATTTGTGCGATACTGCGCAAGCTGCTAGGTGACAAGTAGGTGTGTCACCTACTTGCTTAAATGAGAGCCCAAAAAAATGGGCCATTTCGGGTCGTCCAAAGAGGCCTTTTAAGGGCCTATTTTCTTCATATATTAGACTTAAAATAGAGCATAATAACCAGACATAAGCTCTGCAAAGAATCCTCCCAAAAATTTCCCACAAACCCTAATTGATTTTCTCTCCCTTTCAAGTTCTAATTGGAGGTAAAACCTAGAGTTTGAAGAACCAAGATAGGAGCTGAGTTATCCAACAAATAAGGTGAGTTTACTGCTCTCTTTCATCCAGTTTTTCTTCTGAAAATTCATGGTAAGTCGTTCTATACTTGTAAGAACTCACGGGACGGTGATCGGAAGCCGTGAGTTCGAGTTATTCACTTGTAGCGGACTGTTTTGTGGACTGTTTTGTGTTGCTGTTGGGCTGCGTGTTTTACTACTATTTTGTGGAGTTTTGGAGGAGGAAAGGGGTTTATAAACACCATATAAATGTAGGGTGGTTGGCTGGTCGTTCGTCATAACATTTTCGGGTCGTTTGACACTACTACGGTGGTCGTTTTGTGTACGAAGAGATTGGGGTGTGTTGGGCTGTTTTGTAGTATTTGATGGTGTATATAGGGCTGGAAAATGATGTATATATGTTGTTATTGTTCTGTTCTTGTATTGTTGGTGTTATCTTGAATTTGGAGGAAGTAAGGATTATAGGGGAGATGCTGCCCGTTTTAATACAAAATAAGTTTGTCGTTCGTTGTGCGATAGTTGTACCTTTCGTAACTTAACGATAGTATTATTATCGTTCTTGTAGATTAAGGTGCAAAGAGGTGAGTTCAACTTGGTGATTGGAAAGATTGTGATAAGGTATGTTAAGGCTAAGCCTTCCTTCATTTTGGCATGATCTCGTAGCTACATGTGTTAGTAATGAGATAAAAAGAGAAGTTCATATTCATGAATTTATTCACACTATTCTAGTCTCATAAGTTACAATATTATTCCTTATCGAGATTCTATATTCAATTTAATATTGTCTTCTTCCAGTCAAGAGAGCAACAAGCCTATATATACAGTATTATAGTATTTTCATTACCATCGAGCTATAATCGATGGGCAGGCCCCTATTGGGCAACCTCTGATCAGATGAAAAGTTATATACCGAGCCTACTGTGGCCGAGCGCCTATGAGCGAGCCCAGCATGGTCTAGATACATAGCCTAGTATGGCCGAGCGCCTATGAGCGAGCCTACTATGGCACGAGCAGTTATATATACCGAGCCTTATAAGGCCGTACAATTATTTTACTTACTACATTGAAGGAGTTGAGTCAGTATCAGCAGGTAAGTATATCTCCAGATCATCTTTGACTCCCAGTTACTTCCGGTTATTATATTATCAGTTCAGTTTCGATTTTCAGTTATGTTATTGCCTTACATACTCGGTACATTATTTCGTACTGACGTCCCTTTTTCGGGGACGCTGCATTTCATGCATGCAGGTTCAGATAGACAGACGGGTATACCTCCTCAGTAGGTGTTTCCAGAGTTCAGCCTGATCGGTAAGCTCCACGTCTTTCGAAGTTGCCAGGTCTAGAGTTTTTGTGTACATCTTATGTATATCTGTATATATGTTATGGGTAGGTCGGGGCCCTATTCCGATCATAGTACATCTATCAGTAGAGGCTTGTAGACATATCCTGTTGGTTAGTGCAGTATGTTGGGTTTGTAGGCCTGGTATGTATAATTTGGTGGTTTGTCAGCTGTAGTAGCTATGACGGCCTTTTCAGCCTAGCTTTATATTGATGTTTAGTTAGCGCTAGTTTCCATTCAGTTTTATATTTTGCTTCGCAAATTGTCTTGCAAGGTGGCTCCATGGCCAAAGTATGACATTATGTGTTCAGAGTCCCTTAGTCGCAATTTGGTACGCCAGGTTAGGTGAGGCACCGGGTGCTTGTCTCGCTCCTAGGTTCGGGGCGTGACAGCAGGCAACTAAGAGAGGAGGTAGCATGGTTATTCAATAAAGGGCACCTTCGAGAATTTTTAAGCGACAGGGCCAAAAACCATTTCAAAAATAGGGATTTCGGTAAACAAAACGAACAAGAAGAACCACATCACGTCATCCACATGATCATCGGTGGCGTCGATACCCCTCAAGGACCGGTGCTTAAACGTACTAAGACATCGGTTATGGGAGAAAAGCGACCCCGAACTCAGGATTACGCACCCACAAGTACATTGTCCTTTAATGATGAAGATGTAGAAGGAGTCATGCAACCTCACAACGATGCACTGGTAATATCCGTACTTATGAATAAAACTAAAGTTAAGCGTGTGTTAATTGATCCAGGTAGCTCGTCCAACATTATTAGATCGAAGGTTGTAGAACAGCTCGGTCTACAGGACCAGGTCGTACCCACAACCCTGGTTCTAAACGGATTCAATATGGCAAGTGAAACCGCCAAAGGCAAGACAATTCTGCCGATAAACATGGCCGGGACCATCCAGGAAATGAAGTTCCACATAATCGAAGGCAACATGAGGTACAACGCCCTTTTTGGAAGGCCATGGATCCACAATATGAGAGTTGTACTTTCGACCCTCCACCAGGTTATTAAATTCCCAACATCGGAGGGAGTCAAAATAGTGTACGGAGAACAACCAGCCGCGAGAGAAATGTTTGCCGTCGAAGAAGCAATTCTGATATCCTCACTTTCGTCAACAAAGGGGTCGTACTCAGAAGGGGAACGAGATGTCAAATAGCAATCACAGATGTCAGTTTCGACCCAACTAGTAAATTAGAAGATTGGCGAAGATGATGATCAAAGGATCCCTCGATCCTTCGTGGTCCCCGATGATTCTGATGCTACCCAATCAACGATTGAAGAGCTGGAGCAAGTCATACTAATTGAGCATTTGCCCGAACGAAAGGTATACCTAGGAACGGGATTAACCCCCGAACTCAGGAAAAGGCTTATTCAATTTCTTATCAATAACATAGATTGTTTTGCTTGGTCCCATTTAGATATAACAGGGATCCCACCGGATATAATAACGCATCGACTAAGCCTGGACCCTAGGTTCATACCGGTGAAGCAAAAGAGAAGACCCCAGTCCGAGGTAAAGCACGTATTCGTAAAGGACGAGGTAACTAAACTTCTTAAAATAGGGTCCATTCGGGAGGTGAAATACCCCGAATGTTTAGCCAATGTAGTTATAGTCCCTAAAAAAGGGAACAAACTTAGAATGTGTATAGATTACAAGGATTTAAACAAGGCGTGCCCAAAGATTCTTTTCCACTGCCTAACATCGATCGCATGATCGATGCCACGACCGGACACGAGATCCTTACTTTTCTCGATGCCTATTCCGGGTACAATCAAATCCAAATGAACCCGGAGGACCGAGAAAAGACTTCATTTATCACCAAGTATGAAACCTATTGTTATAATGTAATGCCCTTCGGGCTAAACAATTCAGAAGCTACTTACCAATGCCTAGTAAATAAAATGTTCGAGGAATAAATAGGTAAAAAGGATACTATCAACACCGTAATATCCTAGTAGAAACGGACAGGCCGAATCGACGAACAAGACTATCATTCAAAACCTAAAGAAAAGGTTGAACGACGCTAAGGGGAAATTGAGAGAAATCCTACCCGAAGTTCTTTGGGCATATCGAACAACATCATACCCGCCAAAATAGTGTGTGACAATGGGAAACAATTTCTCGGCAGCAAAGTGATGAAATTCCTCGAAGACCACAAAATAAAAAGGATACTTTCGACACCGTAACATCCTAGTGGAAACAGACAGGCCGAATCAACGAACAAGACTATCATTCAAAACCTAAAGAAAAGGTTGAACGACGCTAAGGGAAAACGGAGAGAAATCCTACCCGAAGTTCTTTGGGCATATCGAAAAACATCAAAATCCAGTACGGGGGCAACCCCATTCTCCTTAGTATATGGCTCTGAAGCCTTGATTCCAGTCGAAGTCGGGGAACCCAATGCCAGGTTTTGATATACAACAGAAGAATCAAATCACGAGGCTATGAATACTAGCCTCGAATTATTGGATGAAAAATGAGAAGCTGCTCTCCTCCAATTGGCCGTCCAAAAGCAGCGGATCGAAAGATATTATAATCGAAGAAATAATCTACGCAATTTTAAAATCGGGGATTTAGTGCTAAGGAAAGTCGCCCTCAGCACCCGAAATCCAAATGAAGGAAAATTGGGTCCAAACTGGGAAGAACCGTATCAGGTTCTCGAAAACGTCGGTAAAGGATCCTACAAGCTCGGTATCATAAACGGCAAATAACTGCCAAGCAATTGGAATGTGTCGCACCTAAAGCAAGACTACTGCTATGGTACGCCCCTCCCATGTTCGTTTATATTTTGAAACTAACTCTTGCACGAGTTCGATTAGGAACAAGGATGGATCATTCAACATGAAGCCCTAGGTCTAAAAGCACGCGTTGCACTCTTTTTTCCTTAGACCGGTTTTATCCCAAATGGATTTTTCGGTAAGGTTTTTAATGAGGCAACCATCGATCGTGCTAACTTTGAACAATTCAACAGTATCTGAGGCCTCTTTACAATCGATCTCGAATACGGGGGGGGGGGGCATTACCCCTCAAATATATGAAGTTCGATTCAGGAAAGTTTACTTCATAACAACGGGATTCCGATAGGAAACATTGTAAGAGCCAAATGGTCAAAACGAACCATGCTCATATAGTTGGTCCGAGCCCTGACACAAAACATGAACACATGTATAATGACTTACAAAGAAAAATTTCCTCTTTACCGATATCTTATATCCAAGAAAAATTCCTCTATTTCAAGATTTATTATGCAAACAGGTTTAAGGGCCGACCATTACAACATAAATCGGGGACTGCCAACCAAAAAATCAATGAGTTCGAGCAGCACTCACTCAACTACTAAGCCTACGGGCTACTCTTATTTTGAGTTCGAGAAATCACTCACTCAACTATTAAACCTACGGGCTATATTACTTCGAGTCCGAGCAGGCACTCACTCGACTACTAAGCTTACGGGCTACTCTTATATTGAGTTCGAGAAATTACTCACTCAACCATTAAGTCTACGGGCTACATTACTTCAGGTTCGATCAAGCACTCACTCGACTACTAAGCCTACGGGCTACTCTTATTTTGAGTTCGATAAATCACTCACTCAACTATTAAGCCTACGGGCTACATTTCTTCGAGTTCGAGCAAGCACTTACTCGACTACTAAGCCTATGGGCTACTCTTATTTTGAGTTCAAGAAATCACTCACTCAACCATTAAGCCTACGGGATACATTACTTCGAGTTTGAATCACTCACTCGACTACTAAGCCTACGGGCTACTCTTATTTTGAGTTTGAGCAATTACTTACTCGACCATTAAGCCTACGGGCTATATTACTTCGAGTTCGAATCACTCACTCGACTACTAAGCCTATTGGCTACTCTTATTTTAAGTTCGAGAAATCACTCACTCAACCATTAAGCCTACGGGATACTTTACTTTGAGTTCGAATCACTCACTCGACTACAAAGCCTACTGGCTACTCTTATTTCGAGTTTGAGCAATTACTCACTCGACCACTAAGCCTACGGGCTACTCTTATTTTGAGTTCAAGAAATCACTCACTCAACCACTAAGCCTACGGGCTACTCCTATTTCGCGTTTGAGCAATTACTCACTCGACCATTAAGACTACGGGCTACATTACTTCGAGTTAGAGCAACCACTCACTCGACTACTAAGCCTACGGGCTACTCTTATTTTTAGTTCGAGAAATCACTCAATCAACCATTAAGCCTGTAGACTACATTACTTCGAGTTCGAGCAAGCACTCACTTGACTACTAAGCCTACGGGCTACTCTTATTTTGAGTTCGAAAAATCACTCACTCGACCATTAAGCCTACGGGCTACATTACTTCGAGTTCAAATCACTCACTCAACTATTAAGCCTGCGGGCTACTCTTACTTCGAGTTCGAGTTCGAGCAAGCACTCACTCGACTATTAAGCCTACGGGCTAAATTACCTCGAGTTCAAATCACTCACTCAACCTCATTCGGTTGTAAAGTCTACCTTATTGCGAGTTTGAGCAAGCACTCACTCGGTTGTAAAGGCTACAAGGTTCAAATTCGATCAAATTACCTAAAGCCTTATAAAAACCTTCATAAGGCATGAATGAAACAAAATATTCACAAGGAAGAGAATAAAACAGAGGCAAGTTGGGAAAAGATAAGATCTTTAAATATATACAAGAATGTTTACAATGTCCGAACAAGACCCTACACAAAAAACCAAAACGGAAACTAAGGCTAAGTTTCTTGGTTATCTACGGGGGTAGTCTCTTCTCCATCGGGCTCCTCCCCGCTCTCGGATCCACTCTTTCTCCCATTATCACCATCATCATTTTCATCGGAAGACAAGATTTCAGCATCGGCTTCGAGCTCTTTAGCCCCTTTTATCTATTCGAAGAGATCGAAACCTCGAGCATGGATCTCCTCGAGGGTCTCCCTCCGAGATCGGCATTTAGCAAGTTCAGTAACCTAATGTGCTCTAGTATTGGCGGTCTCGGCTGCCTCTCTTGCATGTACCTGAGCAGCTTCAGCATCGGCCCGATAGACGGCCACGAATGCATTCGCATTAGCCTTTGCTTCCTCGGCATCAGATTTGGCCTTGGCAAGTTCGGAGGCCAACCGAGCCTCGAGTTCCGATATTCTTCTCGCTTGAACCAAGCTCTTCTCTTTCATGCCTTGAAATTGGCTTGCAGTCGATGACAATTGGGCCCGAACAATTTCTTTTTCTGCAGCAAGACGGTCCATGCCATCTTTCTATACCACGGCCTCCGCCCTTATTATATCAACTTCCTCACGAAGCTGCCCGATCGTCTCGAGTTTCTGCTGTAGCTGTGAGATCGAAATATTAGCCTCCAATCCTAAATCAAGCCCATGAGTTCTTAATATTATCATTACCTGCTCAGTCAGGTCGGTCTGGTCTTGATGAGCCATGGCCAACTCAGCTCGAAGGCCTTTGATTTCTTCTTCCCTTTGCCCGGAAATGAGTCTAAGGATGTTCCTCTCCTCCGTAACCCGACGGAGATCGGTCTCGAACCGATGCAGCTCAGCTCGAGACCGAGACTGAGAACACGCTTCTCGATGAACGGCTGCAGCCTTCAAAGAAAGAAGAAAAGAAGTTAGAAAAGAATAGCAAACATGAAAGTGGTATCAACGAAGGGAGTTAGAGCTTACCCGATTTAGAGCTTGTTGCACTTCACAGAAAAGGCCCGACACATCACTAGGGCCAGCAACGTCCTCGACCCCAGTAAATAAATCACAAAGGGGTCATCCTCTTCATGAGACCAGTTCATCTCGAGGGCACCCAAATCTTGGGCTTCCCGAATCGCCCTTTAGGAAAAGGCAGGGAGAGTGGGCAAGTCTCCGATTACTATTTCCCCAAGCGACTTGCTTGGGGCGTTCTCCTCAGTTCGGAAAGCTTCAGGACCGACCCCTTCTAATATACCCACTTTTTGTTGACTTCGGTAGGAAGCATCTTCGATCTCTAATGATTTAGGGACTCTGCCTGAACCTTCCTCCGATATATCCTCAATCCGAGGTAGAGCTTTATAAATCACCATTGATTCAGTTGCCTTTGGGGCATCGATGGTTTTCTTCATTCGGGCCACCAGTACGGACCCATCGTTTTCTTTTTCTTCTTCGTCTTCATCCATTAGATGCAACACCGATTCTACGGTCAAAGGAATGGTATTCTTCCTCGGCTTACGAGCCATCCTCGTCTTCGGTTTTGGATCTTCGTAAGCGGAGGCCCTTTTTCTCTTATTATCCTTCACCTACTTTGGAACAAAGGCCAAAGCCTCTCCCTCGACGGACGAAATCCTCAAAATCGCATCTTTGCCCACACCTACATACAGGAAAATTGATTTAAGTATATAGAAAGCATCTCGTTCGAACTACCAAAGATACGAGAAATGGGCTTACCATGATTTTTGGCCTCCCATCGGCCCTTTGACAAATCACGCCATGAGCGCTCGGCGTATGTGGAGGTTGAAGCTAGATCTAGTACCCAGTTCTTGAGATCAGGAACTGCACCGGGCATCCAGGGAACCGCTGTATCAAAAAAAAGGGATATCGGTGAGGAAAAAAGGGCAAAATAGTATGAGATAACAGCAAAATTACACTTACGCTTCATGTTCCATTCCTCGGAAAAAAGCATCTTTTCAGTCGGAATCAGGTCCGAAGTCCTTACTCGAACGAACCTGCCCATCCAGCCTTGATCCCTATCCTCGTCTATGCTCGAGAACAGAACCTTGGTAGCCCGACACTGACGTTTTATTAACCCGCCTCGAAAGAGGCGAGGACAGTATAATCGGATGAGATGGTCGAGGGTGAAAGGCATCCCCTCGATTTTGTTCACGAAGTAACGGATCAAAATAACGATCCGCCAAAAAGAAGGATGGGTCTGACCTAGGGTTATTTGGTATTGACGGCAGAAATCAATAATAACGGGGTCGAGGGGACCTAACGTGAAAGGGTAAGTATACACACTTAAAAACTCTTTCACGTAATTGGTGATATCTTCTTCAGAAGACGAGATTACTATTTCTTTATTCTCCCAATTGCAATCTTTCTTTAGCTGTTCGAGGTGCCTCTCGGTTATCGAACACATATACCTCGAACTATACTAAAAAGAAGCAGAATCGAGCTTAAGAATCAGAGGCCAATCAATACCGAACCCGGGTCAATACCGGACCCCCGAGTCGGCATCGAGCTCAAATCCGCACCGAGCTCTAAACCCAATACTAACCAACACCGAGTCCGATCAAGATCGAGCTCACAGACAAGAGCCGTTGCAACCGCACTAAAGGAGAGAATCTCGGCAAGAATTAGAGAAAAACTGATTTATCATGGGTTCCCCACTATGTATTTTTAATTATATCTAAAGTAGCATCCCCCACTATAAAGAGGATGGCTACATTTCAGTAAAGGGCAAGTTTTGATATATATTGTAACTCAGATTTCATACACTCCTCTATTGAAGAATTATCCTTTTTTAGTTTCATAGATTGATTCATCTTGCTTAACCCATAAGTCATCCTCTTGTCAACTTTGCTTATTATTCACTCTTCACAGTCAATACTCGATTTTTCTATTTACTCTTACGATTTGTGTTAAGTTATACCACGTACCTTTAGAACTAAGTATAAATTTAACTTTATCCGTTTTTCGGGTAAACATGTAGTAAAGCTGGTCAATTGAGCAAATTAAGCATAAATTCCAAGCAGTCTACAATGGAAGTAAGGGAAGGAGGGGTGGTTGAGTTTTCATTCAGCACAATAATCCAAGACCGACCCAATGTCTAAAAAGGTGAATAACCCCATGACCATAGTAAGACCACTGGTCAAAGTCAAGCAACTTATCATGCAAAAAATTCCAAGCAGATAGAAGCCAGTAATCAAGTTGGAAGATATGTAGTGAAGTGGTATGTTCGTACGTGCTCCATTAATATGAAATTACCTCTAATAGAGAGTATTTTACATTCAATATTGAATTTTTTTGACATGGGACTCCAAAACTACTAAACATGGAATGAAAAATAACAAAAATGATAAAGATTACATTCTCAATACAATAAAACAACTAATCAGGGATAGTGTTCTTCCTAGGAAAAAAGTGGACAAAAACAGTGACATGTTCAATTACGGATTATATGTGAACAAAAAATAAGTTGTTATATTTTTTTATAACACGCTTTCTAAATACACCATTGAGCTAGAACGGTCTATTTATAGGAAGGATTCAAGTGGGACTCGAGAAAAGAGGAGACAATGTGCTCAAAATAGAGCAAACTGTTCTATTCAAGCTTCAGGTTTCAGGAGAAATTAATCGATGAAACATTGGATGTACAAGATTATATATTAGTAGTACTTATTAGTCTTTTGTGAAAATGGGTACGAGAAATATATATAAATATATAATTTTGAAGTAAATCCAAGGGTACATAAGTAAGATTGAAGGGCCATGGCTGTCAATGCTCCTGCAGCAACATTATATATAGGAAGGTTATCTCTAGTTTGGCAATTGGCATGCGTTTGTGCCAAAGAGAATGGGGACACACCGCAGACAACGACAACTGAAACAAGTGTTATCTTTATCTGATTTACACACCTTTCTTTCCTACAAAATTCACACATGCATCTTTTGCCACCTTTTCTACCGTCTCAACTACATGTAGATCAAGAAAAAAACAAACATTGGTGTGCAGTCTAAAATAAACAATCCGTTAAGTTAATGGGTTGTTATTTTCATTTCCCTTTGAGATTTTCAACTTTTATTTTGAATATACAAATTTGAGGTTGCAAAGCCAACATACCCCGTGAGGGTAACAACGTGTATCCCAAGAAAATGAAAGACATATACGATATGTTTATTGATTTGAGGTAAACACTTGATAAGGCTAAATTTTTACCCTCGTATTGTGCAGGCTTATTCTTTAGGTTAGTTATCAGTGTGGTTTAACACAAGAAGTTAATTATCACAATTTATCAAGTTACCAGTCAACGTTGCCAAGAAAATAACATGATTGTGTGCATATTTTTTGAATTCGTCAGTGTAGAAAATTCAAATCGTTAGCGGATCAAATTTTGTTTTTAGTTACCATAGAGAATAGAGATCACAGAGCAATTGGCTGTTGAGTAGTCACATTTATTTCCTGACAACACAGTTATTTAGAAATGGATTCTCCAACAACATTTATTTCAGACTTGAAAGTAGTCAGATATTTGAAGTGTTTAACATGGTCTCAAATTATCACTGTAGATGCCAGTTTCCACATGCTACCTTCAATCATTCAAGCTTTACAAAACTCCATCTTATTTAATGAAAACACACTTCTCTCAATACTGAATACGGATCCTTCTCAAATCAACCAGAACAGAAGGATTTTTGGCGGTGGATATCCCATATTTCTTCATTAATAACAACGTACGCTCACTGCTATTTAACGATTTTTTTTAAAATTTACTGATGAATTTAATAATTTCCCCTTTTATTCCCACATATAAACATTAAAGTTATGTATGAATAGTTTCATGATAATACCCTAAATACCTTTTTAAGATGAAGTTTTGAAAAATTTTCACGAGGAATTCAACATAATTTTTTTTTAAAACAATGATTTACTATCAGATTAAAACAAATTACTTTGTTTTCAGGTTAAATATTGTTTTGCTTGTAAGCCACCTGACCTGTAGAACTTCTTTAAACAATAAGTCTATAAAATTAAAACCAATTATATTGAAGCTTGGGCTGTTGTTATTTTCCGTTATAATACTTGTGTTTTCACACACTTAAAATATTTTGCTCTGCTTTATAAAACAGATCAAAAAGAAAATCAAGAAATTCACATCCATAGAAGCTCTTAAGGTGTAGTAGACATCAGACTGTCGTGCAAAAAGCAGATTGATCAGCAAAGCTGGCCTGGCCTGGCAGTTCCTCAGTGTGTATTCAAAAACTTGTCGTCATTTCGCCATTAGAAAGTAATAAAATGCAATAATTGAAGTAGTAACGAAAAAATGAATATCACTATTTTATTTCCAGTAAAGCATTATGGAAAGGGGCAGAGAAAGATGCCAATGCATGTCACGTTACCTCCTCCTTTCTGCCCTGAAAACTGCTACAGCCCTTAAAAGCATCACCCACAGCCACACAAGGCGCGTGGCTTTCAAAACACACTAGCAAACATCATGTCATCATTTAACAAGGGAAGAACTTTTTGAAAAGCTTAAAAAGTATCAGAGAGATTCCATAGCTTTCAGGTACAAGAAAATACATCAAAGTACTACTACTACTACTAATAAAGATTCAATTCAATGCCCACAAAAAGTTGAAAATTTCAAAAACATTAGCTTTCACCATCAGAGTTAGGAAAAACAAAAAGGATAAAGAACATATTTACATAATTTTTTAAGCCTGTCGAATCAGAAAAAACAAGAAAATAGCCACAACACAACCCTAAAAAATGTAACGGAAAAAGGGGGTTGAAGGATTACCAACTTCTCTAAGCCTAAAACTCTCATTCCTTTCTGGACCTGCTGCTATAGGAATTAGAAGCAGTGCCTTCTAATTTCTTCTGTTGGGATGAGGATGAAGAAGAAAACAAAGGAAATCCAAATTTTGAAGAACCTCTTAAAGAACAAACTGGAACATTGAGAACAGGTGTAACACGGACATTAGCTGAATAAGATCTCTCCATTCCTCTGTGCTTATACCTAGGCCCACCATTAAAGGTGCTGGGACTGCTTGAGCTTCTCTCTAGGCTGTGGAATACAATCTTCCCCGACGAGTTCATGCGAGGACTATCAACAGAGACTCCTCGGGCATGAGTTGTAACAGTAGCAGAGTCTGCGGCCTGTTGTCTACGAACAGGGCTTCGGCCCACTCTCGTGGCTTCAGACGATGATACCCTATGCTTCACCAATCGTACCCTGCGAGGATTAGTCGTCATTGCATTTCGAGAGAAACTGTTTGGTTTATCCGAATCAAGGGAAAGCCTAGGAAGATCATCGTGGTCATGGCCTGACGAAGATGATGAAAGGGACAATCGAGAAGAAATTGAAACGGACTCGTTATCCCAGTCTTTCTGCAGCAACGGAAGGTTAAGAGACGAGTCTAAAGAAGCGCTCAATGATTTAGAGCTGCGATGAAAATAATTTTTCAAGGATTTATGAGCACTACTGCTAGGTAATGAAGACGTTCTCTGTGTTTCTTGCTTAGCATTGTTATTTTGATGCTGCTGTTTCTTCAAGCCTAAAAGCTCCCTCCACCGTGTAGTACACCTCGGCGCCTTAGGAGAGAACAAGTACGGATCCGCATTTGAAATCAAAATCTCATTTCTCATTCGAAGCTGAGGTGTATCCGGCGATCTAACTCCGGCGGAGATAGTAGCCGACGTGGTGGTGGCCGGGCGGACCATGGAGAGATGCAGCGGCGCCACGAGCTTTCCGTCGGAGAAGAGCTCGTCGGCTGGCAGCATAATCACCGGATCTTCAAGTCGAAACTCGAAATCAGCTACCATATCTTTAGAAACTTCTGGATCTAATTCCTCTGCCTTATCTTTAACACTACTCTTCATCTCAATAGATGGTGAAGAAGTGTGCTTTGCTCCGGCGGCAACCTTGGAAGAGTCGCCGACAACGTCGTCCTGAAAGTCCCTACTGAATGACATTCTTGGACTTAGCCAACCATAGGACTGGTGGTATTTCGCAGCCGGAGAACAATCTAGAAACTTCTCCGGCGACATACCCATTTTGTTTACGCAAGCTGAAGCCATTTTTGGCGTACATGCAAGTTTTTTCTAGTCTAGAGAGAGAGAAGAAACGTAACGTCTACCGAATATATAGAAGCGAAGAACCCCAAAAATTATACTAGAGAGAGAGAGAAGGGAGTGGTTAAAGGCTATAGCTAGGGTTTGAAGGATGCCTTGTGAATAGTGCAAAAAGATTAGCTAAAAAAGCTTAGCATTATAGTAGTAGCTAGCAGTGTATGTGGCGCTCCATTGTTTAGTGTAACAGTAAGCAGCAGGAGACTGTGCCCCAGTGGCATTATATGACAGACAAGGGGGAGCACATAAATAGAAAACATTAGTACAGTGGGTCCACTCTTTCCAACAAATGGGGAGTCGCCGCGTGGCGTTTGGTCAAAGATAAAAAGCGTGACTTCAATTTTTTTTATTTTGTTTTTTGGGTGCAAAGCCCAAACTGAAAAGCGGGAATAGCTTTTGGGATCAATTCATGGCGGTCATAATATTCGTTTTTATCTTATCTTTGATTCAATTATATATGTTTATAAATTACGTAGTACTGTATTCTATTAAATAATCCTATGTATTTACCGTTGTAACAATTTAGTAACTTAAAATATTTGACTAAATAAAGAGGTAGGATGTTTCTCTGAAGCATCCACTGAGCTGCGTACTGGCCACTGCGCCTGCTTTGCTTTTAATTTAACTTTGATTAATAATTAATAATTTACAGCTAACCAAGTGAGTTTTTTATCTTTTATTTTCGTTTTCTGGTTTTTGGTATTCTCCAAAAGTCATGAGTTTATTTTCTTACGAGAAAGTTAGTTGTTGTTATGTTAAGTGAGATGCCTTGAAGACCTTCAACTTGACTGCATCATTTGGATAAATAGTGTAGCAAATCTAGATATATAGTGTGTTCAAAGTGTTTACTACTTGGTTTTCTTCATTTCTACCTCGTTTACTTAAAATCACATTGGATGTTTTTTGAACCTTAGTTAACTAGTAATTTAATTTAACTACATACTTTTTTTCTTATAAAAGTGATTCGACATTGGTTGCCCATCATCCCCTATTATTTTATTCTACATATGTGTTTTATTAGAAACATAACAAAGGAAATATGAAAACTGTTTTCATAAAATACATTCAATGCTTCAATAATTCCTAACTTCTAAACTAACAACTACTTATCGCTCGGTATAGTTAGTATGGATTATTGCAATTCCATTTATGTCAGGTGAAATGTTCATTCAGAGGTCTTGGAAATGAATACCCAATTGTTCTACTGCAATGAATCTCATATAGACAGCTGTGATTTACATACAATTGGACTGTAAATATACTAAAACTTGATATTCTAGTTTTGCCATTGAAAATAAATCTTAATTCAGAGACTAACACTTTAAGTTTTGCGTATTACACGCTTGGAATGAAGAAGGGAGATAGAAAAGGACAAGAAAGATCAATAACAATCTTTTAATTCGTTACTTTTTTTTTTTTTTTGTAAAACTCAACAAAGTAACAAGGAGTATATGTGTGTGTGTTTATCCCTGCAATATACATTACCAGTAGCAACTCTTTTAATAAATGTAATAATAGAATGCATAGTCAGTCTCTTTGCATAGCTATTTGTCCCAGTTCTTAGTCTTAAACTAAGCACATTTGAAAAATTGCTCACATTCTTACACAATTTGCTTACGATCTTACTATGCTAAGTCAGTCTAAAATATTGTTTATTCGTAAAATAGTACAGTTGAATTTGTAACGTGTTTTATAAACACGTGAATTAATTTGATCCAAGAATGTAAAATAACAAAGAACAGAAATAAGAATTAAAATAAACTAGAAGAAAATACAAGCATGACTAGGGGCTGAGCTTTTTCGAAAGCAGTAATAAGAGCAATATGAAGAACAAAAAAAAGAATATAGTTTTATAGAGTAAGAACTAGTTTTACCTTTTTTGCATACAAATATTTTGTGTCCAACAATGAATACAAATTCTCCTATTTATAGCTTAATTCAGGGAGACAAGATCACTAAATAAAGCTCTTCTTAAATGTGAATAAAACCTCTCTTGGTAGCTGCATAACAATTAGGCATTAATGAAAAGATTCTTTGTAACGGCTGCTCATTGAATATCGTCTTAACCGGTATCTTCCTTTCAAATCTTCGTCCCCGATTTAATGCCTTCGAAATTTATTCAGCACCGGTCACATATTCGTAACCGGTACTAGCTATTTGTTGACTCATATCTTACTTGTCTTTACTTCCACGTGTCAACACGTCGAGCATCTACGTATCGTTCATCAATTTTACCACATACAGATAGTTCCCCTACTTTTTGGTGACAACACTTTGTGTTACCAGGAAGTAGATAAGACTTCTTTCCTTGGCGGAAAAGTTCCTGAACGGTTTCTGATACTTAACGACGCATGTCTCCTCGCCTTTAATGAGTCGAAAACGTGTTATCCCGTGATTTGGCAAATATTTTCGCCAGTTTTCAAGATAATTATAACAATGAACTATGTCGCCTATAAACTTCTACTTCTCATCATTTTTACATTTCACCTTTACAAACCCTTCTTCTTTGAATTCCCAATAAAGCTTTTCTGCAAACCTATCTTTCTCAGTAAAATTTTCTTACCCAGATTCTCTATCACCATGTCTATTACTTCTTCTGTCCCCGAAAACTCTGGCCTTCACATCGGTGGTGGCCTTCTAAGAAGAACAAAACTAAGGAAGCTAATGTTGGTTCTTGATAGTAGGAAATAACTATATAGTTTGGCCACTATTTACACTCTAAATTAGCTGCACTTCACTGATGTTTGAGCGTTAAATGATAGTAAATTGCCCTGATTGAGTATTTTATGCTTTGCAGGAGCAATTCCGGGCTACAATGAGGTTAAGGAGCGTTTTGAGATAATATGGAGCGTTGAAGGACAAGTAAAGGCTTATGGAGTAAATTGGGAGTTTGTTCGAGGATCGAAGGAGGTTAGCGCATTTAAAAAGAAGAATAAAGAAGAGTACAGAAAATCGCCCAGGTACACAGCCGCGCACTGGGCCGCGCAAGTCAGGCAAAAACTGGCCAAAGTGCGCGGTCACCTGCCCAGGTGCGCGGCCGCGCACGTCCTTCCGAGAAAAATTATTCCAGAGCTAAAATTGTAATTTGAGAGGCGACTGTCCTTGACCTATATGAAGTCTAGCTCGCCCAAAAAGAGGGTATCTTGGTTTTTAGAAGAGACCGACTTTGGGAATTGGACCTAAGGAGGCAAGAACACACTAGGAGCAAGGCGGGAAATTCTTCTACGAGTTTTTCGCTTCCTTCTTCCTATTTCCATTATTGATTATGAATTCTAGTATTGTAGTTTTGCATACTATTATGAATAGCTAATTTGTTATATAGAGTTTTGATAGAACCTTTTGCAGGATAATTTCTTGTTATGTTTCTATATAATTGAGTAGTTGAATTTCTCTACTTGTTCAACTACGTGTTTATTGTTGTTGATTGAATGGCCATCAATTGACTGTGCCTATTTAGTATGTATTGCTTGGAAAAGGATACATATTTAGGTAGTTGTTGAACAACATCACTTCTGACGTATGTGAGGAATCAATACGAAAGGTTTAAAGGTGGGATTAGGAATAATGAAACCATGGTGTGAACTTAGTGAGCAGTAAACTAGTGCCAGCTAGCGTAGTTCGGAAGAATATGTCTAGTAAATTGTGATAGTTGCTCAGAAGAGAATTATGACACCTGAAGTACTCACGATCGGTAGAAAATACTTAGAAGAAATTATAGAAGGCATAGCGAGAAGGATTCCGACAATTGGGAAAATTATAACTCTAGACCTCCTTAGTCTTGTCTCAAATTTCATCCTTATTAGTTGATAATTTTACTGCTTTATAATAGTTGCTAGTTAATTAGTTAGAAATAAATATTATAATCTCTATAATTAGAAAATTGTTTAGACTTGTGTTTCTTAGCAATATTGAACAGTTGTAGCTAAGTCTTAGTTCTTTGTGGGATTCGACTCCGGACTTGTAAACCAGATTATATTTGCAACGATCGCTTAGTCCTTTTTATAAGACATAGTTGGGCGTGATCAAATTTTAGCGCCGTTGCCAGAGACCTAACGGTGTAGCTGTAGGTGTACATATTGCTAGGTTTCAAATTTGAACTTTCTTTTATTTTATTTTATTCTACTTGTTGATTTGAGAAACATGACATCTTGGAATTATGGGAGTTTAGGTGTTGGTAATTTTACTATTGATCCTTATGCATATTGTGGAGGAAGTCACCCATTACAAAATTATCAAAATATTTTTGAGAGCGAGTTATGTGCATCCACTCAATCTTATGTGTGGAATGTGTGTGATATGTGTGGTGATCAAGACAGTCACTTTCATGGTTGTGATTATATTTCTTATCTTCCTCCAACCCCTTACTTTGATGGTTCTTCTTTTTCATGTAAAGTTAATAGAAATAAAGAACCCAGGGATGATGACCTGAAAGAGATCAAGGATATGCTAAGGTGCCTTATGGAACAAGATAATGAGAAACAACTACACATACAAAGGCAAGATGCTGTTATTCGCAATCTGGAGTCACAAGTGAGTCAACTAGTTGAAGCATTTAATGCTCAACAAGACAATATTGTGGATAGTAGCCAAGAAGAGCATGAATTAGATGCTGAAATTGAGGTGCAAATGGAGGAGGTTAGAGCAGAAAATCAACAATCTAACCAACTAGAATTTGAAGATGTTGATGTTGAAGAAGTAATACTAGAGTCAACCAGAGACGTTGAAGATACAAATTTAGTTGACTCTAGTGTGATTGGTGTTGAGGAGGTTAAAAATCTTGAAGTTCATGTATTTGAGCGCGTTGGACCTCATTCCAAATATTTCTCTACATTATGTTCAGATGGTGAAATGGAAATTGATCTGTATAAGCCAATGCAAGAGTCAAAGGAAGAGGTGGATGAGCCCTATATTCTGAAATCTTCAAGGCCATCTAGGCAAGGTGACACTCCTCGGTTGAAAGCCAAAAAGTGCATAAAGAATCATTTAATTTTTAGATCGCAACAATATGTATCGCCACAAGAGCATGATCATAGAGCAGAATCAAAACTTGGGGTCCAATTCATAAGTTCAAGGTGGAGGCAAAAAGTAGTTCACGTCGTGCCGCAGCGTTAACTCAAGCGCTTGTTGGGAGGCAACCCATCATTACTTCTTTTTATTTTTTATTTTTTATTATTGTATTATTCTTGTAGTGTTATTTTTTTATTTCTCAAGGAGCATGGGAAGCAAGGCCATTGGAAAAAAAAAAGCAACAGCAACCCAGATGGTTAGAACTAAGTGTGAGGTACCCGTACGAAGGACCAGGCCTGGGAGAAGTCTGAGTACCCCATGAGCTGCTAGTGCTTCGGTCTTTGGTCTACCAGGGAGTTTCTTTTAACCTCTTGTATTTATGGGTGTGCATTGGGGACAATGCACAATTTTAAGTGTTGGGTGAGGAGATTGTGTGGGTGACTTTCTATGCTATTTTAGTTGTATTAGTTTAATTAATTAATTATTATTATTTTCTTTTCAAAAAATAGAAAAGAGTGGACTTTTCCCGACGATGAATCTTCTAGACAGCTTTCTTGAGGGATTTAAGTCTAAAGAAAAAAAGATTTTCTTTGTAGGTAGTGTAGTAATTCCCTCTTGGGTTTTTTTATGGCGCAGTTCTTTTCCAAGGGTTTCGTTTGAACCGGGTGTATTTAGTTTTATTTTTTTTTTAGAAGTAGGAACCCGTGGGCTATGGGCTGAAATGAAAATAGGGTCTCTCAACTTCGTTATGCCTTGAGAATAGCGAGTGTTGTAGTGTGACGCTTAGGCTCAGTTGTTGACTCTTGTATATGTGCCTTAAATTGTATGTTCTTAACTTGGTTTAAGTACTTTGACTAGAGTGTTTTGATGATCCAATCTTGAGTGAGTCATGTGCCATGTGTGTGTGAGGTTTGTTGTATTCTGTGCATTGTATTTGATGTCTAGAACTTGCCCCGTATGTTTGCAAAGAGAAATAGTAGTTTTGTTCAGTCTTGGAAGTGATATAGGCGTTTCTTTGTTGAGCCAGATATGTATATTTTACGCGCCTAGTTGTTATGTATCGTAGTTAAACCCTTTGAGCCTGTAATCCTATTTTTTTTGGCAACCACATTACAAGCCTTACCCCTTTGTTTGAATTAACCATCTATTTGAACCTTTTAACCTCTCATGAGCACTTGAATTGTTATGAACTTTGTAAAAGTTAAAGTGCGGGGTGGTTGGTTTGGCTTTTGAGTGGAACTAATGAAATAAGGAGAAAGATGCACTGTTTTGAAAAAAGTAAGAGACATTTGAATTGAAAAAGAAAGAAAAGAAAATAAAATAGTTGTATTGTTGTGGAAAAAAAAATTCTTGATAAGTGCTGACTCTTGATGTAAGTGTGCTTAAATAATTGGGAGTTAATGTATATTGATTTGAAGGCGGAGTATGGTTTGACATAAGTGTGGGGTTCCGACTGCTAAAGTGTATGTATTAAAGTGCTTATGGAGGTGTAGTCACTCTTATATCTAAATGTATCATACCCGTCCCGCAGCCTACATTACAACCAGTTAAAAGTCCTACTTGATCCTTGACTGAATAAACTCAATTAGTAGAGTAGTACACTACGGGCAAGCCTATGGTGCATTTTTTTGTGGCACATGAATGTCGTTTATGAGAGTGAGTGAATTCTGTCTATCTTGAAGTTCCTAATTGTTCGTGAACTTTATTAATTGTGGAACGATTCTCTTTTATTGTGGGAGGGCACTTGATTCATGAAGGAAAGGTAATTCTTTACCTCTATGTTAGAGTAAGTGAGTAAGTTGTGAATAATGCGTGATGCTTGTGAGTCAATTCTTGAGGTGAAATTATTACACTACTGTGCTGGGTCTATTTGAAATATTATTGGTATGATGAGTTAGGAAATTTGCTTAGTGAGGTTGTGTCTATGTAAAGTGTGGTTTGTTTGCTCGGGGACGAGCAATGGTCTAAGTGTGGGGTATTGATAGTATGCTATAACTATGTAGTTTGGCCACTATTTGCACTCTAAATTGGCTGCACTTCACTGATGTTTGAGCGTTAAATTATAGTAAATTTCTCTGATTGAGTATTTTATGCTTTACAGGAGCAATTCCGGGCTACAATGAGGTTAAGGAGCGTTTTGAGATAATATGGAGCGTTGAAGGCCAAGTAAAGGCTTAGAGAGTAAATTGGGAGTTTGTTCGAGGATCGAAGGAAGTTAGCGCATTTAAAAAGAAGAACAAAGAAGAGTGCGGAAAATTGCCCAGGTGCGTGGCCGTGCACTGACCGCGCACTGGGCCGCGCAAGTCAGGCAGAAACTGGCAAAAGTGCGCGGCCAGATGCGCGGTCACCTGCCTAGGTGCGCGGCCGCGCACGTCCTTCCGAGAAAAATTATTTCAGGGCTAAAATTATAATTTCAGAGGCAACTGTCCTTGACCTATATGAAGCCCAGCTCGCCCAAAAAGAGGGTATCTTGGTTTTTAGAAGAGACCGACTTTGGGAATTAGACCTAAGGAGGCAAGAACACACTAGGAGCAAGGCGAGGAATTCTTCTACGAGTTTTTCTCTTCCTTCTTCCTATTTCCATTATTGGTTATGAATTCTAGTATTGTAGTTTTGCATACTATTATGAATAGCTAATTTGTTATATAGAGTTTTGATAGAACCTTTTGTAGGATAAATTCTTGTTATGTTTTTATATAATTTAGTCGTTGGATTTCTCTACTTCTTCAACTACGCGTTTATTGTTGTTGATTGAATGACCATCAATTGACTGTGCCTATTTAGTATGTATTGCTTGGAAAAGGGTACATATTTAGGTAGTTGTTGAACAACATCACTCCTTACATATGTGAGGAATCAATATGAGTGGTTTAAAGGTGGGATTAGGAATAGCGAAACCTTGGTGCGATCTTAGTGAGCAGTAAACTAGTGCCAGCTAGCGTAGTTCGGAAGAATATGTCTAGTAAATTGTGGTAGTTTCTCATAAGAGAATTAAGACACCTGAAGTACTCATGATCGGTAGAAAATACTTAGGCGATATTATAAAAGGCATAGCGGGAAGGATTCTGACAATTGGAGAAATCATAACTCTAGACCTCCTTAGTCTTGTCTCAAATTTCATCCTTGTTAGTTGATAATTTTACTGCTTTATAATAGTTGTTAGTTAATTAGTTAGAAATAAATATTATAATCTCTACAATTAGGAAATTGTTTGGACTTGTGTTTCTTAGCAATATTGAACAGTTGTAGTTAAACTTTAGTTTTATGTGGGATTCGACTCCAGACTTATAAATCGGATTATATTTGCAACGACTACTTAGTCTTTTTTATAAGGCATAGTTAGGCGTGAACAGTTCTCCTACTACCAACAAAATCATCCCATCCCAACTAAATTCTGAAACGGATCTCCAAGTGCAAAAAGAACTTATCAATCCCAATAATGACAAAAATTGGCCTGTCAACAGATATCGTTCTTCTATTCGCCCTGTTAGTATTCCTATTGTGAAGAAAGATTACGATTGGAAAAAATTGAAATCTTAGCCCGCAACGAAGTGGAAAGAGTTACGTTTAGTAAACCCTGGTTCATGTATGTTTACACGTACCCTTTCACTTTAAGAATGAGCCAAACAATTGATCCCATTATTTTAGAGTTTTGCCACCACTACCAAATCTATTTGGCTCAAGTAAGGCCATCAATATGGCATACTGTGGATTACCTTCAGGTATTGTGCTTCCGAGCCGGAAAAACCCTCACTCCTGCCCATTTGATCAACCTCTACTCCTTAAAGAATTTTCGTGGAGGCATGATCAATCCCAGCAAATGCGGCTACCATGCCATCGTTATAAGTGACGATGGCGATAATGACCGTGGTTGGATGGAATGGTTTGTTGTCATTTCTACCAGTGATATCCTTCCGGCAACAACACCTTCTTCTATCCCTGAATCTTGAAACTTCGCTCATAAGTTCTGCAGATATTTTTTTTCTATTATGTTAAAGAAACTTCCCAGCTTTGCTAACTTTTATTTTTCTTATTTCAGCTACCCGTTGGGTTCCACATCGGTTAAGAACCTAATCCAATATATACAGAAGACTTTAGACGTTTCCACACTGGATTCCCGTAGGTTGAAGAAATTACTCCCAAATTTAACTGGAAGGCCAAAAATCATGGTATATAAAACTTATTTTTTTCCTTTTCCAATCTTCAACATGGCGTAGTACGAATTTACTGATTCTCCTTTGTAATACTCAGGCCTTCCGAAGGGGTCTTTCATTTAACTCGTTATTGAGATGTTTCTTGACCCAATGGTGGCCCATCAACAGATGCAAGAAATCCTTAATCGGAAGAAGGCTCCTGATGCCACTCTTACTTTCGGTGAAGGTCCATCTTCCTTGAGTCCCCAGTCTAAGGAGGAAAAAGCGAAAAGAAAACGTACCTCCAAAGTTGAGACTTAGGAGAAGCCTTTAACAAAAGAAGCTTCAATTGGACCGACCAACCACAATAGTCCTTGATGAAGATGAAATCTAGGACAATGAAGAAATGGTTTCTCTTCAAAGGAGAAGAAAAACATCTCTCTCTACTCAACTAGATGCCCAACCAAGAGAAATTCAAGCACTCTTTATGAAAATGGAGACAGTTGAAAATGCTGATTCTCAATTTCGAGTTCCCGTTGTTGCTTCTGATCATAGGAGCTCTACTTTTGATATTCCTCCAACTTAACTTCAACACCAGCTGCAACACTATCAACTCATAGCTCCCACCGTCCCCAACCGAACAAATAGAAAATGCGCATTCCCTACGGTCACCCAATCATAGGAATATAGAGAACAGTTTCTCGGCACCTATCCGAAACCCCGATGGTAAACGTAGTGTCGTTATTTCGATTTATAATAAGTGCCACTTACTCTCCAAGCCGGTGGGGGTCGCCAACTACTTGAAGCCTCTGGCATCAAACAAAGATTGGAGAAAATGGATGTTATTTCTACTGAGTGTCTGATCAATAACAACATGCACCTTGCTGCTCAGGTATCAATTTAATCTTCTTTTCTTCCCATTTTTCTTGCTAGATATTATCCATATAACTTTAATCTCTGGCCTTATTTTAAGCTAACCTCCTTGCCTATGAGGGCTTATAAAATATGATCTTGGATAAAGAAACATTTACAGCTAAATGGGATTAGTTTGCTGCTGAACGAGATCAACTTGTTGAATGCCTCCCGATTTTAGAAGCAAAATTTGCTCAAATAGGCAAGTTTGAAGCTTGATTGGAGCAATCTAAGCAAGAGAAAATGGTTCACAGCTGGGAAGCCACTCAACTACATGAATAGCTTAAGGAGTTGAAAGCCAAGTGGGCTGAGCTACAAGACTCTGTGACTATGGCAGCGGAATGTAAGTCTGCTTCTATGGAGCAAATATATAATCTGGAAGCAAGCTTGCATTCCAGAATCGAGTAGGCTACTACTGCCGATGGAACAGAGCTAGGATGGAGGAAAGGCTCAAAAAGGTCATGGATCAGAACCGCGAACACGCAAGGACAAATACTGACCTTAGTCGAACTTATGGCATCGTGAAGGTGAAAAATGACCAACTGCAATCCAAAATCAAGAAGCTTCGATCCAAACTCCAAGATCAAGAAGATTCTTTCCTCCTCAAGGAAACTTATGCAATTTATAACATCAGGGGGACTGGAGGAGGCAAAAGAAGGCATTGAAAATATGGATGGTTGCATCCCTAAAGCTCTCGAATTGGAGATGACTACCTTCAATAATAGTCCTGCTCGACCCACTGCTTTAAGCTCCTTAAGCATAAGTTCTGAGTACTCCGGAACCGAAGAGAAAGCTGAAGAAGAAGAAGAAGAAAAAGAAGAAGAAGAAGAAGAAGAAGAAGGTACTGAACCGGATGCGGAACAACCTTCATCTGCAAAAGATGCTGAAAATACTTCTCTTCTTTCGGACTCCGCCGGCAAAATCGATTGATATAATACACACACACACACACACACATATATATATATATATATATATATATATATATATATATATATATATATATTGTAATTATGCCAAAACCTCTATTGAATTTGTCATTTTAAGAAATAAACACATCTTTTGCTTAATTTCTATGCCAAACATATTTGATAAAGTTTGGGAATTTTTATATCCGATAACTTTTAATCCCGGGCATTTACACTTCCGGTGTTAATCCTTTTACTATGGGGTTTCATAAGAGATGGCCTTTATTTTTACGGTGCTCTTAAAGAGGACGTCTCCTATTCATTCCGGCACAAACATTTGAAGTTTAACTAACTTTCAAATGAAAAAGAACTTAACATATTATTTGGACAAGAAATAAGATAAAAACAAAAGAACTTTGATTTATTCCTTCCATTTCTAAAAGTACATTTACATAAATATTTATTTGTTTAAGTAAATAAAGCTGCCAATACATATGGCTAACTTGTACAACTTATTTCTACAGGGTTGATCATTCAGTCCCTGATCCTGATAAGATATAGCTTCCGGTTCTAACAGTTTCCAGCCTTCATGACACTTTTAGTGCTCTGATATACAATAGTTCCCCCAGTGTTCAAATTCTAAGCATGAAAATTCGAATACTGGAGTTCTTGATGTCATCGATGACCCTCTTCATAGTATGCTTTACGTTGCTTCCTCATTAAAAACCTTGCCAGAAAAATTCAATTGGGAAAAAACTGAACGAAGGAAAAAAGAGTGCAGCACATACTTTCAGTATCAACAAGGGTCTTTAACAGTAATACCTTTTGAGGTGAGTCACATTCCAATTACTTGGTAATTTTATTCCATCTTAATTTTTCAACGGATATGAACCTTTATCGGTTATAGCTAAAATCCGGTAAGATCTTTATCACGTTGGTCCTAGCTTTCCGGCATTAACCTCTCGGGTACTTTGAGTTACTTTTCGCAAAACCAAATCTCTGACTTTGAAATATCGAAGATTTTCTCTATGGTTGTAATATCTTTCATCATTTGCTTTTGTGCCACCATCCTCACGTATGCTACATTTCGATTCTCTTCAAGCAAATCCAGCTTAATCAGCATCGCTTCATTATTTGACTCCTCGCTTATCAATGAATACCTTATGTTTGGTTATCCGATCGCTACTGGAATCAACGCTTTTGCACCGTACACAAGAGAAAAGGGTATTTCTCTCATGCTTGACTTTGTCACTGTTCTATATGCCCATAATACTCCCAGTAACTCTTCTAGCCAACTGCCTTTAATATCCTCTAATTTCTTTTTTAGGTTTTGAATTATTACCATGTTGGTTGACTCTGTTTGTCTGTTAGCACTTGGATGATATGGAGAAGATGTGATCCTTTTGATCTTCAATACTTCCAGAAACTTTGTGACTTTGGAACCTATAAATTATGGTTCATTATTACAAGCAATTTTTTTTGGTACTCCAAATCAGGAAATGATGTGATCCAAATGAAATCAATTACTTCTCGCTCTCCAATTTTTTTGTAAGCGTCTGTTTCAAACCATTTAGTGAAATAGTTAGTTAAAACTAAAAGGAATTTTACCTGCTCGGGCCCTTGAGGTAAAGGACCAACTATGTGCATCTCCAATTTCATAAATGGCCATGGACAACCACATCTATTAGAATACCTGTCATATCATAATGAGACTATGCAAAGCAATCAAAGTTAGCTGTTAAAAACTCTTGAGCCTGAGTTCAGAATTTAATACAGTTCCCAAGTAAACCTTTTTATCCGGGAACTCCGCGAACAAAGCAATATTTTCCAGTTCCTCTACGGTCGACTTTGTAGCATCTGGTTCCTCTGGTACCTGGAAAGATCTAGGCACATGATATAAATCTGATGACTCTTCTTCTCTATCAGTCGGAATGGGAGAGGACATTGGTTCATGTAGTTGTTATTTGCTTGTTCCTTCCGCCTTGTTGTTGGATAAAGTTACTACATTCATTTACTTTGTTGCGGGTTGATCACCTCTAATTTGTTTGATCTCCTCTGGTGTTGGAAACTTCAATAGGTGATGATAAGTCCACGACACAACCTTCATCTCATGAATCTATGGCCTACCTAGGATCATATTGTATCCCATATTGTTGTCCACCACCTCGAACAAAGTATTCTTTGTCATGACTTCGGCATGTATGGACAGTAAAATCTCCCCTCGAGTTGTTACACTTGTTAGGTTGAACCTGGCAAGAAGTTTTGTTGCCAGAACTATGTTTCCGAATAACTTTTCTTGTTTCGGAACTCTCAACTGGATGATATTGGTTGAACTACCTAGATCAACCAACACATATTTAATTTTAAAATCTAAAATATTAAGTGATATTACGATAGCATCGTTGTGAGGTAAAATAAGGCCATCATCAGTTTCTTCTGAGAAGGTAATTTTATCATCTTCTGATGTGTCTCTTACTCTCTTGCCATGAGTTACTGAAATCTTTGTCTCCTTCACTGCTGAAAATGTCACCCAATTTACTTCAATTCCACCAAAAATCATATTTATTGTTAGACGAGGTGACTTTGCAGGCGGTTTGGATGGTTTTGTAGCATCTCTATTCCTCCCATAATTGTTCTTGGTCCGGTCACTTAAAAATTCTCTAAGATTAATATTCTTCAACAATGCTGCAACCTCTTCACGAAGATGACGACAGTCCCCTGTCCTATGACCATGCGTTCCATGGAATTAACACTATAGATTAGGATCCCTTTGACTAGGATCTGACTAAATTGGTTTCGTAAATCCCGCCTCCTTGATGTTTCTCATAGCTGAAACTAGTTCCACTATGCTGATATTGAAGTTGTAATCATACAACTGGGGATATGCTGAATCTCGGGACTCCGATGGCTCCTTCTCATGCAAAGTTTTGCTACTCCGACCACGATCCGCCCTTCTATCTGATACAAACTTGTCAGATATTTGAAAACCCTTATTTCCACGCCTATTAACCCTTTCATAAGGTTGAAAATCACTCCTAAAAGACCTTCGGCCTGCATCGAAATCAGTTTTAAATTTTTCCTGATTCCGATTATGATTGCGTCCTTTGGAAGACACCGAAGAACTCAATTAATCATCTTCGAATCTAATTTTTGATTCATAACGGTTATGGACGTTTGTCCATGTTGTTGCCTAAAACTCCAACAACGTTTTCTATAATTTTTTGGAGGCGTCGGAACTTAAAGGATTAAGACCTTTGGTGAACGCTTTAGCTGCCCACTCATCCGATACCGCTGACAACAACATCCTCTCCTTTTGAAACCGGATGATGAACTCTCGCAATAATTCAAATTCTCCTTGAGTAATTCTAAGTATGTCAGCTTTCCTAGCTTGGACTTTCCTTGCTTCTGCGTGAGCTTTAATAAAAGAATCTGCAAGTATTTGAAAATAGTCAATCGAGTAGTTAGGTAAAAGAGAGTACCATGTTAGAGCACTCTTTATTAGGATTTTGCCGAATTTCTTCAGCAGGACAGATTCGATCTCATGTGGTGCCAAATCATTTTCCTTTACAGTTGTTTTGTAAGTTGTGATATGTTCTTGTGAATCCAAAGTTCAATCATATTTCGGGATATCGGGCATCTTGAATCTTTTCAGAATCAATTCTGGAGTCGCACTAGGTTTGAACGGCAACTGCGTATACTTATTTAAATTTGGACCCTTCAATACCGGTGGCGCTCCTGGAATCTGATCCATCCGAGCATGGAATTCTTTAGTATTTTGATCCATCCGATCATTCATTTCCCTTATGAATCTCATGATCTCGATTTTAGAAGGATCATTGGCGTTGTTGACGTTCTCGGATCCACTATCTGCACCACCTACTTTATTTTCGTTAAATCCAAATTCCTCATTCGAAGCGACGTTTCCAGTTCTCTGCGTTGTTTGATTTGTAGGTACACCGGAAGGAAGTCAAACTCCCCATTGGAGTTATTAGAAGCAAACGAAAGCGTTTGTTTCAACTCTGTCATTACCCGGTCTTATCTCGAGAGATGATTCATGATGTCCCTTTGTTGCACTCTCAAAACTTTTACCATTTCAACAATAAGTTCGCCATCCATATCATTAGGAGTTGGACTTCTCACATGTTGAGGATTTCGTTCTTCGCGAACCAGAGTTGTTTCATCTCCTTCGTTGTGGATTTCACTAGTTGAATCATCACGCTCATTATTTATTCCAACATTAAAAGAGTTGTTCACATCGTTGGCTGTCATATCTGATTTTTCTTTGACTAAAGACAGGGCATCAAAACGCGTTAGTAATAGATAAATGGATCAAAATAATACTTCATCCGTTTCAATTTATATGAACTCATTTGACTGGGCACGGAGTTTAAGAAAAGAGAGAAGACTTTTGAACTTGTAGTATAAAATGAGTCAAATATATTTTGTATGGCTATAAATCATTGCATAAAGGTAAATTATTTTCAAATAAGGAAAGGAGTCATTCTTTTTGGCACTAAAAAGGAAATAGGTTCACATTAATTGAAACAGGGGGAGTAACACAATTGTCTATGCCCTACGGTGGGCGCCAAACTGTTTACCCGTAAAATAATACAGTTGAATTTGTAACGTGGTTTATAGACACGTGAATTAACTTGATCCAAGAGGGTAAAATAACCAAGAACAGAAATAAATTAATTAAAATAAACTAGAAGAAAATACAAGCTTGACTGGAGGATGAGATTTTTCGAAAGCAGTAATAAGAGCAATATGAAGAACAAAATAAAGAAAATTATTTTATAGAATAAGAGCTAGTTTTGCTTTTTTGTATACAAATGTTTTATGTCCAACAATGAATACAAATTCTCTATTTATAGCTTCATTGAGGGAGATAAGATCCCCAAATCAAGCTCTTCCTAAATGTGAATAAAACCCCTTTTGATAGCTGCATAACGGTTAGGCATCAATGAAATTTTTTTTTGTAACGGTTGTTCATTGAATGTTGTCTCAACCGGTATCTTCCTTTCAAATCTTCGTCCCCGGTTCTAATACCTTTGGAACAGCACCAGTCACATGTTCGTAACCTGTGCCAGCTATTTGCTGACTCATATCTTACTTGTCTTTACTTTCACGTGTCAACTCATCGAGCATCTGCCTGTCGTTAATCAATTTTACCCCATATAAATACTATAATTAATATTGCTAAGGGAATACTAGATAAGAAAGGTAAGAGAATTTTGGTATTATATGGTAGAGAACTTGAATTATTTTGATTGATGAGTTACAAATGTAATGCCTTTATATACACTAGTCACTTAGGGGCTAGATAAATAATAATTGTTATACAAGTCCTTCATATTTACAAGATAATGGCTTCTTCTAGAATTCCCTACAAAGTTAAAAATTTCAAAAATTTTCTTAATAAATACATAGGGTTCTGCGGTCTTCCAAGAAAAATCTCTATATTTGTCTAAAACCTTCAAACAAGTGTTAGCCTTCGTGTTATGTAAGCTTTTCACACACAAAAATATGTGCTAAATAGCACCTTTGCGACCCGATGACATGGTGGGTCATGAGATATTTGCTTTTATTGAAATGTATTCGTTTGGCTTTTAATCTCTTGATCACTAGCCTTCACTACTTTGTTAGCTGGTTTGATGTTATTTGGCTGCTAACCCCATGTTGCAATTTGCAAACTCAAAACTGAACACAGAGAAATAAATATCATTTTATGGGCAACAAGGTTGCAATGAGTATTATTCTTGTTGGCTAAAGTGTTAACCAAAAGTACCATAAGCTTGTTTGCTAATAGGGACAATTTTCACGTGGTTTTTGTTCATTTTCACTTAGAGAGAGGATGTAAGATTATTTTTCCATTTGTATGGTTTCGTATTTATTATTCTTAGCTCCGCTTCGTTGTATCTGTTCTCATATTCCTTGAATTGTTCTGTGAAGTCTTTAGTGTAAATAATATACATTGGTTGGTGATTTTTTGCAAATTAATATCCGTGAGTGTCCTCGAGTGATAGCAAACTATGATATGGTAGAAGTTAGGGGTGTTGGGATTTTAAGCTTGTGTAGCTTAAAGAAGATGAATGAGAAATGGAGGGAAAATGAAATATTTGAGTTTTCCTCCTTGGCAAAGGGACATTGTCCCATATTGGAGGAAGAAAAGGATTTTGATGGGTATATATATAATTGCTCTTCTTCTAGCTCTTAAAGAGTTAAGAAGAACGCAAGCCTCGCTCCGTCGTCGTTGTCGCTCGGTTCGGATTCGGATTCGGTCAAAGATTGATTGATTAATCTTTTTGGACAAAATTTTTTTCAATTATTTATTTAATTAATTAAATAATTAACGAAAAATCAGGCCCATTTTATTTTCCGAATTATTTTAAATCCGTTTTTCCGCAATATTTCAAATAACTTGTTCCAACAGCCATGGCTGTTTCTGAAAGGTTGCAAACCTTCTCAGAAACAATGCCAGCAATTCTATAAATATACTTTGAATCCCAGAATCTTTCCTTACGAATTTTTCTGATCTTCTTCTTCTTCTTCTGCATAAAAAATTCAGTGTGTTTTACAGCCTTCGAGTGGCTCGCTGTTCACCGGTGTCTTTGGTACCAACACTCCGGTGAGTTCAATCGTTCTATCCTGGGAGGTTATATTCCAGCACCTCGGGTACTTGAGGGGAATAATTTTCTTAAGGACACACTGTGTATTTAGTGGGCTCGATTTATTCCTATACTATTTTTCCAGAATTTATTTCATTAAACAAGTGTTACTAACTTTCTGTTTTATTTATATATTTCAGAAAATTTAATGGTTTAATTGTTTATTACAGCAATACAGATTTATAACAAGGGGTATACATGGATCGGGTTGGTATACCTTTATTATTAAAAACACAAGTAAAATCAACACTACTAGGAGAATTACGTTTTTTTTGTATATTTAAAATAAATTTGCGCAAGTAGAATAACATCTTCAATAAGAAAATTACACCAATTAGAACAAGAAAAATTAAAAAGAATTATTTTCAATTGGTAAATTACACCCTCATAAGTAAATCTAGAATTAGAAATATAAATTCTCAAAAATCAAAATCATAAATTTCATATTTTTTCTAAGCAAAATTTAAAAAAATTCGTCACAATTTAATAGTAAAGAGATTTAAATTGAACTTAACAACCGTAGAATAGTTATAATTTTTTATGATATAATAAACAAAAGAAATTATGAAAAACTAAAAACTGATCATAATCTAAGATTTTCGTTGAGACCCAAGTCTTTCGATTTTGAAAGAAGAAAACTCGCAAATTTGAGATTAAGAGAAATGCTTATATTTATGAGATTTTAAAATTTTGGAATCTTTTTTTTGAGTGTATTAGTCACACAAAAAAAAACTAATAGAATAAAGGAAAGAGAAATATAAAAAATAAGAAAAAGACAAATAGAAAATTGGGAGATAACCGAAAAGGGAAACGACTGAGACAAAAGGAAATAAAAAGCACAAATAGGGAACCAAATAAAGTTTAACATAAATTCGAACTTGGGTCTTACACAGAAAAGCTTTCAAAAAGGTCTCTCAACCATGGCACCTTTGTTTAGTTTGTGATTGCGGGTGGCAGGATCATATAATTAACCTAGTTTAAGAAAATTTCAACATAGGTATATAACAATTTTATCAACCTAGCGGGTGCCACACCACCCCCACCCTAAGAGGTGGATCCGCCACTGTTTGGTTTGGTTTGGTTCGGTTCTGTCGGGTATTTTTTGTTACAAGAATATTATTTCAATCTTACTTTGTTAAATTTATAGATAAAATTTTGATAAGTTAATGTATATGTTTAGTAAAAATTTAAAAAACCGACAAACATATGATCTATTAAAATATTCTTATAGAATAATTTTTTTAGTAACACATGATAGTTATTTTCTCAGTCATCTAACAATAATTTTTCGTTGATGTATGCTTTCAAGGTTAACCGAATTTAATAATTAAACTTAAATATGAAACCTAAGTAACGATATGTACTATTTAATTTTAAAATTATTTAAATACCATCTCAAATTCGAAAAAGATATAAGAATTTAATAGATCTTGGCATATGAATATGAAAGAACTAAGAGATTGAAGCATTTCAATAACACTTGACAAGAATGTGATGATACAACCCATTATTTAAAGTAAATAAAAATGGATGCAATTCATAGTTCTATTAAATATTACATCCCATGAGAGGATCCCAAATATTTATAGACATTTTTAAAGAATATTCTATATAAAGTTTTAAAAGTATATATAAAAATTAAATATTTATATATCGGTTTGGTTCAAATTTTTTTACTCAATACCAAACCTAATTCAATTTTTTAATTGGTTTAGTTTGACTTTCGGTTTAATGCGATTTTCCTATTAAATTTGAACACTCTAGTAGAACTATTGGAAACATGAATTTAAGTAAAACACCAATTCCTTGACTTTTCACTAACAGACATTGCTTTCTACTTTCTTTTTTTCCTCTCATTAGATAAAAGATCATCTGCTTTTGAACAATCATTTTTTGCCTTCAACTTTTACAACTCTGTGAAAAAGATCATTTGTTGGTAATGAAGGCCGGGGTGGAGCGAGTGCTCCATTATGGATTTGGTCCAATCCAGTAATTTTGATTTAAATCCTGATTGAATATATATAAATTATTAATTTAGAACCCGATAACTTAAAGAATATAATCCCGAAGCTCATAAGCTTCAAATCCTTGATCCGCCTTTGAACGAAGGAAATGAAACGTTTGTCATGAGACTCATGGCTAAATCCAGACTATATCACAAGATCAAATTAATTAATTACAATAAGTAAACATAGTCTCGTGGTTATAGACACAAGTAAAAATGGGAATTTGGAATGAAAAGACGACGTCTTTGAATCAAAAGTACTATTGTGTTTAGCAGAACATGGTTAAAAGCAGGTTGAATATTGATTACCAATTCTTTGAATTGAAAAACAAGTCAAATTTAAAGTAGTTTTTACCAGAACATAGTTAAAATCGAGGTTGGAAATTGATTACCAATTCACAAAGCCTGCAATAGATATGGCAGACAATATACTACCCTGTTTTCCTTTTCTTTTGTTTTTTCATATATTAATCCAAAATTTCCTCTATGTGCTTCCACAAGAAGTGTTTGATTAGCAGATAAGTGGGGATGTATACAAAAGAGGAGAAGCAGATAAAAACCAAGATTTTATTATTACCTGTATGTAAAAAGAAAAAAGTAAATGTGGCTGCTGGGATTCGAGCCCAGGTCTCCACGGCCACAACGTGGAATTCTCACCACTAAACTACAGCCACTTGATTGATGAAATCCCTTGGCGGTGCTATATTTAAACTCTAAGTATTCCTTCCATGTTCCAACTCTCATTCTTTACGTACTTCACTTATTTTTCTCTTCTAGTCCTTCACTTTCACATATTCAACATTTTGGAAGAAGAGAATATATTTTAGTTCGTTTGAGCTAGATCGAATCAACGATTTAAATTAGGATCTTTCATTATTACTAAACTGTCCCCTTATAAACTTTTTGTTGATTCACCACTTAGATTATTAGAAAGAGAGCTGACGAGTGTGGAGAATAATTAGAAGTAATAACAATAAAAGTATCACCATAATATATATAGAGTGAGATATATAAAAAAAAACACACGTAATTTTAAAGTTACATAATGGAAATATGGTACAACACCCCACTATATATAGTACGATCCACCCGCCTTCTCCCTAGATAAAAAAAAGGACTTACACTGGAATACAAAGTCAAATAGCCTGAAATACGAATAACATGATCACGACTGGATGACTCAAAGCAAATGCAAATCAACAAAGAAAACATGAAAAAATAACAGTACAAATAAAAATGGAATAATTTATAATTAAGTAGACAAGTCTACTTAATTAATTCTTAGGGGGTGGTGGAGTGAAAAATGGAATAGAAGTAGGGAATTTTGGGAATGAAGGAAATGAAGGAATTGGTGGCATTGCAACTCTTGGAATGCTTGGAATTGATGGCATTGGCGGCATTGATCCAACCCTTGGAATTGATGGCATGTTTGGAATACTTGGCATATTTGGAATAATACTAGGCATATTAGGGATACTTGGTATGCCTGGAATTGTAGGGAAACTTGGATTATTGGCCTGCAATAACTGACGACCAGCTTCAGATTTCCCACTCAATATTGCAAAGGAGAGAACAGCAACCATGAAAATGCTAGTGTATATGCTTCTAGCCATAGTTTCTTCTTTTAAAATTATATATGTATGTATGTAGTTGGAGCTGAAGTTGACAAGACTCTCAGATTTTGTTTGCTGCTGATGAGAAACTATGTAGTGGATTGAGGTATTTATAGTGGAAATTTGATTAAGCTTATGTTTTGATTATAGAGTATTAATTAATTTGTTGGTTTTAGTTATGACTTTTGATTGATTGGTTTAGAAACGCCTGACGGCTGGGGGTAAATTGTTGTTGATGTTAGTTTACCATCACTTGGTGTTTTATTAAATTGAGCCACTGCCCAGTTGTCCAGTTTATAAATCAAAATCAAAATTGAAGCAAACATGTGGCATTTTAAGATTCATTCATGTTAGTCTAGCTTCTTGTTGGACACCTATGCGTGTATATTCAACTTTCTTGGTTTTAAGTTGAACTAAAATGGTTGTTAAACCACCTCATAACAGTACTTTGCCCAAGGGATCTTATCATTACTAAACAAATGCAAAAAAAAGTGAAAATAAAAAGATCATGCTGTAAACTATGTCATTTTTTTCCTCTTATTTTTCCTATTATAAAAATAAAATAAAAAAAGAAATACATTGCATTTATAAAAATCATCAGTTAATTGCTCTTAAGAATATAATTTGGAATAGAAGACGAGATGCCATCATTTTAATTATACATAGATAAGCACTTAAGACGAAAAACAACTTAAGATATTAGATAATCTGTTACATAATTTGAGGGCAAATCAGCTACAATATTGCTTAAGGTAGGAGGAGAATAACGTCTAAAGTTTGAAGTTAGAGGAAGAAATTGATTTTTAAGACAAAGTTGCAGGAGGAAAAATGATTGTAAATGCGTGGCAAACTAAAGATGTATTGGAATTCTGCTTCAAAAAGGCAATTGGCCTTGATAAGCATTGATTCATAACTTAAAGAAAGCAAGTAGTAGACGCGATGTTACGCATTCTTGCAACAAGAACGGAGAATTTAACGAAATAGAATCTAGATCTATTATTATTAGTTGGTACACATTCAAATTCATTAGCAAAATAGAGATCCAAGCGCAATAAAAAGGATTACTCTCTCATAAATATAAGACTAAAAAAAAAAGAATATATGAGTTGCCATAAGAAGGCATTGGATCAGCTTGCAAAACAGCTAGGATACAACTTGTATTGTGGTGAATAAGATGTAGAGTTTTACTTAGATCATATTAATGACCGTTGAATACTGCTTGGCGTGAAAGAACAAGCATATGTAACATTCAATAATCTATAGTTTGACCAAAAAGTATAACTTTCGATTAAACCTTTATATTTATGTAATGTTGGGTTAAACCTAGTTAATAATAATATTCATATACGTGAATCTTGAAAATACGGATAATGTGGGGCTGATCCAGTAGAGGGTTAATAATATCGTGCATTAAATATTCCAAAAATATGAGCAATAATGGAGGAGTAACTAGCAATAAATGGCATTTAAGTAAATAGAAGGAATAATTCACCCAATAACGAATGAGTTAGATGATTGTTCCTCCTGACAATGATGCGTGACAGATAAATCCTAGAATGTTCGAACTATTCTCGGATCTGATGGAAAAGTATGGAATAATATGAGCAAGAATCTTGATGAAAAGAATATGTTTGTATCTTCACTAGAGAGAGAGATTCTTCTTATGAAAAGTGTTCTTATCAAGTGAATATCACATAGCTTTATTCATTGTCTTTTTTCCTATTTATATGGGACATACCCCCAATAAACCCTAATAATACAAGTACAAAGAATATCCAAAGGAATATTCTCTTTAATATCCTACCCTAATAAATTAGCCGTTACAGTTCTTTCTGCCATGCTCGACATCGACCCGCGTCTACATCTCGACCACAGGCTTCACCATCTCCTGGTCGACCTTGGCTGACTCTTTTCTCGAAGTTACTTCCCACCAAATACTGAGATAGATTTCGACCCATACAGAGTTAGTCACTCCGCTTATTAAGGCCGGCCTCAGGCAACCTTAATGGGTGGATTCTGTTTGTTGCAGTTGGCCATACTTGGACGAGCGAGGCGAGCTAAGATATTCCACACGAGATGACATCGTGACCTTTCGTGAACGCACTATTGGGGGGTGTCACTTCCGCACCAGAATGACGTCATGACATCGTGCGTCATTATGGCGCCTTTTCCCGATGCTTTGCGTCGTTTTCCGTGCGACTGTCAGTTGGGGCTGCCGTTTCGACTCCAGTGCTAGGTAATGATGGCATAATTTCTTGGTTTTGATGCCCGGATTCTTATAAATAGGGATGTAATGACTTTTATTTGCCCTCTACTTGCTCTTCCTATCAAAATCCTTTGCCTTCTTCTTCTCCTTCCTCCATTGTCACGTATCTTCTTATTGGTTTTAGCAATTCTTGCTGCTTCTAACACTTCCTTGCTTGAATATCCTCTCTTAACAACATGGCTAATGTATCCTCTGGTTCCGGTATGGCAACTGACCCTGTCCCTTTGCCCCTCACGTTGATAGTGTCTCTGTCACCATTGAGGATGAGAATTTTCCTACGGTGGAGGAAATAATCCCTCGTAGTGAGAAAGTTAAATCCGACTTTTCAAAGGCGCCTGAAGGTGAGCCCGAAGGCTCGGAGTCAATGATGAAAGAGGCCGATCTGGCTGAGCTTAGGGCAAAATTCAACATTCCCGCCCACATCGATATGGTTCCAGCAGGGCGTGATGTGGTGCAAATCCACCGCCCAGGATATTGCGCGTTCTATGCGTATCCTTTCCAGGTCGGCTATATTCTCCCCGTTCTCCCATTGACGAAAGAATTTTACCGCTACTATGGTGTTTTCCCGGCCCAACTCTCTCCGTACATCTACAAGCTTATTAGGATGCTCACAAAATTTGCGGAGTTGGCCGGGGTCGAGGTCAAACTCTGCCATCTGATGCATCTCTTCGCCCTTACCTTTTATAAGGGGGCGATGTTGCACCTTCGCTATCGAGGAGGTAAATGCCTGGGGGTGAAGATGGACGACAAAGCAAATCGTCAGTTCTGGCTCAACTACTTTTTTGTCAGAACCGAAGACGTGGTAGCCAACGCGGACGACTTTCCAGAGACTTGGAATCACGCTCGTAAGTATCCATTTTTCATGAAAGGCATTTGATTTGTCTGTTTCTAGTCATAGGCTCGAACATTTTGTCTCTTCCTCGTACAGCCAAGGTTGCGCCTCCTCCTTTGGTGATGGACATTTCCGACTAGGTTGGCCGGATTCTGCCTCACATTGTGGGGATTCGTGAGTGGCCGGTCTTTCTCAAGAAGTTCGGGCTTGCTTCTTCCTTGGCTGGTGAGTTCATCTATTTTTTATTTTTACTTTTTTGACCTCATGGTCGCTTGCTCGCTATAGTTTATTATCGGTAGTGACAACCTTTGATCTTTCTTTTTCAGTACGAGGATCTTCGAGGAGGCAGAGGGCTCCTCCTCCTGCGTTTCGTAAGAGTAAGGCTGCTTCTTCTTTGGAGTCTGTTCCTACTGTGACTATGGCTATGCCTGCTCGGTCATCTGCTTCTATTCGTTCTTCCGCCGCGGCAAGTTCTACTCGTTCGTCAGCCACACCTACTGCTGCCTTCGTATCAGTTTCTTCTCCGTCTGCAGGTATATCGACAGGATAGCTCTCGGCTTTTTCTTTGCATCGTTTAGTGGATGAGGAGGAAGAGTCGTCGCCGAGCGGTGGGAATTTGGTTCCCCATAAGAGAAGATCGATGGACGTCGGTGATGGGGTCGCCCGGGCTGTGGATTCAGTAAGGGGCGATTTCGTCATCCGTGAGACGATGAAAATAGTGCTCGAAGATGACATCGAGTCGTCGCCTAAGATTCCGTCATCGGCTAAGGCCGCAGAGGGCGTGTCCCTTCCCGATGTCACGATGGAAGCTGAAGGGTTGTCTGCGATAGTCTGATATTTCACGGCAAGATAAGCCATCGGCCTCACGACCAGTTGATGGTCCTTCTTCGCTGGTCGACAGTAAAGGAAAAAACGTTGCCGAGGATGGCTATGAGACGGGCTCTGATATTGATGCCGATGAGGCGAGGATGATAGGGGAGGATTTTACCCGACTTGAAGTAAGACTGGAGGGGTCCACGCGGACCATTGTGATCCCCATGGATCGAGATTTGTTGGTAAATACGGAGAACGTGGCTACTTCCCTTGGTCCCCCCTGTTCTGACGTGGAGGGTAAAACCCTTGAAAAGCTGGATGATGCTACCTTATCAAGGAGAATAGCCGGCCTCGCTCTCAGGGTAAGCTTCTCGACTTCTTCCATTTTTTGTTTGTCAAGTTCAACGTTTAGGCTTCGTTCTTACTCTCTATTTTCTTTGTCTTTCTCTTTCAGACTGTGATTTTGGAGATTGAAAGCGCACGAAGAGATGAGAGGCGTAAAGCTATTTTTCTGAAAATGAAGCAAAAATACCGCCAGTACCGTGGCAAGCACCGCGATATTTGTAGGCGGTTTGGTGAGAGTGGCAATTTCCAGGCTCTCCGAGACAAACTGAAGGAAAAGGATGGCGAGCTGGTGAGGGTCATCGAAAAATGCAGCGTTCTTAAGGGGGCGCTGAGAGATAAGAAGAGGAGCTTGAGATTAGTAAGGGGGTCGAAGCCCAGTGCGGCGATCTCCAAGCCCAGGTGGTCTTGTTGCGTGCCGAGCTCGAGGAGTGTGAATTCAAAGCGGATGCTTTAAGTGGTGAGCTCGCCGAGAAGGCAGCGGATCTCGAGAAGGCAGAGTTAGCTCGGTCGGGGGCTATGAGGAAGGCAGAGGCTTTGGAGATCGTAATCCGTGTTCTTCGTTCCGAGCGAGAGAGTGCCTTGGAGACGGTCAGGCTCAAAGAAGAGCGGCTTGATGAACAGATTGGAGAATTAGAGAAAGAGGCTTCTGGCCTTTGTGATCGAGTCGCCGCTCTCGAGGCCGAGAAGGAACAATTACTGGCTCGACCATCCTCTTCCAGCACTTCTAGTTTCCCTGATGTTCCTCGAGATTTGTACGAGGAGTAAATTCACGTCGAGGCCCAGCTGGATATATTTAGAGATCTGATGAGGGCGGGAACCGTTTCAGAAGCCGTCTTCGAGGATGCTTGTGTTAAGGTACGTAAAGCTCGGATCGCTAATGGCTACGATCCTGCTACACCGGAGGTCGGTGATGACGAGGAGGATGCGGGTGTGGATTGGATTGAAGAGGACGCCTGGTATGAGAATGAGTATCTTGATGACGATGGTGATGGTGAAGGGGCAGATGGGGATGGCCTAGGCGATCAGGCCGATGGCGCTGCTGGGCCAGGCGGCGATTAGTAGCTTTTCTTTTCCTTCTTTTTGTTTTGCCACAGACTTATGCGTTCTTTTGTGGGCGTCTTTTCGAGCCTTTGTAAAAAATATTCTAAGTATGAAATACCAATTTTGTTATTTGTACCTGATTCATTTTCTTCTGTCCTAGTTTGTATGCTTTTTGATTTTGTTGCTTGGTTGCCTTGGTTTCCTTAGTTGTAATAACTTAGCTCGAGTAGGGTCGAACGAGGTCGGAACAAAACCTAAGTTTGATCATGGTCGAGGGACAGTAGATGTTAGTTCGAACGAGGTCGAACATATCGTATGTTTATTTATGGTCGGGGGCCGATTAGGTGTTAATTCGAACGAGGTCGAGTATAACCTATACTTAGTTATGGCTGAGGGCCGATTAGGCGTTGATTCGAACGAGGTCGAATATCACCTATACTTAGTTAGGGCCGAGGGCCGATTAGGTGTTGATTCGATATTGATTTAAACGAGATCGAATATAACCTATGCTTGATTATGGCCGAGGGTCGGTTAGGTGTTGATTCGAACGAGGTCGAATATAACCTATGCTTAATTATGGTCGAGGGCCGGTTAGGTGTTGATTCTAACGAGGTCAAATATAACCTGTACTTGATTATGGCCGAGGGCCGATTAGGTGTGGCTCTAGGTGCGGCATTTGTCGGCGGTATGATTTTAAGGCAACGTTGCTTTGGTTGTACATTTGAAGAAAATAGAAATAAACTTCGTGCATTTGTGCTTTGTTCATACATTTGGAGAAATTTACATATTTTTCGGGCGTTGGCTGGCATTTCAGTCCCGGTCTATCTAGTCCCTTCGTTGGTCGACCTGGAGAAGTATTGAGAGGTCGAGCAATGAACTAGCCGTCCTGTGCCTTCGTCTGTGCGCACTTCAATCCTGAAGTGTCCCCTTCATCGCCTCGTTAAAAACCTTCTCGAGAAAACCCAATTGCGACAAAACTCAAGTGAGGGAAAAAAGAGTACGACTTTGGGGATGCTTCATCTTTTAAAAGTTGAAGTACTTGAGGTGTGTAATATTCCAGTTATTTGGTAGTCGCTTTCCTTCCATTGTTTCTAGTTGGAATGACCCTTTGTTCGTTGTTGCCGTGATTTTGTATAGGTCGACCCAATTTGTTCCTAGTTTGCCTTCCCGTGGGTTTTCGCTTGCTTGTGTTTTAGCTTTAAGCATGTAGTCCCCGACTTTGAGTGGCCTGTTGTTTGCCTTTTTGTTATAATAGCGTTCTGGTTGTTGCTTTTGGGCGATCATTCTTACGTAGGCCATATCTCTTCGTTCCTCGACTTCGTCGAGCTCCTGCCTTCTACTGTCATCGTTCCGGGGTCCGCTTTCGTGTGAGTATCTTAGGCTGGGCTCCCCGACCTCGACCAGTATTACTGCATCAGTCCCATAGACTAATGAGTATGGCGTCTCTCTTGTGCTCGTCTTTGGCGTTGTTCAGTAGGCCCAGAGTACTTCTGGTAATATCTCCGGCCACAGCCCTTTGGCGTATTCGAGTTTTTTCTTCATGATGTTCAGTATTAACTTGTTGGAAGACTCCGTTTGTCTGTTACCTACGGGGTGATATGGCGTTGAAAGTATTCTTTTGATGTCATTTTTCAAAAAATTCAGCTACCTTTTTTCCTGCAAATTGTGGTCCGTTGTCGCAACTGATCTCTTTGGGGAGACCGAACCGGCATATGATGTTTTTCCATATGAAGGCGATCACTTCCTGTTCGCGTATTTGGGCGAATGCTCCTGCTTCTACCCATTTAGAGAAATAGTTAGTTAAAACCAAAAGAAATCGTACGTTGCCTCGCCCTGCCGGGAGGGGACCCACGATGTCCATTCCCCATTTGATGAACGGCCAAGGGGAGGTGACTGAGTGGAGGTGTTCACCTGCTTGGTGAATCATTGGGGCATACTTTTGACATTGCTCGCACTTTTTCACAAAATCCGCGGCCTCTTTTTTCATGGTGGTCCAGTAATATCCTGCTCGTATGAGGCATCTGACCAAAGCTCGATTGCCAGAATGAGCTCCGCAATGGCCTTCGTGGACTTCTTGAAGGACGCGCCGCATCTGATTTGGGCCTAAGCATTTCGCCAAAGGGCTGCCATACATCCTCTTGTACAAGTCGTTATGAATGATGTTGTATCTGGCTGCTTGCATTCGCAGTTTCTTGGCCTCTTTTTTATCATCTGGGAGTACGCCATCCTGCAAATATGTAACAAAACGGTTGCGCCAGTCTCAAATCAGGTTTATGGTTCTTACCTCGATTTGATCTATCGATGAGTTGAGGAGGTGGACCACATTTCGTTCTCCGGTTGTAATGTTTTTGGTGGCTACTGCTAATTTGGTGAGGCTGTCCGCCTTGGTATTCTGTGCTCGGGGGATCTGGTCGAGTTGACATTCGTCGAACTCGGCAGCAACTTACAGATCTCGTTCTGGTATTTCTGTAACCTTTGTCCTTTGATCTGGAAAGTCCATGTGACTTGGTTGACAACGAGTTGGGAATCGCAGCGTAGTCTTAACCGTTTCGCCCGTATTTGAGTGCCAGCTTTAACCCTGCAATTATGGCCTCATACTCGGCCTCATTATTAGTCATGTCCAGGCATCTTATGGACTGGCAAATCACTTCGCCGGTCGGAACTTCGAGTACGAGTCTCAATCCGGACTCTGACGCGTTAGATGCGCCATCGGTGTACAGGACCCAGAGGTCCTGTATTTGGGGAGAAGCGTGGGCTGCTTCATTTTTGACTTCGGGCATTATTTTTGCGCTAAAGTCGGTGACGAAGTCAGCAAGAACTTGTGACTTTATCGTTGTTCGCGGTTGATATGTGATATCATGCTCGCTTAGTTCTATGGCCCATTTGGCCAACCTGACCGATAGCTCGGGTTTATGCAAAATACTTCTTAGGGAGAAAGTCGTGACTACTGAGATGGGGTGGCACTGGAAATAAGGTCTAAGCTTTCGTGAAGTTACGACCAAGGCCAGGGCCAGTTTTTCAAGGTGAGGGTATCTCGTCTCGGCGTCGACTAGTGTTTTGCTAATGTAATAGATGGGAGACTGTGTACCTTTATTTTCTCGGACCAGGACCCCGCTCAAAGCTACTTTGGATACATCGAGGTAGATGGGGAGGTGTTCCCCCGGTTCTGGTTTTGAAAGCAATGGTGGTGATGACAAGTAAGCCTTCAACTTTGCAGGGATTGGGCGCACTCAGAGATCCATTGGAGGTCGTTATCCTTTTTGAGTATGCCGAAGAATTTGTGGCACATATCAGATGATCGCGAAATGAACCTCGAAAGGGCGGCGATACAGCCAGTCAACCTCTGAACCTGTTTTTTTGGTGGTCAATTGCTCTGGTATCCCTTTGATGGCTCTGATCTGGTTGGGGTTGACCTCGATACCTCGATGTGACACTAGGAAGCCCAAGAATTTTTCTGAGGCCACACCGAATGCACACTTTTCGGGGTTCACTTTCATTCTGTATTGCCTGAGTATGTTGAAGGTTTCTCTCAAGTGGTCGATGTGATCTTCGTTCCTTTTGGAATTGACCAGCATGTCGTCTATGTAGACTTCCATCGTTTTACCGAGTTGGTCTTTGAACATCCTCGTCACTAACCTTTGGTAAGTTGCCCCTGCGTTTTTCAGCCCGAAGGGCATGACCCTGTAGCAGTACGTCCCTTGATGGGTAATGAAAGTGGTTTTCTCCTGATCCTCTTCTTCCATGAGGGTTTGATTATAGCCCGAGTAGGCGTCTAAGAAGCTCAGTAGTTCATGCCCGGCCATTGCGTCGATGAGTTGGTCGATGTGAGGTAACGAGAACGAATCCTTGGGGCATGCTTTGTTCAAATCTGTGAAATCTACGCACATCCTCCATTTCACGTTCTTCTTTTTCACCATGACTACATTAGCCACCCATTTGGGGTATTTCAACTCCCTAATGGAGCCGTTTTCCAATAATTTTTCGACCTCTTCGCGTACCACATCATTTATTGCGGAGTTGAACTTACGCCTAACCTGCCTCACCGGGGGGTGGAATGGGTCGACGTTCAGCTTGTGCGTGGCGATTTCCTTCGGGATACCTTGCCTATCTGCATGGTTAAAAGCAAACAAGTCCGCGTTAGTAGTTAAGAATTGACAAAATTTACCTAGTTCTTGAAGCTTGCAGCCGATGTAAACTTTCTTGCTATGGTCGTTGCCATCTAATTGAACGGGGTCGAGGTCTTCTATGGTCGATCCCGCGGCTTCAACCGTTTCGGGGTCTTTGATGACGTCCTCGTTCGACCATGACCCTGTTGATTGCTATGCCTCTTTTTCTTTGTCCTTCGTTTGCTGAGTGACCGTACAGTCTAGAGCGATGCGGTAGCATTCCCTGGATCTGCGTTGTTCCCCTCGTATACTGAATATTCCCCGTGGAGTTGGGAATTTGATGACTTGGTACAAGCTCGAGGGGATGGTTCTCATGGTGTGTATCCACGTTCGCCCTATTATAGCGTTATATGTTGTGTCTTGGTGCATGATATGGAATGTGGTTTCCAGAGTGACGCCACCGGCTAGGACGGGGAGTGTGATCTCGCCGGATGTTCGCTCAACTGCATTGTTAAAACCCGTTAGCGTGATGCAGCGCGGTACTATCTTATGCTTGAGTTTCATTTGTGCAAGTACTCGAGGGTGGATAATGCACGTGCCGCTTCCATCGTCTACCATAATGCGTCTCACATCGGTATCTAAAATTCGTAAAGTGATAACAAGGGCATCATAGTGAGGGAAATCCAAATCGTTGGTATCCGACTTGTCGAAGATGATACTTTCTTCGAGTTCATCATACCGTTCGTGGGTGATTGACCGTTTGAGCTTGTGGGTTGTGGTGAATTTCACACTGTTGATAGAAGCATCGTCGCCGCCGTCAATGATCATGTGGATGGTGCGGGTTGGCGAGGGTGGTTTTGGCGGTCGTTGATGTTGTTCACGTCCTTTGGCAAAATTGGTCCTTCCTCGGTCGCTCAGCAACTCTTTGAGGTGTCTCTGTTGTAGCATGTTTACGACCTCCTATCTTAGGGTGATGCAATCCTCGATTTTGTGTCCTCGCTCTTGGTGGAACTCGCAAAAGGCATCTGATTTTCTGGTATTCGGGTCTGACCTCATCGTTTGTGGCCACTTCACCTTAGTTCTGAGCTTCTTCAAGGCGTAGACTATTTCTGTAGGTGGCACACAAAAATTGTGAGCGGATAATAGGGGGCATACCTCTTTCGTTCCGGTGAGTCCCTGCTCTTGATCGGGGTGGGCCCTCTTCGTGGCGGGAAGAGGATGCAAATGGCGGTTCTGACATACGGTAGATTCCTCTCCCTGTTGGGTCGTGGAGCTGCGAGGTCCCTCCTGATATCATTTCTTCGATCTTTTTTGAGTTCGGCTTGTACTGAGGTCAGTCGATGAGTCGGCCCATTGAGGTCGTCCTCGTCTGCTCGGACTTCGGCACAATACGCGTTGTGTATTTCATCCTAAGTCGTGGGGGGGGGGGTACATCATAAGCCGACTTAATAACTTTCTCGTTTCCCTTGAACCATTTCTGCTCAACCCGTTCTGGAAAGCTGCAACAACGATCCCTTTCGATACATTTGGTAAGGTCATTCTTACTCGGTTGAATCAGGCGAGGAAGTCCCTCAATCCCTCTCCCGGCGACAGTTTGATAGTGAATATGTCGTTTACTAGTCTCGCGTCTGCCTTCTTTGCCCCAGCATGAGCCGTTACGAACTTGTCGGCCATTTCTTCGAATGTTTCAATGGAACGCGCGGGCAGCTGTGAATACCATGTTAATGCTCCTCCAGTGAGGATCTCGCCGAATGTTTTCAACAAAATGGAGGATATTTGTTCCTTGGCGAGGTCATTGCCTTTCACGGCGGTGACGTAGTGGGTCACATAGTCTTCGGGGTCGGTCGTGCTGTCGTATATTTTCAGGTAGGGTGGCATTTTAAAGGTCGTTGGTATGGCATGTGGGCGACATCGTCACTGTACGGCTACTCTACGAACCGACCGATAACTCTCTTCGGCAAGAGCTTAGGAGCGCCCGATATTTTATCGACCCTTTCTTGGTGTTCTCTCATTTGGTCCCGAAGTACCTTGTTCTCATTTTCCATTTCCTCTAGAATGGTCGCGAGAGTGTTGTCACATGCATTGTTAACAACATTGTGAGTAATACCTGTCGATGCATGAGTAGGAGGAAGTTGATCATGTTGCTCGTCTGCTGGTGGTACAATGCAAGTCCTTGCGCTTTCTGTAGCCGCGTCTCGAACATGCTCATGGAGGACGCTGGTTAGCGTGTCAGTTAGCCAAGTCTCAAGGAGCTTTTTTATTGATGGTGGCGTCTCTTCCATCACGGATGTGGAGGCTCCCTTACCAAGAGATTTAGTGATGCTACAGTAAGGAAGGGGTGACCCGCCTCGCCTAGGGGAGGCATTGGGCGTTACGTCCTCGTCCACTGCTTCAGAGCTCTCATTGATGATGCTCATGAGGTTGGTTGGGAGGTCGCTCATTATTCTCACTCTTTCTTCTCTGTTACCTGCCATAGTAGATGTGTGTATACAAGAAAGGGAATCTTGTTCTTGGTCTCTTTTTTTTTTTACGTTAGCAATCCGTGTTAGTTGTGGATCTAGAGGAAACTAAAAATTTAACTAGAAAATCCCCACATATGGTGCCAAATTGTTTGACCAAAAAATATAACTTTCGGTTAAACCTTTATATTTATGTAATGTTGGGTTAAACATAGTTAATAATAATATTCCTAAACGTGGATCTTGAAAATACGGATAATGTGGGGTTGATCTAGTGGGTGATTAATAATATCATGCATTAAATATTCCAAAAGTATGAGCAATAATTTAGGAGTAACTAGCAATAAATAACAATAAATGGCATTTAAGTAAATAGAAGGAATGATTCACCCAATAATGAATGAGTTAGATGATTGTTCCTCCTGACAATGATGCGTGACAGATAAATCCTAGAATATTCGAACTATTCTCGGATCTGATGGAAAAGTATGGAATAATATGAGCAAGAATCTTAATGAAAAGAATATGTCTGTATCTTTGCTAGAGAGAGATTCTTCTTCCGAAAAGTGTTCTTATCAAGTGAATATCACATATCTTTATTCATTATTTTTTTTCCTGTTTGTATGGGACATACCCCCAATAAACTCTAATTACACAAGTACAAAGGATATCCAAAGAAATATTCTCTTTAATATCCTACCCTAGTAAATTAGTCATTACTGTTCTTTCCGCCGTGCTCGACATCGACCTGCGTCTGCATCTCGACCACAGGCTTCACCATCTCCAGGTCGACCTCGGCAGACTCTTTTCTCGAAGTTACTTCCCACCAAATACTGAGACAGATTTCGACTCATACATCTATCACGTTCAATTTTATGGTAACTCATTAAATAAAGGCAAAATATCTTAAAACCCCCCTAAACCTGGCACGCATTATTGGTTACATCCTTGAACTATCTATGGTCTTAATTACCCCCCTATACTTGGTTATTCGATAGCTATTACCCCCTTGGGCGATCTCATCTCAGGAAAGTGGCATGCACTCGCCTGCCATGTGAATTTTTTTGTTTATGTGGCATTTTTTTGAAAAATAAAATATATTTTTACATTTTTAAGTATGTTACTTTTTTAGATAAAATTGTTCGAATAAAATTTATAATACAACTTGGATATAACTATATTATTTAGGCTAAAGTTTTTTATTTGGCTAAAAATAATAAAGTTTTAGTTATTCTTTTTTTGAATTTGACCTGAAAATAAAGATTTATACAATTGAAATAAATAGTCAAAGGCATCTAAAAAGTTATAAAAATACATAGTTTGAAATTAATTATTTTGGCTATAATTTTTTATATAGCTCTAAATTATGGTGCTCTAAATTTTTTATTTATTTATTTTTTTTACAGATTTTACCTAAAAAAGTAAAAATACACAGTTGAAATAAATAGTCATTACATCATAAGAAGAAATAAAAAGAGTGTACAATTGCAAGTTCATTATTTTGGCTATACTTTTTTTATTTGGTAAAAAATAATGGATCTATGGCCAATTTGTTTTAATTCGTTTGACTCGAAAATAAAAATACACAATTAAAATAAATATACATTATATATAAAGAAAAAAAAACAGAAAATACACACAATTGGTACTCCATTATTTTTGCTAAAAGTTTTTTATTTGGCTAAAATGATGGAGTTCCTACCAAACATTTTATAAATTCGGCCAAAAACAAAAAAAGAAATATGCAGTTGGAACAAAAAGACATTATATCTTGGAAGAAATTAAAAATAATAAAAGTTAGGAGTAAAGTCCACATTGTATGTTAAGATGAAGCAAGAAGAAATACATAGTTACAACAAATAAATCATTATTATATATGACTATATGACAATTAAAAGTTAAAAAATAACCTATTTGGAAGCTGATTTTTCAATTTTTCTTCACTCCCACGCGCGTAAAAGAGGGTGCACCCACACTCTTTGCCACATCAGCGTCCAGGGGGTAATGGCTCTCAAAAGGCCAAGTTGAGGGGGGTAATTAAGACCACGAATAGTTTAGGGCTGTAACTAATAATCTGTGCCAAGTTTTGGGGGGGGGGGGGGGAATTGTTTAGGTATTCTGCCTTAAATAAATTAAGATATCCAAACTCTTCTAGATACACATTATACACTTAACTTTGTTGTTGTAAAACAAAAGAACACATCCAATGCAATGCAAAACAGTTAACAATACCTTTAAGAGCAGAATATATGAATAAGTTTCAGAAAAGATACACCCTTCAAATTGCACCTACAGGCCTACACTTAGCTGAGCTGCTAAGCAGTTGCCACATATTTTCCATGTTTCCCTTTCCTGGGCAACTCGGACACACTCTGGCACAAGCTGGAAATGCACATTTCTGACAGGTAAAAGAACCATTCTCAAATCAGGGATAGCACTTATATCCAAAATTTCTCTGAAAGCCAAAATGTTATAATCTCAGACCATATTTTCATACCGTACGCTGAATCAGTTACAAATGCTTGCAATCAAAAGGAGATTTTACTGGCACTGAGAAAGCGATTTGAATCTTCTCCAGGATCTTGATCATGAACTGCCCCAAAACAACCACATAGCAAATTAACTGATTTAGAAGTTCGTCAATGACATAAAACCAACAAACTTCTTTTTGGACATCATGAAAGCAATACTGAGAAAATTTAGCTCATCCAAAGGTTATCACATTTTGCGTCTTCTAATAATATTGCGTACTTTAATAATGCAATGCACCAACTTGCAAATGATTTGCACACCAAAGAATTGCAGCACCAAAACACTGAAACACAAGACAGAATGCATATATCAATTTACTTTTCCATATGACGCATACTGGGAAAGGTTGGTGGTAGAAGGCAAGAAAATTCCGCTGACTATATAAGGCACGAAAAAGTTTAAGCTAGAGGGCTCTACCTTCAGCCTGTTACTAGGTTTGGGTAATCACTTACCATGCAAGATATGCCCCTTTCTCAATATGCTTTTGGTTATTCCTATTTTGGACCCTCATTGCCTTATTTTACATGCTAAACTTTTCACTTGGCAGAAATTATTGAGACGTTTACTTAGAATTAGAAATTACTGCTGAGTAGATAAGAACTAAGAAGGGAATGATTGTTCTTTTTCCCTTTTGAGTAAGACAGGCATCAAAGAATGCAAAGTCAAGATTTGCCACTAACATTCTCCATAAAATACCTGTTCTTCCATAAATGAAAAAAATAAGGGGAGATTGGGTGGATCACTTGCTTATCGACACTCAGCCATGTTTATCATGCTAGTTTCTGATGTTCTCGTGAGGAGGAAAGCTGTTGTAACTAAAGAAATCATATAATGCACAAGGATTGCGCGTTCTAGATTTGATAAAGAAATGAACCTTGGGCCTAACTCAACCCCAAAAGTTAGCTCAAAGGATATGGATTGCCCGAGACCAATTAAAGAAACCAAGGCCCCCATCCCACTACCGATGGACTCAACAGTCAACAAGATCAAATGTTCCCTTACCATATTTATTTATTTTCTTATCAAATAAATAAACGTGGTAAGGAAACATTTAATATGACCCAATAAACCTCAACAACCTTTTTGCATGAAAGACTAGGAAATAGTTCGCAAATTGACCTCCTATGCGAATTGTCTCCTTGATGTTAGCACTCATGCATATACAAAGGAAAGAACGTAGCATGTTCATCGAACACCAGAAACGGCAATTATCAGCATTACCTCGTCAATGAAGACTGTTATGGTTCTCATGGTCTCGCCCACCATCCCCTGTTGACTTCTCTGCAAGAAAGATATAACAAGGTTTTAGTGAATGAGAATCTCCAGCCCGACTCACCTAAAATGCACAAATGAAAAGCAGATACTCTAATTTATATTGTAATTAAAGTATTAAGCATTTTAACTCAAAACTACTTTACTCCTAATCAGTGTTGTCAAAGGCGCGTTTAAAGCGCGCTTAAGCCCTGAAGCGAGGCTCAAAACATGTTGAGCGCTTCGCCTCGCTTTGTGTGCGCTTTAGTGTCGCATCAAAGCTCTAAGGCATACTTTTCCTTGCCAATGAGTGTAATCCTGAAAAGACAACCTTAAACAATTGATATTTCACTTTATCATGAATTGTTTTCAATTTCTTTGTCCATATATTTGTTATTCATGCTTATAATGATTAGTCTTGGACTACATGCATATTTTTACGTTGCGCCTTTTTTCATTAAAGCCCACGCTTTATTTGCGCTTTGCGCTTAACGCCCCAACGGATCTTAGAGCTTTTTCTGCGCTTTTGGCCTTTGATAACACTGCTCCTAATACCTTGAAACATTTAGTCCACCACAATATATTTCCCTAACTGCCATAGACAAACCAGAGAGAGAGAGAGAGAACTGGACGCATTTCCTAATATAAAAAAAAATGCACGAAAGAAAAGCCAATTTGTTCAGGTGCTCCGTCATAAACAGAATCAGGACAAGATTTTGGGACATGTGGAGTAATTTCTACATCACAAGCAAAAGTTCCACTGTGTTTGCTGGTTATTAGCCAAAAATAAATTAGAATGAGTTACCTATATATAATATACAACACTACAACAGATGTCTCAAACCGCACAAGAGACGACTAATACCCATAGGATGCACTTCTTGAACATCAGAAAACCACATCAATATACAATGTCATACATCCATGCCTACCAGAGATAGAAAAAGACCCACAGTATCACAGAGCGAATGTTAAAACCATTGTCAACCTAAACCACATCAATAACGCAACATCATGCATCCATGCGTAGCAGAAACAAGATGCTAATGAAGAAGAAGAAAAACCGTTAGGATTTCCCCCCAAGATCATCATAGTGAAATCCCCCAAGTTACGAACCCTCCAGACACACTTCTTCTATTTAGCAATTCCCTCTGTTTCAATTTATATGACACTCTTTCTATTTTGCGATGTTTCAAAATGGTTTAATACCATTGCATTAATAATATTCTATACAACATCCAAGAATTCAAATTTAGTTCAATATTCAAATTTTTAACTTTCATTTAATTTGTTTTGTCAAATTAAGTTTTCAACCATTATTTTAGGTATTTTCTTCTTTTTACCATTGTATAAAATGCAAAGGAGGAAATATTTTTCCCACAGCTAGAGTGGATAAGCTTCCTTTAAACCTTAACTATGTGTATGAGAAAAATTAACTCTCCCATGGAAAATTAAATTTCCACGACGAATTACTGTTTCACAGAGTTCTAGAATTACTGTTTCACAGAACTTTCATATACAACGACTTGGATATAATAAAAAGTTCATGTACTTTACCAGTTTACAAAGATAAATCGTGTACATAGAACTATTTTTGAAAAATTACACAAGTAAAGCATTCATATAGGAAGGCAAAGTATCAATCAAGATAAAGAATAAAACCTGCGTACATCCTATTTGAGTTGTCATGAAAAAGCTTGACACAATATGTATCATGAAAAATAATTGTACCATGTATCAAGCCAGCAGATAATGTGTGATCGATATTATCAAGACGCCTTTGTATAGACTTCAAAAGTGAATTCAATGATGTAATTCTTTTCCTAACACCAGAAATTCTAGCAGCATGCTGCATAATAAAAGGCAATGGGGCATCTTCCAGCAGTTTGTCAAGCTCTGCAGATATAGATGATTGGTTACTACATACATTAACAGAAGGTACAAGCAGGACCATGAAATAACAAGAAAAGCAATTGAAAGAAACAGAATCTTCGATTAAAACGCCACATTTACCAACCTGAATCCCTATTCTTAATAGCCCTTTTATGTTTCAAATATTATATTGTACGATGCTTTCCTACTTCTATAAGCTTGTGATAGTTAGTGAATCCATGTTCCATTAAATTAGTATTGATGAAATTTCCAGGGTATGGGGCTGAACTTCTATTCTGTCTGATTACTGTTTCCCTTTACTTTTCTCAGAACTTCTCTATTGTATGGCTCTTAGCGACATCAACCTCCTCTAGAGAGTTCGTATCTAACAGTTCAAAAAGGAGATCATTTAGGATTGATATTCATTTTAATATCTTCACTAGATCTATATTCATTTTAATATTTCCTTTGGTGTCACACCTTTCATCAGCAAAAACTGGTTAACAGCACTGGATCTGTCCAAGAAATAGTAACACTGGAAATGAACTATCAGATAGACATAAGTCCTCTCAAGTAAAACTCCTAAGTTACAATGACGAGGTGGCTGAAAGTGCAAGAAGAACTGTCACAGGAAATATATCAACTGTGTCAAGCGATCATGTCCTTGCAACTGGATCTAAGCGTTGGTTAAGTAAACATCCTGTAGTAAGAGAAGTAGTTATGGACTATCCCTATGGAGGTGGGTGAAGGAAAGCCCCATTTGGGAGAATAATAAACTTTTTGATTGACTTAGATTACCCTTCTTAGAATTAGAACCCATTGAGCCGGTTTCAGCACTCAGCCCAGCAAGGGAGAGTGGTCAAATGGTCAAAAGCAGCCGACAGTAAATCCTTGTAGCATTTATCTTATGCTACAGCCTTTTAGTTATCATAACAAAAAGCTAGGAACATTAAACTCTGTACCACCCTCTAAACCTTGTCACCTCAGATTTTGTTGCAAGTGGAATTGCAGTGCAGTTATCCTCATATAGAAGATGACCTAGCACATTCAAACAAACAAGACTAGCCCAGCACACAGAGAAAGGTTTTCCAAGAAACTGTCTCAGATATCTACTCGAACAAAAGTTGATGCTATTTTCTTCTTCTGGAATGATAAGTAACAATCCATGAAATAGTAGAATCATCCAAGACCTAAACATTATCAATGCAGTTGATGTGCAAACGGAAAGAAGAGTCTATCATCATATCACTGGCAATTGACATGTGGAAGGAAAACTTGAAGAAATACAGTTTTCTATTATTGCAAATTGCAATTGCATGCGGCTACCAATAATCAGGTGCAAAGGAGAAAAACAACATGTCTTCTTTTCCTAGAGAACACGAACGTCTCATTGTACATAGTAAATGATGAGGAGATAGACGAAAGAGAATTTGACAAAATTTTCATGTATATAAAAATTGGGGTAAGATCCACCGAAGTGGGTAGCCTTAACCGGATGTGTGCGTTAACAGGTAAAACCCGAAGGTTGTTCCCGATCATCTCTCATTTCTACGAACACGGAAAGAGCTAAAAGAAATTTCAAGCTTTCTCAAACTCTTTTTTTGGGGCACACACGGAAATATAGTCCACTAAGTTATTGATTGTTCACAATGTATGGAATAAAGAGGAACCTTTTTCCTAAGCAACTATCTGATGAAATTTCTGGAAATCTGAATCTACGAAAACAATGTGTGTTTTCCTATTGCTTTTTTTTATGTGTCTTTTCCTATTGCTCTTTATTAATTTTTTTGAAGCTTTAAGGTTTAATGAGAACTAACAATATCATAACGCAATAGCGAAATAGTTCACTTAACTGATGAAAGCAATTTGGATCTACATGTCACAATAAAGAAGTGCATGTTTTTATTCTCATGGAAAAAATGCTAAGCTCCAATGGGACTAGAAGGTGCGGAAGAAATTACACATACAACTAATGTCCTCCATGCTGCCCCCCCCCCCCCCCTCTTCCTCTCCCCCGCCAAAGTGATTCACTTTTTTTTCCTGATGACCATGATGTTAGGGTCAGCTTGCACCTCGACTAATTTCATGGGATACCTGCTACCTTCCATTAGCAATAAAAAGTGATTCATTTCTTTTAATTTTTATTTTATACATGAGGGGGTGTTGTTTGGGTAGCTTGTGTTCATCTTGACTAATCCTTTTAACAACATGCTACTTCGCACCAGCAGAGGTTTTTGGGTGAGCCTGCATGTCATGTTGCAGCTGGATTTGTCACTCTTTATGCCACGATCACTAAGCCACCTAGTTCGGACACCCACCTTAGTGAAAATAATTTGGAGTCTTTCAAAGATGTACCATAACATAATAAGAGTGCAGTTTTTGACTGCAAAGCTTCCTACTTTATATTCAATAACAAGTGCGAACGAGAAGGAGTTCGCTCAGCCTAATAAACAGTAAATGGATCCCCAATTCCAGTTCTTATCACACAAAAAAGGCACACTAATACACCACAAAGAATAAATGTCAAAATTAAGTCCAGCGGTTATATTTATAAGAAGGTGAAGAATGGTACCTCCAGTGAGACGATCGAGAGTGGATGAGAGCTGATCTTGACTACGAGAAGTGGCGGCAGCGCTGTCATCAAATTCCCGGATTATAGAAGAAATTATAGTAGAAAGCCCCTTCGCTAAGGCAGAATTTGATGTGTCGCTGTTGTCCGCAACGCCATCGACGGCGACACTGGTCGGGTCATGCTCCGCCGTGTCGCACGGTTGTTTCTCTGGGACTTCGTTCGACATTGATTGAATTGTTAAGCGAGGGTCTTTTCTGGTAGTCGTCAGCAGGAATATAAGTACTCCCCGTATTGGATATACTGTACTACTTCTTCCCTTTCTTTTTCTTTGCTCGACATTTCCGATTTTTGTTTTTAGTTTTGAACCTTTCGTTCCCAAGTCTTTTTTTTTTTTTATTTGGTTTTCCGCCTAGTGTCCGGTTCCCGCATTGGAACTCGATTATATTCGTATTCGCGCCGCATAGGCCTTCATTTGATGGAAAGCGTTTTCTACCAAGAATTTTTCTATACTCAGGGCTCGAACCCTAGACAAGGGAAGAACAGCCACATCCGTTGTACCACATCTTTTGATTTTTGTTCCCAAGTCTTAACCAGTGCTACTAGCTAATAGAAGTTGAACTAAACATGTAAATTTGTCTTGAAGGATGAACATCAATGCTATATTACATTGATCTATACATAAATTCTAAATAATTAAATATCATTAGTTTGCAAAGATAATTAATTTAATTAAGTTAACTCGGTACTATTTATAATTATATTTATTTATTATTCAAATCCCGATGTATAAATACATTGTAATGTTATAATGATCAAAAATTCCACCAAGGTCATGATGGATCTAATTCAACCCGCTAGATGAACCAATCATAAACGACAATTTCAAATATCGTGAAGCAACAACAGAGTCTAAACAAAGATGATAATATAACAATTAATCTAAAGCTAATAACACAAGTACAAAAATAACCAAAATATCCCTAGGAATTGGTGTCATGATGCCATGAGCTACTGAATCAAATACAACTATCTGAAACATAATACATATATTGTCTGAATAAAAGATAAACTATAATAGAAAGATAGACGAAGGTGACTCCAAGGGCACTGCGGATCGATCAAGTAGCTCTACCTTGAGCCTCCAAGAAAGTACTCCTAGATAGTCTCTTGGGTCCCACTAGTACCACGCTCAGAACCTGTAACAAAATATATAAAAATGTAGTATAAGTTAGACCTGCCAAATGGGCCGGGTTAACCCATGAATCGGCCCATATAACCTATTACAATGGACTCCTTAACCGACCACGACCTACTAACCCCTAACCGGACTAACATGTAATGACTCAACCAATTATTTTGAGTTCTAGCATTATGTTCTATGATTTAAGACCTTGAGTAGATTCATATGATGCTTTATGACTTATATTTATGGTTGGTTCGAGTTCCAAAAAGTCCGCAGTGATTTGGAACACTTAGTTCATAGCTAGAAGCCTTAAAGTTAAGAGAGTTGACCAAACTCAACATATTAGGTAAACAAGCTTCGCTTTCTGATTAGAAGGTTCCAATAGGTTCGTATAATAATTTTGGATTGGGACGTATGTTTGATGGGGTCTCAGATGGCCCGAGAAGAATTCAACATTATTGGTTAATAGTTGGCAATTTGAAGAACTTAAGAGTTCATAAGTTTGACTAAGGTTTGACTTTTATATTATTATGTTTTGCCGCATGTTTCGAGCCTTCGAAGAAGTTCATATAGGGTATTTGAACTTGTCGGAATATTTTGGGAAACTCGCGAATGGTTCGAGTTTGATTCAGACGTATCTTGTGAAAGTTAGAAGTTGGAGGACTTAAGAAAGTTAATGATTTTGATTTGATGCTTGATTCTCGGTTCTGATATTGTCATATGTGTTTTGAGTTTGGACAAGTTCGTATAAATATACAGATTAGTTAGGATCATTGGAGGGGTCCCGAGAACCTCGGGTGAATTTTGGGATAGTTTTTGATCAAATCTAGCCACTTAACAGCTGCTCATTTTTGACAGCAGGAGTGTAAATCGCAATCACGATGGTTAGGATACTGATTATAAAGAGTAAAGTAGAATTTGGATTTTGTTAGCGGAAGGTTCTCGACGATCACGTAGAATAAATATTTGATGATAGTGGATTGACTTTTGAAACTTATATCTCGCAATCTATAACGAATTTGGGGATGATCAAAAAATAAAAGGTGTAGTCCTTTGAGCCTAATATTTAAAAATTTAAATAGTTTGTTATTCGGACATTTATACAAAAGTTATGGCCATCATTATACTAAAGGATAGTAGTATAGAGGTACGCATTGGTGCATCGCAATCGTGGAGCTTCTTGGCTGCTATAATGAAGAATAAAATAGTGTTGGACACTTTGTGAACCGCGAGGGTGGTGACCGCAATCACAAATAAGAACTATTTCTAGGGGTATAAAACGTCCAATTTCGGGATTTTAACCTTATTTTTACCATTTTTTAGTTTTGAAGATCGGGAGAAGGCGATTTCGAAGAGGGGTTATATCATGATTACCTATGGATTATTACATACACCTAAGTCAAGAATTTATAAAGTAAAAAATGAGTTTTTGACTTGAAACTTCAGAAAGGGTATTTTGAGATACAACGTCGATTTGGACTCAAATTTAGAAACTAATTACATATTTGGACTCGAAAGGTTACTGTTCACCGAGATTTAATCATAATTCTAGGTTTAGACCAAGTGATCCAGGTTGACTTTTACTGATTTTTGAGATTTCAATAAAGATTAAAACTTTATTGTTTGGAATTAATTTTTATAACTTTATTTGACCTTGTTGAGTATTGTTTGGGATAGATTGGGCTTGTTGGAATACCAAAAAAAAACCTAAACTTGGCACAAATTATTAGTTACGCCCATATTCGTGGTCTTAACTATCCCCCCCCCTCCCGAACTTGGATTTTTTGAGAGCAATTATCCCCTGGACGTTGATGTGGTAAAGAGTATGGTTGTACTCTCTTTTAAGCGCGTAGAAGTGAAGAAAAATCGAAAAATCAGCTTCCAAGTAGGTTATTTTTTACCTTTTAATTATCATATAATTATATATAATGATTTATTTGTTACAACTATGTATATCTTCTTGCTTCATCTTAACATACAACGTGGACTTTACTCCAACTATTTTTTTTTTATTTCTTCTATAGATATAATGTCTATTCTTTCCAACTGCATATTTCTTCTTTTTCGGATCGAATTTGTAAAAATTTTGGTTGGAACTCCATCATTTTAGCCAAATACAAATCTTTTAGCAAAAATAATGGAGTACTACTTGTGTATTTCCTGTTCTTTAGATATAATGTCTATTTATTTTAATTGTGTATTTTTATTTTAGAGTCAAATCAGTAAAAACAATTTGGCTACAGTTCCATTATTTTTTACCAAATAAAAAAAATATAGCCAAAATAATGAACTTGCAATTGTACGCTCTTTTTATTTCTTATTTTGATGCAATGGCTATTTATTTTAATTGTGTATTTTTATTTTTTCAAGTAAAATCTGTATAAAAAAATACATTTTTAGAGCTCCATAATTTATAGCTAAATAAAAATTTATAGCCAAAATAATAAAGTTCAAACTATGTACTTTTTATATCTTATTAGATGCCTTGACTATTTATTTTGTAACGACTCGGCCGGTCATTTTGAGTATTTAGCTATGTTTCCTCTATTTGATTCTTTATTTATGTGTATTTGAGGTTTCGTGACTTTTCGGGGTGGTTGGGTTGGGTTCGGGAAAGTTTCAGAGTGAATTGAGACACTTAGTCCCAAAGTTGGAAGCTTAAGTTAAAAGAGTTGACCGGCATTTTGACTTTTATGTAGAAGACTCCGGGAATGGAGTTTTGATGGTTACAATAGCTTCGTATGGTGGCTATGGACTTAGCGTATATCCGGATTTAGAGTTGGAGGTCCGTAGGTTGATTTGAAGTTTTTTGGCGAAAGTTGGAAAGTTGGAGGTTTGGAAGGTTGAGAGAAGTTTGACTGAGAGTTGACTTTGTTGATATCGGGTTTGGATTTTAGTTTCAAAAGTTGGTATAGTACCGTTGTGTTATTTGAGACTTGTGTACAAAATTTGAAGTCATTCCGGGTTGGTTTGATGTGATTAGGCATGAGTTTAGGAAGTTGGAAGTTGGAAGTTCATTAGTTCATTAGGGTTGAATCGGGGTGCGATTCGTGGTTTTGATATTGTTTTGTATTATTTGAGGCCTCGGGTAGGTTCGTATTGTGTTTGGGATTGGTTGGTATGATTGGACGGGGTCTCGAAGGCCTCGAGTGTGTTTCAGATGGGTTTCAGATCATTTTTATCATGTTTGAGACTGCTGATGCAGAGGTTCTGGTTTCCTTCTTCACGATCGCGAAGAAGTTATCGCGGTCGCAGAAGGCATTATGTTGATAGAGGTGATTGTTAATCCCATTCGTGGAAGTGAGCTTGCATTCACGAAGCTTTGAGAGGCATAGGTCATCGCGATCGCGAGTATGTAGTCGTGTTTGCGTAGAAGGGGAGTTCAGCTGGGGACTTCAGGCTGTAAGTCATCGCGATCGCGTAAGGTTGCTAGCGTTAGCGAAGTATCCTGTTGGTTGTGCATCACATTCGCGAGCTTCATGTCGCGTTCACGTAGGCCATTTTCTGGGGCAGTGTTGATTGAGCTTCGCAATCGCGAAGTTGGTCCCGGAATCGCGAATGGTATGCCTGGGCAGAAAGTACTTTATTTTTTGAGGGTTTTTGTCATTTTAACATATTTTGAGTTGTGGAGCTCGGTCTAGGGTGATTTTTGGAAAGCTTATCATCACACTTGAAGTGGTAAGTGATCTTTACTCACTTTTGATGATAGATATTGATTACCCATTGATTATTATACCTAGATTATGTGGGTTTAAGGTGAAATTTGGGGATTTAAGGCTATGTTATTGGAGAGTGAGATTTGATGATTTGGAGGTCGATTTGTGGTTGGAATTGGATGAAATTGGTATGGTTTGACTCATAATTAAATGAGTGTCTAGAATTTTTGAGTTTGACCGGGTTCCGAGATGCGAGCCCGCGGTTGACTTTTTGATTTTGGTTAAAGATCTTAGCTTTATCATTTGGAATCAATTCCTATGGCCTTTATTGATTATATAAGTTAATTTGACTAGATTCGAGTCGTCCGGAGGTTGATTCATGCGGGAAGGGCTTGTTAGAGGAGTAATTTGGCTTGCTTGAGCTAAGTATCTTACCTAAACTTGGTTGAGGTACTAGTTACCTGAGTTATTTGTGATAGCTACGTGCTATGGGGGCGCATATGTGTGGAGTTTGAGCCCATGTGCGAGCGCCGACATATTTATCCATGCTCGGGGTAGTGCTTAGACTATAACATGCCTTGAATTGATTGTTAAGCTTTAAGTTGTGATGTTTCTCATAGTTGTAACTCTATTGTGAGCTATTTGATCTATGTTTGAGGTTATATAGAGTCTAATCTCCCGATTGAACTTGATATTTGCTATTTTCGTGATGAAATTGCGATTTGAGCTATGATAGTACACTTTGCACATGCATACACTTTAGTATGTCACTTATACCAGTCCAAGAGCATGAAATCTGATATTCATTGATCATATACATGTGTTCTTGTATATTTGCTTCTGTATGATATGATTTGGACTGGATGCCTGATACCACGCTCGGCGGATTATGTTGTTATGCATGTGATCACACCTGACGGATTATGTTGTTATGCATGTGACCACACCAGGCGGATTGTGTTGTCATGCATGTGATCACGTCGGGCGGATTGTGTTGTTATGCTTGTGACCACACCGGACGAATCAGTGATATTGAGTTTGTGATCACGCCGGACGAATTCGTGATATTGAGCTTGTGACCACGCCGCGCGGATTATGATATAAAGCTTGTGACCACGTCGGGCGGAGTATGGTTATTGCATGTGACTACGACGTGCAGCGTGTGGATATGGATCCATCCCCCAGGGTCACCCTCTCATATTTCTCTCTTGATGGTGTACACGCGGATTGAGGACACGTGATCAGTGGTTTGGTACGATTATGGAAATTCTGAGGAAATCTTGCCGGTGTTGTTTGGTTATTGCATTTCATCTTTACTTGCAATTTTCATGATTATTTACCCGATTTACTTGGATATCATCTTTATATATCGAATCATTGACTGAGCAGAGTACTAGAGTAATTATGAGCACCAAAGTGATTTTATCCGTGATTTTATGATTTGATCATATTACTGTCTTGTACTTGTTAAATTTATGAATTGTACAGGTTATAGAAAGTATCATTTATAATTATTGTTGCTTTTACCTCGCCGAGGTCAGTTATGACTTTCTGAGTATATGGGGTCGGTTGTACTCATGCTACACTCTGCAGTTAGTTGTGCATATTCAGGTGTCGGACCTAGTCACTGGTAGCGGAGTTTGCTAGCTGAGTTGATCATCGAGAGACGAGGTAGAGTTGTATTCTCGACCACAGTCTTGGCGTTTCTTTCCATATTTTACTGTTGTCTTTATTTCAGACAATATTGCTATTTAGCTTTCAGACTTGTATTTTCCGTTTTAGAGCTCATGACTTTGTATTTACTAGTTCTAGGAGATTTATCATGTATTGGTGTTACTATGCGGTATTAAGGTTTTATACTTATGTTAAATCTGTTATTTCTACTATTATGATTCATTATTGTTATGTCTGGCTTGCCTAGCAAGTGTGTTAGGTGCCATCACGACTGATTGGGTTTTTGGGTCGTGACATATGTCAAATGTACAAATTTTTTTATAGATCAAATTCAAAAGAGAATAACTAAAACTTTATTATTTTTGGCCAAAAATATTAGCCTAAATAATATAGTTCTAGCCAAGTTTTATTATAATTATTATCCAAAAAAGATTATCTAAAAAAGTAACACACTTAAAAAGGTAAAACAAATATATTTTACTTTTCAAAAAATGCCAAAAATATTAGCCTAAATAATATAGTTCTAGCCAAGTTTTATTATAATTATTATCCAAAAAAGATTATCTAAAAAAGTAACACACTTAAAAAGGTAAAACAAATATAATTTACTTTTCAAAAAATGCCACATAGATAGAAAAATCCACGTGGCAGGCGAGTGCATGCCACTTTCATGGGATGAGATCGTCCAAGGGGTTAACAACTATCGAATAACTAAGTATAAGGGGTAATTAAGATCACAAATAGTACAAGGATGCAGCCAATAATATGTCCGAAGTTTGGGGGAGGGGGGGGTTAAGGTATTTGCCCATTTAATGGCTTTGGAGCTAGAAAAGGCAGATTTTGAAGAATAAAGCTAGCGTGAGGTAAGGTAAGTATCTTGCTCAACCTTCACTTGAGAGAAGTTTTTCTAAAATAAAATTATGTGATATATGCTACATGGTCGGGGTGCCGTATATGTGAGGTGACAATGTATATGTGGGCACCAAGGTTATATCATACGTGGTGTAGATTTTATGCTTCCTTATAACTTGTTTTGGTTTATGCTCTGCTTGTGATATACTTTAATTGTTTGTATTACTACTTGAGCTTTCTTATTCATGTTAGAGATCATATCTAATTTTTTGATGCTTTATTTGGGCATGATTGTCATTTTGTTTGTTGGATTATATATAATAGTTATAGTCATACTTGTAAACATACATACATTCCTGCATATTTGTTTCCTTGTCCATATGCATCATACATATTTATCTCTTGTTCATATGCATAAGTCCATGCATATGATTCTTTGATATGGACTGAGGTTGACGCGATGGTTTATGCGGTGCGATTGATATAATTGTTGTACGATGGTTCATTCCATTAGGATTGATGACTGGTTTTTGAGATACTGATTATCTGATTATAGAGCTATAATGCTTTGGCATATGAATTTGGATCCATTCCTCCGAAGTCATATAATTATACATGCTATATTGGGTTGTGTGTGTACAGTTTGACACTAGGAGTGTCTGGGAACTGAGAGTGCCAATTGTTGTAAAGTTTAAGTCTTTATCATGCATTTACGTTCTAAACTCATATATAAATATCCATGCATATCATCTACATACGCAAATTCATGCATTTTGCATATGCATGAGACCTGCTAGTGGATTGTTGGACCCTTAGAAGGTGGCAGATTGATGTAAATATTGAGTTTCATCATGCATAGATATTTTAGACTCATGTAGGAGCATTCATATAAATTATATTTGGGAATTAATGTGAAAATGAGAACTTATCATGCCTAAATACTTTACATTCATGTGGAAGTATTCGAGCTAATATTACTTGGTGTATATCTTCTTTCTATGTAGATTTCATGCATTTGCATATGCTTTTGACCTTGTTATTTTGAAAAGAATGTGTATTACATTTATCTTTGATTTTGCACCTGGTTATTGAGTTGTTCCTTGGTTGTTTCTCTTTTATTGTATATACTTATGAAATGCACATGTCGGAGTACTGATACTATACTTCTGCATCTTGTGTGCATATTTTGGAGCTAAGTTGCTGCGAAGTTGAGGATGATCATTGAAGACATTAGTGTTCCAGTTATTAGCTGTCATTTCTTCATGATAGCCTAGGATCTTGTATATCTGTTTATTTATATTCAAATGAATGATGTATTTTCTTCATATCAATGTTTTAATCCCAATCTTAGTTGTTTGTAACTTGTACTACTAGTTCTTGAAATAGTTTGTATTAATCTTCGTATTCTTATTTTTATTATTTATTTGATGATCTTCTATTTGAGTTGCATTTATGTTGGTTGGTTTACCTAGCGGGTTGGATTAGGTGCAACCATGATCGCAGTGATATTAGATCGTGATAAGTTGGTATCAAAGCCCTAGTTTCATAAGTTCTACGAGTCATGAGCAAATATCTAGTAGAGGCTTGTGGATCCATATGATAACGTATGTACTTATCTTTAATAAGTTATAAAGCATCTAGGAAACTTCTCTTTCTTTCTTTCTTTCCTTATCGGACGACTTTATTTTAGCTTGAAGTCTAAGTCTTCAGATTCTTTCTATTCGTTCGTATGTGATATTGAGAACCCGTTATTAGTTGGGCACCGACAGCTTATGATGATATAGTGGATGGTGTGCGAGATGTTTTCCCATGATATGGGGTAGGTCAGTCTAAAGGACACACGGTCAGGTATAGACGACAACTTTGGCTTGGGAGACTCAATTTAGGACCCTTTGGTTTGGTAGTGTCCCTAGAAGTGGGAGTGGTGGTATAGTGAGCTATAAGATAGCTATGTTTTCACCGTTGGTTGCTCTAAAATTGAGTGAGTTCTTCTAAAATCTTAAAATAAAATAGAGAAGACATTTCTAAAGTGAAATGGTAAATTTAACGAGGTAGCTTTATAATACGTGTTGGATATGACGAGAAGAATTTTTTTGAGATGCAAAAGGAATATGGATGCTTGATCATCATCTTGGTATGCAATATAGTCTTAAGGTATGGTCGATGTGTTGATGGACCTTTCAGTTTTTTATTAGTGGAATGAAAGAGATTCTTATATCTTGTGGACGAGTGTGGACTCGGGAGGAACAATTGATTACATAGAGGTTGTAACCATGGTAAGGTCATATAAAGATATTGCATTGGAGCTAAATAGGTGGGCTAACTCTTATGATGAGGTCCGAGTGTAATGACTCGATCGGTCATTTTGCTTTTTATATCCATGTTCCCCTAATTAAGACTCTCTGTATGTTCCTTTACTGTTTTATGACTTGCGGGGATAGTCAGTTTGGGTTTAAAGGGTTCGGGGTGAAATCGGAACACTTGGTTCCTTAATAGTGGCCTAAGATGGCCAAGATTGACTTGAGTCAACATTTTGATTAAATAACTACGGAATCGGGATTTGATGGTTCTAATAAGTTTGCATCATGATTTTGGACTTCGGCATTTGTTTAGGTGATCCGGGAGCATTTCGATGCTTAATGTTGAAAGTAGGCGCATTGAAAGTTTTCAAGTTCTTTAAATTTGGTTTGAAGTAGACTTCGGTGTTATTGAGGTCCATTTGGGATTCCGAGCCTAGGAATAGGTCTGTATGGTAATTTATGACTTGTACGCAAAATTTGGCGTCATTCCGAGTTGTCTAAGTAAGATTCGACGCGTTCGGAGCTAGTTGAAAAGTTTGAAGTTCATATGTTGATTCAATTTGGTTTTGGGGTGAGATTATTAGTTTTGGTGTTGTTTTATGTGTTTCAAGGGTTCGAGCAGGTCCGTATTATATTTATGGACTTGTTGGTGCAGTTGGACGGGGTCCTGGGTGGGCTCAGGTGAGTTTCGGACCACCTGGAGTTAAGTCCAAATTTCTGATATATGATGTTCTGGTTTCCTTCTTTGCAAACGCGGAGAAGGCCTCATGTTCGCGATGAAGGAATTGGGTTGGTGAGATTTTGTTCTACGCATTCGCAAAAAGGAGCTCGCGATCGCGATACTCTAGGCCACTGGCCATCGCGTTCGTGTGAGAAGGCTCGCGTTCGCGAAGAAGGCTTGGCCTGGGGGCTGGGCAGGTAAAATGTCCTTCGCGTTCGCGAAGGGCTGGTCGCGTTCGCGTAGGTTGGCAGGGCATGTGCTTTGCGTTCGCGAAGGCTCTCTCACGATCGCGTAAGAGATTTTCATGGGCTTGGGCAGTTTTGCCTTCGCGATCGCGAGGGCTTGTTCGCGGTCGCGAAGAAGGCAGGCATGGATAATGTTTTAATTTAAAATGGGACTTAGGCCATTTATTTCATTTCCACACATCTCTTGGCCGATTTTGGAGCTTTTTAGAGAGGAATTTTAATACATAGATTATGGGTAGAGTTTAACATGGAAATTATAGAAATTTTAGTATTTTGTTGGAAAACCTAGGTTTTGATAAAAATGGGATTATACCACGAAAATAATTATGGAATTGAGTAGAAATTATATATTTGTGTTCGTGAGGTTATGGGTAATATTTATTTATAAAAATTTTCAGAACCCGGGTACGTGGACCCGGGGGTGAATTTTAGGAATCTTCCAATTTGGGTTGGGTAATTACTCTAATAGTTAAATTATAAACTTTTGAACATACATTGATTAGTTCGTACAATATTTGGCTAGTTTTGGATTGCGTGGCACCAATGTGAGGCTTTTAGTGTGAATTGTGGACCGGGAAAAGGACTTGAAAACGAGGTAAGTCTATTGCCTAAACTTGTAAGAGGGAATTATACTTGTAGGTGCTATAAATGGTTGTTTGCTAATAATTGTGGGTGCTACGTGTGCACAATGTGACGAGAGTCTGTATGTAGCTAAAATCATGCTTATGTCCGGGTAGTTTTAGGACTCTACCATGTATTACTTATATTATTTGTACCCAACTTGTTAGTTTAATTACTTAAATTATAATAGAAACTGGATAAAGGATTTGTAAAGACTGAGCTTCATTATTTTGAGTTTTGGCGGGTTACTTGACTGATAGTGGAAATTATGCCTTCTTTGAGTATTATTCTTATGTAGTAGCCATTAGTCGGATTTCGTAGAGTATTCTCTCTTCCTGTGGATCGGGTCGAACATCTCGGCAGTATATTAGATGCATCTATAATTCGTGTCGGTCGACCCTCAGTAGTGTACACACTATTCTAGATCGGGTCGTACGACCTCAGCATAATTCGTGCGTGATATTGCTTGGAGTCCGATTATACTTGATATTTCTTCCATGACTTGAGAATTTATAATTATTTGATGGCTCTTATTTGTTGAAATTAGTATGTGATAGTTGGGGATTTTTAATTGATATTTAGTTAAAGAACCACTTATTTATTGTTTCTTATTTCGTTGTTACGGATGTATTCCATGCATATTTATAATTTTTGCACTTTATTTATTGACGCTTAGTAAGTGTCGATGTTGACCCCTCGTCACTACTTTTTCGAGGTTAGACTAGATACTTAGTGGGTATATGTTGTTTATGTACTCATGCTATACTTCTGCACAAATCATGCGGGATCTGAGCTAGGTGCATCTGGCGGCCATTCAGGTGCGTGCCCCCGCTACCCGGAGACTTAGTGGTGAGTTGCTCCCTATGCTCCATTTTGAAGCACCCAGAGTCTCTTCTTTGTTGTATTTATTTTTCTGTCTATCTTACTCCAGACAGTAGTATAGGAGGTTTTGTATATTCTACTAGTTTGTTGGTGCACTTGTGACACCGAGCTTTGGGAGATTCTAGTAGATATTTCATGATTTTTGATTATTAAATTAACTACTTCACTCTTTCGTTAATTTTATGCTTTGAATTATCACGATCACCTATTAATCGTTACCTTATTAAATAAAATCAATGACTTTAAGGATAGTAAAATGAACAATTACATGGATAGTTCACCGTTGGTGTCACGACCCCAATTTCTCTCCGTAGGATGCCGTGACGGCACCTAGTCTCTAAGACTAGGTAGGCCTACACTTACTAAATAATTAGAAGAATTCAACCATCAAATAAAAAAATATACGAGATGAAAATCTTATACAAATTACAACTCCCAAAACCGACAGTACAAGTCATAAGCTCTACTGAGTTTTCTAGAAAATCCCTAAATACAATTGTTCGGAATGGAAATTAAATGGTACAAGTACAATATAAGAAGTTGACTCTGAGGCCTGCGAACGCGATGACAGGTTTACCTTGAGTCTCCACCGCTCGACCAGCCAGCTAATAATCAACAACAACCGAGGCACATGGATCTGCACAAAATTGTGCAGAAGTGTAGTATAAGTACATCACAGCGGTACCTAGTAAATATCAAGACTAACCTCGGTGGAGTAGTGGCGAGGGACAGTTAAGACATCTACCGGATTAAACAACCTGAACAAGTGTGTAGATGAACAAATATATAAACAATATTAATATAAAGCTAAGCATGATAAGGAATACAAGACAATACTTGCAATGATACACTAGTAACAACAATATTCAGTAGGAAGCAGTCAAGTAATAATGTTGTAGAGTAACTAATCACAGCCTAAGTCCGGGGAAACCAAATAAAGGGAAACCAGCAACAACTCAATGAGAACAACTGCTTTCATACCAAATCTGTTCAAGCATTTCTATGAGGTACAGAACCTCATAATCATAGCTCACGGGTCCCAATTCATGAACCCTAATCACTTGGCATCTTGTGCCCACATTACAACTCATAACCGCAGGGACGACTCACGTGCCAATAGAACAATTTTCACACATTAGGCAAGAAGACAAGAGTACGTATAATGGTTAATGTCATCATAATTCAACTTTTAAACCTGATATGGGTGATTTAACTACGTGTATGCTTGTGCAAGTGTTCTACCATAATTCCAGTCAATAAATAAGAGTAGAGTCAGTGAATGTCACATAAGCAACGATCACCACGAAATGTACGGTGTAACAGAAGCAGCAATGAAGTTTGAAGCAACGACCAGCACAATAAGATTAGCTACACAGAGCTGAGCAACTAGTGCAACACGGAGGGAAATAATTGATAGTATGCTAAGGAAAACAACAATCAAAGACAAGTGCACAGAAGAGGGGAAATGACAACAAGAGCACTCCCGAGGTATCGCCTTATAGTCTCAAATCGTAAATGAATCACAACTTTCCTTATATCACCGCGCGAGCCTTTATATTTAATTTTTGAAAATCATTTTTACGAAATAGCATCTCGCGTTTTAGCCCACCTTATCACACCGCATGGCTTCTAGTAGTTCCCCTACTAGCCACGCGTTTCAAGCCTACCTTATCTCACCGCGTGTGTTTCAACACCCATACCTTATACCACCACATGCATATTAATAATAATACCACGACAGAAACCTCGTGCAACACAATAACAACCGCACGGCATAAACCTCGTGCAAACACAATAAAAACCGCATGACAGAAATCTCGTGCAACATAATAACAACCGCACGACAGAAACCTCGTACAAACACATAACAATTTTCTCAACAAAACATGTATGCCAAAAACATAACAACTCAAATAAATGACTTTCACCATCTGTGCCCACATGCCACAACATTTCCTCAAAACAGTTTCAATATCACAACCATGTATAGCCCTCGGCTCAACAACACTGAATACAACAACAACAACAATATTAACACGAGAATACGACAAGTAAATCAACACAAGAACTTCATAATACAAGGAAACGAAAGAACGAACTCACAGAGAAAGACACAATAAGGAAATAATAGTCTCAAGAAGAATAGTTCAACAGGGGAGAGGTAATGTGTAACAATTATTCCACGAACATGCAATTCGACTACAAGAGAGATAGCATGAATCAATGACCCCAAATAAGAATACCTCAATAGTGAAAGGGGTAACAAACTTCCATTAAAGTTAAGCAATTACGGAAGAGATAATAATAATTTTAATTAAGGTTTAAGCAATTACGTATATCAACAACTAGGACAGTCTCTCACTATGTGACTGGTAATTCCACACTCAAAGCAACCTCTCCGCTGATGTGGCTGTGAAAGCTGTCCGGTACAGGTACCCTGAGACCCATGGGTACCTGAAACACCATGTGAAACCTGAAGTGCAAATTAAACTGGCTGACCCACAAAACCTCTACCATGTCGTACCCTGCCTCCAAAATATGAACCAATAGGTCTCTCTGGTCTATGAGGCCTCTTAGTCTCCTGACCCCGCATGCCCTCTAATCGGCGAGCATTCTCTACCACCTGCTGAAACAGAACATCCGACTCCAACTCCTGAGCCATATTGAACCAGATATTATGATTGAGCCCCTCAATAAACCCACAGACTCGCTCTCTAACTGTAAAAAACAAAATAGGTACATGTCTGGATAATTCATTGAATATAACGGCATACTCTGACTGTCGCAGCTGCTCAAACTCCACACGCCATGCATTTCGAAGGGTCTGGAGAACAAACTCTCTCAAGAACATCCCTGAAAACCGAACCCATGAAAGTGAAGCTGCATCGGCCGGACTACCCAATTAGTACGCTCGCCACCACTGATATGTTGCTCCCTTAAACTGGACCGTAGTAATAGCAACCCCACTCGTCTCCACAATACCCATAGTGTGAAGAATATGGTAGCACTACCCTAGGAACTCATGTGCATCCTCTGAAGCCAAACCACTGAAAGTAGGAGGGTAATACTTCTTGAACCTCGCAAGTCTAAGCTGTTACTCCTCATATGTTGTTGCTCTAACCACGAGCTGAACTGGGACCACAGGTTGTGTTGCCATGACACCTGGAACCTAACCAATGTGGACTCGCTGCTCTGGAGTACGTGCGGCGGGAGTTTAAGCTCCTCCCACGATCTGTGAAGTAGTTGGTGCAACCGAAATTAACTTTTCGCCTGAGCCAATGTACCAAACATGATCAGGAACTGTACTAAAGTCTCCTGAAGTCCTAGGAGTAACCACAGGCGCCTCCGGTATCTGTACCCCAACAGGAGCTACTGGCGGCTCCTCAACGGCTGCTCTAGCTATAGCATGTGCTCTTCCTCAGCCTCTGCCTCTGACCCTAGCAACGCCGGCTCTGGGCGCAGCATTGTCGGTAGCTGCAGCTCGTGTCCTCACCATTTGTGAGAGAATAGAATGACAAAGATTCAAACTCCGAGATCAATAAACTCGCACGATAGGAATGAAGAAAGTGAAACTGTCCTAATAGTTCCGTAGCCTCTCGAAGATAAGTACATACGTCTCCGTACCGATCCGCAAGACTATACTAAACTCGTTTATGACTCGCAACACCTATGAATCTAGAGCTCTGATACCAACTTGTCACGACCCCAATTTCGCTCCGAAGGATGTCGTGACGACACCTAGTCTCTAAGACTAGGTAACCCTACACTTACTAAATAATTAGAAGAATTCAACCATCAAATAAAAAAATATACGAGATGAAAATCTTATACAAATTACAATTCCCGAAACCAGTAGTACAAGTCATAAGCTCTACTGAGTTTGCTAGAAAATCCCTAAATACAAATGTTCGGAATGGAAATTAAATGGTACAAGTACAATATCAGAAGGTGACTCCGAGGCCTGCGAATGCGACGACAGGTTTACCTTGAGTCTCCACCGCTCGACCAGCCAACTAATAATCAACAACAACTGAGGCACCTATATTTGCACAAAAATATGTAGAAGTGTAGTATAAGTACACCACAACGGTACTCAGTAAGTATCAAGACTAACCTCGGTAGAGTAGTGGCGAGGGACAGTAAAGACACCTACGGGATTAAACAACCTGAACAAGTGTGTAGATGAACTAACAGAGAAATAATATTAATATAAAGCTAAGCAAGATAAGGAATACAAGACAATACTTGCAATGATACACTAGTAACAACAATATTCAGCCTGAAGCAGTCATGTAATAATGATGTAGAGCAACTAATCACAGTCTAAGTCCGGGGAAACCAGATAAAGGGAAAACCAGCAACAACTCAATGAGAATAACTGCTTTCACACCAAATCTAATTCAAGCATATCCACGAGGTACCGAACCTCATAATCACAGCTCACGGGTCCCAATTCATGAACCCTAATCACTTGGCATCTTGTGCCCACATTACAACTCATAACTGCATGGACGACTCACATGCCAATAGAACAATCTACACACAGAAGGCAAGAAGACAAAAGTACGTATAATGGTTAATGTCATCGCGATTCACCTTTTAAAACCAATATGGGTGATTTAACTATGTGTATACTTGTGCAAGTGTTCTACCATAATTCCAGTCAACAAATAAGAGTAGAGTCAATGAATGGCACATAAGCAACGATCACCACGAAATGTACGGTGTAACAGAAGCAGCAATGAAGTTTGAAGCAGCAACCAACACAACAAGATTAGCTACACAGAGCTGAGCAAATAGTGTAACACAGAGGAAAACAATTAATAGTATGCTAAGGAAAATAACAATCAAAGACAAGTGCACAGAAAAGGGAAAATGACAACAAGAGCACTCCTGAGGTACCACCTTGTAGTCTCAAATCGTAAATGAATCAGAACTTTTCTTATATCACCGCGGGAGCCTTTATATTTAATTTTTGAAGATCATTTTTCCAAAATAGCATCCCACGTTTTAGCCCACCTTATCACACCGCATGGCTTCTAGTAGTTCCCCTACTAGCCATGCGTTTCAAGCCTACCTTATCTCACCGCGTGTGTTTCAACACTCAGACCTTATATCACCACATGCGTATTAATAATAATACCATGACAGAAACCTCGTGCAACACAATAACAACCGCACGGCATAAACCTCGTACAAACATAATAAAAACCGCACGATAGAAATCTCGTGCAACATAATAACAACCGCACGACAGAAACCTCGTACAAACACATAACAATTTTCTCAACAAAACATGTATGCCAAAAACATAACAACTCAAATAAATGACTTTCACCATCTGTGCCCACATGCCACAACATTTTCTCAAAACAGTTTCAATATCACAACCATGTATAGCCCTCGGCTCAACAACACTGAATACAATAACAACAACAATATTAACACGAGAATACGACAAGTAAATCAACACAAGAACTTCAGAATACAAGGAAACGAAAGAACGAACTCACAGAGAAAGACACAATAAGGAAATAATAGTCTCAAGAAGAATAGTTCAACAGGGGAGAGGTAATATGTAATAATGATTTCACGAAAGTGCAATTCGACTACAAGAGAGATAGCATGAATCAATGACCCCAAATAAGAATACGTCAACAATGAAAGGGGTAACAAACTTCCATTAAGGCTAAGCAATTACGGAAGAGATAATAATGATTTCAATTAAGGTTTAAGCAATTACAGAAGGATAACTATGATTTCAATTAAGATAAGCAATTATTGAAGATAATGACGAGCTACACAGTTACAGTTCACTTTCAGTAATTCTGGCAAAGAATAGACATGCTTTCAAATCTAGCAGTTTAAGTCAAATCAATTTTTATATAGTTCAATTTCATGTAATCCAGATATAAAATCTTTCAGAGATTTCACAATAATGACAGATAGCAATCAAGTGCAATAACAAATACAAAGCAAGTACAGCCTCTCAGGCAACAGTCACTCAACTCATCACTCGGCTCTCAGCCCTCAGCACTCATACTCTATGGGTCCCCGCGCTCACTCGGGGTGTACAGACTCCGGAGGGGCTCCTACAGCCCAAGCGCCATAATCTACACGGACAACTCACGTGCTGCACGGATAACTCACGTGCTATAATATCCTGCACGGATAACTCACGTGCCATAATATCCTTACCTCACCGACAGGCCCTCGGCCTTACTCAGTCCTCAACCTTTCTAGTCTCTCGGGCTCTCAGATTTCACAAAGATCAGCCCATACAAAGATAACATAATGCATCGACAAATATCAAGAAAGACTGAGGTATGATACGCAAGTAAAATCATGACTGAGCACAAGATAAAAATTAGCAATTAATTCAATAAGTACGTGCCGTCTGTGGGTCCCAACAGTACTATCACATAGCCTAAGCATGATTTCTAATATGATTTATAGTCAAATTTCTTCAACACATAAAGAGCATATAGCTAATAACAAATTATTCAACTTTACAGTTTCACGGGATGGACCAAGTCACAATTCCCTCGGTGCATGCCCACACGCCTGTCACCTAGCATGTGTCACCTCCAAAATAATCACATGACACAAAATTCTGGGGTTTCATACCCTTAGGACCAAATTTAAAACTGTTACTTACCTCAGAGCTTGAAATTCTTTACTCTGCTATGCCTTTGCCTCGCAAATCGGCCTCCGAATGCCTTGAATCTAGTCACAAATAATTCATTTCAATCAATAAAATTTATTGGAATTAACTCCATAAGAAAATGCTAATTTTCCATAAAAATCCGAATTTTAGCTCAAAAATCGTCTGTGGGGCCCACGTCTCGGAACTCGACAAAAGTTACAAAATTCGAAAGTCCATTCATCCACGAGTCTAACCATACCAATTTTATCAAACTCCGACCCCAACTCAACCCTTAAATATTCAATTTAAACTAAGAGGGTTTTCAAACTTTTCCAACTTAATTCACCAATTAAATGATAAAAACAACCATGGATTCGGGTAATTTAACCAATATTGAGTTAAGAACACTTACCCCGTTGTTTTCCTTGAAAAACTCCTGAAAATCGCCTCTTCCCGAGCTCAAATCCGTCAAAAATTGAAAATGGGATCAGAACTTAAACTCTCTGTCCAGACCTCTCCTCTTCGCGAACGCGACAGGTCCCTCGCGTTCGCTAAGCACAACTCGAATGCCCATAAATTTAACCCTTCACGACCGTGGCTTCACGAACGCGAAGCTTTACCAGCTCAGACCTTTGCAAATGCAACCGCCACCTCGCAAACGTGTAGAACAAGGACCCGGGGGTCCCCAATAGCCTCACTCCTCTCCGTGAACGTGACACCTCTCACGCGTTCGTGATGCACACACAGACCATACCTTCGCGTTCGCATTCGCGTCCTCCCCTTCGCGGACGCGAAGAACAAAACCTCACATCGGAAAACACTTTTCGCAAACGCGAGGTCCCACTTGTGAACGTGAAAGAGAAAATCAGAAAAATGCAGCAGCAGATATCAGCAATCTCACCAAGGCCAAAAGTGATCTGTTAACCATCCAAAACTCACCCGAGCCCATCAGGACCTCAACCAAATATACCAACAAGTCCTAAAACATCATACGGACTTAGTCGAACCCTCAAATCACCTCAAACAATGCTAAAACCATGAATTACACCCCAATTCAAGCCTAATAACCTTTGTAATTTCTAGTTTCTACAAACGACTCTGGAACCTATCAATTCACGTCCTATTGACCTCAAATTTTGCACACAAGTCATAAATGACATAACGAAGGTATTCAAATTTTCAGAATCGGATTCCGACCCCGATATCAAAAAGTCAACCCCCCGGTGAAACTTTCCAAAAATTCAACTTTCAACATTTCAAGCCTAATTCCTCTACGGACCTCCAAATAATATTCCGGACATGCTCCTAAGCCCAAAATTACCATACGGAGCTATTGGAATCATCAAAATTCAAATCCGAGGTCGTTTACATATAGGTCCATATCCGATCCTCTTTTCTGACTTAAATTTTTAATTATGAGACTAAGTGTCTCATTTCACTCCGAATTCCTACCGGACCCGAACCCACTAACTCGGTAAGTAATAAAACAACTATAAAGTATAAATTGAGTAGTAAATGGGGGAACGGGGTTATAATACTCAAAACGACCGGCTGAGTCGTTACAATAACATAAAAAAAATTAAATCCAATTAAGACACGTAAGGATGAATTTAGTAAATGAGGAATTTAACATGACAAAACAACTTTATATTTAATGGACATAAGAACCTAAGAGCACTAGACAGTCAAATTTTCACAAATAAGTCCGGGTACGTACTCGTCACCTCGCGTACTCGGCCTTCACATGACACAATTAGCACAAAAGACTCGAATTCTAAGGGGTAGTCCCCTCCCCCCACAAAGTTAGGCAAGATACTTACCTCAAGAAACAAGATTGTTACTCTAAAATGACCTTCTCGAGTTAAACACCCCCCGGACGGCTCAGATCTAACCAAAATAACTTCAATTCATAAATAAAACTCATAGAAAATAATTCTGGATAATAAAGCTTCAATCTTTAACAAGAACTAAAAGTCAACCCAAAAGTCAAACCCCGGGCCCACACCTCGGAGTCCGACCAAAATTATAAAATTCGGACACCCATTCGATAACGAGTCCAACCATACAAGAATTACCAAATTTTGGTATCAATTCATCCTTCAAATCATCATTTTTCATTTTTGAAAGATTTCTACAAATTTTCCCCAAATTTCCAACTTAATTGACTAATTAAATGTTTAAAATAGCAATGGATTCTTGAATTATAACAAGATTCATTAGAGAACACTTACCCCAATGATTTGCTTAAATAACCCACGAAAAATCTCCCAAATCAAGGTCTACAACTCCAAATATGTTAAAAATATCAAACCCTCGACATATATGTGTTCTGCCCAGCGCTCTTCGCATTTGCGCATAAAAATGTCGCGCTTGCGGCCTCGCTTTTGTGAGAAAAAACCACACCTGCGCCTTCACTTGAGAGCGAAGAGCTTTCACCTATGATCCAATAAACGCATCTGCGATTGCGCAGATGCGTGACAAACACCGCAGAAGCGGATGACCACCTGGAACATATATCACGCATCTGCGATCGACCGTCCGCAGATACAAGCTTGCACCTGCGCTCCCCTCTCTGCAGAAGTGACACAACAGGACCTACACCAACATCGTATAAGTGACCAAGAATCTCGCAGAAGCGGTCACGCACCTGCGCACCAAAACTCGCAGGTGCGACGCACCACAACCAGCAGCCCAGAAATTTCCTAAGTCCAATATCCAAGCCGTTAACCATCCGAAATCTACCCGAGGCCTCTAGAACCACAACCAAATATACCAACATATCCCCTAACAATACACGGACCTACTCGAAGCCTCAAATCACATCAAATAACGTCGAAACTACGAATCGCACCTCGAATCGAACTTATGAACTTTCAAATCTTCCAACTTCCAAAACACGTGCCGAAACATATCAAATCAACCCGGAATGACGTCAAATTTTGCACACAAGTTCCAAATGATATAACGGAGCTAATCCAACTCTCAGAATCGCAATCCGAGCCCAATATATACAAATTCAACTCCCGGTCAAACCTCTTAATCGTCCAAAACTTTAACTTTCCAATTTTCGCCAAAATGCATCAAATTACCCTACGGACCTCCAAATCCAAATACGGATGCACACCTAAGTCCAAAATCATCATACAAAGCTATTGGAATCATTAAAATTCCATTTCGTAGTCGTATACATAAAAGTCAAAACTCCGATCAATTCTTACCGTTTAAGCTTCTAAAACAAGAATCCTTCTTCCAAATCAATCCTGAATCATCCGATATCCGAACTCGGCCATGCACACATGTCATAACACATAATACAAAGCTACTCGAGACCTGAAGCCACCGAACAAGACGCTAATCCTCAAAACAATCGGTTGGGTCATTACAGTTAGCTTGCCTAGCGGCGACGTTGGGCGCCATCACAGCCTATAGTGGAAATTGGGTCGTGACAGCTTGGTATCAGAGCTCTAGGTTCACATAGGTCTCATAAGTCATGAGTGGGCCTAATAGAGTCTTGCGGGTTGGTGCGGAGATATCCGTACTTATCTTCGAGAGGCTATAGAGCGTTAGGAAACTTCTCTTTCTTCATCTCTTATTGTGCAGCTGATGTTCTGCTAAGTATCTTTCTCTTATTCTCTCACAGATGGTGAGGACACGCATGACAGATGTACCAGGTGATGGAGGGGTTGCTTCTCTATTGCTAGAGGCAGAGGCCGAGGGAAGGCTCCAACTCCTGCTAGAAGATAAGGGCATTCTAGAGTTGCTCCTGTTGTGCCACCGATGGATTTTGTGGAGGATATTGTTATTGAGAAGCAGGATGAGGTACCTGCATCTGAGCCAGCCCCGACGGATTTCATGTTTGCACTGGGATTTTAGGATGTCATTGGCTATATGTTATGGTTCATGGACTCTATGACGCATGCTGGTTTATTTGCAGCGGACCCAGCCACATCTCAGGCGGAAGGGGGGCACAAACCCCTACCGCTCAAGCTCTAGGTGCATGTTGTTGCCGTATGTCATACCCCAAGTGCACTACCTGCTGGCGGGGCTGAGCTAGTTGCAGCAGCTATACCAGATCCTAGACCAGCTACGACCGGCAAGCCGCAGAAGCTATTGGATAGATGGACCAAGCTACATCCTCCTGCCTTTTGCGGTGAGCGACATAAGGATCCCCAGAACTTTATTGAATGTTGCAGGGATAGACTGCACAACATGAGAGTATTGGAATCCCACGGGGTGGACTTCACCACATTTCAGCTGGAGGGCAGGGCCCGTAGATGGTGGCGGTCTTATCTTCTCAGTGGAACAACAGGTTCTCCTCCCTTGACTTGGGACCAGTTCACACATCTCTTTTTGGAGAGATATATTCCACCCTCTTATAGGGAAGAGTTACGGGGTCAATTCGAGTGGCTCCAGCAGGGTAAGATGTCTGTGACCGATTATGAGGCGAGATTCTCTGAGTTGTCTCATCATGCACTTATAATACTCTGTGACCGATTATGAGGCAGGCTTGCACAATGGTATCCAGGTTACTATGGCCTGAGAGGTTGAGATGGGGACTCTTTACAAGCAGGTTATGGAGATAGCTCGGAGGATCTAGGGTATTCGTCACTAGGGCCAAGAGTAGGCACCGAGAGACAAGCGGCCTTAATATTCTGGAGGGTTTAGTGGTGGTCCGTCTGGGGGTAGAGGCAGTTTGTGAGAGGCCAGTCTAGCAGGCCCACGTATTCAACACCACCGCCTTCTCGAGGTGCTCAAGTGCGGCCCTACTTCAGCGCCATTTCAGAGAGCTCCTACCGTCTACCGGTTATTCAGGGTTCTTCCAATGGGTGTTCAGGTCCCCAGGGTCAGACTCAGGGTCAGTCATCTTCCGCACTGAGAGGCTACTATGAGTGCGAGGAGCTTGGTCCTATGAGGAGATTCTGCCTCAGGCTTCGGGTCAAGGTAGTACATCAGGGCCATCAGCCCATGATCACCGTGCCAGTCGTCTTGCTAACCATAGGCGGGGGGCAGGTGGGTAGAGGTTGCCCTAGAGGTGAAGGCCAATCAGGTGGCACTCCAGCTAAGTTCTATGCTTTTCCAGCTAGAACAGATGCAGTAGCCTCATATGCCGTGATCACATGTATTATTTCTGTCTGCGTTAGAGAGGCTTCAGTACTCTTTGATCCAGGGTCTACATATTCATATGTTTCATCTCTATTTGCTCATTTTCTCGGTGTCTCTCATGAGTCTTTGGGTGCTCATGTATATGTGTCCATGCCAGTGGGCGATTCTGTTGTTGTGGTGGGTGAGAAGGTTCTACTCAAAGTTTCGACCATGAAGGGTGTGATGAAGTTTGGGAAGAAGGGCAAGTTGAGCCCTCGGTATTTTGGTCCTTTTGAATTCTTGGAGAGGGTTGGTGAGGTGGCTTACAGACTTGATTTGCCACCTAGCTTATCGGGAGTTCATCTAGTATTTTATGTTTTCATGCTCCTAGACTGGTATATGTGACATGCTAAAGTGTATGCATATGAAAAGTGTGCTATCATAGCTCAAATTGGAAATTTCATCACGAAAATAGCAAATATCAAGTTCAATCAATAGATTAGCCTCTATATAACCTCAAAACATGGATCAAAAATAGCTCACAACAGAGTTACAACTATGAGAAACATCACAACTTAAAGCTTACAATCAATTCAAGACATGTCATAGCCTAAGCACTACCATAAGCATAGATAAATACCCCGGTGCTTACACATGGACTCAACCTCCACACATATGCGCACCCAAAGCACGTAGCTATCACAAATAACTCAGACAACTAATGCCTCAACCAAGTTTCGGTAAGATACTTACCTCAAGAAAGCCAAATCACTCCTCTAACAAGACCTTCATGCGTGAATCAACCTCTGGACGGCTCTATTCCAGCCAAAATAACTTAATATAATCAATAAAAGCCATAGAAATTGATTCCAAATGATAAAGCCAAGATCTTTAACCAAAATCAAAAAGTCAACCCTGGGCCCGTACCTCGGAACCTGGTCAAACTTAAAAATTTCAGACACCCATTCAATTACGAGTCCAACCATACCAGTTTCATCCAATTCCAACAACAAATCGACCCCTAAATCATCAAATCTCACTCTCCAATAACATAGCCTAAAATCCCCAAATTTCACCTTAAATCCACATAATCTAGGTGTAATAATCAATGGGTAATCAATATCTATCATCAAAAGTGAGTAAATATCACTTACCTCTTCAATTGTGATGAAAAGGTCTCCAAAAATCGCCTTAGACCGAGCTCCACAACTTAAAATATGTTAAAATAACAAAAACCCTAAAAAAACTAGAGTACTTAAAGTTTGCCCATGTATACCCTTCGCGATTGCGGGAAAGCCTTCGCGATCACGAAGAACAAAATCCTCCAGCTGCCAAAACCTCCTTCGCGAACGCGACATACTCGTCGCAGACGCAATGACCATAATCCCATGACTATGCGAACGCGTCCCCTCTTCCACGAACGTAAAGGCTTGAACTGACTAACCCCCACCAGGCCCCCTTCTAATCGAATGCCGAGCCTTGTACACAATCCCGAAGCTCCAAGATCGCGATCCTCCTTTCGTGAACGCATAGAGAAAAAATTGTTGCACCAAAAAGGCCTTCGCGAATACGACCCTAGTGTCGCAATCGCGATGAAGAAGACACCAAACATCAGTTCAACAATCCAACACATAGAGAAATGGTCTGAGACCCATATGAATCACACCTGAGGCCCCCGGGACTCCGTCCTATCACACCAACCAATCCCAAAACACAACACAAACTACTCGAGGCCTTAAATCACATAAAACAATATCAAAATCACGAATCGCACCATAATTCAAGCCTAATGAAGTAATGAAATTTCAACTTCCAAAACTCATATCGAATCAAATCAAACCAACCCAGAATGACTTCAAATTTTGCACACAAGTCCCAAATGATACAATGGTACTATTCCAACTTCCAAAAGCAAAATCCGAATCTGATATCAACAAAGTCAATTGTCGATCAAACTTCTCAACCTTCCAAACCTAGAAACTTTCCAACTTTTACCAAAAAGCTTCAAATCAACCTACAGACCTCCAAATCCATTTACTTCGAAATTTTTCCGAAACCAAATCAACCACCCCGACAAGTCACGAAACCTTAAATATACATAAATAAAGCATCAAATATGGAAAAGGTCTAAATACTCAAAATAACTGACCGGGTCATTACCGGGTCATTGTGGACAGACTGACCAAGTCTGCACACTTCATTCTAGTTATGACTACTTACATATAATGACACGGCTGGTCATTTTAACAGTTAGAGCCCCGAACCCCTATTAACTGCTTTCCCCATATCTATTTCTGCTATTGTGACTTGCCGGGATGAGTGGTTTTGAGTTTCGGAGTGTTTTGGGACACTTAGTCCCTAAATGAGAGCTTAAGTCTTAGAATTTAGACTATAGTCAGAATTGTATGAAGACGGTTCCGTAATAGAATTCCGTCAATTCTGTTAGCTCCGTTGGGTGATTTTGGGCTTAAGGGCGAGTCCGAAATGTGTTTTGGGGACCCATAGCTCATTTAGGCTTGAAATGGCGAAAGTCGAAATTTTAGAGTTTTGGACCGGTAGTGGAAATTTTGATATCAGGGTCGAAATCTGATTCTGGAAGATAAAATAGGTCTGCAGTATTGAATATGACTTGTGTGCAAAATTTGGGATCAATCGGACGTGGTTTGATTGGTTTCGGCATCGGTTGTCGAATTTGAAAGTTTCAAGTTCTTTAAGTTTGAATCACAGGATGATTTATGATTTTAGCATTGTTTGATGTGGTGTGAGGATTCGACTAAGTTTGTATGGTATTTTAGGACTTGTTGGTATGTTTAGTTGAGGTCTCGGGGGCCTCGGGGGCCTCGGGTATGTTTCGGATGCTCAACGGGTCATTTTTGGACTTAGAGAAGTGGCAGATTTCTGGTGTTTTTATTGCAGAAAAATCCTTCATCGCGTTCACGAGAGGTGCCTCGCGATTGCGTAGAGCATTTGGGAAAGGCAGCTAAGTTGTTCTTCGCGTTCGCGATGTTATTTCTGCGTTCGCGAAGGTGTGGGACCTTAAGCCTACGTGTTCGCGATATGGTCCTCGCGTTCGCGTAGAGGAACGGGGCAGAGGGAGCTTCGGGCATTAAGCCTACGCATTCGTGAAGAGGTTCCCGTGTTCGTGAAGGGTCCGTCAGTGGAAGGTACGCGTTCACGAGAGTCCCCTCGCGTTCGCGAAGGAGGAATTTTGGGTCAGTGGAAGATTGTGCATCGCGTTCGTGATGTCGCGTTCGCGAAGAAGAACGCACCTGGGCAGAATTTAAGGTTCAAAAACGAGGGTTGAGTTCATAACACAAAATTTTGATTGAGAGCTTGGTAGAAGGCAAAATTTGGAGAGATTTTCGGAGGAAGTTTTTGGGTAATGATTCCTAACTCCTTTATAGTTATATTCCACTAATCTATGGCTAATTTCATCATTTAATTTCGGATTTTGGGGTTGAAATTGGGAAAATTTTGGAAGAACTTCTTCAACAAATATTTAAAGTTTTGAAAGGGTATTTTTGGTCGGATTTGAGTAATTTTTATATGGTTAGACTCGTGAGTCAATGGGAGTTCGTATTTTGTAACTTTTACCCGATTCCGAGATGTGAGCCCCACGGGCGAATTTTGAGTTAATTTCGAAATGTTTGTTAAAGTATTGATTTCATTAATTAGATGAGTCTATTATGGTTGTATTTATGATATGTAATTGCTTTTGGCTAGATTTGGGCCATTCGGAGCCGGATATTCGTGGGAAGGGCATTGTGACCGATTGATTGAGCTTGGTTCGAGGTAGGTGGCTTGCCTAACTTTGTGTGGGGGAAATCCCCTTAAGCTTTGGAACTATTGTGCTATGTGAGCGCCATGTACATGAGGTGACGAGTACGTACACGGGCTAGTCGTGGAAAAACCCTGATTTTCTTACTGAGCAACAACCTGTTTTCCTTTTATTTTGATTTATACCATTTTAATGAGTATTAACCTATTTTCATTCTTAATTGAGTTATTCAAATATGTGTAGCTATCATGTTTAGTATAATACAACATGTTTATGTGTCTTAATTGCTTATGTGAACTATGCGCAACATGCTTAGTGAATTTCCTGCTTCTTCCTTGACTGGTACTTAGTCTAAATCGTAAGATTTCATGATATAGTTGTATTTCTATTTTTGCGCTACATATTTACTTTGGGACTACGGAACGGTATTCCGGGAGATTCCCCATGTACTGCATATTTACTTTGGGACTACGGAACGGTATTTCGGGAGATCCCCATATACTACATATTTACTTTGGGACTACGGAACAGTATTCCTAGAGATCCCCCCATGTCTTTACTTTGGGACTACGGAACGGTATTTCGGGAGATCCCCCTGCACATTTACGTTTGGGACTACGAGACGGTATCTCGGGAGACCCCTTGTTGTTATCTTTGTGTATTAAGTTGTTACCTTCTATAAATTCTTTCTTATTAAATTTCAGTCTTTATTTTACTGCGATATTATCATATTCCAGTAGGGCCTGGACCTGACCTCGTTACTACTCTACCGAGGTTAGGCTTGGCACTTATTGGGTACCGATTGTGGTGTACTCATGCTACTCTTCTGCACATATTTGTCATGTGCAGATCCAGGTGCTCCTTATCAGTCACACTATCAGTGAGCCGGGACAGCTTTGGAGACTTCAAGGTATATCTGCCGCGTCCGCAGACATCGGAGTCCCCTTCTACTCTCTCTCATGTCCATTATCTTCTGTATTTTCCCTTTTTAGACTCTGATGTATAGAGACACTAGATTTTCCTTCTGTAGTTTGTGATTCACGATGTTCCGGGTTTTGGGATTGATGTGTATTTTGAATAGTTAGTTGTTAAAATTATGTTTTCATTTCATTATTCCGCAAATGTTAGGCTTACCTAGTCGTAGAGACTAGGTGCCGTCACGACGTCATACAGAGGGGAAATTTGGGTCATGACACTACATTTCAGAGTAGCTGGCTCAGATTTATCTTAGAGAGATTGTTCGATGTTATGGTGTGCCTATGTGGACTATCTCATATCGAGGCACTCAGTTTACATCGCATTTTTGGAGAGCATAGTAGCGTGAGTTGGGCACACAGGTCGAGCTGAGTACAGCATTTCATCCCTAGATGGACGGGCAGTCCGAGCGTACTATCCAGGTCTTAGAGGATATGTTATGAGCATGTGTCACCGATTTTGGGGGTTAGTTGGATCAGTTTCTACCACTAGTAAAGTCGCCTACAACAACAGCTATCAGTCGACTATCCAGATGGCACCGTATGAGGCCTTATATGGGAGGTGATGTCATTCTCTGATTAGTTTGGTTTGATCCTAGGAAGGCTAGATTATTGGTCACTAATTTAGTTTGAGATGCTTTAGAGAAGGTGAAATTGATTCAGGAGCGGCTTTGTACAGCACGGTCTAGGCAAAAGAGTTATGCCGAAAAAAAGTCTCGTGATGTTGCATATATGGTGGGTGAGAAGGTTCTACTCAGATTTTTTCCCATGAAGAGTGTGATAAAGTTCGTGAAGAAGGGCAAGGTGATCCCTCAGTATATTGGTCCTTTTGAGGTCTTGGAGAGGGTTAGTGAGGTGACTTAAAGACTTGCTTTTCCACCCAGCTTATCGGGAGTTCATCCAGTGTTTTATGTTTTCATTCTTCGGAAGTATTATGAGGATTCGTCACATGTTTTAAATTTCAGCTCGGTGCAGTTAGACAAGGATTTGACTTATGATGAGGAGCCAGCGGCCATTTTGGATAGGCAGGCTCGCAAGCAAAGGTCGAAGAATATTGCTTCGATGAAGGCTCAGTGGAGGGGTCAACCAGTCGAGGAGGCGACTTGGAATACCGAGCATGATATGCTGAGCAGATATCCTCACCTTTTTAGCACTTCAGGTTTCTAGACTCATTTGAAGACGAATAATTTTTTTAAAGGGGGATAATGTAACAACCCGGCCGGTCGTTTTGAGTATTTTACCCTTGTTTCCCCTATTTGATGCTTTACATATGTATATTTGTCATTATGTGACTTGCGGGAGCGATTGGTTTGGTTTCGGGAAAGTTTTGGATTGAATTGGGACACTTGATTCCATGGTTGGAGGCTTAAGTTGTAAGAAATTGACCGGAGTTTGACTTTTGTATAGACGCCCTGAAATGGTATTTTGATGGTTCCAATATATTCATGCAGTGATTTTGGACTTAGGCATATGTCCGAATTGAGATTTGGAGGTTCCTAGGTTGATTTGGTTCTATTTGGCGAAAGTTTGAAATTTGAAGGTTTGGAAGGTTCATAGGTTTGACTAGGAGTTTTTTTTTTTATAGCAAATATTCTACTAGTAGTTGTTATATATAATAAACCCCAAATTGAGTAGAAGTTACAAGATGTTCAAGTGAACTACAATCAAATAATACCACTAATAACTCCACTGGCTTTAACTACTAAATACAATGTAGTAATAGCGTAATGAAAATTAATAGTGAAAATATATAAATTTGAAATGTCCAATTGTTGTCGACAACCCTGAATTCACACACCAGTTGCTAACAATTTATTGTAGTACCTACAAAGCTCTCACCAGGCGCCATTTGTTGCAATCCAACAGAGTAGGTATGTTTATATCCAGCAGTTGTGACGCGAATCAGCTTGGACATTGTGAACTTGGGGCTGAAGTTTTCAGCAGCATTGTTGATATATATCATCTCCAGAAGGTCGATGAAGAAATGGAATTTCAGTTTTCATGTTCTTATTGTTTGGTGGCTAGAGCAGCAGTCTCTTGTTCACTGCCATATATGTTGAAGAAACCTTTGTTGATTCCAGTGTAATGTTGAAGAGTTGTCGATGATAGTTGTTGAGCAACCCCCAGGCTGACCATGGTAGCATGCTAATACCACTGGGAAGTTGAACACCAACTAACATCTAGCTATCTTCAGAAACTAGCTTCCATTGAGCATTTGCTTCCACCTTTGATGTTGTACCTGCAGCTGATGAATGCAGAAAGAGGCAGTACTACTTGCTTGCAATATGAGGACAATATAGTGTTCTTTCATCTCCAGATTGAGCATGCATGCACACTAATACCATTGGACAATGACAAAACATTATACTGTGTTAATTAAGAATAGATTGCAACAGCAGTTTTTGTATCATCTGGTGTGAGGCTGCTCATGTGTGCAGCCTTACACATGTAGCTTAACAGTTCCTTGAAGGTGCTGATCAGTGTGTTGTATTGAAAGCTGCCTTGTTGCTAATAGTTGACAGTTGTACAGAAAGTGTGTTGATATGTTCTAGCTTTGTTGATGTTATATGCTGCAGAGGCAGTGCTGAGTATACTGCTGCAGAATCTACTTATGATTGATCCTTTATTGTCCACTACTGGGAGTTAAATGCAGACATTTGTGAATGAGTTGTAGACAAGTATTGATGTGCTTGTCTGCTCGAGTAGCCATACTATTCTGTGTTGTTCTCTGCTTGGTACCTGCACAATGACTCAAACAAAGTTAATAATGAGGTTTTGTGCTCCCAGGTTTGTGTCTTCTAGGAGCGCTGAAGAAGCTTGGCTCTACAGTTTTAGATAGATTTCTCCACATATGTAGCTTCTTCTATTATTTGAGTAAAGATAGCATATTGCTGAGTAATTCTGGCTACTTGAGAAGCAGAATTGCTTCTAGTTTTCAGATCCTGAAGTACTGTTATCTGTGTTGCTGATGAGTTGTTGTAATTTGTTGACATGCTATATGTTGTAGAAGCAGTACTGATCTATACTGCTGTGTTTGTTGTGAGTGTTCAAACATTGCTCCAGTTGTAGGGTATATCATTGCTCCAGTTCGAGGGGTCAAAGATCCCTGCAGTAAGAGTATTGACTTATATCCAGTTCCTGCAAACTATAACAACCAGGTTAGAGAGAAAATTCTCCAGTATGTTGTATGTTATGGTAATTATCTCCAATCCAGGGCTATGTCTGGCCCCTTGCTATGTGATGATGTTGTACAGAGTATTTGTAATGTCAGCACCCCTTTGTATAATTGCCTAATAAGTTTTATCCTCTCTCTGGTGCCTGCACACAGAAGCAAACACATTTGGGAGTAATATTATGCTCCCAGATTCCTGTGTGTGCTGGGAGCTTTGAAGCTAATTGGATGTCGGTTGTTGGTGCTCTTTTTTGGTCTTTTGTTGAATATCTTCAAGTCATTCACACACTGGTCTTGTTGCCTTGTTAATAACAGTCATGTTGCCTTGTGTTTTTGTAACAGCAACCAATATATCCCTGCAATATGGCACTGAATGTCTTAATATATCTGGTAGATCCTTTTTGCTACTCTTACCCTAATGTTAGGGATCTGTGACTTGTCTATGTTGATGAGTGTCTTTGCTGCTGGAGGCAGACTTTCGAATAGGTGAAAAATGGAATTACATACAGAAGAAAAAACCAAGTTAGCTTAAAAGGTCAACAACAATATTTCTTTCTCTAACACATGCTGAAACAGGACATTGTAGTTGTTCTTGATCTCTTTTATCTTCTTGACATCTGCTATTATTGTCCATGGGCATTCCCATTCCCCTTCAATGATCTCTTTATTACTAAAGAGTCAGTTTCCATGATCAGAGGATGGAGCTGTTTATCCACACAGTATAACAAGCCATGTAAGATTCCTTTTGCTTCAGCAACTATATTGGTTGTGTGACCTATGTCTGTAGCCTCAGCATATAGCAAATCTCCAGCACTATCTCTTATGCAGTAGCCATATGAAATAGGGCCTGGGTTCCCTTTAGATGCCCCATCGGAGTTGCATTTGAACCAGCCTGCATTGGGCAGATGCCAGGTAACTCTTCTGCTAACTACATAAGGCTTGTAGCTCTCAAAATATCTGATCATATCTATCCATAATACTGGAATATTTGTCAGCCAAGGATATCTGACTCTTGCCAGGAAGTAGAGTGTCTTGTTCACTTTATGTATTACCCTTTTTTCTGAAACAGCTCCTCCATGTTTCATTTTGTTTCTCCTCTTCCAAAGTTCCCAAGTTATTTTGTTGACTGAGAGTTGACTTTATTGATATCAGATTTTTATTATAGTTCCGGGAATTGGAATAGGTTCATTATGTCATTAGAGACTTGTGCGCAAAATTTGAGGTCATTCTGAGTTGACTAAACATGGTTCAACATGAATTTTAGAAAGTTGGAAGTTGATTAGTTCCTTAGGCTTGAATCGAGGTATGATTCGTTGTTTTGATATTATTTTGGCTGATTTGAGACCTTGAGTAGGTCTGTGTGATATTTTGGGACTTATTGGTATGCTCGGACAGGGTCCCAAGGGGCTCGGGTGGGTTTCGGAGCACCTGAAAGGTGGTTGACCTTGGCTGATAGTTGGCAGACCTGGTGCAATCGCACCTGCAAAGGGAGGTGCGCAGGTGTGACTAGTGCAATCGCACCTAGGAAGGGAGGAGCGCAGGTGTGAAGATGCACCTACGAGATTGTGTGTGCAGAAGCGAAGGAGGATGGCTGGGAGCAGACCCCTGCAAATGCAGAATCCATCTCGATCCTCATCCATTCTTCTTTATCTCGAAGAGGGCGAGTCTTCGTCATCTTGAGGTTTAAGCGGTTGGTGAGAGGACCCATGCAATATAGAATGACCCAAGATGAGTGCTCTCCTATTTCAACTTCCCCAGAGCCTCTGGTAGCACAGCCGAGTTAACGACGATTTTTGCTGCCCCTGCAGGAATGGAGCGACGAAAGTTATTTTGAGAATTCAAAAGAAGTTGCGCATCTACGAGTCCTTGATAGTATAAGCATTTTTGCGGAAGTGGGGCCGCATGTGCGTCTAGTCGGGAAGATAAGTGACTTCCGCATCTATAAGGTTTTTTTTCGTAGAAGCGGGATTTGGATCTGCAAATGTGGAATTGCTAGGTAGATTATATTTGTCAAGGGTTTTGGTTATTTTTCATTATTAGGAGTTTTGGAGCTCGTCTAGGGGCAATTTCTTAAGGGTTTTTCACTAGGAATTGAAAGGTAAGTAATCTCTACTCGATTTTGATGTTAGATCTTATTTTCTCGTAGATTATTACATCTAGTTTATGTGAATTAAAGGAGAAATTTGGGGGGGGGGGGGGGAGGTGCTATGGTTTTTGGAGAGTATAAATTGGTGATTCGGGGGGTCGATTTGAGGTCGAATTTAGATGAAACACATGTATTTGGACTCGTATTGGAGTGCGTGTTCGGGATTTATCAGTTTTATCGGATTCTAGGGTGCGAACCCAAGGTTGAATTTTTGGGTTGAATTTGTATATTTGCATCAAGATCATATCTTTATTATTTAGGGTTTGCTTCTTGTGGCTTTTATTGATGTTATTAAGTTATTTTGGCTAGATTCGAGCTGTCCAAAGGTTGATTCACGCGAAAAGGGATTTCTAGAGTACTGATATTTCTTGCTTGAGGTAAGTATCTTACCTAAATTTGATTGAGGCACTAGTTGTGTGAGTTATTAGTGTTGGCTACGTGCTATGAGTGGCACACATGTTAGGGGATTGAGCCCATGTGCGTGCACCGGGGTATTATCCATGCTTGGGTAGTGATTAAGCTATTATATGCCTTGAATTGATTGTTAATCTTCATGTCATCGTGCTTCTTATGTTGTACTCCTTTGTGAGCTAATTGAATCATGTTAGAGATTATTTGTTGGTTGATCTCATATTCAAACATGTTAATTGCTTTTCTTGCAGCATAATCACCTGATTAGAACTATGATAGTACACTTCGCACATGCTTCCACCTTATCATGTCACTTAAATCAGTCCATGACCATGTAATTTGATATCCATTTATAATGTATATGTATTCTTGTATATGCTTTATGTGTGACATGGACTGGGTTGATAGCACGTGAGTGGTTCGTGCGGATCTGAGTTATGTTAGCACGTGAGTTTTCTGTACAGTTGTTATATATGGCACGTGAGTTATCCGTGCAGCATGGGGATAAGGATCCATCCCCCTACGGTTACCTTCTCATATTTCTCTTTAGACCAGTACACGCGGTATAAGGAAACTTATCAGTGTTTGGTTTGGTTATTACATTTCTTCTCTACTTGTAATTTTCTTGGATGTATACATGTTTTATTCGCATATCTTCTTTATATGCTAGATCATGAATGTATACATGCCTTTTGTGCATATCTTCTCTATATGCTGGATTGTTAATTGATACAGAGCTTGTAACCTTATCTCGTGTATCGAGGTAACTTTATCTGTGATTTATGACTTGATAACATCATTATTGTGTACTTGTGGAATTTATGAACTAATCAGGTTATTAGTGAGTATCATTGATAATTCTTTTCCCTATTAGCTCGTCGAAGTTAGTTATGATACTTGCTGAGTACATGGCTCATACTACATTCTGCACTTAATTGTTTAGATCCAGGTGTTGGACCGAGCCGTGAGTCGATGTGATTGTGGCTAAGAGTTGCCGAGAGACAAGGTAGAGCTGCATTTCAACTGCATTCCTTGTTGTCTCTATTTATTTCAGTGTTGTTTCTTTCAATCAGAGAGTATTTTTCATTTTGTATTCTAGGCTTGTACTTCTATTTTAGAGCTCATGATTCTGTATTACTAGTTCTGGGAGATTGTATGTATTGACACAGTTTATTAATGTCAGTTGGCTTTGGATTCATACTATTTCCATTATTTATGTTATTATGTTCTGCTTTTATTATGTTTGGATTGCCTAGAAACTTAGGCGTCTTCACGACATGTTGGGTGTTTTGGGTCATGACAACCCTAGACCAGATTGAATTATACTTGCCCCATGTGTTAAACCCGTCCCAAATCTAACCATATTCCCCAATTCGTTCCAGTTCTTAATTTTTTGTTCCAATGCATTTCAATAATCTTACCCAATTTGACAAAATTTTCCGCCGCTATTGTTCACTCCATCGATAATTGATGGGGAAACAGTGAGAAGAATAGTACCAGTTCGCATCGATGGATAAGACAAAATTGTCGAGATGGGTAAGTGGAGAGTCGTCGTAAAGTGAACCTGCTCCGGCGAACAATATTGTATGTTTGATAGGGTCAATGAGGTAAAATTTTTCAGTAATGTAGCATCTCTGGCACCAAATTTCCAAGTCAATATCCACCTAGTATGATCCAACCAATATTTCCACCCAACTCTAGCAAACTGATGCCACCGTCCTCACTTTCACCTCCGCTGGAATGATCCTCACAAAAATTCAAGCTTATATCTCCAGGTTTAACTCACCCACCTTCGAGGTTGAAAACCAACTCAATGATTGATTTAGTTGTTGTACAGATTTATACTGGATGCTGAAACTAGCTCAATAGTTATATTTAGTTTAATTTCTAAAATTCAAGATTTTGCTTTCATTCCTCATCTTTCTTTTGCATTTAGCAATTTTTTCTCCCATTTTTTTTAAAATAACTTTTATGCTACCAACTGGTTGGACCTTATGGCTAGACAACTCTTTTCACTCTTATTATATTCCCTGAGAAGAAGAAAGGAAAAAGAAGAAGAAAAAATTATTATCTTTTCAGAGTAGACGAATAGAAAAAAAGGGACCATATATAATAGAGTTGGGACGGGTCAATAATAGGGTAGGTTATAATTTAATTGAGCGGGTATAGATAATAAAATAAGAAGTCACTTGGCCCAATAATAAGTTTTCAATGCATTAAAAGTGGGACCGTACCACCCATACTCTCAAGTCCCAAATTATCATAGGAATGAGGTGTTAAAACTCAAAATGACCAGTTGAGTCATTACAAATATATTTTATCTCACCTAATATGTAATTAAGACCATGTTTTAAGCATATGTTTATTTTTATGGTTTGGTTGCTCTATGGTGACCAACACTATTATTACCCAGATTAATATCTATGTGCAACACATATTTTTGTCATGTAACAAAATATATTATGGTAAATATAATCTAATGTTATGTATTATTGCATTACGTGTTATCGTTAGAATCAATCTAAAGAATATGGTTTATTATTTGAAGGTGGATAGTTTGATAGCATACTAATCAATATTATTATACAACTACGAGAAGTTAACCAAGCATAAGTTTAGGCTATATGATAAATATTTATTCTATTAATATTTTTAAAATTTTGATATATTTATATAGAATAATATTATTGGACTTTTTAGTATTTGACCTCGGATTGAAATTTTGATAGTTCTGTTAGCTCCGTTGGGTGATTTTGGACTTAGGAGAGCATCCGGATTGTGATTTGGAGGTTCGTGGTTGAATTTGGCTCGAAATGGCGAAAGTTAAAATTTTAGAAAGTTTGATTGGGAGTAGACCTTTTGATATCGGGGGGATTCCGATACTGGAAGTTGGAGCAGGTCCGTAATGTCGAATGTGACTTGTGTGCAAAATTTGAAGTCATTCCGGATTGATTTGCTATGTTTCGGCATGGGTTATTGAATTTGAAAGTTTAAAATTCATAGATTTCAATTTGAGGTGTGATTCGTCATTTTTATGTTGTTATGTGTGTTTTGAGGCCTCGAGTAGGTCTGTATTGCATTATGAAACTTGTTGGTATATTCGGACGGGGTCCCGAGTGACGCGGATGAGTTTTGAACGAGGTTCAGATCATTTTCACTTCATGTTGCATTGCTGAAGGCTGCTGGTTCTGGTATGATCGCACATGCGGTTGGTTTGCGCATGTGCGATGGCTGCAGAAGCGACAAAGGCATCGCAGAGAGCTGGATGAGGAGGCCCGCAGAGGCGGAGAATAGGGCACAGGTGCGGATGCGCAGGTGCGTCGAGTGGAAGCGCATGTGCGAATGTCTTCGCAGATGCGGAGTTTGATACCGCAGGTGCGGGGGTTGCTGGGCAAGGCCATTTTTCGCAGATGCGATGTTTATCCGCAAAAGAAGTGGTCGCAGATGCGATGAATTGTCCGCAAATGCGGAATCGCTCAGCAGAAGCTATATTATCGAGGGTTTTGGTTCTTTCTTCATTTTGGGAGCTATGGAGCTCGAATTGAGGCGATTCTTGAAGCAATTTTCACCATATAAATTGGGGTAAGTGTTCTCTACTCGGTTTTGGTTATATTTTCTTAATCTATCTTCGTTTTTGGCAATTGCATTGTGAATTTTAAAGAGGAAATTGGGGGGTTTGGCCTAAAGTTTCATAATATGAATTTTTGAGTTTTGAACATCGAATTGGAGTCGGATTTGAGTGAAACTAGTATGGTTGGACTCGTAATTGAATGAGTTATTGGATTTTGTAAATTTTGTCAGGTTCTGAGGTGCGGACCCGAGTTGAGATTTTGTCCGGTTTTGGACTTTTGATTCAAGATTTGATCTTTTTTTTATTGAGATTGGTTCATTTAGCATTGTTTGATGTACTTGAGTTGTTTTTGGTTAGTTTCGAGCCGTTCGGATGTCGGAACGTGCGTGATGGCATTTTGAAGTATTGCTTGGCTTGCTCGGTATTGAAATTGGCTTGTTCGAGGTAAGTAACTCTTCTAATCTTGGAGCTAAGGGTATGAAACCTAGAAATACGTGTTATGTGATTAGTGTTGAGGTAACGCACACGATAGGTGACGGGCGTGTGGGTGTGCACCATGTGAATTGAGTATCTGTTGTTCCCATGGCACTGTATAGTGATCCTACTTTGTTGATATCCGTGTTTTTACTATGTGATAAAGTAGTTAAGCTTTCAATCATGCTAGATATCATGTTTAAGCATTATGTCAATATTGTTTGGACCCATAGTGGTCGTTTCTTACTGTCATCTCACCGATTTTATTGATATTTCATACTCAGTCATATGCATGCATTCATACCATATTTAAGTCTCATTTATTATTTATTGATACATCATATCATTGTTGTCGGGCTAGTTTCATGACATTGTGAACCCGTGAGTAAGACTGGAGAGATTGATGACTGAGTGAGGTCGAGGGTCCGAGTGAGAGTGATATTTTGGGATCGGGCTGCGCGCCGTAGCATGTTATATTGATTACATTTTATGGGATCGGTTTGGACTCCGCAGCGATATATTGATTACATTCTATGGGATCGGGTTGCACGCCGCAGCGATATAGCGCTTGGGCTGAAAGGAGCCCCTCCGGAGTCTGCACACCCCCAGTGAGCGCAGTCGACTATAAATATGGATCGGGTTGCACGCCACAGCGGGTATTATACAGTGCTGAGTGATTGAATGTGCTGAGCATAGTGAGAGAGAATGTGAGACAGTGAGATTGAGTACTCTGAGAGTGTGAGTACATGAGCTCATCATCGAGATGCATTGCATTTGACATGCGTACTTGTGATACATGCATAGAGGTGCATTTTCTTCTGCTACCCAGTTTTGGAGACATTTATGATTTTACCTGTATCTTGACATGTAGGCATAGAGAATTACATTTCTCATGCTATCTGAAAATGAAACATCTTACTATTTGTTGAAAGGACCTTTAGGAAAAATTCCAGTTTTTAAACTTACTCGTATTTTGGCTTTTTCGGTAAAAGATTTGGGTTTTCACTCAGATACTTGAAAAGAAATGCCTACTTTTCTGGAACTGTGAATGAACTGAGCCTTTTATTTCTGAGATACTCTTTTGTTACTTGTACTATGCTGTTATGAACTGTTGTAGAATATTGGTGTTGGACCCGACCTTTTTGTTAGATCGTCACTACTTTCAACCTAAGGTTAGGTTTGTTACTTATTGAGTACATGGGGTCGGTTGTACTCATAGTACACTTCTACACCTTGCGTGCAGATGTTGGTTGTTGATGTTGCTGTGTTCGATGGGAGCTGTATTTGAAGATGTACTTGCGTTCTGGTTGTAGCTGCCTCTTGTTCGTGGTAGCCTTAGATCTATAAAAATTATGTTTATGTACTTTTCAAACAGATGATGTATTTATGTTATTTCAGTTTTGTAAACTCTATTCTTAGAAGTTCATAATTTGTACTATCAGTTCTTGGGGAACGTATAAGATTTAGATAATTTCTTTATTTAATTATTAATTGTTATTGGAATTGGTTAGTGGTTAACTGACTTACCTAGCGGGTTGGATTAGGTGTCATCACGACTAGTTGGAAATCTTGGGTCGTGACAGTTCTATTGTGTATTCAAAATTAGACTTTTTGAAACCCTCCTAATCATTTCGATTTTTTTTTTATATCGGTGTGATTTACTTAATTTTTGATAATTTTTCTAAACTTCACATAAGAGTTGCACTGTCATTATGATGTCTCATTTGTTAGGTATGTATTTTAATATAATCTATAAATATAAATTAAGACATTATTTGAATCACACTGTGTACATATGATGGGTCTGATAAAATTTGTACTAACCTCAATTCACTCTAAATTGCTAACAGTATCACTATAAAATGACTCACCACATTTACGAAGAATATTTTTGGTTCATTAACTACAATTTTACTAAAATAATTTGTATAACTAAAATACTCAAAAAATATTTCAATTTACAGGGCAATGGTATAACAATGCATGGTGTGCACTTCCAGCATACTCTTTACCTAAGAGGCATGTTGTTCTATATTAGAATTATTATTAGTTGCTAATAAAAAATGCGCAGTTCATAGACATAAAATCTAAAAAATAAGGTGTTTTTTTACTAAAAATATAAAGTTAATATCTGAATTAAATATTACTAGATATAAAGAGGAAAAAAAGAAGATCAGAAAATATACTTTGGTAACTTGCTACTGAAGATCGTCAAAACAAAGTTTGTTCAATAGTAGTAGAGTAAGTTTGTTCCACGGTTTTTTTGTGTAATATTATTTTTAATCGTTTCTATCTGAATCAAATATTACAAGATATAAAGGGGAACAGGAAAAAAAAATTAGAAAACATGATGACTTGCTACTGAAGATTGTCAAAACTAATTTTGTTTCAATAGTAATAGAATGAGTTTTAGTCTTACCTGTTAGTTATTTCTATCTAAATCCATCCCAATATTCAAGATTCAAAAATTTGTATATTGTTATTTTTAAATATATAAAATATATTTCAAATACATATTCGATTCGATTCATATTTTTTTAGTTCTTTTAGAAAATAAAAGACCTATCATAATTATTTATTGATTATAAGTTTATATCAAAATCTATGATTTTACTTAAAAGATCCTAATAATCTGTTAGGCAAGGACGAATATGGTGATTTGGTCGGTTATCGAATAATATTAAGGGTCTATTTGGAAAGCCATCATATAATTAGATTCGGGTGTAATTTTACAGTTTTGGCATATATTTTTTGTCAAACAATAAAAAAATATATTCAACCATTTGTATATATGTACATTTGCTAGTCCTTTTGTACTCTAGGACTAGACCTCTCCATTCATTACCTATCTAAGTAGTATGCCAATTATACAATGGAAAATTTAGAATCTATTACTGGTATGTAGGAAAACTATTTAAACTTTCTAATATTTTCCGCCATTTACTACATCTTTGTCCTCTAGTATGCAACTGTAGGACAATTTCTCTCAGTTTGTATGCACTTTCTTACTTTTCCTGTTGGAACCTTCGGGCATTTCGTTCATGCCATGTTGGACGTGATAAACAGTAGCAGCAAATAGCCATCCCAGAATTTCTTGTCTAGCTCTACAGCCCCATGTTCTTTTAGACATCCAATATACTTCTTCATTCCATGTCTTTACTTGCGGGTTCTCCTATGCATCGTAGTAAGGTAGCCCATATATGTCTTGAGTAGTTACAGCCAAAGAAGAGATGTGCTAATGTTTCATCCTCATCTGAGTTACACAAGACACAATCTTTAGGAACATGAATCCTCCACCTTTCCAGTCTATCAACTATAGCCAAGCATTGTCGAATTGCAAGCTAGAGTATGAATTGATGGCGTGGTATCAAGTTCGACCCCATAGTAAGGTGATTCCAAGGAACCTTCTGGTACTGTGGACATAGGAACACATAGGCTTTCTTGATGTTGAATCCATCGTTAGTAGTACACTGCTGAAGTTCCACAGTAAGATCCTTATCCATATACCAATATCTAGCATCAAATATTTTCCTCGCAAGCCAACAAGCTAGTTTAGGCGTCTGCATGGTAATCATGTCCCTTCTCTTTATATAGAACCCATGAATCCATTGTACCTAGAGAGACTTTTTCCTTACGAGCACTGACAAAGCAACTTACATGTGTAAAAGTCAATAATATTCAAGCCTCCGGCAGACTTGGGCATACATAATTGTTCCCATGCCGCTAAGGCTTTCATCGATGCATCACAGTTGCATGTCCAAAGAAATGTTCTGTAAATGCTTGTGAGTAATTGTATTACTTTCTTTGGTAATAGAAAGACTTGGGCCCAGTATGTCTGCATCTTAAAGAGCACATTTTTTATCAGTTGCAATCTATCACTATATGAAAATAGCTTTGTAGTCTAGCACATATCATCTCACTATACGACCCAAAACCTAACCAGTATGTATGCATCTCACTATACGACCCAAAACCCAACCTGCCGTAATGGCACCTATCATGGGACTAGGCAAGCCGACTACTCAGACATTTCCAACACTATTAATCTCTGAAATATACTGAAACAGTTTAAATAAATAAAAATCTCATAAAACAAGATAGAATATCATAACTCAATACATAAGTTTTCCCAGAATCGGGGTGTCACTGAGTACATGAGCATCTACATAATGACATAGTCTGGTACACTGTCTAGAAAGTAGAACTGAATGAATAATTGAAAGATAAGGGAGGAGAGTCAAGGTATGCGGATGCCAAGCAGCTACCTCGATGATCTCCAAATATCTGAACTATGTGAATCAGCACCCGCCGTGACCAGAAATACCTGGATCTGCACACGAGGTGCAGGGTGTAGCGTGAGTACAACCAACTCAATAAGTAACAAATCTAACCTTTGGATTGAAAGCAGTGACGAGTTAAAGTATTATAGTCCACATGCAGTATTAAGAGTACGGAAATTACGAAAAATATGGCAGTGATATCTTAGTAATTCATAATCTACAAGTAAAGGTACAAGAATTTAGATATGCTTTCAGGTTTTGCAATAAAACTTTACACAGAACAGGGCAGATCCAACCCAAATGCAAATAAACTAGGGCAGATCCAGCCCAAATGTAAATAACTGCTAGCATTACGCCCACTATGGATGTGCATACTCTGGAGGGGGCGATCCAGCCCAAACGCTATAATAAGCCAAATCCTGGCATGAATCAATAAACTCTGTTGCGGCGTGCAGCCCGATCTCATGAATATCACTCACAATGGACTCTAAGCCTCACTCAGTCATTAATCACTCAGTCTCTCAGGCTCACAAGAATTATGATAATCAGCCCAAACAATGATGATATGATATCAATAAAGGACAACAGAGGCTGAGACATATTATGCAAAAAATAGCTGTGACTCAGTACAAATGACAAAATAGGCAAATAATTCAACATGTAACACGATCTCTGTGGGTCTCAACAGTACCAACACGGAGCCTATGCAGGATTTTTAACATGACTGGTAGCTCAATCGCTCTAACACATGGTGAAAATACGGGTAACAATAAGATTTTTTGACTATACAGTTCCATAGAATCGACCAAGTCACAATTCTTACGGTGCACGATTACACGTCCGTCACCTAGCATGTGTGTCACCTCAACAACAATCACATAACACGTAATTTGGGATTTCATACCCTCAGAACCAAATTTAGAAGTTTTACTTACCTCAAACTGTGCAAATCCCTACTCCGACAAGCCCTTGCCTCGCGAAACGGCCTCCGATTATCTCGAATCTAGCCACAAACAGTTCGATATAATCAACACGAGCTAAAGGAATCAATTCCATAAGAAAATACTAAATTCTTAATCAAAAGTCAACTCAAAAGTCAACCCCCTAGCCCACGTCTCGAAATCTAATAAAAATCACAAAATTCGAACATCCATTCAATCACAAGTCCACCCATACCAAAATTACTCAAATTCGATACCAAAATCTCGATCAAATCCCTAAAATTTGGCCTAAGAACTTTCCTCCATTTCCCCCTAATTTTCCAATCCAAATCACTAATTAAATGATGAAATCAAAGACATAAACATGGAATTTAACCAAAACTAAGTAATAATCACTTACCCCAATCACTCCCTTGAAAATCTCTCCAAGAATCGCCTCCAACCGAGCTCCCAAAATCAAATTTGTGATATGAACTCAAACCCTCGTTTTGAAATATTTAAGTTCTGCCCAGACGACCCTTTATCGCGATCGCAGAAAATTCTTCGCGATCGCAAAGCACAACTCAGCTGCATAGAAAATTTAACCTTACGTGACCGCGACACTACACCTGAGAACGCGAACCACTGCCTCCTTAGACCTACGTGATCGTGTCCCTCTTCACGCGATCGTGAAGAACAAACGCGTGGACTCAACTCCTACCTCATTTTCTCTTTGCGAACGCGTCCTACCCCACGCGTTCGCGATGCACAGCTTCTCAAAGCTACGTAACCACAGCTCTCTTCATGACGTAGAGCAAAGTCCTCCTATGCCCAATTAAGCCTACGCGATCGCGGACTTGTCCACGCGATCGCGTATAAGGAAACCAGATCATAGACACCAAAAAACTTCAGCCAATCTCCAAGTCCAAAATTGATCTGTTAACCATCTGAAATCCACCCGAGGCCCCCCGGGACCTCAACCAAACCCACCAACAAATCCTAAAACATCATACAAACTCGCTTGAAGTGTCAAATCACATCAAACAATAATAAAACCACGAATCGCGCATTGATTCAATCCTAATGAACTTATAAACTTCTAACTTCTACATTCGATGCCGAAACCTATCAAATCAAGTCCGGTTAACCTAAAATTTTGCACACAAGTCACAAATGACACAACGGACCAACTCCAACTTCCGAAACTCCAATCTGAGTCCGGTAACCACAAGGTCAACTCTCGGTCAAACTTTTAAATTTTCAAAGATTCTAATTTTCTAATTTTCGCCGTTTCAAGTCTAATTCAACTACAAACCTCCAAATCACTATCCGGACTCGCTCCTAAGTCCAAAATATCTAACTGAGCTAACGGAACCATCAAATTTCCATTCCGGAGTTATTTACACAAAATTTACATCCGGTCAACCTCTTCAACTTAAGCGTTCAACCATTGAGACTAAGTGTCTCATCACATTCTAAAACATCCCCGGAACCGAACCAAATACTCCAGCAAGTCACATAATAACTATTAAGCATAAAATGAGCAATAAATTGGGGAACAGGGCTACAACTCTCAAAATGACCGACCGGGTCGTTACAACTCTACAACACATTAAGAGTCATCTGTAAAACAGATATGCACCAACTTCAACTTCCTACATCTTGGATGATAGTTAAAGTTGGGATTATGCTGCAATTGCTTGAGGGTCCTATTAAAATATTCCATAGATAATACAAAAAGGTAAGAAGACATAGGGCCCCCCTACCTTAGCCCATTTTTGCCACAAACTTAGGAGTAAGTCCTCCATTAATCACTAGGGAGTAGCTTACTCTAGTGACACATTCCATATTCAGATCCACATATTTTCCAAGCAAGCCAAATTCTAACAGTACACTCTTGAGGAACCCCCACTCTACTGAATCATATGCATTCCTTATGTCAACTTTAATAAGGCATATAGGTGACAGTCCTTTCTGACTATAGCCTTTAACCAGTTCATGAGCCAATGTAACATTGTCTAGAATACTTCTCTTTGCTATAAAAGTTGATTGGGATGGCCCAACCAAAAACTCCACTACTAGTTTTAATCTGGCAGTAAGAATCTTTTTTATGAGCTTGTAAATGGTAGTGCAACAAGCTATAGGCCTATATTCCTTCACATGGGTTGGATTGGGAACCTTGGGTACTAATGTTATGGTAGTGCAGTTGATCTCTCTCAAGAGTTTTCCATTGTCAAGGAATTATAATATAGCCTGAGTGACTTCCTCCCCTATTATTTCCCAATACTCTTTAAAAACTCTGCAGTGAACCCATCTATTCCAGGAGACTTATCATTAGGTAGATCCCTTAATGTCTGGAGTACTTCTATTCTAGTGACATGTTGAATAAGATCTTATTGTTGTTCCCTTTGTAGACATGGTCCATCCTTAGCAAAGTAAGTGTTAGGATAAGGCAGCTCTTGAGCACTGGTTACCAACAGACCTTGAAAAAAATCTGTGAATTCTTTCTGCACTTGTGTATGTTCTGTTAGTTCACTCCTTGGTCATTCCATATAGATACAATACTATTCCTCGCTTGTCCAACTTTGAGTTGAGCATAGAAGAACTTAGAATTGGAGTCTCCGTGATTGATCCAGACAACTTTGGATTTCTGTCTAAGTACTCTTTCATGAATATTAGACCACCTCTCTAGTTCCAGTAGAATCTTTTTCTCCTCCAGAATCAAGTGGGGGTTGTAGGGATCATTCTCTAGCTCACCCTGTGCATCATTTAGCTTTGCTTGTAACTCCTCAAGTCTGTGGTCCAAGGATGACATCTCTTTATTCATTTGTTTAGTTACAAACTCAATATGCTTCAGCTTCTTACATACTCTATACATAGCATGCCCAATTATGTTAACCTCCCAAGCAGTTTGAGTAGCCTCTTTGAATGTTTATTGTTGCAATAAGAGATTTAGTAATCTAAAAGGCTTGGGTAGCCTCTATTTAGACACTATAGTAGAGATATGGATAGGTGAATGATCTGAGCAGTTCGAATTAAGGTAACTAGCTTCCAGATTACCATAATTGTTGAACCATTAAGCTATGCCAAAAGCCCAATCAATTAGGCTATAGATTCTATCCTCAAGGTCTCTCTTATTACTCCATGAAAATTGGCAGCCCTTTCTTCTAATTTGGCCAAGTCCAACTTCATCTATGCATTCCTGAAAATCTTGCGTTTCTACTTGTTAAACAGGAGCCCCATTAACTCTATCAGTGTACTGATAGAATAGTGTTGAAGTCCCCTAGTACCACCCAGGGTTATGTCATGCTGTTACTGGTCATATTCAATTGAATCCAAATCTCCTTTCTACCCACAATAGTGTTATAACCATATATGTAAGTGGAATAGCAGGCAAATCTGGAGCATTTATCTCTCACATAGCAGTGTACCACTTGAGGTTGTGACAGTAGTATACTGACCACTACATACTATGGCTTCTAACATATCCATATCCTACCACTTGGACTTGATATAATGTGTACCTACCTGCCAATCAGACCCTAGCTTCCTCTGTACTCTCTCAGTACTACTTGCTCTAACCTTAGTTTCAAGACAACCTAATATAACCACTTTATTTTTTAGCATAAAGGATTTGAGCTCTTTCTGCTTGAAGGCCTTATTCAGCCCTCTAACATTCCATGATCCGAATATCATGGGGGTTCTTTTTGATTGAACTAGTAGCCTTTACCACATTGTTAGTGGTTAGCTCTATATCTATACTTAAAGCACTGAATATATTATGCCTTAGCATCCTTTCCATTACAATGCTTGCTTGTACCTGAGATTGCTTCTCTGGGGACTTGATTAGTTGTTTTCCTTTATCAACTTTATCTGCTTTCTCCACTGGTATAGCTTCAGGTTGTTGAGTATTTGTGGCTAGAGGAACCTCACCATTAGAACTAGTAGGTTGCCCAGTTGTTGGGTCCAGCACATGCACATTTCCCATACCATGGCCTTGGTTGGGGTCTGACTTTGTTCTCCACTCCTTCTTCTGTTATTTCCTCCCCCTTACTGGGTGCTTTCCTTGATTACCAGTATCATCTAGTGCCCTCTTGCAACTACCTATGACATGTCCCATTTGAAGACATTCTTGACAAAATATGGATTTCCATTTATATTTCATTAGTTGCATTTGACATTGCCCATTAGACATCTTTAGTGAAATTATGCCTGGCAATGGTTGGGAGATGTCCATTTATATGAGCATCCTAGCATAGGCAATTCTATTTTCATGTGTTGTGAGCCTATCAATACAAACTGATCTCCCTAGACAGCTAGCTAGCTATTCTGCCTAAATTCCCAGTGGTCCTGAATTGGATAGGCAAATTCGAAAATATTACCCACATAGGAATGATTTGGTTAGGCTCATTACTCATCTAAAAATCTGGATCCCATTGCTTAAGCACTAGAGATCTGTAATTGAATGGATAGGAATCATTCTGCAGTATTGTGGTCTTGTCTTCCTCACTATCAAACTTTAATATAAAGTACCCTTCATTATGGAGAAACACCTGAGGGGTAGTAGGGTAGTAACAAAGTTCCATACTCCATACACAAATTTTAGCATCTCCTTAAATGTAGGGTTCCCTCTAATCACATATCCAATTAAGGCTAAGCTCTACTTCTGGTTCTGTTCCGCAATATCCTGGGGATTCAATTTGACTACCTTGATACCATCCTTTAATGCCGGCGGGTATTATTCGTGCTTCATACCCAATTATTATTGTCAATTCTCTTTGACCACTTCTACCACAGTAGGTTTAAGTTCGCTAGATTTGGCCGAGAAAGTTAGTTTCCTTGCAGTGTATTTGAAGCACCTACGTCTGGATCATTTGGAGTCTCTTCTTTCAATGGCGAAATTGTTGTTTGTAGCACCATCAGAGCACTTTCCATCCCTGGCATCCAATGCATCAATTGAATCGACACTAAGGACTTGGGAACACCTGATTCTGGTGTTATTTGCCTAGATGAACCTTCATGGACTTTAGGTGAGGTTGGCGCTGGAGCAACCTGCCATTTTTTCCCCGTCATTCCGATTGGTGGCGTACGTTAGTAACACTAACGTAACATGCGCCTCAAGAGCAAAACCGTAAGAGCGAATAAGAGTCATATTTGTGTGACCAAGTAATGTCAGCATGTAATTGAGGGGATGTAATTACACTTGGCCATTCTCATGGGGGGCTGAGAATTGCTCGTAATTACATGGTGTAATTACAAAGTTATTTTATTAGTCTCTTTTCTTTTCTTTTTAATTTACTTTTTATTTATATTCTTTTTAATTTATTTTTATTTTAACTTTTAAATTTTTTTTTAAAATATTATTATTTTACATTATTTATCTTTTATTTTCTTATTTCTCATTTTCCAACCTTTACTTCACGTGCTTCTACATAATTTCTCATATTTTATTTCTTTCTTAATTATTTTTTTTATTTTTTTATTACACCTAGTTCTATTATTATTTTAATTTCTTTTTTTAAAAAATTATATCTCGTAATCTTAGAAAGAATAAGTCATCTACAAACTTGACTTATAATGACTTATGTCATTAAAGTTAAATTTTATTATTGGATGGGGTTATATGCCAACTTAACTATGTTAAAATTATAGAATACTTTTTAATATTTAAATAATATTCTCAACTCCAACCTTTATGTTTTATGATTCGATGTAGTTGCTCATAGTTTTTATTTTTCTTCATTGAGCATAATTGTGCTATTATTCTAGTTTTAAAACTACACCTCTTAATATTAGAAATAATAAGTGATTAATAAACTTGGCATATAATGAGTGATGTCATTAAAGTGGAATCCCATTGTTGCATGAGGTTATAGACTTATGTTTTCCTTTTCTTTTGAATTATATTTACTTAAATTATGTTGAAACTCATTTTATGTTATTTTGTAATTTTACATAAGAGCATTATGTTAATTTGTTTTGGATTATGAATTTATGTTATACTTACGGTTCTATTTTATCTGCTTTAGTAGTATTGACTTATTAATTTAGATTGCACGCCATTCATTTTTCAATTAGATTTGATAGATTATTTTTTCGTAAAATATTTGAGTAATGTTATGACATTATATTTATAAATATTAATATGAATTATATTTACTTAAATTATGTTGAACTTATTTTATGTTATTTTGTAATTTTACATAAGAGTATTATGTTAATTTCTTTTGGATTGTGAATTTATGTTATGTTATACTTACTATTCTATTTTATTTGCTTTAGTAGTATTGACTTATTAATTCAGATTGCACGCCATTCATTTTTCAGTTAGATTTGATAGATTATTTTTTCATAAAATATTTGAGTAATGTTATGATATTATATTTATAAATATTAATCTTTTTATCAAGCATGCAGTCGACGATGTTCTTACAAAATATGTACTTTTAGTTTTTAATAATTAATTAAAGTAAAATATTATTAATTTTAAAAAATATATGTCAATTATTTTACAATATTACTTACAAATAAATGATTAGTAATAAATATATTTTCAAGAAACAATATATATCGTAAATGTCAAATTTAATATTATTTATAAAGGAATGTATTTGTTAAATCTTAACTTTTAATTTTTGATAATTAATTTATATTTTAAAATTTAATCTAACTGTGTAATTACACTTGTGCAACCAAATAATATTCATTTTTCAGTTAGATTTGATAGATTATTTTTTCGTAAAATATTTGAGTAATGTTATAATATTATATTTATAAATATTAATCTTTTTATCAAGCATGCAGTCGATGATGTTCTTACAAAATATGTACTTTTAGTTTTTAATAATTAATTAAAGTAAAATATTATTAATTAAAAAAAATATGTCAATTATTTTACAATATTACTTACAAATAAATGAATGTCACATTTCTATAATTGAAAATAATTCAACTTTAAACTTTTTATTTTACCAATTTTACCCTTAATGAGAAGTTTTTATAATCACACAAATATCATGGCCCCACAAAACTTTTACCCCTTTATCTTTTAAGATCGCAAGTTTCAAAAGTCTTCCACAATTGATTTGGAGAAAGGGGAAAAATAAAGGAACACGAAGGGCAAAATGACCATAAATTACTAAAAGAATTACAAGAAAATACACGTGACTTCACACCATAATAAAAAATTATCCATGTTTTTAAATTTTACCCGACCTAGCCCATATTGTACATATTTTAAAAGTACTAGAAAATTCAAAATATGTGTTCTTACAACCATTGCTTCTAAAAGCTATGGAGTTAAATCTGTGTTCTCACGACCATTGGTTTCACTCTCTCTTCTTCTCACATCTTCTACATATGCTTCAGGGGGCCATGTATTTCCTGCTTCCCCCATGTGTCACCTGGTTATAATGTAAGAAAATTGAAGAGTAGAAGTATCACGAATCGAAATTTCCACCTTCGGGACCGTAATGGCGCCTAACATTTCACTTGCTAGGCAAACCAACGTTAGAATAATATTATTCATTTTAAAACAATTTTAAATTGATTAATAACAAAGAAACAAATGCGGAAGTAAAGTCTGAAATATAGTGAATAATCCATAAAAATACCGTTGTCTAAATACCATCCCAGAGTTGGTGTCACAAGTGCACGAGCTTCTAGAATAATACAAATAAAGGTCTGAATAAAATAAAGCTGTCTAGAAACAAATACACACCTTCAAAACTGCGGACGTTGTGCAGTTATACCTCAAAGTCTCCTCTGAGTAGCTGAAATCCGAGCAAGTCTATGGTACGTCGTTGGGACCAACTCCATAATCTGCACAAGAATTGCAGAGTGTAGTATCAGTACAACCGACCCCATGTACTGGTAAGTGCCGAGCCTAACCTCGACGAAGTAGTGACGAGGCTAAGGCGGTTCACTTACATTATCCTGTAGGCAATAATAGTAATAGCAACAATAATAATAACGGGAATATTAGTAGGACCAGTAAACAATATTAATAATTGAAATCAACTCAGCAGTCACAACTCCTCAACTTGTTTCCATTGCGGCGTGCAACCCGTTCCCCCAATATAATTTTAAACAAATATGTTGCGGCGTGCAATCTGATCCCCCAATATAGACTTTTAAATAAGTCTGTTGCGGCGTGCAATCCGATCCCCCAATATAGACTTTTAAATAAGTCTGTTACAGCGTGCAATCTGATCCCCCAATATAGACCTTTAAATAAGTCTATTGCGGCGTGCAATTCGATCCCCCAATATAGACTTTTAAATAAGTCTGTTGCGGCGTGCAATCCGACCCCTCAATATATATATATATATATATATATATATATATATATATATATATATATATATATATATTTACTTTCATTTTCGTTGCGGCGTGCAACCCGTTCTCCCAATATATTTCAACAACTCATAAATATAATAAAAATTACTCCAATAAATACCACGTCTAATGAGAAACTATTAAGCATCAAGGCACACAATAATTATAATTTATTTATGAACAAACAATGGCAATTAGCAATTAATTATGAAAATTGTGGAGAAAATAGGCAGTTTAACATTTAATATGCTAAATGTCAAGAGACAATTAAGACACATAAATCAAATAGCATGTAACAATTATTGCAGAAATTCCAGAATTAATATTTGACAAAGAATAGGAGAGAAACGATGATTATAATAATTAATTAGTGTCTTAGAAAAATTTATGATTTTCAAATAATCATGCAAACAATTAATTTGACGATGTATAGACACTCGTCACACCGCCTATACGTCGTTCACATGCATTTCACATAACAAATAATTTAAGGGTTCTATTCCCTCAAGTGAAGGTTAACCACGACACTTACCTCGCTTTGCAATTTCAATCAATTACTCGACCACATCTTTTCCTTTCGAATTTGTCTAAAAAAGTGTCAAATCTATTCACAAACAATTCGATATACTCAATACGAATCATAGGAATTAATTCCATATGAATTTACTAATTTTTCGGATAAAATCTAAAATTCACTTTAAAAAATGACAGTGGGATCCGTGTCTCAAATCTCAGAAAACTTACGAAATCTGAACACTTATTCCGAGACGAGTCCAACCATATAAAAATCATCAAATTCCGATGTCAAATGGACCTTCAAATCTTAATTTTTTATTTTTGAAAGATTTTATAAAAATCTAACTTTTCTCCCAAAATTTCACGGATTCATGATATAAATGAGTATGGAATCATGAAATACAATCAATATAGGATAAGGAACACTTACCTCAATGTTTTTCCGTAAAAATTGCCCAAGAATCTGTAACGACCCGGACGGTCGTTTCGAGAGTTATAGCCCCGTTTTCCTCATTTTAACTTCTTTTTGTGTCATTCAGCTATATTATGTTGTATCGGGTTAGTTGGTTTGGGTCCGGAAGGAACTCGGAGTGAAATGAGAGACTTAGTCTCATAATTAAAAAAATATTAAATTAGAAAAGTGGACTGGATATGGACCTATGTGTAAACGACCTCAGATTCGAATTCTGATAATTCTAATAGCTCCGTATGGTGATTTGGACTTAGGAGCGTGTCCGGAATATTATTTGGGGGTCCGTGGTAGAATTAGGCTTGAATTGGCGAAATTAAAAATTTGGCGATTTCGGTCGGCAGTGAAAAATTTGATATCGGGGTCGGAATGGAATTCCGGAAGTTGGGGTAGGTTTGTAGTGTTATTTGTGATGTGTGTGCAAAATTTGAGGTTATTCGGACATGGTATGGTTGGTTTCGGCATCGGTTGCCTAATTTAGAAATTTAGAAGTTCTTAGGCTTGAATCTGAGGGTAATTTGATGATTTGATGTTGTTTTGAGTGATTCGAAGGTTCGACTAAGTTAGTATGTTGATATATGACTTGTTGGTATCTTTGCTTGAGGTCCCGAGGGCCTCGGGGTGATTCCGGGTGGTTAACGGATTTGTTGAAGTTGGAAATTGCAGTTGGAGCTGCTGCTTCTGCTATTTCCGCACCTGCGGAAGAAAGGGTCGCAGGTGCGAGGCCGCTGGTACGCGTGGGAAGTGCGCAGGTGAGAGAGATGTTGGGCCAAGGATGGGAACGCAAGTGCGAAGAATTGGCCGCATCTGCGAGCTCGCAGGTGCGAAGCCTTGAGCGCATATGCGGAGATGAGGAGTGTGGACTGCTTTCGCAGATGCGCACCTGGGACCGCAGATGTAGTCCGCATGTGCGATGAAGGGGTCCGCAGGTGCGGAATCTGGGTGATTAAGTGAGTTGCGTAGGTATGGCTTCTTGGACCGCAGGTGCGGTCGCGCGAGTGCGAGAAAATGGCCGCAGGTGCGAAAAACCTGGGCAGAAATCATAAATAGAACCCTTCGCGAATTTTGGTCATTCTTCACAATTTTAACTCGGTTTTTGGAGCTTTTGGGAGGGATTTGAAGAGGGAATCAAGGGGATTTCGTTAAGGTAAGTTAATTGAGCCTTAATACTTGTATATATGGTGATTTTCCGTTGTTTAATCATGGTAATTAGTGAAAATGAGGGGTTAGGGCTTGGAATATTTGGAAAGAAATTTAAGGATTTAAAGGACCAAACGATGTCGGATTTTGATAAATTTGGTATGGTTAGACTCGTGAGTGAATGAGCTTTCTAGTTTTGTAAATTTTGTCAGATTTTGAGATGTGGGCCCGGAGGGCGGGTTTGAGCCAATTTCTGGTTTTGGTCTAATTTTGTAATTTTTCTTGTGGAATTCATCCCATTAGTGCGTATTGATAGTATTGTACTGATTGTGAATAGATTCGGAGCATTTGGAGGCCGAGTCCAGAGGCAAGATCATTGCGGGTTAGAGATTTAACTGGTTTGAGGTAAGTAACGATTGTAAATCTAGTCCTGAGGGTATGAAACCCCGAATTTCGTATCATTCTATTGTTTTGAAGTGACGCACATGCTAGGTGACGGGCGTGTGGGCGTGCACTGTTGGGGATTTATGACTTGGTCCGTCCCGTAGCAATTGTAAAGTTGCATACTTTGTTGAAACCATTTGATACTTATATGTTTTAGAAAGAGTTTCTGAAAACTGGGTTGAATGCCATGTTTGGGCCTTGCGCCAATGTTGTTTGGACCCTTAGGGTCTATTTCTTACCATCCTCTCATTGTTTTTGATTGAAAATCTATACTCAGTCATGTTTATACTTGTTTACCGCATAACTCAGTTTTATGACTCTATTTTGATGCATATAAATATTTTGGGCCGAATTCCCTATTTTACTAAAATGCCCAAGTGGCTTGAGAGGTTTATGTTTGATATCGGCCGAGGGCCTGATTTGTGAGGATGAGTGTGGATCGGGGCTGCCCCCCTGCAGCATATTTATGTTTGATATCAGCCGAGGGCCTGATTTGTGAGGATGAGTGTGGATCGGGGCTACCCGCCTGCAGCATACTTTATTATTGTAGCACGTGAGTTGTCCGTGCAGATTATAGCACTTGGGATGAAGGAGACCCTACGGAGTCTGTACACACCCCCAGTGAGCGCAGGTACCTACTGAGTGCGAGTGTCGAGTGCTGAGTGACTGGAAGGCATGAGTGATTGTGAGGTATGCCCGAGTGGCAAGAGTGATTGTGAGGTATGCCCGAGTGGCACGAGTGACTGTGAGGTTTGCCTGAGGGGCTGTATATGAGTGATGTTTTACCTGAGGGGCTGTTTATGATTTTACCATTTTTGCTCACATTTGCATTAAGCCTTTGTTTGAAAAATTGTTGGAAAAATGTCTTTAAATGATTTTTACTGGAACTGGGTTTAAATGAGATGTTTGATTCAAATCCTGATTTTTAAAAGCATGTGGTATTTTACTGAGATTTCCTGATATGAACGTTATATGCTTTATTGCTCGTCACTACTGCTCAGTCTTTATTTATTGTTGTTACTTACTGAGTTGGCGTACTCACATTACTCCCTGCACCTTGTGTGCAGATTCAGATGTAGCTGGACACGGTAGCGGTTATTGAGTGTTCTGGTTGCAGATTTTCTTGGAGATAGCAAGGTAGCTGTTTGGCGATCGTAGCCCTTGATCTTCTCCCTCTTATCTTCCTCTAGTTGTATTTAGCTATTTTCCAGGCTGAGTTAGCCTTGACATTGTTAGACAGATTGTGGCAGATGCTCATGACTAGTGACACCCTAATGTCGGGCTTTTCTTTTTTGCACTTATATTTTTCTTTGATTTGAACTCTTTTAATGGAGGTTTTATGTCAAATAACCTTGAAATTATCTTTAAAATAAAAATATCGGTTTGTTTTGGAAATGAGTCAGCTTGCCTAGTTCCACGATAGGCGTCATCACGACAGGGGTTAGTTTTGGGTCGTGACAGATTGGTATCAGAGCCTAGGTTACATAGGTCTCACGAGTCATGAGCAGGTTTAGCAGAGTCTTGCGGATCGGTACGGAGACGTCTGTACTTATCTTCGAGAGGCTGCAGAACCTTTAGGAAACTCCACATTCTTGAATTCTTGTCGTGCGAATCTGTTGATTCTAGTAACTAAACATTTGTTCTTTCATTCTCTCACAGATGGTGAGGACTCGTACTACCGGTCAGGAAGGCCAGCCACCAGTACCACTAGCCAGGGCCGCGAGAGGCCGAGGCCGCGGTAGAGGCCGTGGTAGGGGCAGAGGTGCAGCCCGTACAGTAGTTGGAGCAATACTTACAGATCCACCGGTTGTCCCAGATCAGGACCAAGTTCCAGTTGTTGATGCACCAGCTCAGGCACCACCTGTGCCTATCGTGATTCCAGGCCTTCAGGAGGCCCTGGCTCAGATTCTAACAGCGTGTACTGGCCTTGCTCAGGCGGTCTCTATTTCGACGGCCGCAGCCACTTCTCAGGTTAGGGGAGGCACTCAGACTCCCATCGCTCGCACACCCGAGCAGGTTATTCAGGGACTTCAGACACCGGAGGCACCACCAGCCCAGCCGGTTGCTGTTGCTCAGGATTATGTGGTTCCTGCTATGCTTGAGGATGATCAGCGTAGGTTGGAGAGGTTTGGGAGACTTCAGCCACCACCTTTCAGTGGTACATATAGAGAGGATGCTCAGGACTTTTTGGACAAGTGTTAGAGGATACTCCATACTGCTGGTATATTGGACACTTGTGGGGTCTCATTCACTACCTTTCAGTTTTCTGGGGCTGCACTCAGATGGTGGGAGACTTACGATAGGCGCAGGCCTGTTGGCGCAGCACCCCTTACTTGGCAGCAGTTCTCTGTGGTCTTTTTGGAGAAGTTCGTGCCTCGATCCCGCAGAGAGGAGTTGCGTAGACAGTTTGAGGGGCTCCGCCAGAGTGATATGTCTGTGATGCAGTATGAGATGCGGTTCTCTGAGTTGTCCCGCCATGCTATCTGGTTGGTTCCCACAGACAGAGAGAGGATCATGAGGTTTATTAATGGCCTCACTTATCAGCTACAGTTGCTCATGACCAGGGAGCGGGTTTCAGGTGCTACCTTTGATGAGGTTTTCGACATTGCTTGGCAGATTGAGATGGTTCGCGGTCAGGAGAGGGTTGAGAGGGAGGCCAAGAGGCCTCGTGGTCAGGGTGGATTCAGCGGTGCTCCTTTTGGTTCCAGCACAGTAGAGGTCGTCATTTCAGACAGGCTCAGTCAGCTCGGCCATTTCATCGAGGTGCATCATCTGGCCATGGTTCTCATAGTTCTCATCAGGGCCACTCATCACTTAGTTCCCTTCCAGTTCAGAGTTCGTCCCGTGCTCCACCTGTTCAGGGCTCTTCCATGCCAGGTTCTTCTACCAGTCATCCCGGTGCTAGAGGTTCCTTTCAGTTTCCGCCGCCAGTACCAGGGAGTTATTTTGAGTGTGGGGAGCTGGGGCATATGTGGAAGCAGTGTCCTCGTCATCATGGAGGTCTATCTCAGCAGAGGAGTCAGCCTCCGACTACAGCACCAGTTACCTCACCACCCGCCCAGTCAGCTCGGGGTGGAGGTCAGTCAGCTAGGGGTCGCCCTAGAGGGGGAGGTAGATCAGGGGGTGGTCAGTCCCGTTTCTATGCTCTCCCTGCCAGACCAGATGCTGTGATTACAGGTATTATCTCAGTTAGCCACAGAGATGCCTCAGTATTATTTGACCCCGGTTCCACGTATTCATATGTTTTCTCGTATTTCGCCCATTTTCTGGATATGCCCCATAAGTCCTTAGTTTCATCTGTATACGTATCTACTCTTGTGGGCGATACTATTATTGTGGACCGCATATATCGGTCATGTGTGGTGACTATTGGGGGTCTGGAGACCCGAGTGGATCTATTGTTGCTCAGTATGGTTGACTTTTATGTGATATTGGGTATGGATTGGTTATCTCCATGTCATGCTATTCTAGATTGTCACGTTAAGACGGTGACGTTGGCTATGCCGGGAATTCCGAGGGTTGAGTGGAGCGGTTCTGTAGATTATGTACCAAGTAGGGTGATTTCATATTTGAAGGCTCAGTGCATGGTTGAGAAGGGTTGCCTATCTTATTTGGCTTTTGTGAGGGATGTTAGTGCAGAGACTCCTGTCATTTATTCTGTTCCAGTAGTACGTAATTTTTCGGATGTGTTTCCTGCAGACCTACCGGGCATGCCGCATGACAGGAATATTGACTTTGGTATTGATTTGGTGTCGGGCACTCAGCCCATTTCTATTCCACCGTATTGTATGGCACCGGCGGAGTTGAAGGAATTGAAAGAACAGCTTCAGGAACTCCTTGATAAGGGGTTTATTCGGCCTAGCGTGTCACCTTGGGGTGCACCGGTTCTATTTGTGAAGAAAAAGGATGGTTCCATGAGAATGTGTATTGATTACATGCAGTTGAACAAGGTCACAGTCAAGAACAAGTATCCTTTGCCTCGTATTGATGATTTATTTGACTAGCTTCAGGGAGCGATGGTGTTCTCCAAGATCGATTTGAGGTCCGGTTATCACCAGCTGAAGATTCAGGATTCAGATATTCTTAAAACAGCTTTCAGGACCCGATATGGCCATTATGAGTTCTTGGTGATGTCTTTTGGGCTGACCAATGCCCCAACAGCTTTCATGCATTTGATGAACAGTGTATTCCAGCCGGACTCATTCGTTGTTGTATTCATTGATGACATCCTGGTGTACTCTCGTAGCCAGGAGGAGCACGCTCAGCATTTGAAGATTGTATTACAGAGATTGAGGGAGGAGAAGCTTTATGCGAAGTTCTCCAAATATGAGTTTTGGCTCAGTTCAATAGCATTCTTGGGGCACGTGATGTCCAGTGAGGGTATTCAGGTGGACCCGAAGAAGATAGAGGCGGTGCAGAGTTGGCCCAGACCATCCTCAGCCACAGAGATTAGGAGTGTTTTTGGTTTGGCGGGTTACTACTGTCGCTTTGTGGAGGGATTTTCATCTATTGCATCGCCCTTGACCAAATTGACCCAAAAGGGTGCTCCATTCAGGTGGTCGAATGAATGTGAGGAGAGCTTTCAGAAGCTCAAGGCTGCTTTGACCACAACTCCAGTGTTAGTTCTCCCATCAGCCTCAGGTTCTTACACCGTGTATTGTGATGCCTCGAGGATAGGCATTGGTTGTGTTTTGATGCAGGAGGGTAGGGTGATTGCCTATGCCTCGCGCCAGTTGAAGACCCATGAGAAGAACTATCATGTTCATGATCTTGAGTTAGCAGCCATTGTTCACGCCTTGAAGATTTGGCGTCATTATTTGTATGGGGTTCATTGTGAGATCTATACTGATCACCGGAGTCTGCAGTATCTGTTAAAGCAGAAGGATCTTAATTTGCATCAGCGGAGATGGTTGGAGCTTCTTAAGGACTATGATATCACTATTTTGTACCATCCAGGGAAGGCCAATGTGGTGGCCGATGCTTTGAGTCGCCGGGCAGAGAGTTTGGGGAGTTTAGCATATCTTCTAGCAGCAGAGAGACCTTTGGCATTAGATGTTCAGACCTTAGCAGGCCAGCTTGTCAGATTAGATATTTCGGAGCCTAGCCGGGTATTGGCTTGTGTGGTCTCCAGGTCTTTTCTTTATGACCGTATCAGGGAGCGTCAGTATAATGACCCCCACTTGCTCGTTCTTCAGGATAGGGTTCAGAGAGGTGATGCTAGGGATGTGACTATTGGTGATGATGGCGTGCTGAGAATGTAGGGCCGGATATGTGTGCCTAATGTAGATGGGCTTCGAGAGTTGATTCTTGAGGAGGCCCACAGCTCGCGGTATTCCATCCATCCGGGTACCGCGAAGATGGACCAGGATTTGAGGTAGCACTATTGGTGGAGGCGAATGAAAAAGGATATAGTTGGGTTTGTGGCTCGGTGTCTAAACTGTCGGCAGGTAAAGTATGAGCATCAGAGACCGGATGGCTTGCTCCAGAGATTAGAGATCCCAGAGTGGAAGTGGGAGCGGATCACTATGGACTTTGTAGTTGGGCTCTCACGGACTTCGAGGAAGTTTGACGCTATTTGGGTTATTGTGGATCGGCTGACCAAGTCCGCGCACTTCATTCCAGTTAGTACTACTTACTCTTCAGAACGGTTGGCTGAAATTTACATCCGAGAGATCATTCGCCTGCATGGTGTCCCAGTTTCCATCATTTCAGATAGGGGTACTCAATTCACATTGCAGTTTTGGAGGGCCGTGCAGCGAGAGTTGGGTACTCAGGTTGAATTGAGCACAGCTTTTCACCCTTAGACGGACGGGCAGTCCGAGCGCACTATTCAGATATTGGAGGACACGTTGCGTGCTTGTGTCATTGACTTTGGGGGTTCATGGGACCAGTTTCTGTCACTCGCAGAGTTTGCATATAACAACAGTTATTAGTCGAGCATTCAGATGGCTCCGTACGAGGCTTTGTATGAGAGGAGATGTAGATCTCCAGTTGGATGGTTTGAGCCGGGTGAGGCTAGGCTCTTAGGTATAGACTTGGTTCAGGACGCATTAGATAAGGTGAAATTGATTCAGGAGCGGCTTCGCACGGCGCAGTCTAGGCAGAAGAGCTACGCGGATAAGAAGGTCTGTGATGTGTTTTTTATGGTTGGGGAGAAGGTTTTGCTGAAGGTATCACCCATGAAGGGTGTTATGAGGTTTGGGAAGAAGGGCAAGTTGAGCCACCAGTTCATTGGGCCTTTTGAGGTGCTTCAGAGAATAGAAGAGGTGGCTTATAAGCTTGCCTTGCCACCCAGCTTGTCGAGTGTGCATCTAGTGTTTCATGTTTCCATGTTCCGGATGTATATTGGAGATCTGTCCCATGTTTTGGATTTTAGCACGGTTCAGTTGGAGGGTGATATGACTTATGATGTGGAGCCGGTGGCTATTTTGGATCGGCATGTTCGAAGGTTGAGGTCGAAGTATATAACTTCAGTGAAGGTGCAATGGAGAGGTCAGCCTGTAGAGGAGGCCACTTGGGAGACCGAGCGGGAGATGCGGAGCAGATATCCATGCCTATTCGAGACTCCAGGTATGTTTCTAGACCCGTTCGAGGATGAACGGATGTTTAAGAGGGGATGGATGTAATGACCCGGACGGTCATTTCAAGAGTTATAGCCCCGTTTTCCCCATTTCTACTACTTTTTGTGTCATTCAGCTATATTATGTTGTATCGGGTTAGTTGGTTCGGGTCCGGAAGGAACTCGAAGTGAAATGAGACACTTAGTCTCATAATTGAAAAAATATTAAGTTAGAAAAGTGGATCGGATATGGACCTATGTGTAAACGACCTCAGATTTTAATTCTGATAATTCCAATAGCTCCGTATGGTGATTTTGCTCTTAGGAGCATGTCCGAAATATTATTTGGGGATCCGTGGTAGAATTAAGCTTGAATTGGCGAAATTGGAAATTTGGTGATTTCGGTCGGCAGTGAAAAATTTGATATCAGGGTCGGAATAGAATTCTGGAAGTTGAGGAAGGTTCATAGTGATTTGTGACATGTGTGCAAAATTTGAGGTTATTCGGACATGGTTTTGTTGGTCCCGGCATCGGTTGACGAATTTGGAAATTTAGAAGTTCTTAGGCATGAATCTGAGGGTAATTTGATGATTTGATATTGTTTTGAGTGATTCGAAGGTTCAACTAAGTTGGTATGTTGATATATGACTTGTTGGTATTTTTGGTTGAGGTGCCGAGGGCCTCGGGGTGATTTCGGGTGGTTAACGGATTTATTGAAGTTGGAAATTGCAGCTGGAGCTGCTGCTTCTTCTATTTCCGCACCTACGGAAGAAAGGGTCCCAAGTGCGAGGCCGCTAGTGCGCATGGGAAGTGCGCAAGTGCGGGAGACGCTGGGCCAAGGCTGGGAACGCAGGTGCGAAGAATTGGCTGCATCTGCGAGCACGCAGGTGCAAAACCTTGAGCGGAGATGAGGAGTGTGGACTGGTTTCGCAGATGCGCACCTGGGATCGCAGGTGCGAGTCCGCAGGTGTGATGAAGTGGTCCGGAGGTGCGGAATCTGGGTGATTAAGTGAGTTGCGTAGGTGCGGCTTCTTGGACCGCAAGTGCGGTAGCGCGGGTGTGAAAAAATGGCCGCAGGTGCGAAAAACCTGGGCAGAAACCATAAATAGAACCCTTCGCGAATTTTGGTCATTCTTCACAATTTCAACTCGGTTTTTGGAGCTTTTTGGAGGGATTTGAAGAGGGAATCAAGGGTATTTCGTTGAGTTTAGTTACTTGAGCCCTAATACTTGTATATATGGTGATTTTCCGTTGTTTAATCATAGTAATTAGTGAAAATGAGGGGTTAGGGCTTGGAATTTTTGGAAAGAAATTTAAGGATTTGAAGAACCAAACGATGTCGGATTTTTATGAATTTGGTATGGTTAGACTAGTGAGTGAATGAGCTTTCTAGTTTTGTAAATTTTGTCAGATTTTGAGATGTGGGCCCGGGGGGCGGGTTTGAGCCAATTTTGGGTTTTGGTCTAATTTTGTAGTTTTTCTTGTGGAATTCATCCCATTAGCGCGTATTGATGGTATTGTATTGATTGTGAATAGATTCGGAGCATTTCGAGGCCGAGTCCAGAGGCAAGATCATTGCGGGTTAGAGATTTGACCGGTTTGAGGTAAGTAACGATTGTAAATTTAGTCCTGAGGGTATGAAACCCCATATTTCGTATCATTCTATTGTTTTAAAGTGACGCACATACTAGGTGACAGGCGTGTGGGCGTGCACTGTTGTGGATTTGTGACTTGGTCCGTCCCGTAGCAACTGTAAGGTTGCATACTTTGTTGAAACCATTTGATACTTATATGTTTTAGAAAGAATTTCTGTAAATTGTGTTGAATGCCATGTTTGGGCCTTGCGCTAATGCTGTTTGGGCCTTGCGCCAATGCTGTTTGGACCCTTAGGGGCTGTTTCTTACCATCCTCTCATTGTTTTCGATTGAAAATTTATACTCAGTCATGTTTATACTTGTTTACCGCATAACTCAGTTTTATGACTCTATTTTGATGCATATAAATGTTTTGGGCCGATTGCCATGTTTTACTAAAATGCCCGAGTGTCTTGAGAGGTTTATGTTTGATATCGGCCGAGGGCCTGATTTGTGAGGATGAGTGTGGATCGGGGCTGCCCGCCTGCAGCATATTTATGTTTGATATTGGCCGAGGGCCTGATTTGTGAGGATGAGTATGGATCGGGGCTGCCCGCCTGCAGCATACTTTATTATTGTAGCACGTGAGTTGTCCGTGCAGATTATAGCACTTGGGATGAAGGAGACCCTACGGAGTCTGTACACACCCCCAGTGAGCGCAGGTACCTACTGAGTACGAGTGTCGAGTGCTGAGTGACTGGGAAGCATGAGTGATTGTGAGGTATGCCCGAGTGGCAAGAGTGATTGTGAGGTATGCCCGAGTGGCACGAGTGACTGTGAGGTTTGCCCGAGGGGCTGTATATGAGTGATGTTTTGCCCGAGGGTCTGTTTATGATTTCACCATTTTTGCTCACCTTTGCATTGAACCTTTGTTTGAAAAATTGTTGGAAAAATGTCTTTAAATGATTTTTACTGGAACTGGGTTTAAACGAGATGTTTGATTCAAATCCTGATTTTTAAAAGCATGTGGTATTTTACTGAGATTTTCTGATATGAACGTTATATGTTTTATTGCTCGTCACTACTGCTCAGTCTTTATTTATTGTTGTTACTTACTGAGTTGGCGTACTCACGTTACTCCCTACACTTTGTGTGCAGATTCAGGTGTAGCTGGACACGGTAGCAGTTATTGAGTGTTCTGGTTGCAGATTTTCTTGGAGATAGCAAGATAGCTGTTTGGCGATCGCAGCCCTTGATCTTCTCCCTCTTATCTTCCTCTAGTTGTATTTAGTTATTTTCCAAGCTGAGTTAGCCTTGACATTGTTAGATAGATTGTAGCAGATGCTCATGACTAGTGACACCCCGATGTCGGGCTTTTTTTCCCCACTTCTATTTTTCTTTGATTTGAACTCTTTTAATGGAGGTTTTATGTCAAATAACCTTGAAATTATCTTTAAAATGAAAATATTGGTTTGTTTTGGAAATGAGTCGGCTTGCCTAGTTCCACGATAGGCGCCATCACGACAGGGGTTAGTTTTGGGTCGTGACAGAATCGCCTTACCCGAGCTCAAAAATTAGAAATGGTTGAAAATGGGTCGAAATCCCATTTCCAGAACTTAAGTTCTATTTTTTTCAGATTTTTATTCATCGCGATCTCGGAAATTCGTTCGCGATCGCATAGAACAACTTCTGCCAGGTCCATTTTACTCTTCGCGATCGCGGATAATTGTTTGCGATAGCGAAGCATATTTTGGCTGCCCATTTTATTAACTCTACGCGATCGCGTAAATGGCCATGCGATCGCAGAGAACATTTTCCCAACCTTACGCGATCACGTACCGACTTATGCGATCGCGTAGCACAAGTTTGGTGCTTCAGCTTCTGCCTCATTCCTTCTTCGTGATCACAGCTTGGCCCACGCTTTCGAAGTGCACTGGGAGTTAACCTTCCGCGATCGCGTGCCTACCTTCGCGAACGCGAAGGGTAAAACTCTCGATTCACAATTTCCTCTTCGCGATCGCAGGAATGGCTTCGCGATCGCAAAGCACAATGCACCAGATGACAGCAGAAGCTAAAAACCAGATTTTTCTCAAAGTTCAAATGGTCTGTAGGCTATCTGAAACTCACCCGAGCCCTCGGGGCTCCAAACCAAACATGCACCCAAGTTCTAAAATATCATACGAACTTGCTCGCACGATCAAATCGCCAAAATAACACCTAGAACTACGAATCAGACACCAAATCAAAGAAAATTTTCAAGAAAACTTCAAAACTTATATTTTCACAACCGGACGTCCGAATCACGTCAAATCAACTCCGTTTCTTACCAAATTCGGCAGACAAGTCATAAATATTATAGTGGACCTATACCGGGCTCTAGAACCCAAATACGGACCCGATGTCAATAAATCCAACATCAGTAAATTCTTAAAAATCATTAAGCTTTCAAACTTTTTATTTTTTATCAAAATTCCATATCTCGGGGTAGGGACCTCAGAATTCGATTCTGGGCATACACCCAAGTTCCAAATCACGATATAGACCTACCGGAACTGTCAAAACACTGATCCGAGTCCGTTTGCTCAAAATATTGACCAAAGTCAATTCAGTTGAGTTTTAAAACTCTATTTCATATTTTAATCCATTTTTCACACAAAGATTTCCCGGAAAATTATACGGACTGCGAATGCAAGTCGAGGAATGATAAATAGTAATTTTTGAGGTCTTAAAATACAGAATTACTTATTAAATTTAAAGATGACACTTTGGGTCATCACAAGAAGTGCACCATTGAAAGCCATTCAAAGCTTTGCTTTCGAAAATATAATTTTTTGAGTTTGTTAGTTGTTTGGATTGGGTGTTGTTCCAATTGATTGAAAATATCAAAAGGAGTTCAAAATTTAAATTTGAAGTGATTTGAGCAATATATGAGTTAAATTTCAGAAAAGACGCAAGGAAGAAGACGAAGTCAGTTTTTTGTATAATTATGTATACTCTTGTATAATAGTGTATATGAGTGTATAAACACATCTTATATACTTTTATACACCTTTATACAAGCTTCTGTAGATGAACTTCTTGCACGATTTTCAGTTGCAATTCTTGTTCAAAACCAGTCCAAATCTCCATTAAATGACTTCAAATTTTATATACAACATCCTTATACTATTTCTAACAAGTCTAAATAACACTCACTCCAAATTTCTCACAAAATCAAATTCAAAATTTAAATCCACATATTTAAGCTTGTTTTCACCATCCAAATGGATTTGGTTTGTTGAACTAATATTTGAATCACAGTTACTGATTCGAAAATTAACTTAAAATCTTGAGCAATCTTTTTTAAAAATTAAATAGTAATTTCGAGAACCTATTATTTTTTAATGTTGAATCTTAACCAATTATTTCTGGGCTAGTTGGTTATAAATTGAAATGTGGGCTATAAAATTGAAAAGTAGAAACCCATTGTATTTATGTGAAATTTTCCCATTATTACTAGAATGTCCTACTCGGAGCTAGGGTTTGTTACCTCCTTGTTTATAAATGGAAGAGGAGGCCACAGTTTCCTCGTGAAAGCGGCGAAAGTCGAGAGATAAAGAGTGAGCCATCGGTGAAATTTAAGCAAGGATGAGGGCCAAGGTCTGTTATCTCATTCCAAATCCTAAATAATGCATCTTCTTTATAAGGTGGTCAAGGGAATCATGAATCTAATCCTACGCAGAGAGAATCATAACCTATTATGTTTAACATGCTAATATATAAGAAAGAGGATTACGCCATCCTCACCAACTTCATGTCATAAAAAACCACATATCTGGGGAATTCCTGCACTATGCTATATATGGTATTCATATAGCTGAACTATCTTGTTTGGCATTGAGACATAGTTGTTGTTGTTAGCTATATATGCCAGGAGAAAAAAACTGTTAACTTAGCAAGTTTTAATTTGGAAAACACTGCTTTTTGACTTCTCTACTGCTTGCTGATCCTAGTTGGAGCCCTGGAAGGCCCTCTTCAGTGTCTTCTCTATTATTGTTTTGCTCTGCAGTGTTACAACTGTTATGATTGCTTAAGATTTTTACTGGAGTTTGTAGACTTCCATTGGTTATGTGGGCAAATCCACCCTCCTTACACTAAGCCTCGTTAGCAAAATTGAGAACGTTATAGGAAGCCCCATTAGTTAAAAACTTGCAATACTTGTGACCTGATGTGAGAAAATAATTGCTGAGACTGGTTTCTCCAGCATGTGAATTCCCAGAGTTCCTTCATCAGTCCTCCCTTTGTTTTCTCACCTGCATCATTCGATGAGCTTTCTCACTCTTGTTTCGCATGCCTAACCCTGTCAGTCAGCCTACATCTGTGCCATTCCAAGATTGCGCCCACATTGCCTTTTCTCAGATCTCTACCCTCCCAGCCATCTCCATCATTTGCTCCTTCTAGCGCAAGGCAAGAGTGTACAGAGAGAATGGTAGAAGGGCTTTTTCTAGTCTAAGTATGATATGAGATGCACTTCTTTTAATATGATGGTGTAGTAGATTGCAATTGGAAGAGGAATAAAATTAGACTGACTATTCAAATCAGTACTCTTTAATAAACTAAGTTGCTGATGCTGGAACTTCGTGTTTTAGTAATATTACCATGGCATATATATGGTTGGCGAGCGTTATCTTCTGTTTTCAGATTTCTTCTTGTTCTTTCGTAATGTTGCCACTCTGAATTCCCTTATGTGTGCACCCAAGTGTGCGGGCTAGTGGTCAATGATGCGGGGGCAAAAACATTAGGTGATTTCTTATTTGTCCAAGCCTTGGTGGATAATGGTACTCGATACCTGTCCGGGTGGGAGTGGGAGGTAGTAGGTATCTCGTGGAATTAAACAATTAGCTGAGGTGGTATCTCATGGAATTAGACAACTATTTGAGGTGGTATCTCGTGGAATTAGACAATTAGTTGAGGTGCGTAAGCTGCCTTGACACCACGGTTATAAAAAAGGTTCTCTTTTGTGTGGTGGACTATCTATGATGAACTTGTATTTGTGTAGACAGCCTACTATTTTTCCGTGCGTAAACTAGAGTTTATTTGATGTGTGCTGTGCCTTTTGGGATCTGTTGTTGGGGTAAGAAAATTCTGAAGTCCTGGTTCTGCCCCAAAGGAAGTATTTGATGGGCTTTATATGGGAAAAAAGGGAAAGAATGTACTGGTTTAGTGTGAGGCCCTGGAATGGAGTAGAGAATGTCTGGATTCAGAAGTTGTATTGAGAATGTAGCCAAAGAGATTAAGAGGAAAGCTGAGACAATGGGTTTTCTTTAGCCTCTTCAAATAACAATTAAGCGTACCAAAACGGCGTTTGCTAAGATTTTTGTTCTCTCTTATCACTGTAACTGCGGCAGCCTCTAATGTTTCTTTTTTTAATTGCAGTGGAAGAAGAAGCGTATGAGAAGACTGAAGAGGAAGCGCAGAAAGATGAGACAGAGATCTAAGTAGATGAGGGTTCTAGATGCCTAGGACGCTTTCTTGGGTGAATCTGCTGCCCTTTTCCTCTTGCTGTCTATCTCTCTGGCAGCTCCAGAGAATGGTGGTTGTCTGTTGTTTGAAGCTGTATTAATTAATCTACTATGTTTTATGAAGGAGCTTAGTTTAGTTAAACTATTACTTGTAAGGATGTTGATTTGTGTTTTTGGGGCAACTTGCTAGTTTTGTCCACCTAAGATATATGGAGATTATCCTGAACCTATTCTCTTTTAAGCTGACTTTCTTGAAAGGATTTCTGTTTGTCTGGGGTTGCATCTCATTTGATTATAGTTTGACTGAATGTTATTGCTTGGAGTGATGTTCTTGAGATGAACTGTCATCTGTCTCTGGTACGAGTTGCCAGGGTTAAACATGAGCCGAAGCCTCAAGATGCATGGCTGAAGTGAAAACAGTGGCAGGGACTAAGTCTAGCTCGTGCTTGCTTGGTGTTCAAGAATTACAAAGGCATGAAAAAGGTATAGAGGCTTGGGATCAAGTCTCCACAAAAAATACTGAATCATATAGTAGGTCATCATGAAAATAATTATATTTACAAGAACAAAAAAGAAGTGTATTAATGTTGAGTAGAACTTCCAAATGCCAAGATGAAAAGAAAAATTAAACAAATACATGTCGAATCATTATGCTGAGTTGCTGCAAGTTTTGAGCCGGAAATCAATGCATGCTTTAAGAGGATAACATAGTGGAGATGAATATGAATGAGTAACATGGTGGAAATGAATATGGAGACTACTGCAGAAAAGGTAAAGAGGGGGAAGTCCCATCCACAAGCTGGTGTTAGATACCTAGGGGAAGGTGAGAAGCGGCCAACTATGGTAAGAGACACATTAGGAGTGGTGATTTTGCGCAATATAGTGTTTTTGCATTCAACATCATAGTAGGAAACCTAAGAGCAAAATTGAGCTTTATGGGTTGAGTTCGGGATTATATCACAACTATGCGCAATATATAAGTTATTGGAACAGTTTATGTCCACCCCACCCCTGCCTACTAGAGCAAAGTTGACTTGCTAGCAAAACTCTCCATTTAGCTATCTTAAACTTTCTTGAATTTAGGAAACAAAGACTTGACCAACCATAATTAAGGTATGAAAATAAGATTATATTTCCAAATTTTTTAAAAATGAAATAGAATAAAACAAGATTGATGGACAAGTGACAACAAAGAAGAGGAAAGGAAGGCAAAATTCAAACTGAATATAAGCAAGCAGCAAGCTCTGGCATTGTGGGTATTTGAAGTAAAGGTAAGTAGCTGTCTTCCCTTGCATTCAATGGAAGTAGCAAATGAAACTATGGGGAAATGGTTTATCACAGCCACTAAAAATCAGTGTCCAAAAGTATCTAGGCAAAGAAAGTTGTTTGTTATTCTACTATTAGAATCCTTTTAACTTTCAAACTCTAGTTTCATATTCATGATGAGTTGAACCGCCTAAAGACTTGGGAGTCATATCATTTATTTCCTTTTTGCTGCACATAAAAACAGATTACATTTTTCAGACCATGTCACAAAAATAGTCACCAACATAGCGGCTGCAGAATTTACAAAAATATGTTTAAAGTTTTCACATTTGTCATTTGTGGAAAAAATAGCGTGACAGTAACTTGTAACCATGCTGGAGATTACACCTTGGCCAACATCAATTTTCTCATGCTCAACATTCTCCCTATTTTTAAAAAATTAACCTCATCAAGAAAAGAATGGTTAGTCTAAGAATGCCATTCGTGGTGTATTATCTAGGCTTGCCTCTTTCCTCATAGAAACTGCTAATTAAGAGACTGAGGAGGGCATTCAGCCCAAACCCCTCTTACCAAAATGGAGCTACATTTGAAGTTGGAAGACTAAGTTGGAACTGAACCATGAACTGAACCTTAGAAACATTAAGAATGACACTATAACAAAAAGAATTTCAGTGTTGCTACTATTTCTGTATAAAACTTAGTACAATATAGCCAGGGGAAAGAAGCTGCAAGGTTACACTTAATAAAAAAGATACTGTATATACCATAATGGCACAAAGGATTTAAGTTATATGCAGTTATGCACTGATAATGTAAACTATATTTTTACACTATTGGTGTATTTTGAGCTTTTATGAAAGATTGCTTCCCCTCTTTTAAGATTTTCAATTAATGTTTACTTAGAGAACCACCTGCAATTGCCTTTTACATTGTTAGTGCGTAGAACTTATACTCTAATACAAAATAGCGAGAAAGCTTGAGATAAAGGAGATATTCAGCCATTTCTGTAACATTAATTCCAGTAACAGAGAGTAAGCTTAAGGTAAAAATACAGTAACAGAACATGTTTCATCTGACCTCTTTAAAGCCTACTATGAACCAAGTATCGTATCTGAAAACCAATTATCTCAAGTGGTTATTAGTTGTATAAAGTTCTCCATCTGACCGGCAGCATGAGAATCTTCTTGTTGAATTTGGTGTATTAGCATTTGCTGATGAATAGATAGCCTTTATTAGTTTCTCATCCTGTGACCCAATATTGACCCATTGTTGTGAAAAACTCACTGTACTAATATATCCTCAACCTCGAGCTCATATTGCATAACAAGTCTTTCAACAGTATTTCTACTTATTACTTGTTTAAGATGCAATTCCTTGAGGACTATTGATGCAAGCTCCTTGTGTTCTTCATGTATGATCCCTTCCACTAGAATGGTATATGTTATCTCATTGGGCATATAACCTTTGCTGATCATGTCCTCAAATACCTTTAGCGACAAGTCTGTTCTTCTTGATTTGCATAGACCAAGCACAAGTGCATTGAAATTGTCAACATCAGGCCTATATCCATTTTCCTCCATGATGTAAAATACATCAACAGCAGCAACCAACATCTTCTCCAAGCACAATCCTCTGATCAACGATGAATAGGTGTAAGAGTCAGGATTGAATCCATGGGCTGTCATTTCATACAAAAGCTGAAACGCTGCAAATGTGTTTCCTTTCCTACACAAACCAGAAATCACGGCTCTGTAGAAATCATGAGTGGAGGAGCTCTGCTTAATCCTCAAAGCGTGGAGAATTGAAAAGGCCTCGTGCACCACTCCTTCCTCGCAAAGCACAGCAATGGAATTGTATGTTCCTTCGTTAGGACTACAACGTCGTTCTAACATTTGGTTGAGACACTTAATTACTGCATCCACTTTCCTGTCTTTGCAGAGACGTGCAATTATCGGGTTGTAGCTAGCAGCAATTGGCTTGAACTGTTCTCCAAAGTACATTTCATCCAGAATCTTGAGGGCGTGATCTGTTTGGCCGTGAAGAGCAAGGGAACTAATCAATATGTTGTATGTTACTATAGATGGTGAACGTTCTTCTCCAACCATCTCCGCCAGAAGCTCATTTGCTTCCTCCCAACGTCCTTCAAAGCACAAGCTCCTCAACAAAATATTATAGCTAACAACATTAGGATTAAACCCTTTCGACGGCAAGTTTCTAAAGAACTCTTTTGCTTCATCTATTCTTCCTTCTTTACACAACCCAGTTAAGAGAACATTGTAACTAACCAAATTAGGCTTTCCACCCTTGGCAATAATATTGTCTAAAAGCAACATTGCTTCATTAACCCCTTTTTCTTTATAAGTAGCCTCAAGCAATATGGAGTAGGTATATGCATTTGGTACCAACCCTTTTTGCATCAATTTTTCCACAAATTGAAGGCTTTTGTTCAAGTTCCCTCGCATACAAAGTCCTCTTATAAGAGAATTGTAAGTGACAGTATTAGTGGGGTATCCATATTCTTCCATTTTATCAACCAATTGCATAGCATGACCAACATTTCCTCTCTTACACAAGTTATTTACCAAGAAAGTGTAAGAAGCAGCATCAGGTATAGTACCAGAGGTAACCATCATTTCCATAACTCTAGCAGCTTTCCTAAGTTTATTACAATTGCAAAGATCATACAATAGTTGAGTTGCATGAGTCTTATCAGGCTTGTGGCCTTTCCCAACCATGTATTCTAAATATAGAAAGGCATCATAAAGTCTGAGTTCTTTGTTTCTTGGGTCATTCTTGCCAGACCTCCAGTTGGGCAGAGTGAAAATATTACTGCTCCCCTTTGAAGCTTGTTCATTTAGAGGCGGGCTTATTTGGGAAGAAGCAAAATTTCTTGAAATGGTCTTAGAGTGGAAAAAAGGAAGGAACTTTGGTATGTGGGTCAAGAATCCACAAGAATTTCTTGCATTCTCAGGTGATGGATTTGTTACTGTGGACACTGAATTTAACGGGACGGCCATGAAATCACGAAAATGATTGAAGCCTAGTTTAGGAATGTTAACAATTGCACCAGAAAGCAACCTTAATCAACTCTCCATAATCATATAGAAAGGCAAGGAAACAGTAAAAAGGAACATACAATAGCGGTTTCTAGAGAATCTATGCCATTCTTGATCAATGGAACAACGAGAGCCTTTTCTTCTCCGTGCCTGTAATTGTACTATATTCAGTTCCAAGAAAACTGCTCTCCTTTCTTTTTTGAAGTTAGTAAAAAGGACTAGAGCTACATCTGTTGTGGGTCGACTCTGTCCACTCCCTCCCTATGTTATCCAAAAGATAGGTAATGATACAAGTCCCCTCCCTTTTTCCCGAGATACTCTTTCCTTTTTTTTTTCTCTTTAAGGTTTTTTTTTTATATGCTCCCTCCCTCAGTTTCATTTTATTTGATTGGACATAAATTTAAAAAGAAAAAAGAACTTTCGAATTTATGGTATAAAATGAGGTATATATATTTTGTGAATATTTAAAGTTTGTATCAATTGAGATAGCATATCGTAAATAGTGAGACGGAAAGGAGTAATATATATGTTAGGTTACTAAAACTAGTACTATATAGGTTTTCTCTTTTGAAAAATCTCATTATATGAAGCTAATAAAAGTTTGAGTCATTAGTCAGGTCAGGTATCTGGGATCATTTCCCGCCACAGAAGAAGCAATATTTTGTAAAATAATTAATGGCTCAAGCAAGACTAACTGAAGATGATGCTTTGAGAATAAGGTACAAAGGAGGAGGAAAGATTGCTGAATCTCATCAACCTGTGGGCTGTGGATCTCTTCTCTAATATTCAGAATCAACAAGGCAATAAGATTGCTCACTCTCAAATAACAATATTGCAGCAGTAAAACAACCTGAAGAAGTTTTTGATCATATGGAAAGAGTAAACACGATGGATGCATTTGTTGAAGAACCTCATGTTTACCTATGGACTATATATAACAATCTGAGAGGTCCACTAATTGTATACTTTTATGCCATCGCATAATCACTAACTCACACAAGTTACTAGTTGACAATCTTCTTCTTTTAAATTTATCACACACTGAAATACCAAGGAATCAACACTAGCCATGACACAAATTTTTATTTTCCATGTACCAGGAAATAGTTTTTTATTTATTTATGCAAGAGTTTCCTTTACAATTACTCCTACTCTTACCGATAATACTTCTTTCAACAAAAAAACACTTGGATCTTTTCAAATTTGAGCGTTCCAATATTATATACATTATCACTCGAACCCTATTTTTTTCTACTTATCATTAACGATAATAATATTTTTCATCATGTTATTATCAGGATTCATGCACCTATTTTTGAACACCAATAAAATAATAATCTTCATAAAATAAGACAGATTATTCCATGCCAAATGTACCAGAAGTGCAACTTAACTCCACAAGGAATCGACAATCAATGGAAAGAAAAAACAAGACAGATCATCTCATTCCATCTCTTCGCCTGAAATTGACTTATAAGCCAGTTACACTCATAAGTCGGCAGTTGAAATGTTCATAAACCAAAAGCAGTTCAACAGCGAGTCTAGTGCGCTCCATGAATGTTACACAGAAACCTCTCCCAGAAGATACTAATAGGCACAACATGACTAACCGAAGAAGCATTTGCTCAAGAGATAATTCATACATCTATTCAGTATTGGCATTCTTGCTATCCTTGCAGGCACATTAAGTTACATGGTAAAAAAGTAGTATCCAGACTAAACTCATGCTACCAAAATTTTCAAACCCGCTCAATCTGGGCATTTTTTCTTCAACTCAGACAGCTCTATGGAACGGCTGATTCACTTCTTGGACCTGATTATAAGTGGATTCCACCATTTACAACCTGGAGCTGCCAGCTAGTAAAATATGTGCAGGAATGGCAGCTCTCTCAGCTACAATGGGTTAAATCCCAATGATGACAACAGCCTCGGCTACACCAGCGATTCTACCTTTCAACAGAAGCTCAACTGGACTACAGGCGATCATTCAACTGCACTACTCCTCTTCTCCAATAATGATTCAAGAAATAGCGAACACAATTTAGTAAGAGGAGGAAGATTGTGAGATGGTCCACTAAATAGAGTCTCCCAATGCCTTTCTGATGGCACTGCTGTGATTAATGGAGCTTGTTTTTTCTCTAAGCTAAATTCTGGTAGGTCCCCGTAGATAGATGCATAACCAAACTTTCCTGCAGATAGGAAGAGCATATAGTTTCATCAGTCATGAGTCATCTTTAAATTAAAAAGCACTGTTTTCTGCAGAGTATCGAACATCATGAGATATTTTGATCTACAGCTCTGTGGGTAGGTGTTCAATTCCCTTTTGCGGCCATTCCTCTTCCCCTTAGCCCCTTATCAAACTCCGGCATCTCACTGTTCTAAAGCTAAATATTGCATCATCTGATGTGTTCAATGAGTAGATAAGTATTTCTCCGTTGTAAAGCTAAAAGATGCTTCATCTATATTTTTGACAAATCTTTCTCAAATATTTTTGATAGTTTTCTCGGATATTTTTTATGAAGACTTTTTCTCAGATATATACTTGATCCAACGAATTTTCTTTTTCCAAAAGGTTATCACAAGACATCATGCAGTAACATACATCTTTGCCTCAGGGCACTGTCATTTTAAGGCTTGTAGCGCCAGTTAAAATTTCTAAGAACAAGGTTTATTTCATATACTTTGGTATTGGTCCACTAATGCAGAGTATTCTGAAGCACCTTGCCACACATAAAATAAACCCTAAAAGGCACCTGTATATCCCCACAGTAATAAAGGCCAGAAACTGAGATGCATAAAAGCTTTTGACATACTCCTATTAGACATGAACTTAGGTAGACAAAATGGTACACACCTGTTTCCTCAAGATCAGTGAGACTTCCTCGACTAATCTTATGTATGTGGATGTGACTGTTAAGTGGATCAAAAAGAGCATATTCATGATCACTGTTTAAGTAAGCTAACAGCAACTCCACTGATCTGCCATCAGTAACACCACCCTCCGAATTAGAACTTCCGCGAATAAAAGCAAGTGAAGCACCTTTTGCCTATAAAGAGAAAGAATGAGATGCAAACAAAGTAAAGACATCCAGTTCTGACCCCATTTAAAGATGGAATTTCCACCTTAGAAGAAAGATTAGAAGATGCATTATGTCGCCCAATGTATAAACTAAATTAGGAAGGCAAGAAACAGTGTCAGAAAAATACACACAACACAACTGCAAATGGCGTCTTCTGAAGAGTGAAGATGACAGCAAAATAGAGGCGGCGCAAAAATTAAACTGAAGGTGACAAAAAACATCTGTACACTATGTTAGAATTAGTTCATGTAACCCACATTGATATAGAAGGCTTTATGTGTAGGTAAACATTGTATATAAATAGGGCTATTGTAAAACACCTATAATATATCAATAATATTTTCTCCCGTGTTTTCTCATATGGTATCAGGGCAACTAGTGAGAAATCTCCGTTGTGCAGTAACCAGCGAGTCCGGGACAGCCACCATGCCTTTTTTCCGGTGAATTTCAGGCTGTTTTGTGTCACTTCTCTGGTGGGTTTTTGACGAAAAATAACACCACCGCCGGGTGCATAATTCTCATGCGACCAAACCCCAAAAAACACACCGGCAGAACCCTAGCCACGCGCCCTCACACGCCTCCAAAACCTTTAACGTTGACAGCGCATCAGACCCATGTGTCGGCGCGTGATACCTGTTCCGGCCATTTTTTTAAAAAGTTTCTTCGGGACATTTGTCTCGTCTAGTAATTTCGACCCTACCCATACTATTTTCTTTTTATTCCGATCACTCAAAGATTTTTCCGGCGACTACACTGATTTTCCGGCCGCTAAAGTAATTTTTCCGACAATTATAGTGTTTCCTTCGTTTGGTGATAATCTGCTAGACCTATCTCCAATACAACGATGTCTTTGGGATTTGATAGTTTTTTGTTTAAGAACACGGGTTCGGGAAGTTCCAATGTTGTGATTACCTCGGAACCTTTAAAGGGAAGTTCCAACTACTTAGCTTAGGCTTCGTATGTCGAGTTGTAGTGTAAAGGTCAAGGTATTCAAGATCTTTAACAAAGAAGGCTTGCGAAGGAGATGAAAAGACCAAAGTACTTTGGGAGAAGATTGATGCTCAGTTATGTAGTATCCTATGGCGATCTATTGATTCCAAGTTGATTCTCTTGTTTCGACCATTCCAAACATGCTTTTTAGCTTGGGAAAAGGCTCGCACTATATACACTAATGACATATCTCGTTTCCATGATGTGATATCGCGGATAAAAAATTTAAAGAAACACAAATTAGATGTCTACTTACTTGGGACAAGTGCATGGAGGAATTTGAGAAGTTGATGCCAGTGTCTGCTAGTGTTGAAAAGCAACGATAAACGATGTTTCTAGTTCTTACCCTCGCTAAACTTCCTGATGACCTTGATTCAGTACGCGACCAGATTTTGACTAGTCCGACTGTTCCCACAGTTGATAAATTATTCTCTCGATTACTTCGCCTTGCTGCAGCACCTAGTCATACAATGATCCCATCTCAAATAATTGACTCATCTGTTCTTGCATCCCAGACAGTGGAAAATCGAGCACCTCAGACGTTGGAGAATAGATGAGGAGGAGGTTGTTTTGGAAGAACTCGGCCAAAGTGTTCTTATTGTAAAAAGCTTGGGCACACTCGTGAGGTGTGTTACTCTTTGCATGGTTGACCACCTAGAAATACTCATGTTGCTCAGATTGAGACTAGTAACCAGGGGTTTTCTTTATGTGAAGGGGAGTATAATGAGTTCCTTCAGTATCGAGCAACTAAGCAGACACCTCCACAAGTAGCCTATGTCGCTCAGACTGATACTTCTGTTGTTGGTAATTCCTTTGCTTGTGTTTCCCAGTCTACTACTCTTAAACCATGGGTCATGAACTCGGGCGTCTCTGATCATATTTCTGGCAATAGCTCACTTTTGTCAAATATTGTTTATTCACAATCTCTTCCCAATGTTACTCTAGCCAATGGAATCCAAACAAAAGCCAAATGAGTTGGTTGTCATTTGTTAGTCGCTTGACTCGTGCCCTTCATTGTGGTATATATTTTATTGATGATTCTTTTATTATGCAGGGCCACAGTACGGGACAAACGATTGGCACAGGGCACGAATCACAAGGCCTTTACTATCTTAACTCACCCAATCCCTCTACAGTATGTCCAGCAACAGATCGTCCAGACCTAATTCACGACATCTGAGCTTATCCAAGCTTCAGAAGATGGTGCCTAGGTTGTCTAGTGTGTCTAGATTTGATTGGGAGTCGTGTCAACTTGGTAAACATATTCGGGTGACATTTTCACATAGTGTTTTTCACGTAGTGTTGAGAGTTGTGCAGAGTTTTTATTTTTTAGTCATTCTGATATATGGGATCCTAGTAGAGTCAGTTCAACCTTAAGATTTCGTTATTTTATTAGTTTCATTGATGATTAGTTGATTACTCAAGATATACTTGGATTTTCCTAATGAAAGATCGTTCTGAGTTGTATTCCATATTCTAGAGTTTTTGTGCTGAAATTAAATCTCAGTTTGGTGTTTATATTCGCACTTTTCGTAGTGATAATGCCTTAAAATATTTATCCTCTCAGTTTCCGCAGTTTATGACTTCTCAAGGTATTATCCATCAAACATCTTGTATGTATACTCCTCAACGGAATAGGGTAGTAGAGAGAAAGAATAGGCATTCATTGAAACTGCTCGCTCACTTCTCATTTAATCCCATGTCCTGCTGCGTTTTCGGGGAGATGTAGTTCTTACAAATTGTGACTTAATTAATTGGATGCCTTCATCTTCCATTCAAAATCAGATTTCACATTCAATACTCCTGATAACTCTCTTCATGCTCGTGTTTTTGGGAGTACATGCTTTATTCATAACTTAGCTCCCTGAAAAGATAAATTAACTCATTGTGTTCTCAAGTGTGTCTTCCTTAGCTATTCTCAATTTCAAAAGGGGTATCGTTGCTACCAACCTTATCAGTCAATGTCATATTCTTTGAGTCTCAACCTTATTTTACTTCATCTAATCATCTTGATATATTTGAGGTCGTACTTGTACCTACTTGTGAGGAAATGTATTGTTCCTCCTCTTACATCCCCATTGACATCAACAATACCACCGCAGGCACTCCTACCTAGAGGTGACAAAATGGTTAAAAGAAAACAGTTATCCACCCATATTATCCATTAAAAATGGGTTAGATAATGAACATTTTTAAAACGGGTCGAATATGGATAAGAACCATATTATCCACTTAGAAAATGGATAACCAAATTGATAACCAATGGATAACTAATGAGTTTAACTTCTATATTTGTGAAGCCTCAAATTGGGGACTCCTCAAGATTGGAAGACTAGGAATTCTCCCAAGAGTGATCATATTCAATAAGCCATGGATAATATGGATAACCATAGTATACGCCGGATAACCCGTTTTTTATCCGTATTCAATATGGGTCGGGTCGGATAATTTATCCGTTTTTTGAATTACCCGTTTTCGACACGCTCATATCTGATCTGACCCGACAGTTTGCCACCCTTACTCCTACCTATACTGACTTTTGAGGAGTCTACAGTTGCTCCTCCTATATCACCTGCCACAAGGCCACCACTCTTGACTTATCATCGTCATCCATGTGCAGTATCAGCCCAGATAATTCACTACCTGCATCAACTTATGCACGTATTGTGGACTTGTCTCCTCCTAGTCCCCCGATTGCACTTCGGAAAGGTTTACAATGCACACTTAATCCTAACCCCTATTACGTTGGTTTAAGTTATCATCGTCTGTCATCACCCCATTATACTTTTGTATCATCTTTGACCATTGTTTCCATTCCTACGTCTACAAGTAAGGCACTATCTCATCCAAGATGGCGACAGTCTATGATTGACGAGATGTATGTTTTACATTGGTACTTAGGAGCTTGTTCCTCTTCCTCCAGGTAAGTCTAATATCGATTGTCGTTGGGTCTATGTTGTCAAAGTCGGCCCGAATGGCCAGGTTAATCGGCTTAAAGCTAGTCCGGTTGCAAAAGGATATACTCAGATATTTGGGCTTGATTAAAGCGACACTTTCTCTCCCGTGGCTAAAGTCGCATATGTTCGTCTTTTTTTGTCCATGGATGTTGTTCGTCATTGGCTTCTTTATCAGTTGGACATTAAGAATGTCTTTCTCCATGGTGATCTTGAGGATGAAGTTTATATGAACAACCACCTGATTTTGTTGCTCAGGGGGAGTTTAGTTGTCTTGTTTGAAACAATCACCTCGAGCCTGGTTTGGTAAGTTCAACACAGTTATTCTAGAGTTCTGTATGACTCGTAGTGGAGTTGATCACTCGGTGTTTTATCGGCATTATGCTCCTAATCTTTGTATTTATCTGGTGGTTGATATTGTTATTACTAGCAATGATCAAGATGGTAATACTAGTCTGAAACAACATCTCTTTCAGCACTTCCAGATTAAGGATCTCGGCAGATTGAAGTAGGTATTATTATTTCGCAAAGGAAGTATGCCTTAGACATTCTTAAGGAGACATAAATGATGGGTTGCAGACCTGTCGACATTCATATAGATCTGAATGCTAAGCTTATGCCAGGGCAAGGAGAGCCTCTTGGCGATCCTGCAAGATATAGGCGGTTGGTTGACAAATTGAATTACTTCTCAGTGACTAGACCTGACATTTCATTTCCTATGAGTGTTGTAAGTTAGTTTATGGACGCTCCCTGCGATAGTCATTGAAATGCAGTTGTTCGCATTCTTCGGGATATATAATCAACTACATGCAAAGGACAACTATTCGCGGATCGAGGCCATGAGCATACTGTTGGATACACAGATAATAATTGGGCACGGTCACCTTCTGATAGACATTCCTCACTTGGATATTTTGTTTTAGTAGGAGGTAATTTGATTTCTTGGAAAAGCAAAAAAAATGTAGTTGCTCGATCTAGCGCAGAAGCAGAGTATCGAGCCATGGCTCTTGCAACATGTGAGCTAGTTTGGGTCAAACAGTTGCTCAAAAATTAAAATTTGGAGAAATCAGTCAGATGGAACTTGTGTGTGACAATTAAGCCGCCCTTCATATCGCATCAGATCCAGTGTTCCATGAGAGGACCAACACGTTGAGATTGACTGTCACTTTATCAGAGAGAAGATTCTCTCAAGAAATATTGTTACAAAGTTTGTGAAGTCAAATGATCAACTTGCATATATTTTCACCAAGTCCCTGGTCTCGTATTAGTTATATATGTAACAAGCTCGGTACATATAATTTATATATCCAGCTTGAGGGAGAGTGTTAGAATTAGTTCATGTATAGTGTCCCGCATTATATAGAAGGCTTTAGGTATATGTAAACATTGTATATAAATAGGGTTATTGTAAAACACTTAACATATATCAATAATATTTTCTCTCGTGCTTCCTTACACACTAGGTGCAGGAAACACGAGAGAATGAAGACGGATAAAAACAAAGAGATGGAGAAGGTAATTGTTTTCTCAACAGCCTTCAATCAAGATTCCCCATCACTAACATCAAGTTCCCAACTGAAAACTTCGAAAAGAAATAAAAACGAACTCAAAATTGAGGAGAGGAATCATTACCTTTCTTACAAACCAGCTAGCCACGGGAACAAGATCTCCAACGTTGAATAATAAGATCACCCCATCCGTACCCAGAGTTGTGGCTTCATTAGACATCCCAGATCCAAATGACTTTGGACCAAGGGCCAGGATGGCAAATAAAGAATCATCGATCGCACAAGTTACAGCTGCAGCAATCAATAAGTACTAGTTGGATGAGACATTGAAAAATGAATTGCGGTAATGTCTGACACACTGCATAACAATATAAAGGATTGTGCAAACAGAACTCCCAGCCAACAAGTTTATCATTAATTTGCTAGACTTCTTCAGACCTTTTAGTTTTGAGCACATAATAGGCGCTAATTTGGAAAGCTTAGCTTGGTTTCTGAGTCTCTTTGTGATTTCCTGATTTCTTATTCCAAAGCAGCAAATTAAATTTTTGGTACTGATTTCATTAGCAAGAAATAGCTTAAAATTTCCCCAAAAGTCCAGTCTGAATTTGGCATGAAAAAAAAAACAGTGCACTAGATGTAGTCCAATACGTGCAACTCTAATATATGTATAGAAATGCAGTGATACATGAGGAGAGCCTGCAGCTAAGCAAATCTCCCCCAGATGAATATGACCCCTTGACTTAGATATTAGTCATCAAATTTTGGGACTTTGACCCCTCCACGATATATAAAGAATATCAAAATGCACTATCTACCATGGGTTAGACTATAGAACTAACTAATCAGTACGTCCAGTAGCCCTTGGCTTCAGTTAACTTTTAGAAAGATTATTAGATTCCATATGCATAAGATTCAAATTCAAGAGCCAACCTAATATATTTGGAAGCAAAAATTATAAAAACTTCAAAAATGTGGAAATATGATTGGCAATTACATTTAGATGGGATTGGTTCCGAAAGCAAAAATCTGAAGTGCACTTCATAATATTTAAAAATATAAACATATATGAATTTAGTACTATAACGATCAAATTGCACTTAACATAACTAATTTCAGTATTCATATACAATAGTGCCAATATTAATCCAATTCCTCGAAGTTGAGATTCGAAGAACTGACCACTTCTCCTTAGGATCATTTTGTGTGTCAGTATTTAAGTGCACACTTCTATGAAGCGCATGGCTACATTTCTGAACCGATAATCCACTTCGCATTGTTTCAGCGCTTTAAATGACGAAGCGGTGGCTTTTTATAACACTGTTTGAAGCCATTGTCCCCTTCCTTAATTAAGTCTATTTTTCTCATGAACTAGAAGCAGAACCTTAGAAGTAAATGATAAGCCTAAAGACATTTGGAATGAAGTTTTAAAGAGGTGTTAAAATAAGCTTGCAAGATGGAAAGCAAATTATTTATCTCCGGGAGGTAGATTGATACTTATTAACTCAGTTCTGGATATTCTTCCTACCTACATGATGTCTTTATTTCCCTTACCAGCAAGTGTAGAAAAGAGGCTAGAAGGCAAGGAAAGAAAGAGAAGAAGGGGATCCATAGTTAAATGGAAGACCCTTACTATCTGCAAACAAAAAGCGGGGTTGGAGGTCAGGAATCTAAGAAAGCATAACAAAAGCCTCTTACTTATCCAAAAAAAGGCCCTCTTGATGAAGTGGTTGTGGAGTTCCCAAAGGAGGAGCAACCACTATGGAGCAATGTGACTAGGGTAAAATATGGAAAGGTAAATTTTGGATGACTAGAGAGGTTAACACTCATTATGGAGTCGGTCTCTGAAGATCCATATGGAATTTGTGGCAAGCCTAAAGGAAAAGTTGAGTCTTAATGTGAAAGATGGAAGGAGAACACAATTGTGGGAGGACACCTGGTAGGGCGCCGGAAACTTAAAACAATTATATCTTGACATCTATAATTTGAATCAATAACAGGGGGTTACTTTGAATGAACTTTGGTCTACACTCTACACAAGGTGGGAACCTGACTTTCAGGAGACCCCTACAAGATTGGGAGGTGCCCAGAATAATTGAGTTCTATAACATTTGGAACAAGGCAAAGGACTGCAGGAAGGTGAAGATACACTCAAATGGTAGAAACATATTAGTGGTATTTACTCAGTCGGCTCAGCATATAAAGATTTGAACCAGGAGGATTCTCAACTCAGTTTATGGCCTTGGGTGCAAAAATGGAAAGTAAGGGTGCCTTATAAAGTAGCATGCTTTTCTTGGTTGGTGGTTAGGGAAGCTGTCCTTACTCGGGAGAAACCCAAGGAAGAGGGGTATACCAATTGTATCTGGGTGTTATTTATGTGGACAGGATGCTGAGACAATTAGCCATCTGTTTCTACATCGTAAAGTGACCAACCAGCTATGGGATTTGTTCACCAACCTCAGAGGTACTAGATGATTAATGCCAGGGAGAACCTTAGAACTCTTACTAAGCTGGAACTCAGAGGCAAGCTTTACCAAAAACAAAGACGGATGGAAAATTGCCCCAGCAACTATTTGGTGGATAGTTTGGAAGGAAAGGAACCCGAGATGTTTTGAAGATATAAGCAACTCTCTCCAGAAAATTAAGATGAAGTGTATTCTGCTTTTTTGTTTTTGGTGTATGAGCTTGTTTCAATTCTAGATGTTTTAAGCTCCTTGTAAGAAGAACACGGATTGTATTTTTGTTTCTTTTGATGTAACACTCCTATTTTGGTTTCCAGAATATACTGTGCTGATGATTTTATGAAAATACTGGATACATTACCTTCTAAAAAAAGGATTACAAATTATTATAAACTGCCAAAGCATGAGAAACAAGAGATATACAAACCTTCTATCTTAAGCTTGTAAGACCATAATACAGACAGCTTTGACATGCTCCAAACTGATACTTGTGCATTAGAACCTTGTGATGTGGTTACAATATACTCCGACTTCCCAATAAATGCTAAGGAAGAGATTGGCTGCACAAGAAAATAGTTTAAATGAGAAAATATTGTACAGATCAATATTATGGAACGAATAATAGAGGTGTACAAAGTACCACAAGAAGAGCATCAAATCTGCAATGGAATTTTCTGGACGGTAACTCAGAATTGAGTCATAAAGACCACCTTGAGGTAAAAAGGATTCAAATACTAGGTAACAAGCTTTCTTTCACCAAAGCAAATAATTTTAATCTTGAACTCAGAAGTGTCAAATTGATATTTTCTGATAGGTCAAAAGAGTAACATTGATACTGGCATGTCAAGAACTTACCTCAAGACTCTCCCCAACTGTCGCCACAAGAATATTCTTCTCCGGATCCCACAATGTAATGACTCGTTCTGCAGCTACAGCCAGCACAGAACCATCTCCAGAAAAGGCCGCAGCTGTCATTGGCTTTTTTCTTGGGGGGGGGGGGGGGGGGTTCATGTCAAACAAGAAAATAGAGGTTTTATCGATTCATTATATTGTAGTCATCAACATTGGCAAAGTACAAACAAGCAGCCATAATCACACTCCCTCGTTTTCAATTTATGAACCTATCACTATTTGGGGAGTCAAACAAAAAAAAGTTGACCACATTTTTTAAATATTTCGAATTGCTAACTATTGTGACTTACTTTTTATGTAATTTCTAATATGTAAATTTTATTTCAAAAAAATTGAAAATTCTATGTCCGAATTCACACAAAAAATTAATCATTTTGACCCTAGTACTCTGAAGGTTCACATAAACTGGTGGGGTGGGGGTTTGGGGGGGGGGGGGGTAGAACACTAAATGGCCAGTTGATCGCTAGAAAGAGATATTTTCATCTTGAATCTCTTTTCTTAAACAGGATTTTTCTACATGGTGGTCAGTGTTTATTCTCACCGTTGTAGTCATTTTTCTTTGGAGATTCTAGAGTAATAATAGAATAAAACCAACAATGTGACTTCTCTATAATGTAAAATTTAAGGCAAACATACTTGTAAGAACCAACAGAATGGCATGTCCATCCAGCATTTTGCATCCGCTCTTTTTGTTGCATCTCCTGACTGCCTACCCAAACCTACCAAATAACAAAGTGTTATTTAAGAATGGGTAATTTAGCAAGTCACATGAACCTATCTACTTAGCAAGTCACTTTAACCTATCTACTTAGCAAGTCACTTTAACCTATCTGCTTACCTTGAAATCAGCACCCCGTGAAGTACTAACAGCTATGTGACGCGAAGGGTGGAAAGCGATGGAAGAAATACCAGAATCTCTGCAAACACAGCAGAGCTTGAAAGTCAATTCATGAAAGGAACCTGGACTATAGGTAGATTTTACAGGAGAAAAGTACTGTCCAGTTTATTAGAGGCTTAGAGCACAAGCTAATACATATTTGAGACCAAAGGAGCTCCAAGAATTAGACAAGAAAGAACCTGTGGGGCTCATTGACAACAGTGGATAAGCTGAAGTCTTTATTTGAAGAGCTGCATGACCAGAACTTCAGACTTACAAGACCTCCTATTCCTTCTTCAGCAAGCCTGGTTTCTACAGTAATCATGATGGAACCCTCTGGAGAGAGGGCCACCAAATTCACTACCACCTGCAACAAATGGAAAAAAAAAATTCGACCCTCAAAACTTTTAAATAGCATGTTCATATTACGATATTAATTTCAAAAAAAAGTATTGTTCTACATAGAAGGGCTTCTAACCATCTAAGCAATTTGTCCCAGGAGTCGTCATGTATGGTATGAAGAGTATGGAACTCAAGATAGGAGCGTAATAGGTAAGATGTTTAGTGATGCGAAGCACAAGGCAAAGTTCAACAGCCAAATTAATGCCAATATTGGCTACGTTTTTTTGTTCTTCACTTTTCCTTGGAAAATTTGTTGGAGAGAAGAGTTTTTGATAGCCAATACACAAAAGGGAAAATCCACATTCTGGTCTGAGCTTTTGAACTTCTAGCCTTATTGAGTTTAGTTTCTGCCCCATAGTGTGAAGTCTTTACAACAATGCTGGAAGGGACAGAAAGTGGGAAGAAGAAGATCTGGGAAAGAGTTCTCCATTATGCATTTTTGTGGACTATCTGATTAGAGAGAAATAAAAGATGTTTTGAAGGGAAAAAACATCATATTTTTTGTAAGGAATAGATGCTTACAAAATCTTTAATTTTGGCATAAGGGTAGCTTAAATCATATGGATCTTGGGTTATTTAATTCTAGGATGTAGGCAATGTTTTCTTTTTTAATTCTAGGAGTACGAGTTAATATGTAGTTGAAGTGGACTAGTCGAACACACAGAGACGAACTTTTATTCATTCATTCATTCATTCACACACACACACACACAAGCATATGAAAAATTATAATACTGATCCAAATACTGGGATATAGCTGTTCAGGATTTCACAAATAAAATATGAAGATCAACCAGGAAAAAAATCTATACCGTGACTTCATCAGCTGGTTGGTGGCTTCTTTCACAAACTTGAACCTACAAATGGACAGACTAGGCAAAATCAACTGAAAACTCTAGTAAAAAGAGCACATATTTTAAGCATTGATGCAAGAGGAGAACTGCTTGCCAAAAGTACATCTACATGTTTAAATGCTTGCTCTTCTCTAATCCCCCTCCCCCACTAATCTTTGGGTATATCTAAAGCTTTCCTGTAAAATAAGAATGCATAGCTCCTATATAAAGGTGGGAACATCAGATGTAACCTACAAATATTTAAGGACAAGTAAAGGTGAACCCCTCTCTATGAATCAAAGCGAAAGGTTAACGACCCAAAGGCGCAACCATGCAAACTAACTGAAACAAAAAGATAGAAACCACAGGAAGGTGCGCGACTGAAAAGAGGGTAAAACAAAATTAGGTTCCAACTTCTTTTTCCTTTTTCAATTTTATCTTCCATTTTGTGATGGTGGGGGTTAATGAGGGAAGTTTAGTGCTAAACAGAAAAGAAAATATCAACTCATGCTACTTATTATCTATCCACTTACCTCAGAAACCTCACGGTCATCAAACAAGCTATAAAACTGGACACAGTAATTTTCTGAACGTATGGCAACTAGCCCGGTAGCGGAGTCAAAAACAATTCCTTCAGATGAGCCATCACACGTGTCCAGGAGTGTGCTACGAAGCTGCAAAAATTAACGCTGTAAGGACTCCCAAAGGGCAAATTTTAATATATTATGTCAAAATATCAGGTAAGATGGAGATAAGTGTTTTAAATGGATTAACCAAGCACTCCAAGCAAAGACATTACAGTACATGGGCAAAGAGGATCATCCAACCTACCGCAACAATTGGGCTGGAGGAATCTTTAGTATTGCTCATATAAACACGGTTCATAGTTACGATAACCAATCTACAGAAAGTCCACATAAAGAAAATACGTACAAAACCAAAAGGAAAACATGAGCCGAAAGTAAAGGTACAGCTGTTTAAGAATAGATTTGTTCTAGTGCTTGGAAAACACTCCGAAGCTTTCTTATCCAATTTTCTTACTATTCTGATGCTCATCTTATATGTAAATAGAATGAACCTGGATCTTTTTTCTCTTGATAAGTATTATAAAAACAGCACAATATCCTAGCGAAATTATGACAGGCATGAAGTTTTTTCTCCACTCTTAATCTTTTCGAATTGTGTTTTGCCTCAGAGAGAGGAGAAGAACAAACCTTGATTCCTTGAATGGATCTCAATACCTCCATCGAAGGCATTTTGAGAAGGTGGATTCGGTTATCTGCACAAGATATCTGGACAAACTTACTTAGTAAGAACAAAATCCACTACCTTCACTTTATAGACAAATATGCTTACAGAGGACAGAGAAGGATCAGATGAGATGGTAAAATACAAAAGGGGGGATCCTATTCGCGGGAGGAATCTCTGCTTCCCTGTGTCTAACTGCCAAACCACAAGAACTCCTTCCTTCCCACCTGGATCAAGTTAAATAGTTGCTAAATTTAAGTAAACATCGAATTGATATAATTCGTTTTGTAGTCTGAATTCCAAATAAATAAAAGAGGTGTGCTTAAGTAGGAACTTTCTATGATTTTTCTATGCAATAAGTTATGCACGTGAACATCCCCATAAGTACAAGGTTTTAAACTCGTCTTTACACAACCAACAATGCTGCTCATATTTAATTTATACCTGAGTAGACATAGGCACCATCGGAAGAAAAAAAGAGAACTTTCACTTCTGCAGAATGCCAATGCCTTGTGGTACAAGAATCAGCATCATCGTTTCCCCTAACTCCGGGCCTTTCCTCCACATCCTTCATTAGTCCTCCATTTCTCTGTTTATTACCAGATGATAAATTCTGCACCCCAACACCCCTCCATATTAAGATCCTTCCTGTTACATCTCCTGCTGCAACAATCCTCTCTGTTGGATGAAAAGCTAGAGTGCTCAGGGTTTTCGTATGATGTAACCTGATTTTCTGAAACACTGCTCGATCAGAATCTTTTGCTGGTATTTCCCATACGCGAAGCTTGCGCTTGTCACATATGCCCATGTATCTTCCAGAAGAACTAAGTGTTATAGATTGTGCGTCTTGAGTCTGAGAGAAATTATAAACTATGGTCATTCTCAATCACATACAAAAATGCCATTGTAGGCTTTACTTTGTAAAATAAGATAAGGGTAAGTATAAGGAAAAAACAATGATGTGAAAGATCGTCAACCCTTCAAAGGAAGAAGATGAGTGTAAAACAAGAAAGCTTTCTGTCAGTGACTAATGGTATGGACTATCTAGAAGCAAAAGATAGCTTAAGACAACTTTTACACTAGCTAGAAAGAGCTCAACATGAAATCACTTATTTTGCGTCGCATGACACTTACAAAAATTGCTAGCTTTAGCTGGTCTGATATATTTTTTATAAGCTAGATAACATTTTACTCGTGATGGTATCTGATACATAAATGTAGAAACAGTTAACTTCATAATGCTTTAACTAAAAAAGTATTTTTTTTTTCCAATTCCTATAATTAGCTAAACTTAATGCATGCTTTCCGAAATAGCACCATGCCTCTCACTGTAATCTTTTACACAGAACAACCTAGGGCATCTTCACATAGAACAACTTGGCAGATGACAAGGAAAGATGATAAAATGGACTAAGAATTGCATTGAAATGCAACAAGAATTTTTGGGAAATGAAAGAGAATCTACAGGGGATTGTCATAACTCATAGTTCTTCGGACATCATTAACATCAATTTTGGAAATCTATGAATTGTCAATGACTATGCAGGGCATGTCATTGCTTCAGCTTACCGAGGACATGAACCTCAATAGGAAGGTGTGGAGCTCGGGAATTAGGATTGAAGGTTGACAGGTAGTCGTGAGTTTCTCCTAGGCTTGCCAGTAGTACTAGTACTATTCTTGTATTTTCTTATTCCTGGTTCGTTATTATAACATGTTGTGTCATTCGTTTCAGTTACCCTATTACCTTGTTGTTGCTATTGTTTGTTGCTTTATTTTCACTGTTCCTTGAGCCGAGGTCTATCGGAAACATCCTCTCTAATTTCACAAGGTAGGTGTAAGGTCTGCGTACACATTAACCTTCCCAGACCACACTTGTGAGATTGCGCTAGTTTTTTTTTTTTTGTTGTTGTTGTTGTTGTATGAACTGTCAATGTCAGACATGGTCATACTCTGCCAAATAAAATTAAGCCTAATAGCATAAATCTATGAGATGGATAACAAGTAGCAATGCAAAATTAGCTTTTAATTTCTTTATTAACAAACTTGATAGTTTTAAAACTACAATGATATACAAGGTTCTGAGATATCTGAAATGCTAATACTTTTAATGAACTAGATCTGAGTATGGCAGCTACAAGAAGCTACCCAATATTAAGTTCTTTTTTTCTTTTTCCCTTGGAGGTATGCTGGTGTAAATTTTATGCTTTAGAGACCATGAACTCGTACATAAGATTCCTCTTCCCCAACTTTTGGACATGAATTAGCAGATAGCAAATGATGATGGGACAACATGATAGGAATGGATAAAAATCATGAGTACATACAAAATAGAAAAATTGCAAGAATACCTCTGGATACCTAATAAAAGTTACAGCCTATACTATCATACCATGATGTACACACATTCTATAGTTTACAGTAACAGCCGATATCACCTTTTTATATCAGTAACAGCTGGTATCACATTATGCATTCTGAGGAGCCATTTTTACCTCGCATCACATTTACCCATCCAGATAACCCCAGCCCTTTCTGGCCCAAAACTAATAAAAGCGATCATAGAAACAAAGAACAAAATGAGGACAAAGAACAATGTCTACAGCAACTTATTGTCCTTTGCATAGTAAATCATATTGAGCGTCTGCGGCTAAAATAAACTTGCATGCGACAAAAAGAACCAAAACACCTGGCACCAGAGGGCCGAATGAGAAATCTTAAATTCCCCTATTCCGAATTAAGAGTCTTAGTTTGACTTGGCACAAATAACGACAGCAGCACTGAAAAGTAAGTATTTACTGTTTGTTAGGAAAACATGAGAAATCTATTTTAAAAAACTAAATGGGGAAAAAGGATGTATTGAGAGGAGTTAAAGTGAGTCTAACAAAATCTTTCTGTGTTATGAAACACATTCGAACTTCCCTTCGAGGAAAATGGACACAGCCTTATGACTGACCAGAATTAAAGACAATCTTCCCCGAGTTGAGAAAAAATATTCACAACAGATTTTCAATTTGGGATATTCTAATTTGACACAGTCCAGAATATATTCACAGCAGATTTTCTATTTGGGACAATCTATTTGGCACAGTTCTAAATAATGACAAGCTAGTCACAATTTAAACAATTCACTCTTTTCGAAGTAAAACCATCCTATTGCACAATCATTTTTTTAAGAGGAACCATCTTAGATTCTTAGTGCACAAATTCCAACAATGAACATATAATTTTTCTTCGGATAAAAGAAAGCATGGCAGACAATTTTGCATACCTCGGCCAAAGTCACTCCACCAACCAAAGTAGACTTGGTTAAGTTACACTTCCTTATCTGCCAGAATAAAGCATTACCCAGTCCTTGCTGTTCTTTGAACTCTCTGGTAGATACATATGCAAAAAGATCAGATGGCTTTTCGCTACTCTCTGCAGGTTGGGATAATAAACCTGGAATCACCTGACAAAGATTACAGAGGGATGATCAGATAGATATGGGGAACGCTAGCACAACAGAGTCTGATAAAGAGACATTACTAGACCTGAGCAGTAGCAAACAACCAAAAGAAAGCAACAGCAAAGGCCTTGTCATGAAGGATTGTCATTTTGTTCGTGTAATGCATTTCATGAGTTTTTCCAGGATTGACTGAAAAATTACACACTCCTGGCCTCTAGGAACCTACCATTTCCTCTAGTAGGAAACACACCCACAGCCAACTACTCCTGACTTTGTCCCATTTAAATATTTTGTGTACTTGCCTAAATATTATTCCAGAAACTCTCAAGCATCGGCATAGCATTTATTTAGCAAATTAGAACACCACTGGCACCTGAATTACCTGATGCTAGATCCTTTGCTTCACTAACAATCCATTTTCTCCTTGTAAGTTCATTTTTTTTTTTCATATTGGATGGTAAAATACACATCTTCTTCAGAAGATTCTTGGCTTTAGCACTGAAATTGGCCGGATGCAGAGTCATATTTCAAGCTTGACGTAACTATATATCGTTACCAGGTAAGCATTTTTATTTTTTTTTGCTGAGAGGTTAACCAGGTAAGCATAATTTTGATGCAAAAACACTAGTGGTTACGCCACAAAACCTGCAAAGCACTTCCTTAATCAATCTTTAAATAGTACTCTGAAAGTGAGAAGCTGTTACCATAGAGTAAATGGGGAACTGAGCATCAATACTTTTCATCAGCTCCGGCACTGAAAAGTCCCAATATTTGATGGTACCATCATGTGACGCTGTCCAACAGTAGCACAATATTTTGCCAGCTGGAGTAGTAGACGGTACTACAACCACCGAAGTTACTAATGCCTTATGACCTTCCAATTCAGCAATCTGTAAAATAAAAATAATTTAACGACTTACAATACCTTAAACAACGCATTTTTTCGCTGCCGAGTAAAGTGAGCGAACCTGTAAGCCAGTGGAGGTGCTGAAAATAGAAACGGTGTTTCCTGTGCATACGAGAAGTTTCTTTGAATCGTTTGAAAACGCAGGTTGTGAAGAAACCAAGCTTCTTCCACCTGTAATCATCTTGAGAGCTCTCCTCTGCTAAAAGAAGAAGAGTGGTTTAGGCGAATTGCGTTTTTGTTTTATTTGCGACTTTGGTCTTCTTTCCAAAACCCTAAACCCTACCTGTTCTAAGCCTTTAAAGGTTGGCAATTTTACACACATTCACATGTTTTTGTATGAATTACGTTCAGAGACTTCTAGTTTCATTAGTTGTGCTTGCCTCCCCTTTAAATTCTGAAAAAACTTTGTATTTCCCCCGGGCTTCAAAAGAATTTTATTTTAGGCCAAAATCCAAATACATACTTCATAACCATGTTCGTGTAATAAGGACAAGGTATTATAATTTCGAGATAAAATATCAGATTATTTTATTCTCATATTTGATAGAATTTTAATTTCAAAATTAGCAATCTCAGCAAGAAAAAAAAAAAAGAATTAGCAATTCCAGGATTATGTATACCGTAATTATTATCTTATTTTTATACCACAATTATAATACATAGATCGTTTATACGAGGTTAATAATATAAATTCTATTATATAAAGAATAAATAATGCATTGATTGCTATATAGTAAGAATCGTTTGTTAAGGAAGTACCTATTTGGGAAGACATTTTTATCTTTAAATATTTTATCAAATATTGCTAATGCGTATATTACTTATTCTACATTTTATCCCGTATCAAATAATAAATAGATTTTTGTAATAGGCCAAATGCATAGACGGGACTTAAAGTTTGTGTCAATTTTTATTTAGATACCTCACATAAAGATTATACCTATTATACACTTCGACATCATTCAAAGTGAGCATATTGAACACCTCATTCATGACTATAAAAAATGAAATGCGTGTAATTCACATGTTGATAAGGTGGTGAAGTAACGAATGAGATTGAGACACATGGCATTTGAACATTGATAAGTGATGAAAATTGCATGTTTTGAGTATATTTGCATATTATTTCTTATGTAGGTTGTGGCAGATCACATGATTTCTGAAGTGAAAATATGCTCATTACGTGTGTCTTATGTGCATGAACGAACTTGCGTGAAAAAGAATCAAATAGGAGAAAAATTAACAAAAAATGAGTTGAAGAGAAAAGTCTCGGATAGGAAGCAAGGTTCACTTTGCGAGATCGGAATCGGAGCACAAGAAAACATCAACTGAGAGCAATATGGGTTGCGCATCGGACGCGTCCCCAGCTTCTTGAAACCGAAATATAAGAGGTCAAATTCGCCCCGCACAAACCCTAGTGGATATAAATACATCCTAAAATGTCCTTTTGGGGGAGACACTACTTTAGGGTTAGACAATACTTTTGGAGGAAAGAATACGCTAGGAGCAAGGAGGAAGATTCGACCACGATTTTTCCCTTTCTTCTTCCTATTATCTATTGTTGGTTATGTATTTTAGTATTGTATTTTTACGTACTATTATGAGTAGCTAATTTATTATCTAGAGTTTTGATGGAACCTTTTGGATGATGAATTCTTGTTACGTTTTAATATAATGTAGCCTTAGAGTTTTTTTACTTGCTCAATTACAAGCTTATTTCAGTTGATTGAATGGCCACTAATTGACTGTGCCTAGTTATTATGTATTGCTTGGGAAAGGGTATATATTTAGGTAGTTATTGAACAATGTCACTCCTAACTTATGTGAGGAATCAATACGCCAGTTTTAAATATGGGTTTCGGAATAACAAAACATTGATGTAGTCATGGTGAGCGGTAAGATAGTGTCAGCTAGCGTAGTTCAGAAAAAATATGTCTAAAAAATTATTGTAGTTGCTGGGGAGAGAGTAATGACATATGAAGTGCTCACGGCTAGTAGAGAATACCTAGGTAAAATTATAGGAGATGTAGCAGTAAAGATTCTGACAATTGGGAAAATTATAATTCTAGGCCTTCTTAATCTTGTCCCCGATCCTTAATCTCTTTGGTTGATAAATTTCTACTGCTTTATAGTATTTGTGAGTTAATTATTTTAAATAAAATTATAATCTTTATAATAAAAAAACTGTTTGGACTTGTTTCTTAGAGATATTGAACAACCGTAGCTAAACCTTAGTTCTCTGTGGGATTCGATTCGGACTCTTAGATCGAATTATATTTGCAGCGACAGCTTATCTCTTTTAGACTAGAGTTGGGCGTGATCAAATTTTGACATCATTGCCGGAAAACTAACCGCATAGTTATTGCTATAAATATTGCGAAGGTTCAAGTTTGAATATTTATTTTATTTTATTTATGATTTGAGAAACATGCCATCTTGGAATTATAGTAGTTTAGATGTTTGTTGTTCTGCTTTTGATATTTCTTATGCATATTGTGGAGGAAATCACCTGTGCCAAAAATTCAAAATATATTCAGGATCGAGTTATGTGCACCAACTCAATCTTATGTATGATGTGTGATGGTCAAGATAGTCACGTTTATGGTTGTGCATGTATTTCTTATCCTCCCCCAAACCCATAATAGAATGGTTCTACCTTTTCTTATGAAGTTAATAGGAACAAATTAAAGAACCAAGGGATATTGATCTAAAGAAGATCAAGGATATGTTAATGTACCTTGTTGTAACGACCCGCCCGGTCGTTTTGAGTATTATAACCTTGTTCCTCCATTTACTGCTCAAGTTATATTTTACAGTTATTTTATGACTTGTCGGGTTAGTTGGTTCGGATCCGGAAGGATTTCAGAGTGAAATGAGACACTTAGTCTCATAATTGAAAACTTAAGTTGGAAAAGTTGACCAAATGTTGACTTATGTGTAATCGACCTCAGATTTAAATTTTGATGATTTCAATAGCTCTGTATGGTAATTTTGGACTTAGGAGCGTGTCCGGAAAATTATTTGGAGGTCCGTAGTGGAATTAGGGTTGAAATGGCGAAAGTTGAATTTTTTGAAAGTTTGACCGGGGGGTGACCTTTTGATATCGGGGTCAGAATCCGATTCTGAAAATTTGAATAGGTCCGTTATGTCATTAATGACTTGTGTGCAAAATTTAAGATCAATCGGACATGATTTGCTGGGTTCCGGCATCATTTTGTAGAATTTGGAAATTTTAAAGTTCATTAGGCTTGAATTGGGGTGTGATTCGTATTTTTAGCATTGTTGGATGTGATTAGAAGGATTGATGAAGTTCGTATGATATTTTAGGACTTCTTGGAGTATTTGGTTGAAGTCCCGAGAGTCTCGGGTGAGTTCCGGATGGTTAACGGATCAAATTCGGACTTAGAGCAAAATTGGAAACTTGTTGCCATCTGATGCAATCACACCCGCGGAATTGGGCTCGCAAGTGCGAGCTCACAGAAGCGAGTCTGGCAAGTGCATATGCGGGCAGGGGGCTGTGAGGCAGTGGTCGTAGGTGCGGGGGAATTTTCCGCACCTGCTTGATCGCAGATGCGGGCGGATGGGCGCAGAAACGAATTCTCCGCACAAGGGAAGAGAGCCTCGCAAATGCGAGCCCGTATAAGCGGCTTCTAGCTCGCAGAAGCGGAGGCAGTGGAGGCCTTGGAAAACCACAAAAGAGGTTAGTTTCTCGCACCTGCGAGACTGCAGAAGCGGCTAAGTGAGTCGTAGGTGCGGAACCCCTGGACAATATACATTTCGAAGGGTCCGAGTTTTGCCATTTATGGATTTCAAGCACGGTTTTGGGGACGATTTTCAGAGAGAATTCGCGGAAAACTTGAGGTAAGTCACTTGTGGTCATTTCTACTCTATAATATTGAATTATCATCAAATAATCCGACTAGATTACATATTTTTAGGGTGTAAATCGGGGATTTGAACCTAGGGATTTAAAAATAAGATTTGAGGATTTGGAGATCGAGTTGATGTTGTAATTTAGTAAAATTAGTATGGTTGGATTCGTGGTTGAATGAATTTTCAGATTTTATAACTTTTGTCGGGTTCTGAGGCGTGGGCCCCACGGGCGATTTTTGAGTTAAATTTTGGATTTTATTGAAAAATTAGTATTTTCTTATGAAATTAATTCCAATAATTTTTATTAACCGAATCGGATTATTTGTGGCTATATTCAAGGCGTTTGGAGGTCAATTCACGAGGCAAGGGCATAGCGGAGTCAGAAATTATGCGATTTTGAGGTAACATTTCTAAACTTGATTCTGAGGGTATGAATTATGGGTGCTTAACGGGCGGGCTAGGACGGGCTAGACATAAAAAAAAATCAGCTCATCCGTTTAACGTTGCGAGCTGTTAACGGGCTGTACTTTTTCGGGGTTTTTTTTTGTCCGTTCGGGTTCAGGCTTAGCGGTTTGTTAGCGGGTCGTGGATTTTTTTTTTAAAGTAAATTTTATTTTTCTTATTCAATGTTATTGATACTTAAGTGTTTGCAAACTTTCAAGGCTTAGAATTAAACTTTGAAGTTTAAAATTTGAAATTTGAATTTTATAATTTTAAAATTAAAATTTAAAAGTAAGTGGCTACAAAAAATTATTTAATACGACCAATAGGCAATATGTAAGGATAAAGCTCCGAAGACTTTCATTTGATATTTTTATTGAATAATATATAATACTTCAAATTAAGTTGCAAGTTCTTTTTTGATTTTGTTTTTTTTTAACTTGCAAATTAAAAGTTTACAATAATTATATATATATATATATATATATATATATAGTTAGTACATCACATGCTTTGCATCATTTTTGTAAGTTCATCCATGTCAACATGAGGTTTTTGATTTCCGACATTGGTTGAATCAAAACCATAAACCATTATATCTCCAATTTCTTGGTCCTCCGCTTCATCTACCTCGTCACGCCCTTGATTTCGTCGTTCTGATCTTATCCAATCTCTGAAGCACACTAGAATTTCCAAAGCGTTGCTGCCCAATGAATGACGGGTATCTCCTAGTTGCTTCCTTGCTTGGCTGAATGCGCTCTCTGATGCGACTGTTGAAATCGGCACATTTAGCACGTCTCGAGCCATGGCCGAAAGAACAGGAAATTAATTTGAGTTGCTCCTCCACCAACCAAGTGGTAGAAATTCCTTTGTGCGGGGCTCTGCTGAATTTTATAAGTAGAATTGAAGTTCATCAATATTCCTGCTACTGATTTGTTAATGCTCCCCTATTGTAAACCAAATCAAATAATCTTCAACACCATCATTATCATCCAAAGCACTGGTCCCAGATGTTGAAACTGAACTTGAAGGAATATTTGCATCTACAGCAGAAGAAGCATCAACAATGTTAGCATAATAATTATATAATGTTTCTAAATATTTGTGTAGATTAGAAATACAAGTGTCAATATCAGGAGTTTCAATTGGTCCAATATCCATATAAGACTATAAAGCAGTGATTAATTGGCGATAAATGACCATTTTGATAGAAGGGTTTAAAATAGCACAATTTAGGTAAATAGGGAGAATTGGGTAAAAATATTTTTTAAACTTATCTAGCATAGATTCAACAACAGAAGTATATCCTTCTTTCTTCTTCAAATTATGTAGTAAAAGAGAAATTTCAGCAATATGAACTAAACCATTTGCAATTGTAGGATAATAAGCTCTAGAAAACTCAAGTGTAGCCACATAAATTTTTTGTAAAAACTTTACAACATCTTCAATGACATACCAAGTTCTAGATGTTAACAAACGGCTAGGATCGGTACAATGAGAATTAGCAACTTCAATTATAGACATTCTATATTTATAACAACATTTTAAGAATAAATAAGTATAATCCCACCTAGTAACTATTTCTTCAGGCATGAGTCTTGGTTTTGGTCCATAGTGTACATATTTTTCTTTAAATGCATTTAATCTAGCACTTCTATTATTTCCTTGAATTACCCCAACAGCTCTTCTTACTAAAGTGATATCATCTCTAAATAATTCAAGGCCACTCTTCACAATCAAATTATAAATATGACATGCACATCTAACATGAAATATTTCAGGAAGTGGTGGGTGTAGATGCGATTTTAATATTGTAATAGCAGCATTGTTGTTAGAAGCATTATCAAATGACACACAAAACTTTTTCTGCAAGATTATAAAATATAGCAACTTCATGGATTGTATTACTTATAAATGCACCAGTATGACTTTGATCTTTATCATATTTAAAAGCAAAAATACGTTTTTGCATACAAAAATTACCATATATACAATGGCATATAACAGTCAAATAATCATTACCATTTACAGTATGACCAACATCAGAAGTAAGAGAAATATTTGATGAAACTTGAAATAATAAGTAATTGAGAATTTAAGAACAATAATCAATAATATCAAGAGAGAATCAGAGTAGAAAGAGAGTGAATTGTGAGGAAAAATGAAGAAGAATGGGGGCTATTTATAGTTTTTAAAAGGTTAAAATTATAATTTATCAAATACTAGGGGTGTGGGGGCTATTTTCCCAAGGGGGTACGCCGAAATGGCCATTTCTGCAAAAAAGGGCCGTTGGCCAACTGTCATATTTGAATTTGACCATTGGCAACGGTCAATATATATATATATATAACGTTAAAAATCGGTCTGAACCGGGTTGTAGCCCGTTAACAACCCGTTAACGGGTTAACGGGCTTAGCGGGTTCCAGTGCATCGGTATCAAAAAACTGTTCGTTTGAAACCCGCTCCCTGCCCAACCCGCCCACACGCTACAGTACCGGGCTGAACCGGATTGTAAACGGGTCAGCCCGGCCCGATTAACATGTATAGTATGAATCCCCGAATTGGTGTTATGTAAATTATTTGGAGGTGACGCACACGATAGTTGACGAGCGTGTGGACGTGCGCCATTGTGAATTGAATAAATTTCGTGAAGTTGTAAAAAAATTAAAGAATCATGTTATTATTTGAACATTTCCCACGTGTTAGAGAAATTGAGTTGAGACTCTTATTAAAGATCATGTTTAGGCTAAGTGCCGATATTTTGGGACCCATGGGGTCGTGTTGCTGTTAAATTAATTATTTTAAAAATATACATTTCACACTCAGTCATATTTATCCATTGTGAGAGTATTTATGGGATCAAGTTGCACGTCGCAACATGCCATATTGGCTATATATATATTATTACTATATGGATCGGGACTGCCCGCCTGCAACAGGTCTTATAGGCTTTATTATTATACGAATCGAGACTGCCCGCCTGTAGTAAGCCATATTGGTTTTATATCATGCTTGGGCTGAAGGAGCCGATCCGGAGTCTGTACACACCCTAGTGAGCGTAGATGATTATATATATTCGGGATGCACTTCTTAGGGCACAGACTTGCCTTATTTATTTATATTGTGATGAATTTTCCCTGGATATGGATCTTGTCCGTATCATTTACATTGGGGAGGGGGAAGGGGGTATAAATTATCTAGGGCTGGATTGGCCTTATACGGTACTGATTGACTGACTGTCAGTTGGTGTGTTTGTATATACTGGATGGAATATCCCTGGGCTGGATTGGCCATAAACAGTACCGAGTGACCGAATAAATTGTGACCAGTAGTACATGAGGTCTTTCCACTAAGATGTCATATTCCTCATGTCATGCATTACCAATCTATTTTTGCTTGTATTGAGTTTAACTGTTGAACTTGAAAGCATGCCTACATTTCTGTACCATTATTTATGCACTGGACTATACATACGGAGCACATCACTACTTTAAGTCCAGAGGTTAGTCTTGGTACTTATTGAGTTGGTTGTACTCATACTACACTCTACACCTCATGTGCAGATCCATGTGCTTTCAGACACGACGACCGTTAGATCTCACAGTGCTATTAGTTGGAGACTATCAAGGTAGTTGTCTGAAGTCCGCTGACCTTGACTCTCTTTCTTTCAGTTATTATATTGTTCTATACTTTCACACAGTTTTTTTACCAGTCATACTTTGTATTCATATTAGATGCTCATGTACTCAGTGACACCGGGTTTTGGGAGTGTTTATATCTGTATTTGTGAGTTTTCTTTCGCTGAATTTGAATATTTTATTTTCAAAGTTCAAAGATATGGTGGTTTATTGAGATTGTCGGCTTGTTTAGTATTGAGATAGGCGCCATCACGATAGGTGAGATTTTGGGTCGTGACAAGTTGGTATCAGAGCCTAGGTTACATAGGTCTCACGAGTCATAAGCAGGTTTAGTAGAGTCTTGCGGATCGGTACGGAGATGTATGTACTTATCTTCGAGAGGCTGTCGAAACCTTAGGAAAATTTCACCTTCTTATATTCTATCGTGCGAATTTGTTGATTCCAGAAACTAAATTTATGTTATTCTATTTTCTCACAGATGGTGAGGACACGCACTACCAGATCGGACGGTCAGCCACTAGTACCACCAGTTAGGGCGGCAAGAGGTCGAGCCGTGGTAAAGGCCGGGGCCGAGGTAGAGGTCGAGGTGTAGCTCATACATCAGTTGGAGCAACAGCTGTAGCACCACCAGTTGCTCCAGTTCAGGAGCAAATTCCAGATATAGCCGAGCAGACTAGAACAGCTCAGGCACAGCTGTGCCCATTGTGATTCCAGGACTTCATGAGGCTTTGGCCCAGATATTGATAGTTTGCACTGGCCTTGCTCAGGTGGTTTCGGCTCAGGCCGCACTGTCACTTCTTAGGCCCGGGGAGGTACTCATACCCTTGTTGCACGTACTCCAGAGCAGGTAGTGCAAGGACTTCAGATACCGGGGGCACTACAAGCCCAGCCGGCTGCAGCTGTTTAGGCCCTGGTAGTCCATGTTATGGCAGATGATGAGCAGAGGAGACTTGAGATATTTGGGAGGCTTCGACCTCCATCATTTAGCGGTGCTGAGTCAGAGGATTCTTAGGGTTTTCTAGATAAGTGATAGTGGATGCTTCAGATAACGGGTATTCTGGAGACCAGTGGGGTCTCGTCACTACTTTTCAGTTTTTTGGGGTTGCCTTCAGATGGTGGGAGGCTTATGAGAGGTGCAGGTCGGTTGGTGCACAACCACTTACATGGCAGGAATTCTCCGTTCTCTTTTTGGAGAAGTTTGCACTGCATTCTCGCAGAGAGGAGTTGCGCAGATAGTTTGAGCAGTTACGTTAGGATGGCATGTCTGTGACGTAGTACGAGATGAGATTCTCTGAGTTGGCTCATCACGCAGTTTGGTTGGTTCTCATTGATAGGAAGAGGATTATGAGGTTCATTGATGGCCTCACGTTTCAATTGTGGTTGCTTATGACTAGAGAGAGGGTAATTGGTGCCACTTTTGACGAGGTAGTTGACATTGCTCGGTAGATAGAGGTGGTCCATAGCCAGGAGCATGGTGAGAGGGAGGCCAATAGGCCTCGAAGTTCGGGCTATTCTGGTGGGGTACCTTCTGGAGGGCAGTCCTACCACAACAGGGTCGTCCTTACAGACACGCTTAGACGGGTCATCCAGTTCACCGTGGTGCATCACCCAACCATGATTCATACAGTTCTCATCAGGGTCAGTCATCTATTAGTGCACTCCCAGTCCAGAGTACGCCCCGTGCTCCTTCAGTTCAGGGATCATCTGTACCAGGTTCTTCTGGTAGTTATTCTGGTTCTTGAGGTCCGCCTCAAAACTTGCCACCATTTTTTGAGAGGGATTGCTATGAGTGTGGAGAGCTGGTTCATGTGAGGAAATATTGTCCCCGCCTTATGCGAGGTCTAGTTCATCAGAGGAGTCAAGCTATTACTTTTGCACCAGTTGCTCCACCACCCGCCCAGCCAGCTCGGGGTGGGGCTCAGTCAGCTAGGGGTCGCCCAAGAGGAGGAGGCCGATCAGGTGGCGGGCAGGTCCGATTCTATGCTTTTCCTTCTAGGCTAGATGTTGTTGCTTCAGATGCAGTTATCACAGGTATTGTTGAAGTGTGCGATAGGGAGGCTTCCATATTATTTGACCCTGGTTCCACATATTCGTATGTTTCATCATATTTTGTTCATTATCTGGATATGCCCTGTGAGTCCTTAGTTTCTCCTGTTTGTGTATCTACACTGGTGGGCGATGCTATTATTATAGACTGTGTATATCGGTCGTGTGTGGTAACTATTGGAGGACTGGAGACCAGAGTTGATCTTTTATTGAACAGTGTGGTTGATTTCGATATAATACTGGGTATGGATTGGTTGTCTCCATGTCATGCTATTATGGACTGTCACGCAAAAACCATGATGTTGGCAATGCCGGGGTTGCCAAAGGTCGTACGGAGAGGTTCTTTAGATTATGTTCCGAGCAGGGTAATTTCTTATTTGAAAGCCAACGTATGGTGGGGAAGGGATGTTTGTCATATTTGGCCTTTGTGAGAAATGTTGATACAGATACTCCTACTATTGATTCAGTACCGGTAGTGCGAGATTTTTCGGATGTATTTCCTGCAGACCTGTCGGGTATGCCACCCGACAGGGATATTGATTTTAGTATTGACTTGGTGTCGGGCACACAACCCATTTCTATTCCTCCGTATCATATGGCACCAACTGAATTGAAAGAATTGAAAGAGGAACTCCTTGATAAGGGGTTTATTAGGCCTAGTGTGTCACCTTGGGGTGCACCGGTTCTATTTATGAAATTAAAATATGGTACTATGCGGATGTGCATCGATTACAGGCAACTGAACAAAGTTACAATCAAGAACAAATATCCTTTGCCGCGTATTGATAACTTATTTGATCTGCTTCAGGGAGCAAGGGTATTCTCCAAAATTGATTTGAGATCCGGGTATCACCAGTTAAAAAATCGGGATTCAGATATTCTAAAAACGACATTCAGGACTCGTTATGGCCACTATGAATTTCTCGTGATGTGTTTTAGGGTGACCAACGCCCCAACAACATTTATGCACTTGATGAATAGTGTATTTTAGTCATATCTTGATTCATTTGTCGTAGTATTTATTGATGATATCCTTGTGTACTCACGTAACGAGGAGGAGCATACACAACACTTGGGTATTGTATTACAGAGGCTGAGAGAGGATATGCTTTATGCCAAATTCTCTAAGTGTGAGTTCTGGCTTAGTTCGGTGGCATTCTTGGGGCACATAGTGTCTAGTGAAGGAATTAAGGTGGACCCGAGGAAAATAGAGGTAGTTCAAAGTTAGCCCAGGCCATCTTCAGCTACTGAGATTCAGAGTTTTCTCGCCTTGGCCGGTTATTATCATCGCTTCGTGGAGGGTTTCTCGTCTATTGCGGTGCCTGAAATTGACCCAGAAAGGTGCTCCGTTCAGGTGGTCGGATGAGTGTAAAGAGAGTTTTCAGAAGCTCAAGACAGCTTTGACTACAACCCCATTATTGGTGTTGCCTACACGTTCAGGGTTTTATACTGTATATTGTAATGTGTCGCGTATTGGTCTCGGTGCAGTGCTGATGCAATACGGTAGGGTGATTGCCTATGCGTCCAGACAGCTAAAGGTACATGAGAAGAATTATCCGATCCACGACCTTTAGTTAGCAACTATTGTTCATGTCTTGAAGATTTGGCGACATTATTTATACGATGTCCATTGTGAGGTTTATACTGATCACTAGAGTCTACATCATTTGTTTAAACAAAAGGATCTTAATTTGCGACAACGAAGGTGGTTGGAGTTGCTTAAGTATTATGATATCACCATTCTCTATCATTCCGGAAAGGCTAATGTGGTGGCCGATGCCTTGAGTTGTAAGGCAGAGAGTTTGGGCAGCTTAGCATACTTACCGGTAGCAAAGAGGCCTTTAGCCTTGGATGTTCAGGCCTTGGCCAACTAGTTTGTCAGATTGGATATTTCTTAACCGAGCCGAGCTTTGGCTTGTGTGGTTTATCAGTCTTCTCTTTATGATCGTATCAGAGAACGTCAGTATGATGACCCTCATCTGCTTGTCCTTAAGGACACAGTTCAGCACGGTGATGGCAAGGAAGTCACTATTGGAGATGATAGTGTATTGCGGATACAGGGTAGGCTATGTGTGCCTAATGCAGATAGTTTGCGCGACTTAAATCTTCACGAATATCACATTTTGTAGTACTCTATTCATCCAGGTGCCACGAAGATGTATCAGGATTTGATGCAGCACTATTGGTGGAGGCGGATGAAGAAAGATATAGTTAGATTTATGGCTCGGTGTTTAAATTGTCAGCAGGTGAAGTACGAGCATCAGAGACCGGTTGGATTGCTTCAGAGACTTGAAATTCCAAAGTGGAAATGTGAGTGTATTACCATGGACTTCGTAGTTGGACTCCCACAGACCTTGAGGAAGTTTTATATTGTTTGGGTGATTGTAGACCGGTTGACCAAATACGCGCTTTTTATTCCAGTTGGTACTAATTATTCTTCGGAGCGGTTGGATGAGATTTATATCCGCGAGATTATTCGCCTACACGGTGTGCCAGTGTCCATTATTTCAGACCGAGGCACGCAATTTACATCACAGCTTTGGAGAGCAGTGCAAGGAGAATTAGGTACACAGGTTCAGTTGAGTACACCATTTCATTCTCAAACGGACGGACAATCCCAGCGCACTATTCAAATATTGGAAGATATGCTACGCGCTTGTGTTAAAGATTTCGGGGGTTCTTGGGATCAATTTCTGCCACTGGCAGAGTTTGCTTATAATAACAACTACCAGTTGAGCATTCAGATGGCTCCGTATGAGGCTTTGTATGGGAGACGGTGCCGGTCTCTAATGGGTTGGTTTGAGCCGGGTGAGGCTAGGCTATTGGGTACTGACTTGGTTCAGGATGCTTTGTAGAAGGTCAAAGTGATTCAGGAACGGCTTCGCATGGCGCAGTCTAGACAAAAGAGTTATGCCGGCAGGAAGGTCCGTGATGTTGCTTACGTGGTTGGAGTGAAGGTTCTGCTCAAGATTTCACCCATGAAAGGGTGTGTTGAGGTTCAGGAAGAAGGACAAGTTGAGCCCTCAGTATATTGGGCTTTTGAGATACTTAAGAATATTGGAGAGGTGGCTTATGAACTTGCTTTGCCACATAGTCTATCAGGTGTTCATCCAATATTCCATGTGTCCATGCTCCGAAAGTATATCGGGGATCCGTCTTATATTTTGGATTTCCGTACAGTGCAGCTGGATGGTAATTTGACTTATGATGTGGAGACGGTGACTATTTTAGATCGGCAGGTTCGAAAGCTGAGGTCAAAGAACATAACATCAATAAAGGTATAATGGAAGGGCCACCCAGTCGGAGAAGCTACCTGGGAGATTGAGCGGGAGATGCGAAGCAAATATCCATATCTATTTGAGACTCTAGGTATGATTCTAAACCCGTTTGAGGATGAACGTTTGTTTAAGAGGGGGGAATGTAACGACTCGATCAGTCATTTTGAGTATTATAACCATGTTCCCCCATTTACTACACAAGTTATGCTTTATAGTTATTTTATGACTTACCGGGTTAGTTGGTTCGGGTCCGGAAGGATTTCATAGTGAAATGAGACACTTAGCCTCATAATTGAGGTAAGTCACTTGTGGTCACTTCTACTCCATAATATTGAATTATCATCGAATAATTCGACTAGATTACGTGTTTTTGGGGTGTAAATCGAGGATTTGAACCTAGGGATTTCAAAATAAGATTTGAGGATTTGGAGGCCGAGTTGATGTTGGAATTTAGTAAAATTGGTATGGTTGGACTCGTGGTTGAATGAAATTTTGCACTTTGTAACTTTTGTCATGTTCCGAGAGATTTTTGTGTTTAATTTCGAATTTTATTGGAAAATTAGTATTTTCTTATGGAATTAATTTCAATAATTTTTATTGACTGAATCGGATTATTTGTGGCCATATTTGAGGTGTTTGGAGGCCAATTCACGAGGCAAGGGCATAACGGAGTAAGAAATTATGCGGTTTTGAGGTAAGTAACACTTCTAAAGTTGGTTCTGAGGGTATGAATCCCCGAATTGGTGTTATATAAATTGTTTGGAGGTGACGCACACGATAGTTGACGAGCGTGTGGACGTGTGCCATTGAAATTTTGAATTGAATAAATTTTGTGAAGTTGTAAAAAAATTAAAGAATCATGTTATTATCTGAATATTTCTCACGTGTTAGAGAAATTGAGCTGAGGCTCTTACTAAAGATCATGTTTAGGCTACGTGCTGATATTTTGGGACCCATGGGGTAGTGTTGCTGTTAAATTAATTATTTTAAAAATATACATTTCACACTCAGTCATATTCATTCACTGTGAGGGTATTTATGAGATCGAGTTGCGCATCGCAGCATACCATATTGGCTTTATATATATTATTACTAAATGGATCGGGAATGCCCGCCTGCATCAGGACTTATAGGATTTATTATTATACGGATCGGGACTGCCCGTCTACAGTAGGCCATATCGGCTTTATATCACGCTTGGGCTGAAGGAGCCCTTTCGGAGTCTGTACACACCCCAGTGAGCGTAAATGATTATATATATTCAGGATGTACTTCCCAGGGCATGGACTTGTCTTATTTATTTATATTGTAATGAATTTTCCCCGGACATGGATCTTGTCTGTATCATTTACATGGGGGAGGGGGGTAAATTACCCAGGGCTGGATTGGCATTATACGGTACTGATTGACTGACTGTCAGTCGATGTGTATGTATATATGGGATGGAATATCACTGGACTGGATTGGCCATAAACAGTACCCAGTGAACAAATGAATTGTGACCAGTAGTACATGAGGTCTTTCCAATGAGATGTCATATTCCTCATGTCATGCAGTACCGTTCTATTTTTGCTTGTATTGAGTTTAACTGTTGAACTTGAAAGCATGCATGCATTTCTGTACCATTATTTATGCATTGGACTATACATGCAGAGCTCATTATTACTTTCAGTCCAAAGGTTAGTCTTGTTACTTATTGAGTTGGATGTACTCATACTACACTCTACACCTCGTGCGCAGATCCAGGTGCTTTTAGACACGGCGACCGTTAGATCTCAGAGTGCTATCAGTTGGAGACTATCAAGGTAGCTGCCTGAAGTCTACTAACCTTGACTCTCTTTCTTTCAGTTATTGTATTGTTCTATACTTTCAGACAATGTTTTTATCAATCAGACTTTGTATTCATATTAGATACTCATGTAGTCCGTGACACCGGGTTTGAGGAGTGTTTATATTTGCATTTGTGAGTTTTCTTTCGCTGAATTTAAATATTTTGTTTTCAAACTTCAAAGATATGGTGGTTTATTGAGATTATCGACTTGCCTAGTATTGGGATAGGCACCATCACGAAAGGTGAGATTTTGGGTCGTGACACTTGTGGACTAAAATAATGAGATTATAGATACAAAGGCAAGAGACAGCTATTCACAACTTAGAGGCTCAAGTGAATCCTTTGGTGGAATCTTTTAATGTTCAACAAGCTAATATTGTGGATAGTAGCCGAGAACATTATGGATTAGAATCAGTAGTTGACATTGTGATGGAGGAGTTAAGAGTAAAACACCAGCAACCTAACCAACTAGAATTTGAGGATGTCGATGTTAAAGAAATGATACTAGAGTCGGTCAAGGACATTGAGGATATAAATTGAGTTGACTCTAGTGTCATTGGTGTTAAGGATGTTGAAAGTCTTGAAGTTCATGTATTTGAGCGCATTGGTCCTCACTCCAAGCATTTTTTCATGTTATATTTGGATGATGATATGGAAATAGAGTCATCTGAGCCAACTGAAGAGTCAATGAATAAGGAACAAGGTGCCTGCATTCTGAAATTTTTTGGTGTTAGAAAGACAGGATTACATACCTCATCTAAAGTCCAATAAGTGTAAAATACTACATTAGTTGCTTGGGCCAGTTATATTTATTTCACCGCCCCTTGAGCATAACTGAAAACTTAAAGACAAATTAGGGGTTGAATTCATAAGCTCGAGGTGAAGGCAAAAAGTGATTCACGCCGTGTCGCGACGTTAAATCAATCGCTTGTTGGGAGACAACCCAACTTTATTGCTTTTACTTATTGTAGTTTTTTATTATTTAGTTTATAGTGTTATTTTTTTGTAGTACTATGTTGGTTTTGTAGGAATAGGAATACGAGACACAAAGCCATTGGAAGGATGTAAAAGCAACTAAATAGTTGGAACTAAGTGACTAGGACCATAAGAAGTTTGATTACCCCATGAACTGTTAATGCTTCGGCCTTTGGCCTACCAGAAAGTTTCCTTTACCCTCTTGTATTTATGGTGTACATTGGGGATAATGTACAATTTTAAGTGTGAGGTAGGGAGATTGTCTAAATGATTACGTGCTTTTTTAATTTTGCTAGTTTCTATTTTAGTTGTGTTATTGTATGTGTGTTGAAAAAAATAAAAAAATAATTAGGTAGTAATAATCCCTCTTGGTTTTTCTTATGGCCACAGTTCTTTTTCAAGGGATGACTCGTTGAACTGATAGTAGTTTTTTTAGGTAGAATTTTTAAAAACTTTTAGACTTTTTCCAATAATGGACTTCCTCAACTGTTTTCTTGAGGGTTTAAAGTCCAAAGGAAATACAAAAAGATTTCTTTTCTTCTTTTTGAAATAATAATGGAATGAGGATAACTTGAGTATCTATGCTTTTTTATATGTTTTATATCGGGGCTTAAAGCAGGAGTATTTGCGCTGAGTACTTTCTTCGTGATTATATGCCTTGAGGATATATGTGACTTTATTTTGATTATTGGGCTCATAACGTGACTCTTGTTATGTAATTCCTATTTGGTTGAATTTTACGACGATTGTGTTTAGTTGCTTTAACTTGATAATCAGACATGAGTCGTCCTCAGTAAGTCATGTGCATTGTATGAGGTGAGATATTTAGTTGTACTATGTGTCATCCCTTGATAGTCTAGAACTTGTCAGTGTGTGACTTGAAGCGAAATAAGTAAGATTTGTTAGTCTAAAAAATGATATAGGTGTTTCTTCGATTGACCTCTGAGTTGTTCGCCTATCAGTGATAGAATTATCATTTGTTAGTCCATTTAAACCTGTAAACTTTTTCTTTATCACCAACATTACAAGTTGAATACCTTTTGTTCTTAATTAAATCTTGTTGAACCTTTACCTCCAAAAGCACGTATGTCGCTAGAAGAGTAAGGGAAGAGATTGGGTAGCTTTTGGGTATAACCATAGAAAGGCCAAAAGGTGTACGTATGTATTGCGAATGTCACTAGGCAGAAATATCAACTTATGGAGGGTGCTGAAAAGATTTTGAGGAAAAAAACAAGAATACAAACAAAAAAATTACCCCCCCCCCCCCCCCCCAATTCACTATGATATGTGCTACTGATTATGTATGTACTTAAAGTTAATAAGTTGTGTTATGTATGGTTTCGTAGCGATGTGTTGAGTGATCTCGAAGATGATGTGTTTAAAAGTTAAAGTGTAGTGTATTAAAAGTGCTTATAGGGTTAGTCACTATTATACATATCTATCTTACCCGTCTCTTAGCCTACATGCATTACACCCCATAAAGACCTAATTGATTCTAGACTTTGCGAGCTTAAATTAGTAGAGACTTACACTACGGCCAAATCTAGGTACGAGCTTGGGAGACACATGAGTTTTTTGCGAGAGTGAGTGAATTCTTTCGATATGCGAGTCCTTAAATTATACTTGAATTCATATTAGAGTGTGCGGATTGATTACTCTCTTTGCTTTGTTGGTGAAGGCGCATGCTTTACGACGGATTGATCAGGAACTCGTTTTAGTTGGCATAAGAAGTGAGTCATAAAGAGGAAATATATTGGAGTTATCTTTTGAGGTTAGGATGTTAAAAAGATTCATCCAAATATTTGAAATAGTCTTGGCATGTGTCTAAAAATGAGAAAAGATGTCAATAGTCCTTGTGTTGGATTCTAAGCATTGATATAAATCATTGTCATTAGTATGATGCTTGAGTATATTTTGAAGTTGTGTACTTGCCAATGTATTTAATTTTAAGTTGTTCGAGGACGAGCAAGAGTTTAAATTTAGGGTGACGATAAATGATGAAAAGTGCATGTTTTGACTATGTTTGCATATTATTTTTATGTGATTCGGGAGATCATATGATTTTTGAAGTGAAAATATGCTCATCACGTGCGTCTTATTTATAGAAATTAACTTGTGCGAAAAAATCAAATAGGAGAAAAATTGATGAAAAAAGAGTTGAAGAGAAAAGTCCTAGATAACGAAGCGAGGTTCACTTTGCTAGATCAGGATCAGAGCAGAAGAAAACAATAACTAAGAGCGGTTTGGGACACGTTTCTAGACACGCCCCTAGCTTCTCCAATCTGAAATAGAAGAAGTCAAATTCGCCCCATACAAACCCTAGTGGATATAAATACATCCTAAAATGTCCTTTTGAGTGGAGACAATGCTTTAGGGCTAGATAACACCTTTGGAGGCAATAATAAACTAGGAGCAAGGAGAAAGATGTTGCGTTTTTTCTTTAAAGGGTGTGAATGGGAAATGAAAGAGGCACCTTTTGGATTGCACCTCTCCATATCACTCTTCCTTTGTCTATAAATTTAGAGGCTTGGCCTCATTTTTAAGATATGGAAAATCTGAAACCTCCTTCTCTTTTTTCTACATTGTTGCATTATTTTCTAAATAAACATAAGTGTCAAGTGTGATTTGCTCCGTTTGTTGAGTTCAAAATTCTGTGATTTGAAGTGCCGCTATCACAAAATAGTTATTACGTTCTATCCTGGGAGGAATTAATCCGTATACCTTGGGAAACAGTGAAAGGATTAAATTCCTTAAGAACACACTGTGAATTCAGTGGGCTGAGATTTAATTTTGTTCTTCCTATGCATTCTGTTTCTCTTTTACTTTACATGATTTTCTGATTTTGAACACATATTACCAACAACCTTAAGGAATTTATCTTGTTATTTTTTCTAACGGCTTCGTGAGAAAATTGTGGTTGTTTGTTTGCCGCGGAGATAAACGAACAAGAGAACATTGTCGAATGGTCCTTGGCTAATTCTGCCTGTTGTTTAATTGATGTTGTAAAATCTGGTCAATGATGATAATGAAACGACGTGTCCAATGCAAGTCATGGAATGCAATCTACTTGATCGATTTGCATCAGGATCATTTGTTGAGTAAATTAAATTGCATCTAGTTTTATGGTTATGTGGATCACTTGTACCAAAGGCTGCTTATCATTAAAGCCGTTTGACATGAACAGTTACAAAATATATTTACTCTTCTATGTATAGAGTACATCTTAAAGTGACAGAGTGGCCCATGCCATATCGAGACTACTAACGGCATGTTCATGACAAGTTGGAAACGGTGCTTCAACATCACTTCCATTTAGCCTTATCTATGGTTTTACTTACCAGTTACAGTGAAAGAGAAATAAACACATGGTTTACATGGTGCAATTTCTATGAAAAATATTTCACTCAAAGAAGGGAATTCATCTAGGAAAACCAGTCTAAGATAAGTTTTAGATTTTTTTTTAATCTTGAATTTTATAAAGTTGAATGGCGTGTGGTATACCATCTTCTTCGCAGGTATATCAATGAACCATCTCATTACTGACGTCACTAGTAATGGGTTCTCAAAGAAAATAGATGTAAATTATTGTGAAGTCCATAACGATGGCTTAAACATGAAAGATGGAATAGAGAATCCATCAATTCTCCTTGAAAAGGAATTGAAAAATTGTGGGGGAAGTGCACAAATAACCATTAATTTGAGATGTCTTTATTTTTTAGCCACTGTTTTAAATGTATTTACTCTTTAGCTAGTGCTTAATTAATTTTTACCTACCCGGACAAAAATACCTTTGTGCTAGACATGGGTGATGTGTAAATATTAAGGACATAGTGTCCTTAACTTCATGAGTGCTGTGTAAATATTATGGACAAAGTGTCCTGTATTTGCACCTTCTGCTGCTAAACTTTAGGACATCATGTCCTTAACTTCATATGTGCAGTGTAAATGTTAAGGACGTGGTGTCCATGAGTGTTGTGTAAATATTAAGGACATAGTGTCCTTAACTTCATGAGAGTTGTGTAAATATTAAGGACAAAGTGTCTTGTATTTGCACCTTCTGCTGTTAAACTTTAGGACATCATGTCCTTAACTTCATATGTGCAGTGTAAATGTTAAGGACGTAGTGTCCTTAACTTCATGTGTGCAATGTAAATGTTAAGGACATAATGTCCTTAACTTGTATTTGCAACTTCTGTTGTTAAACTTTAGGACATCATGTCCTTAACTTCATATGTGCAGCGTAAATGTTAAGGACATAGTGTCCTTAACTTCATGTATGCAATGTAAATGTCAAGGACATAATGTCCTTAATTTGTATTTGCACCTTCTGTTGTTAAACTTTAGGACATCATGTCCTTAACTTCATATGTGCAGTATAAATATTAAGGACATTGTATCCTTAACTTCATGTGTGCATTGTAAATGTTAAGGACATAGTGTCCTTAACTTTATGAGTATTGTGTAAATATTAAGGACATGGTGTCCTTAACTTCATGAGTGATGTATAAAATATTAACGACATGGTGTTCTTAACTTCATGAGTGATGTGTAAAATATTAAGACATGGTTTGTCCTTAATATTTACACAATACTCATAAAATTAAGGACACCATGTCCTTATCACTCATGAAGAAAGGGTAAAAATGACTTTTTGTATCAATTTTAATAGAGTAGTGGCTATTTTTGCTCAACATTAAAAATACTGGCTAAAAAGTAAATACCACTTAAAAAGTGGCTATACCACGCCATTTCTTGACAAATTGTGATGGAAGACAGTCGATTTCAATGCAACGATAAGAAGGGAGTAGTATCAAATCTTGGTTCTACTTTTTCTACTCTACTTATTGTTTACTAGTGGGGATAAGTCCGGGCAAAGCCCGGGCCCAACATGAAGAGAACTACATTGTTGCAAGTAAAAAGTACAGTGACAATAACGGATGAGCTTGTGTAGAGAAATGGCAGACTGCAGAGCTATTGCTGAGTTGTACTCAAAAGAGAAATAAAAGACCACAAATATGTTACCTAAAAAACGTATGGGTTTGCAGTAACATCTGCCGATACAAATATGTGTAAGATGGTAGAAATTAGAATTACTATCAAAGTATATAGTACTATCTTTCAACTGGTCCGAAAGAGTACCAGAAGAATCAACTCGTGCCTCACATAAGCATTTGAAGGAATTCAGGATATGTTCTCTTCTTCCACATGTTAAACCCTTGGCTTTTTTCGGGAATTGAATACACTTGCAAAGGCAATAGATTCTATAAGGAGCTCCTCAGGACTTTCTGGCCGGACTTTAGCCCCTTTCATTTTCACTCAAATGTAGAGAGCATTTCGAATTACACTGAAATTGTTGTCCTGCGAGATGTCTTCATTTGGCAAATCAAATGTTATGTGGTGCTTCAGCCATTCCTTATTCGTGACAGATTAGTCATATTCGTTTGAAAATCCATCAAGAAGCTGCAAAATCAGGTATGCACAAATGATCAATGATAATGAAAGAGTTATGAAACAACAAAAAAGAGAAAATAAATTGGATATAAAGAGGAAGATTAAACTCAATGACTGCAAACTAAATCACAAAAGAAAGTGAACACAGTAATGAAAGCACACTGAACATTCCATTTATACACTTAAACAAGCACGTGTAACAAGTATAAAATTTGAATATGCAGGAATGTTTCAAAGTGCCACTGGAATCTAAACTCCAAATGAGTAAGGGAAGAAGCTCTCAATCATCAACAGTATGCCAAAACAAGATGGAATGAAACTCCTAACATCAATCGAGTAGGAAGAATACACCAATGACATGAATGTTCCTAGACAAATCATCAGCCGAGACCTAAGGATCTTTAAGATCTTGATTCGTACTCCATGAGTACGTGTTCTATGTGATTTGTGAGTGTGCGTCTATATATTAATATTTATAGATCCATTTTGAAATGACATCGTAAGTGCAATTTAACGGGAGTATTTTTAAGTAGCAACAATATATGAATAAAAGCTTGCATGTAGGAAAATATGATAATTAGGTAAACTTATTTTGGTAGAATATGTATAAAGTAATATCATTTATAAATTATCGGTTGTCCATTCAAAGATCCAATTCTCCTTCTTTGAATGATCAAGTCTTTAAGAGTCACGATATTGAAAGAACTCTGCCAAGAAAAGGTATATGATTAGTCACGAAGATGAACATCTCTTCAATAATTTTTTGCATTGTCCAACAGAATGGAAGATGTTACCTTTTGTCGAAGCTCAGATGACCGCAGAGCTGACTTTATTTTTATCTTTTCACTCAATCGTTTTCAGGAGTTGATGTAGGTTCATGGCGCATAGTGGATTTTAAAGAAAATTTAGCAAGGAAAGGATTAACTACTGGTTCCTATTGTGAAAAAGACAGTGAGTGTAAACCATAAGAAATGCGGTTGGTAAAGCAGAAGATGCTATTTAGTTAAACAAATTGAATAAGCAAGTCTCACAATCAGCTCTACATTATTTCCAATAAATACATAACTGAACACTAAAATAATCATGCTGACAAAAGGTTATATAAAAGAATTTCAGGGCTAGTATAATACCTCCAAATAGTTTTAGCAAAATAACCTGTGCGGCAGATGTCATTCACTGAGTCAGTGGCATATGTATAGCAACAGACACATATTGATACAAACTGGCGTGCAAAATTGAAAACTCTATGATTAGTAAGAAGAATGATTGTTCCTTAAAGTTCTTCGTAGTAAGAAAGAACATTTAAAAGAAATAATTTCTGTGCCAAATCTTTTTGTTAGTGAAAAATGTAATTTTCCTTGGTGTCATTATCTCCCAGGCACAAGCTCACGTGGAATTGCCAGAATAGTCCACCAAAGTGTAAAGTGCAAAATGCAAAGAAGAAAAAGAAGAAGAAATTTAAGAATTATAGAACTTTACAAAGTGTAGATTAGTAGGAGAATTATTTCCCATATGTCAAAAAGAATTCCACGGGTTCATTTCTTGATGCAACAACTTTATCATCAGCAGTAAATAATACCAATGTAAACAGTCATTTTTTTTTTCCAGGAGGAGGAATCAATAAGAAAAGAAAAAAGGATTTAGTGGGCGCATGAGTCACCGAGTAAGATAATTTTTAACTGAAGAGAAGTAACATATTACCCATCTTTCTTTTGATAAAACAATGGCTTTTACTGCTTTCACAAACTGTTAAGTAGACGGTGAAGGCATACACATGCGTTCAACACTCATCTTCAAGTGCATTGCATTTTCCTAATGTAGAAACAACAATATATTGTCGTCATATTTTCGATATACCTTTAAACCTTCAAGCAATCCCTATTAATATTTCCAATAGCATTTTTGGTGACTCTGATGAATGATCTGAATCGGTAACCATTCAAATGAATAACAAAGAAGAAATATATTTAAGAATAAGAAAGGTTTCATGAGATACTATCATAATACAAAAGTGTAAAAACTAACCTGTCCATAATTTAACAATTTAGCAGATGGGCTCAACTCAATGTTACTGAAACGCTGTAATTCACCCTTAGAAAAGTTTTCCCCTTCAGAACATTTCATGACATACATACAATCAGTAGGCGTAAAGCCAAAGCCAAAGGCAATGTTGTCCCAATCAATGTCGGCTAATTCAGATGTTATGTTGCTGTTATAAAAACAAAATTCCTATCAGTTAAGTGAAAAGTAATAAATAAGTAATGCAAAGGATGTAGAGCTACTTCATGCATTGTGTGTAAGTTAAATAATTGTATGACCTACAGGGAAACTGCAGTTGACTAAGTCCGCAAGCTCTACCATGAAGTTATTTTTTCTCTTTTTAATTGATGCATTCTGATGGTACTTGCATTGGAGGAAGTGATCACTTCCCTTTCTCACTGTAAATAGCATTCCATGATCATTGTCCTTTAGATAATTGATATACATTCAGATCAGCTGAACACCTCGAGTAGTTACCATATGATACTAACAACGATATACCTTCAGATCAGCTGATTGTTATCCTACCACATGCCTTGATTTTGCAAATCAAATGTTATGTGGTTGACAGAAGTTTGATGTCCAAACATCTTCCTGAACACCTCGAGTAGTTAATCAGTTGATATGTTATTAAATGGCATACAATTGTGATTGTCTGATCGCAGAGCATTATAAACAGATTAGTTACTTGCATCAGACAACTTTCATACATCAATGCCACAATTTTTTTCCATTTGAATCAGCAATCTGATTTTCCAATCAAATATTTCATCTAATGTCTGGAGTTCTTCTCCATTAAAATTTTTTATTTGCCTAATTCACGTTTCATTTGCATTAACATATAGAAAGATGAAGCACATCCAGATAGACTAATAGCCTGTTTGGCCAAGTTGGAGAAATCACCTTATTTTGAAAAGTGTTTTTTCAAAAGTGCTTTTGAAAAAAGTACTTTTAGAGAGAAGCAGTTTGTGTTTGGCTAATCACTCAGAAAAGCACTTTTGAGCAATAATTTGTATTTGGCCAAGTTTTTCAGAAAGTGCTTTTAAGTATCAAATTACGAATAAGGACATGAATAGATTTACTTAATAGTTAATATTATAAGTAAATAAATAATCTCAAAAATTTGTTATTACAGGCAATAATTAAATCTTTTCATTTTATTTAAGTACAATATGAAAAAGTTGATGTCCTAGGCTCTCTGTAGTCCGTAGTGCAGTAGGGATTTAAGAACTTCCTATACCATCTTCTGTAAATTTGAAAGACTGCACCTCCTTGGTGCAGTTGTTATATATACAAAATTTGTTACCTTCTCAAAAAAAAAAAATGATTTTTTTTAAAAGTAGTTAATTATTTTAATATAAGTTAAATATATTAAAAATCATTCAACAAATATAAAAGCATTCACACCTAAAGTCACTATATATTAGAAAGTTATCCTAAAAATGATAAGAAATATTCATACCTTAATATCCTAAGTATTAGGTTTGACGGTTATTTTAGTATATACTATATTTTGTTAAGGGTATTTTTGGTAAGAAAAAAAGTCAAAACTGCTTCTGCTTCTGCTTTTGGAAAGAAATTATTTTTTTCTGCTTCTCAGAAACTGCTTCTCCTTCTTCCCAAAAGCACTTTTTTCCCAAAAAAAAAAAAAGTTTGGCCAAACACCTCAAATTAGGAAAAAAAAGTGCTTTGGGGAAAAAAAATCTGGCCTCTTGAGAAACTTGGTCAAACAGGCTATAAGATGAATCTCTATGTTGAACTTCTTTTTCTATATGCAGTTAAGGCTCTATAGTAACTGCACTTGTTCTAGCTTTTTAGTAAATCAAAGAAATAATGTTATTCTATAAAACAACTTTCAATTTATCAAAACCACCATCCATGACGAATCGACATGTGGCCACCCATAACTCTAACCTCCATCAACAACTATGACAAAAATTAATTTAGGCTGCACGTTGTAATCTCGAGAGTGGCATTCATACTTTTTATAATCTCCTTCATAGTATTCCAGACTCTGTCACGGGCAGAAAGATGCAATGTAGTACAACACAACTTAAATTTGGGTGCTTTTGATTGCTTAGATGATGTTATTGATGCTCTATAAGTCCTACCAGTTACATTCTAGAGGCTTTCCCTATTTATTGTATAGTTAAAAATTCTAAGAAACTTATCGGGCACGGATCTAATGTATCACTTATGGGTTAATTTAAACCCAACAACTTTGGCTCGAACACTGTGTTAGGATTTGTTTAAAAGGCCACTAAATAAATACGAATAATAAATCTTAAACACGATAAGTCAAATCCTGAATCCCCAAATTGACCACTTAACTAAACCGGAATTATAAGCTATTTGGATATCGGATAATATGAATTTTCTATATTCATGTCCCATCTATCCAGGGGACCCAATTTATTACAAACAGTGGATCTAAAATGAAAATTAATCAATCATACTCTTTATTTACTTTTTCAAGAAAATTACATGTATCCAACTGACATGGGATAACCATATATACCACAAAATTAGAGAAAGAACAAACGAAGATATCTAAAGATTGAAAAGAGGGTAGAAGCCTTAGAAGGGGAACCTGACTTCAGGGTTGCCGCAGATATTACGAACCAATTGCATGCCATAAATCAACAGTAAACCCAAGAGCGAAAAACACCTCAAATGACCCATTAACAAAGTCGCCGATTTTCGAGACAAATAGAAAAACAGGGAAGCAGACTAACTGGGTTTGTTCTAGCTTTTTGGTAAATCAAAGAAATAATTTTATCCCCCAACATAACTTTCAAGTTATCAAAACCACCATCCATGGCGAATCAGCCCATGGGCAGCCATAATTGTCACCTCCGTCAACAACTATGACAAAATCAGAAGGAAAATCGAAATAATACAGCGTGAACTGAACTCACCGAGAGATAAAACACAAATCAGCAACAGCGAGAAAGTCGAAGAACCACGCGAAAATAAAGAGAGATGAAAGAGGGTGTGAGTTGAATCAAGCTTTCAGTAGAAAAATTCTAAAACTTTCGACTGTCCACCGTTTACCCAAAATCCAAAGCAGCATGTGGTCGTCTCTCAAGCATCTTACCCTGCAGACGTAGGGAATCCTTTGATGTTTAATCTTTTCCTCAAAGACGATTATACCTCCGATAAGGCTAGCTATAATGACAGTTATGCCCTCAATAAGGCCACGCAAGCATGTTGACCTGATGTGTGCTTATTCTCCCAAATTAATAGAGAGAATGTATTTATGAATTTCTAACCTTTGTGGTCTGGTAATATTTCAATTGATTAAATTCATTTGAAATAAATGTTAGTAGATGACTAACTTTGTGATGATCTTGGAAGATTATTTTCAAGGTTGTAAGTATGAATTAGGTTTACACTAAATACTTGAAAATAGTTTTGAAATCGTGAATATAATATATGTAAAGATATTACATATGTTTGTTTGATAAGAAAATATATCAAAATGTTGAGATGTTTAGAGGTTATAATGGTTTAGTTGGAAAGCCATTGGAAAAAAAACAAACAAAATACTTGTGATTTTCTACCCCTGGTTTGGAGAAAAATTAAAATTCTCATGATTTTCTACTCCCGTTATGGAGACTAAAATCTTCGTAGTTTTCTACTCCTGCTTCAAGATTAAAATCTGCGTGATTTTCTACTCGTTCATTGAGATTAAAGTCTTTGTGACTTTTTACTCATTAGTGGGGATTAAAGTCTAAGTGACTTTCTACTCGTTTGGAGATTAAAATCTTTGTGATTTTCTACTCCAATTTATTATTCGGTTTGAAGATTTAAAAAAATTTCATTGTTTATTAGATCTAGTTGTATCAGATATTACTCGGTTTGAAAATTAAAAACTTTATTGTTTTTAATTCTGAATATGTCAGAATGGTTTGAAGATTAAAAACTTCACCATTTATTAATTCTGGCTCTGTCGTGACACAAATAACAGTTCTTGTAGTTAGCTCTACAATGTAATAAGGGCGTTAAATATGAATCTCTTTTTGAAGAAATATGTTTGGAATATGAAATTATTCACCAAACGACCGCCCTTAGTCACCGCAATCTAATGAAATTGCAGAAAGAAAGAATAGAACGTCAAAGGAGATGATGAATGCCTAGTTGATAAGTTCTGGTTTACCCAAAACTTGTGGGGAAAGCTATGGTTACAGCTAATCGAATACTCAATCGAGTTATCCATAGCAAAACACAATCTATTCCATATGAAAAAATGGAAAGGAAGGAAACACAACTTAAAATATTTTAAAGTGTGGGGGAAGGGGTGCTTGGCTAAAGTGCAAGTTCCTAAATCCAAAAGGGTAAAGATCGGACCAGAAAATATTGATTGCATTTTTATAGGATATGTAACAAATAGTAAGGCATATCATTTTCTGGTTCATAAACCGAAAAATCCCGACATTCATATTAATACGTTAATCGAATCAGATAATGCTTAATTTTTGAGAATATTTATCGTATAAAAAGGAATGTGAGTTGTCTAGTGAAATATCTAAGCGACCTCGGGAATAAACAAAGGAAAGTACACCTAATGAAGTGAATCCAAGACGTAATAAACGTCAAAGGACAACTACTTTCATTGGATCAGGTTTTCTGACATTCTTGTTTGAAAATGAGCTTCAAACTTTGGAAAAAGTTATGTCTTCCTCGGAAAGAAGTAGTCAATAGTGAGACAGAATCCATATTAAGTAATCATACTTGGGAATTGGTTGATCTTCTTCCAGGAAATAAACCTTTGGGTTCTAAGTGAATTTTCAAAAGGGAAATGAAAGTTGATGGTATTATTAACAAATATAAGGCAAGATTGACTGCCAAAGGATTAAGACAATGAGAAGGTCTTGATTACTTTGACACATACTCACCGGTAACGAGAATCACATCTATTCGGATGGTAATAGCGTTAGCCACCGTGTATGGCCTTGAAATCCATCAGATGGACGTAAAGACAATATTCTTAAATGGAGATTTGGAGGAAGCAATTTGTATGGAACAACCTGAAAGGTTCATGGTTTCTGAAAAAGAAAGAAGATGTGTCGACTTGTTATGTCACTTTACGGACGAAAACAAACACTCAAATAATGGCACGCAAAATTTGACTAGAAAATATTGTCAAATGGTTTCAAATTAGTGTATTTACATTAAGAATACTCTAAATTATGTAGTCATTGATTATTTATATATGGATTATATGTTAATAGAAAAGGCATATAAAACATATGAAATGTGGGGGCATTTAGCTTATGCATAACAAAAGTTATTGCTAGACGGGATGTATATATTATCTAGAAGAATTAGATGATATGATTCTTTGAACCCACAAATCTTTAGTGGATATTGATATGGTAGTCGGCGAATTCATCAGTTGTTAAGTCTTAGTAAAGACTAGTTGATGAAACTACTAATTCATAAGTTGGTCACGTGCCTTTCTCGAAATATTATTTCTTTCTTGAAAATTTATATTATTTGGTTCTTTTATGAAATGATGTCACTTCAAAGGTTGTGACTTTTCATAGAAAGATACGTCTGTACGTTTTTGTATGGACATGATCATTCATGAATGAATGTATTAATACGTTGGTCTATAATGAGGTGAACCAACCGATGAACATGACCAAAATCCATTCCAAGTTGGATTTATTTCATGAATGAAGGTGCTATAATTTGCATATCATATAGACGTATGAATAAATAGCATACAAATGCTTGAAAATGGCGAAATGATTGCGAAATGTACTATATATTAAAAGCTTGTGGTCATAACTGATGCCAATCATTCCATTTGTTATTATAATATACTATTACTACATTAAGTGTAGTCGATAATCTGACATGCAATCAAAAGTCGAGACATATTAGTCTACGACATAAGAAAGTTTGCATTGAACTTTCATGATAATGAAACATGTTTTGAAGTATTTGAAATATACTCCAAATTATACTTTGCACTACAATAAGTATCTCGCGATAATAAAGGGGTATTGTGATGTAAATTAGATCACCGGTTCAACCGATTCTAAACAGTCTGTGGAGGAGCGATGTCTTGAAAATCGTCCAAACAACTATGCATTGACCACTCTACAATTGAGGCTGAGTTTATAGCCTTAGACAAGGCCGGTGAAGAAGCTGAATGGCTCCGAAATTTCTTGGAAGATATTCTATTTTGGCCCAAACCTTTGACACATATATGTATATATTGTGATATTCAAGCGGCAATAGGTAGGGCAGAGAGTGTTATGTATAACGAAAAATCTCATCACATTCGACGGAGACACAATACCGTTAGACAACTACTCTTTAGTGGTGTTATCACGATTGACTAAGTAAAGTCAAGAGATAACGTGTCAGATCCACTTATAAAAGGCCTATCCAGAGAGGCAGTTGAAAGATCATCAAAGGGAATGGGACTAAGGCCTAGGACAAGTCATCATGGCGGTAACTCTACCTAGCAGATTGGAGATCCCAAGAGCTAGGTTTAAAGAGATCAAACAAAGTTATGAATTACGGTTCAACATTGTCAAATAACACAACCCATTCTCGTGATGAAGACAATGTTCAAAAATCAAGGTAAAGCATTAAGGCTTTTTGATGAGTCAATAAAGCTTAAAGCTTTTTAATGATTTGCTAAGTCTGGCAGAATATGACTAGATAGTGTGTCTATAGGATTACACGATTAGAAATCACCTATGTGAGTGTGAAATATAAGCCGCTTTAAGGGGAATGAAAGTAAAGGCCCATTCTTTAAGCACTCATGAAATCATGCGGTGTTCATGGCTGAAACAAATATAACCGTGAGAACCAAAAACGGTTAAGGATTGATTGTGTGACTTGTGGTTGTTTAGGTATACATCAAAGCTCGACGGCTCAAAGATATCAAATCTACCCATTGACCGAGTATATCCGACATAAGTTCACTACGGAAAGTTCAAAGGGAAACTTACTTATCCAGATGCGATTAATCCTTATTTGCGAATCACATAGTATTTTCTTGCATGTTTTTTCACATATGTCCATTCCCCATTCATGTGGGGGATTGTTGTGTTTTTTCTTTAAATGGTATAAATGGGAAATGAAAGGGGCACCTTTTGGATTGCACCTCTCCATATCACCCTTCCTTTGTCTATAAATTTAGAGGCTTGGCCTCATTTTTAAGATATGAAAAATCTGAAATCTTCTCCCCTCTATTCTACATTGTTGCATTATTTTCTAAATAAACATAAGTGTCAAGTGCGATTTGCTCCGTTTGTTGAGTTCGCTGAAGTTCTGTGATTTGAAGTACCGCTATCACAGAATAGTTATTCCGTTCTATCCTGGAGGAATTAATCCATATACCTTGGGCAATAACGAGGGGATTGAATTCCTTAAGGACACACTGTGAATTCAGTGGGCTCAAATTTAATTTTGTTATTTCTATGCATTTCTGTTTTTCTTTTACTTTACATGATTTTCTGATTTTGAACACAGATTACCAACAGAAGATTCAACCATGAGTTTTCCATTTCTTTTTCCTATTTTTTATTGTTGGTTATGAATTTTAGTGTTGTATTTTTACATACTATTATGAGTAGCTAATTTATTATCTAGAGTTTTGATGGAACCTTTTGGAGGATGGATTTTTGTTACGTTTTAATATAATTTAGCCTTAGAATTTCTTTACTTGTTCAATTACGTGCTTATTTAAGTTGATTGAATGGTCATCAATTGACTATGCCTATTTATTATGTATTGCTTGGGAAAGTCTACATTTTTAGGTAGTTGTTAAGCAACGTCACTCCCAACTTATGTGAGAAATCAATACGTCGGGTTTAAAGGTAGATTTAGGAATAATAAAGCCTTGACGTGGTCATGGTGAGCAGTAAGATAATGTCAGCTAGCGTAGTTCGGAAGAATATGTCTAGTAAATTATTGTAGTTGCTCGATAAAGAGTTATAACACATAAAGTGATCGCAGTTAGTGGAGAATACCTAGGCGAAATTATAGGAGAGGTGACACGTAGAATTCAGACAATTGGAAAAATCATAAATCTAGTCTGTTTTAATCTTGTCTCCAACCCTTAGTCTCTTTAGTTGATAAATTTCGATTGCTTTCTAGTATTTGTTAGTTAATTAGTTTAAAATAAAATTATAACCTTTATAATTAAAAAATTATTTGGACTTCTGTTTCGTAGCGATATTGAACAGCTATAGCTAATCATTAGTTCTTTGTGATATTCGACTTGGACTCTTAGACCCGATTATATTTGAAACGATTGATTATCTTTTTTAGGACTAGAGTTGCATGTGGTCATACCTTAACAATCGTAAAAAGAAGAAGAAACAAAATATTTCCCCCATAAATGTCCTAAGCACCCACTGCAATTTCATCATCTACCATCGACGTTGTCTTCTCCATATAATACGAAATTGAAATTTGGTCAAGGCAAATCACATAAAGATAAGAAGACTCGTTATTAAAACTAGACTAAAGCAAACACACATAAAGACAAGAATACCCAATTAGAACTCAATCACCTACTTTTGTTTTTTCCCCTTTCTTGGTTCTAATGATTCTACAATTTAAGTTTGATTTGTGATGAAAAGCTCAAGATATTATGTTTTTTCTTGATATGGAATATTTTGCGGCATATTGTTTAATAACCTCCACTTCCTCTGCTTAGTATTGAGTATTACAACTGGTAAAAGTATTTTTTGTGTAATGACTTAGGCCCTTTTATGAAAACTAGTATCCTTGAACGTGAGTTTCACATTAATAATGGCACGTGATGGTTTAAACATTTATTTATATAAAAGAATAAGAAAATTTAATTAATGAGAGAAATTTTATGCATAATAATACAACAATCATCTTAATGCCGAAAAATTATTCAAAATGAATGGACATCATCAGAACTTACACAAATGATGAAGTTAATCATGTTAGTAGATAATTATATATTATAGTTTAAAAATATTTAATGTGATGCTATCTTGCTGAACACTTTTTTGTAGACGATATTTTTTTGTATGTTTCTTTCTAATGCTTTGATTGCTCTCCCATAACCAAAATTATTATTGTCGATATTGATATCCCTCTTGAAACTTCAACATATAGTTATTCGTGCAAGAAATATATTGCGGTAAATATAATCCAATATTTAATATGTTTGTCCTCGTGCTTTATTTATTATAATTGCAAAACATAAACATAATGGAAATTATTTTCACACAAATTTTAAAGGATATTCTTTAGTTTCGGAAGACAAAAGTTGAATTGAGGGATAAAAATATACTTAAAAGCACATTGACTAGTATCATAATTTTTGCATCTATGACGTAACTGTTAAATATCTATATACCGTCTGTGTGCTATTACATAAGTTATTCGACATATCTAAGTTTTTCAGTAGCACGGCGGACATATTTGTTTTCAAAATCAACCTATATGCAATGGAAAATCAATTTTAACTCAGTCTATTATATATTCGATGAAACTAACATACGTAAGGAATAATAAAAGTGACAACAAACATGTATGGTAGAAGGCCATTTGGTATTAAAGTATTTAAATATTCTTCTTGTTAGTAATTGTTGGTATCATCTTCTATTGAGTAAAAAACTGAAGGAATATTTTAATTTTACCATAAAATTTTGCAATCAACCTTTTATTTTGTTGATCAACATATTCATTTCTGCTAGTTAAGATAGCTTTTTAATTTCTATCATGGAATTTGAACAAATTGCGTTTTAATCTAATGATAAAAAATATTTCCCTTATTAAATGCACTACTATTACCATTGGAGTTGATAACTACTATTACCATTGGAGTTGATAACTAAGTGTTGTGAAAGAATCAAATTACCTTTTATTAGATGCTCTTCTTCGTTTCTGACATGAAGCAAGAGGTCACCAAATACTGGATCTATTCTTACTTTATACTTTTTGTCAGTTGAATCTTTTTCATTTGAGGTCATATGCATAATGTTGCTAAACTAGCTTTTACAGTCTATGCTTTCGTCGATTTTGGAACTACTGGTAATACTTTAGGGAAATCACCTCCCAAACCATAAAATTTTCCACCAAACAGTTCATTGATATCCAACATGTCTCTAGAACTCCGAGCAATTATTTCGATCGATTGGCACTTTGCTGTAAACGCTTCATCCCATATGATCAAATTTACTTTCCTTATAAATTTAGCACAATTGCCCTGCTTTGATATATTTGTGATGGTTATTTCAGTTCTTTGAAGAGGCATACCAAATCTATAATGAGTGGCCTCATAATAAAATCTTTACCGGTACACCACTTGTTATTAATTTTAACCGTATTATGCCTCTTAATGTGACATTTGCAAGTAATGCATGATATATAAATGTTATTTTGATTCTGCCAGAGGCATCTACAAAGGATAATCCTTCTATCTTAGAATCGATTCTTTATCATATAGTCTTCAAAGTTTGTTGTTGTTCAAGATTTAGTTTTGATTGTGCTTCATTAGACACTTTTATGGCCTTCTTATTCTTAATACTATACTAGCCCTTTTTTACTTTGTGTTCTAATTTTTTAAATCTCTAACGCTCTTTTTTATGAAATAAATTTATGTACCATAAGATTTTTTTTAACTTGAATTATTTTACTCATATGGTGAATTTAAAAAATAATTGAATTGAATTCTCTTGCTAAATAATTAATATAATAATTTACTTATTTGGTCTTAACATAAAAAATAATTTATTTTATATTTATTCGATTCTTAATATTAGTTTATCTCTTGTTTTGAATATGTAACGACCCGGCCAGTTGTTTTAAAAGTTGTAGCCCCATTTTCCTATTTATTGCTCATTCTGTACTTTATAACTGTTATGTAACTTGACGAGGTAATTGGTTCTGGTCCGGTGAAGTTTTTTTTAGAATGAATTGGAACGCTTAGTTCCAAAGTTTAAAACTTAAGTTGAAAAGGTTGGCTGGATGTCGACCTATGTGTAAACAACCCCGAAATATAATTTTGATTATTCCAACAGTTCAGTATGGTGATTTTGGATTTAGGAGCGTGTCCGAAATTTTATTTGGAAGTCCGTAGATAAATTAGGCTTGAAATAACTAAAATAGGAATTTAAGTTTGGAAGTTTGACCGAGGAGTTGACTTTTTGATATCGGGGTCGGAATCCAATTCTGAAAATTTGCATAGCTCCGTTATGTCATTTATGATTTGTGTGCAAAATTTGAGGTCAATTGGACTAGATTTGATAGTTTCAGCATCGAATGTAGAAGTTAAAAATTCGTAAGTTCCTTAAGCTTGAATTTGGGTATGATTCGTGGTTTTAGCATTGTTTTATGTGATTTGAGGAAACGAGGCAGGAATCGGGCCACGCGCTTAATGCTTCGCGATCACGTGAGAAGGTTCGCGATCGCGTAGGCTTGCGGAGATTGTGCTTCGCGATCGCGTGGGATTTTTCGTGATTGCGTAGAGTTAATTTTGGGCAATAAAAATTTGTGTTTTGCGATCGCGTGAGTTGGTCCGCGATTGCATAGAAGAAATCACTGGGCAGAATGTTTAAGTTCTGAAAATGGGACTTCGTCCTATTTTTTATTTTTATCGATTTGGAGCTCGAATTGAGGCGATTTTTGGGAGATTTTCAAGAAAAATAATGGGGTAGGTGTTCTTAACTCAATATTGGTTAAATTACCCGAATCCATAGTTGTTTTTAACATTTAATTAGTGAATTAAGTTGGAAAAGTTTGAAAATCCACTTGGATAAATTTGAGGATTTGAGGGCCAAATTATTATCGGAATTTAGTAATTTTGGTATGGTTAGACTTGTGGTTGAATGGGCGTTCATATTTCGTAACTTTCGCTGGATTCCGAGACGTGCGATTTTTGAGTTAATTTTGGATTTTATTGAAAAATATAGTATTTTCTTATGAAATTGATTTTTATAATTTTTGTTGACTGTATCGAATTATTTTGGCTAGATTCGAGCCATTCAGAGTTGGATAATCGAGGAAAGGGCCTATTAGTGGATTAAATTGGAGCACGTCGAGGTTTGTGACTTGTCTAACCTTGTGTGGGGGAAATTCCTCTTAGGATTGGTATTGATATGAAAATATTGATGTGTTGAAAGTCATGTACACGAGATGACGAGTATGTATACATGTTAAATGTGGAAGATTATGTCTTTAAATTATATAGAGCACTGTTGCATATTAATTAAATTGTTTATTTCTATTATATTCATCACCATTAATATATTTTCGTATTTTAAATTTGTCTGACATGTTCCTGCTAAGTGTTTTACCTGTTTAGTTAAAACTCTGTTTCTTTTGTTCCGTGAATTATTTGAAGGTTGGATTTCTTAATTTAAATATTATTAAAAATAAAGTATTTTACATTTAAAAATTTGATGTTAAGTCAAGATGTTAAATTTGTGAAATATTATTTTTGCTGAATATTTTGTGAGACTTTGTACTCATTTTGATTGAGCCGTGAGCTCCCTGTTGTGGAAAATATTATTGTTGTTGATTTATTTTGGCAAATTAAAATATTTGAGCACTTGAGGTACAGATTGTGATATATTGTGATATTGATACGCATGCGGTGGTATAAGGTCTGGGTGTTAAAATGCATGCGATGAGATAAGGGTGGCTTGATATGTGTGGCTAATAGGGGAACTCCTAGAAGTCATGCGGTGTGATAAGGGTGGCTAAAACGCGGAATGCTATTTCGGGAAAAAAATATTTTCTTTAAAATTAAATGTGAAGGCTCACGCGATGATATAAGAAAATGAGATATTGTGAGTTTATTTATAATTTGGGACTACGAGGCGGTACCTCGGAAGTGCCCTTGTTGATATTTATTTATGGCCGAAGTTGCCTTTGATTATTATTGTGATTTTCTTAAAGTTGAAAAAATATATATATTTTTTGTTTCCGCGAGGTATTATTTGCCCTTATTCTGTGTAGTTAAATGGTGACATACTATTTACTTGATTCATTTCCATTGTCATTTTATTTTTATTATGTTGTTATACATTTCACCATGTCTTTTATTATTCTAGTAGGGCCTGACCTGACCTCGTCACTACTCTACCGGGGTTAGGCTTAGCACTTACTTGGTACCGCTGTGGTATACTCATACTATACTTCTGCACATCTTTTTGTGCAGATCCAGGTACATATTATCAGACCAGGCATGAGTGAATTATCCGTACGAGGAGACTTCGAGGTATATCTGACAGCGTCCGCACACTCTGGAGTCCCCTTCTATCTTATTATGTTGTCTTTCTTATTTTCTTTAAACTCTGATGCAAAGAGACACTTATAATAAAATTCTTAGAAGCTTGTGACTTATTTCTATCGAGTTTTGGGAGTTGTACTTATGTGAATTTGCAAATTTATTTATTTCAGATTTCTATTGTTATTCTGCATTGATAGGCTTACCTAGTCTTAGAGACTATATGTCATCACGACATCATACGGAGAAAATTTGGGGTCGTAACAGAATATTTAATTTTAATTATAACTTTATCCACCATAAATTTTATTTTCAAATAGTAAAAAGATTGATCTGACATTCCACTTTTAGATCTTTATGTTTGCAAAATCATTAGTGGTATTGACTCTTACCAATCAATTTTATTTCTCTTTCTCACACATTTATATTCTTAAGTATTTACTTAGTTGTTATTTAATAATTGGGTATATTTTAAATATTACACAAAAAATTAATTAAAAAATAATATTTTAGTAGGAAAACAGTTTAATTATAATATAAAAATATATTATGGGGATAATGTTTTTCTCAATTTCAACGCTTTATGCATTCCATCTAATATTACTTTTATTTTTTCTTGGTATTAGATATTACGGAGTAGTAATGTACCGCCAATACAAAGAATTCTTATGAAATTAATTTTATTAATCTTTCGACATATTTTTAATAAGAATTTAATAGAATTTTTTTATTAATTTAAAAATCTTATATATTAAAAAATATTAACACAAAAGGTATTGTAGTCCAAAAGGTAAGTACAGTTATGTCCTTTCCCTATTAGTTTTCTATTTAATATTTTAGGGATATTTTGGTCTATCAATATTGTATTCGTTCTTTTACAATAAATAGTCTCTTCTTTTTCTATATGGATTTGGACAATATAATACATTATTAAATTAAATTAGTAATATGACATTATAATACGTCTTCAAATTAAATTAGTAATAGAAATTTTTTAAAAGTATATCTTAAAAGTAATAGGAATACGTGACTAAAAATATGTCCTTATCTCGAAAGTAATTATACTAAAAGGATACGTAACGTGTTCATAAAGGTATTAAATTTACCTACTAATATGTAGTATTATATGTCTATGTCCGAAAGTAATTATACTCATAAGATTCCTAAAAGTAATCATGTAGGATTCCTAACTGTGTAGCATTATCTCCTAAAACTAATAGGATTACAAGGCTAACGTCTAAAATTTCGATTATGTCCTTTTATTGTGAGTCATTTGCTTAATATTATAAGGTTATTTTTATAATCTAATATCGTATTCATGCTTTTATAATAACTAGTTTACATGTACGTGCGTTGCACACGTAGATTTTTTGTTAAGTATTTATATGAAAGAACAATAAATTAAAACAAATATAAAGTATATAAGAAGAAAGAATCATGTAGATAGCAATTGGCATAAAAAAAATGCAATAACCTTTTAAATGTTGAAAGCTGGTATCATCACATTAATATAATATTTAATTCAAAATGTTTGGCAGTCGTATGAACCTGCAGAAATGATCAATTTCGTTATGTTCGTTATATATTATATGTAGTTGAAGAGTGATGAAATATAGATTGTAATCATATCTTGCCTACTATTTCTTTGCAGATAATGTGTTTGGCGTATGTTTTTTTTTAGGGATAATATGAATAATACAAATTCAGTTGTAAAGCAAATGTGACCTTATATTCACAGTAAAGTTAATTGTCTTTTAAATCCGGAAGTAGTACGAATATGTAATCATGACATATAGTGTTACAACATAATTTAGTAATTTTTCTTAAGTCCAAACTGCACGATTAAGTGATGGATTTTCTAACTATAATTAGAATTGACACTTGATATATTTGAGTCATTCAAAACAAAGAAAAGACCAAAAAAATGCTCAAAAGTTTCCATTTTGGTTTCGCATGCCAATTTTATTATTTGGGTAGATTTGTGTGTTTGATTCCTTTGTGAAAATATTTTTCATAAGATTTGAATATTTTTTAGTATAAACATAAAATGGTAAAAGAGGAAATATTTTTGTAGTTAGCTCAAACAATGTTCTTGCACTACCGGTAATTTAGTTTTCATTCCCTAAAATAGTGTAGTCCCTACGAATTACATTTCATACCTTGAATCCATTCAATACTATGCCTCATAGTGTTCTTGTCTATCATAGTATTCTTGTCTACATGCGATCGGTATAGTTTTGGAACTCTCAGAGCATGTGAGATTCTATTGTTTCATGTTATATTGTACAACTTGAATTTGTATAGGATTGCATTACTAATTCAAAAGAGTATTTTTTTTATTAGTTGTATTGACTTCAAATATTAATCTATAACATGGGGTCCATGCTAATATCTAATTTGGTCGAATAATCTATATATTATTTATAAGATATCAGAGTGCTCAATATAGCAAATAATGTATTGACAAGGAAGACAACTTATTAGATATTATAAAAAAGATGACTTAATATTTCAACTATTAAATTAATAGAAATTCAATCGGACAAAAGCATTAGCAGTAAGCGATTGTAAAATGATTGACATAGAAAATATGAGACAAATCTTTCAAATGCTGAAAATCAATATGGTTATACTAACATAATACTTTTAAATTGCACAAACCATTAATCTCTTAATATATAAAATTTAAACTTAAATACTACGTCAATGTATAAGACTTTGATATCCAAAACTAAAAACTATGACAAAAATAAAAAAGAAGACATAAAAACAATTACAATAAAAGTTAAGATGTCATTGTTCTATTATTGCTTTCTATAGAATTTCTAAACCATATTATTTCTCTTTAATTTATATACGCAACCTTAACCCAAAGCATTAACTCAACTGCAAAAAAACAGGAACACTAAAGAGAACTAATAATACCGTTGGGGATCTTTGCTTCTTTCTACAACAATACGAATAATGAATAATGTGAAATAATGACGTTTTTTATAGTAATAACTGACTTATTCTTTTTTTTTTTTATACATGAATTCATGCAATAAATCTGAATCACACACCAACTCGAGAAGAATAACTAAACTAAGCACACAATTGTCTTAAAAAAGGTGATTATTGTACGAAACATATTGTTGTGAAGAAGAAGTAGGCGGCGAGGAGAGTCCAAACTGTTGTCCAAGAAGGAGTAAGCTACCAAGAAGAAGTAGGCGGTGAGCACAGTCCAATTTATGGAATACCATAAGCAGATTTTATGGAATACAAAGTTTTGCTCCTCGTTGTCTTTAGTTAATGGAATACCATAAGCATATTAATCATTTGTAGACTATAAAAAGAAAAAAATTTAAACATATTTGTAGAAAAATACAAGTAGCTGGCTACCGAGAACTAGTAGTCGACAAGGAGTAGAGTCCTAAATGAAGGAGTTCGAAGAAGAATAAAGAATTTGACTCAAAAGCGACTTCATACCATCGACTTTTTAGGCCCAGCGTAGGTGTAGTTTGAATGAAAAAGAAATCTAGCCTTAGGAGATTTATCCTTATATCATATAAATATTGAAGGTCATAAAAGTCGATCAATATTTCAGGAATATTTTTGTCGTTCAACATTTAACATAAATTATTTGTGATTTTAAAATAATATAGATATAAATATAAATATAGATATAGATATAAATATAAATATCTGATTATGCATTGGAAAAACCAATCATGTCTTCCAAGTCCCAAGAAAGCACTAGATATGTTGAGAAACCAAAACTCATAATTCGTTTTGTCTTTGATTTTTCTTTCTAATACAACAATAGTGATGATTTTTGATATGTCTGTAGAGGTTGTGATAGCTCGACGCTTAAGGGAAGTGAATAATACTCCTTTTGCTATGTTAGCATTTTGTCATTTTGTGTTCAATAGACACACTTTAAATGCAATCGGAGTGTCTAATAGGTTTAGTTGATATATCTAAGTGACCTTTTTTACTTGCCAACTCTATGGGGTTGTATGTGCATCTATACAATATTTAATTTTCGATATTAAAATCCGCAAAACTTATGTGAATTTTAATACTAAAAATCAAACGCCGTATGAAATTATGCGAATATAGGGTTTTATACTTCATACTAAATGTTGTATAAAATAATATGAATTTTTATACAAACTTATTTTTGTTTATACTTATAATTAAACATCTATTATGAGTAACAATCATGAAATTAATAGCTCGGGATAAACCAACAACATGACACATTATTCTTCTTAAAAACTTTATTTTTCCCTAAGTCTTTTATGAAAGCTAGTTTTAAAATTAAAAACAAAATTTACTTAAGTTTATATGATTTAAACAAAATACATATTTTATATTACATTTTGTATATCTCTTTTGTAGTCAAATTTAAAAAAAAAAAAAAACTACCAATAAAAATATATGCATATACTAAATAATATTGTCATTGGCCTTCTTGTCATCCGCAACTCACATAGCTGCAAAAGCCAAAACCCTCTTCGCAAACCTTTCCTCTCCTTCTTCCCTCCGTCCTTACAGAAAAAATGTCGGTAATGATAGTGACGAGTTTGGGAGAGATGGTACTGGACTTGTTTACAGATCGCTGCCCTTTGACATGCAAGAATTTTTTGAAATTGTGCAAGTAAGTCCAGTAATATTTTCGCTTATATTGAACCGGACTCAGCGGCTATCATTATTTCGTTTAAACACGTCTATTCGCAGAATTAAGCTACGATTTTCGAATAAATTTGAGAAATTCGTTCACTTCGTTGCAAATCCTGTGTTGTATTCATGCCAACCAGAAACCTATTTATTTAATTTCAATATGCTAACGATGAATTTACTGCCGCAAAATAGCTAATAGTATGTGAATTTCTGTATACTTTATTGAATTAAAACTAACAAATTGAACCGTAGAGGATTTGCATATAGCTCACAGGCTTTCTTTGAATAATACAATCATAAAATACATTCCGGGGTCATTGGAAAAAAAAATGATTGCACCAACACTCAAAGTTTTTTTTTAAATCTTTGATTTCTTAGTTCAAGTTTCCTTCTTTTAGTTTTTGTGTTTTCCGATCATAGCTTTTCCCCTTGGCTTAGTTTTGTCTCGTTGATTTTATTAGATCCAAATTGTCTACTTTTGAATCATGTGTCAAAGTTGGTACCTTTTCTTATGCAAGCCTTCATTCTATTCCATACAGCTGTGCCCAGAGGGCCATAACTATATGAGTGTGTACTGTGTACATTCTCTTACTTTCGTACAACGTACAATAACGCAGTAGTATCTGAGTGCATTCACGATGAAAACAGTATGTAAAACGGCTACATATATGTCTAAGGAGCATTAAACTAATAAACCTACCCTTTAATAATGTAGGATTAAGTATTATAATGGCTGCCTCTTTCACACGGTTCAGAAGGATTTCACTGCCCAGACTGGAGATCCCACTGGAACAGGGTCGGGGGGCGATTCAGTATACAAGTAAGTCAATAGTTGTAAATGTTCTAAATTTGCTTTTTTCAATGGTTTTTTCTTTCCTTTGATATGACGGACAACCCTCCCCCCCAACCCACGAAAAAAAAAAAAATCCCACCTAAGGGCCAACAGTGGCCTTTCCCACTTTCACCCACCGGTGACTCGAGCCCCAACTTCGTGGTTGGAGGCGGAGGATCCTTTCCAGTTGGCTATCCATCTATTGTCTCCTATTCAGTGGCTTATCTTCCAAGTAATGGCTTGAATCATCTGTTGTCTACCCCTGGATCATTTATATCTGTTAATTGTTTTTTTGGGGGGACGGGGGGTTGTCTTGGATTGTCTTTTGATGCAGTAAGGCTATGAAATTTCACATAAGCTTGATCATATGACTCAATGCGTTTTCAGATTTTTATACGGTGAGCAGGCTCGGTTCTTTGGAGACGAGATTCATTTGGACTTGAAGCATTCAAAGATGGGAACTGTAGCCATGGTTAGCGCTGGGGAGAACTTAAATGCTTCTCAGGTCTTGTACTTTTCTTTCACATTAGCTTTCAATACAGTGTGGCCCTTTTGAATGATCATAGCTTGTAATATATCATAACATAGTTATGGCATTCTTCTCCTTTCTTTTTTCGGGTTTTCAGTTCTATATCACGCTGCGTGATGATCTCGACTACCTTGATGGGAAGCACACCGTGAGTATTTCTGTCCTGAATTTTATTCATCCATTCATCCTCTTTGTTCTATTAGGTGCATCAACGCTGACTTATATCCTTTATCCAATGCACTATTAATTTCTCTGTCAGCTGCCCTAACATTTCACCATGTTTTCGGCACTAAGAGCATTTCCTTATTTGTTTATCGCAGTAGCACGAAGATATGAGAATTTCTTAGCTAATACAGTGTTTTCACATGCATTAAGGTCATTGTTTCTATCGACTTTGTTTTACCTGCATCCGAGTAGGTAGGAGGTATTATGATAGCAATAACACAAAATACCAATATACACCTTCCGATGAAAAAATTTAAGGATCCAGTTTAGTACTGATATCTTTTTCAGGTGATATGAAAAGTAGAGCCAAATAGGGATTCTTTTTATGAGAGGTTCTGTTTTTTGATGTTACTCGAGATTCTATATGGAGAATCCTATTCTAGAATATTTTTGTGAAACTCATTAGGAGTGATAACATGAAAAAAGCTACTTTGCAAGATAACTTCTGATACTTACTGGCCTCCATTTTGTGATTTTTAATTTTTTAGCCTAAAGTACTTCAGGTAGAGGCCAAGTTATCATATCTTAATTTCAAACTTTTCCTGCTTGCTCCTACCAAGATCACTTAAATCTTTCTCTTCCATCTTCTTGTGAATTGTTCACTATGTTGGGTTAAATTTTTGGCGAAGCAGTTTCCTGATGAGCAAAACCTGTGATTTTCTGAAAATAAATTCACTCATTTATAATGATATTGGTACTATGCTTTTTTTTGTTGTCTAAAACTTATAGCTAGTATCAACAACCTTTTATTCGGTATGTTCTTTATGGTCTGAACATGATGCATAATTTCTGAGTGCTATAGTATATCTGTACAGTGGCATCACTAATGACAAGTCAAGGAAATATCTTTATATTGGGGCCGGCCCATTTTCCACCGAATTTTGAATCGTGCGCCACTGGCTTAGGGGGATTTCTTGGTTATCTAAAAGAAAGAAAATATTTTTATATATTTTTTCTTTGAATACCTTGTTTTTTCTGCCAAGTTTTGCCTAATTTGAGATTTATATTCTATAGCATTCGTGTTCTCTCGTTGTTATTAATGTTGACTTCTTTGTGAATAATACGAGGAAGAAGCGTCTAATGATTAGATAATTCCTGTGTGTTCTCTTAAAGTTGTTACTATCTCCAAGTCCTTGACATTTTGATCAATGGAATTTGTTCTGTTAGGTTTTTGGAGAGATTGCAGAAGGGCTGGACACATTAAATAGGATAAATGAAGCTTATGTGGATGAGAAGGGCAGGCCATTTAAAAATATCCGGTTCGTTGTTGATGTACTGTATGCTCCTCTTTTCTCCATTTAGTAGATCTCTTCTAATTGATAATGTCCACTCTTCAGAATCAAACACACTTACATATTGGACGATCCTTTCGACGATCCTGCTGAGCTAAGCGACTTGATTCCAGATGCCTCACCTGAAGGGAAGCCAAAAGATGAGGTAAAGAATGTAGAAATTACCAGTCCACTTGTTCACCTCCATGAGTTTTTATGCATCATCAAGTATATTACCAGTCCACGTGTTCACCTCCATGAGTTTTTATGCATCATCAAGTATAAAACCATAGAATTTGAAGTGCTTTAGTTTGTCCTTCTTTGCGCAATAAGATTATGCTAGTAGAGATATGCAACAGTATTATCTGAAGTTCATTCCTTTGATGCTGCATATCTTAAAGAGTACATGAACAAACTTTGAAGTTTTGAACTGTAGGTTATGCACCTAGAGACTCTGCAAAAGCTTTGTTGTCTGTTTTCGTTTTTTTCTTTTATCCTTTTAATTTGTGAACCAGTTCCTTAGCTTGATATAACGATGTCCTTTAAAAGTTAGTTTGTCAAGATAATCAGGTTATCTTGAGTATGGGGTGTCAATGAATTCTACAAAAAATAGAATAAACTAGAACTCACAGTTCCAGACAAAGAATTTTGTCTACAGCAAAGCTTGTTTCTTGTGGGGAATTTTAACAATTAAACATCATCCAATAGATCATGAGAGCCGTATTGCTTGTTTTTAGATTGGTCTTTTTGCTAGAGGATTATGGTAGAGATTATTTAGGTTTTGCACTATCTGACAAAATTTTGCTGCTTCCATATTTAGTCAATGAATTTGTATCTGGGTTTTGATCTGAAAAGAATGGTAGAGTACTGTTGTTCGATGTGTATTTATATAATTGTGTAATTCCAACAAGAATCAAAGTTATTTTTTACTTAGCATAATATGTATTGCATACAGCAGTCTTTCTTTCTTGGTGTAAAACAATAGGCATGTTTCGCGATTCCCTTCCTGATCTCGAATGAGACTGCATGGCTCGCACACATGATGTGATCACAGGGTGGGACCTAAGGCTCTTCCTTATAACCGTCTTCCTTGGCAATGAAATTTTCATAAAAGAAGATATGTAATAATATCCCTACCATTTTCATTGTCCACTTAGTCAAGCAATTACCCTTTTTCATGTCCTTACATCTTTCTATCTTTTTAGGTTGAAGATGATGTGCGACTAGAAGATGATTGGGTGCCAATGGATGAGCAACTAGGTATACAAGAACTTGAGGAGGTTCTGCATGAAAAAGAAGCACATTCCCGAGCAGTAGTACTTGAAAGTGTAAGAACTTTTGCAAACTGTTTGATCATTCAAAAATTGTAGGCCTTCCAAATTGTAATCATGCTAACTCGTGTCACAGGTAGGAGATATTCCTGATGCTGAGATAAAGCCTCCTGACAATGTGCTGTTTGTTTGTAAATTAAATCCAGTTACTGAAGTAAGTACCTGCTTTATTCTTGCTCTTAGTTTTTTTAAAGGAAAGAGATTGTCTAAGCTTTAGTTCTTGATCTTCCAATTTTTTGAACATGTATGCCATCTTTCTTTCTGGTACTATCAGACAATATTTTTCCATGCAGGATGAAGACCTGTATACAATCTTCTCACGCTTTGGAACCGTGACATCGTAAGTTGTTAACTGCCTCATATTTTGAATATTTTACATGCTATGTATTCTTAGTTTAGTGCCAATATGTGTTGAAATTTCTCTCATCTCTTATTACGTGTTCTCCTCAGTGCTGAAATTATTAGGGACTTCAAGACTGGGGATAGCCTCTGCTATGCTTTCATTGGTAAGTTTAAGATTCCACTAAAAATTTGTGAGGTAATAAAGCTTAACAAAAATACGTGCATCTTATTGCTGGTTCTTCACCCGGTAATGTGTTTGTCTCCATAATCTTAAACTCTAAGGAAGTGATGTGAGTTTCCCATGCTTTCCAACAAGTCTAGGCATGCTACATAGTATCAGTACCTTTTGCTGCTCATCAAGGGTGTCAAAAACCTCTTAAGAGAGGAACTGGTGTTGACCGGCCACTTTCGTTGGGAAGATCTTTTAGTATTGCACTATTCAAGGAAAAGTTCTCTACATTATCTGAACCATGGATGACCAGTTATGTTTGCCCGATACTCCTACCTATATACAATAACAACAAACCCAGTGTAATCCCACAAGTGGGGTCTGGGGAGTGTAGTGTGTATGCAGACCTTACCCCTACCTTGAAGATAGAGAGGTTGTTTCCGATAGACATCCGACTCGCGAAAGACGAAAAAAAAAGCAGTTGCACCAAGCAGTAACAACAAGATAGTAAGAAAACGAAGCGAAAGGAACAACACAACAAGTAATACTAAAAACAATCTAACAATTATAGAATACAAGACTAACACTAATACTCTCGACTACCTACTAGCCGTCTACCTTGATTCTCGACCTCCACACCTTCTTATCAAGGGTCATGTCCTCGGTAAGCTGAAGTAACATTATATCCTGCCTAATCGCCTCTCCCCAATACTTTTTTGGCCTACCTCTACCTCTTCTCAGCCTCTCTAGTGCCAACCTCTCACACCTCTTTACTGGGGCATATGCGTTTCTCCTCTTCACATGCCAAAACCATCTAAGCCTAGCTTCCCGCATTTTGTCCTCTATCAGGGACACTCCCACTCTGGTCCGGATATCTTCATTCCTAATCTTATCCATCCTGAGATGCCCGTACATCCACCTCAACATCCTCATCTCTGCTGCTTTCATCTTCTGGACATGCGAGTTCTTGACTGGCCAACACTCAACCCCATACAACATAGTCGGTCTAACCACCACTCTGTAAAACTTGCCTTTAAGTTTAGGTGGCACATTTTTATCACATAAAACACCGGATGCTAGCCTCTACTTCATCCACCCCGCTCCAATACGATGTATAACATCCTCGTCAATCTCCCAATTTCCTTGGATAGTAGACCCAAGATACTTGAAATTATCTCTCTTAGAGATAACTTGTGTATCAAGCCTCACATCTACGTCTGTTTCACTGGTCCCGTCACTCAACTTGCACTCCAACTATCTTGTCTTGGTCCTACTCAATTTGAACCCTTTAGACTCTAGGTTAGGGCTGTGCATAATTTGGTAAATACCGAATTACCGTACCGAAACCGAAAATTTTGGTATTCGGTATTCGATATTTTGGTATTCAGTATGGTATTTGGTTTAAGTTTTAAAAAAAAATTGGTATTAGGTATGGTATTTGGTATTTTAAAATGAAATACCAAAATACCGATACCGTACCGAAATATATATTATATTACACAATACACATTTTATTAATTATAACATAAATATAAGAAATCTAAAATTTTACTTTTCTTTATTCTCTAAGTTCATCAATTAACTCTAAGCAAGTAACAAGATATTTCTTTAAGTTTTCTCTCTCTAGGTTGGTATTTGCTGGTTTTGGACACAACTTTTGTCAACAAACGTTTTTAGTTTTGTACTTTTGAGTACTTTAATTAAGAATATTACTGTCTATGACTCTATGCACTAGTTAGTATTCAAACCGAATAAACCGAAGTTAACGAATCGAAACCGAACCATACCGAATTTAATTAGGTACGATATTGGTATAGCATTTTACGATACCGAATACCGAAAATACCAACTGAAATGTCTAAATACCGTACCGTACCGACCGACGAACACCCCTACTCTAGGTTCTGTCTCCAAACCTCCAGTCTCGCGTTAACACCGCCTCGCGTCTCGTCAATCAGTACAATATCATCTGCAAATAACATACACAATGATACCTCCCCTTGAATGTGGCGCGTTAGTGTGTCCATCACCAAGATAAATAAAAATGGGTTGAGAACTGATCCCTAGTGCAACCCCTTGAAAGTGGTCTGAGTCGCCCCTCCCTCCCCCCAGCCCTCACTCGGGTCTTAGCTCCATCATATATGTCCTTAATCACCTTAGTGTAAGCAACATGAACACCTATAGCCTCCAAACATCTCCATAAAACCCCCCTTGGGACTTTGTTGTATGCCTTCTCTAATCAATGAACACCATATGCAAGTTCCTCTTCCTATCCCTATACAGCTCCGCCAACCTCCTTACGAGGTGAATGACTTCCGTAGTCGAACGCCCCGGCATGAATTCGAACTGGTTTTTGGAAATAGATACACTCCTCCTCACCCTCGCTTCCACCACCCTCTCCCAAACTTTCATAGTGTGGCTTAGTAGCTTGATACCCTTATAGTTGCGATTTTGGATATCACCCTTGTTCTTGTACAATAGAATCATCGAACTGCACCTCTATTCTTCAGGCATCTTCTTCGTCCTAAAAATAACGTTAAATAACCCAGTGACCCATTCCAAGCCTGCCTTGCCGGCTCTTCCAAATTCCACAGGAATTTCATCTGGCCGGGTCGCTCTTCCCCTGCTCATCTTACGCATAGCCCCCTCGACCTCCTCAATTTTAATACGCCTACAATAACCAAAATCTCGACGACTTTCAAAGTGCTCCAAATCACCTAACACAATATCCCTGTCCCCTATACTTTTGAAAACAATACCAATATGTATACTACTTTATCAACATTGTCCGATGCAAAGTTCTCAATAGTAATCTGATCAGGATGATTCTAAAATCTTTGATTGATAACCTCCTCTAGCTGTATGCTACTCGTAGCTGAAAATAACACCTTGATCTCCAATTGATTTTATTGTTACCTGCTATTTTGTCGGAAATGACGATCTATTGTTAATGGACAACACCTTGATCATTATCTAAGGTGGTGAATGCCATCACAATTCTCTGTCCTTTCCCTCTCAATGTAATCTTATTTCCATTAAGAATGCCTGACCTGCTTTACATTCTCAGCCAAGACGTTTCTAAACACAAGGTATGTATCACCACTGATACAAAACCTTATTTGTTTGCTTCACCACTGATCATATTATAACCTGTGTTACCTTTACCAGTGATACTCTACTCTTCTCACCCTCACTAGGAATAACCCATGTCAACATTAGGGCTTCTTTGGATTGAAGTATATGAAAGAAAAACAACAGAATGTTGGGGTATAACTCTTTTGCACGAGCTTTGAGGAGATTAGAGAAGAGAAGGCAGGAAAGGGGACAGAACTTGTAGAGAGGGTTTCATATCTTCACTTTTGTTTCCTCTTCTCTGTTTGCGTAACTGCTAAACTGGATAGTGTTTAGCTATGTTGTTTTTCTTCCTCTCTTCATTTAACCCAATTAATCATAGTGCAAGTGAATGCTTACTTCCCTTTGTTTTTCCTTTTGTATTGATTGTATAACTTCTTATTTTGCCAGAGTTTGAGGACAAAGAGGCCTGTGAACAAGCATATTATAAGGTACTAAAGAAGAACTAGCTCTGCATAATTAATTGTATCTATTTTTCAAATGGCTTAAAATGTTCGTACTTATGAGCCTCCAAATTTAATGTGAAAACTGAATGCTGGTGTTAGGATGTATCTCATTTAACGGACACTTCTCCTTTTGGTACTGTATGATCTTGATGCTAAGTGTGAGGAAATCCAATACTGATAATGCAGCACCCATACTACTAGGCCTTTTTAAAATTATATAATGTGTATGAGATACCATTGTTGAATGTGATTGCAAAGATTGATTTTCAAAGATCCTAATTGGTGGGCATTATTATGGCTGTTGTTTATAGAAGCATGCTTGATATATAATGATATAATGCTTGATATACATGTTTCCACAACTTGTCTGCTTAATGTATGAAGAGATTGTTTTCTATAGATCCCATTCTTGAATAACATAAAACTTAGAATTTCTCTTATGGCTTTTGGCTTTTTGGGCTAATCTTCAGGATATAAATAACGGAAGTAGCATGCTTGACTCTACATTCCTCACTACAGGAATATGTGCTTATATAGGTGGAACCTTCTCTTCTTTTTTTTTTTGTTTTTGCTCAGGAAGGTTTCAAACATTGCAATTCGCTGGCACCATCTTAGTGCCAGCTTTCTGATTTTAATAGAATTACATCTTTACCTGTTCAAAAAAAAAAAGCTTAGAGTTTCTCTTTGTGAACTCAGAACAAATCTAAGATGTATATCTCACTCAGTGTAGGTAACGATTTGACTGATTCAGAGGTTATATCACCCTGTGGCATATAGTGATTTAGATTGTACATGGGGTTCTTTTCCCCTTTTTTATTCCTGAACCTTTTGATCTCTATGGCATCATAAGCTACAGGTTGTAAACATGTTATTTTTCCGTTTCCCTTGGGATATGACCAGGGAGATGAAAAGGGATAAAAAGGGAAGAAAGAGGAGTGTAATACTAATGAAATCGAGTTGCAAGTGGTTTAAGCACAACCTTATCTTTCGCGGTAGCGTTACATATGAGGTGGCTGCCTTCCAAAGTCCAAACTGAATGAACGAGATTCTGCTAATTTGGATATTCTCTTTTTGCTTCCTCCTTTCGATAGAAAATTGCGTTTTCTACTCAAATGGAATGTCTTGTTGATCATTTATTTTTCCTAAGTCAAGTTTATAGTGTTTATCCGAAGCATCTTAGTTGAGGAACATATGAGGACACCATGTCACTTTTTGGTTTACAATGGATACAAGAGGTGTGAACTAAAGTGAAATCTTTGTAACCTTTGGTGTGATGAAATATGTGGTAGAACTTGAAAATGGTGTGCATTCCCATCTAGCTTGTTTTGTTCTTTTATTCTTATTAACTTGTTACGTGAACATTGAAGTTGTGTGTTTTTTAATACTTAATTAGAAGGTAGCGACATACATGGTGGGAGAACTATGATTTAGATGACTAACTTTTGCTGTTTTTCATAGATGGATAATACTCTAATTGATGATCGAAGGATACATGTTGATTTCAGCCAGAGTGTTGCAAAGTTGTGGTCCCAATATCGACGCAAAGACCAATTGGGTAAAGGTAAACTTTGCACATCGTGTAATGTGTTTGTCTAGTCAATTCTGAATGGGATTTATTTGTATTAGAAACTGAGTGCTATAGTAAGATGATGTCATCTGGCTGTACAGCATTTTGAATTTGATATCAGATAGTCTTTGCTCATCTGTGTAGATGTTAGTCTGATTTTCGCATCAATGCAAGTGAATTTTGGATTTAAGCTTTTTAGGATCATAACTTCATTTTAGTAGTTACTGTTGATACTTCTATTCAGTGTCATTATTGTGCCATGTGGTTCCTTAAAATTAATTACTGTTTCAGTTGGTGTAACCAATTGACAGATTATGTTCCTTAAATGAGTTACATTGAACAGGTTATCCTATAGGAACTTTTCCCTCAAGGTTGCCAAATGTGGTGATAGATTGCTTTATTCTGTTTGATAGGTAAAAGTAGGTTTTTTAACAGATCTCAATACCAAGATGATACTGAGCAAGTACAATAACATGCTGGGTGGAAATCCTCTTATAGCTGTAAGGATTAAAAAAGCCAATGAGGCTCTTCTAGCTTTACCTACACGGCAAGGGTCAAGCAAGTCCGCTGGCAAGCCTGTAGGCTATTGGCTCATAATGGATAGTGAATTTAATAGAACGAAATCCGCTATTGTATGCATATTTCATTAACAGTATCATTACCGCTAATGATTCCAGTATTAATCAGCATTACACCAAATTTTCAAAGTCTGATATATCTGCTTTTAACTAAAGCAACGTTCTCCTCTTTCCCTTTCAAGCGTCTTCGATTTCTCTCTAACCAAACTGTCCACATTATTCACAAAGGAGTGGTCTTCCATACCTTCTGCTTCTTTTAGAACTCAACTACAGAGCGCTGGTTTCACATTGGCTGGCATAACCTACTGAATTCCGTAAGATTAAGTTACACCAATTCTGCCACACAAAATTGCAGTTTATTAGCAAGTGATCAACTGTCTCATTATATATATATATATATATTTTTGCAATTATAGCACCAGCTACATTAGTTAAAACCTCTTCTTTGTAATTTTTCCTGCATCAGACAAGCTTCGTCTGCTACAGCCCATCCAAAGAAAGCTATTTTGTATCCAAATCATTTTCCAGGGCCCTATAGCACCATCCCCAGCCACGTTCCTCATCAGAGTCTAATAACAAGATTTCACTGAAAAGTTTCCATCCCTGCTGCCTTTCCAGCCTAAAGTATCCCTCTGTGAGCTTGCAAGCAATATTTTCCCCACAATCTCAAGTAAATTATCCCCCTGTGAGCTTGCTTATTGATATCTTTCTATCTTTCTATGAGAACTTTCATTTGAAAGTAGTTCCAAAATACCTTTCTTATATGTATCTGCACTTTTGGGACATTGGATAGCAAGCAACATTGTTGCAGCCCCGCTGCCAATTAAAGCTGATCGATAGCATTTATTTATTTCAGGAAGAGGTTGCTTCAAATGTGGTTCTCTTGATCACGTGGCTAAAGACTGCACTGGTGATGCCACCAAACAGCAGTCGAACTATGTACTAAAAGAAGACAACAAGCAGCGCGGCGGAGATGGTAACTCAAGGTTAGTAGGAATAAGTGACCCACACCTCATTCCTCCTTTTTATCTCTCTAAAGCTTCCTTTTTAACTTTTGTAAACATTTAATTCAAGGTATGAAATGGTATTTGACGAAGATGCTGTTGGAAGTCCAAAAGGAAATAAGAGAGGAAGAGATTATGAAGATGGGAAACATCAAGAAAATCACAATCCTAAACATAGGGAATTGAATGATGATGGAGTCCGGAAGGATAGAAAAAGATATGGATATGAACGCCATAGGCAGGAGGAGAGAAGTAAAGATTACAGAACTGAAGAGAGGCATCGTGGAAGTGGGACGAGACCAAATGTTGAGAAAGAGAGAGATTATAGGGGTCGAAACGATCTGGATTATAGAAGAAACACTGATTATGATAACCACAAAGCTGGGAGAGAGAGACCTGACCATGATAAGAGACATGCCGATAAAGTGAGGCACGGAGATAAGGGGAATCGGAGGGAGAGTGAAAAGAGGGATCAGAAAGATGAGGTCGAATATGGTGGCGGTCATGCAGATGAAGTTAGGTACAGAGACAATAGGAATGAGAGGGGCTATGAAAAGAGGCAACTAGATTCTCGGAATAGAGGAAGAGGGGAAGAGCAAGATAGAGGAAAGCGAGGATTAGAGGGTGATCGAGCTCATGACCGTGAGCGTGAACGTTATCATGATCATGATCGTCATCGTGATCGGGGCAGAAGGAACTAACTCGGTGAAAATCATTCGCTAGAGCCTGGATAACTTAGCTAGATCATAATATTTCAATGTATTATGTTTTTGTGCTCCAATTCTTTATTTGGTGTATGTAACTTCTATGAATTAGTCTTGCATATATCAATGATTTCTGTACTGCCAGGAGATTGGTTGACTTTTATGGCTCGCGAAAAGAGCTTATTAAAGAACAATGTTCCTGAATGAAAAATCGGACGAACTTAAGTCGGAGATAATTTCGTAAGTGTTATAATACAACACAAGCAAGAAGCACACAATCTCAGTTATGTAAGTTATGTCGACAATGAACCAAATATGTTCTTGTTTCTTATAATTTTGTTTTTGAAATCCTTAAGTTTCTCTGTAAGCTCTAATTATATGAAAGAAACAGTTTTGAATTGATAATAGATGTGAGAGAAGTATATTAAAAAATGTTTCTGTTTTGGAATAGTAAGTGTGCAGTTGTTCATGATTGGGAAGGATGATATTTTGGAATGGTAAGTGTGCAGTTGTTCATGATTGGGAAGGATGTTATCAGCTGATATTTTTAAATTATTGAATGTTTATTTGGGGAATATAGAGGTCATATGGGATTTTTTTAGCAAAAAGATAAAACTATGCTACTGTAGACCTTGAATATGCTTTAAATATCATTGAAGTAATGTGCTGAACGAAAAAAACTACTTAAATTACAAGGGAACAAAAATGATTCTCTCATATAGAAAATTTGCTCAATTGGAAAATGCGGGTACAAAAATGTGTCTTTTGGAGAGTATAGATTGGTAATAGGAAAGCCAAACTCTGTTCTTATGTAATTAAACTACTGTAAGGTTAAGAAAGTTAAACTTTATTCAAGTGTAGTTAATTTACTTCATGGTCGAGAAAACCAATGTAGTTAAATTAATTCAAGGTTAAGAAAGTCAAACTTTTCTCCAATAGGATTAAGGAAAATTGACATGTGTATACCCCTCCTAATAACTACGTATTGGTTTTTAGCCAAAGATTAGGTTTAGCGTTTAAAGCTTAAAAAAAAAAAGGTAGTGGATAGCCAAATCTCATCAAACGAACTAAAAAATAGGAAAAATATTGTCCCCTTCTAAACTAGATCCAACTTCACGCTTGTCCCCATCCATGAGCTCTAGAAGTGAAGTTTCAAACAGTATTGATTTTCTCTCTTTGGTAGTTTGGTGATATATACCTCAAAACACACCTTAGAAAAGAAAATCCAGATCCAACTTCACTTGTAAACACAATTTGTCTCCTAAAGAAATTGAAGAGGGTGAATCATCTGTGAATCAACAGAAGTTGGTTTCACATCTAATTAGAAAAATGAATAAAAAGTTATAGAAGTTTCGTCCAAGAAAATCATACACATTCACCAAATATTTAATCTCATGAGTTCAGACGATTCCATGCCAGCAACATATATATCCCCATGCATATTACTTGTATATTCATCTATACACCAAGTATACTTCCATGTATAGTAGTGTATATCCATGTATATCACTGTTACACTTGTTATCCCCATGCATAACACTAACAGTATATTCTTGTAAATCATTGTCTCAATTGTAATAAGCAACATATGTGTAATCATGTATATAACAGTGTATATCCATGTATATCACCGTTACACTTCCTCTATGCATGTCACTATTAATAGTGATTTCCAAAAATCAATGAAAAATTCAAAAGAAGAAGAAGAATCTATAGGACGTGTACACTGAGATAAAGAGTTTGGGGAGAGAAAATGAAAGAAACTCGAATAAAAACGTTAGTAGAAAAAAGAGAACAGAAAATAACAAAAGCAGATGCATCGACCAAATCTCTGAAAGGAGAGGAGATATCAATGAAGATTTCAACCTAAAAAGGATCTATAAGACATGTATGTGTTGGGTCCAAACGCACACACAAGTATACGTCGTCGACAAGTAATAAAGAGATGAGAAAGTATCATTCCCACGAGGATTTATGATCAACTATTGTCCAATCTAAACTATATATAAATTTGTTGCTCAAGTGGTCGTGAAGAAAACAATGGTGATCTTTATTAACTAAATTACTACTAAACTAATAAGGAAATAAGCAAATAAGATCGCAAGTAGAGCAAACAAACACTTAGAAAGAATTTAATGAGATGAGAATATTCCAGGGTTATGGGATTAATGTATCTCTTATTGCGTTCTCCTGATTGATTTACTCACTTGATTTAACTAATTTGTTGATTAGCAGAATTTATTATGCTCGCGAAGTTCTTTCGACGCTTCGCTCACCTATCCAAGCCAACCTAAGACTATATGTCTATAGAATCAAAATTAACAAGAACACATGTGTATTTCCTGCAAAAATAACCAAGTAAGGCAAATAGAATATGTCTATCCTAATCGTGAATCTATTCTCCGATGCCTGGATTCAAGAACTTACTCTATTCAATCCTATATGCAATCTATAGTTCCCACTTTCGAGTTCACTTATAAATTCGTAGATAGTATCCTATTGTTAACTACGCAATAGAATAATTAAATGCAAAATTGAATAAATAAATTAATATGATAATTCAAGCAAAACAATCAACTGTCAAACTACAATAGTCAATAATGACCCATATCCCCAGAATAATGAGGTTCTTATCCACTCATGTTCACGACAATAATCAAAATATTATTTTCAACCATAAAAGCTATGAATATTAGATGAAGGATGGAAGAATTGATGAATTTCATGCTCCCGAGTGTTCGGTGCTTGTGTTTTCCTCTCAAAGTGGCGCCTCTCCCTCCAAAATAGGTTTAGACTTCTTTTTATACGAGTTGGGGCGTGTAGGGTCGTCAAAACCCTATCCCGAGCAAAGTAGGAGAGTGTCCCGTCACCCAGCATCCAGGGTAACGCGTTGCGCTAGCCCTGGCGCTGGCCTGTTGGCCAAAATTTTCAGATCTGTAAACTGCGCCACGGGTAGCGCGATGCACTACCCAAGGCGCTACACTGGCCCATTTTTTTTGTTTCTTTTTTGCTTTAAATCGTGCACTTTCGTCCACATTGCCTTCGGATGGCCCCTACACATAAAAATACCATAAATTAGAATAAATTATTATATTCCAAATCCAGATTTCACAAAATATTAGTAAAATGTGAGGCAATATGCATAGAAATATACATACTTTAAGCCAAATATCAACACCCCACAGTTAAACTCTCACTCGTTCTCGAGCAATGGAACTATCAACTACACCCCAACAACGTACATATCAACTCTGGAGGAACAATACAATTTTTTTTTCCAATCATACACTCTACCTTTGTCTATAGTCGATATCAGTAATCAAGCATGAACATACGAAATTTATATTCTTCCCATTTTAAAAATGCCCAAGTATAAATATTTTAATTTAACCAATTCAAACAACCTACCCATAAACCGTCCTACCTCAAGAGCTGACTCGTTACCACTAAGCACCCTCAACTCGCGCACTCACACAACAAGAGAAGTTAACAACATTACCAATCTGTCATGAGATCATGTGCCCTCACCAACAAATAAAAGAGAGAGTATAGAAATAGTCCACACATTCAAATATTACTTTGAACATAAATTAAGAACATCACACAATTGAACAAAATTTACTCACTCTCATAAAAAAATTTATGTACATTCTGTGGTCGTACCCGTAGTGTACATCTCTACTAATCTAAGCTAGCCAAGTCTAGAATCAATTAGGACTTTATGGGTTGTAATGCAGGTTAAGGGACGTGTAAGATACATTTAGGAATAGTGACTAACCCTCCTAAGTAATTTAATACACTACACTCAAAAATCGAGTACATATTCTTCTCAACCAATTACTTGCCACCACCCATACATAGCATAGCCCTTTTTTAATTAAGCACTTCTACATCCCCACTAGCACGAATTAGAAAGATTAGGTGCATTATTTTTCTTTTCGAATATCAACATTATTTGTATTTCTTCCCTTGCTTTTTCTTCTCTTATTTTTTTCTTTTTCTACGCACACCCCTTACATTAAGGTTCATCGGCTAGTGGCCTTTTTATAACTTTAGTGCACCTTGTGGGCCCTTCCATGGCCACTCAAAAGTTACTTCCCATTCTCGCACCTTACTTCTTTTAGCGACTAAGTGCCTTCGGAGGTAAAAGTTCAACAAGCTTAAGTTAAGAACAAAATTAGGGATACAACTTGTAATGTGGGTGCCAAGAAAAAGATCTATAGGCTCAAAGGGGATAGCAATGGGATAATTTTATTTGTAAGTGATAAGTACATCTATGATCAAGCAAAGAACTGCCTACGTCATCTTCTAGACTAGCACAACTTAAAGATTTCTCTTTGACTAACACATATGGCAAGTTCTAGACTACACAAGATAGCACAGAATATTACGAATCCTTACACACACATTGTACATGACTCAATCAAGACGGTTCTGTTCAACTCTCAAGTCAAACAAGCACATATAGTTGAGAAATTTTAAGCAATAATGCGCTAGGTGACATACCAGTCAAATAACTGAGAACATGCATCACAGATTAAGCTATCTATTTTACTTAGGCATCACAATTCAAATAAAATATAACAGGAAGACAAAACGCATGCCATAGCCTAATGTACCAACACCAAACATGTCAACAGATATCTAGAGGAACTCGGTTTTCTTCCTATCCTACTCCTTAAAAAAATAAAATACTCGTTTCAGGTTACACCCTTGGAAATGAACCGGTGCCCAAAGAAAAACCAAGGGATACTACCTAACTATCCTAAGAAAAGCAAAAAAAAATCTTTTGGTATTTTTAATCGGACCTTAATTTCTCAAGAAAGTTGTCCAATAGGTCCATCATCGGATAAAGTCCGAGCTTTTCCTATTTTTTTTACATGATTTTCCATATTTTTATTTTTTTAATTAATTTTCTGCTACTCTAAACTAACTACTACTAACTACGGTAAAAAAAACTAATGAGAAAGAAATTTTTTATACAAGTACACTCAGAAAGTAGTTCCCCCACCCCACACTTATATTATGCATAGTCCTCGATCCATGGATTACAGAGAAAGATATTAAAATAAGGAGGAGAAATACTCCCTGAGACCCTCTAGGGTCTGGCTAGAAATATGATCCTCAGTATTAAGGGTCGGGACGACCCCACACTTAAACTCAAACATGCTCCTAAGCTTCAATTTCGGGTACTCAGACTTCCCCTAATCTGCAAAAATAAAATAAAAAAGCGTAACACTAAAAAAATTAAAATAAAAAAAAATACATGCCGGGTTGCCTCCCAACAAGAACCTTATTTTTAGTCATGGCATGACTCTACTACTCTACTCAGGCTGGGCGCTTTCGCTTTCCCCTTTTTCCATGGAGTTTTGCCTTTTTGCGCGCTCTATGAGAATCTCCTATTTTCTCTCTCACCCTTTTCTCTTTTACCTTTACACATTCAGCTCACAACACCACTTATTCTAACTCGATTTTTTTCCCATGCCAGTAGGCTCCACATAAAGACCCTGCTCTATAAAAATCGATTCTACCACCGAGATCATACACAAATCCTCATAATGCTTGGGAAGTTTAAGCGTCTTGTACTCATTAAAAGTGACTTCCTCATCTCATACTCTCATCTTCAGTTTTCCTTCCCTCACATCTATAATTGATCCACCAGTAGCCAGGAATGGTCGCCCCAAAATAATAGGCGCTTCTTCATCTGTCAGGTAGTCAAGAATAATGAAATCAGCAGGGATGATGAACTTCCCCACTTGTATCAGCACATCTTCAATCATTCCTCCTGGCACTGCTAATGGCCGATCTGCTAGTTGTAGAGTTATAGTAGTAGGCCTAGGTGCTCCTAGATCAGGCTGCTTGAATACTGATAGTGGCATTAAATTAATGCTCGCTCTCAGAACGCACAAGGCTCTACCAACCTCCTATTTTCCAATCGCCAAGGAAATTGTAAAACAACCTGGATCCTTCAACTTAGGCGGGAGCTTACTCTATACTCTAGCACTTCACTCCTCAGTAAGTACAAACGTTTCTAACTTTGTCAACCTTCTTTTGTCGGCCACAGTGTCTCTCGGGTACTTGGCATATTTTGGAACTTCTTGCATCACTTCTACCATAGGTAGATTCACACGCACCTGGCTCAAGATATCTAAAAACTTTTTGTACTTGGAATCATCTTTCGATTTTTGCAACCTTTGAGGAAAAGGCGATGGTGGCCTTACCTCTATATCTTGTATGTGTTCATTATCCTTCTTTTTGTCTTCTTTTACTAGCTTAGGCACCAAGTCTCTTTTATATACATGCTTTTGAGAAGGAGGTTCCTCCAATTCTCTCCCACTTCTTAGATTAATTGCTTGCACGTGTTCTATGGGATTCTTCTAAGTGTCTTGGGAGTGCTTCAGCAGGCCTAACATTCTGATTAGAGCCTACTTTCCCGAATTTCCTCTCCAAATTTCTGAAATTAGTCCTGAGTTACTGATTGTCAAGCCAAAGTTGTTGATTGTCGGTTCTAAGTTGTTGGTTGTCAAGTAACAACTTTTTCAACAAGTCATTTGTGCTCTTTTCTGCTTGTTGTGGTGGTGTCTAGCCTTAGATGTAGTTTACTTGGGCTCTGTATTGGTTTTGATTTTGACTTTGATTTCCTCCCCATAAGAAGTTTGGGGTGATTCCTCCAGTTGGGATTAGAAATGTTCACATATTGTGCATTTTGGTTCATTAGACTTCTACTCTGCTGGCCCACAAAATAAATAGATTCTGGATTCACCGAACATTGGTCACTCGTGTGACCTTCTCCACAAATTTCACAACATATGGCCATCATCTGAACCTGCTGCATTTGATGTCGTTGACCCATTGCTATCTTAGCCACTTGGTTGGTAAGTTTAAAAATTTCTGCCCGCATGACTGACATCTCATCTAGCTCGAGTGTACCTGCTGCTTTCTGTCTAATCATTCTTCTTGGTTCACCCTCACCTTGCCAGTTATGATTGTTTGCAGTGAAATTGTTGAGCATAGTCTGAATCTCACTGTATGTCTTTTGCATGCAATTTCCTCCACAAGCTGAGTCTAGATTCAATTTGAAGGTCTCGTCCAACCAATCCACAAAAGTGTGTCCCAACACTTCATCAGTTTGACGGTGATGAGGACATTCTCTGAGTAGCTTTTTATATCTCTCATAGGCCTGACGTAGAGTCTCGCCCTCTTATTGTTAAAACCCTAAAATTTGGCTTCTCAGTGACTTTGTCTTCTTTGTGGAAAAGAATTTGATGAGTAATATTCATGCTAGATCATCCCGTGTGAGGAATGAGTTTGCAGGCTCTTTGTTTAACCATTCCGAAAAGTGAAACAAAGTCAGTTTGGCATAGTCCTTGGAGACGTTCGGATAGTTGTATGTATTCGTAATATCAAAAAAAAATATGTATATGCCTCTGGGGATCTTCACTCGATAAACCCACAAATAGCCATGTGGATTGAATCAGTTTCACCATGTACTGTTTCAGCTCAAAGTGCCCAGTTATATCAGGCTCAACGATAGCCTAAGTCATGTTCACGAGACTAGGCCTTGCGGCCTCAATTACCGGCCGTTCTTCATTTTCTGCCATCTCGATTGGCTGTGGTTGGACTACGATGCCCAACTCTACAATTCTTGCTCTTGCTTCTGCCTCCCTCCTTAACTTGTGGAAGAGTCTTTCGGGTTCAGGATCAAAAGGCAAAAGATTGTTCAAACTGTTACTTCTTCTTAGCATTCAATGTGAACACATGCAGAGTCAGAAACAACAAAATAAATAAAATCTTGAACAAAAATAAATAAAAGCTTATTTCGGACAAGTAGCTAATTTCTAAATCTCCGGCAGCGACGCCAAAAACTTGTTGGGTCCAAATGCACACGCAAGTATATGCGGTCCACAAGTAATAAAGTGGTAAGAAAGTATCGTTCCCACGAAGATTTATGATCAACTATCGTCCAATCTAAACTATTTATAAATTATTGCTCAAGTGGTCGTGAAGAAAATGATGGTGATTTTTATTAATAAATTACTACAAAGCTAATAAGCAAATAAGAAAATAAGACCGCAAGTAGAGCAAACAAACACTTAGAAAGAATTCAATGTGATGAGAATATTTTGGAATTATGGGATTAATGTCTCTCCTATTGTGTTCTTCCGGTTGATTTACACACTTGATATATCTAATTTGTAGATTAGCAGAGTTTATTATGCTCGTGAAGTTCTTTCGACGCTTCGCTCGCCTATCCAAGCCAACCTAAGACTATTTGTCTATAAAATCAGAATTAACAAGAACACGTGTGTATTTCTTGCAAAAATAACCAAGCAAGGCAACTAGAATATGTCTATCCTAATCGCGAATCTATTCTCCGATGCCCGGATTCAAGAACTTACTCTATTCAATCTATATGCAATCTATAGTTTCCACTCTCAAGTTCAACTATAAATTCATAGATAATATCTTATTGTTAGCTATACAATAGAATAATTAAGTGCAAGATTGAATAAATAAATTAATATGATAATACAAGCCAAAAAATCAACTGTCAAACTACAATAGTCAATAACGACCCGTAACCCCAAAATAATGAGGTTCTTAGCCACCCATGTTCATGAAAATAATCAAAATATTATTTTCAACCATAAAAGCTATGAATATTAGACGAAGGATGGAAGAATCGATGACTTCCGTGCTCTCGAGTGTTCCGTGCTTGTGTTTTCCTCTCAAAGCGGTGTCTCCCCCTCCAAAATAGGTTTAGACTTATTTTTATACGAGTTGGGGTATGTAGGACCGTCAAAATCCTATCCCGAGCGAAGTAGGAGAGTGTCCCGTCACCCTGCGTCCAGGGTAGCGCGTCGCGCTAGCCCTGGCGCTGTCCTGTTGGCCAAAATTTTCAGATATGTAAACTGCGCCATGGGTAGCGCGATGCACTACCCAGGGCGCTACAGTGGCCCATTTTATCGTTTTGTTCCCTTTTTGATTCAAATCGTGCACTTTCGTCCCACATTACCTCCGGGTGACTCCTACACATGAACATATCATGAATTAGAATAAACCATTACATTCCAAATACAAATTCCACAGAATATGAGCAAAATGTGAGGCATTATGCATATAAATATACATACTTTTACCTGAATATCAGTATACTGAGATAAGGAGTTTAGGGAGAGAAATTGAAAGAAATTCGAATAAAAACTTTAGTAGAAAAAGAGAATAGAAAATATCAAAAAGCTACTTTTGCGATGTTTACATATTACCAATTTTTTAGGTTAAATGGTCAATATGTGCTAATAGGTGCAATTAATTGAAGATTGAGTTATTTTATGTCGTTTAATGAGTCGGGTTCTAATGAAGTGGTGGCTAAATTACTTCGGAGCTAATAAAATCAAACTTTGATCCAACAACGTTAAGCTGTTTTTAAGGTTAAAAAAGGTAGAAAATGACACCAAACATTGATCCAATATTATCAAACTATTTTAAGGTTAGGAAAACGTCAAAAATGATACCTAATAAAGTGGTAGTAACATCCCTAGTTAAAATATACATATTTTTAAAAAAATATTTAAAGGTTGCTAATTTTGACAAACTTTATAATAGACTTCATCCTCCTGCTGCCATTGTTGCTTCTTGTTCAGGCCCTCGAGGTATGAGGTTAGGCTTTACCAAGCCTAGTTGTTAGTGAAAGATAGATTTGTAACACTCCGTAAATCTGAAATAGTTGTGGATGCATTAAATGAGTATTATGTAAAGTCCTATCGGGATGAGTATGGGTGGAAACCGTTGTTTTGGAATCAAGACCGATAGTGAGGTGCATCAAATTCTATAGAATCAACTAAGTTTATGGGAGCTACGTCTTATAGCCTTAGACAGTGCATGATAACGACAAGGTCGGGAATCCAAACTAGAGTAAGAATTTGAAAAGTAAATGCAAAAACAATAACAATAAGGAATTGAGCAACTAGAACGAAAGGGCAGAAAATAAAGGATATGGAAAAATTCAAGGAAAGAATTCCAAGAACACAAGTTCTATAGCCTTGACAAGATCAAAGAAACAACGTCTTGATTTATTGAAAAAATCAAACGCCTTTACTTAAAAGCAAATTAAAACAATAGATTCGGATCTTGACCGCTTTACGAGTAACTTGAGACAATAATTAATAACTAGTATTAATCGCCTTCTAAGAATACCACAAAGGAATCAAAAATATCACAATAGAGAAATAATCTTACTATCTTGAACTATGAACTAGTAAAGGTTGAAAGATAAATCTCAAAGCGCAAGTAACAAAGGTTCAAAAGAACTCTCAAAGTATGATATACTTAATCAATAATGAATTATCTCAATGAATGAGAAGAACTCCTTATTTATAGGAGTACTAAGGCACAAAAAAGTCCTTAAGATTAGGTAAGGTGGTTGCTAAGGCACAAAAAGTCATTACAATTAGGTAGGGTGATTGCTAAGGAGTAAGAAAAGTCATTACAATTAGGTGGGGGGAGGCCAAATCCCTTTGGGGCAGATTTGGACCTTAAAACTACTAGTTTGGGCAATTGATTTGGACTCCAATTGTGCTCCCTTTGAAACATCCCCTTTTGGACCTCTTTTAAGCTCATTTTGAGCCCCTTTGGTGGACTTCAAGGGCTGATTTGGTGGCCCAATCTTCCTCCTCTTGGACTTCAATTTGGATCACCAAATAATTGTAAAACTCGGATAATTCATCTACTTTGGGCTTGAGCTCTTCCTCTACAATTAAAAGCTTCTTTATTTGCCATTGAAGTCCAGCAGCCTTAGAGTGCAACTCTTTAGCTTGAGATCTTGTAAATGTCCTTGGAGCTTCCAAAACACTATCCTTATCCTTGATGCTATCATTCCCCTCTTCTTGAAAAGAATTCGTGCCCGAATTCGATCCTACATCAAACAAAGACAAGTCAGCAACATTGAATGTAGCACTTAATTGGAACTCACCAAGTAGGTCCAGCTTATAAGCATTATCTCCAATCCTTTCAAGGACTTGAAATGGGCCATCTCCTCTAGGGTGCAACTTTGACTTCCTTTTGGAGGTAAATCTCTTCTTTCTAAAGTGAACCCAAACTAAATCTCCAGGTTTAAAAATTACTTGTTTTCGACCCTTATTCTTTCTCAAGGCAGTTTGCTCATTTTTCTTCTCAATTGCAAGCCTTGTTTGTTCATGAATCTTTTTTCATCATCTCAGCCTTTGTCCTACCATCAAGATTAACAATATCATTAGTAGGTAATGGTAATAAATCAAGGGGAGTGAAGGGATTAAAATCATAAACAACCTCAAAAGGAGACATACCTGTAGAAGAATTGATTGTTCTATTGTAAGCAAATTCAATCATAGGAAAGTGAGCCTCCCAAGAAGTTAATTTACCTTTCAAAACAGCCCTCAACATGTTTCCTAAGGTTCTATTAACTACTTCAGTTTGTCCATCAGTTTGTGGGTGACAAGAAGTAGAAAACAACAATTTAGTGCCTAACTTCCCCCAAAATACACGCCAAAAGTGGCTCAAAAAATTAGCATCCCTATCACTAACAATAGTTCTAGGTATACCATGCAATTTGACAACTTCTTTTACAAAAATATCAGCAACATGTGAAGCATCATTAGTCTTTAAACAAGGAATAAAACGAGCCATTTTGGAGAACCTATCTACCACAACATATATACTATCCTTACCATACCTTGTTCTAGGCAAACCTAACACAAAATCCATAGAAATATCAATCCAAGGTGAAGTAGGAACAGGTAGTGGCGTGTAAATACCATGTGGTAACACTTTAGATTTAGCTTGTTTACATTCCAAACACTGTGCACACATTCTTTCAACATTTTTTCTCATTCCTGGCCAAAAGAAATTTTTAGCAAGTATGTCTAGCGTCTTTGGGACTCCAAAGTGACCCATAAGCCCTCCACAATGTGCTTCCCTTACAAATACTTCACGTAAAGAGCAATTAGGGATACACAACTTATTTTCCTTAAAGAGAAACCCATCTTGAAGGTTAAATCTCTCAAAAGGACCCAACTTACAATCTGCAAAAATCTTATCAAAATCAACATCATTAGCATAAAGTCCCTTGATTTGATCAAAGCCCATCAATTTAGAAGTCAGGGTAGAAACTAAGACATACCTTCTTGAAAGTGCATCCACAACAACATTCTCTTTCCCTTATTTGTAAGAAATTACATAAGGAAAAGTTTCAATGAATTCAACCCACTTAGCATGCCTTCTACTAAGCTTACCTTGACTCTTCAAGTATTTCAAGGATTCATGGTCAGTTTTAATGGCAAACTCTCTTGGCCACAAGTAATGTTGCCATGTGGCTAAAGCCCTTACCAAAGCATATAGCTCTTTGTCATAAGTGGAATAGTTCAATGTGGCTCCACTCAACTTCTCACTAAAGTAGGCAATAGGTTTAGAATCTTGCATCAAAATAGCACTTATTCCTTTGCTAGAAGCATCACATTCAATTTCAAAAGATTTAGAAATATCAGGCAATTGTAACAATGGAGCAGAATATAACTTTTCTTTGAACAAGTTAAAAGCATCATCTTGTTCTTTTTCCCATGTAAAAATCTTATCCTTTTTAATAACTCTAGTTATAGGAGAAGCAATGGTGCTAAAGTCTCTCACAAACCTCCTATAAAAACTAGCAAGTCCATGAAAACTCCTAACTTCAGTTACACTCTTAGGTTTTGGCCATTCTTTTATTGCTTTAATTTTCTCTTCATCAACCTCAACTCCTTTAGAACTAACCACAAAACCCAAAAAAATCACACGATCCACACAAAAAGTATACTTTTTAAGATTAGCAAATAAGAGTTGCTTTCTAAGAACTTCAAAAACTTGTTTTAGGTATTCTACAAGATCAAGATATCATCGAAGTACACCATAATATATTTTTCATGAAAATCCTTAAAGATATGATTCATTAATCTCATGAAAGTGCTAGGTGCATTAGTCAAGCCAAAAGGCATAACTAACCACTCATAAAGCCCATATTTGGCCTTAAAAGTAGTTTTCCATTCATCTCCAGGATTCATTCAATTCTGATGGTAACCACTTTTTAGATCAATTTTAGAAAAGATTTTGGATCCATGTAATTGATCCAACATGTCATCAAGACGAGGAATATGATTGCGATACTTTACTGTTATCTTGTTAATTGCTCTACAATCCACGCACATCCTCCAAGTTCCATCCTTTTTGGGTACCAATAGGACGGGAACAGAGCAATGGCTCATGCTCTCTCTCACAAAGCCTTTCTCAAGCAGCTCCTCAACTTGCCTTTGAAGCTCTTTTGTCTCTTCTGGATTACTCCTATAAGCAGGCCTATTTGGGATTTGGGATCCAGGCACGAAATCAATTTGATGCTCAATGCCACGTAAAGGTGGCAATCCATTAGGAATATCTTCAGGAAAGACATCTTCAAAATCCTGCAAAAGAGAAGAAATACTACTTGGCAAAGAAGAAGTTAGTAACTCTGAATTAATCAAAACTTCTTTGTAAGTAAGTAGTATTATGGGCAACCCCTCTTTTCTTGCATTTAAACACTCTTTGGCTTTTATATAAAAACTCTTTTTTTTTATTTCCTTAGCCTCTTTCCTCTCACCAAGACTTTCTATTTTTTCATTCAAGCCCCTTTTTATTTCTTCTCTCAAATTGTTGCCCTCTCTCACTTTCTCTCGGCCATCTCTCTTTTTTTCCAACTCTTGGCCTCCTTTCTTTTCTTTTTCCTCAAGCTCACTTTTTATCCCTCCCCTTGGTTTTTCCATTGTTTCCCTTAATCTCTTTTGATCTTCAAACACTTGAGAAGGAGATAAAGGTGCAAGAGTAAATTTTCTGCCATTTAGCTCAAGAGAATATCTATTCTTCCTTTCATCATGAAAAACATTCCTATCATACTGCCAAGGACGACCCAGTAAGATATGAAAAGCTTGCATAGGGACTATGTCACAAAGAATATCATCCTCATATCTACCAACATTGAATGAAATCATGCATTGTTTGTTTACCTTTAGTTCACCACTATCATTTAACCATTGGAGTCTATAGGGAGTAGGGTGTTTCATGCATGCAAGTCCCAATTTTTTCACAAAGTATGAACTCACCACATTAGCATAACTACCACTATCAATGATCATAGAACAAGTTTTTCCCTTTATCCCACACCTAGTATGGAATATATTCTCCCTTTGTTCTTCACTATTGCTTCCCAAATTGATAGTCATAATCCTCCTAACTACCCCAATTATGCCATCATTAGGTAGTTCTATATCATCACCATTACTCACATCTCCCTCACTTTTTTCACTCTCATATCCTCCATCTTCTCTAAGAATGATATTTCTTCTACTTGGACATTCATGCATCATATGTCCCCTTCCTTTACATTTATGACACTGAATAGAACTAGAAGAGGTAAAAGGTTTAGGTTTAAATGTTTTACCTCCCTCTTTGTTCTCAAATTTACCTTTATCCTTGTCTTCTTGAGGTCACTCTTGATTCGACCATGGCTTCTTGGAGATGGTGTTTGACCAACCTTTTTATGAGCTAGCTTGCTTTCTTTTATTTTGATTTTCTACCTTTACAGACAAATCAACTAACTCATCTATTGTTAGATATTGTTGTAATTCTACTACATCAGCTATTTCCTTATTTAAACCATTTAAAAACTTAGCCATTGTAGCCTCTTCTTCCTCCATACAATTAGCTTGGATCATAGCCATATCCATAGCCTTAAAGTACTCATCCACATACATGGATCCTTGCTTCAATGTTTGAAGGTGTTGTTGTAGCTCTCTTTGAAAGTGTGATGGTATGAATCTCTTTCTCATCACCCTCTTCATCTCAGCCCAAGTAGCAATTGGTGCTTGTCCTTCTTGCAATCTGTCCCTAGTAAGCTTTTTCCACCAAATAGCAGCATCGTCAGAAAACTCAACAATAGCAAGTTTAACCTTCTTACCCTCAGAGTAGTTGTGACAGTCAAGTATGGCTTCAACCTTTCTCTTCCAATCAAGGTACAAGTATGGATCCCTTGTTCCCTTGAAAGATGGCATCTTCATCTTTATACTGCTTATATTATCATCTTCTACTCTACCTCTTTGTCCCCTCCTATCTCTTCCCACCCTATCAAAATCGATATCATTAAAATCATCTATTGGGTTTTCTTGATTTACAATGGGAGCAAGGGGTACATTTCTCCTAGCTTGGGGCCTAGCATTATTTTCCCTTCTAAGTTCAGCTGTTGTATCATTTTACTCAGCAATGGTGTCCCTCATCTCTTAGAGTTGCAAATTCCACCTTTCGAATTGTTGATGCATAGCTTGCAAGGTAAAATCATTTCTTGCTTTGATTTTGGCTTCTTGAAGGACCCTTCGTTCATCATCACTACCTGTATGTGACATCTTAAATAATTAAACTGTATTAGAAAATTGAATTTTTTCTCAATTGTTCTCACACACACTTTGCCTTTTTTTCTCTCTCGAAATAACCTTTGAACGAAATACTTTGTAGATTTATATTTAAACCCATCTCGTATAAAGTTCTTAGTAGTAAAATATAGATTTTTGGGGAACAAATGAAAGAAGAACCAAATCCTAGAACTATTAGGCTCGGTTGAAACACGACACGAACAAAAAGGAAATGATTATATATTTAGATTAGAAAGAGTAAGAAAAATTAAATTTTTGTCTTATCTTTGAAATCTGGGATCCCCTCTTCTTATTTCCTTTGATAGTTTTTGAAAACAAATTAGATACAAAAGAAAGTTCCTAGAGAGCAAGCAATTTTTTTTTTAAATTGATTTTTCGTTTTTTTTTTAAACTTGTTTTTTTTTCCGCTCTTAGTATTCAAGAAATTCCCAGAATTATCAAGAACGAAACCTTGATAGAACCGCTCTGATACCACTTGATAACGACAAGGTCGGGAATCCAAACTAGAGTAAGAATTTAAAAAGTAAATGCGGAAGCAATAACAATAGGGAATTGAGCAACTAGAACTAAATGGCAGAAAATAAAGGATATGGGAAAATTCAAGGAAAGAATTCCAAGAACTTCCAAGAACGCAAGTTCTATAGCCTTGACAAGATCAAAGAAATAACGTCTTGATTTATTGAAGAAATCAAACGCCTTTACTTAAAAGTAAATCAAAACAATAGATTCGGATCTTGACCGCTTTACAAGTAACTTGAGACAACAATTAATAACTAGTATTAATCGCCTTCTAAGAATACCACAAAGGAATCAAAGATATCACAATAGAGAAGTAATCTTACTATCTTGAACTATGAACTAGTAAAGGTTGAAAGATAAATCTCAAAGCACAAGTAACAAAGGTTCAAAAGAACTCTCAAAGTATGATATACTTAATCAATAATGAAGTGTCTCAATGAATGAGAAGAACTCCTTATTTATAGGAGTACTAAGGCACAAAAAAGTCCTTAAGATTAGGTAAAGTGGTTGCTAAGGCATAAAAAGTCATTACAATTAGGTAGGGTGATTGCTAAGGAGTAAGAAAAGTCATTACAATTAGGTGGGGGGGAGGCCAAATCCCTTTGGGGCAGATTTGGACCTTAAAACTACTAGTTTGGGCCATTGATTTGGACTCCAATTGTGCTCCCTTTGAAACACCCCCTTTTGGACCTCTTTTAAGCTCATTTTGAGCCCCTTTGGTGGACTTCAAGGGTTGATTTGGTGGCCCAATCTTCCTCCTCTTGGATTTCAATTTGGATCACCAAATAATTGTAAAACTTGGATAATTCATCTACTTTAGGCTTGAGCTCTTCCTCTACAATTAAAAGCTTATTTATTTGCCATTGAAGTCCAGCAGCCTTAGAGTACAACTCTTTAGCTTGAGATCTTGTAAATGTCCTTGGAGCTTCCAAAACTCTATCCTTGTCCTTGATGCTATTAGTGCAAGGCCATGAAAACTCACGGCCATAGACAATGCAAGACCATAAAAACTCACGGCCATAGACAGTGCAAGGCACTGTCCAGGGCATTAACATCAACGCTCATGACAGTGCAAGGCACTGTCCAGGGCATCAACCTCAGTACCCTAGACAGTGCAAGACACTGTAGTTTTGGCACCTCTGATGGTGCCTTGCACAGTAATTTTGGCGCCCTTGATGATGCCTCGCGTCGGCGAGGTTTACCAGAGCTACTTTTATTTTCCTCCTCAATTTTGGGACGTGTTCACTTATTTAAAAGCCCCACTTCGTTCCCCCACACCCCAAACACGAAAACCTACTCTAGAAAGGGAAGCTATCGAGAACCTAACTTTCCTAAGGTCCCTCTATCATTCAAGGCAAGTTCTAACGATGATTCTAAGTTAATTTCAATTCTCCAACACCTTATTAACATGGATAAATCCTTCCACTCATTAGATATTCGGTCGAAACACCATTGTTGAGAAAGGAAACCCTAGAATTCGAATTCAAGAGGAGTGAACTTCGAAAAAGTTAATGCTTATACTCCCTAATCATTTATAACTATGAATTTATGAGTTTTTGGGAGAATAGTAAATAGGTTTGATAAAGAAAACCATAAGAACTATGCTAGGGTTGTGGATTATCGAATTATGATTATTGTAAACATTTGGGTGATGAGAAATGGTGTTAGTTGCATCTATTTGGGATTGTAGAATCACTTAGAAGTAGTAGAATGAGAACTTGGTGAAGAAAAGACCAATTACTAAGGGCTATGAGGCTTTACACCCATAAGGTGTTTGATAAAATTCCTAAGTTACTAAAACATGAGAATTAGTGCTAATATTGGTTCCTCTTGATATATATATATATATTTACGTAGATTATCGTTGAAAGAGGCGACAAACATCGCGATACTCTTAAAAAGGGCCAGAGCTAAGGTATGTGAGGCTAACACTCTTTACGTTTGGGAATGTTTATGATTCTCCCTACGTCCCATTCTTTATGACTGTTACGAGTTTCCTCAGATTGTAATTATGCCTTAGTCCCATGAATAGTTGTAGAACTTCTATTCTCTAGATGGCAGAATTTCATAATCGTTCAATATCCTATGAGTTTTGAGTTATGACAAATCAATTTATTATGAATACATGTCTCAGTCTAGTTCTATTCAGCATTCCAGTGTCATGTAACTCAATATGGTTCAGTATTTTAGTATCATATATTGCAGTACGATTATCAGTTCCTAATTCTGAATTCCTGAATGTTGAACACTTGTATTTGGGCATGAGGCCGCAGTTTATGCTTTATGCATCTTTGGGCCTGAGGCCGCAATTATGTATACGTATATTTGGGCCCGAGGCCGTAGTTTATGCACATATATATTGGGCCTGAGGCAGCCGTTTGTTTATTCAGATAAACATATGGTTCATCATTCATAAGAGGGAGTATTCATATCCTTACTTCCTTTGATCAATTTTGTTATCAGTTATCAGATATCATTTCAGTCATAATTTCAGTTTCAGTTTCAGTAGTTATCATTTCGGCTCTCAGTTATTAGTTCTCAGTTATCAACTCAGTTTTAGTTTCATCATTTATAGTTCTTTCTTTCAATTACTTTACATACCAGTGCAATTCAAATGTACTGATGTTCCTTTTTCCCGGGGCCTACATCTCACGCTGCAGGTGATGATTTACATGTTGACGATTCAGAGCGCTAGGATTCTCGTACCCGCTATTTGGTGACCCCCCAGTTCTTTCAGGGCATTATCATTACTTTACAGTCTTCCAATATTTATAGACAATTGGTATTTTCAATATTTCATTAGAGGCTTCATAGACTAGAGTAACAGTTAGACAGAGTCACAAGTTTTTCATGTTAAGCAATGTTGCTACCTATATGTTTCAGACTTATATTAGTGTTTCCGCACTTGATTTATATCATTCAGACTTTCAGTATATCAACATGTGTTAGTTTATCTTCCGCATTCAGTATGCTATGATATCACTTGTGATTCAGTCAGCCAGTTGGTTCGCTCGGTCACATGTAGTCAGGCACCGAGTGCCGTGTTACGTCCATGCCTAGGTTCGGGGCGTGACAAGATTCAACCAAGGAATAAAGGTACTTTCTTTCCTTGTATTTTGACTCATCATTTATTTTCTTCAATCTTCATACATCATTTAATAAAAAATAAGAAAATCAGCTTTATTTAACTAATTAAGTTTAACTTTTATATGATATTTTTCACAATCAAACTTATCTTCAATATTAGCTCTAACTTTTTCTTTGCTAAATTAAAATATCATATTAATGCTTCCTTCGCCGTACACTCATTTTAAATTTAAATATGTAATGGCAGGGGCTGATGTGTTTTTTTATTTTTATTTATTATTTTTTTGGGCTCAAATTCAACTTTGGTATTAATTTCTTAATTTTATGAATACAGTAGTCACCGACAACTTGTTTGGATGGTTCTTACTAGAGATGTACATGAACCGAATTGGTTCGAGTTTTATCAAAACCAAATCAAACAAACTATATCGATTTGGATTGATTCGGTTTTATAGGGGTTTTCCTTACTCTCTTAAAGTTTTTAGTAGTAAATATATATTTAGTAAATTTTGAAAAAACTGTCAAACATATGATCCATTAAAATATTCTTATGGGAGAATTTTCTTAGTAACACATGATAGTTATTTTTTTTGTCGTCTAACAATAATTTTTTGTTGATATACACTTTCAAGATTAACCGAATTTTAATAATTAAACATAAAATTCAATGTGATGATGAAGACTCACCCTCTTCGAGAAAAAGAAGAATGGATGAGGATTGAGACGGGGATGTTGACAGTGGGTTTGAGTCGGTGATTGTAAAACTTTCTTTTATCGATCTTGATTTGCGTATAAATTTCGAAACTATGGACCTAACTGAGGCGGAGAGCCCCGAAGTTCCACGGGTATCATAGAATTACGTTAGGTACCGATATGTTCTATTTAGTTTTAAATTATTAAAATAACATTTCAAATTCGAAAAAGATATAAGAATTTAATAGACCTTAACATATGAACAAGGAAGAACAAAGAGATTGGCGCATTTCAATAACACTTGATAAGAAAATGATGATACAATCCATTATTTGAAGTAAATAAAGACGGAGCTCTTCATATTCTATTAAATATTATACCCCATAAGAGAATCCCAAATATTTTTAGACTTTTTTAAAAAAGAAAGTTCTATATAAAGTCATAAAAATATATATGGGAATTATATATATTGATATAGCGGTTCTGTTCGATTGTTTTTACTCAATACCAAACCAAATCAAACCAAACCTAATCGAATTTTTTAAATAAGTTTGGCTTGATTTTTCGATTTGGTGCGGCTTTTCGAAAACCCTTGTTATTATATATCGTTTCATAACATATCATATTGTATAATATTATTTTGATGAATATAACATTTGAATAGATTATGATGTTTTATGATATCATGCACCAACAATAAACTTACAATATTATAAAAAATAATATTATAAATATAATATATAAAAAGGTAGAATAAAAGATAAATTATAATTATGCTAGAAAAAAATAATGATATAAATAAAATAATAATTTAACGGCTTGTTTGGATATTTGTTACCTATTGTCTTGTATCATATTGTTACTTTAAATACAATGTTTGTTTTGATTGTTACTTACATTTTATTGTATCGAATCGTTAAATTCGTTGTTACGTAACGACAAAAAGTGCCACTTATGGAACGACCGATTTGGTGTGATTATGTCATTTTCTTATTTTTTTTCTCATCTTGCCCTCTTTTATTATTAAAATAAATTATATTTTATCCTTTACCCCACCCTCCTCGAACTGCTGGGTGCTGCATATTCATGGACTGGCAAAGTGAACTCTCAATTTGATAAGGAGATCTTAGAGAGCTCTCTATCTTTCCCCAAATTCCGACTAGCGCGGTCGCATTCGAGATTATCCAGATGCTTACACTGGCTGGAATGCCCTTAGCTCTTATATATCCGTAGTTGGGATTTGTCGTTTCTTCGTGGCCATAACAATTACTTCAAGCAGTGGAAAGAACAAAAGATGTGCTCCAAGTCCTTGGGCTGTTGAACAGAATCCAACCATACCGGAATGGATGGTACAAAGTCCTCCAGCTTTTCATATTTTTGGAGAACTTCGAGCTATCAAGGAGACGAAAAGCTATGTGAAGTAAAATAAGAAAAGGTCGCCGATTGCTACTAAGAACCTAACAGAACTTTTTAAAATGTGGGTTAAAAAATCACTTGGGTAGGTCGGGGGTGAGAATTGGGAGGCTGCGCCCTACCTTGTTTTTATATAATAATATTACATCTTACCTTGCTTTCTTTATAATATTGAAAGTTTATTCTTCATATTGTTGCATAACATTATGAAATCAGAGGCGGATCCAGGATTTGATGGTTGCGGCTGCCACCATATTTAATATAACTTATCACTAGTCAAGGGGATTAAATTGGGATGTATATTTGATCGACTCGTTTTGAATTAATTCACTTCCTTTCGATTCGATCCATTTTGAATTAATTTGGTTCGGTTTACAAAAAAATTGGTGCATAAATAAATAAATGATAACCACACTAACAGTTTTTGGTCTTTTTTATATATCAAGGAAAAAATAAATTAGATGGATAAAAATAACAATTAAAATCAAATTCAAATAAATTTTTTGAGATCTAGAAAAAAGAAAAAAAACAGATATAACTTTATAATTTAAATAAATAATAAAAATGGGATTGAACAAAAAAAGTTACAAAGATGAAAAAATGAGTTTTTAGCCAATATTGTCCCTTATCTTTGAAGGTAGGTCGATTTTGGTCCCTCAAATATAGCCCTGAGCATATTTAGTCCCTTAAGTATGCTAAAGTAGAGCACCTTTAGTCTCACTGACATAATGTGTTAAAAAACTAACAATGTTACCCAACTCTGATTCATGAAGCAAATCTTCTGCTCTGAAGCAAAATGTTTCCTCTCCTTTTATTGGATAACGCAAATTATCACTTTAATTCCTCATTTTTAGATAGTGTCTTCTAAAATTTTGACCTTGAAAATATCCCCTTCCGTGCCAATTTTCAATGAGAAAATGATATTGTATAGCCGCTATAAAAATAATAGCCGAAAAATGTATAAAATTTATATATATATACACACACATATTTTGTATGTTAATATACAAAAATTATACAAATTTTATATACTTTTTCCGCTACCAGATGTAAATAGTTTATGGCACGGGCTAAAAGTGATAATACAATCTGATTATTCGTTTGCTCCAATAATATGCCTAGAAGTGATCCTGGAAGCTCTATTTTTTTTTTCAAATTTTAACTTTTATTTTTGGAAAAATCAACCAAAATTTTTATGTATATATATACAAAAAAATATACAAATTATATATATTTTTTCAGCAATTATTTTTACAGCGGCTATACGATGTCTTTTTCTCATCGAAAACTGGCACAAAAAGGGATATTTTCAAGGTCAAAATTTTAGAAGACATTATCTAAAAATGAGGAATTAAAGTGATAATTTGCGTTATTCAATAAAAGGAGAGGAAATATTTTGCTTCAGAGCAGAAGATTTGCTTCATGAATTAGAGTTGGGTAGCACCGTTAGTTTTTGAACATATTGTGTCAGTGAGACTAAAAGTGCTCCACTTTAGCATATTTAAGGGACTAAATATGGTCAGAATTATATTTGAGGGACCAAAATAGACCTACCCTCAAAGATAAGAGACAATATTGGTCAAAAACTCTGAAAAAAATAAAAAAGTTAAAGAAAAAGACAAGAAATATTAGTATAACATGAAATTCTACCCGAACGACCGGATAGCGAACCACCCTTTCTCGTCTATCCAAATATCGTGTACATCAACACGATGCAATCTACAATGCTACGTTATGAAACGATAATAACAACCATCTAGACAACAATATCATACAATAAAATTTAACTAACATGCCAAACAAGCCAAACAAGCTGTGAAGGAACCCGAGACAGATTAGCAGCCCCGCGATAGATAGCCTAAGCCCCAACTCTGCGCGTGTGTCCTCCACTTAAAACAGTTCCTCTCAACAAGCACTTCATTTGGTAATGGCGAGAATGGCTTGCTCTCACCTTCTTCCTTCCATGGCAGTTCCGCTCAAGTCTTCTCTCTTCAATACCTCTTTAAGACTCTCGGAACCCGCGCATCATGTGTTACTCATCAAAAGGCGCTTCTCCGTTGCTAAGATAAGCATGAGTTTGAGAGCCGGCATCGTTGGCCTTCCCAATGTCGGCAAGTCCACGTTGTTTAACGCCGTTGTAAGTTTGTTTGCAGTCTAATCTTTCCTTCACGTGAATGTATACCACATATTTGTTGAAATGCCGCTTATGCAATTGATACTCAGAAACTGGGCGTAGAAGATTAGAAATTGAACTACGAGTACGCGGGTATAATGCGCATAAATACTTGGAAATTTTATTTCCTTAATGTGCTAGATGTTTACTGGAGTTTAGTTACCGGTGCTTCTATCAGAAAGAAATGAAGGTAGATACAGTTAATTGAAAATTGATAGAGGTTCAACTGCCAAACTATAATACCGGTTCCATGATTTGAAGTTTATAGGTTACTACAATGACCTCAAGTTAATATATAATAATAACGGGGTTCATGGTCAAATATTTATAGATATTTAGTGGATTTCTTAATACACACACTATATATATATATGTCACACTATAGAACAGCCTTTACATTGGAAGATTGATTTTGTATATATTCCCAGATGCTCCTCGAGTTTTATTGGTGAGCTGAGCTGAATTGATGTTATTCTATCTGATAAATGCATACTGTATATCTGTATGAATTATTTGCTAGCCAGAGGGATTCTAACTGAGTTTTTGAGTTGATAATTCTGTTACTAGTTCTGCATGCTGGAAAAATTTTATTGCAGAATTTCTGTATTTACTTGCATTCTGTGGATTGCGTGGGTATTAAAGCTAGATACTGATGATTATCTTTATATATAATTGGAGTTCAATATCATAGCTCGAGGAGTTGGGTGTCAGTTCAAGTGTTAAACCAGCAAAATGGTAATTCTAGTGCTGCTTCTTTTTATGGTTGTTGATGTAGATCGCGCTGTCTTAAACTTCAAGTATCTCCGGATCCCTCTAGCATTAACTGATAGAACTGTTTATGCAGTTATTATCAGTGCTATTACTTATATTGATTGCTAATTAGTTGGTCCATATTTGTTCGACAGTTCTTTAATTTTTGTTCGGTAGTAAGTGTCAGTTGCATATGTGCTACTATTAATATGTTACTGTGCTCTATTCTATGTGAATTCCAGTCTGAAAAGCTAACAAATGATAACATATGCTGGAAACTTAATACTGTACTAGTGGAGTTTGCTGTCAGATGACTCCTTTAATTATCTGCTGGTATGTTTGCAGTTGGTCACTTATCCTAATAGCCATTACACACCATTATGTTCTTGCAGGTTGAGAATGGGAAGGCTCAGGCTGCCAATTTTCCATTTTGCACAATTGAGCCAAATGTAGGGATTGTTGCTGTTCCTGATACACGTCTCAATATTCTTTCTGATCTAAGCAAATCCAAACGAGCAGTCCCAGCGTCAATAGAGTTTGTTGATATAGCTGGGCTTGTAAAGGGAGCCAGTCAAGGGGAGGTTTATTCTCAATACCTAAAGTTTCTAGCATCAATTAATATAAGTCAATCTTTTTACTTATTGTATCCTTGCATCGGTGGCTTTATAAATTGAAGATAAGACAATAGCTTTATAAAAATTTCTATGGCAGGGCCTGGGGAATAAGTTCTTGTCGCATATTCGTGAAGTGGACTCTATACTTCAGGTTTTATATACTTTCAAGTGCCTATGTCATTATTATCTATAATCTTGTTCTATGTTGAATTCCTTGTTACTTTTATAGAGCCCACTTCCGTGGAAGTAATGATGAATCTATGTGATTGACATTATTGAAGAATGTGACTCGATCTTGGTATAAAGATGTGAAAAAAAAATGAAAATATAGATCTTGATGTATCCATTTTTGATAATAAATGAACAAATTTCCTTTCCACTAGGCACCATCCTTTTTTTTTTGAGATGGTAACATATTGTATATTATAATAAAATTAGTACATAGGTTATACTGAAACCATATTACAAGTGAGTAGCCAAAAGAAAAAAACTTGGTCCTTAGGCCTAACAAGATTCTAGGACATCGAGGATTGAAACAGTATCTTCTGCGTAGATATGTTTACACCAAAAGCAAAAAAGCAAAACACAATTAAGCTTGATCTTCTGCACATAGTTTCTTCTATCCTCAAAACATTTGGAATTCCTTTCTTTCCAGATTGTCCACCAAATACATGCTGGGAGCCTGGGATAGTTTTCCATTTATCTTTGTCTCTTGCTCCAGTTCCAGCTTCATCTCAACTGAAAAGAACTTCAGTAATCTTACTAGGCATTGTCCAAGCTATGCCCCTGAGATTAATAAAGATCTTCCATAACTGGTCAGTTATCTTGCAATGTAAAAATAGATTGCTAACTGTCTCAACATCTTCTCCACATAAGTGACATCTTGAGCACAATTGAATCCCTCTCTTTATAAGATTGTCTTGTGTCAGAACAACCTCCTTTGCTAGTAACCAAGAAAAACATGCTACCTTATAGGGAATCTTGATTTTCCATATATGGACAAGAGGGGTTGCTCTGATGGTAAGCAACCTCCACTTCCAACCAAGAGGTTGTGAGTTCGAGTCACCCCAAGAGCAAGGTGGGGAGTTCTTGGAGGGAAGGATGCCGAGGGTCTATTGGAAACAACCTCTCTACCTCATGGTAGGGGTAAGGTCTGCGTACACACTACCTTCCCCAGACCCCACTAGTGGGATTATACTGGGTTGTTGTTGTTGTTTGATTTTCCATATATGCTTCCAAGGCCAATTGTTAATCTGCTGGTGAGCTCGATTCAGGATCTTATATGAAGTAAGTGAAATATCATTAACAAAAGGCATCAAGAAGATGCAAAGGTTACAAAGAAACAGAAGGTGTTAACCCAAAATATAACAAACAAAAAATTTATCATAAGACTAAGGATCTGATAAATTCCAAAAAGATTCAGCGTAATAAACGGGGGTAAGATTAACCGAACTAAAAAGATTAACTAAGCATTTGGTTTTAAGTGATTGTTTGGCAGGTGAAATCCTATCAAAGCATCTCTGATTCTTTTCGGTCAATATGCACCACAAAATACAAGCAGGAACCGTCTCCCAGATCCTTTTGACGGTTTTCTCAACTTTCCATGAGCACCAACTCACAAAAGCTTCCCTGACACTACATGGCATAGACCAATACAGACCAAAAAGAGTTAGGAACATGTTCCACATGTCTGTTGCAACTGAGCAGTGAAGGAATAAATGGTTAATTGTATCAGACTTGTAGATGCACATATAACACCTATTAGGTTGTTGAAAATTTCTCCTGATGAGATTGTCCTGTGTTAAGCAAGCACCCTTTAGAGTGATCCAGCTAAAGCAGGTAACTTTTGGTGGCAACTTAGTTATCCAGATTAATTTCCAAGGCTATTGATCAATCATTTCTTTATTGGAGCTCAAGTGGGAGTAGCCTGCTTTGACCGAGTAAGTGCCTTCTTTGTTGTTGCCCCATTTAAGTCTGTCTCTTCTGTGGCTGTTGACTATGTTGTTATGCAGGCTTCCAAGAAGTGAAGCTAGATCTTCTTTCTCCCAATCATTAAGATCCCTTCTTTGGTTTAGTTTTCATGTGTTGTCCTCCCTGTTTTGAGCAATAGTAGAGTCTGGATTGGTTGCAATTAGGAATAATCGTGGATAGACCTCCTTTAGTGTAGTGTGCCCCAACCATTTGTCCTTCCAGAATTGTATGTGTACCCCATTTCCCACCTGCAGTGATGTGTTTCTTGTGAAATCCTCCCGAAGTTTCATGATACTCTTCCACCGCCCAGTTCCATATGGTGTTCTAACCACATTAGTGCAAAAGCCAGCTTCCTCCTGGTTATATCTCCAGTGCCACTTCATAAGCATGCTTTTGTTGTAAAGTGCTCGGTCTTTAACCCCAAGGTCGCCAAGTGTTTTTGGGCATTGTAACTTTGGACCATTTGACTAAGTGGAACTTATGTTCTTTACTGTTACCCTCCCATAGGAAAGATCATCTGAGTTTGTCAAGTTGTTTTTGCACTTTCACTGGGATTGAGAATAGGGACATAAAATAGGTAGGTATACTATCCAAAACACTAAAAGTACTGCTGCTGCCATGATGCCAATCTTTTCTCAAACTTTTCAATGATCACATTCCAGATATCGGTTGCCCTGTGTCTAGCACCCAAAGGGGAGACCTAAGTAGGTAGTAGGAAAGTGTTCCACCAGGCAGCATCCTTTGAAGGATCACTTAATATTGCCATGGTCAGCTTGAGATTGTTTTTTGATAATGATCTGTACTTACTCAATTAGCGTCAAGACAATTTTAAACTTTGTTACTTTCTTTTCTAGACTTAATAATTCCAAATGTATTTGTAGTATGAAAATAAGCATAAATAAATCATTCAAAGGCCTTCTTTTCTCCTTTGAGTTATAAGGCTGATTTTAGAAGAGTTCAGCGTCATACATTTTCTGTTCCTCACTTGCTGGAACTGCTTTTGTGTACTATTTCAGGTGGTACGTTGTTTTGAGGACAATGACATTGTCCATGTGAATGGGAAGGTTGATCCAAAATCTGATATTGATGTAATCAATCTGGAATTAGTATTCTCAGACATGGATCAGGTATTTGTTACAATTCTGCTTTACAGGTACGGTATGCTAATGTATAATCTTTAAAGAAACTGCATGAAAATCTCCCAAACAACTAAGGAAAAAAAAAGCAGTTGCCATTGGGATCCATTTACATTTTTTCTTCCTTCTCTTTTTCCATTATTGTTGTTAACTCCATTCCTTTCTGAAATCAGTTCGGTGGTTCATTCATCACTTAATTTCTGATCTGCAAGGGTAGAGGTTAATAGCATTTGATTTTCATGAAAACTAATGGGTGTTCTTGGCTGTTATACTGACAGCCGACATGACTATCTTTGGTACTGTTGCATGTAGGTTACTTTTTAAATTTGTATTATGAAGAAGTGATAACATCAGTTAAATAAAACGAGTTTGAATGTTTGTCATACAAAATTTGTATCTTGCTTGAGAACAGGGTCATAGTACTAATGATTTAAAATGTTATTGAAACTATAAGTACGGTCATTTATTTTCTGTGTTTGTTGCAGTCAGTGCCAGTTCTAAGTTTCTTTGTCTGATTAACATCATAAATATGATAAGAGAGATGGAAAAATAAAGGAAGACAAGATTATCTACGGTACTGCCGGGTAGGATGAATGCTAGTAATGTAGTTGTTGAGTTATCTATTAGAATTATAAAACCAATGCATATGATGTAGATGTTTCATCTCACAAATTCTTGTACATTCCAGAATGCACATTCAGTAAGTATCATGTGGGTCGGTAAACTGTCAAGTGAATAAGGAAAACTTCTTGATCGTTGGTTGAGGGGAATGATTTCTTAACTAAGCTCTATGCAGAAATTTTAGCTTATCTCTTAATCTGCAATCAAGAAGCTGAGACATTCTTGAAAAGACTAAAAGTAAAACTTCCCCTTCACCCTTTCAGTATGACCTGAAAATAAAACATAAAGTCATGCTTTTGGACCATCTTGTCTATGTAATACATATTTGCCTTCTGAATCGATGGCTGACGTATTTAATGGAACAAAAAGTTAAACAAAAAATTAAATGTTATGGACTCTAATAAATTTTTTCAAAAAGCATTAGTTTCAAAACAGTAAGGGAAATATAATTCTCTTTTTTAAGCACATCAGATGGAGAGGAATTATGTTTCCTATCGTATTTAAGGTCCTCCTGAGATGATGTCTAGAGTTTAGTTGAGAGTGAAGTGAAATACTTAAAAAAATAGATGGTTTATTTGCAATATAACTTATTTTGTTTGGGCTCAGATAGGACAATGTAGGATATAGAAGTATATAGAACAATAAATGATGGGGATGAATGGAATTATTGCGCTTATCTTCGGTTGCTTAATTGAAGAGGCAATCAATTATCCGAGCTCCTCATTTGTCCAACATGAAGTAGGAGTATAGCTCATGCTGGAGGCAGGCTGAAGAATGTTAGGATGACAGCTTGGAGGAAAAAGAGGACATAAAGACCCATGAGCAGTACATCTTTTTATTAAGATGGACAAATAAAGATTCGATCATATGTGCCATCTCAAAAAAAAAAGATTCGATCGTATGTGATAATGATAGTATAGCACGGTACGTGTATATTAATATATAGATTTTTCTGTACCTATGAAGCATGTATGCCTCCAACAGAATGTGCAGAAGACAAGGGGTGTGGATGATAATATTTTCTTTCTTTCTTAGCAGTAATTTTGCTTTCTCCTCGCAACGTTTCTGAGTATGTGAGCCAACTGATGGCACTAAGTTTCATCTTTTACAAGAATGCAGATTGAGAAAAGAATCGAGAAACTCAAAAAAGGCAGAGCTAAAGATTCACAAGCTAAAGTAAAGGTAAACTTATCTTTTCGTTTCTGGGAGATTGGGTAGTTCATCCTTGCAAGGTTCTAAAATGTTAACTGTTGTTTGATTGATATCCCATTTGTAAGTTACAATCGTGCTCTTTGGGATATTTATTTTTGGTATTCTCGTTTCAGGAGGAAGCAGAAAAGTCTGCCTTGGAGAAAATACAACCAGCACTAATGGATGGAAAACCAGCAAGATCAGTATCTTTGTCAGAGTTTGAAAAGGATTCTATTAAGCATCTTTGTCTTCTCACTATGAAGCCTATCATATTTGTGGCAAATGTAGCGGAATCAGAGGTGGCTGAGCCTGAAAATAATCCTCACGTCAAAGAAGTAATAAAAACAGCTTCTGAGTTAAATTCTGGTGTGGTAACAATTTCAGCGCAGGTTTGTTGACATCTTTCAGCAGACTTTTTCCTTTTGTATTTGAATGAATCAAAATTCACGCCTTATTCCATTTCAACCGGAGATCTTCATCCTATTTGCACTATCGTAAACTGCTTTATTGTCATATGTAGTTTTGGTCCTCGCTAGGAGTCTAGAAGCTCTTATGATAAAGTAATATCAGAAGGAAATATGGAATATGTGACATCACTTACCTATGAGTGAAGGGGCGAGAAGCATGAAATGACCATGGAAATCGAGATCTTTTAACCAAACCATTTTAGGGAGAGGACCAGTTATTTACCTGGTTGTTTTCTTTGTTATACATATCCTTTTCTTTTTCGCTTTTTCCACCTTCAGCGAGTAAGAGTTATGATGTGGTAAAATGAATCTAGCTTTCTGCACTTTTAAAAATCTTTTTGGCATCCAAGGGTTACTTCCAGTTGCTACATATTTCTGAGCTTCCAATTTCAGGTTGAATCGGAGCTATCGGAACTTCCTTTAGAAGAGAGAATGGAATATTTAAAATCTCTTGGTGTCGATGAAAGTGGCCTAGGAAATCTTATCAGAGAAACTTATGGTCTCCTAGGGTTGCGTACATACTTCACTTCTGGCGAGAAGGTGAAGCAAATAAAAAAGCTTTACTGACTTTTGATTGTTGGCATAGCTTTTGGTACTATAGTCTATGTGTGTTGAGTTTATTTTCGGGCAATTTGCAGGAAACAAAAGCATGGACCATACTCGAAGGTTTGCACTATATTTGCTCTAGTTTGTTCTTTTCTTAAAGGGGAAAAAAGCGGCTCTGGTCCCTCTCTTATATTACTTCCAATTTTGTTCATTTCTTTTATCTGACTAAGCACATAAAACATCCACTTTTCCTGATTTTGCTTTTAATCCTATGTTAATGGCACTTAACTTAATAGAATATCCTTGTGTTCTTGTCCTTAGTAGCTTTACTTAAATGGCAAATTAGCTTTTCTTTTAACTACCATTGTCTTTTCCTTTTCTTAAAATATTTAGTTTTAATCATTTAAAAGGGGAAAAAGGGAAAGCAAAAAAGTTCTAACCCCGTCATGCTTATCATTTTCATCCCTCCCCCCTCCCCGCAAATTGTCTCTGCAAGTCTCGTTCTTTTCTCTCCATTCAACCAGCAGCCTTCCCACTTATTCTCCCTCTCTGGATGCTGCCTTTTTCTCTCCCTTGGTACTCGTGCAAACAACCATATGCAGCGCTCTTTCCTCTTCTGAGCTCCTCCACGTGGAAGTTTTCTTCTCCCTAGTTCATTTTCTTTTGATGTCGAACTCTTCCTCGTCGTGGGTCAATTTTTTGAAAGATTATTCTGGGATAGTTGTTTAGGTCAATTTTGAAGATAAAATAAGATAAAATTGTATACCAGATTCAACTGTGGATAGAACAAAGCAATGCAACAAGATAGTGAAGGTGAAAGAGAGGCTAATTGTGCTACGACTGCCAGCAACAGAAGCAAGCTAGCACGAGGAGGTTGTTGACGAACATCAACTTTCAAGATGTACAAATATATTTATCTGTTTATCATTTTTCACCAATATTTAATGAAAATGAGAAAGAAAGGCAGCCTTTAATTTTCTGTTAACTGTTGTAGCAGAAGTGCCACACTAGAAAATGGAGGTTTTATGTACTTAAAAATAGAGGGACCAAATTTGGAATTTGCAACAGAGGGAGTAAAACTGTTTTTTCCTCTAAAATTTCTTTTACTGGGAACTTGTAACTGAGTCACTTGTGCTTCTAGAAAAGTGTAAAATTTCCTTTTTAAATAGGGTACGGATTTGAATATCTAACAGGCTCTTGACAGACGACGTGGCATCTAACCCTTCACAATCCTTTATACTAAACATGTTTGTCTAACCATTATGATTACACAGGAATGACTGCGCCCCAAGCAGCTGGGGTTATTCACTCCGATTTTGAAAAGGGCTTCATCAGGGCAGAGACGGTGAGTATCATGTAAAAATGTTGAAGTAGGGCATGTCGTAAGAAACAGTAAACTAAGCTTTGGTCACTGTCCCAAGACATTCATCATGTACGCTGTTTTTGCTTAAGAGGAATACCATATAGTCAATAAAATTTAATAGGCATGCACATAGATCCTACACATTGCAAAGATAAAGATCAAGAGCTTAAAGCTTCACATTGTTTAGACGATGAAGATATGCTGACAATGGTAAAATTTGGATTTCTGGGAATACACATAAACGTGATTGATCTTGAAGACTGGATGTAAGCATTTCTGTGAATAGTCACCTTAGATTGATAGAGTAAGTCAAAGCAAGGTTTCACAAGATAGGTGGAGCTTGATCAAACCGTTTTGTTTGGTCGTATGTGGTTATAAGTGAATTTGAAGAATTGAGTCTATTTTACGGCTGGAAATATATAACTTCTTTGGCATGATTTTAACTTACGAATTATGAGTCTATGGATTTACCCATCTTACCAAACATAGAAGTTTTGTTTAATGTTATTCTGGTGCTGTTAGGGCTTGTTTGTGCATAAAATGATGCCTAAAAGATGTTTAAATAGTACAGTCAGACCTCTCTTTAACAACATCCTTATATAACATCACTTCACTATAAAAGCCAAGTTTTTCCGGAACCAAATATCATGTGCTGTTATAATATATGTTTTCAAAAAATATATGTTTTCAATAACAACAATTCGCTATAATATCCAAAAATATCTGGAACAAACGAGGCTGTTATAAAGAGGTTTGACTGTAGCTGCTAATAGGATGGATCTTAGCTCAACCAATGACGACAAATACGACTCAATCCAAACTAATTGGGTCGGTTATATGAATCCTCAGCACCCACTTATCTCCATTTGAACAAAATAGTAGCGGATATATGAATCCTCAATACCCGGCCTAAAAGACTGGTGGAAAAAGCTCTTTTTGTTGGTCAAGACCTTTTGTTGAACTAAGCAAGTCTGTTTTCTAAAAGAAGTACTTTTCTTCTCATGGATTTCTTCCCGTTCAAGCCGGAAAAACCCCATAGCTATAGCTATCCAAGAGTGAAAGTGAAAGGCTTTCAAGCGGGCGCGGATGCCGTCGAATGGGCTCTTTGCCACAGAATGTGATGTCTTAGCTCAAATAATTTAGGATTTGCACTTGTTTAGTTGTGACTTTGAAGGTTTAGATCCATTACATTGCTAAATGTTTTTTGTGTAATCGCGTGGTTATCTTTTCTCTTGCATTTCAAGTAGCCCAGGAACTCACGCTGCTGGATGTGAGGAACTGTTTAGAGCTATCTTATGAGTGCTTGGAGTTGTTTTGCTCATGGAAATAAGAAGGCTAGAAACTTGCCAAAAACTAGATGTTGGAACCATTTCAGCATAGTTGACCATCACCTTCCAACCTCATATGCACACCCAAGCTCGGATGAGCTTGTTGTCAACAATCTCAACCACAACTAACGTAGAACTATAGTAGTCATCGTTAGTTATTTTTAGGTCAGATGAGCCTTGGAAATAAACAGTTTCAATAATTCTGTCATCTAGGTATATTTTTCTGGTCTTAGTATGTTATTAGCCAAGTGTTTTTTCTATTAAGTTTTTGAATGGTTTTCCCTTTACTTATAAAAAAAAGAACTTCTTAAGTTTTTAAGTGGTTTGTTAACTTTGCTTCTTTGCAGGTTGCTTACAATGACTTTGTTTCTGCTGGTTCATTTGCTGCTGCAAGGGAAAAAGGACTTGTAAGTTGGCATTTTCTTATATTCTAAGTTGCACGGACTCTTCGTTTTTGGTGCCGCACCCGTCTCGACACGGGACAGGAGCGGGATACTTCCCAGATTCGGTCAACTAACTTTGGATACTTTGACCTGAGTCCATCGACAAATTTGGGGGGAAATTGAGATTTTGATTTCTCAAAATTAAAAATAAAATAGATTTAAGACATGCGAAATGGCATACCTTCAATATTGTAGTACTTTTGTCTCATATTTGCTGCTTTGTGTTCCAGAAAAAACAAGAATTCAAGGGGTCGTGTTCTGAGTTCGAACTTATAGCTCTATTTTTTATAATTTTGAATTTTTTTAGCCGAATCCCAGCACCCGTATCCATACCTGGATCTGCACCCGAATCTTAAAATTTAGATTTCGCCGAATCCGACACTCGGATCTGTGCCCGTATCGGATGCCCGCACCCGAGTCCGAGCAACTTAGCTGATATTTATGGTTCTTCTTGATAGTGCATCGTTGATTTTTGACAACTTCAAGTGTGGGGAAGTGTATAGAATATCTTTGTAGTATTTGATTGAGACAGTAGTGCAGTTATATAACCCATTTGATAGTCTACCTGAACCAAGTGTATGATTGAAATTTGAAAACCTTGGTGCCTTCTTTTCAATTTCAGATATATCTGAACCCAATAGGGTCCACCCCATGGCCCAAATGTACCCAGATAATTCCTTTAGTACCTGAAATGACTCCAGGAATCAGTTTAAACGTTGGGACTCATGATTGTGGTATAATTTAAAAAATAGATAAATGTTTAAAGTAACAGTATATAAGCTAAATATTTCTATGTTAGCCATTAAAAAACTTTATGAAAGAAAATGCCCCCCATAAATTATCAATTTCACCAATGAAACAGTAGCTCAGACCTTAGCTGAGCTTCAGTGGTGCTGAGCTTCAATGGTGGAGAGGGCTTGACCCTTACGCCATGAGAGAGGACAATGGAGAAGCAAACAAGAAGAATGAACATTCTAGAATATGATTTATTGAATTAGAAGTCTGAGTGGAGAACCCACTATATACACGGATGAGATGAAGAATGGAGAATGGACCAACTAACTAACTGACAGCTGACAACTACTCCACTAACTAACCGTCTCTAACTAACAACTAACTACTCCACTTATCAGCTAATGACTAGACTAAGAAACTAAGTCAGTAAATAGTTAATTAATCTTAACACCCCCCTCAAGTTGGAGGTGTGGTAAACACAGCCAACTTGCCTAATGTGGCACTATGCTTGATTCCAGTTAGAGCTTTAGTCAGAATATCTGCTAGCTGACTGTCTGTCCTGATATGGTGAAGTGAAATCAAGCTTGCCTGCAGTTGATCACGCACAAAGTGACAATCTACTTCTATGTGTTTGGTTCTTTCGTGGAAGACTGGATTCTTGACAATGTGGAGTGCAGATTGACTGTCACAAAACACTGAAATAGGCATGGAAAAAGAGACAGTCAGTTCTTCAAATAATCTGCTCAACCATACCAATTCCCCCACGACTTTCCTTAGAGCTCTATACTCTGCTTCTGCAGAGGACAGAGATATAGTCTCTTGTTTCTTAGACTTCCAGCTGATGGGGCTATTGCCTAGAAGCACCAAATAACCTGTAATGGATCTCCTGGAGTCCGGGCAGGTTGCCCAATCAGAGTCACAATAGGCTTTGACTGTGCAATCTGCATTTTTTGACATGAAGATTCCCAAAGTAGGGTCATTTTTTAGGTATCTGAGTAGATGAAATGCTGCCTTCAAATGAGGCTCTCTGGGCTCTTGCATAAACTGACTTAAATGTTGAACACTATATGCAATGTCCAACGTAGTATTAGTTAGAAAATTCAGTTTGCCTACCAGCTTTCTATAGTAAGTAGGATCTTGCAGGATGGTGCCTTCCCTGGCCTTTAGCTTTATGGTGGGATCTAAGGGTGAAGAACAAAGCCTGTGATCTAAGCAATTGTATTCTTTCAACATGTCCGGTATAAACTTCCTTTGAGATATAATAGCACCATCATCTTTGTACATGACTTCCAAGCCCAGGAAGTAATGCAGTTGGCCCAGGTCTTTGATCTTAAATTGCTCATGTAGGAAAGCCTTTAGTTGTGCAATTTCCTACTGATCAGTCCTAGTAAGTAGCACATCATCCACATATACTGCAACATATACTGAGGATTCTCCATTTCTTTTGTAGAAGAGGAGTAGTCATTTATGGAATGTGTATGGCCCTTTGAACACAAAGCCTCAGTCAACTTTGCATACCACTGTCGACTAGCCTGTTTCAGACCATAGAGAGATTTGTTCAGCTTGCAAACCAGTCCTGGCTTATCTACAACAAGTCCAGGTGGGACTTGCATATACACTTCCTCATTAAGATCCCCATGAAGGAAGGCATTGTTCACATCTAGCTGAGATATAGACCAACCTTTCTTCACTGCTGTGGCTATCAATACTCTCACTGTTGTCATCTTTACCACTGGTGAGAATGTTTCTGTGTAATCAATTCCTGCCTGCTGAGTGTAGCCTTTGACAACCAATCTAGCTTTGAACCTTTCAATACTACCATCAGCTTTATGCTTCACTTTGTAGACCCATTTGCAACCTATTGCTTACTTCCCAGGTGGTAAAGCTACTAGGTCCCAAGTGTGATTGGAGTATAATGCTTCAAACTCTTGTGTCATTGCAGCTTGCCATGCAGGATCAATAGTTGCGTCCTCATATGATGATGGTTCCCTGTCATGACAAACATTTCTCACAAGAATCTGACTGTTAGGAGTTAATAGATCAGAGGCAATATGGTGGTTCATAGAGAACAAGGCATTAAGAGAACTAGGATTTGATTTGAGGTTAGGAAGGGAATGTACGTAGTCTTGCAAATAACTAGGTGGCCTATGTGTTCTTAGAGATTGCCTCAGTTGTGGAGGTTCTACATGGGCAGTGTTTAAAAAAGCGCCCTCTTCCTCGCTTTAAGCGAGAAGCTGCACGCTTCACCCTGCTGAAGCGACTCAGGTGTAGAAAAGCGACCGCTTCCCACTAAAAAGCGAGAAGCGGGAAAGCGATGCGATGTGAAGAAGCGACCGCTTCTGTGTTTTAAAACAGACCCAGCCCTATTTTATTAAAAACGAGGTCTGGTCTTTCATTAAACGAACAAATGCAATGCGACTAGGGTTTTAAAGACACCGGTCGACTTCTTCTTCATCGACTGAAAGCATCAACTTCTTCAACTTCAAGTTCAAACAACAGGTATGTTCTGATTTTTCTCCTCCTTCTTCTTCTCCTTCTTCTTCTTCTTTTCTTCTTTTTCTTTTTCTTTCACTGTTTAAACGTCCAAAAAGCAGCAAAATGCTGGCGAATTATTTTTTTACCTTCGGTTCTTTCTCAGAATTGATGCCAATTTTTAATAGTGAAAGAAAAAATTGCCCAGTTTACTGTCCAGTTTTTTTTCTCCTCTGCCCATTTTTTTTTTTTATTTTACCTCTAATTTTTATATCCTTTATTGTTAGTTCTTATTGTCTTTCTTATGTGCTATGTAGTTGTTCTTTTAGTGGCGAAGAAGTTGAAGAAGTTGACGAGCAATATAATAATGATAATGGAATACAAGAAGTTGACAATCTTGTAGAAGAATAAGATGCTCATTTTGTGCTTTAATTGATGCTACTATTTAGTTTTTACATTGAAGTATTGAACATTTGCTTACAATTACATATGTTGTTTATGTAGTATTTATTTTATTTTATTTATTTTTTAAAATTCCGCTTCTCGCTTCTCGCTTTAAGCGAAATGGGGGTTGTCGCTTTTTCTCGCTTCACGCTCTTCACAACACTGTACATGGGATTGTTCAGTGTAATGTTGTGGTGAAAAAGGTAATGGGGAATTGGGTATTATAGAAGGTGATGGGGAGGCAACATGTGTAGGTGACATAGAGTTGGATATGCTGTCATCAGGACTCCTTTGATCATTGAGAGCTTCAGACAGTTGTTGTGTGATGTTTGTGTTACCAGAAGATTGTTCACATAGAGACTTAATGAAGGGAATTGAATGAGGAACACATGGTTGGGAAGATGCATTCATGTTGACTGCAAATGGAAAGATAGACTCATTAAAGACTACATCTCTGGAAACAAGAATCTTCTTAGTGGCTAGACTTAAAACTTTGTACCCCTTTGTGTTGAAATGATAGCCAACAAATACATGTGGTGTTATTCTAGGTTCAAACTTGTCCCTGTGTGGTTTAGGTACAGTAGGATAGCACAGACAACCAAAACTTTTTAGGTGAGAATACTTTGGCTTCCTTTTATACAATAGCTCATATGGAGTCTGGTTTTTAATAGAGGTAGTCTGTTTATAATGTAGGTGGCACAAAGCACACATTTATCCCAGTATCTTAGGGGCAATTTGGATTGGCAGAGAAGTGCTCTGGCTGTTTCAAGGAGATACTTGTGTTTTCTTTCCACCGCACCATTCTGCTGTGGGGTGTAAGGGCAAGTTCTTTGGTGGATGATACCTTTAGATTGGAATAACATACTTGCTTCTGTGTTGGTGAACTCTAGTCCATTGTCTGTCCTTATGAATTTGACAGTTACAGCAAATTGGTTTTCCACCGGATTAATGAATCCTTTGAGTACTTGGAGGGCATTGCTTTTGCTAGATAAGAGGTGAGTCCAGGTGGACCTACTGAAGTCATCCACCATGGTCATGAAATATTTGTATCTGTCATGTGTAGGGACATGATATGGACCCCATGGATCAACATGTAAAAGCTCAAAAATTCTGTTGGTTGTACTAGTTTTCTGAGGAAATGGAAGTCTTTCTTGTCTGGCCATTGGGCAGATGGTGCAATTGAAAGGTTGTTTGGGAGAAAAGGTTACAGGAATAGAGGAGATGTTTTTCATTTTGATAAAGGGAACATGTCCAAGTCTGTTATGCCACAATACATCCACATTGTCTCCAATACACAAATGAGAAAATACACTAGAAGTTTAAGAGGATGGATTCACAAGAGAAAGTTGTTCTTCAATACTTGCACATGAGCTATTTACAACTGGATAAGAGGGAACACACTTATTGACATGTAATGGCTTATTTACAGTAGAATGAGAAGGACACTGCGTGTTACAAGTGCAACAAGTAAAAAAAGTTGACAGGGTATCAGTGGTCTTTACTGCAAGACCACAGGGCTTGCACTGTTGTTCTTCAAGCAGCTTGGGCACAAGATGTACATCCCATCCTTGACTCTACCAATCACCAGAGGCCTCTTCATTGAAGGGGCCCGCAGTATGCAACTGTGTTTGACAAAGGCAACAAGACAGTTGAGATGAGAGGCCAAGGAGTGAATAGAGATCAAATTTATATCTAAAAGAAGGAACACACATCACTCAGTCTAAAGTGATCTTAGGAGTGAGCACCACACTACCAATCTCTGTCACCTTTACTTTATATCCATTTGGAAGTATAACTAATACTCCCTCTGTTTCAATTTATGTGAACTCATTTGACTGGGCACAAAATTTAAGAAAAGAGAGAAGACTTTTGAACTTGTGGTGTAAAGTGAGACACATATTTTTTGTGTGGCTATAAATCATTCTATAAAGGTAAAATGTTTCCAAATAGGGAAAGAGGTAATCTTTTTGGCACGGACTAAAAAGGAAATATGTTCACATAAATTGAAACGGAGGGAGTAAAGGATAGGGTAAGGTTATTATGCTGGTTAATAGGGATCTGTTAAAAGTCATATTGTTTGATGCCCCTGAATCTATAATCCATGAGTCAGTTTTGTTTTTGAAATATTCACATGACGGTTTACCAAAATCAATAGAGGAAGTGCAAGCTATGATACCCGTAAAGTTTGCTGCTCCAGATGGAATGTTGGTACTATTTGTGCAATCTTTTCCTCCTCCTGATTGAAATTGCTGTAACAGGCTCACTAGCTGGCTATATTCCTCCTTGGTGAGGCTCACATTTTGAACATTAGCATGAGCAGCATAATTCTCATTATCAGCAGGTTGAGTATCTGTGGCTGTCATATATGCATTAGTCATTGCTCTATTTCCTCTATTGAACTTAGTGTTCTGGTTGCCATTGGGATTATGCCCATAGTTGAAATTTTGTCTTGGATTCTGATTGAAGTTGGAAACTTGATTGTGACTTATATTTGGATTCTGATTTTGGCTGAAAATTTGAGGATAGCCATGGAGTTTGTAACATCTCTCTTTTGTATGCCCTGGTCTCTTGCAGTGATCACAGAATGGTCTGTTTCTATTGTTGTGATTGTTTTTGGGAGAGTAATTTGTTTTGAACGACCCTGGTCTGCATGTGTTAGCACTGTGTTAGCACTTAGGGCTGATGACTCAATGGCCAAATGATTATGAGGCTTGATTTCTCTCTATCTTTCCTCTTGAATCAATAGTGAAAAGGCTTGGGCAATTGTGGGAAGAGGATTCATCATGAGGATACTACCTCGAACCACAATGTATATCTCATTTAGTCCCATAAGGAACTGTATCAACCTCTTGTCCTGTTCAGCTTTATGCATATATTCCTTGGCTCCACACGTGCAATTGCAAGTACAATGAGATCCAGCGATTAGAGTGTTGAGTTCCTCCTATAACTTCTTCATCTTAGTGTAGTAACCAGTAATATCAAGGGCTCCTTGGGATAGATCATTGATTTCCCTTTGAATCTGGTACAATTTTGTTCCATTGGTTTGATCATATCGATCTTCGAGTTCTCTCCACAATTCAACTGAATCTGTCACATACTCAACACTGTCTGCAATTTCCTTAGCTAAGGAGTTCAGGATCCATGAAGTTACCATGTCATCGCACCTTTCCCACAGTCGATACTTTGACGAGTCTGGATCTGGTCTTTTGCATTCTCCGTTGATGAAACCTAGTTTATTTTTCAGTGACAGGGCTTGCATTACACCCCTTCTCCATGATCGATATCCAAAATCATCAAATGGAACAGGAACCAACACTGCTCCGGGATTGTCAGACGGATGCATGTAAAAAGGACTACTAGTATCAATAATTTGCTGGTTATTTAGGGGATTCAGCCATGGATGGCGTAGACTGTTCATCATCTCCGACGGTAGTCATCTCGTACAGTGTGTAATTTCTAAGTAATTGAAGACTAGAAAGTTGTAACTACAAATTTGGGAATCTGACAGTGAACATAGTATGATTTTCCAAAAATTACGACTTAAAAATCGATTGAAAAAAAACTTGCATGTGTGCAATCTAATCGAAATCGAGATTAATGGATTTAGGTCTAACAGATTCAGAGGGACAAGTCGAAACCTGTGGTTTGGCTCTGATACCATATCAATTTCACCAATGAAACAGTAGCTCAGACCTTAGCTGAGCTTCAGCGGTGCTAAGATTCAATGGTGGAGAGGGCCTGACCCTTACGCCATGAGAGAGGACAATGGAGAAGCAAACAAGAAGAATGAACATTCTAGAATCTGATTTATTGAATTAGAAGTCTGAGTGGAGAACCCACTATATACATGGATGAGATGAAGAATGGAGAATGGACCAACTAACTAACTGATAGCTGTCAACTACTCCACTAACTAACCGTCTCTAACTAACAGCTAACTATTCCACTTATGAGCTAATGACTAGACTAAGAAACTAAGTAAATAGTTAATTAATCTTAACAATAACCTTGGATATCTATCTTTGGCTTGTGCTTAGCGCCCATAAAATAACCTTAGATATCTATCTATCTTTGGCTTGTAAGCACATTAGCACATCCATGCAGTGGTAACACCAAAATAGCTTCCTGAAGCAAAAAGCTTTGGCGAACACAAGTAAAGACTCCATGTTTTTTTTTGGGTGTTATTTTCTGATTACTATTGATTGGAAAACATTTTGCTGGAGCAAACCTTTTTTTAGTTTTTTTAGTGGACCACTTCATTATCATGTCCGATTCCTTGATATTTGTATAGCTTATGTAATTGGATATTATAGTTGTTACCTGAACTTCTTACTTTGGCTCCAGCACTTCAAAATAAGATGTTAATTGCCTCCCCTACCCCCAAATTCTAAAGAGGCTGCTAAGTCTCATGTAATTGTAAGTATGTAGTTTTTTTTTCACAATGATAATTGCTTGTGTACCAGAATATAAATAGTGCTGTTTTGTGCCTACCGACCCATGCAAACAAAAGGATAGATCAAGCTGGTTACCAGGTTTATCTTTGTGTATGCAGTTGAGGTTAGAGGGGAAAGATTATGTTGTGCAAGAAGGAGATATAATGCTGTTTCGGTTCAACGTCTAATTGTAACACAACTGGTGAAGGAGATGTCACGAATTTTTATGATGCCCGCGGTTGTTCTGAACCATTCAGGTTTCTGAGACAGCAGATTTTGCTACGGAATCAGAGTTTTTTGTCGTGAAGCCTATATTTTATGAGCTGGCCAGGTTTGTGAATTTTTAAGGCACTGCAAGTGGTGCTGATAGATATATGATTTTTTTCTCAGCCGCTACAAATCTCAATTTGGATTGTCATGTAACATTCAATGTCCATAGGTCTTTCGACTTGTGTAATATTGTTGTAATTCATTCACTCCTTACCACCCTCCCATACGCCTTAGATGGGCAATTGCATATGTTTAAAAATAAACGGAAAGAAGAAGATTCAAAAGTAGAATATTTCGTCATTTGATGGGTTGCGAATTGTCCAGCAGTCGGTGAATTCTTATAATTTTATAGCTTGAAAGCTTTAGCTGCATGGTTGATGGAGATACTTGGATTTTCTATTTGCGCATTTTCCTTCTTGATTTCATTTCTGTGTGAGAGGGGACTAAAGATGTCTGTGGTGCTATGTAATTCTATTTCATGAGATTTTGTTCTTTCCCCCACCATAGTATGACGCAATAGAGTTCAAAGAAATACTAAATGTAGACAGCAGAATAGATCGTGCTTGACTTTCTGCCTTCCCGGTTGCTATTACTATTTTCCATTAGAATGTGCTAGTTTTCGCCCTGGGCAATTCTAAACACCATTTGATTTGCTCGCCCTGGGCAATTTTAAACACCATTTGATTTGCTCTTGCACTGTGGCAATTCTTAACACCATTTGATTTGCTCTTGCACTGTGGCAACTTACAAAAAACAGAAATTGCCAGTTGTAGTCTTGCTTGGAAGCTAAGATGGAAGGGTCCTGTTTCCCTTCTACCAACATTGCGCAGGTAAGGCGTTCCTATTCTTTTTTGTGGTCTGCTCACCATCTATTAGATAATCAGATAACAATGACATTCTGTAGGTGGAATGGAACTTCATCTGAAGTTTATTGCTTTATGTAGGCATGTTTGATTCCCCCATTTAGTGATTCGTTTATCTAACTACAAAGACATCATGACAATGATTATAGGGTATGATAGAATTGTCTGTCCTAAACGACGCGATTTTACAATTGCAGATGCTGCCTTTTGTTGTGATGTCTATTAATTGTCCATGTGGTTGTCTTACCAGCAAATGCTTCGGCATTAGTTAGAAAGAGACCTGGAAAAAGAAAACGACAGGACAATATCTAGTGCTAATAGTTCTTTTCCTAGGATATGATGCATATCGTTAGACTTAAAAAAATAGAATGGCGCGGAGTTATAGAACCGACAAAGATATTGAAAAAATGTAGATATCCGGTGCAGGAATTACGCATGAAAGCACTAACGATATAAATATACATAATCGTCCAGCCACGTGGATGTACATTTGTTAAAACCCATAGGCACTTTAGTGCCTGTTTATTGTTAAAATTTCAGGGTGTATCTTTCTAAGATCTGTTTGTTGCCCACTGAAACAATCAGGTTCAACCGTTCAAGTTTAACCATTTTGAGAGTCAGAAACCTAATTGTGATTTTTTTGTACCGTAGCAATCATAATAGGCAAAGAAAAAAAGAATAGGCACTATTTTATATATAGGGCGGTGAATAACTGAGTTATACCTTAAGGGGTCGGTTAGAGTTATGCATGTATTAGTTATACGTGTATTAGTTATGTATGTATTAGTTATGCAGGAATAAATAATGCATGGATAAGTTACGAAAGGTTGAGTTATGTTGGGATTAGTTATGCGGTAGTTATATAAGGATTAGTAATATAAATGTAATGTGAGTGATATTTATTATTAGCTTACTTTATTTTATTAAAATTGTTAGTATAGTTTAAATATATATTTTTAAACAAAAAAAATACAAGTTTGAATAAAGGGTATTTTTGTCATTTTGTGTTTTAATACAAGTATTACTAATACTTGTATAAGTTATTCCACCTTCTACCCTGCATAAATAATACATAGATTCCCTCATAACTTATACATGTATTAGTTATGCGGAAAAGAAAAATATGAACCAAATATTGTATTAGCAATGCTACATTTTATGTAAAAAAGAGGAAAAAACAACCAAACATTGTATAACTTATGCTAGCTTCTATATGGAGATTATTTTTTCCCCTTCTTTTAACCAAACAATGTATAAAGTTATCCTAGTTTTAATTCATGGATAACTCCTCTTTAATCGGCTACCAAACGACCCCTAACGGCACGTTTGTCCGTTAAGGTATAGCGCGGTAAATAACCACGCTATATTTGAACTTAAAATGGACGGGAAGGTATAGCGCGCATATATATGCGCGCTATACCTATATAAAAAAGCATGCCTTCTCCTTCCTTCCCCACAGACGCGACCCCCCCTTCCATTTTTTATTCCAGCAGCGGTCCCCCCCCATTTTTAATGAAAAAAAGCTCGGTTGGAGCCCACCGGTCCCACAAAAAGTGTAGATTCTCGGTATTGTAGCAAGCTAACATCGTATCTAAGGCGTTATCGCGTAGTGGATTGCTCATTTCGGCTTCAAATCATCAAATATTCAACTTTCAAAAAAATTAAAATCAAGGTATTCTGACTTATTTTTTTGTTAAAACTCATGTATAAAAATGCCTATTAGTTATTTTTTACTGTGTTCTATGTTATTTCGTGATTATTTTGTGATTTAATTAATTTGTTATTTTTTATCCGGATTATATTATTAGTGTGCTAAAAAAATTAGTAACATAGAGAAATTGTTAGTTTATGAATAATTAATGTTTTTAGTTGTTATAAAAAATGATAATTAGGTTTTTTTTTTACTGTGGTATATGTATTTTCGTGATTGTTTTGTTATTAAATCAATTTATTATTTTTTATCCGGATTAGATTAATTATGTGCTAAAAGATTAGTAAAATTTATAAATTGTTATTTTAGGAAAAATTAATCTTATTTAGATGTTATTGTTGTACATATATTAATATGTGATTTTAATGTTGTTTAGTTCCCTGTAGTATTATGTTGTGCCCGTAATTTTAATGTAGTACCCGTAATTGTAATGTAGTGCCCTTTAGTGCAGTAAAATATAGTGCCCTTTTGCGTAGTATCTTTGTAGTTATTGAAATTAATTATTTAATTATCTGTTAGCCCCAAAAATATCTGAAAAAAGATGATTGTTCAAATACAAACTCTCTCGAATTCTAGTCAACAAACGTAAGAAAATAACATTAAAAAATAATAATATTTGTCAAACTAAGTATTTTTATATGAATATTTAATAATTAAAGCATGTATAGTTATGAAAATTAATTATTTAATTCTATTATACCCAAAAATAAGTGAATAAGAAAACTAACATATAAAATAATAAAGTAACATATAAAATGATAAACCAACATATAAAATAATAAATTAACATATAAAATTATAATATAGAAAATGTATCAATCTAAGTAACAATATAGTAAAAATATTGAATAAATTTTAATATTAAAGATATTGCAATATATTTTAAAGATATTAAGAAATTAAAAAGAAAAATACTTTATTTAATATTATTCAATTTACAGTCATTGTCATGGAGGTTCCACCTGTGCATCCCGGACCTGCATCGCTAGAGCTACTATTGTTACAGGCCGACCATAGGTTTTCATACATATGGGATGGGCAGTGTTTGTCCCAAAAATTCCGCGCCAGACGTATAGACGATTTGTGGGATTTCATTAGGGCCCACCCACTCCATCCTCGTATAGTTAGACGCTTTCAGGATACAGGTTTATACAAGATCACAAAGATCAGCCGGTTGCAGTTCGACTAGGCATTGAACACGGCTATGATAAAGTGGTGGCGACGGGAGACACAACCCGGCAACCAGATGCTTCGACCCGCATTGAATGCTGGACCACTCGTTGAAGATAGTTTCATCTACTCATCGGCTAGGCGACCATCACGGCGTCCGGAAACATCTCCGTGTGCTTCTCCGCATCTATAATCTCCGCATCCATCGCCTCCGGCGGATAATTATGCTTAACGGTTTGGCTTAACGGTTATCGGATTATAAATGTAGTAATCTGCTGGCCATCCAATAAGACAACGGGCGTATTGGTATCAGATTAACAATTATCGAGCGGTTATCGGATGGCTTATCAGCTAAACCAAATAGAAATTTTTTGAACAATCATTCAATCAATACCAAACAGTTTCAAATCAATACCAATTTTTTAATACCATCTAAGATCTAACCAAATGGTATTTTTTTAATTGAAAAGTCTTCAAGACTACTCACACTGTCATACACGTATTAACCAAATTTTTAATACCATCAAGACTACTAATACAGTCATACACATATTAATCATTGAGATTTTAATTTTTCGACTTTTCAGTTTTCAGTTCAAGAGAGAGACGAGACTGACGACTTCTCTGCCTCTGTTGGTTGCAGACAATTGAGAATTAAAAAATAGAAATTAGAAATTTAGCCATTTAGGGTTTTAATAGTACTTTATATACATAGGGGTAAACGTGTAAATATAAAAAATCTTAACGGGTTAACGGTTTATCCGATAAGAAAATTGAGTAATCCGCCCCCCAAACCGTTAAACCGTTAATTATAAAATCTCAATCCGTTCCCCATCCATTACCGCGATAATCCGATACCAATAAGCCAATAAGCTATCGGTTTGGTTCGGTTAATGATTTCGGTTTGGTTTTGAACAGCCCTACTAGAGAGGAAGGGGTGTCCCACGAGGTCGTGGTGGTCGGCGAGGACGGGGTCCCCCGTAAGGGGGTGTTGAGGCACCCATGTAGGATATTAGAGATGATCAACTGGGTGACCACCCCGAGCCACACTATGCTCCTCATGATATGCCGTCATTCAGCCTGCAGCTGTCGCAGGGACTTCGCAGTTGACTGCGTCAACTCCATTATTGATCGGGGGCACGACCATTACGCAACAGGAGGGGGATCAATATTTTCCTGATCGACCAGGGCCATCGACGGTTGCTGAGGATCGTCCGATACGAGAGGTGCATAGTGGGCGACGACTGAGTTACGACTCATCATCAGGGACTGTTGAGGATGTTTCACATACTTCATCTACTCAGTGCACTCCGATGTTGTGAAAAAGCAGTGTGTCGCTACTCAGGCACATGTTTGTTTGTATTACTATTATTTCTATTTGTTTTTATCTCATTGATTAGTCATCAGTATCTAAAGCATTTTTATTTTATTTAAGGACATCATCATCGCCCATCATGGAGGACACTTTGTGCGATACTGACATGCCGGAGACGGATGATTTTATTCAGGAGCTCGCCGAGACCATGGTATGACCATTAAATGTTTTTTAGCTAACACGTACGTTAGTAATTTATATTTCATATACTAAAATATCTTATTATTCTGTAGGTTACTGCTAGACCGACGACCGCTTCTACCGAGTCTGCCAGCCTCACCGACGATCATGCTGCAGCGCATCCTCCGATAAAGAGGTGACATGATAAGGATAATCCAGATAGCGTAGTCGGGCGGGATGGAATGCGCCTCAGGCCAGCCAATGCTTTAAAGCATACAGGTTGTGGGACACATTTATATTTATTATTATTTGTATATATGACATTAAATATATAATAGCAACATTATTTATGTTTTACATAATTTGTGCATGTGTTTTTATTTCTCGAGTTATTTATTAATTTAATACTACAACACAAAAAAAATGACAACTTAACATAATTTAAATTCGGTACAATTAATGATAATACATGACACATAAAACATAAAGATAAAATACTACACTCAACACGTCTATGTGTTTGTTTAGTCACTATCGCCCATTATTCTGTGCTTCAACCACTTAAATTTCTCTTCCAACCTATTTTTTCTTCTTCTGTCTCTTTTAGTTTCTCCTTCACTGCCGCAAGTTGTTGTTGTAGTTTAAAGATCTGGAGTTCGTATTCACCTTGTCATATTCCAAACATAGTGCAAACATGATTTGTAGTATAAGTGGTTAATGGGTTCATCATACCATTCTTGAAATCCACATTGATTTTCGTTCTAACAATAGGGATTATAACAGAACACTATTAATTAGTATGTTATATAAAAAATATTAACAAACGTTTTTTCCCAAAATAATAACTTACAAGTTGTTGACAGATCCATCGTCTGTGCCCCAGATTGCAATTTGACCAACGTGGCTTCAAAATCGCACATTTGAAAGTTGAAAACAAATATGTGGGTTGTGGGTAAATACATTGGCACCCACAATTGTGAAATGGACACATTCAGTGGGAATCATTTTAACTCGAATGTTGACTTGATTTCTCTTGTCTTAATTCCACACATTGAAGCGTCCATAAGGTACAAGATAAAAGAGTTTATAACATCTGTCCACCAGGTATATAGATGTACCATTACCAAAAAAGGCATTTCTCAGGCGCAAATGTGCGTTTGAAATTTTTTATGGTAACTGGGATAAGTCCTTTGCCTCTCTACCCAGGTGCATGGCCGCATTGCAACACTTTAACCCCGGGACTGTTGTTGAATGGAAGCTTGAGCGGAGTCCGGGAATACAAGAACACATATTTAGATATGTGTTCTGGGCATTTAAACTAGTCATTGATGGTTTTGTGCATTGTCGGTCGGTAATATCCATAGACGACACTCATGTCTATGGAAAGTATGATATTAAGTTGTTGATCGCCGTTGCAGTAGATACTAATGGAAGTATTTTTCGCCTAGCATTTGCTATTTGTGCCAATGAAAGCCAAGAGATATGGACATTTATTTTGAACCACTTGAAGGAGCACGTTGTCAGACAACGTTCAGGTATTTGTCTAATATCTAATCGGCATGGCGATATTTTAAGTTATGTACAGAATTTGCGTGCATGGCAGGAACCGTATGCCTACCATCATTACTATGTGAGGCACCTGAAGACCAACTTTCAGAGGGCTTATCCGAACAAGAACTTGCACGATTTAATGTGGATGGCTGCAACAGATCACCAAGAGTGTAAATTCAGGAGGCAAATGGAATTGATCAGGTAGGAAAACTAAGGAGCCTATAGTTGGTTGATGCGACATGAGCTTGACAAATGGACTTTGCATGCGGATGGTGGCAGAAGATGGGGAATTCTAACTACAAATGTGTCAGTCTTTCAACGGGTTATTGAAGTCTGCACGTGGATTGCTTGTCACTGCCATGGTGCGGATGTCATTCAAGTAGATTGCAGAGAGGTTTATTGAAAGATCTAGAGGTGCATCATCATTGATGGAAATGGGTGTTGAATTTATGCCAATACCAATGAAAAGATTTGAGAAATACAGGAAGCGAGCACAGTGGCATTCATATTTGCAGTATTGCAACGAGAGAAATATTTTTGAAGTTCGCACTGCTATTCATCACAACCGGGGGAATAATACATACACCGTCAATGAAGCCAGAAGGTTATGCTCCTGCGGGAAATAGTCCATCTATCACATGCCGTGCTCATTTGACATGAAGTGCTTTCAACATACAGGTTTCGCGGCAACGAGGTAGGTTGATAAAGAATATAGTGTTGCTGCATACTTCAAAACCTATAGTGGACTATTGCAGCCAGTGGGTGCTGAGTATTATTGGCCGTCGAAACCATTTAAAATGGTGTGTAACAAGGATTATGTGAGTCAATGACAAGTCCAAAAACAAACGCGTATACGGAACCAAATGGATGTTGGTGATACCATTTATGCGCGTAAATGTGGCATATGTTCCCAAATAGGACACGATCGTCGTAAATGCCACAATAACACATTGGTACGTCATTACATCCAGACATTTCGTAATGCTAGAAAAATGAAAAGTTTTTCTATTAAACGCAAATAATAACTAAAATGCGCTAGGCTTTTATAGGCAGCTAATACACATAACGCATATTGGTGGCGCGCTATGTTTCGCGTGATAATGATTCTTTAGGGTATAAGACAGCTTTTCCAGAATGATAACTTTTTCAGGTCGATAAGACAATACACATAACGCATATTGGTGGCGCGCTATGTTTCGCGTGATAATGATTCTTTAGGGTACAAGACAACTTTTCCAGAATGACAACTTTTTCAGGTCGACAAGACAATACACATAACGCATATTGGTGGCGCACTATGATTTTTTAGGGTATAAGACAACTTTTTAAACTGAACCAAGAGATTTGTATTCAAAGACCATTTGAAGAAACATTACAACATCCATTTCAAAAATGCCACTAACATTTAATAAGTGGTTCAATAAGAGGCAAAAAGGTGAAGGTTGTTCAACAGATCCCCATGAAACACATCTTAACACTATCGATCCCTACCTTGAAAAACATATGCTAGGTTGCTATATTGATTTGGTTGATGTCAAGTGGTATGGTGTTCTGCGTCCCTTGGAAAATAAGCCTATCAATATACATACTGATCTCAAAGTTGCAGAGCACATTATTGAGGGCGAAGCGCATTCTACAAAGCCTGAAGGCATGCGAATTTGGGGCGAAAAACTACAATGGGTTCCCCTTTACTCAAAACGATGTGATTATGAAGTACTATGTCGCTGGCATGGGCTTGTTGGGCCACAAGCATCGTCTGCAACCTTCTAAACAAACATACACAAAGATGAATCATAAGTGATTCAGCATTTGATGAAGGAGATTCTAGAGATGGAAAAGGCACTAGTTGTTCATCGTGCAATGGATGATCTTAACTACCTGGGTGGAATGGAGGATCAGTACTGGTATTTGTTAGAAAATAAAAAAATGCATAGAGACAATGATTATCCTGTTTTCCTAACAGTTGTCGAGTGGGAGGACTACCTAAGTTCTATCACAGACGTTGCCCGTAGGAGTCCCATATTGTTATAGAAATCAAGCAGTTGTCTTATTGATGATAGCGATAAAATACGAGAAATATTTATCAACTGGGCCCTAGATTACGATGCCCTCGGTCCCGGAGGGTGCGTACACGATGTTGACGAAAAAGATGAAGACAATGACAATGAAATAGTGCCACACAACGACGATAATGGCAAATGACAATTGTTTTTTTTCTTGAGGTGTATGTTAAATTGTTGTACTGAAGTATTAATGCTAAATATCAATTAGATTTAACCTCAATGGAAACATAATTTTATTTCATACATTTTGCAAGCGGAACATTTACATACATTTATTACAACAAATTATTGCAACAAAACACTAAGTGTATCCTTGATAATTGGGCACATGGATGAACTTCCACCGGGAGATGAATTATTATTGTGATGTGGATTATTTTTGCAAAAATGATTTACTCCCTTGTCCACCAGGAGTGAACTTAGGATCTTTATGGTTAAGCTTCGTGATCGGCGATCTAATATCTTGTTTCCTTGTCGAAATAGGAGAATTATGATCCATCATCTGAAATTCCTTCGCTTCTTTCAGCTTTGTAACTTGTTGATTCTGATCTATGTTTTATCACTTCACTTACAAATCATAATGTGTTGATATCCCATGATACACATTATCCTGTTGATGATGACTCCCGGATGGACCACCATGATCCAACACACCAAAACTAGGCATATTCCAATTGGCCGTTGGTTCATAACTTGTAAAATTCATATTTGGTCGATACCCTTTGTGGAATATATGAGTGTTAATACAAATTCAATACATAAAAATAAACATCGTAACACAAAGGACAATTGAAGTTTACCACTCGGCTTGTGGATTATGTGAACTAGGGGAGAAATTATTTCCTCGCTCCTCATTCACCTGTGGAAATAAGTTTAGATCATGCCAAACTCTTTCACCCGGAACCTTTTCAGCTAAAACTGCTCCAAAATAACCACCCGATGATTGAGGGATATCCCCAGTTTGCGGAACCTCATGATTATTGTGAACGTCTTCAGCCTTGACGTGCATTTCCAACATTTTTATCGCAAGAAGTTCCCGGTGTTCATCCAGAGTCCTCAAAAAATCTTTCAGAGTTTCATCGTCTTTTTATGTTAAACTCAGCATAACAAGAAATCCCTTGTGGAGTAACAGAATACGATTCACCGAACATTTGCTTACACTCATTTTTTTTTTAAATAACAACGATACCATTGTATCGTACTTCATTGTAAGTGGTAACTTAACATGACATTGTGGAGAACAACTATAGTGTATTGAGTTATTCTCCACCACAACCTCACCCCCAATATAATGAAATCCTAATTTTTTGCTCTTCTAACATTATGACAAAATCCACGGGGCAGATATTTTTGGATCCTCCACGGGGGCAGATATTTTTGAATCCTTGATTCTTTATAGATATCATTGTTCATCTTATTCACAGTTTCCCTCCATACTAGACATGGAATTAAAAATATTATACAAAGATAGACTCACACATACACACACATGCATCTCTATATAAAATACTCCGTACATACGCACACACACGAAAAAGGAAAACTAGCCAAGCACAATATTCCTAATTCAAAACTAGTATAAGTCTGAGGTTCAATATTAAAATTATCTAATAGGGTTTTACTTATGACTAAGTACACTCCTGCGATGATGCCCAATTGATTCCAACGGGTCAGTCAACCTCTAGAAAAATTGGGAACTAAAGGCAAAAAAAAAACCTAAAAACATCATGCTTTCTGTACCATTGTTTACCCGAAAAACGGATAGAGTTAAATTTATACGTAGTTCTAAGGATACATGGTATAAATTAGTACAAATCATGAAAGATACATAAATGTGTATTGAAATTAGTTATACAAGAAATGAATGCAAACCAGATGAACTAATTAGCCTAAGCCTTCAAGTTTAATCACCTCCAAATTGGGTGAAGAACGATTGATAGAAGAAACAATTTGACTAAAATACCAAAAGCCACCCAAAAATAGTATTGGCTCTGTTTTCTATATATATTAGAATGAATGTGTGTCTGAATCAATGTGTCCTTACAAATGATAACCACTCTTAATATAGTGGGGGAATCCCATTTTGGGTATAATTAAAAATACATAGTGGAGATCCCATGATAGACTAATTAATTAACTTTTACTTGATTTTCGCCGAGTTTTCTCCCCAAATGCGGCCATAACGGCTCTTTTGTCCCTTGGCTCGATCACGATCTTGGTCGATCTCGATATGGGTCTGTCTCTGGGTCTCGAGCTCGATATTGATCGGTCACTGGGTCTCGAGCTCGATATTGATCGGTCACTGGGTCTCGAGCTCGATATTGATCGGCCTCTGGGTCTCGAGCTCGATATTAATCGGTCTCTGGGTCTCGAGCTCGATATTGATCGGCCTCTGGGTCTCTAGCTTGATATTATGATGTCGGACCTCGGTCCATCATGATCTAATCTTGATTAATCACATGAAGGGCAAACTCGATTTTGACCGTATACAGATAGTCCCCTCGTTTCTCGGAAAGAAGATGGCGAGAAACGATATGATTTTTCATCCTCCGACTAGGAGAATACTGCTGTTTGCGACGAGCCCGATTGTGACGTATGTGACAAATGTCCCATCGGTCCAGTTACCAAGGCACTAAATGTGCGTCAGTCGATGGTCGGCCACTGCCAATTTTGAATCGTCGCTGTGAAATCTATAAATAGCCCATTTCTTCATTATTTCAAACTTTTACCTTTAAACCTTTTTCATTCCAATCTTCATAGTCTTTTACCTTCCCCAAAGTTTCCTATTTTTAGATTTTGGAGTTTCTTTGCTTGTTCTTCTCAAAACACCAAATACTTCAATCTCCCTTCTTCTTTGTTCACAGAAATTCAGATGGCCAAAACATTTAAAACCGTTCCGCAAAAAAGAGGTTGCTTCTTCATCACGACCCGCCAGCGGTGAGGATGCGGCGGAGCCTCGCCCTGAGAAATTCGTTCCGGTAGGGTGTTCAACTGTTAGTGATTCTAAAGTTGAAAAACCTTCTTCGATACCGGGTCGATATGAGCCGATGTCGAGGTACCAGTGCACAATCACCGAGAACATTCTCGAGAAATTCAAACAAGAATGCAACTGGGCCGATAAGCACATGGTAGTCCCATCGCCTGATGTATCAATTACTACCCACGTGGAAGGGTTCCTAAGTTTTTATACTTATCCTTTTACGTTAGGTCCTTTAGACCCTGTCATCGTCACTTTTTGCAAGAGATACGACGCGACCCTTGGCCAGATCCATCCTTCTTTTGGAGAATAGTGATTCTTCTCCGATTTTTCTCGAGCAAAATCGAGGGGTGTATTTTCACCCTCGACCACCTCATGCGCCTTTATAGTCCCCGACTTTATCGAGGAGGGTTAATCAAGCTTGCTCGCCGAGCCACCAAAGCGCCGTTCTCGAGTGTAGATGAGACTCGTGATCGAGGTTGGATGGGCCGATTTGTTCGAGTCAAAACCTCAGACCCGATCCCTGCTGATGACATGCCATTTCCTAAGAAATGGAATATGAACCGTGAGCACTTATTTCCCTTCGTTCGTTTTAATTTTGTAACTACCTTTCATTTTCTTGATCCATTTTTTCTTTCTTGTCACAAATGTGGCTCGGATGCCTGAGCCGATTCTGGATCTTAAACAATGGGTTGAAGGTCTGGTGCTGCAGAGACTGTACTCCGAGCGCGCTTGGGTGGAATTATCAAAGGGTCGATGGGAGGTCCGGAGTCTTGGTAAGTCTCTTTCTAAATTTGTTTGTCATTTGATCTTCTTTACTTGCTTAACCCCCATTTTTCCTTTGTAAGACTTGGGAAGGACGTTGCCATGAGGCCCCCATCTGGTGATGAGGAGGTTCCTGTCCCAAAATAGGTTAAAGAAAAGAAGAGAAAAGATGTACCGAGTTCCCCGGTCTCGGAAAAGAAAAAACCGGCGAAGAAATCTTGCAAGCCAAAGGGGGCCCCTGGTGTTATGCTTCCGAAATCGATCCGCCAATTAAGGTACGATCCCGAAGAAGGAGGAGAGGAATTAGCCGCTGTACGGGCTAATGTTGTGATACAACAATCTTCTGAATCGACGGAAGTGAATAAGGGAACCCTGGCCATAATCCCGGAACAAGAAAAAGCTGAGACTATTCTGTCTCGAGCTGAGATGGTTGAAGGGGAGACCGAGGGTAGGACTTCTCAGGCAACAGAAGATATCTCGAGGGATGAGCTCAGGATAGTTGATATTAGCGGATCCCCTCAGATTTTGGATGATATGATACGTGAGTCCAACATGATGGAAGGTCGATCCTACGAGGGCATTCGGGAGCCGATCAATATCCACAGTTTTCTGGATGGGCTCGAGTCAGCTGCCTCGAAGGAGGTTATCGAGTTCGGTGGATTATCGATACCAAAGAAAATATCACGGTCTGGCTCTACCGGGTCTTCATCGGTTCCAAAATTATTGGACCGATTCTCGGCCCCGAGTATTGATCCTGATTGTAGGCGGAAGGTGGTGCTCTCCATCCCAGAGGATACCCGAATTCCCCCCTCCCCCCCCGTGGGGATTTCTAGTTATCTTCGATCCCTAGTGACCAAAGAGGATCAAGTAGTGATGAATGCGGTAGGACCCACCTGCCTTTTCAACGAGGCCCAACATGTTGTGAATCGGGTAACTTCAATGACATCTATGTTGTATCTTTTATACTTGTTGTAGATAATTCTAACATTTTTTTCATAATTGTAGGCTTCGGTGTTGCATCACGAGGCTTTCCTCCGAATTCAAGAGGAGCATGAGGCCGAGATTCGGGACCTCACTGAGAAGAGTGACTCCTATAAACTTCTTAACGAGAAACTTCGAGCAGATTTGGCAGCGGCTCGGGATGAGCACGAGGAGATGGCCGAGCAGGTATTTCGAATTCTTCATGATAGTGAAGACGAATTGGAGATATCTACTGACAAATCGATTTTGCAGGTTCGACAGAGGCTTGAACAGATCGGACGGCTCAATTCGCAGGTAGATGAGCTAATGGCCGAAGGGGAAAAATTCAAAGAAAATATGAATATCCTCGCCTCCAAAAAGGAGGTTGTTCAAGCGCAATTGGAGTCGGCTGAGGCCCAACTTCGGGTTGCAAAATAAAATGCCTCAGTGCAGATCGAGAGGGTTAAAGAGCTTTAGAGTCGGTTAGATTTGGCCACTTCCGATAAGGCAAGCTTGGCTAATGAACTCGAAGTGATCAGATCTGAGGTGACCGAGGCTAATAAAAGAGCTAATGCTAAAGTGGCCCAGTTTAGGATGGATGTTGAGGTTAATTTAGCCAAGGCCAAGAGCATGGTCGAACATGCTAAATGGCAGGCTCGGAGAGAAGCTCTCGAGGAGGTCAGTGCTCAGGGCTTCGATGTTGAGGCCGAAATTAAAAATGCCAAGGTAGAGGAAAAGATGGCTCGAAGGCTGGCCTTTCCTGAAGAAGACTCCGATAGCTCGAGCGAATCTGAAGGTGGGGAAGATCCTGAGGACGCGGCTTCCGATGAAGACCAAGCCATTTAGAATCTTAAGTAGTTTTTGTTATTTCTATCGAGGCTGCTTCGGCCTTTATAAAGAACTTCCTTCGGGCTGTGTTTGCTTTTGTAAAAAAAAATTAATATATTGATATATATATATAAATTTTCCCTTCTATGGCTTCTGAATCTTTTTCCTTTTTGTTAACTTATACAAAGGTCAAAAAGTGCCTTAGAATGGAATAATTATTCGAAGTCCCAAGATTGAGGTAGTAAGGACCGATAGCAAGTAATGCACTTGACATTTTCTTATAGGCAGTCCCCGAGTGAATGTTCGAACTCGAACTGAGGTGGCTCTTAGGCTTGATAAGTAGATGTCAAGTAAAATGATTCGCTTAAACTTGAAGCAAAGTATCCCTTAGGCTTTATAGTCGAGTGAGAATGATTTCTCGAACTCGAATTAAGGTAGCCCATGGGCTTTTAGTCAAGTGAGAATGTTTTCTCGAACTCGAATTAAGGTAGCCCTTAGGCTTTGTAGTCGAGTAAGGATGATTTCACGAACTCGAATCAAGGTAGACGTTAGGCTTTGTAGTCGAGTGAGAATGATTTCTCGAACTCGGATTAAGGTAGCCCTTAGGCTTTGTAGTCGAGTGAGAATGATTTCTCGAACTCGAATTAAGGTTCCCCATAGTATTTGTAGTCGATTGAGAATGATTTCTCAAACTCGAATTAAGGTAGCCCTTGGGCTTTGGAGTCGAGTGAGTATGATTTCTCAAGCTCGAATTAAGGTAGCCCTTAGGCTTTGTAGTTGAGTGAGAATGATTTCTCGAACTCGAATTAAGGTAGCCCTTAGGCTTTGTAGTCGAGTGATAATGATTTCTCGAACTCGAATTAAGGTATCCCTTGGGATTTGTAGTCGAGTAAGAATGATTTCTCGAACTCGAATTAAGGTAGCCCTTAGGCTTTACAGTCGAGTGAGAATGATTTCTCGAACTCGAATTAAGGTATCCCTTAGGCTTTACAGTCGAGTGAGAATGATTTCTCGAACTCGAATTAAGGTAGCCCTTAGGCTTTGTAGTCGAGTGAGAATGATTTCTCGAACTCGAATTAAGGTAGCCCTTAGGCTATGTAGTCGAGTGAGAATGATTTCTCGAACTCGAATTAAGGTAGACCTTAGGCTATGTATAATTTGATCTCGTTGATTTTTTGGATGGAAGTCCCCGATTTATGGGGTAATTAATCGAACTCCAGTCATGGTCAGCCGTTAAGCCTATTTGCATAATAGATCGAGAATATAAAGTAGGAGAACCTTTCTGAGGTATGAGATATCGGTAAAGAAGAAATTTCTCTTTTATAGGTCATGTGTACATATTTTGTGCCAAGGCTTAAGCAAAATATGCGGGCATGGTTTGTTTGACCATTTGGCCCTTACAAAATTTTCCTATCGAGACCTTGTTGCCATGAAGTAACGATCTTGCCCGAACTTGATATTCGAGGGCAATGCCCCCCAGTATTCGTGGTTGATTGTAAAGAGGCCTCGAATACTATTGAATTATTCTAAGTTAGCATAATCAATGGTTGCCTCATTAAAAACCTCACCGGAAAACCCATTTGGGACAAAACCGGTCTAAGGGAAAAAGAGTGCAATGCGCGCTTTCAGACCTAAAGGCTTCACGTTGAAGAATCCATCCTTGCTTCTGCTCGAACACCTGCAAGGGTTAGTTTCGAAATACAAATGAACATGGAAGGGTCGTACCTTAGCAGTAGTATCGTTTTAGGTGCGATACGTTCCAATTGCTTAGTAGTTGTTTGCCGTTTATCATACCGAGCTTGTAGGATCCTTTTCCGATGATTTCGAGAACCTGATACGGTCCTTCCCAGTTCGGACCCAATTTTCCTTCATTTGGATTGCGGGTATTGAGTGTGACTTTTCTTAGCACCAAGTCCCCGATGTTAAAATATCGAAAATTGGTTCTTCGATTGTGGTACCTTTCGATTCGCTATTTTTGGGAGGCCAATCGGACGAGAGCGGCTTCTCGTCTTTCGTCTAACAATTCTAGGCTCGTATTCATGGTATCGTTATTTGACTCCTGTGTTGCATATCGAAACCTGATGCTAGGCTCTCTGACCTCGACCGGGATAAGATCTTCGGCGCCATAAACCAACGAGAATGGTGTTGCTCTGGTACTGGATTTCGATATTGTGCGGTATGCCCATAGGACCTCGGGTAATATTTCTCTCCATTTTCCTTCGGCATCAGTCAATCTCTTCTTAAGATTTTGAATGATGGTTTTGTTGGTTGATTCGGTTTGTCCGTTCCCGCTGGGATGATAAGGTGTTGATAGGATCCTTTTGATCTTATGGTCCTCGAGAAATTTAGTTACTTTGCTGCCGATGAATTGTTTTCCATTATCACATACAATCTCGGATGGCATCCCGAATCGACATATGATGTGGTCCTAAATGAAATCTGTCACTTCCTTTTCCCTGACTTTCTCGAAAGCCTGTGCTTTAACCCATTTAGAGAAATAATCAGTCATAAACAAAATAAATTGAGCTTTACCTGGGACCGATGGGAGGGGGGCTAACGATGTCCATTCCCCATTTCATGAAAGGCCATGGAGATAGGACAAAGTGGAGTAGTTCCCCGGGTTGATGAATCATGGGCGCATGCCTTTGGCATTTGTCATATTTTCGAACGAACTCCCTTGTATCCTTGTCCATATCGGTCCAATAATATCCTGCTCTTATTACTTTGTGGACCAACGAATCGGAACCGGAATGATTTCCACAAGTGCCCTCGTGAATTTCACGTAGGAGGTAATCGGTATCTCCATGTCCCAAACATATTACCAATGGTCCATCGAACGTCCTCCTAAATAGCGTTCCGTCTTCAGACAAGGAGAACTGTGCTGCCTTTGTGTGCAGAGCTCTTGATTCCTTTGGGTCTGATGGAAGCTTCCCGTTCTTGAAGTACTCTATGTATTTGTTTCTCCAATCCCAAGTTAAACTTGTGGAGTTTATCTTAGCGTGACCTTCTTCGATTACCGATCTCATGAGTTGTACGACACTCCCCGAGTTGAGTTCGTCATCTTCGACCGATGAACCTAAGTTTGCAAGGGCGTCGGCCTCGCTGTTTTGTTCTCCGGGTACATGTTGCAAGGTCCATTCCTTAAATCGATGTAGAGTCACGTGTAGTTTATCCAAGTACCTCTGCATTCGATCTTCTCGGACTTCAAAAGTCCCGTTGACTTGGTTTACCACGAGGAGGGAATCGCACTTAGCCTCTACGACTTCCGCTCCCAAGCTTCTTGCTAGTTCGAGACCTGCAATCATAGCTTCATGCTCGGCCTCATTGTTCGTCAATTTTGTAGTTCTAATAGACTGTCTAACTACATTACCTGTGGATGATTTTGGTATGATGCCTAGTCCGAACCCCTTCGCGTTCGAGGCACCGTCTGTAAAGAGGGTCTAGACTCCCGAAGAGGTACCCAGTTTTATTAGTAGTTCTTTTTCGATCTCGGGTACGAAGGCCGGTGTAAAGTCAGCCACGAAGTCCGCCAAGATTTGAGATTTGATGGCGGTTCAGGGTCGATACTCAATATCGTACCCACTAATGTCTATGGCCCATTTGGCCAATCGACCCAAAAGCTCGGGGTTTGTGCAAAATATTTTGAAGAGGATAAGTTGTTACAACACATATCGGATGACACTGGAAATATGGTTTTAGTTTCCTAGAGGCGCTTATTAAAGCAAGAGATAATTTTTCTAAGTGTGGATATCTAGTTTCGGCCTCGCATAAGGTTCAACTAACATAATAAATAGAGAATTGCGTACCTCGTTCTTCTCGAACCAGGACTCCACTTACCGCTATCTCCGAGATAGCCAAGTACATATAAAGTTGTTCGTCCATTTTTGGGATATGAAGCAGCGACGAGCTCGATAAATACCGCTTTAGTTCCTCCAAAGCCTGTTGGCATTCCGGAGTCCATGCAAAGTTGCTCTTCTTCTTAAGTAGTGAGAAGAATCGGTGGCTTCTATCTGAGGATCTCGAAATGAATCGTCCTAGGGTTAGCTATCCGCCCTGTTAGCCTCTGCACGACCTTCATATTATCCACTATCGTGATATCCTCGATAGCTTTGTTTTTATTGGGGTTGATCTCGATTCCCCGATTGGACACCATGAAACCAAGAAACTTACCCGAGCCAACTCCGCATGCACATTTTTCGGGGTTAAGCTTCATATTATATTCCCTCAGTATATCGAAAGTTTCCTGCAAATGCTTTAAATGGTCCTCTGCTCGGAGGGACTTAACTAACATGTCATCAATATAAACTTCCATTGATTTTCCTATTTGTTTTTCAAACATTCGGTTTACTAGGCGTTGATAAGTTGCACCAGTATTTTTCAGTCCAAATGGCATTACGTTATAACAGTAGGTACCGTACTTAGTGATAAACGAGGTCTTTTCCTGGTCCTACGGGTTCATCTGTATCTGGTTGTACCCAGAGTAGACATCAATAAAACTGAGAGTCTCGTGGCCGTCCATGGCATCGATCATACGATCGATATTAGGCAATGGAAAAGAATCCTTAGGGCATGCCTTGTTTAGGTCTTTATAATCTATACACATTCTAAGTTTGCTTACCTTCTTAGGGATAACCACCACGTTTGCTAGCCATTCGGGGTATTTTACTTCTCGAATGGATCCTATTTTAAGAAGTTTGGTTACCTCGTCCTTGATGAAGGCATGCTTGACCTCGGACTGAGGCCTTCATTTTTGCTTCACCGGATGGAATTTCGGATCCAAACTTAGTCTATGAGTGGTTATTTCCGGTGGGATCCCTGTCATGTCAAGATGGGACCAAGCGAAACATTTCATGTTAGCTATAAGAAATTGAATGAGCTTTTTCCTGAGCTCGAGATTTAACCCCATGCCCAGGTATACCTTTCGCTCGGGCACATGTTCGATTAGCATGATTTGCTAAAGTTCTTCGACCGTTGATTTGGTAGCATCAGAATCATCAGGGACCATGAAGGAATGAGGGATCCCATAATCATCATCTTCGTTAGTCCTTTGATTCTCTAACTGGGTCGAGGCTGACGTTTGTGATTGCTATTTAGAGTCCCATTTCTCCTTCGAACCTGATCCCTTTTTCTATGATAGTGATGATATCGGAATCACTTCATCGACGGCAGAAATTTCCTTTGCAGTTGGTTGCTCCCCGTAGACCATTTTGATTCCCTCTGGTGTTGGGAATTTTAGAACCTGGTGAAGGGTCGAGGGTACTGCTCTCATGTTGTGGATCCACGGCCTCCCGAACAGGGCGTTATATCTCATGTCACCCTTGATCACGTGGAACTTTGTTTCCTGGATGGTCTCGGCCACGTTTACTAGCAAAATTATTTCGCCCTTAGTAGTTTCACACGCCATATTGAATCCGTTTAGTACTAGGGTTGCGGGCACGACCTGGTCCTATAGACCAAGTTGCTCTACGACCCTTGATCGAATGATGTTGGTCGAACTACCTAGATCAATTAACACACGTTTAACTTGAGTTTTATTCATAAGTACAGATATTACCAGTGCATCGTTATTGGGCTGCATGATTCCTTCCGCGTCTTCATCACCAAAGGCCAAGGTTCCTTTAGGTATGTAATCCTGAGTTCGAGATCGCTTCTCTCTTATTATCGACATCTTAATGTATTTAAGCACCGGCCCATGGGGGACATTGATACCTCCGATGATCATGTGGATAATGTGTTGTGGCTCTTCTTGTTCGTTTTGTCTGTTGAACTCTTTGTTTTTGAAATGGTTCTTGGCCCGGTTGCTTAAATACTCTTGAAGGTGCCCTTCATTGAATAACCGGGCTACCTCCTCTCTCAACTGCCTGCAATCTTTCGTTCTGTGGCCATGGGTGCCACGATACTTGCACATTTGATTGGGATTTCTCTAGGTTGGATCGAACTGCAGAGGTCGATGCCATTTAGTATCTTTGATGCGACCGATAGCCGATACGATGGAGGATGCATCAATGTTGAAGTTATATTCTGATAACCGTGGTGCTTCCTTAGGTCCGATATGCCTATCTAACCTACTCTTGTTCATTAGTCCTCGAGACCCTTGGCCTCGATAACTTCTCCTTTCGCCTTGTACGAGGTTACGTCCCAGTTCGCTACCCCTACGATTTTCATTATACGGCCGGTATCGGTCCATGTTCGACCTTGTTCCTCGGTCGGTGTCCCTTTTAATAAAAGATCCAGAACCCAATTGGTCATCTTCGACTCTAATATTCGATTGATATCGATTGTGTACGTCGGCCCAGGTAACAACCGGGTACTCGATCAAGTTCTGCTTCAACCGTCGTGAAGCCATCGAGCTTCGTTCGTTCAGTCCTTGGGTGAAAGCTTGAACGGCCCAATTGTCTGTGACCGGTGGTAGATCTAATCGTTCCATTTGAAAACGAGATACAAACTCTCTTAGCATCTTGTTATCTTTTTGCCTTACCTTGAAAAGGTTTGACTTCCTGGTTTCAATCTTTATAGAGAAAGTAGGACAAGTTGCCTAAAAACTTGTTCTTTTACGAAATAATATGCAAGCATAGCAAAAGAATCGATAAAGTTGGGCGGTAAATTATGATACCATATCATTGCTCCCTTTGACAGGGTTTCACCGAACTTCTTTAATAATGCGGATTCGATCTCGTCATCTTCTAGATTGTTCCCTTTGATGGCACATGTGTAAGAGGTGACATGTTCGTTGGGGTCGGTCGTTCCATTATATTTAGGAATTTCGGGCATGCGGAACTTCTTTGGGATCGGTTTTGGAACCACGCTCGGGGGGGAAAGGCTTTTGCACAAATTTTTTGGAATCCAAGCCCTTCAATATTGGTGGTGCCCCCGGGATCTGATCAACCCTGGAGTTATAAGTTTTCACTTTTTGTCGTTTGCTTCAATCCTCCTTTCTCCTGACTCTATTTGTTTTATCAGTTCCTCGATCATTTTAATAATTTCGGGATTAGTCCCCGATTCTTGTTCATTTGACCTTACTACTGCTGGCCCCGTTTTGTGGGTGACTTCTTGGGGTGGACCGGGCTCGAGCCTGCTCGGTGTCTGGGTTTGGCTCTGCAACTGAGCTATCACTACCTGTTGAGCTTGCAACATTTCTAAAATCATACGCAGGCTGATCCCGTCTTCTCCAGCATTTTGGGAATTTCGAACTGCAGATGGAGCTCCACCATGAATGCTGTTTTTCGGGGTCGGAATGTTGGTTCGCCTCAATGGCCACATGTGAATTAACGTCAATTGGATCTGTGGCTCGAGTTCCAACTGGGTCGACGAGTGGCCTTTCATCCCGGGGTGTCAAGTTGTTGTTCTCATCTTGAAGACCAGTTTCGTTATCGATAGGTAGGGCCATTAATTGAGAGTTCGTCGTTTTTAACCTTAAATCAAAGATACTTCTGAGAGCAAGTGTAAAATTGTGTATTTCATAGAAATTTGTACCAAATAACCACTATTATCCTTAGCCCCACGGTGGGCGCCAAACTGTTTGCCCGAAAAACGGATAGAGTTAAATTTATTCGTAGTTCTAAGGATATGTGGTATAAATTGGTACAAATCGGGAAAGATACATAAATGTGTATTGAAATTAGTTATACAAGAAATGAATGCAAACCAGATGAACTAATTAGCCTAAGCCTTCAAGTTTAATCACCTCCAAATCGGGTGAAGAACGATTGATAGAAGAAACAATTTGACTAAAATACCAAAAGCCACTCAAAAATACTATTGGCTCTGTTTTTTGTATATATTAGAATGTGTGTCTGAATGAATGTGTCCTTACAAATGATAACCACTCTTAATATAGTGGGGGAATCTCATTTTGGGTATAATTAAAAATACATAGTGAGAATCCAATGATAGACTAATTAATTAACTTTTCTTTGATTTTCGCTGAGATTTTCTCCCCAAATGCGGCCATAACGGCTCTTTTGTCCCTTGGCTCGATCTCGATCTTGGCCGGTCTCGGTATGGGTCGGTCTCTGGGTCTCGAGCTCGATATTGATCGGCCTCTGGGTCTCGAGCTCGATATTGATCGGTCTCTGGGTCTCGAGTTCGATATTGATCGGTCTTTGGGTTTCGAGCTCGATATTATGATGACGAACCTCGGTCCATCATGCTCCAATCTTGATTAATCACACGAAGGGCAAACTCGGTTTTGACCGTATACAACCATATATATGAGATGGGCCAACCTTTTAAGCAACAAGTGATCACTATGGTTGTAGTCTTCTTGACATATCAAGTTTGTTAAAGATCTAGCTGGTTGCTTCTCAACTAACATCACCTTAATTATAGTAGGGCATACTTAACTGTCCTCCCAAGACACAATGAATCAAATCTTGATCATGAATAACACATACGCAAACAGCGAAGACCCCATCTGAACCAAAGATGGCTTGTCTTTGTCATTTGATAAATTTAGGTCCCGAAGAACCAGAAAACAGTGACCTTTCAACCATATTCACCTATCCATCTAGCAATATTCGTGTTCTCGGTATTATATTTAAGTCTTCAATTAATGTCATTCTCTTTAATTTCCTCAAGAAGGAGCAATTAGAGAAGATGAAGAAGATGAGTGTGTTACTGAGGAAGTGTAAGACCTTGTCAAGGCAGCTTGGAAGAAGCTCATCTTATAGTAGTTTAAGGTCCAAGTCCACAAGAGAAGATTTGATCTGGAATGTGGAATCTCAGGATAATAAAGAAGATTTTGAGACAATTCTAGTTGGGAGCTCAAGAAGGAGATATGTGATAAAATCCAAGTACTTGAGCCATCCACTGTTGAATGCTCTAATAGAGAAATCAAAGCAGAAGCATGCATGGGAAGGCCATCTTTCAGTTAAGTGTGAGGTTGTGCTCTTTGACCATCTTCTCTGGTTGCTCGAAAATGCTGATCCCAGAAACCTTACTTCTGATTCTTTGGAGGAACTGGCTGATCTATATGTAGTTTGAATTTTTCCAATCCTGGTATCTGATTTCCCCCCCTAGTCAAACTAGTACGTAGTAGTAATAAATGTTAAGGAGTGACTCATGTCTCTCCAAAAGAATGACAAGAATCTCAGTCCTATTATGTGTACGTTCTTGGTTATAGCTTATATCATTCTTTATTCAAATTGTTCATATCCAATGTATGTAAGAGATAAAGCTTGTCGTTGTTGGAATGGTAGGTACATGTGATGTTGATTTAAGGAAAGGACACCAAAAGCAAATTTTGATGCATCCTAAGCAATAATTGTTTGAAAGATTTCTTAATGGGGAAGTTTGTCATCAATAAACAAACTCACAACACAGGAGTAATTTACTTAATCAATAACCAAATGCAAGAGGAAAAAGAAAGAAAGACCGAAAGAAAGAGAAAAAAAAACGCACTAATCAAGAGACAGACAATGGAAGGAAATTATTAAGAAAAAATTGAACAAGAAAGCAGCAATTATTCCCTTATTAAAACAAAATTGTTTCTGGAATCTTTTTAGATATTTTTTCTCTTAATTTTGCGTTTTTGTTGTTGAAATCGAACACTATTTATCTCCTCTACTTTTAGTGATTTTTTCAACAGATACAAAACTTCAAATATAAACTCTACTATTCAATATATCATATTTTTGTATAGGTGTTCTTTCTTTTTATAGAATTGGTTGCATGAAATATCTAAACGGTGATGTATCTTCTTTTTATTACTTTAAGCTCCCATTTGGTCATAAATTTTAGTTACATTTTTTCAAAAAGAAATTGAAAACATTATTTGTGAAATATGATCATGTTTTGGGAGAAAAAAATAAAAATTTTCAAGTTCCCAAAAACTGGTTTAGGACAGTTTTTGGGTGAAAATTTTTCCTCCGCTCACAAAACTTCAACTTTTCTTCGAATAATATGCATGTCCAAATACAATTTCAACTTTCAAAAATTATTTTTCAACACAACTTCAACAACTCTTTTTTTTAAAAAAAATTTCAATCAAATCTACTTGCAAACGCTATTAGTTTGGTTTGGCTGAGGTGCAGAAATTGAAAATTTCCAATTAAGCTGGCAACAGGTCCCATATTTCTCCTAAAATATGAAACTACTTACTATTGCTATAGTGTTAATGCTAAAACATATTAATATGTTTTAATCGCACAGTGAAATTAGGGAAACAAGAAACAACCCATTGTTTTATTTTCTTTACTAAATTCGCCATTTGATTATGAATACAATCATAAAATTGTAAATTCTAATTCAATTCCATGGGAGTTAAATGATAGAAATGTGGTTTCGTGCCACTTCTTTCATTTTCTTCCCATCCAACCCACATCCAAATCATTTTAATATGTTACAGTCGATGTTTTGGTTTCTTTTTAGACATGTTAAGTGAAAATAGCCTTATTATGTATTTGACAAGCAAAACGAAAAGAAAGAGGCCGATAATCTTTGAAGAAACTCTAGTTGAAAAGGTCGATGTTTACACTCGAGGAGAAATGGATCTTGATATGGGACAAATGGTCATAGTCAGGCTGAAACAGTAACCTCGTAATTATATTTTCATAATACACTACTTATGTGTAATGTTCTAATGTCATAAAACTTACTTTATTCCGTTTTATTTTATGTCTTAATTTGACTAGACATAAGTTTAACAATACAAAGAAACTTTTAAATTTTGAGGTATTAAACTAAAAATATATATGACATACTTGTTTACCCTAAAAAATGAATAACAATTAAATTTGTCAGTGGATTTAAGGATACACAGATTAATTCGATACAAACGATAAATTGCGTTAGATTAAACAAATAAAGATATAGTAAATTCAAACCACGTGAGGAGGATAATTCCAGCCTTGATGAAATATCCACCCTCGATCCGGACTCACAATGACCAGCACTGATGAACAAGAATAAGAGCTTTCAATAATAGTGAAAATAATAGTATATTGCTTTGTGACGCGTGTTACAATATGTTCAATGAATAATCAGACTCCCCTTTTATATAGTAGGGGATTTTTACCCTAAGTATAATTTTATAAAAGGTAAAGAAATTTATGTTTAACTGATCACAGGTTCTCCATCGATACGTGTCGAGATCCACGCCATGATATCCGGCCGGTTGCGGATATTACGGCTTTCTGTTGGTCGTGCTTGGTTGTCTGACAACGTTCTCCGAAATCCTTTGGGATTTGGACCGATCTCGGATCATGGCCCCTATATTCTTGAGGGTGTGCGTCAGGCCCCGGACTCTGACTCGATGAGACCCTTGCTTCGATTTCTGTCCCTTGTCATCATGTCTCTAGCTCAGTTTAGCATATCGGAAGCGGAGGTGTACCATGAGCTCGGTTTTATCCGTATACAATACCAAAAAATATCATTTGAATCTTGTGGTCTTAAACATACATGTCATTCCTTATATAAAAAAATATCATTAAGGATAAGATGATATAAGGTCCCGTAAAAGTTTACCTAAAATCCGAGATTTCGTGGTGCCGAAGTAGACTTATGCGTTGATGATTGTAGAGATTCTTCACGGTGAGTTTGCGAGCCGCGGTTCAGACTTTTTGGGTTGAACAGTACTTTGGGGAGTTGAAGAATTATTTTGGAAGTGCAGGGCGTTTCTGCGACCCATTATGCGATCGCAAAATTAGTTTGCGGACCGCAGATCTGCCGCAAAACAAGGTAGAAATTTGGAAAAATATTTGGGCCATTATGCAGTCCATTATGCTGCCGCATAATTATTTTGCTGGCCGCAGAACCCATCGCAGACCCAACACACAAAAATATTTCGGAAGGCAGTTCTGCGGCGCATTATGCGACAGCAGAATAGGTCTGTGGATCACAGACCGATCGCAGAGTGAGGCAGGGGTGCCCAGTTCCTGAGGGCCATTATGCGGCCCATTTTGCGGACCGCAGAAGCGTTATGCGGTTACATATGCGACCGCAGATCTGCATTGGGGCTTCATTTTTATAATTTTTGAACCCGACCCCATTCTTATAAAACAACCTTGGGGATCATTTTAGAAGGTTAAAACATATACTTCTAGAGAGAGGGAGTGCCATAAAGTGAGAAGGGAAGTTCCTAAACTCATCACTCATCAGTTCTTGCCCAAAGTTGAAGAATTTATAAGAAGAATTCACTAGGTCTTCATCCTAGAGGTAAGGTTCTACTCCATAGCCCTCAATTTCGTAATTTTAATTGAAATGGGTAATAAGCCAAGCAATTCTTGGGTGTGGGAGTTGTTCATTTTACATGCATGTACCATCAAGGGTAGTGGAAAGATTGTTGAGCTCTTTTGGGTAACTTTGGGTAGCAGGGGTGAAAGAATCCACCATAGGAGGATCTTGAAACCTTAATGCTCACCTAGTATTTGATAAAATGCTCAAGTGAGCTGGAACTATGAACTCCTTCCTAATTTGTATTCAATTTTGCTTTATCTCTAAATAAATCGAAGTTGCTAAGATTTTTGAAATATAGTAGTAATTTAAAATGCTCGAGGCAAGGTATGTTGGCTAAACTTCTCTCTTAGAATTGAATTACCATGATGTTCTTGTAAGTCCCGAGTTGTCCATTATAAATTGACTTTTCTAAATACGTTTGGTGTCGGAGGATGTGTGTGTGTGTGTGTGTGATATATATATATATATATATATATATATATATATATATATATATATATATATATATATATATATGAATATGTTCAAAATGTGTTCTGGAATATTCTTATCATTTTGTGTTATTCTTTCGGAGCGTGTTTGACACCTTGTTACTGAAACTTATCATTTTGTGTCCCAACTTAAATTACTGAAACTTACTTGAAATTTACCTTTCCCCTAACTTGACACCTTGTTATTGTCTGAGTCTCTTATTGATTCCATATTTTATTCTCCGTTTACTGTTGCTCATTCTATTAAGAGGGTGTTTAGTTTTACATACTAGTAATATTTCATATGTACTAACGTCCCTTTTTCCGGGGGCACTGCATCTTGAATGGATGCAGGTGATTCCATAGCAGGTGGTATTGATCAGTGATAGCAGCACACCCTCTCCTCAGCTGACTTGGTGAGCCCCATTTTATTTCGGGGTCCTGTATCTCTTATCCTTTGTACATAGCGTTTTGAGGTATAGCCGGGACCTTATTGCCGACACTATCATAGTACTTTTTTGTTCCTGTTAGAGGCTCCGTAGACATAGTGTGGGTTGTATATGTTTTTGGGAAGGTTAAACTAAAAATATTGTAATCGTATCATCTGTTCCACTCTAACTATGATTGTACAATGTACTGTTATAGAGACTTGTTAACGACGTAACTAATGGGAATGAACTTGTGTTATTCACATGACCTCTTACTGTCTAATTAATGAAATGTATTCTTATCTTTATTCATGGGTGAGTTAAGTAGAAGGTATTGTAAAGGCTTGCTTGACCGAGATATCTCGGTTGAGCACCGGTCGCGCTCCCTGAGGTCGGAGCATGGCAAACTTGGTATCAGAGCCTAAGGTTTTAAAGTGTCCTAGGATGTCTCGGAGCCGTGTCTAGTAGAGTCCTTCTTATCGGTGTGTTGTCGACCACATCTATAATTAGGAGTCTACCTGGGCATTTAGCAATAATACCCTTCTTTGATGTTCTAGATCATGCGATAAAGCTGATTGTACGATTGTTCCTCCTTTAACTCGTGCTTTGCTCTAACTTTCAGTACATGGCGCCTAAGAAGAAGGCAAGAACTGGCCAAGGAGCCAATGTCACCCCAGGAGTGGTAGTTGATTCGATACTTGATGATGCGGGTGAGCACCCGAGAGGTGAGAATATTCCCCCGACTACTACACTGCCTGATTCCACTATACCTGATCAGACCACACCAGTTTTTGCACCTATTGAGGGTGCAACGATCCCTTCAACTAATATTCCAGGTCCAGTCCCAGCTTCCGGTCCTGGTGTATCTGATGGGGATCTTAGGGGAGCCATACAGATGTTGGCTCAGATAGTGGCTTCCCAGGCCCAGAGATCAAATGTTGCACCCAGTTCTTCTAGTCAGCCAGGGGATTTCGCTAGTTCCAGTGTGAACATGTTTCTCCAGTTGGATCCTCTAGTGTTCACAGGTACTGATCCTGAGGAGGATCCCCAGGACTTCATTGATGAGATGCACAAGACTCTCCGAGTTATGCGTGCTACTGAGACGAAGGGAGCAGAGTTAGCCTCTTACCGCATGAAAAGGGTGGCCTATTCTTGGTTTTAAATGTGGGAGGACTCCCGTGAGGAGGGAAGCCCTCCGGCGAGGTGGAGTGAGTTTGCCGATGCTTTCGTTGATCATTTCTTGCCTGCCGAGACTAAGTCAGCCCGTGCCGCCGAGTTTTAGAGCCTAAAAAAAGGTAGCATGAGTGTGTGGGAGTATCATATGAGAGTCGCGCGCCTGTCCAAATATGCCATTTACATGTTGCCCACTATGGAGGCTAGAGTGCGCCGGTTTGTGCAGGGCCTTAGCCCCATGGTTATTAATGAGGCCGCTACAGCCGCCTTGAATTCTGACATTAACTATGGTAAGATGGTGGCATTTGCTCAAGCCACAGAGACCCGCAAACTAAAGAATAGAATGGACCGTGAGAGCAACAGCAAGGCCCGGTCTGCGGGCAACTTTGGTGGTTCTTCTGGTGGTGGTGGTGGTGGTGGTAGGTCAACATTCATGGGAGGGTCATCAGGGCTATCCCAGTCTTTTGCTCAGTCTTCAGTCAGTGCACCGCCATCGGAGCCCAGTCAACAGCAGGGGAGCCATTTTAGGCCCAGCCAGGGCAACAGGGGATCCTACCAGTAGGGTTGGTCTGGTGGGAGATTTCAGCAACATCGAATGCCCCCATGCCCTAGGTGAAGGAAGATTCACTTTGGGGCCTGCTTCATAGACCAGCCTATATGTTACGGGTGTGGTATGAGGGGTCACATTCAGAGGGATTGTCGTTCGTCTCACCAAAGCATGGGCAGGGGTACAACACATCCAATTAGTTCTGCAGCTACTACATCCGCAACACCTCCTCCAAATCGAGGCACCCCAGCACCCGCAGTGCGTGGTGCAGCTAGGAGTGGTACATAAAGATCGGGAGGACCTAGCCATTTCTATGCTATGAGGGGTCGCCAGAGTTTAGAGGCTTCTCCAGATATTGTCACAGGTATATTGACTGTCCAATCTTATGATGTGTATGCCCTTTATTGATCCCGGTTCCACTTTGTCCTGTGTCACTCCCTATGTTGCTATGGGATTTGGGATAGAACCGGAACAACTCCATGAGTCATTCTCTGTATCTACTCCGGTTGGTGAGCCTATTGTGGCCACGCGAGTTGATAGGGATTATATTGTCATGGTGCGTAGTCGGAACACCATGGCCGATATCATTGAACTGGGGATGGTTGATTTTGATACAATAATGGGGATGTATTGGCTTTATTCATGTTTCGATAAGCTTGATTGTCGAACCAGAACCGTTAGGTTTGAATTTCCAAATGAATCAGTGATTGAATGGAAGGGGGATGATGTGGTACCGAAGGGTAGGTTTATTTCTTACCATAAGGCCACAAAGATGATTAACAAGGGGTGTATTTACCATTTGGTCCGGGTTACGGATACTGATATTGAGGCACCTACACTTAAGTCTGTGCCGGTTGTGAATAAATTTCTGGAGGTTTTTCCGGATGAGCTCCCTAGGATCCCACCAGATATGGAGATTAATTTTGGGATTGATGTGATGCCAGACACGCAACCTATATCTATTCCGCCCTGCAGAATGGCACCGACATAATTGAAAGAGCTAAAGGAATAATTGAAAGATTTGTTAGAGAAGGGTTTCATCCGGCTGGGTGTGTCGTCTTGGGGCGCACCAGTTCTATTTGTAAGAAATAAGGATGTGTCGCTAAGAATGTGTATTGACTACCGGCAGCTCAACAAGGTTACAATCAAAAATAAGTACCTACTCCCAAAGATAGATGACTTGTTTGATCCATTGCAGGGTGCTAAGTACTTCTCTAAGATCGATTTATGATCCGGGTATTACCAATTGTAGATCACGGAGCGGGATATTCCGAAAACAACTTTCAGGACCCGGTATGGGCACTTTGAATTTCTGGTAATGTCTTTTGGGCTAACAAATGCCCCAGCAGCTTTCATGGATCTTATGAATTGAGGCTTCAAGCCTTTTCTTGACTCATTCGTGATAGTGTTTATTGACGATATCCTTGTATATTCACGAAGTCGAGAGGACCATGTCGGTCATCTCAGGGCAGTTCTAAAGACCCTAGATCAACACAAGTTGTATGCGAAGTTTTCAAAATGTGAATTTTGGCTTGAATTTGTGACGTTCTTGGGTCATGTCGTCTCCAGAGAAGGAATTGAGGTTGATCCTCAGAAGATTGCAGCTATGAAGAATTGGTCTAGACCTACTACCCCGACAGAGATTCGCAGTTTCTTGGGCTTAGCTGGATATTACAGGAAGTTTATGGAGGGGTTCTATACTCTTTCCTCTCCGTTGACTAAATTGACGCATAAGGCGGTTAAGTTCCAATGGTTAGATGGTTATGAAAGAAGCTTCGAAGAATTGAAATCAAGATTAACTACGACACCGGTGTTGACCCTACCAGAGGGTACATATAGGTTTGTGGTATATTGTGATGCTTCAAGTATCAGACTTTGGTGTGTATTAATGCAACATGGCAAGGTGATAGTGTCACGCCCCAAACTCGGGGAGCACGACCGGCGCTCAACCGAGTAAACCCGGCTGAGCAAGCCTGTTTGATTTTATTCTACCAAAATTCATACCTGAATAAAGAGAAGATGTACTCCGTTAATCAAATACTGAAAAGATTTCATTAACCACTTCAATTTCATTCCCATTAACAACATCATTCAATATTTCCAAAATAGTACGAGTTTATAGATTTAATAAAAAACATGTTGCCAAGTACCAACTGTTCTAATTCGATTCCCAACATCAAACACCACCCACAACCTTTCTACGGAGCCTCTAAGTACAAATGAAGAGTAATATATGAAAATACCGGCAACAAGGCCCCGGCTATACCTCAAAATATAGTACATGAGAAACAAAAGATACATGACCCCGAAATGAATGGGGCTCACCAAGTCAGCTGAATAGAGTGCACCGCTATCACAGATCATTGCCGCCTACTGTGGAACCACCTGCATCCATTAAAGATGTAACGCCCCGGTAAAAAGGATGTTAGTACTCTCGATAATACTATTATGTAAAGCTAAAAGTCCTCTTTCAAAATAGAATGGCCATATAAGAAAAGGAAGACCATAGAAACAACAAGTCACAATCAACTATATCCAAATGCCCAATTGAAATATAACAATTTTCAAAATATGAAAAAAAAATATATTTTTGGTTGGGAGATCATTAGCACCGATATACCACCGTCTTTGTTAGCACGGAGTCTGATCACACCCGATCGGCTAGGCCATCTCCCCACGAACAATGTGGTTTGACATGTGATGCGAAAGAAAGTTGTTACCAATAGTAGTACCACCATGTGCATAACATGGTGTCCGATCTCCACCCGATCAGCTAAGCCACCTTCCCACATATGCTGTGTGGGTTGACTTTTCTAATTCACAGTTATTACCAGTTTTATCCCAATTAAGGGGAATAATTACAATTTTACCAATATTTCAATTTTATCCCAAATAAGGGGAATAATCATAATTCACCCCTACACCGGCACGTGTAGTTTCAGGTGTGGGCTTTATGACCCACCCTTCCTTGGTTTTGCTAATGATACTCCCAAAAATATTTTTATTATTTGATTTGCACACAAAGGTAAGATAAATATAATTGTACTCACCTCAACCTCTTTCGCGTTGTATAAATTCTCATTAATATTTCCAGTCACTCATAATAATAATATTTTCTTGGCTCATTTGGCCACTCACAAGATTCTTTATTCCTGGCACGGTGGACGTATTTCATGTTCCACACTTTCACCTCTTTTATTTTCAAGGACCACCATCAAATATCAACATACAGAATATTTCAGAAATCATATACTTCAAATCCATTTGTAATGGAAACTCTAAACACAAAGGTTTCTTCCCAAAGAATGGGGCATACCAACCAGCAATAGAAACACACATCAAAATCATAAACAATCAATACACCATTTATTCTTGTAATACTCTTCCCTAGAAATGACAATGTACAATTTCAACACCTGAGTATGTAAGAACTCGAATCACACTGGATATATTTATAAAGCAAAGCATTTGTTAAAGCAGTCACTTATGGGCATGAATTGAGTACAAAAACTTTTAGGCAATTCTATTTTCAAAATTATTTTTGAACAATTAAGTCGAGTCTCATTTCATATTCTTTATCGCATCCTTTCATTTCATTTGCACTACTATCCATAATCATAACTTAAATTCTTGGCACGTTGGCCACACTCTATATCCCCCAATTCACTTATTTCATTTTCAAGCATCTTTATAGATTATCAACAATAAGACATTTTCAATCAAGACTTTAGGTACACATATAAGCAATTTAGAGCCTTAAACATATCGAGTTTTCCCTACACAATTTGGTATACTAGTTTTTATTTGAAATACGATTCAAAGCCATACCATTTTAATACGCAACCCATACTTTGAACTCACGAGAGCATTATGGAATTCATTCTAAGAGAGAAAGTTTAGCTAACATACCTCAATTGGGCTTCCTTAAACTCTAAAATATTCCGGAATTCTTAGCAACTTCAATCTATTTTAGAAATCTAATAAGTTGAAACAAAATTAGGAAGATGATCATGGTTCTAGCTCATTTGAGCATTTTATCAAACACTAGGTGTGCATTAAGGTTTCAAGGTCCTTTTATGGAGGATTCCATCATCCCACAACCCATTCTTTACCATTTTTAGCTCACAATCTTCCTACACCCTTTTGATAACACATGCATGTAAAATAAACAACTCTCATACCTAAAAATTATCTTGTAAATTATCCATTATCAGTAAATTTCGAAATTAGGGGTTAAGGTGTAGAATCTTACCTTTAGGATGAAGACCTCGTGAGTTTTTCTTGTTAATCTTCAAAGATTTGAGAAAGAATTAAAGGACAATTTGTTGAAGATCACTCTCCCACTCTAGGGCACTCTCCCACTCTCAAAATATCAAGTTTTAGCTCAAAAATGGTCCATTGCATCTATTTAATCGAAGTAGGGTCGGGTTATAAAAATTCAAAAATGAAGCTCCGGAACAGGATTTGCGATCGCATATGCGATCACAGAATTGATATGCGGTCCGCATATCGTCCGCACAATTGGTGCCCAAAATTGGGGGTCGCCTGCTTGGGTCTGCGGTGGTTAGGCAGCCCGCAGACCTGTTCTGCGGTCGCATAATGCACCGCAGATCTTTCTCCAAGCTGCCCCGCATCTGCTTCGCTCTGCGGCCATTATGCAGTCCGTAGAGTGATTCTGTGACCGCATAGTGGGCCACAGAAATGCCCTCTTTTGCCGAAAATTTTTCTTTACTCCCCAGTACATTGTTCAACCCAAAAGGTCCGAGTTTCTACAATCCCCAAACACGTAAGCCTACTTCGGCACCACGAAACCTTAAATTTCTTTACGAAATTCTATGGGGCCTTACATATGGCTTATACCTCTAGGAAACTTAAGAATCATGAAAAGAACTATCCACCACATGACTTAGAGCTTGCAGCGGTGGTCTTTGCGTTGAAGATTTGGCGTCATTATTTGTATGGGGTCCATGTGTACATATTCACGGACCATAAAAGCCTTCAATATATTTTCAAACAGAAGGAATTGAATCTGAGGCATAGAAGATGGCATGAGTTACTCAAGGATTACGGCATCGATATCCTATATCATCCCGGGAAGGCTAATGTTGTGGCGGATGCTCTTAGTTGAAAATCTATGGGTAGTTTGTCTCACTTGGAGGTATATCAAAGGCCGTTGGCCAAGGAGATTCATCAGTTGGATAGTTTGGGAGTTCGTCTTGCGGACTCTAGTGAAGGAGGGGTGATTGTACAAGATAAGGCTGAATCATCGCTTGTGGTGGAAGTCAAGGAAAAACAATACAACGATCTATTGTTGGTACAATTGAAGGAGGGGATTCATAAACATAAAACCATGGCCTTTTCTCTTGGCATGGATGATGGTACACTAAGGTACCAAGGGTGATTATGTGTTCCAAATGTGGATGGTCTCCGAAAAAGAATCATGACCGAGGCTCACACGTCTAGATATTTCGTGCACCCGGGCTCTACAAAGATGTATCATGATCTTAGGGAGGTCTACTGGTAGAATGGTATGAAGAGGAATGTAGAAGACTTTGTGGCAAGATGTCCAAATTGTCAGCAAGTGAAGGCCGAGCACCAAAAGCCCAGTGGGTTGGCACAGAACATAGAAATTTTAATGTGGAAGTGGGAGATAATCAATATGGACTTTGTAGTGGGACTACCTCGCACGCCTCACAAGTTTGACTCGATTTTGGTAATTGTGGACCGACTCACGGAATCAGCACACTTCTTACTTATTAAGGCTACCGACACAACAGAACAATATGCTCAATTGTATATCAAGGAAATCATCAGGTTACATGGCACTCTAGTTTCTATTATCTCAGATCGGGGGGCACAGTTCACGGCTAATTTTTGGAAGAAATTTAAGCAATATTTGGGTACTCAAGTGAATCTTAGTACAACCATTCACCCGCAGACTGACGGGCAGGCAGAGTAGACTATTCAGACGCTTGGGGATATGTTGCGCGCTTGTGTTCTTGACTTCAAAGGTAGCTGGGATGATCATTTGCCGCTTATAGAGTTTGCCTACAACAACAGTTATCATGCTAGCATTCAGATGGCACCGTTCGAGACTTTATATGGTAGGAGTTGTGGATATCTCATTGGGTGGTTTGAGATTGGGAAAGCGGAGTTGATAGGGGCCAGACCTCGTGCATCAGGCTATAGAGAAGGTTAAGATTATTACAGAACGGTTGAGAACAGCCCAGAGTTGTTAGAAGTCCTATTCGGATATACGTCGTAGGGATTTGGATTTCAAAGAAGATGATTGAGCATTCTTGAAGGTTTCCCCTGTGAAGGGTATAATACGGTTTGTTAAGAAAGGGAAATTGAGTCCTAGGTATGTCAGACCATACAGAATCATTCAGAGGATTGGCCAGGTGGCTTACAGACTAGAACTACCTCCAGAGATGTCTTTAGTGCACCCGATGTTTTATGTATCCATGTTGAAGAAGGTGGTTGAATATCCGTTGCTTATTGTTCCGATTGAGACTATTGAGGTTAATAAAGAATTAACTTATGAAGAAATTCCAGTTTCCATTCTTGATAGGCAAGTTCATAAGTTGAGGAACAAAGAGAATGCCTCCGTGAAAGTACTATGGCGGAACCAGTAGGTTCAAGAGGCCACCTGGGAGGCCGAGGAAGAAATGAGGAAGAAATACCTTCATTTGTTTGAATAGTCATGTATTTATAAAGTTGTGTTCAATGAACGTGTTAAGAGTTTACCTTCTATGAATTATGTATTATTTGTACAGTTGATGTTAAGGGTGTTCCCTTTTTATGATATACTGCTCGTGAGGCACTGTTGCCGTTATTTTTATGTCATGTTACGTCATTGGTTCATGTACATGTTGTTAGGATTGGTTTATGGGATTCTCTGACAGGTGGATAGGTCCAGTTACAAGGGAAACTCTGGCGAAAAGTTTGGAAATTTGGGGAGTTAGTCAAAAGTTGGAACTGTTGGTGTGTTATAGCAGCTGAGTACATTGGTTTCTAATGGCAGATTTTGGCCCTCATTCGAGGACGAATGATCTTAAGTGGGAGAGGATGTAAGGCCCCATAAAATTTTACCTAAAACCTGGGGTTTCGTGGTGCCGAAGTAGACTTATGCGTTGATGATTGTAGAGATACTTCGCAGTGAGCTTGCGAGCCGCGGTTCGGACTTTTTGGGTTGAACAGTGCTTTGGAGAGTTGAAGAATATTTTTGGAAGTGCAGGGTGTTTCTGCGGCCCATTATGCGGTTGCGGAACTGGTCTGTGGACCGCAGATCTGCCGCAGAACGAGGCAGAAATCTGGGCAAATGTTTGGGCCATTATGCGGTCCATTATGCGACTGCATAATCATTTCGCGGGCTGCAGAACACATCGCAGACTCAACACACAAAAAAATTTGGAGGGCAATTCTGCGGCGCATTATGCGACTGCAGAATAGGTCTGCGGACCACAGACCGGTCGCAGAGTGAGGCAGGGGTGCCCAATTCCGGAGGGCCATTTTGCGGACCGCAGAAGCGTTATGCGGTCGTATATGCGGCCGAAGATCTGCATCGGGGCTTCATCTTTTCTAATTTTTTAACCCGACCCCATCCTTATAAAACATCCTTAGGGATCATTTTAGAAGGTTAAAACATATATTTCTAGAGAGAGGGAGTGCCATAGAGTGAGAAGGGAGGTTCCTAAGCTCATCCCTCATTAGTTCTTGCCCAAAGTTGAAGAATTTACAAGAAGAATTCACTAGGTCTTCATCCTAGAGGTAAGGTTCTACTCCATATCCCTCCTTTTCGTGATTTTAATTGAAAATAGGTAATGAGCCAAACAATTCTTGGGTGTGGGAGTTGTTTATTTTACATGTATGTATCATCAAGGGTAATGGGAAGATTGTTGAGCTCTTTTGCGTAAACTTTGGGTAGTGGAGTGAATGAATCCACCATAAGATGACCTTGAAACCTTAATGCTCACCTAGTGTTTGATAAAATGCTCAAGTGAGCCGGAACTATGAACTCCTTCCTAATTTGTATTCAATTTTGTATATCTCTAAATAGATCAAAGTGGCTAAGATTTTCGGAACATAGTAGTAATTTAAAAAGCTCGAGGCAAGGTATGTTGGCTAAATTTCTCTCTTAGAATTGAATTACCACGATGTTCTTATAAGTCCCGAGTTGTCCATTATGAATTGACTTTTATGAATACGTTTGGTGTCGGAGGATGTATATATATGAATATGTTCAAAATATGTTCCGGAATATTCTTATCATATTGTGTTATTCTTCGGGAGCGTGTTTGAAGTATGAATATGTAGTAAAATGTTGTGACTTTAAGTCAAGCCCAAATGAAAGTGATCACACCAAATTGTGTAAGAAATCGCATGTGCCTAAGACCCTAAATTGCTCAAATGTGTGCTTAAAATCTTGAATAGAAATGTTGTTGTTGACAATCCGTGTAAATATTTGAAAGTGGAACAGTGAGCACGAATTATGAAGTATGGCCAACGTGCCAAGAATGATATTGTGTTATGGCCAATGGTGCCAATAAAATGAATGATATGTAAAAGAATATGAATTGAGTGGTAAATCATTTTAATAATAAATACCTTGGGAATATCGTTTATCCATCGAGGAAGGGTAGGTCGGAACAACCTAACTCCGAAACTACACGTGCTGGTATATGAGTGATTGAGGGGTAAATCCCCGTGTTAATGTGATGAGACTGTTTCCCCTTTATATGGGATGAGATTGATGTGTTGAGTTGTTTCTCCTTATATGGGATGGGATTATTTCAAGCAAGATGTGATGTGATGTCGACCCATACGGCATTGTGGCGAGACGGCTTAGCCGATCGGGCTGAGATCGGATGCCATGCCGCGCACATCGTATTGTGAGTGGATGTCTCGGGGTGAGACGGCTTAGCCGGTCGGGCTGAGATCGAACTCCGTGCTAAACCACAGTGGTGTATCGGTGCTAAAGATCTCCCAACTTAAATTACTGAAACTTACTTGAAATTTACCTTTCCCTTAACTTGACACCTTGTTACTGTTTTAGTCTCTTGTTGATTTCATGTTTTATTCTCCGTTTACTGTTGCTCGTTCTATTGAGAGGGTGTTTAGTTTTACATATTGGTACTATTCCATATGTACTAACGTTCCTTTTTTCGGGGGCGCTGCATCTTTAATGGATGCAGATGGTTCCATAGCAGGTGGTATTGATCAATGATAGCAGCACATCCTCTCCTCAACTAACGTGGTGAGCCCCACTTCATTTCGGGGTCTTATATCTCTTATCCTTTGTACATAGCGTTTTGAGTTATAGTCGGGACTTTGTTGCTGGCACTATCATTGTACTCGTTTGTTCCTGTTAGAGGCGTCGTAAACATAGTGTGGTTTGTATCTATTTTTGGGAAGGTTAAACTAAAAATGTTGTAATCGTATCATCTGTTCCACTCTAACTATAATTGTACAATGTATTGTTATGGAGACTTGTTAATGACGTAACTAATGGGAATGAACTGGTGTTATTCACATGACCTCTTACTGTCTAATTAATGAAATGTATTCTTATCTTTATTCATGGGTGAGTTGGGTAGAAGGTATTGTAAAGGCTTGCTTGATCGGGGTATCTCGGTTGAGCACCGGTCGCGCTCCCCGAGGTCGGGGCGTGTGACAGATGAGATTATCAAAATTAAACACTTCTTAAAAATAGAAAGATAACATTTTTTTTAAACAATCTAATACTTCCTAAAAATAATAATAATACTCTCTCCGGTCCACTTTAATTGATTTTTTGGTTGTTTTCATATATATTAAGAAATTTATCTTTTAGCATTAATTAATAATGAAATTAACCATATTAACCTTAATTTTTTGTTTGGAAATACAACAAATACTCCTAGGCTCTTTACTCCAAGGGCAACTTTGGAAAAAAGAAGTTAATCCCTTCTTTATATCTGAAAAAATTAAATATTGTGGACTACCAAAAAAAAAAAGTCAAAAAATTAATTAAAGTGGAACGAAGGGAGTATATATGTATGTATATTATTTTTAAACAAACTACAAAGAAGAAAAGATATATAAGTTGAAACGAAAGGAATAATACACTATTTCATCTCATCTATGGTATGATGGTGTCCCAAAAAGAATTAAGGAAATCTTATGGGAATGTACCAAAAAAAGATACTACTATTTACCAACAACTAGTTATTTTAGTCATGCTACCAACAGTAGCCTAAAAAATTTACCAATGATATACAACATTAAAAAAATATAAGCAAAAAAAGTTTTTTTCAATAGGTATTATTGCGATTCGTTGAAAACACATAGATGAGGCAATATACAAAATTTGACGAAGTCTGAAGGTGAGTTAGACTAGTTTGGAGTCAAAATTCATTACCAATGATAAACAATATTAAAAAATTAGGCAAAGTATTTTTTTTCAATGGGTATGGTTGGAATTCATTGAAAACATATAGACGAGGCAATATACAAAATTTGAGCAAGATTGGAGGTGATTTGGTATCGAAATTCATAGTTAAAATCGAGTTTAAAAAATTCTTTTACGACACATGTATCACGCATGTATCTCACATAGAGGTATACATGAATATACATGTGATACACATATGATATATATGTGATAGACAAATGATACATAGTGTGATACACATATGATCTTCTTCCATATTCATTTTGTGCACTTCGAATTTGGGTCAAGCTTCAATTCAAACTACCTAAAATCTCCACCCAATCGTCCCAAAATTGAGATTCACACTCCTTAAAATGTACCCAATCTATTTCAACAACATCCACTTGAAATAAATCCCAATTTCGAAAATCACAAAATTTTGAATTCAAGCTTAAGCAAGCTTCAATAGTTATCCGTGGCATTTTCAGTTTAATCTTTCGACCTAGTTTAATATCAAATATTAATTTCTAAATTGAATTAAGGTGCTCGATTCTTTGAATTTCAACTTAAATGAATTAGAATATTTCAATATTGTTGAAGTCTCAAAAAGTTTGAACTATCTTTGTATTTTAGCAAGATAGATGTGTTACAAAATGATATTTGAGCTATTTTTTATTGAAATTGTTTATAGATTCGAAAGATTGAGTAGTTTTTACAAAAATAATTAAATAAAAAGCAAAAAAAGTGGTTTTTTTGTTATCTATATTGTGGTGATTGATGCCCGAAAAACTTATTAGAAAAAAAAGAAGAAAGGGTATTATCACTTCTAATCCATGTCAGAAATTATTTATATTCAGTAGCCGATAAAGTGTATAAAATTTATATAATTTTTATATATAACATACAGAACTTATATATATATAAAAATATATATATTTATTTAATTATTATTTTAAGAATGGCTATCCAGTATCATTTTCCAGGCTTGAATTTCAAATTGGGCCCATAAAAGTGTACCAAAAGGCGATCCGACCAAATTATTTAGTGGCCCGCATATGATCCACACTTCTCTGCCCCCCCCCCCCCCCCCCCCCCTTTTTTTTTTTTTCTTCCACTTCTCCAATGTTGGCGATGGACAACATAGTCGCTCACTTCGATACTGTCGTGAAGAGTAAAATTGCTTCACTTAAACACAATTTAATAGTCTTAACACTGGGGTCTCTCATGGCGTAGCGTGACTTTGACTATGTTTGCAGCTTTTTCTCTTCCTTTCCCAATTTCATTTCTAGTTTAGCAGCTGCCTATGTGAGGTAAAAAATAGCTCATCTTTTTTCTCTTTCTAAGAATCCATCACTGCTGCGATTGATCTTCTTTCTTTTATTTTTTCTTTTTTCTTGCACAGCTATCTTCACATACCCATGTTTTTTTTTCCAGGACCCTACTTCTTCTTTTGTTTTTGTTTGTTTTTTCTCAATTTGTACCGTGCATAATCTTTATTAACAACTCTTTGCTAGTGCCAGAACCTCTTTCTTTTTTTGGGGTAAAAGTAAAACATGGTTGTTGGAGGCATAGATTCATATAACGTACTCCTACTAGTTTGTGATTGAGGTATAGTTTGTTGATTGAGGTATAGGGAATTTATTAACTGAATCTCTCAGACTAATAACTTAGTTGAGAGAAATGATGTTAAGAAGGCAAATTTGTTGTAAACTGGGAGCACTTGGTTTGTGGCGAACTAATAAAAATAATAACAATAGATCTTGTCTTATTTATTTGGCGCCATAACATATCGCCATACCTTAATAGCCATCGAGTTGTTGACCATTCACTTATCGTGACTCGCATTGAACTAGAATAATAACTTTACTCACGCAGCAGTTCTAGTTTTTTAATCATGTAGAGATTTTTTTTGTCCACTTTGCTATGTTTACATGGTTCGTTTTACTGATGTTAAAGCATCATGTTGAGTAGATAATGTGCTTCTTGAGTGTCTGAACTTTCACTTTTATGTTCGCGCTAACTGGATATTGCTATGTCTTTGCAATGTCACCGTAAGAGGCTTCAATTAGAGAAAAAATGAAAGTCCTGTTTAATTGTTGTATTGGCTGTTCTGTTGCTCTGAGCAGTGTGTTTGTTTATCAGTTTTGACAAAAATTACATAAAGTTATCAAAGCATACCACTATTATACCTAATTCTCTTGAAACTCAAGAATTGAGGGTGTATTTTTGTTTTTCTTCCTGCTGAACTTGGAATAACAAGTTTGTCAACTTTTAGCAGAAAGATGGATCGAGCAAGGTTGAATAAAAGAACCCGTTGCTCAGGTTCAACACCGTCAGAGGAGTCAGCTTTAGACCTTGAAAAATACTGTTACAGTTATTCTAATCTTCCTTCACTAAGTCCACCAACACTTCAACCTTATGCATCTGCTGGACAACACTCTGAGAGCAATGCTGCATACTTCTCCTGGCCTAGTCGACTGAATGATGCTGCTGAAGAGAGAGCAAACTATTTCGCGAATCTTCAGAAAGGGGTTCTGCCAGAAACTCTTGGCCGATTGCCTGAGGGGCAGCGAGCAACAACATTGCTTGATCTCATGACTATAAGGGCATCTCATAGCAAACTCTTGCGTTGCTACAGTCTCGGTACAGCAATTGGTTTTCGTATTCGACGTGGTGTTTTGACTGATATACCAGCGATACTAGTGTTTGTGTCCCGGAAAGTTCACAAACAATGGCTTAGTCCAATTCAGTGTCTACCTACTGCTTTGGAGGTGATCAAAAGAATGACTAATTATCTTTTATCCTATTTCTGCCACTCCTGCCAAAGATTTTCCTGAATTAGGACAAAGAAAGCTAATGAAATTAACTTCATTGATTGTGTTTATATTTTTCTACAGTATACCTCCCCCACCCCTCTCCAAACAGGGATTGTTCAATAAAATGTTTGAACTCAACCTATCGTTAGAACCCAAAGAATCAACACTTGCCAAAATATGTTAATTCTTGCATCCTTTATTCCTTATTTTGACGTATGCTTAAATATGTAACTCATCGTCAGGGTCCTGGAGGTGTGTGGTGTGAAGTAGATGTGGTCGAGTTCTCCTATTTTGGTGCACCAGAGCCGACACCGAAGGAACAATTGTATACTGAGATAGTAGATGACCTGCGGGGTAGCGACCCGTGTATTGGCTCAGGATCTCAGGTAGTTTGATGTTTATCATAACTTTATACTCTGAGGATGCTGCGATTGAGGCTTGATCAGTGCACATGATAGTTAAAGTTTAAGCAAATACCGCATATTGGGAAAATAATAGTATTGCTATTCTCTTTTCAGTAATGGTATTGCTATTTTGTTGAGTCCTGCTAGTTGATCAATTTGCGCATCTTGCATAGAACAGTTATTGGGGTGTGGCAGACCATTGGAGTAATCTATTTCTTTGCTTCTGAGCACATTTTGCGTTTTCCTGAAGAGCTTGTCGTTCAGTGTTGAACTAGGTTAACTCTTGCCACACTTTTCTGAAACTGTGCAGTAAGGGCAACTTATGTCAGCCATATATTCCTAAGAAGGTATTGAATATTTTTGAAGCCACACCTTTAATTTTACAACTAAAAACTTAAAAAAAGGGGAAAAGTGTGGAAAATAGGAAGATGATTTCCTGGAATGTTTCTAAGAGTCCATACTCTTATATGTGTACAAAGACAGTTGTAGATACCTTTCTCCATTGCCAGATGAGACTTACATCCCTTCTCAGTAAATGATTCGTCATCAAATCAGTTGAGCTTTGGAATCTCCAGGCATTTTAAATTGCATCCTAGCAATGTTAATGCATTAAAAAGTCTGCAGGAAACAGTTTTATTTGTCAATAAATCAGGCATCTTTCAGATCTCCAGACATTATGAACTGCATCCTAGGAAAATAAAGGCATTAAAGAGTCTGCAGAAGAAATCAGTTGTAAACTATTTTTCTCCTTGTCACACGGATCGTACATGTTAATTTCTTAGCACATTTTATTGGAAACATTCAGGTAGCAAGCCAAGAGACATATGGAACCTTGGGTGCTATTGTGAGGAGCCTATCAGGCAATCGACAAGTTGGTTTCTTGACAAATCGGCATGTTGCTGTTGACTTAGATTACCCAAATCAGAAAATGTTCCATCCTTTACCTCCAACACTTGGACCTGGGGTATATCTTGGTTCAGTCGAGAGAGCTACATCCTTTATCAGAGACGACCTTTGGTATGGCATATTTGCTGGTATAAATCCAGGTAAAATGTTCTTTTCACCTTCTTTTCTGGTTTGCTGTTGGAAGAACGTTCTGATGCTACAAAATTGTTACTGAAATTTGCTAAATCTATACTTGATTATGATGCCTCACTTATGATTTGATAAGTGCATCTTTTCATACTACACCTTTCTCCATTATCAATTATGTGTTGTATGAAAATGAAATGCAGTCTAATGATAAAAAAAACACGAGGTTGTCTTGTTAACTTCTTAAAATGTACAAGTATGTAAGAGTTTCAGTTCTTGTCGTAATTTCTATTAAATCAATTTTGAATATTAGTTCTTGGCTTTGATAAAAATAAGGGAGGTTAGATTTGGAGGGTATGCGGAGAGGTAGAGGTAGACCAAAGAGGTATTGGGGGAGGTGATTAGGCAGGACATGGAATAGCTTCAACATACCGAGGACATGACCCTTGATAGGAGGGCGTGGAGGTCGAGGAGGGTAAAAGGATAGTAGGCAGTGGAGCGTATTTCTTTCCCATACCAGTAGTATTAATATTGCTTTTGTATTGTCTTATGCTTAGTTTTCTTTTACTACCTGGCGTTTCTGTTTCTCATTCCTTTTCCTATTCTTGGTTCTTTCGCTTTGGTTGATCTATTATCGTCTTGTTGTTTACTGCTTGCTGCTATTCCTATTGCTTCTTTTTTATCTTTCCTTGAGCCAAGGGTTTATTGGAAACAACTTCTCTATCCTCACAAGGTAGGGGTAAGGTCTGCGAACATTCTACTCTCCCCATACCACACTTGTGGGATTACACTAGGTTTGTTGTTGTTGTTGCTTTGACAAAAAATGGAATCTTAAGATTCCAAAAGCCACTTTTGGTATTGTAGAAACTTAATCATATAACATTGTTTCCTTATTTTGGGTTAATTAAATAGACCTCCCTTCAAATTTAATTGAAATGTGAAAGATATCCCTCCTACATTTGCAAATGGTAGGGACTCCCTTGTTAGAAATGAAACGGAATGTTTCTCAAAATGCTTTGCTTCTCTTGAACTTTTTTTTGGATCAAGTAAATTGTAATTTAGTGATATAGCAACTCTTGAACCTTCTCTTTCGTGACTTCTCTCCTCATGGACATTTTCATTCTTTCTCACCATTTTTGCTATCTTTTGTTCTTAAAAAAAAAAGATTTACCAATGCTTTCCTTTAACTTCCTTCTTTGTCATAATTACTACAGCCATTTTCATTGTTATCTTTTCTATTTATTCTCTTCTAATTGACACCTCTCCTTTCCTTTCTCTCCCCAATTTCTGTCTTATCGTGTTTTCTCATTTTTGCACTGTCTGGCCACTACTTATACCACCATTGTTGAGTCCTTTACCCATTAAATGCAATACAAGTGAAGTGATGCCTGGCCTGTTGTATTCAAAATTTGAGCAAAGTTAATATCGTACTCTATACTATGCAAGTTGAGCAAAGTTAATATCGTACTCTATACTATGCAAGTTGTTAGCGTCTGAGAGGTTGATGAGGTTTGAATTGTCTATAACTTGTTGGCGACCTTCTAATATGCATTTAGGAACATTGGCTGATGTCTATCTTTTAGCGACATTTGAACTAGTTACCTTGAGTGAGACTGCTGATACTGTGCTAGTTAAATAAGGTGCAGTATCTGTTGAATGATGATTCTATAGTGTAGACCATAACTTCTTCATTTGGGTTTATAACAAGAGCAGATCCTTAGGTATGAGTGAGTGTATGGTTGATAAGATTTTAGGCTGTAACCTGAAACAGTAGCTTAAGCACCTTTTCGTCGGGCATTTTGTTTAATATTATCACCAGAACAAAAACTTAACTGCCTCAACCAGTGTGTTTTTTTCATTTTTGTATTGACAAAAGTGTGTTGGACAATGTCTCTTTGTTCCATGAGATTATATTGCTATCCTGCCTCTCACGGCATATCATGGGTTAGATCTCTTTTGCTTTAGTAGAACTATCTGCAAATGCAATCCATGCTAGAAGATGCTGTCAACCAGAAATCTGCATTCTTGTTTCTTTCGATGTTGTTAGATAGATGAAAAGTTGTTCTTTGCTCATTTCCCTGCTACCTGCTCAGAAGGTTCTTAATTTGTTAGAATTTTCTTTCTCTTGTGGCATTATTATGATTATTATCGGTTCTAAATGTGGAATTGATTACTCGTGCAGAGACGTTTGTTAGGGCAGATGGTGCATTCATCCCGTTCACAGATGATTTTGATATGACCTCTGTGACTACTTCTGTAAAGGGCATAGGGGAAATTGGAGATGTCAAACTTATAGATTTGCAATCTCCAATTAGTAGCCTCATTGGGAAGCAGGTGATGAAAGTCGGAAGAAGCTCTGGATTGACTACAGGAACTGTCTTGGCATATGCCCTTGAATACAATGATGAGAAAGGGATTTGCTTCTTGACAGATTTTCTTGTTGTTGGAGAAAACCAGCAGACATTTGACCTTGAAGGAGACAGTGGAAGTTTAATCATTTTAAAGGGTGAGAATGGGGAGAAACCCCGACCAATTGGTATTATTTGGGGTGGAACTGCAAATAGGGGCCGGCTTAAACTAAAAGTGGGTCAATCTCCGGAGAATTGGACTAGTGGAGTTGACCTTGGGCGCCTGCTCAATTTCCTTGAACTTGATATCATCACAAAAGATGAAGCTCTAAGAGGTTTGTGGTCTTTAGCACTTGATTCTGCGGATAAAGCAGCTTGATTCTCTCTTTTTTAGCTACATGCATATAAAACAAGTCTCGAATGTGTCCCCCACATGCATATAAAACAAGTCTAGAATGTGTCCCCCACTCCCCAAATATATTATTGTGCATTCCAATATGTTTATCAGGCTTAGTGCTTACTATTACTGTTGTGATGTTGAGAGTAATAAACCCCAAGTTTTTTCAAAGGGACGGATGTAGAAGGAAAAACATGTGTGTTTTAGAGTGGAAGAGGAACTAATAAGCTCAATGGATGTCTAGATCTTTGAGGGACAGAGGGGAGGTGTTAGATCAAACACTACTAATTTGGACTATTGTTTTTTTTGAAATGGTAAAGAACAATACTAATTGGACTATTAGAAACTATTTGGCTGATTATCTAACAATACTAATTAGACTATTAGAAGCTCTTTGGCTGATTATCTTTCTCAAAGTGGATATTTTTCGTTGGTTGACATCAAGTAAGGTTAATTAGCCATCTCTTTTAGATTTAGTAGTCCTTAGGTTGACATTTGTTGAAGAATGGTGAACACAAGACGGAATTCCAAGAAGAGATGCAAAATTGCAGGCTGGAATTAGTTAATAAGTATTCCAGTGGTAGCACATGGGTTCATTATGCTCAGGTATCCGGTAGGTCCTTTTTGCTTCAGAAGACACCAGCTGACTTATTTGTCTATTTTGAAATGTCATGCTCGGTGTCCTTTATTGACTGTCTTTTGGGTAAAGACAGTATTTCTTCCTTGATTTGTACAATGTGTGAAGGATAAAGCAAGTGTATTCATCCCGTCTACTAATTGTTAGTATTTGTACCCCATGATGGAATAGGACTAAACTGACTCCCATTCTTTACCCGATCCACTGAGATAAAATGATGTCTCTTCAAGGTGATGTAGTCTGCATTGCTTTAATCCGTCATATCTGTAAGATTTTCCCTGATCAACTTACCATTTCATTAAAGTCCCTTTTTTGGGATTAAATCTTGAATTCTTTTAGGGGTCGTTTGGTATGAGGTATAAGAAGGTATAGTGCTGGTATAAAAATTTAATACCACCTTAATACTTTGTTTGGTTAGCAAACTTGGTATAAGTTATCCCAGGATTAAAATTAGTACCGGGATAACTTATACCTTGTAGAGTGTGGGGTAATTAGTGCCGGGATAACTTATACCTTCTTCTTAGAAATTATGCAATTGTCATTTTTAATACAACATACCAAACAGTGGATAAAAAACAATACCAGGATAACTAATCCCAGCATAATTAATTCTAGTATAATTTATCCCGGCATAAGCCGTATTCAAACCAAACGACCCCTTAGAGTATGCTTTAACCTTGTCTATATCTATCACTGGTGTAGTTGCAGTACAAGAACAGATAGCTGCCTCTGCCACAGTAGTTGGCTCTACAGCTGGGGATTCTTCGCCTCCAGATATAATGCTTCCAAAGGACAAAATAGAGCCTCTTGGGCTTCATATTCAACAAATTCCCTTGGAAGATGGTGTTGGCGGCCCTGATATAAACTCTTCGCCTGTGGAAGCTGCATTTAACTTGGAAGAAGGTGGGGTCAACTTTGGTGCAAGTGTTGAACATCAATTCATTCCAAGCTTCAATGGACAACCCCCGGCTAATCAAGATGATCAACGTGACACGTCAGCATATGAGAATCTCTCAGCTTTGAGGAAAGGCTCTGATGAAGAAGACATTAGCTTTTCCTTGCAGTTGGGTGGTCATGAATCCAAGAGAAGACGTTCAGAACCTTCACCAAGTGCAGATGAACCAGAATGATTTTCTCTTTATCTGCTAGTACCATTTTCTTTGAGGTCATCCAGGGAAAGGTAAAAGGAGATGATGCATTTGGTGTTTGGTTCCTAAAACAAGAAAAATGTCAAAATTGCTTTTGGAGGTGCTGAATTTTCGTCATGTGGCCATTGATGCAACTTGTGTACGAGGAGTTTTGTATTTTAACATGTCAGTAATGGAAAATCCAATTGTAAAATACATGTAAGTTAATACCGGCTGCTTTCTTGAGCTATTCCGATTCATGGAACTCCATGCATCCGTCTGTGCGGTCCCAAAATCATCTGATTTAAGTAAGCTGGATAGGCAGGCCCCCGAGGATGAGCGATGAACATCAACATTAAAAACTAGCCTTTGATGTATCTTTATGTTGGATATCCCCTAAGAAACCAAGTATTGAAAAGAGAAGGGAAAAAGAAAAACAGAATGAGAGCATAAAAAATAAAGTAGACTATTGGATATTGAGGGCTATAACTCAAAGTGAAATTTTTTTATTTGGCTATCATCACAGACAACAACAATGACACAATAAAATTTCACAAAGTGTACACAGACCTTACCCCTATCCCGATGGGGTAAACAAGAAAAAGAAATAAAGTGCATAACGTAATAGCTTAAGTTTTGAGCATTGACAGTATTAAAAATATTTACTCTTTCTGATCAATTTAAACGATAATTATAGTTCATTCTATTAAGTAGGAGTAGCACTTATTGGTGAATATCTAAAATAAATTGTAAATAACATAATATAATATGTCGAATTACACTAAAAGAAAACCGGTGCATGAATTCTTCTGTGTTCATGCAGTTTCATAGAACATTGTAAAAGAAATTCATTATGTTGTCGATGTATATAGCTTAATTCCTACATAAAAAGGATAAAATTAAAATTGAAGAGTGAAGCAAATATAATAATTAATGAGGGAAGAAAATTATCATAATGTATAAATTTATTGGTATAAAATAACCTCAATCGATTAACAAAAAAATATGCTATAACACTTTTTTTGTACTAATTATTTATATAAATTATGTGGTATATAATAATAATAAGATTTTAAAATAAATTTAGGGCCTTCAAATTTTGGCGGCCTAAGGCAACAGCCTCACTGTCCAAAGCCGTCCCCGCGCGTGAATGGACAATATTGTTGTCAAATGGATGGATAATGGATTGGCTATATTTGGGTAGGTTAAAGCGGGTAAAAAGAGATAAAATTATGGTTATAATCAACCGATTCAACTCAAAATCATTTTTCTTTTTGATTGTTTGTTCTTTTATGATTTATTTAATTACAATTCAAACTAATAAAATCTTTTTTCTTTTGCTTATCATGATTATATCAAACAAATTAAATCCAACAGAAATCATTTTTCTATGTTTCGAAAAAAATATTAGTGATCAATTTGGGTTATATAAGCAGCACAAATTGGCCAAAGCTTTTAGATGGATCAACTCGAGCTATACCTGAAACCCGCCAATGAATATATGCCAAGCAAATTCGGGCCGGTTATATTTTCATGAGCTAAATTTAATATTTCTAATAAATAACTTAAATCAAATAGTTTAAAGAAAGACTTGTATTACTATGGAATTTTTACTTATCTACACTAAGTTTGAAACTTATTTACCTTCACTATTAAGGTTTTAACTTAATTACAAATTTATTACAAATTAGCAATTTTATAAAAAGTAATGTATTAGACTCTAATCTTTCATACTTTCTCTCCCTTTTCTTCTTCTCCGTAACTAAAATTACAAAATCAAATTAGACTTCACACAAATTCCCTCCTTCTGTTCAGGTTTAGGGCCTAACGTCATAAGCTTCCTATCCAAATTTCCTTTAATAGAAGAATGTTTGGCCTCTTTCTCCTCGACTTCAGCCACACCTTTACGAGAACAAAGAGATTTGGCCATCAAGCAATTCCATTATATTTTTTCTTTCTTTTTATTTTTTGCTTTTTTCTTCTATGTTAAACAATGAACACGAATAATCACTTCTAAAAGAGGGAAGATAGTTAATTTCTTTTAACTTTGTGGAATCAATAAACTAAAGAGTATTAATCAGAAACGAGCAAATTGAATTGAAAACCCTGTTAATTCATTAGAAATTTCATTGATAGCCGTTAAAAAGTTTCGAAATTTTGAGTTTAAAAGTTGGATTTTATAAAATTGTTATTTGTTTGGATTGAGTGTTGTTGTAAATGATTGGGAATATCCTTTGGAGTTTATATCTCAATTTTGAGAGAATTTGACGAAGAATCAAGTTGGTTTTGGTTGGAATTTCAGATTGAAATTCGAATAAGAAGACATAAAATAAATTAGTATATATTTTATATGTCGGATGTACGAATGATATATATATTTTTATTATATTAATTACTGGAGAAATATCTTTTTTATTTTTACTAAATTAATTATTCAAAAACCAAAATCAGTGTATAAATAATGTGTAATCAATGTATAAACATTATACGACCAATATCCAGTGATTATACATCTTAAAAGTCTATCTATACATTGTATAATTTGCGTACAATTAATATGTAATAAGTATACAATATTATATACTGAGGATAAACTTATTATACATGGAGTATCTAGTGATTATACACTAACATTGTGTAGACTCTCATCATAAACTTATTGGGAGAAAAAAGAAGAGAAAAATCTCAAAAAAAAAAAGAAGAGAAGAAAGATAGATCGGATCTTCAACCACCCATATACCCCAACCCCTCGTCTCTCAATTGCGCAAAGACCATTACACTGGCAAAAAAAAAGAGGCTTTTCGTAGTCTCTTATACTTCGTCCATTAAGCTTCTTCGTCCTCTTTGCAATGGCTATGGATCTTCGTAAACCATGAATTTGGTGTGCTTTTTGGCGAAAGGACCTTGCAGCAGTAGGGTAGAAATTGGAATATTAGGTGTGAGAATGAGATATGAGAATTAGGGTTTTTAGTTAGTTGGCTACAAAAAGTAAAGTATGAGAATAAATATTTAAATCGGGTAGTTAAAAGAGAATGAGGCTATTTTTAGTTTAGTATAATATGGGTTGCTAGTCTAGTTAATTGTTCATTTTTTTTCTTTCTTTTGTTGACTGAAACGGCGGGTTCACAAGCAGGGCTGTCAAGTTTGGCCCAAGTCCAAATGACCCACCCAATCCACCCAAGGTTGGGCGGGTTATCAACCCATCCATTTACTGAACTCGGCATATCTTGATCCAACCCTTCTCAGCCCATTTAAAGTTGGGCTAATCTTTTAGTCCAAATTGATCCATGAGTAACTTTGCCAAACTATCTAATGAATTTTTTTTTTGTTTGATATATTATATATGACCATAATAAAAGAAAAAAAGTCTTATTTAGTAATTATACAATTAATAAGAAAATAATACATACTAATTAAAGCGTGATAAGAGTTGGACGGGTTGGGCTATGACCCAAAATTTAGCCTATCTTGATCCAGCCCATTTTAGCCCAAGTAACTTTTGGACGGGTCAATGACCCGCCTATTTATTAACTCAACTCATTTTGACTCGTCCAATATCGGCTCAACCCGTCCATTTGACACCCCTATTCACAAATGAAACAAAGTAGCCACTCTAAAGGGCTGCTATTTAGAAATTAGCCAGTGCGTTATGAATTTCAGTTTTTCAAGACAAAAATGTCCTGAAGTTAATATTTTTAATTTAAATTTCAGGACAAAATAAGTACTGGCTAATTTCTAAATAGCATCCCTGAGAATAACTATACGTGCACTTGCCCCCTATTCACAAGCACTAATTATATCCAACTGAGTCAACTCTACAACCAATACAAGGATAAAAGTGGGTGCTTTGTTACTTTGGTTGATATCTTGGTTTTTGTTAGTGCAAGCTGACATATACTCTTTCAACATTTTTTTCTCTCAAATTTGTTCATTCTTGTTAGAGTATATATTGGTGCCGTTTTAAAGATTCCTAACGCGTATATTTCTAATTGAGCTTTCAGGTTTTTGAGTTCTTGGCCTTCCCTTGTAACCAATTTTTGAAGCAAGAGCCTGGTACAAGTTAGGAAGCTGGACAATTTGCTTGTACGGGATTTCAGGTAGATTATCCTATTTTTCAAAATTTTGTTTTAAATTTGTATGCTGTTGTAGATGTACCAAATTTGTTTGAACAGAAAAATCTGATATTAATCGGAACTGAAGGATTTGGGATGGAGAAATTTCGAGGTTCACCACTGAAAGCACCATTGTTGCACTTCGGTGAAATTGAATTTCGTCAGAGATCTGAAATTTGTGTTAGAAATCAACTAGGTAACATAGAGTCTTATTGGAAACAGTAATACGAAGTTGAATCCGAAGTGTAGAGGCGATTGAATATGGTTTTCTATGGCTTGGGTTAGTAATTTTGAAGTCTATTTTTGCGAAGAAGATGACTGGAGTCTTTTGTTTGGCTGCTAATAGTGCAAACTAAATAATGTGGTTTGATTTTAGAGTTGTAGTTGGCCATTGTCAGGCAACGAGACGGATTAAAGGGAACATAAGGGAGGCGGCGGAGGAACATGGAGAGAGGAGAGGAGAGAGAAAGGAAATGAGACTCCTTATAGAGATTGTATACAAATTATAAGGAATACACAGTTAAAACTGGTAAATAACATACTTTAGGCAATTCGAATAAATAAATTTAAAATAAAATATAGGAACGAAAAATTTTTCGTTATTATTCATCATATATAATACTTCCTCTGTTTCAATTTATGTGAATCTATTTGACTGAGCACATAACTTAGGAAAAAAGAAAAGACTTTTGAACATGTGATGTAAAATGAACATATATATTTTGTGTGAAACAAATTATTGTATAAAGATAAATTCTAAAATATGAAAATGAGTCATTCTTTTTGGCACGGACTAAAAAGGAAATAAGTTCATATAAATTAAAATGAAGAGAGTATTTTGTTATTTATTCACCTTAAAATAATTAGTATATTATATTTGTAATTAATGATATCTTGACACGCTTTGCAGTCCAAGTGGTCAACTGGTGTAACTAGGGTCATATTCCATCATCAAAAAAATTTACACAGTATAACAATCCCAAAATATACGCGATAAATATATATTTCTTTAAATTGATTTATATATATATATATATATATATATATATATATATATATATATATATATTTTTTTTTCCTATACATATTTTAACACAAACATATTTACCTGCTTTAACTAAAATTTTCTTTTTATCAGATCTCTACAAATTATATACGCCTTCCCTAAAAAGACCCCTAAATCATATTTAATGCCTTCAATTAAGAAATTCAATTATACCATTCTTTTTCTTCTGTTGCATCAGTGTTCTAACAAGTGGGGGCGTGAGGCGAGGCATTTTATTTAATAAAAATCAACTATAATGTCTTATCTTTCAAATTATTAAAAAATTATAATATTTTAAAAATATATTATCAAACTACATAGTTTATCTCTCTAGAAATTAATAATCAATAAAATTCATCAATAATGTAATTTAAAATATTACTCCTTATGGATAAATATAAAATTACTTTTAAATAATAAAATAGTAAATCTTTGATAATTTTGATAGACAAAGAACTAGACATAAAGACTTATAATAAGTGAAGATGTAAATTTTGGCTAGTCAAGTGATATTTATTCTCACGATGATCTTAATTAGTAAATATGCAATACTATTTTGAGTTGCTCTCAATCTTTATACCTTTATAGATGAATAAAACTTTAATTATTCATTTGTTAAAGAATTTTAAGGGTCAACAATGCTAACTAGAAAATTTGACGTATAATTTTACGTTAGGAACTGTTAGGCGAGCTCCGAGCGATGAGCGTTAGGCTTATTTCCGGCGCACAGTCAGGCGCTCGAGGCACAAGTGTATAAGGTAAAATATGCTATGACACGTGGCCGTCCAAAAAAAGGGGCCACGTGGAACCCAAGACGGGGGGATGGCCAAAGACCGAAGGCAACTGTTTCGTTTGTCACCGGAAAGAATAACGCTCATAAAGATGTGATAAATGCTCTTCGCCTGGTAACATTTAATAGGGAATATTTCATGGCATTAAGAGCAATTACCCGTTATAGAAAATTTGGCATTTATGTTCATCGTTACATCTTCATCAATGCCCCTCATAATTGACATTAAAGAAGGGTATGATCCTAGGACCTCCTTCATAACTATAAATAGTGAGCTTAGTTATCATTGTAAAGGACACAAATTTTCTGACAAACTTACACTACATTCTATACAAAACTCAATACAATCTTATCTTCTTACTTTTTGATTTCGCTGTTGTTGTGCCCGGAATTCCTGTTCCCGGAACTGTTGCTTCTGCTGTTTCGTCTATATCTTAAGGCTAAGTATTGCATAATTCTTCGATTATTTTATTATTTCAGGATCAGATTAATTTACTTGTCTAAAAATCACGTATAAATTAAACTGTACTATTTTACGGGTAAATAGTTTGGCACCCACCGTAGGGCCTAGACAACTTTGTAATTAAATTGATCCTTTCCTTTTTTTACTAACGTGTTTTGATTATTTTGTCTTAGAAAGAATCATAAGAAATGTCAGATAACACTATTAATGACATGCACAACCCCGAGATTCAAGAGGATCAGCCTCATTTTGAGGACTCAATCAGTGACACCCATAATGAGGGGAATGGCGCTACACCGGTGCATGACAAGCAATATCCTCGATATGTTTGGGAGACCACTCCCGATGATGTTGATAAGGAACATGTCGTTGACGCGGTAAGGGTCTTGCAAGAGCAACATGCGATCATTCTAGGTCACCTCATGCGACAGGATAAAGTTATGACGGAGTAAAAGCAGGCGCTGTCGGGAGCCTCAAATAATACAAACAGACGAGATCCGGTTCCTTCCGGGTTTCCCACGAATCAAACGACGCAGAGGGTCAACAATAACACTTCCAGGGGTAAAATTGGCTCCGATGGGCTAGGGGGAACGGATCTGGCCTCAACAGCGAGAATTAGAGGTGGGCATATTTCGGTCCGAACCGAAAAAATCAACCGAACCAAAAATATTTTTATTTCGGTTTCGGTTATTCGGTTTTTTCGGTTTAAAATTTTAAAATTTAAGTTTTTCGGTTCGGTTTTCGGTTATTAGTTTATTTGGTTTGGTTAACCGAAAAATCAAATTATTAGCAAACCAACAAATATTTGGTTGGTTTCAGTCTAATTTACCGTAATTTTGAAAGAAAATCAACAAATTCGTCAGTCCAATTATTACATAGAGAAAGCCCAATATGATAATGTTCAAACCGAAAATTGAACCGAAATAAATCGAACCGAATTTCTTAAACCGAACTGAACCGAACTTATTTCAGTTCGATTTCGGTTACTACTTTTACAAAACCGAAAACCAAATAACCGAACCGAATTTCTTAAAACCGAACCGATCGAACGCCCACCCCTAGCGAGAATGATCCTTTTAAGAATGAACTTTTACGGTTTATGAGGGAAGTGAACGCCCGCATGGACCAGATCCCGGGCGCGCCACCAGTGCTGAAAGGTCCAGACTTGAAAAAGTATACTCAGTTGCCATACAAGCCAAGTGCGGTACCAGAGTTAATCCCAAAGCGGTTCAAAATGCCTGAAATTCCAAAGTATGACGGAACTTCAGACCCTAGGAGCATATTACTACCTACACAACGGCAGTAAAAGGGAATGATTTATCACCTCACAAAATTGAATCTGTGTTGCTAAAGAAATTTGGAGAAACCCTCACAAGGGGAGCCTTGCCATGGTATTCGTTGTTACCCGAGCATTCCATAGACTCCTTTGAAATGCTCACAGATTCTTTCATCAAAGCTCATACGAGGGCTAGAAAAGTACAGGCCCAAAAAACTGACATATTTAGGATTGCGCAAGGAGAGTTCGAGCTGCTACGAGAGTTCGTTACTCGATTCCAGAAGGAGAGAATGTTACTCCCAGCTGTCCCACATGAATGGGCGGCTGAAGCATTCACCAAGGGATTGAATCCGAGGAGTTCAGACGTTTTTCGAAAATTGAAGGAAAGCCTACTCGAGTTTCAAGCAACAACCTGGGCGGATGTCCACAACTGGTACGAATCAAAAATAAGGATCGAAGATGATCAGGTTGGTTTTCCATCGTCGACCAAAGGACGAGAAAAGAATAGAGAAAAATCAAAGGATGATTATGACGCATACATACGAACTTTGATGGGCCGGTTTTTTCCCTACGAACGGACAGAAGGCCACAGTAGAGGTTTTCGGACAGCTGACAGGTTCGCCGTTGACAGGAGGACTGATTGCGGTCGGAACAATCGATCACTATAGGATAAAGAAGTGTCAGGATCGCGGGATCCTTCTTACCCCAACTTATCGGAATACCACTTCAACGTCAGTATAGTGGAGTTGGTGTCAGCCATGAGAAACATCAAAGAAGTACGATTCCCAAAATCGATGAGATTTGATCCCATCCAGAGGTCCCAACTTGTGGTGTGAATACCACGGGACGAATGGCCACCGGACGGGGGACTGTTGACATCTCCAGGAAGAAGTGGCAACATTATTGAAGAATGGTCACCTCAGAGAATTCTTAAGTGACCGATCTAAGAACAATTATGGTTGTAACCGGGACAACTTGGAACCCACGAAAGCAGGAGAAGATCCTTTGCGTCAAACAATCAACATGATCTTCGTAGGGAACGAGATTAACAGGGTCACCTTTTCAGCAGCAAAGAATATGAAAGTATCAATAATGCATAGCAAAAGGCTTCGGGAAGACGATATCACTTTTACGGAGGAAGACGCAGACGGATTGCTGCTACCACACAATGACACACTGGTAATTTCTTTAAATGTGCTAGATTTTAAGATTAAACATGTTCTAGTGGATCCAGGAAGTTCACCTAATATCATACAATGGAGAGTATTGGAGTAAGCTAAACTCACCGGAAGCATTATTCCGGCCACAAACTCCTTGCCGAATTCAACCTCACAAGTGTGACAACCCAGGAAGAAATATTATTACTCACGAACACTGAATGAGTAATAAAAACAACTCTTTTCGAAGTAGTAGATGGTGATACGGGATACAACATCTGTAATAACTCGACCGGTTATTTTGCTTTAGAGATCCCCGTTCCCCTAAATAAGATTCCTCGTATGTGCTTCTACTATTTTATGACTAGCGAGTATGGTTAGTTTGGGATTTGGAAGGGTTTAGGTTGAAATCGGAACACTTAGTTCCTTAAGGTTGGCTAAAAGGGGCTAAGTTTGACTTGGGTCAATGTTTCAAGTAAAGGACCTTGGAACCGGGATTTGACGGTCCCAATAGGTTCGTATGATAATTTTGGACTTGGGCGTATGTTCGGATTGGGTTTGGATGACTCGGGAGCGTTTCAGCGCTTAATATAGGTAGTTTGCACCTTGAAGGTCTTAAAGTTCTCTAAATTTGGTTTGGAGTAGATTTTAGTGTTATCGAGTTCTGTTTGAGATTCCGAGCCTGGGAATAGTTCCGTATGGTGATTTAAGACTTGTACGCACAATTTGGTATCATTATGAGTAGTTTAGGTATGATTTGGCGCGTTCGGAGCAAGTTGGAAGAACTTTAAGTTCATAAGTTGAATTAATTTGGTTTGGGGTGAGATTCTTAGTTTTGGTATTGTTTTCCGCTTTTCGAGGGTTCGAGCAAGTCCGTATCATGTTTACGGACTTGTTGGTATGTTTGGGCGAGGCCTTGGGGGCCTCGGGTGCAATCCGGGCGATGCACAGATTGAACTTGGACTCAAAAGGGCATTTGGTGCCCCAGTTCTGGTATGCCCGCACCTGCGGGCTTTTGGCCGCAAGTGCGAGCCCGCGGATGCATCCATTTGGCAGAAGAAGTGGCCTTGGAACATTTGGCCAGTGGTCCGCAGAAGCGAAGAGGTATGCGCAGAAGCGGCCTCGCTTCTGCGATAAAGAGCCGCAAGTGCGCGAAGGCCGCAGATGCGCTTCACGTCCGCAGAAGCGAGATCCCATCCATAGAAGCGGCCAGCACTGGGCCTGGGGAATTCCTCAGAAGTGGACCTAGTTCTGCAGAAGCGGTACCGCAGGTGCGGCCCAGGGACCGCAGGTGCGAAAGTTCTACTGGACAGAACCTTCATCTAAGTCGGGACTCAGCTATTTTTGAGTTCATTTATTGCATTCTTTGGGCGATTTTTGGACCTCTTAGAGTGGTGTTTTCACTATCTTTTTGGAGTTAAGTAATTCCTATATAATGTGAGTTAAATAAATAGATTATGGGTAGATTGTAACATGTAAATTTGTGAAAATTGTGGGTTTAGACGAAAAAACCCAGGTTTTGATAAAAAAGAGATTTAACCACGAACATGGTTATGGAATTGAGTGAAAATTATATATTTGAATTCGTGAGGTTATGAGTAACAACTTTCTTTGAAAAATTTCGGAATTCAGGCACGTGGGCCTGAGGATGAATTTTTAGTCCTTCGATTGGGGTTGGGTAATCACTCTAATAGTTAGAATATGAACTTTTGAATATGTATTGATTAATTTATATAATATTTGAATAGTTTGGGATTGTTCGGCACCGAGTTGAGGCTTTAGAACAAAATTGTGACCGGAAAGTGAGCCTTGAGACGAGGTAAGTTTCTTGTCTAACCTTGTAAAAGGAAATTTTCCCCATAGGTGATTTAAATTGATATTTGCTTCAAATTATGGGAGCTACGCACACACGAAGTGACGAGAGTCCGTGCGTAGCTACTATTCATGCTTATGTCCGGATAGTTTAGGACCCAAATCATAAATTACTCGTAATATTTACACCCTACTTGTTAATTTAAGTGCCTAAATTATAGTAGAACTTGTTGGAGGAATTGTAAAAGACCGAATTTCACTTACTTAAATTTTTAGCAGATTACTTGACCGTTAATAAAAATTTTATTACATAGTGTATTAGCCTCGTTATAACGTTTAAGTCAAATACTTATAAAGTATCCTCTCTTCTTGTGGAGCGGGCCGAATGTCTCGGCAGTAGATAGACGCATTTATGGATCGTGCCGCACGTCCCTCGACAGTATACACGTTACTCTGGATCGGGCCGTACGACCTCGGCATAAATCGTGCTTAATAATACTCGGAGCCTAATCATACTTGATATTATTTTGTGGCTTATGGGGTTACACTTATTAATGAAGGGAATTTATTAATTTGTGAAAGACTTATTTGCTCCTTCTTGTTAATGAGTTATTATTATTATTTACATAACTCATGCTTATTTAGAATTTTCTGTATTCATATTGTTAGCCCATAGTAAGTGTCGAAGTCGACCCCTCGTCACTACTTCTTCGAGGTTAGACTAGAAACTTACTGGGTACATGTTATTTATGTACTCACACTACACTTCTGCACTAATCGTGCATGATCTGAGGCAGGTGCATCTGGCGGTCCTACCTGCGCGCTTCCCAGATATCCCGAGGCCTAGTGGTGAGCTGCTTCCTGAGCCGTTCCGCAGCACCTAGAGTCTCTGCTTTGCATTTATTTCTATCTATTTTCATTTCAGGCAGTAGCTAGAGTTTTGTATAATCTATTAGTGCTCATACAGTTGTGACACCAGGTCTTGGCATACACACTAGCATACATATGGTTTTGGATTATTCAATTGTTATAATTGCACTAAGCTGCTTTCATCTATTTATTTAAAATTTGCGGTTTCTCCTTTTAATTAATGGAGTTACCTACATGAAAACTTATTAAAAGATGAATAACATGATTTAGTTCACTGTTGGCTTGCCTAGCGGTAACGTTGGGCCCCATAACGACCTGTAGGAGAATTTGGGTCGTGACAACATGGTATCAGAGCATTAGGTTCACGTAGGTCTCACAAGTTATGAGCAGGCCTAATAGAATCTTGTGGATCGGTGCAGAGACGTCCGCACTTATCTTCGAGAGGCTATAGGGTATTAGGAAACTACTCCTTCTTCATCTCTTATTATGCAGTTGATGTGGTACTAAGTGTCTTTCTCTTATTCTCTCACACATGGTGAGAACGCGTGCAGCGAATGTTCCAGACCATGGAGGAGCTGCTCCCCCTGTTGCTAGAGGCTGAGGCCGAGGGAGGGCTCCAACCCGTGGTAGAGGACGAGGACGTCCTAGGGTTGCTCCAGTTATGCCACCAGTGGATCCAGTAGAGGATCCTATTATCACGCCCCAACTCGGAAAGCGTGACCGGTGCCCAACCGAGTGAATCCGGTCAAGCAAGCCTGTTAGACGCTTTCTACCCAACGCACCCATGATCAAGAGAAGACATAATTTCATTAATTAGACAGTAGGGAGATCATGCACACATTACTAAATCATTTCCTTAGTTACTTCACTTTTAAGTCTCAAAATACACATATTCTTATAGTTTGAGTGGAACAAGTGATCAAAACACAACATAACTTGTTCGACTTTTCTAGCTCCCATGTACAACCCACATAGTATCTGTTGATACCCAATTTTTCTCTCATATTTTATAAAAATACATATATACTTTCAACATGGCATATTTGCATCATCATTTAGTTTACAAACCTATACAAGCATTTTCTATAATTTTTTATAATTTTTAGAGCTTTTAAATTAATTACTTGAATAATTATTAATTACTCCTTCAAAGTATTTGATGATGACTTAACTACTTAAAGTTATTATTTTCGCACCTATAATACATGTTTCAAATATTTTACTTTATTTTATGTAATTACATTAATATTGTTAAGCTATTTGTGTAATTTTGCAGTAATAGCCTATATCTGTACATAAATGCTCTTTATTTATATTACTTGTGTCAAAATAGCATTTTATATTTTTATAATACAAATTCTTTATTGTTAAGCATTTCAACATATAAATAATATTTTTACTTATTTGTCAAGCATTTTTATAAATTATTTTCGTGTATTTAAATAATAGCCTAGCTTTAAACTAATTTTCTGAACCAAATTGGCCCAATATCTTTAGCCCAACCCTTGGCCCAAGACCAAACGACCCCTTAGTTATAACCCGATCGGGATCCGGTCCGCGACCCGCCCGTTTCTCCTCTAATCCTGGCCGTTGATCTCCAATGTATGAGCTGGGTGTGTTTCTTCAGCAATTTGACTGACGAAAGGGTACATTGGATGTTTAAATGGTTCCCTAGCATAGAGTACATCATCAGTTCAAGAGAAACCACTCATTTAGTGCTGATCAGGTTAAGAGAAATTTATTCTTATGCTCTTATAAGAGTAATGAGGCAAGCGGAAAGAAAGCAGGTTATACCTCGGGTTTCCAACATGGTCCACTATAAAGCAGACTTTAAAGGGAACATCATTTCGTTCAAGTTCGAGGCGCAGCATATGTGGAATCAAAAGGTCGTTGTAGAGAAAGACACTATCGAGCCAGACAGGTACCATGCCGACCATGTATACTTCTACCCGTCGTGGTTGGTCGATGATATAGCGGGAGATGTCAAACCAGGGATTAATCTGGAAAATAGGGTTATCGATGATGTTGCTGAAGCACAAGTCAAGTATAGGATGCTGTGCAAGAGGGTTTTTGAGTCTGAAGCTAGACATTTGGAACAACACAAAGTGGATATGGAAGCTATCGGCGAATGGAAAGAAATTTCTACTAAATCAACAGAAAGATTGGAATATTTGGAGCAAGGGTTAATGGAACTCGAAGGGAAGATCAGGAAGAGGCTCTCAGATTGTTAGAATACGGAAGGCAGTTAGGGAGGGCACCTAGCAAGGGCTTACCTACTATTGTACATGCGCGACCTGGGGAACTTGATTGATGGATCCAAGAGGGCCAAGCATGGAGAAGGTCCCTCTGGGGCCAAATAGATTAGGGAATGGTGTTCTTTACTGCTTTTTAGCTTAGTTTTAGATTTCGAATGTAATAGGGCAAATGCCATTAGTGACTTTCTTATTATTGTCGTTTTAGTAAGGATTTGATCCATTTTCACATTAATAAAATGACACAATTATTGGCATCAATTTTCTCCAAGTCTATGTGTCGCTTAGGCCTACCTTGGGCACAACGAGGTCCCCCAAATTAGGACGCGAATTTATTTACTGATTCTGCAACACATATTCAATATTGCAAGCATTCTTTCAATATCCCTTACTGACTTGGTTACCTTTTTCTTTTCTTTTCTTTGTTTATTCCCATTTCCCAAAGGTTGGTTTGTGCATACTAGCATCATCCGCATATCATACTAGATTTAGAGGTCCTCCACCTCCTCCTCCACCCAGTGATCCTAAAGGCAAAAGCAAAGGGAAAGAAAAAGTGGACGATTCAAGCGGTATCATAAAGGACAATGCAGAGAACGTTGAAACCTCGGACGGTCGGAATACTCCAGCACAGAACGAATTGATCCTACGCCCGGAACAGAAAATATTGGAACTACAAGGGGAACTTGAGTAGGTCCGGAACTTGGCAAACCTTTCCCTTACCCTAAACTTCCCTGACATCAACCAACAAAACACAAACGCCCAAAACCCGACACCTCCCCAAAAACATGCAGAATCAAAACCCACCACTGAATCCTCTCGCACCACATCAATACGCCACACCCTCTCAGAACCACAACCCTCCACCGATACCTACTCCCCAAAAACACCATTACCACCCAACTCAATACCCACAAACAATCACATACCACACCCCTTAGAATGCACCACAGCCTACTCCTAACCCGCAAAACTCAACCAATGACCACCATTACGCCCAGATTCCCGGAGTCCACCAAGGCAATCCTATATATGTGGAAACCTTACCCCACACCCCACAATAGACCCTATACATACCCAAATCCGCCGAGAAGGACCTGCTCATCAAGAACATGGCAGAGGAACTCAAGAAACTTACTGGCAGGGTTCAAAGTGTCGAAGGGGGCAAAGGCATTGAGGGTTTGAATTATGAAGATTTGTGTATTCAGCCAAATGTAGAACGGTCAGAGGGTTACAAACCTCCTAAGTTCGAAATATTCGACGGAACTGGTGATCCGAAGGTGCATTTGAGAACATATTGTGACAAGCTTGTAGGAGTTGGTAGGGATAAAAGAATCTGCATGAAGCTGCTCATGAGAAGCCTCACCGGAGACGCCCTATCTTGGTACATCAATCAGAACCCAAAGTAATGGGTTAATTTGGTGAGAATGGCATCAGATTTCATGGATCGGTTCAGGTTTAACACAGAAAATACACCAGATGTTTTCTACATTCAAAATCTCAAGAAGAAGCCAACAGAAACTTTCTGCGAATATGCTACTCGGTAGAGGTCTGAAGCTGCAAAAGTAAGGCCAGCACCCGAAGAAGAACATATGAATAAGTTCTTCATCAGAACTCAGGATCCGCAATACTACGAAAGATTGATGGTTATTGAAAACCATAAATTTTCTGATATCATCAAGTTGGGAGAGAGAATAGAAGAAGGGATCAAAAGCGGAATGGTGACAAATTTTGAAGCACTCCAAGCCACAAATAAGGCCCTGCAGTCAGGAGGTATCTCCAAGAAGAAAGAAGTAAGTGCAGTAATGGTAGCCCAAGTTCCGAAGTCTCCTCTCATATACCAAACACTTCTACCCACATATCAGCCTTCACCTCCCAGATACCTACAACCTGCCACCACTTACCATACCTATAACACCCAACCTACATACTACCACTCACCACCAGCCCGCCAAAACTACCAAAAACCTAGACCAAATTTCGACCGCAGACCACCCAGACAATACACACCAATTTCTGAACCTATAGACCAATTGTACGAGAGATTGAAGGTTGCCGGTTATATCACTCCCATTCCCGCTGTTGCTATAGAAAATGCTTCCCAGTGGATTAATCCAAACAAGATATGTGCCTATCACTCAAGCATGAAAGGTTATGCTATTGATGAGTGTCGTACTTTGAAGGATAAAATTCAGACATTAATTGACATTAAAGTCGTACAGGCAAAAGAGGCTGCACCCAATATCCGTAACAATCCTCTCCCAGATCACAGGGGTGGAGGAGTAAATGTGATAAAGACCGATGAACAATGGGACTTAAAGGGGTCAATTGGACTCATTCGGGAAGGGGATAATTATGAAACATCTCCAATCACTCTCACACCTATCATGGTACACACTCAGGTACCAATTGAAGTTGAGGTAGCTACACCAACTCCGTTTGAGGTTAAAGTAACAACGCCCTTCACCGTGATGGTAGCACCAACATAGTCTTATAAGTCTAATGCTATACCATGGGATTTTGTTGCGGAAGCAAGAAGAAAAGGAAAAGCAAAAATGGAAGAAACAGGTGCAACGCAAGGCATGACCAGAACTGGTAGGGTTTATACACCCGAGCATTTAGGAGGAATGAGAAAAGAAACTGGATCTAAATCACCTGTCATTGAGACTGGCCCGAATGACCTTTGGAGAAAGGTGCAAGTAAGGGAATATTCTGTGGTTGATCATCTGAACAAAACCCCTGCTCAAATATTCATTTTATCACTGCTGCAAAACTCTGAGGTACATAGGAGTGCCCTGATGAAGGTGTTGAACGAAGCCTATGTAGCCAACAACATCACCAGTGGAGAGATGGCCAACATGGTAGGGAAAGTGTTGGAAAGCCACAAGATCACTTTTTATGAAGACGAGCTGCCACCAGAAGGATTAAGTCATAACAGGGCACTGTATATCACAATGCAGTTTGAAGACAAGTTCATTGCCAGAGTCCTGATAGATGGGGGTTCGAGTCTCAACATCTGTCCACTAACTACTTTGAAAAGGTTGTCTAAACTTCTGCACGAGATACGAGCAGGAAGTATGAATGTGAAAGCATTTGATGGGTCTCAAAGGGCCACAATTGGGGAGACCAACCTCAGCCTATAAATGGGTCCAACCTGGTTTGATGTTGAGTTTCAAGTGTTGGACATATCTGCTACCTACAACCTATTGTTGGGACGACCTTGGATACACGTCGCTGGAGCCGTAGCTTCAACTCTACATCAGGTCATGAAGTTTGAGTGGAACCATCAGGAAGTGATCATCCATGGGGACGGGATTAATCCCATTTACACCAATCAAACTGTTCCGGTCATTGAGAATAGCAGGAAGTTGGGGGGGGGGAGAAACATACCATCGCATCGAGCACATCAACACAATTGAAAATGACAAATGGTGGAGCAGTAAGATAGAAGGCATATTGGCATAGACAAAGTATGAACCTGGCAAAGGTCTCGGTAAGAATCTCCAGGGGATCACCAAACCGATACATCTAAAGCATCACGGCACAACTTTTGGGCTTGGGTATGAATACACCTGGCACAAGTATCAGAATTGGTCGCCACCATGGCGTGGTCCTTATTACTCTCTAGAGCAACCAGTACCACATTTGAGACAGCTATTTCATCAAGCTGACATGATGTGGGAGTCCGAAGAAGATGAAGTTCTAGCTGGTATAAGGAATCTGTTTCTGGATGATGAAGACATGGATTGCAGTGCAATAGTTGATGAGGAGGAGGATGAAGGCCTCATTATTCAGACCATGGAGAAGGGAGCTATTCTCAAGAACTGGACTGCTGCACCGTCAAGGGCCCGTCGAGTTCCTGGGTAGCCTGGGAATTAGCATCATTTATTTTAAAAGCAATTTTATGAGCATTTAAGACATTTTCAGTATTTTGTTATAAGCATGTTTTATTTGAAATAATTGCATGGGTCATCGAGCCGTACTTGTTTGATGTTTTTAAGATTTATCTAATGCATTGTTATTTTTAGTATTTATTATTATTCTTTACGTTTTTCTCTACAACATTATTATTACCTATCCCGATGAACTTACGACTGTGACATGTAATGAAACAACGCAACATAAGGATAATGATTCAGAGGATCTGGAAGAGGACATAATACCCGAGAAAATTGTCAGAGAAGTGAAAAACTTTGAAAACAAGCCTAAGTCCAATTTGGATGAGACTGAAACAGTTAATTTGGGAGACTCCGAAACAGTCAAGGAAACATGTGTAAGCATTCACCTATCACCATCAGAGAAGGCAGAGTATGTCCGGTTCTTGAAGGAGTATGAGGATATCTTTGCATGGTCGTATGATGATATGACCGGTTTGAGCACGTCCATAGTGGCTCATAAACTACCTACCAACCCTATATGTCCGCCTGTAAAGCAGAAGCTCAGAAAATTCAAGCCATATATGAGTCTAAAAATAAAGGAGGAAGTCACCAAGCAGATCAAAGCCAAGGTTCTCAGAGTGGTTGAATATCCGACCTGGTTGGCTAACATTGTGCCAGTTCCAAAGAAAGATGGGAAGGTCAGAGTGTGTGTCGACTATCGGGACTTAAACAGAGCAAGTCCCAAAGATGATTTCCCATTGCCCAATATACACATACTGATCGACAACTTTGCCAAGCATGAACTCCAATCCTTTGTGGATTGCTTCGCGGGATATCATCAGATCTGGATGGATGAAGAGGATGCCGAAAAGATAGCCTTTATTACACCATGGGGAGTGTATTGCTACAAAATGATGCCGTTTGGCCTAAAGAATGATGGAGATACTTATATGACGGCCATGCCAACCATTTTCCATGACATGATACACAAGGAGATAGAGATGTACGTGGATGACGTCATCATCAAATCTAAAAGAAGCACATATCATATAGCAGATTTGAGGAAATTCTTTGATCGACTTCGAAGGTACAACCTGAAACTGAACCCCGCAAATGTGCCTTCGGGGTCTCCACTGGAAAGCTGCTAGGGTTCTTCGTCAGCCGTCGAGGACTTGAGCTAGACCCGTCAAACGTCAAGGCTATCCAAGATTTGCCACCTCCAAAGAACAAGAAAGATGTGATGAGTTTCTTGGGGCGTCTCAATTACATCAGCCGTTTCATAGCACAATCAACTGTGATTTGTGAACCGATTTTCAAAATGTTAAAGAAAGACGCTGCAATAAGTTGGACTGAAGAATGCCAGAAAGCCTTTGACAAGATCAAGGAATATTTATCCAAACCACCTGTTCTGGTCCCACCAGAACCTGGGAGACCTCTGCTACTCTATTTATCTGTACTGGATGTGGCTTTCGGCTGTGTCTTGGGACAACATGACGAGACGGGAAGAAAGGAACAAGCCATATACTATCTAAGTAAGAAGTTCACGCCCTACGAAGCACGATACTCTTTGCTGGAGCGCACCTGCTGTGCTTTAACGTGGATAGCTCAGAAGTTGAGGCACTACTTTTGTGCCTACACCACATAGCTCATATCAAGAATGGATCCGTTAAAATACATCTTCCAGAAACCCATGCCTACGGAAAAAGTGGCAAAATGGCAGATACTACTGAGTGAGTTCGACATCATCTATGTAACTCAGAAAGCGGTCAAGGGAGAAGCGTTGGTGGATCATCTGGCAGAAAATCCTGTGGGCGGAGAATACGAACCACTGAAAACGTATTTTCCCGATGAAAAGGTATCATTCGTAGGAGAAGATATCACCGAAACCTATGACGGGAGCTGAAACTTCAAAGGAGTAGGTATTGGAGCAGTTTTGGTATCAAAGACGGGTCAACACTATCCGGTATCCACAAAACTTCGATTTCCGTGTAACAATAATATGGTAGAATACGAGGCTTGCATCTTGGGGCTCAAGTTGGTCATTGACATGAACGTTCAGGAATTGCTGGTAATTGGAGATTCAGACCTTTTGGTACATCAGGTTTTAGGAGAATGGGCTACAAAGAATACCAAAATATTGCCATATTTGTACTACGTACAAGAGTTGATGAAGAGGTTCACAAAAATAGAATTCAAACATGTTCTGAGAATCCAGAATGAGTTCGCAGATGCGTTGGCCACTCTATCTTCCATGATACAACACCCAAACAAGAACTTCAACGATCCGATTCCAGTAGGGATCGATAATCAGCCAGCTTATTGTGCTCATGTTGAATAAGAAACTAATGGGAATCTATGGTTTCATGACATCAAAGAATACTTGGCAAAAGGAGAGTACCCGGAGCACGCAAATCATACTCAGAAACGCACACTCCGAAGACTGTCCAACCATTTCTTCCAAAGTGGTGGAATTCTGTACAGAAGGACTCCAGATCTAGGATTATTACGGTATGTCGACGCCAAAGAAGCATCCAAATTGCTCGAAGAGATACATGTCGGAACTTGCGGACCACACATGAATGGCTTTGTTTTAGCTAAGAAGATATTAAGAGCAGGATATTTCTGGATGACTATGGAAATAGACTGCATCAGGTAAGTCCAAAAGTGTCATCAATGCTAAGTACATGCGGATATGATACGAGTGCCACCCAATGAACTTAATGCAACAAGTGCACTTTGGTCTTTCTCTGCTTGGGGAATGGATGTCATCGGTCCAATCGAACCCGCCACTTCAAATGGGCACAAGTTCATTCTAGTGGCCATAGACTATTTCACAAAATGGGTTGAAGCCGCATCTTACAAGGCTGTAACTAAAAAGGTCGTCTCGGATTTCGTTAGGGATCGTATTGTCTGTCGATTCGGGGCACCGAAATCAATCATCACCGACAACACCGCCAACCTTAACAGTGATTTGATGAAATCCATGTGCGAAACTTTCAGGATCAAGCATAAGAATTCCACAGCATACATGCCACAAATGAATGGAGCTGTGGAAGCCGCCAATAAGAATATCAAGAAAATATTAAGGAAGATGGTAGACAATTACAAACAATGGAACGAGATGTTACCATTTGCCCTACTTGGATATCGTACCACGGTTCGCACATCAACGGGGGCAACTCCTTATTTGCTGGTCTATGGCATTGAAGCCGTCATTCCCGCCGAAGTAGAAATTCCTTCTTTGAGAATCATACAAGAGGCTGGACTCAGTGATGCATAATGGATACGAAGTCGTTATGAGCAACTGGCTCTCATTGACGGAAAAAGAATGAACGCAGTATGTCACGGTCAACTTTACCAAAACAGAATGTCCATAGCTTTCAACAAAAGGGTCAGGCCTAGACAACTCACACCGGGGAAGTTGGTGCTAAAGCGGATCTTCCCGTATTAAGATGAAGCCAAAGGGAAATTTTCACCCAATTGGCAAGGGCCCTACATGATTCACATAGTGCTAACAGGAGGAGCGCTCATACTCGCAGAGATGGACGGAGAAGTTTGGCCAAAACCTATCAACTCAGACGCAATCAAGAGATACTATGTTTAGATTGTTCACATTTCTTCATTTGATATAACTAAACTATGCTTGACCTAATTCCCGTTTAAGAGGGGATACGTAGGCAGCCCCGTGGGTTCGGTCACAACTCAATAAAGTCTTCATTTTTGCCATGATCAGAAAACTGGGGCAGAATTTTGAGGAGCACCTCAAAATTCTAAAGTAAGTTCAGCCGACATCGTCATACACAGAACAATCAAAGAATTGCTTTTAAACTGGGGCAGAATTTTGAGGAGGACCCTCAAAATTCTAAAGCAAGGAGGTCGCAATGTCTCTAAAATATGTCACAGTCATTGGTTCATCTAACTTAGTCGATATTGCATACTACTATATCTCAAATAACTACATTCATCAAATGCACGCATTTATTTCGAAAAACTTTATTTCTATAAACAGCCAAATGCTACCCAGGATGACTCAAACAGGATCTCAAGACAGGAGCACATGCAAAGCAAAAGACAAAAGCGCGAACCAACCTTCGCCTGCTAAACTCACAATTTTTCTTTGGATGCAGGCACAGTAAGATAATAATATCTGCAGACACGTCAGGTCACTACCTTCAAGATAGCGGATTATCTATCCCAAGCATTTCTAGCTAAGAAACACTCTACTGTCACTCATCGTTTTCCTTACATCGAGACTAAGCATTGTCTCCTATTCTTGCATGAGGCTAAGCATTGCCTCCCGAATTGCATAAGGCTAAGCACTGCCTTTCGTTGCATCGAAACTAAGCATTGTCTCATATTTTGCATGAGGCTAAGCTTTGCCTCCATAAATTACATAAGGCTAAGCTTGGCCTTTCTTTGCATGAGACTAAGCAATGTCTCCTCTCCTTACATAAGGATAAACTCGACCTTTCTTTGCATGAGACTAAGCAATGTCTCCTAATTACATGAGACTAAGCAGTGTCTCCCTTTCTTTGCATGAGACTAAACACTGTCTCCTCTCCTTGCATAAGGGCTAAGAATCGCCTTTCTTTGCATGAGACTAGGCACTGTCTCCTCTTTCGCATGAGGCTAAGCATTGCCTCCCTAATTGCATAAGGCTAAGCTCTGCCTTTCCTTGCATGAGACTAAACAATGTCTCCTAATTGCATGAGACTAAGCACTGTCTCCTTTTCTTTGCATGAGACTAAACATTGTCTCCTATTTTTGCATGAGGCTAAGCATTGCCTCCATAAATTGCATAAGGCTAAGCATCGCCTTTATTTGCATGATACTAAGCACTGTCTCCTATTTCGCATGAGGCTAAGCATTGCCCTTCTAATCACATAAGGCTAAGCTATGCCTTTCCTTGCATCGAGACTAAGTACTGTCTCCTTTTCTTTGCATGAGACTAAGCATTGTCTCCTTTCTCTGCATAAGACTAAGCATTGTCTCCTTTCTTTGCACGAGACTAAGCATTGTCTCCTATTTACACGAGGCTAAGCATTGCCTCCTTAACTGCAGAAGGCTAAGCACTGCCTTCTTTGCATGAGACTAAGCATTGTCTCCTATTTTGCATGAAGCTAAGCACCGCTTCCCTTACTTGCATGAGACTAAGCGATGTCTCCTATTTTGCATAAGGCTAAGCCTTTCGCCTCTGTTGCATACGGATAAGCACTGCCTTTTCCTCAGGATTAAATACTATCCCCACTATGCCACCTAAGACCTAGCACTATCCTCTGTTCACCTAGGGCTAAGCACTGCCCTCATCATACACAAGACTAAGCCTTGTCTTGTCTCATCTTCGCATGTGACCAAGCATCACATCTTTGCACTTCATAGGCTGAAATATCGCCATTTTGTCTAAAGGCGTCATAGTCCGAAGGCATCATCCTCATAGCCGGAAGACACCATTCCATGGCTTGAGGATCTCTCAGTATTTCACATCATTATTCAAAGGCGTCATTGTTCAGAGGTACCATTTTCATGGCCCGTGGACATCATCTCATGGCCTACGAATCCCCTATCACATGATTCATGGCCCAGGACGTCATGGTCTAAGGACATCATCCCCACCGTCCAAAAACAACTTTCATGGTCCAAAGGGAATTTGCATCATGTTTAAATTCTTGCAATAATCCATAAATACTTGCATGCATCGTGTTTAAGTTTTGCAGGTAATCTAGGAAGTAACCGTTCTCCTAACTGGAGCAATCTTTGCTCCATTTTTCGTTCAACGTTCACATCCTACAATTATTTCAAACGCAATCAACCACCATCAGTTACCCACTTTTACTTGATAACCGTTCAGATACTCGTTTTTAGATACAACCATAACATTTCAGATTCACATTCGTGATTTCACGCAAATTCATCTGATATTGTCCTACCCACAAGAGCCTTTCCGAAGCATACGACTATTCCTACAACAACTCCATCGGTTCAGTTCACCGTTAGATCCAGAACTACAATACAACCCGATTCCCGTAACACCAGGGATATGTAGGCAACTCAGAAACTAGGGTTCAGCCTCCATTTTTCAAATCACCCCATTCGGTCAAAATCGGTCATCATTTCTTTACCCGGCAACTCTTTCATCAGTCCCGGGTAAAAAAGGGCAGCTGTTGTTACCCAATTTTCCCTCATATTTTCTAAAAATGCATATATACTTTCAACATGGCATATTTGCATCATCATTTAGTTTACAAACCTATACAAACATTTTCTATAATTTTTCATAATTTTTAGAGCTTTTAAATTGATTACTTGAATAATTATTAATTACTCCTTCAAAGTATTTGATGATGACTTAACTACTTAAAGTTATTATTTTCGCACCTATAATACATGTTTCAAATATTTTACTTCATTTTATGTAATTACATTAATATTGTTAAGCTATTTGAGCAATTTTGCGGTAATAGCCTACATCTGTACAGAAATGCTCTTTATTTATATTAGTTGTGTCTAAATAGTATTTTATATTTTTATAATACAAAGTTATTATTGTTAAGCATTTCAACATATAAAAAATATTTTTACTTATTTGTCATGTATATTTATAAATTATTTTTGTGTATTTAAATAATAGCCTAGATTTAAACTAATTTTCTGAACCAAATTGGCCCAATATCTTTAGCCCAATCCTTGGTCCAAGACCAAACGACCCCTTAGTTATAACCCGGTCAGGATCCGGTCTGCGACCTTCCCGCTTCTCCTCTAATCCTGGTCGTTGATCTCAAATGATCAATGACCCCTAGCCATTCACCCGTTTTAATTAACTACCCATCACCAAAACCCTAACCCCATTTCCTAAACCTGCTGCCCCTAAACTCTCTTATCTCTCTTCTTCTCTGATTAAATCCTAGCCGTCGTAATCCTTAATCCTCTCCGATTCCGACTCAAACATGGAATCAATCCATGATCTACTTACGTATTTTATGATACTCTATCATTCTATGCATGTTTACGGTGTTACTTAGTTCTTGCCCGGTGTTACTTAGTTCTTGCCTTATTTTTAGCAAGAACTACTTTTCAAGAACGGACCGATTTACTTTGATTCTGTGAGGATCTGGACGATCTTTCGTCTATATACATGTTATATTGAACGATTCTTGCATTATTGGCTCGATTCAAGTCGTCAGTCCTAACTAGGGTTTGAGACTTTCCTTTTTTCTCCTTTACTGATTTTTCGATTGATTGATACTTTTCCTTTTCCGCGTTTGACTATTCTTTTCCTATTTTCTACTTTATTTTGCCCTCAATCTAACTCTAAATGATTTTTGGTATGATATTTTCCCTATTCTCTATTTAATCTTCTGTATTCCTTTATTTTTAGTATTATTTGCGTGATAGTTGTTATTCCCGGTTGATTTACTAAACCCCTTTGTTTATGACCTAAAAATGACGGATTCTAATTGACTCTAGTATATCTTTCCTTATTTGTGTTTGAATAATTTATTTTCCATGTTTACTTGGTTGATTTCTACACTATATAAACCCCTACCCTAAAATGCCTTGAAGGGACCTCGGAATCTCCTAATCACTGCTATTATTCTCATTGTTCTCCTCCTTTCACTTACTCATTCACTCTTTTACACTCGAATATTCTGTGAAATTTTGGGGCGGCTGAAAGCCAAGGCTATTAAACGACCTCCTTCGGTGCAAGCATTGCTCGAAGCCCTTCTCGAGGCTCTTGTGAACTTTGAAGCATCAGAGATCTAGGGTTCTTGCTATTAAGCTCTTTACTATCCTTCTATTCGTATAATTTTTGCTACTGGTTAGTGCTTTAACCTCTACAATGTTAATTTTCTTTCTTTCCTTCTGCATACTTATATGTGTTTGAATTATATGAGTATGATTTAGTTTGTGAATCCCTGATATAACACTATTATGATAATGCTCGATACTCTTTTGTCATCCTATGATAGTTGAATGCATGCGATAGTTTACTGCTTTGTCCTTAGTTTGTGTTAGACTAGTCTGCACTCCTATGTTGGTTCTTTGTTTTCTTCTGGAATTAGTCCTGTACCTCTAGCATCTGAATATGTTTCAGTTTTGAGTTTCAATGCGTGCCTATTTTGATCTAAATCTGATGGTTGCGACTATATGTTGTTAGTTATAGAGTTTCTTCATACCTTGCTTTGGATACTACTACAACTCTATGGAAATCTCCCTCTATGAATCATTTAGTGCTAAGTTTTGTGTCTGATTGACTGTTCTTTGTGTACTGGCCACAACTATATAGAACACTTCTTTAAGGTTCACTCTAAACATGTTTTCCTTAGCATCACTTAGTATGTTAAGATAAACATTCATTTCTGCCTCAACTATGATCGTGCTCCCATGCTAATATATTTTTCCAGTCTGTTTTTAATGTCTTGCCTCTTCAGTGTTTATCACAATGTCTAAATACTGATTAGTATGACCTTAAGATGCATGCTTAGCTTAATCCAAACTTCTTAGGTCTCAATTGGTTTAATGTCACGAATGATAATCTATGTATATCTTGCAAACTTGTTGCTTCCCCAATTTCTTTCAACATGTGACTATCTATGTGGTGCTTTGCTATCTTGCTGAACCTGCTGGGCTGCTTGATTAGTTGCTTTATATGCTTAACTTGGTGTAGTACTTAATTTCTGTCCCTCTATCACTATCCACTCTCCTTATTTACTACTCATGCAATTCTGAATTCTCATTTTTAGCCGGCTGAAAGCCAAGGCTATCTAGGTTCTGTTGTCGACCTCCCTAGTGTGAGCACTGCTTGGGGTCCAATTGAGACTCTTGTGAACTCTGACACACTAGGGCTTGGTCCTTAGTCACTCCCTCAACCTCCAAAACTGTTCCTACTATTCCATTTCCCCTGTCATATACTGTGTGTCTAAATTTGGTTGTTTCAAGCGGTGCAATACTTGGTGTTGTGGTTAAGTAAATTGGTTTAGATCCTTCTATGGACCCTTGAATCATGTATTGAACGCGACTCTCTGTTGAAGGCCTGGGTATGCTGTAGGAGATGTTGAAGGCCCAGACAATGCTGGGTATTTATTTGAGCCTACTGTGGGTCTGTTCACTGTTATGTGATATTGTTATTTTACTCACTATTGGGCCTGTAATAATCTTTGTATAAACAATTGGGGTTGATAGTAAAAGGGAATGGGGTAGATTTAATATTCATATGCGATGGGTAGATAACATGCCTATAGGACTTAATGATGTGTTTGCTATGTGTGTCATTCACTCTCTATGTACACTATTAGAAATCATGCCATTAGAAAAATCACACACTCACACAACTTGTATGTTATCAAAGTATAAGCTTTATTTATCCCATGTCTACTGCTATGTGTCGCTAGACAACATGCCTATTGGAAATAAATGCCAATAATTGTCCTTCAATTTGCATAGATGCACCATGTTCATTAGATATCATGCCTGTAGGATTTTAATTATGTAATTCGCTATTGCACCTAGAAAACATGCCTATAAGAGCTAAATATAAAAAATCGATTCCAATCGCCAATCTTTAGAAATCCTGCCTATAGGGTATTACTACTCGCTCTAAAGTGCTGATACTGGACTCTTCAAACGTTGTTTACTGCTTAGCCATGCCACTATTAGAAAGCATTAGCAATTCTGAGCATTTCCAATAATTTTTACTGTCCCTTACTGTGTAAACCACTTAGAGATCATGCTATAGGTTTTATTAACTTATAATCTGTAATCTTAATAAACAACTTAGCAGTATCAGATACTCTCAAACTGGTAATTTAGAAATCATAGGTCTAAAGTGGCGCCCTTCATCTGAAACTGCTTGCACATTTGGATCAGATCATATAGAAACCATGTCTATAGAGCTTAATGACTTCAATTGTCACGACCCAATTTCACCTATAGGTCGTGATGGCGCCCAACACTATAGCTAGGCAAGCCAACTAATAAGTCAAACACACATTGGTTAAACTTTTATTCCAAGAAGATAATAAAATACCAATTTCTACCAATGTGTGTGCCAAGACCCGGTGTCACAAGTGCATGAGCATCTAGTAGATTATACAAAACTCCAAATACTATCTGAAATGAAATAGACAGAATATAAATATCAGAAGAGACACTAGTAGCTGCAGAACAGCTCAGAAAGGCAGCTCACCACTATGCCTCGGGATGACGTGGGTATGTGATGATAGGTCCTCTACTAGTACCTGTCTCAGATCCTGCACAAAAAGTGCAGCAAGTGTAGTATGAGTATGTAAACAACGTGTACCCAGTAAGTATCAAGCCTAATCTCGAAGTGGTAGAGACGAGAAGGCCGACTTTGACACTCACTATAGGTCAATAATAATTGAAATAAAATTAGAATATTTAAATCAGCATGATTTACAGAATTTACAATAATTTATTTAATCAGCGGAAATAATAAAATTCCTTCAATTCAAATAAATTCCAATTTATCAATTAAATCTCATTTACAGGAGTAACAATTAATTCCTTAACAAGCAAGAATAATAATTCATTAAATTCCAAAGATTTTCCAATTTACTAATTAGCTTCACAAGCTGAAATAAATTATTAAAGCATCGTGTAATTATTATTATTATTAAGCACGATTTTTGCCGAGGACGTACGGCCCAATCCAGAGTGTCGGGTACACTGCCGAGGGACGTGCGGCGCGATCCATAGATGCATCTATCCTGCCGAGGCGTTCGGCCCGCTCCACAAGAAAGGAGGACATTTTCTTATGTGCCTCCGGAAGGAGAGTATATTCTTTATAAGATGAATTTGGGAGGAGAACAATTTCTTTTAACAATTAATAGGTTTAAACAGACAATCAAGCCTATGAGATTTCCATTCTTTAATATCTTTATCTAACAATTCACAATATATTCATATAGATATCAATTAATATAAATAATTCAAAGAATACAATTTACACAAGTAAGGCATGCTTTGAATCCTAAACTACCTGGACTTTAGCATTAATAGTAACTACGCACGGACTCTCGTCACCTCGTGCGTACGTAGCCCCCCCACCATTAGCAACAATTATTTAATTTTAATCACCTATGAGGTAATTTTCCCCTCACAAGATTAGACAAGAGACTTACCTCGTCTTGCTCCAATTTAATCCACTATAGGGCCTTTTTCACGATTATCCAACTCCGTCTGGTTCGAATCTAGCATAAATAATTCGATAAAATCACTAAATATTGTAGAAATCAATTCTAAAAGAAAATACTACATTTTAAAGAAAAGATCCCGAAATTAATTAAAAAAAATTTGTTCGCAGGGCCCACATCTCGGAATCTGGTGAAAGTTATGAAATCCGATAACCTATTCAATTACGAGTCCAACCATACCAGTTTCACTCAAATCCGACTCCGAATCGATACCGAAATCTCAAAATTTCATTTCTATGAGATTTCTAAACTTTTTCCAAATTTCAATCTCAAAACACTAATTAAATTGTGAAAACAATGATATACTTGTATATGTAGACCAAATCCGAGTTAGAATCACTTAATCCAATGTTTTTCCCTTGAAAATTTGCCAAAAGTCATCTCTGCTCAAGCTTAAGTTCATCAAAAATGGCAAATGGGATAAATGCCCTCTTTTTATAAAACTGCCCAGCAGCCTTTGGAACTGGTCCTCGAACTGGGCCTCGATCGGGGCTTCGATCACAGGATCGAGCCTGGACCTCGGTCATGGCCTCGATTAGGGCATCGGGGTTGGGTCTTCGATCATAGCCTCGATCATGGCATCGAGCTTGAGCCTTCGATCAGGGCATCGAGCATGGGTCTCGATCCTAGCCCTCGAGCCTTACCTTCGATCATGCCCTTGAGCCTTGCCTTCGATCGAGGCTTCGATACTGAGCCTCGTACCTGGCTTCGACTCAGACCTCGATCGTGGGATCGATATCTGGGTTCGATCTGGGGCTCGATCTGAGGCTCGATCACAGCCCAGAATATGCAGCAGCTTTTTAAGTCCAACTTTTGATCCGTTATCCATCCGAAACTCACCCGAGGCTCTCGGGACCTCAACAAAATATACCAACAAGTCCTAAAATATCATACAAACTTAGTCGAACCTCTAAATCACATCAAACAACGCTAAAACCATGAATCATACCCCAATTCAAGCTTAATGAAACTAAGAGTTTTCAACGTCTACATTCAATGTCGGAACCTATCAAATCAACTTCGATTGACCTCAAATTTTACACACAAGTCATAAATTACATAACGGAGCTATGAAAATTTTCAGAACTGGATTCCGACTCCGGTATCAAAAAGTCAACTCATCGGTCAAACTTCCAAACTTAAATTCTTGTTTTTAGCCATTTCAAGCCTAATTTAACTACGGACTTCCAAATAAAATTCCGAACACGCTCCTAAGTCCAAAATTACCATACGGAGCTGTTGGAATCATCAAAATTCTATTTCGGGGTCATTTTCACAAAAATGTTGACCGAAGTCAAAATTAGCACTTTAAGGCCAACTTAAGGAACCAAGTGTTCTGGTTTCACCCCAAACACTTCCAAATCCCGAACCAACCATCCCCGCAAGTCATAAATCATTACAAGCACCTACAGGAAGTTTTATTTTAGGGAACGGGGTTCTAAAAGTTAAAATGTCCGGTTGGGTCATTACATTCTCCACCTCTTAAACTAACGTTCGTCCTCGAACAGGTTTAGAATTGTACTTGGAGTCCTGAATAAGTGTGGATATCTGCTCCGCATGTCTTCCTCGGCCTCCCAAGTCGCTTCCTCGACTAGTTGGCCCCTCCACTAGACTTTTACTGCAGAAATCCTCTTGGACCTCAACTGGCGAACCTGTTTATCAACAATGGTAATTGGCTCCTCTTCATAACTCAAGCTATTATCTAGCTGAACTGTGCTGAAGTCTAACACATGTGATAGGTCGGTATGATACTTCCGGAGCATAGATACGTGAAAAACCGGATGAACTCCTAATAGGCTGGGAGGCAATGCAAGCTTATAAGCAACCTCCCCAACTCGTTTCAACACCTCAAATGGGCCTATAAACCTTGGGCTCAACTTGCCCTTCTTCCCGAATCTCAAAATTCCCTTCATCGGCGAAACCTTCAAGAGAACTTTTTCACCTACCATAAATGATATATCACGCGCTTTCTGATCCGCGTAACTCTTTTGTCTGGACTGTGCTGTACGAAGTCGCTCCTGAATCAACTTTACCTTTTCCAAGGCATCCCATACCAAATCAGTACCATATAACTTAGCCTCACCTAGCTCAAACCATCCGATAGGTGAACGACATCGCTGACCATATAAAGCCTCAAATGGAGCCATCTCAATGCTGGATTGGTAACTGTTATTATAAGAAAACTCGGCCAAAGGCAGGAAACGATCCCACTAACCTCCAAAGTCAATCACACATGCCCTGAGCATATCCTCCAAAATCTGAATTGTCCTCTCTGACTGTCCATCGGTCTGCGGATGAAAGGCTGTGCTGAGTTCTACACGGGTCCCCAACTCACTCTGTACTGCTCTCCAGAAATGTGAAGTAAACTGAGGTCCTCTATCTGATATGATGGAAATTGGCACACCGTGCAACCGAACTATCTCCTGAATATAAATCTGAGCCAACCTCTCTGAAGTATACGTAGTCACAACAGGAATAAAATGTGCCGACTTAGTCAACCTGTCAACAATCACCCAAACTGCATCAAATTTTCTCAAGGTCCGTGGCAACCCAACTACAAAATCCATAGTAATTCGTTCCCATTTCCACTCTGGTATGCTCATCTGCTGAAGTAGGCCACCTGGCCTCTGGTGCTCATATTTAACTTGCTGGCAATTTAGACACCGAGCTACATACTCAACTATGTCCTTTTTCATTCGTCTCCACCAATAATGCTGCCTCAAGTCACCATACATCTTCGTAGCACCTAGATGAATAGAATATCGAGAACTGTGTGCCTCCTCCAGGATCGTTTTCCTCAGTTCATCCACATTAGGAACACACAGACGATCCTGGAGTCGTAGAATACCATCTGCACCAATAGTGACTTCCTTGGCACCACCTCGTAGTATCGTTTCACAAAGAACCACTAGGTATGGGTCATCATACTGGCGAGCTTTGATCTGTTCAAATAGTGAAGACCGGGCCACAACACATGCAAGAACTCGGCTGGGCTCTGAAATATCCAGCCTCACAAGTCTGTTAGCCAAAGACTGAATATCTGAGGCTAATGGTCTTTCCTCTACTGAAATGAAAGCCAAACTACCCATACTCTCCGCCTTTCTGCTCAAGGCATCTACAACCACATTTGCTTTGCCCGGATGATACATGATAGTAATATCATAATCTTTTATTAACTCCAGCCATCTGCGTTGTATCAAATTTAGATCCCTCTACTTGAACAAATGCTGCAAACTGCGATGATCAGTGTATACTTCACAAGACATCCCATAAAGATAATGCCTCCAAATCTTAAGAGCGTGAACAATCGCAACTAACTCCAAATCATGTACCGGATAATTCTTTTCATGGGGCTTCAGCTGACGTGAAGCATATGCAATAACTTGCCTTTCCTGCATCAATACACAACCCAAGACAATGCGCGAAGCGTCGCAATACACTGTATACATCCCCGAACCGGAAGGCAACACTAACACTGGTGCTGTAGTCAATGATGTCTTGAGCTTCTGAAAGCTCACCTCACAATCATCAGACCATCGGAATGGAGCACCCTTCTGGGTTGATTTGGTCAAAGGTGCTGCAATAGATGAAAACAATTCCACGAACTGACGATAATAACCTGCCAAACCCAAAAAACTCCTGATCTCCGTCGCCGAAGTGGGACGATGCCAATTCTGAACTGCCTCAATATTTTTGGGATCAACTTTAATACCTTCGCCCGATACGATATGTCCTAAAAATGCTACAGACTCTAGCCAAAACTCACATTTAGAGAACTTAGCATATAGCTTTTATTCCCGCAATGTCTGAAGCACTACTCTCATATGGTGCTCATGCTCCTCCTTACTACGTGAGTAGATCAAAATGTCATCAATGAAGACAATGACAAATGAGTCAATATATGGCTTGAATACCCTGTTCATCAGATCCGTAAATGCTGCCGGGGCATTAGTTAAACCAAAAGACATTACCAGAAACTCATAATGACCATATCTAGTACGGAAAGCAGTCTTCGGAACATCCGAATCCCGAATCTTCAACTGATGGTACCCCGACCTCAAGTCGATCTTAGAGAATACCCTAGCACCCTGCAACTGGTCAAATAGATTATCAATACGCGGCAACGGGTACTTGTTCTTAATAGTGACTTTGTTCAATTGGCGATAATCAATACACATCCGCATTGTTCCATCCTTCTTTTTTGCAAATAATACCGGTGCACCCCAAGGCGATACACTCGGTCTGACAAACCCTTTGGCTAGTAACTCTTCAAGCTGTTCTTTCAATTCTTTCAATTCTTTCGGAGCCATGCGATACGGGGGGATAGATATAGGCTGGGTATCTGAAGCCAAGTCAATACAGAAATCAATATCACGATCAGGTGGCATACCTGGAAGATCTGACGGAAATACATCGGGGAACTCCCGAACTACAGGCACTGAATCAATAGCAGGAGTCTCTCCAGTAGTATCCTGAACATTGGCTAGATAAGCTAAACAACCCTTCTCAACCATGTGTTGAGCCTTTATAAAAGAAATAACTCGATTAAATGAACTAATAGGCAAACCCTTCCACTTCAGCTTAGGCAATGCTGGAATAGCCAAGGTAACAGTCTTGGCATGACAATCTAGAATATCATGATATGGAGATAACTAGTCCATACCCAGAATAATTTCAAAATCGGTCATCTCAAGCAATAGAAGATCTGCTCTAGTTTCATAACCATAGAATGTAATAATACAGGACCGGTAGATCCAGTTCACGACAACAGAATCGCCCACAGGAGTGGACACATAAGCAGGAGTACTCAAGGACTCACGAGAAATACCCAGGAATGGAGCAAATAGAGATGACACATATGAATACGTAGATCCTGGATCAAATAATACTGAGGCATCTTTGCCACAAACAGAAATAATACCTGTAATCACGGCATCTGAGGCCTCTGCATCTGGTCTAGCCGGAAAAGCATAGAACCGAGCTGGAGCGCCAAATGTCTGGCCTCCGTCTGGCTGACCTCCACCTCTAGGATGGCCCCTACCCACCTGTCCTCTATCTCTGGGTGGTCGGACTACTGGTGGAGCAACTGGTCCGGTAAGCATAGGCTGCTGACCCTGCTGTACTGGTCTACCTCGAAGCCTGGGGCAAAACCTCCGCATGTGACTGGGATCCCCGCACTCGTAACAACTCTTCGGTGCGATGGGCTGCTGACTAAGTGTCTGGCCCTGGGGACCTGAATACCCACTGGGAGAACCCTGAATAGCTGGTGGGCGGTAAGAACTCTTTGGGATAGCACTGAGATAAAGTCGCACTGGAGCACCTCGAGGAGGTGGTGGTGCTGGATATGGGGGTCTGCTGGACTGTCCCCTCACGAACTGACCTCTGCCCCCGGACGGAGCACCTCTGAACTCTCCAGAGTACCTGAACCGCTTATCTCTCATAATCTGCTCTCGGCTCCGCTGACGTACACCCTCAATCCTCCGGGCTATCTCCACAACTTGCTCATAAGAAGTACCCATCTCAACCTTTTGAGCCATAGTAGCATGAATACCAGTATGTAAACCGGCTACAAACCTTTGCACTCTCTCTGCCTCAGTAGGGAGTATCATTAGTGCATGGCGAGATAATTCAGAAAACCTCGTCTCATAATCAGTCACTGACATTTGACCCTGCTGGAGCTGCTCAAACTGAAACCACAACTCTTCTCTCTGGGAGGGTGGAATATACCTGTCCAAGAAGATACGGGTGAACCTGTCCCAAGTCATGGGAGGAGAATCTGCTGGTCTGCCAAGAGCATAAGACTACCACCATCTACGGGCTCTACCTTATAGCTGAAAAGTAGCGAAATCAACCCCATGGGATTCCAATATCCTCATGTTGTACAGTCTATCCTTGCAACGATCAATGAAATCCTGTGGATCCTCATGTCGCTCACCCCCGAAGACAGGAGGATGTAGTCCAGTCCATCTGTCCAATAGTTTATGAGGATCGACGGCTATAGCTGGCCTGGGCTCAAGTGTAGTTGCTACCACTGGCTGGACTCTACCCACGGGTAGTGCACCCTGGGTCTGATATACAACAGCTGCCTGTCCATGAGCCTACGCGGTAGGGGTCTGTGCTCTCCCGCCTGCCTGAGATGTGGCTGGGTCTGCCGGAAATAAACCGGCCTGAGTCATATTGTCCATGAATCGCAGCATACGACCCATGACATCCTGAAATCCCGGTGTAGATGTGAAGTCCATCGGAGCTGGCTCTGCCACAGGCACCTCACACTGCTCCTCAATAATGGGATTCTCTACTGGATCCACTGGCGTCATAACCGGAATAGTCCTGGGACGTCCTCTCCATCTACCACGGGCTGGAGCCCTCCCTCAGCCTCTTCCTCGACCTCTAGCAACTGGGGGAGTAGCTCTTCCCTGGTCTGGAATCTCATTAGAGCGTGTTCTCACCATCTGTGAGAGAATAAGAGAAGGATATTCAGTACTACATCAATTGCACGATGGAATATGAAGAAAGGTAGTTTCCTAACACCATATAGCCTCTCGAATATATGTACAAACGTCTCTGTACCGATCCGCAAAACTCTATTAGGTCTGCTCATAACTTGTGAGACCTACGTGAACCTAGTGCTCTGATACCATGTTGTCACGACCCAATTTTACCTATAGGTCGTGATGGCACCCAACACTACAGCTAGGCAAGCCAATTAATAAGTCAAACATACATTGGTTAAACTTTTATTCCAAGAAGATAATAAAATACCAATTTCTACCAATGTGTGTGCCAAGACCCGGTGTCACAAGTGCATGAGCATCTAGTAGATTATACAAAATTTCAAATACTGTCTGAAATAAAATAGACAGAATATAAATATCAGAAGAGACACTGGTAGCTGCAGAACGGCTCAGAAAGGCAGTTCACCACTATGCCTCGAGATGACGTGGGTATGTAATGATAGGTCCTCTACTAGTACCTGTCTCAGATCCTGCACAAAAAGTGCAGCAAGTGTAGTATGAGTACGTAAACAACGTGTACCCAGTAAGTATCAAGCCTAATCTCGAAGTGGTAGAGACGAGATGACCGACTTTGACACTCACTATAGGTTAATAATAATTGAAATAAAACTAGGATATTTAAATCATCATGATTTATAGAATTTATAATAATTTATTTAATCAGCGAAAATAATCAAATTCCTTCAATTCAAATAAATTCTAAATTATCAATTAAATCTCATTTACAGGAGTAACAATTAATTCCTTAACAAGCAAGAATAATAATTCATTAAATTCCAAAGATTTTTCAATTTACTAATTAGCTTCACAAGCTGAAATAAATTATTAAAGCATCGTGTAATTATTATTATTATTAAGCACGATTTCTGCCGAGGACGTACGGCCCAATCCAGAGTGTCGTGTACACTGCCGAGGGACGTACGGCGTGATCCATAGATGCATCTATCCTGCTGAGGCGTTCGGCCCGCTCCACAAGAAAGGAGGACATTTTCTTATGTGCCTCCGGAAGGAGAGAATATTCATTATAAGATGAATTTGGGAGGAGAATAATTTCTTTTAACAATTAATAGATTTAAACAGACAATCAAGCCTTTGAGATTTCCATCCTTTAATGTCTTTATCTAACAATTCACAATATATTCATATAGATATCAATTAATATAAATAATTCAAAGAATACAATCTACATAAGTAAGGCATGCTTTGAGTCCTAAACTACTGGACTTTAGTATTAATAGTAGCTACGCACGGACTCTCGTCACCTCGTGCATACGTAGCCCCCCACAATTAGCAACAATTATTTAATTTTAATCACCCATGAGGTAATTTCCCCCTCACAAGATTAGACAAGAGACTTACCTCGTCTTGCTCCAATTTAATCCACTATAGGGCCTTTTCCACGATTATCCAACTCCGTCTGGCTTGAATCTAGCCAAAATAATTCGATAAAATCACTAAATATTGTAGAAATCAATTCTATAAGAAAATACTACATTTTAAAGAAAAGATCCCGAAATTAATTAAAACAAAATTCGCCCGCGGGGCCTATATCTCAGAATCCAGCGAAAGTTATAAAATCCGACAACCCATTCAATTACGAGTCCAACCATACCAGTTTCACTCAAATCCGACTCTGAATCGATACCGAAATATCAAAATTTCATTTCTATGAGATTTCTAAACTTTTTCCAAATTTCAATCTCAAAACACTAATTAAATTGTGAAAATAATGATATACTTGTATATATAGACCAAATCCGAGTTAGAATCACTTACTCGAATGTTTTTCCCTTGAAAATCTGCCAAAAGTCATCTCTACTCAAGCTTAAGTTCATCAAAAATGGCAAATGGGACGAATGCCCTCTTTTTATAAAACTGCCCAGCAGCCTTCAGAACTGGTCCTCAAACTGGGCCTCGATCGGGGCTTCGATCACAAGCTCGAGCCTGGACCTCAGTCATGGCCTCGATCAGGGCATCGGGGTTGGGCCTTCGATCATAGCCTCAATCATGGCATCGAGCTTGAGCCTTCGATCAGGGCATCGAGCATGGGTCTCGATCCTAGCCCTCGAGCCTTACCTTCGATCATGCCCTCGAGCCTTGCCTTCGAACGAGGCTTCGATACTGAGCCTCATCCCTGGCTTCGAATCAGGCCTCGATCGTAGGCTCGATATCTGGGTTCGATCTGGGGCTCGATCTGAGGCTCGATCACAGCCCAGAATATGCAGTAGAAGAGAAAATTGCAGCAGCTTTTTAAGTCCAACTTTTGATCCGTTATCCATCCGAAACTCACCCGAGGCCCTCGGGACCTCAACCAAATATACCAACAAGTCCTAAAATATCATACAAACTTAGTCGAACCTCTAAATTACATCAAACAATGCTAAAACCATGAATCATACCCCAATTCAAGCTTAATGAAACTAAGAGTTTTCAACTTCTACATTTAATGTCGGAACCTATCAAATCAACTCCGATTGACCTCAAATTTTACACACAATTCATAAATTACATAACAAAGCTATGAAAATTTTCGGAACTGGATTCCGACTCCGGTATCAAAAAGTCAACTCATCGGTCAAACTTCCAAACTTAAATTCTTGTTTTAGCCATTTCAAGCCTAATTTGACTACGGACTTCCAAATAAAATTTCGAACATGCTCCTAAGTCCAAAATCACCATACGGAGCTGTTGGAATCATCAAAATTCTATTCCGGGGTCGTTTTCATAAAAATATTGACCGAAGTCAAACTTAGCACTTTAAGACCAACTTAAGGAACCAAGTGTTCTGGTTTCACCCCAAACACTTCCAAATCCCGAACCAACCATCCCCGCAAGTCATAAATCATTACAAGCACCTACATGAAGTTTTATTTTAGGGAACGGGGTTCTAAAAGTTAAAATGACCACGCCTAGTTTTGACATTTTTGAGCAGCTTAAGTAAAGTCTAGAACTACCTAAAATAGAAGTCTAATGCCTCCTGGACCATAGGTATGGGACGGGTAGTGCACGCATAAGGTATGCGCTTTAGGTAATATCTTAAAGATAGTAATCAGGTAGCAGGAGATGATAGTCTGTGCCCGCTGAATAATACGAGTAACACCTCATCTTGAGGGAGTTACGAAGTATTATTTATGTTGCACGGGGTGATCCTTTAGGCTAAAAACTTAGGACCCCCCATCTTATTCCCTTTTTAAATTTGAATCAAGTGTTTGTATTTCTTCAAAGCCTTTTAATAATAAAATTTCTCAAACTTCTTGCTTTCACTGTCTTTATTTATCCGATTAATTCATATAATTCAAGTTCAACCGGGACCCACAGTTGTGGACCTCGAAGAGTGCCTAACACCTTCTCTTCGAGGTAATTACTAGCCCTTACCCGATCTCTGGTGATGCAAACTAGTCAAACCTGAGTCATATGCGAATAGGTGCCCTAACGCACCTTAAACTGTTAGGTGGCGACTCTTCTCTTTTAATGCCTCCTTTAAAAGAGTTGTCACATATCGAAACCTAATTTTCGAGAGAGAAAAACGGGGGAGCGACAGTATCTACTGAGCCTCTAAACGATACAAAAGAGTGTTATGATAGTGCCGGCAACAAGACCCCGGCTATACCTCGAAACGTGATGATAATATGAACAAAAGATACAATACATGACCCCAGGATGAAGTGGGGCTCACCAAGTCTGCTAGGAAGAGGATGTACCACTAACGCTGATCAACACTACCTGCTATGGAACCACCTGCATCCATTTAAAGATACAGCGCCCCCGGCCAAAGGGACGTTAGTACTGTCGAAGAGTACTAGTATGTAAAACTAAATACCATATCAATAGAATGAATAATAATACAAGGGGGAACAACTAAGAATTCAATAAGAGCTTCAAATAATACTAAAACATAAAGTTAAGGATCACATAAATTTTCAAGTCAATTTTCATGTTATTAGGTTGGGTGATCTTTAGTGCCGATATACCATAATTCACAATATCACCGTATTCTTACACGGAGTCTGATCACGACCCGATCGGCTAGGTCGTCTCATTTGAGACATCAACCATAACCACAATTTCATTATAATTTTCAGCACAGTCACCACCATGTGTGTGGCATGGCGTCCGATCACGACCCGATCGGCTAGGCCGTCTCACCTGAGGTATTACCTTTTTCAGTCAATCATCTCACATCATACTTCTTTCACATCCTTTCAATTCATTGGCACTAGTAGCCACAATTATAAAGTCATTCTTGGCACTTGGCAGTATTTCATAATTCCAGTTCCCCTTTCCATATTCAAATATCATTATCATTATCAACAACAATAAGGCTTCCCATTCAAGACATTAAATTCACATATGAGCAATTTGGGAATCTTAGGCACATAGAGGCTTTTCATACAATTTGGCATAACAACCTTTATTTCGATCTTGACTTGAAGTCTAATATTTTTAACACATATTCCATATTTTGAACACATCCTCAATGATAAGGTGATATGATGAAGCATTTACAATACATTTTGAGCATATATCCTTCAATACAAGCATATTTGAAATAGCCAATTCTATTACGATCAATTTGTGACTTACACCAATTACATAAACACTGTGGGATTCGATTCTAAGAAGAAGGGGGTTTAGCCAACATACCTCAATTGAACTTCCTTTTAAACTCTAAAACGTTCCGGAATTCTTAGAAACTTCGATCTATTTAAGAAATATAACAAGTTGGACCAAAATTAGAAAGATGGTCATAATTCTAGCTCACTTGAGCACATTATCAAACACTAGGTATGCATTAATATTTTTAAAGACCTTTTGTGAAAGATTCCATCATTCCCAAACCTATTCTCTACCATTTTTAGCTCACAACCTTCCCCCATTATTTGATAACACATTCATGTAAGATAACAAACCCCACACCCAAGAATTGTCTTTCTAATTATCCTATTTTTTGTAAATTTTTGAAATTGAGGGCTAGGACATTGATTCTTACCTTTAGAATGAAGACTTTCTTTGTTAATACTTAATGATTGAGCAAGAATTGATGGATAATAGGTTGAAGGTTACTTCCCCACACTAAGCACTCTTTCTCACTCTAAAAGTATCAAAAATTTGCTCAAATTTGACTATGGCATATGTTTTATCGAAGTAGGGTCGGGTTATACAAACCCAAAAATGAATCCCTGAGACGGGATCTGCGGCCGCATATACGACCTCATAATGATTATGCGGTCCACGAAATGACCGCGAAAAATGGCCTTAGGAACTGGGTTTGCCTGCTTCAATATGCGACCGTTATGCGGCCCGCAGGCCTGTTCTGTGGTTGCATAATGTGTCGCAGAACCTCCCTCCACAAAACTTCTAAGGATGATTGTGCGACAAAAGTGCGGCCCGCGAAATGGTTGTGCAGTCGCGTAACTGGCCGCGAAATTGTCATAAAAAATGGCCCAAGTAGCTGCTTCACTCTGCGGCCATTCTGCGGCCCGCAGAGTGATTATGCGGCCGCATAATGGGCCGCAGAAATGCCTATTTCTGCAAAATATTTTCCTTTAGCTCCCCAGCGCACTGTTCAATCCAAAAAGTCCGAACTCAAATTTTTAGGAAAAGTCCGAAGAATTTCTACTATTATTAACCTCTATGCCTATCCCGGCATCGCGGAACCCCGGCTGTTAGGAAATATTTTACGGGGCCTTACACCTATCATTGAGGAGCAAGGCGAGGTGCCTGCAGCAAAGCCAGCCCTGGTGGATTTCATGTCCACGCCGGGACTCTAGGAGGTCATGGGCCGTATGCTACGGTTCATGGATTCTATGACTCATGCCAATTTATTTCCAGCAGACCCAGCCATATCTCAGGTGGGAGGCGGAGCACAGACCCCTACCGCTTAGGCTATAGGGCATGCAACTGCCGTATATCAGACCCCGGGTGCACTACCTGTGGGTGGAGCTCTGCCAATTGCAGCAGCTATACCTTAGCTCAGACCAGCTGCAGCCGGCGATTCGCAGAAGCTATTGGACAGATGGACTAGGCTGCATCCTCCTGTCTTTAGGGGTGAGCGGCATGAGGACCCCTAAGACTTTATTGATCGGTGCAGGGATAGACTGTACAACATGAGGATATTGGAGTCCCATAGGGTGGATATTTCTACTTTCTAGCTGGAGGGCAGGGCCCGTAGGTGGTGGCAGTCATATCTTCTCGACAGACCAGCAGATTCTCCTCCCATGACTTGGGACTAGTTCACCCGTATTTTTCTGGATAGGCATATCCCGCTCTCTCAGAGGGAAGAGTTATGATTTTAGTTCGAGCAGCTCCAGCAAGGTCAGATGTTAGTGACCGACTATGAGGCGAGGTTCTCTGAGTTGTCTCGCCATGCACTTATGATCTTTCCCACCAGTGCAGAGAGAGTGCAGAGGTTTGTTGCAGGTTTGCACACTGGCATTCAGGCCACCATGGCCCGAGAGGTTAAGATGGGGACTTCTTACGAGCTAGTTGTAGAGATAGTTTGGAGGATCGAGGGTGTATGTCAGCGTAGCCGGGAGCAAGCTATGATGAATAAGCAGTTTTGGTATTCTAGAGAGTTCAGAGGTTCCCGGTCTGGGGGCACATGCCAGTTTGTGAGGGGTTAGTCTAGCAAGCCCACATATCTAGCATCGCCTCCTCCTTGGGGTGCTCTAGTGCGACCTTATTTCAGCGTCATGCCAGAGAGTTCCTACTACCTACAACTATTCAGGGTTCCTCCAGTGGGTATTCAAGCCATCAGGGTCAGACTTCAGGCCAGTAGCCCACCGTACCGAGAGGTTATTTAGAGTGTAGGGATCTCAGTCATGTGTAGAGATTCTGCCCCAGGCTTCGGGGCAAGGCAGTGCAGCAAGGTTAGCAGCCTATGATTACAACACCAGCTGCCCCACCAGTCGTCCGACCGCCTAGAGGCGGAGGGCAGGTAGGTAGGGGCCGTCCTAGAGGTGGAGTCCAGTCGGGTGGAGGCCAGTCAGGCGGCGCTTCAGCTAGATTCTATGATTTTCCGGCCAGACCAGATGCAGTGGTCTCAGATGTTGTGATCACAAGTATTATTTCTGTCTGCGGTAGGGATGCTTCAGTACTATTTGAACCAGGACCTACATATTCATATGTTTCATCTCTATTTGCTCATTTCCTAGGTGTTCCTCGTAAGTCCTTGGGTAATCCTATTTATGTGTCCACACTAGTGGGCGATTCTGTTGTTGTGGATCAGATATATCGATCTTGCATTGTTACTTTCTGTGGTTATGAGAACCGAGAAGATCTTTTGTTGCTCGATATGACCGACTGTGAGGTTATCCTAGGCATGGATTGGTTGTCTCCATATCACGCCATCCTTGATTGCCATGCCAAGACTGTTACCTTAGCGATGCCAGAGTTGCCTAGATTGGAGTGGAAGGGTTCGTCTGATAGTACATCTAGTTGGGTTATTTCCTTTATGAAGGCTCGACACATGAGAAGGGGTGTTTGGCTTATCTAGATTATGTTCGGGTTACTATCGAAGAGACTCTGGCGATTGACTCAGTGCCCGTGGTCCAAGAGTTCTCCGATGTGTTTCCTTCTGATCTCCCACGCATGCCACTAGATCGTGATATTGATTTCTGAATTGATTTGGCTCCAGATGCCCAACCTATATCTATTCCACCGTACCGCATGGTTCCGAAAGAGTTAAAGGAGTTGAAGGAACAACTTGAGGAGTTGCTAGCAAAGGGGTTCGTCAGACCAAGTGTGTCACCTTGGGGTGCACCGGTGTTATTTGTCAAGAAGAAAGATGGGACTATGCGGATGTGCATTGATTACCACCAGTTGAACAAAGTTACCATTAAGAACAAGTACCCGTTGCCGCATATTGATGATTTTTTTGACCAGTAGCATAGTGCTAGGGTGTTCTCTAAGATCGACTTGAGATCGGGGTACCATCAACTGAATATTCGGGCTTCCGATGTTCCAAAGACGGCTTTTCGGACTAGATATGGCCATTATGAGTTTCTAGTGATGTCCTTCGGTTTGACTAATGCCCCGGTGGCGTTTATGGATTTGATGAACCGGGTGTTCAGGCCTTATATTGATTCATTTGTCATTGTCTTCATTGATGACATTTTGATCTACTCACGTAGCATGGAGGAGCACGAGCAGCATTCGAGAGTGGTGCTTCAGACCCTGCGGGAACATAGGCTATATGCTAAGTTCTCCAAGTGTGAGTTTTGGTTAGATTCTGTGGCATTCTTGGGCCATGTTGTGTCAGGCGAGGGTATTAAGGTAGACCCCAAGAAGATCAAGGTAGTTGAGAGTTGTCCTCGTCCTACCACAACAACTGAGATCAGGAGCTTCCTGGGGTTACCAGGTTATTATCGTCGGTTTATGGAGGGCTTCTCATCTATTGCAGTGTCTTTGACTAGATTTACCCAGAAGCATGCTCCGTTCCGATGGTCCGATGATTGTGAGGTGAGCTTTCAAAAGCTCAAGACCGCATTGACTTCAACACCAGTGTTAGCGTTGCCTTTCGGTTTAGGGGTGTATACTGTGTATTGCGATACTTCGTGCGTGGGTTTGGGTTGTGTATTGATGCATGAGGGGTGAGTTATTGCATATGCTTCGCGTCAGCTGAAGCCCCACAAGAAGAATTACCCTGTACATGATTTGGAGCTGGCTGCGATTGTTCATGCTCTTAAGATCTGGAGGCATTATCTTTATGGGGTGTCCTATGAGGTTTACACCGATCATCGCAACTTGCAACATTTGTTCAAATAGAGGGATCTCAATTTGAGGCAGTGCAGGTGGCTTGAGTTACTAAAGGATTATGATATTACCATCCTTTATCATCCGGGCAAGGCGAATGTAATTGCGGATGCCTTGAGCAGAAAGGCGGAGAGTATGGGTAGTTTGGCATTCATTTCAGTAGAGGAGAGGCCACTAGCTTTGGACATTCAGTCCTTGGCTAACAAACTTGTGAGGTTGGATATTTCAGAACCTAGCCAAGTTCTTGCATGCGTCATCGCTCAGACTTCCCTATTCGAGCAGATCAAGGCTCGCCAGTTTGATGATCCTCACTTGTTGGTTCTTAGAGAGATGGCACTACAGGGTGGTGCCAAGGAGGTTACTCTCGGTGAGGATAGTGTTCTACGACTCCAGGGCCGCCTATGTGTTCCTAATGTTGATGGCTTAAGGGAGAAGATACTAGAGGAGACACACAGTTCTCTGTATTCTATTCATCCAGGTGCTATGAAGATGTATCGTGACCTGAGGCAGTATTATTGGTGGTGGCGGATGAAGAAGGACATAGTTGAGTATGTAGCGATGTTCCTTTATTGCCAGCAAGTTAAGTATAAGCATCATAGGCCAAGTGGTCTACTTCAGCAGATGACTATACCCGAGTGGAAATAGGAGCGCATTACTATGGACTTTGTAGTTGGGTTGCCGCGGACCTTGCGGAAGTTTGATGTAGTTAGGGTCATTGTCGACAGGTTGACCAAGTCAGCACACTTCATTCCGGTTGTGACCACGTATTCTTCAGAGAGGTTGGCCTAGATTTATATTTAGGAGATTGTTCGGTTGCATGATGTGCCTGTCTTCATTATATCAGATAGAGGCCCTTAGTTTACTTCACATTTGTAGAGGTCAGTACAGAGTGAGTTGGGGACCCGGGTAGAGCTCAACACAACCTTTCATCCGTAGACCGACGGGCAGTCAGAGCGGACAGTTCATATCTTGGAGGATATGCTCAGAGCATGTGTGATTGACTTTAGAGGGCAGTGGGATCGATTCTTGTCTTTGGCCGAGTTTGCTTACAACAACAGTTATCAGTCCAGTATTGAGATAGCTCCATTTTAGGCTTTATATGGTCGGTGATGTCGTTCTCCCATCGGATAGTTTGAGCCCTGCGAGGCTAAGTTATATGGTACTGATTTGGTGAAGGATGCCTTGGAAAAGGTAAAGTTGATTCAGAAGAGACTTCGCACAGCACAGTCCAGATAGAAGAGTTATGCGGATCAGAAGGCGCGTGATTTATCATTTATGGTAGGCAAGAAAGTTCTCTTGAAGGTCTCGCCGATGAAGGGGATCATGAGGTTCGGAAAGAAGGGTAAGCTGAGCCCAAGGTTTATAGGTCCATTTGAGGTGTTGCGGTGAGTTGGGGAGGTTGCTTATGATCTTGCCTTGCCTCCCAGTCTATCGGGAGTTCATCCGATTTTCCACATGTATATGCTCTGGAGGTATCATGACGACAGGTCGCATGTGTTAGACTATAGCATGGTTCAGTTAGATGAGAGAATGGGTTATGAGGAGGAGCCAGTTGCCATTGTTGATAGGCAGGTTTGCCAGTTAATGTCCAAGAAGATTTCTGCGGTAAAAGTTCAGTGGAGGGGCTAACCAGTCGAGGAGGCAATTTGGGAGGTCGAGGAGGGCATGCAGAGCAGATATCTACACTTATTCAGCACTCCAGGTATGATTCTAGACCCGTTCGAGGACGAACGTTTGTTAAAGAGGTGGAGAATGTAACGACCTAACCGGTTGTTTCGCTTTCTAGATCCCCCTTCCCCTAAATAAGACTCCCCGTATGTGCTTATACTGTTTTATGACTAATAGGGATGGTTAGTTCAGGATTTGGAAGGGTTCGGGTTGAAATCGGAACACCTGGTTCCTTAAGATTGGCTAAAAAGGGCTAAGTTTAACTTTGGTATACATTTTGAGTAAATGACCTCGGAACCGGGATTTGACGGTCCCAATAGGTTCGTATGATGATTTTGGACTTGGGAGTATGTTTGGATCGGGTTTTGGATGACCAGGGAGCGTTTCAGCGCTTAATATAGGTAGTTGGCACCTTGAAGGTCTTAAAGTTCTCTAAATTTGGTTTGGAATAGGTTTTGGTGTTATCGAGGTCCGTTTGGGATTCTGAGCCTAGGAATAGTTCTGTATGGTGATTTAAGACTTTCACGCAAAATTTGGTGTCATTCTAAGTAGTTTAGGTATGATTCGGCGCGTTCGGAGCAAGTTGGAAGAACTTTAAGTTCATAAGTTGAATTGATTTGGTTTGGGGTGAGATTCTTAGTTTTGGTGTTGTTTTACGTGATCCGAGGGTTCGATCAAGTCTGTCTCATGTTTACGGACTTGTTGGTATGTTTGGGCGAGGCCTTGGGGGCCTCGGGTACAATCCCGACGATGCACGGATTGAACTTGGACTTAAAAGCGTTGCTGTTGCACCAGTTCTAGTGTGCCCGCACCTGCGAGCTTTTGGCCGCAGGTGCGAGCCCGCGGATGCGTGCATTTGGCCGCAGAAGCGGCCTTGGAACATTTGGCGAGTGGTCCACTGAAGTGAAGAGGTGTGCACAGAAGCGACCTCGCTTTTGCGATGAAGAGTCGTAGGTGCACGAAGGCCGCAAATGCGCTTAACGTCCGCAAGAGGCGGGACTGCAAAAGCAGGATCCCGTCCGCAGAAGCGGCCAGCACTGGGCCTGGGGAATTCCGCAGAAGTGGACCTAGTTCCGCAGAAGCGGTACCGTAGGTGCGGCCTAGGGACCGCAGGTGCTAAGGTTCTGCTGGATAGAACCTTCATTTAAGTCGGGACTCAGCTATTTTTGAGTTCATTTATTGCATTCTTTGGGCGATATTTGGAGCTCTTAGAGAGGGGTTTTCACTATCTATTTGGAGGTAAGTAATTCCTATCCAATGTGAGTTAAATACATAGATTATGGGTAAATGTTAACATGTAAATTTGTGAAAATTATGGGTTTAGATTAAAAAACCTAGGTTTTGATAAAAATGGGATTTAACCACGAAAATGGTTATGGAATTGAGTGAAAATTATATATTTGAGTTCGTGAGGTTATGTGTAACAACTTTCTTCAAAAATTGCTGAAATCCGGGCCCGTGGATGAATTTTTAGGAATCCTTCGATTGGGGTTGGGTAATCACTCTAATAGTTAGAATATGAATTTTTGAACATGTATTGATTAATTTATATAACATTTGAATAGTTTGGGATTGTTCGGCACCGAGTTGAGGCTTTAGAACAAAATTGTGATCGGAAAGTGAGCCTTGAGATGAGGTAAGTCTCTTGTATAACCTTGTGAGAAGGAATTTGCCCCATAGGTGATTTAAATTGATATTTGCTTCAAATTGTAGAGGCTACACACACGCGAAGTGACGAGAGTCCGTGTGTAGCTACTATTCATGCTTATGTCCAGGTAGTTTAGGACCCAAATCATGAATTACTCGTAATGTTTGCACCGTACTTGTTAATTTAAGTGCCTAAATTATACTAGAACTTGTTGGAGGAATTGTAAAAGACTGAATTTCACTTACTTGAATTTTTAGCGGATTACTTGATCGTTAGTGTAAATTTTATTACATTGTGTTTTAGCCTCGTTATAACATTTAAGTCAAATGCTTATAAAGTATCCTCTCTTCTTGTGGAGTGGGGCAAACGCCTCGGCAGTAGATAGATGTATCTATAGATCATGCCGCACGTCCCTCGGCAGTGTACACGTTACTCTGGATCGGGCCGTACGACCTCAACATAAATCGTGCTTAATAATACTTGGATCCTAATCATACTTGATATTATTTTGTGGCTTATAGGGTTACACTTATTAATGACGAGAATTTATTTGGAATTTATTAATTTGTGAAAGACTTATTTGATCCTTCTTGTTAATGAGTTATTATTATCATTTATATAACTCATGCTTATTTAGAATTTTTTGTATTCATATTGTTAGCCCATAGTAAGTGTCGAAGTCGACCCCTCATCACTACTTCTTCGAGGTTAGACTAGATACTTACTAGGTACATATTATTTATGTACTCACGCTACACTTCTGCACTAATCGTGCAGGATCTGAGGTAGGTGCATCTGGCGGTCCTATCGACGCGCTTCCCAGATATCCCGAGGCCTAGTAGTGAGCTGCTTCCTAACCGTTCCGCAGCACCTAGAGTCTCTCCTTTGCATTTATTTCTGTGTATTTTCATTTCAGACAGTAGCTAGAGTTTTGTATAATCTTTTAGTGCTCATACACTTGTGACACCAGGTCTTGGCACACACACTAGCAGACATATGGTTTTGGATTATTCTATTGTTATGATTGCACTCAGTTGCTTTCGTCTATTTATTTGACATTTGCGGTTTCTTAACCTTTTAATTAATGGAATTTACCTACTTGAAAAATTATTTAAAAAGGAATAACATGGTTTAGTTCACTGTTGGCTTGCCTAGCGGTAATGTTGGGTGTCATCACGACCTATAGGAGAATTTGAGTTGTGACAACATCAATCTAGGAAGGCCATGATTGCACGAGATGAAAGTTGTACCATCAACGTATCATCAATTGCTGAAGTTTTTAACGTCCGAAGGAATTAAGCAGATAAGGGGTGATCAACTGGCGACAAGGAAGATGAATGCAATTTCGGTCTCCAGTAACAAAGGAAAGGAATACGCGACATAGCAATTACAGGGACCGATACCTATTCCCGAACTAGATGAAATTAGCCCAGGGGCAGAGGCATCAGAATATTATCAAGTGCTGAGATATTTCCAAGTTCCAGAAGAGACCGATGCAACGAAGTCCACAACGGAAGAGCTGGAGCAAGTGGCATTGTTCGAAGAATTCCTAGAAAGGAAATTCCACTTGGGGACCAGATTGTACCCAGAACTCAGGTCCGATTTTATTAAATTCCTTAAATCTAACACTGATTGTTTTGTATGGTTACATGAGGATATGACAGGCATCCCGACAGAGGTAGTCGTACACAAGTTAATATTGGATCCCAGCATACCTCTGGTAAGACAAAAGAAACGCCCGATTGCCGAAGCCAGGAATAAATTTGTCAAAGAAGAGGTAACCCGCTTACTTAATATCGGTTCGATCCGAGAGGTAAGATATCCAGACTGGCTAGCCAATGTAGTAGTAGTTCCTAAGAAAAACAATAAGTTTCACATGTGTGTAGATTATAAAGATCTTAACAAGCCATGCCCGAAAGACTCGTTCCCACTGCCAAACATCGATCGAATGATTGATGGAACGGCCGGGCACGAGTTAATGGGTCTTCTCGATGCTTATTCTAGGTACAAACAAATTAAGATAAACCCGGAGGATCAGGAAAAAACTTTATTTATAATGAATTTAGGTATATATTGCTACAATGTGATGCCCTTCGGGTTGAAAAACGTCGGAGCCACTTATCAACGGCTCATGAACAAGATGTTTGAAAATCAAATAGGAAAACTATGGAAGTTTATATAGATGATATGCTTGTTAAGTCTTTAAATACAGGCGATCATCTTAAACATCTGCAAGAAACTTTCGACATCCTAAGGAAGCACAATATGAAACTTAATCCAGAGAAATGCGCGTTCGGGGTCAGCTCTGGTAAGTTTCTAGGATTTCTGGTATCACAAAGGGGAATTGAGGTAAACCCCGATAAGATAAAATCCATAGAAGATATCCCGGAGCAACTATCAAACGTGAAGGAAGTCCAACGACTTACGGGAAGATTGGCAACTTTGAACAGGTTCATTTCCCGGTCATCGGAAAAGTGTCATCATTTCTTTGCACTGATCAAAAAGAAAAATAATTTCAAATGGACCCCGAAGTGTCATCAGTCTTTGAGGTATTTAAAGAAATACTTGTCAAGGCCTCCATTGCTTTCAAAATCAAAAGAAGGTAAAATATTGCTGATTTATCTCGCGGTCTCAGAAGTTATGGTAAGTGCGGTTTTAATCCGAGAGAACGAAGGTACGCAATCTCCCATTTATTATGTTAGTAAAATTTTAACGGAAGCAGAAAATCGTTACCCACATTTGGAGAAACTGGCCTTAGCTCTCGTAGTCGCCGCTCGGAAGCTGAGGCCCTACTTCCAATGCCACCCGATAGCCATGGTGACTACTTTAATTTTGTGGAACATCCTCCATAAACCCTAGATTTCAGGTAGATTGGCCAAATAGGCCGTCAAAATGAGTGAATTCGACATAGAACATAAATCAAGGACTGCAATTAAGTCGCAAGTCTTGGCTGACTTCGTGGTCGATTTCAGTCCGGGATTATTTCCTCTGGCAACCAAGGAGGCAGCAATGGTGTCGGAATCGACATCAGGGGTTTGGACTTTATTTACGGATAGAGCTTCCAACGTAAAAGGGTCCGGGCTCGATATATTCTTAATCACGCCTTCGGGGGAAACCCTAAGGCAAGCCATCAGGACGGTCCATTTAACTAATAATGAAGCAGAGTTTGAAGCTTTGATTGCAGGGCTCGAATTGGCCCGGTGACTTGACTTCGAGGTCATCGAAATCAAATGTGATTCACAGCTGGTGGTAAATCAGGTCTACGGGGTCTTCGAGACCAAAGAGGAGCGCATGCAATAATACATAGTAAAAGTTCAGGCTCTGTTAGCGCGATTACGGGAATGGTCAATTACTCATATCTCAAGGGAAGATAACGCATTGGCAAACCTAGGATCATCGACGGCAATAAAGGGATTGGAGTCCAGGACGGTAGTACAACTGATGAACTCAGTCCTGGATATAGATGGTTACTATGAGGTAAATTCGGCTAATCTGGTCTGGGACTGGAGGAATGAAATCATCGATTATCTCGAACACGGGAAGCTACCTGAAGACCCAAAATTATCACGGGAGATGTGCGCCAAAGCAACGCGATATAGCTTCAAGAGAGGCCAATTGTATAGAAAACCTTTTTAAGGCTCGCTGGCCCGATGTTTAGGGGCATCCGAATCAAACTATGTCATGAGAGACGTTTACGAAGGGATATGCGAAAACCACTCGGGCGCATATTCCTTAGTGTTGAAGTTGGTAAGGGTAGGATATTATTGGCCCCGCATGGAACAAGACGCCAAAGACTTCGTATAAAAATGTGATAAGTGTCAACGCTACGCACCACCGGTGCATCATAACCGGTAGAACTCTTACATTCGATTCTATATTCGTGGCCGTTCATGAAATGGGGGATGGACATCGTCAGACCACTTCCACCGGCTCTCGGAAAGGTAATATTTATTTTAATTTTGACTGACTATTTTTCTAAGTGGGTGGAAGCAGGTCCTTATCAGAAGATCGGAGTACATGAAGTAGTGGATTTCTTGTGGGAAAATATAATTTGTAGGTTTGGAATACCAAAAGAAATAGCATGCGAAAATGAGCCACAGTTATCGGCGCAAAAATTACAAAGTTCCTCCAAGATTTAAAAATAAAGAGGATCACATATTCACCCTATCATCCGTGCGCAAACGGTCAATCGGAGTCGACAAACAAAGTAATTATTCAAAACCTCATGAAAAGGTTGGAAGCAGCTATGGGTAACTGGCCCAAAGAATTAATCGGAGTTCTATGGGCATACCGAACTACCGCCAAATCAAGAACAGGGGAACCCCCTTTTTCCCTCGTGTACGATGCAAAATCTTTAATCCGGGTGGAAGTAGGGGAACCCACCTTGAGATATTTCCAGGCAGATGAAGAATCGAATAACGAAGCAATGTTAGTCAACTTGGAACTGCTTGATGAATGCAGGGACTTGGCGCACGTAAGAATGGTAGCTCAAAAGCAGAGAATAGAGCGGTATTATAATCGAAGTGCCAACCTCCGTTATTTCAAAGTAGGAGATTTGGTACTAAGGAAAGTAACTCAAAACACCAGGGAGCTCAATGCGGGGAAGCAAGGTCCAACATGGGAAGGCACCTATCGGGTTTCAGCTATCACCGGGAAAGGTTCATACGAGTTGGAAAACCAAAATGGAGAAAAGTTTCCCAGCAATTGGAACGTGGCACACCTCAAACGATATTATTGCTGATGAACATTATCCGATCAGAAAGTATGTGCTGCACTCTTTTTCCCTTCGTTCAGTTTTTATCCCAATTGGGTTTTTCTGGCAAGGTTTTTAACAAGGCAGCAACCGAAAGCATACTACGAAGACAACATCAATAAGACCTTTAATAGCAAGGAACACAAGCAAAGATCTACTCGGGGATGGTTAGATAATCTTTTTGCTCTATAGCAAATTCCCACCGGGAAGTTAAGTTTGCTATTAAGCAAAGGTTACCTGATCGTTCACGAGCACAAACCACTAGAGGGTTGTTAAATAGTCATTTGCTCGATAGCATAAATTCCTAAGGGGAAGTAAAGTGTGTTACCAAGTTAAGGATTATCTAGCAATGCATTAGTGGAATCTTCGAAGATACAAGACTTCCAGTGTTCCAATTCGTACTCTTCGCATTCGAACACTAGGGAGAATGATATGAGGATACGACAACAATGACTGCCACGTCAACCGGGAAACGAAAAACCGGAAGTATAATTACATCATCGGGACCGAGGACTGTGCGGCCAACCCCGTAGAAACAAGTGGTACAAGTTATCCACAAGTAATGGCAATTTCTTTTCAGCATAGCAAATGCTTATGTACTTTTTGAAAATAGAAGGAATAAAATGAAATCCTTTTGTTTTTATCTTGTTTCTTGTCTGAACGATGAATTAACTTTGTTATTTGAAAGTTAAATAAGTACTTCAAATGCTAGTGCCGTAATGAACAGGAGACGTCCTCTTCAAGAGCACCGTAAACATAAGAGGGCCCTCTCTTATAAAAACCCTCACGTTAAAGGGTTAGTTCCAAAAGAATTTATGCCCGGAATCAAAATACCTTCAGGGAAAGATACACCCGAAGCCGTATACGAAAGGACGCAAAAAGCAAACTTACACAAATAGTTATCAAAGCCCTCACGAAAAAGGGCTGATGCTCAGAGCCAAAAATGCTTTCGGGGAGAATACACCCAAGGCTTCACATAATAAGACGCAAAACGGAAAAGCTTGCTCAAAATTCTTAAGCAAAAGGAAGAAAATGCAAAGATTAAAGACTTGCATGAATATTCAAACGAAAGGAAGACTCAAATAATACTTGAGCAAAAGATATTTTTATTTACCAAAACATGTTAAAATGGCATAGGTACAAGAATTGGAAAAAGAAAAGAAAAGAGTAACATTCTTTCCTCCTTTACGGATCTTCAGAAGGGGCAGCATAATTTTCCCCCCAAATTTCCATGAACTGGGGATTGTGGAAGAGGAACACATTCTTCATGGTCAGGTGCGGCCAGTGGAGATGATGTAGCAATTGCTGGTGGAAGAGTGGATGAAGATGGAAGTAATGTAGCAGTTGTTGGTGTTGGTGAAGATGGAGATGAAGCTGATGGAGTTGAAGAGTGAGAAGAAGCTGCATCAAATACAGTGTTGGTTGTAGGATGCTCGCCAACCAAAGACGGCAGGGACCCGGTATTCATCCTCGCAGTACCAGGCATAACAATTGGGACCCAAAAACGGGAGTTGACATTATCTACCAAATCAAACTCTCCCCAAAGTGCCAAGGCATCGTCCTCGATTGGTGTAACTCTCTCAACAGGTCGAACATCCTGTTGAGATGATGATGATCGTCATCTTCTATGTAGAGAAGCTCCATCATCACTAGCTTCTTCATCATCGTCGATCATCACGGTGTCTATGACCGACCCGGAAGGAGGACCAGTCACCATAGCTATTGGAGATGACTCGGGGGTATCTATCCTTGCCCTCTTATTCTTTTCCCCGGCTGCAGAGGAGCGTCTTCTCTTTGGTTGTTTGTCTTCCGGCCGGGGACTCCATAAATAAACATTTGCTCCCGAAGCAGGCCAGGAGCCACCTGTTCGAGTAAGCGCCTCCTGAAGCAGCATCGCTGCATCAACCAAAACGTCTTCCTCAGGAACAGCAACAGAGCCCGCGGGTAGACCTAATTTCATAGACAGGTTAGAAGGGATCAATCAAGTTCTTCACATGAAAAATTGAAACTAGGTGAGTTTGAATTACCATGATTCTTGGCCGTCCACCTGTATTTAGGGGCCAGTTATTTCCACAAGCGAGTCTCGGGCGTCGTAACGTCCAAGATCTTTTGTACCCACCGGTCCTAGCCTTCAACCACCGGTGGGATCCATCGAGTTGTTGAAACGGGCGAAGGATGGAGGATCAATACGGTTATAGAAAACTATTTACTAAAAGGAAATACTAAACAAAGAGCTTACGAGTGCGGTTCCAAGCGGCCAGAAAGGATGGAGCCGTTGCTGGAATGATGTTGTTGGTGGCAGCTGCAACGAACCGTTCCATCCACCCACGGTCGTTGTCATCATCTATGCTAGACAACAGAGTATGGTGGCCACGTTTGCAGAGGTCTATCATTCCCCCGCGGAAGATTTTGGGAGAATAGAGATTCATCATATGAGCTAAATTAGCTCCTCTACAGTCTCTTGGAACAAACGCCGAAGGCAAGCAACCGTCCTCTACACAGAAGGACTTACTTGTTCCAAATACACTTGGCAGCAGAGGCAAAACTCCGCAATCACTGGGTCAAGCTCTCCGCTCAAAGAGAACGCACCCAAAGTAAAGGGATATGTGTAAAAATATATAAAACCCTCCTTGGGTAGGGTGACTCGCTCCGATAGATCAGGAGCAGTAATATCCAAGTCATGGCAGCGGCAGTTTTCCTTCACAACATGAATGCTAGAAGGACGTATGGAAGAAGGATACCTACTGACGGTCCATGTACGAGAGTTTGTAGTAGGGAATTTCTCTTCGAAATCTCTTTGAAATCTTTTATGGTAATAAGACTTCTAGGGATAATGGAGCCCACTGTTGGAGGAGCAAAGTCCTCGGCCTTGTTCTTGCTTTTTGAAAAATCGGTACGCTTTGAGGAAGAAGCCATTGTATGGAAGAAGGAGAAGGTTTTTTGTTTGAAAAGAATTAGAGAAAAAATGAAGAGCAAGATGCAAGTTAGATAAGGGAAGTTTGAAAAATTATGAAGTATAAGGGAGACAGTTGATACGTATAAGTAAAAATTTTGGCGGCTAAATTCATAGCCATGATTACCTCGATAATCGATAAAAGTTGTGCTGAATCATAGGATGACGCGTGTTCGGGGCATTAAATACGGAGAGACGTGCATCTAATCAACCGTCAGAAGCCTTCAGAGGGAATTATAGTAATTCCCGCCAAAAGAGTGTTTCTACCAACTTCCCGGTAACACAAAGTTATGTCACCGGAAAGCAGGGGGACTATCTGTATAAGGTAAAATATGCTATGACATTTGGTCGTCCAAAAAAGGGACACGTGGAACCCAAGACGGGGGGATGGCCAAAGACCGAAGGCAACTGTTTTGTTTGTCACCGGAAAGAATAACGCTCATAAAGATGTGATAAATACTCTTCGCCCGGTAACATTTAATAGGGGAATATCTCATGGCATTAAGAGCAATTACCCGTTATAGGAAATTTGGCATTTATGTTCACCGTTACATCTTCATCAATACCCCTCGTAATTGACATTAAAGAAGGGCACGATCCTAGGAACTCCTTCGTAACTATAAATAGTGAGCTCAGTTATCATTGTAAATGACATGAATTTTCTGGCAAACTTACACTACATTGTATACAAAGCTCAATACAATATTATCTTCTTACTTTTTGGTTTCGTTGTTGTTGTGCCCAGAAATCCTGTTCCTGGAACTGTTGCTTCTGCTGTTTCGTCTATATCTTAAGACTAAATATTGCATAATTCTTCGATTATTTTATTAATTCAGGATCAAATTAATTCACTTGTCTAGAAATCACGTATAAATTCAACTGTATTATTTTACGGATAAACAACAAGTCTCATAGAACTAAGCCCCACATGTGAGGTTCATGACGTTTTGATAGTGCGGGCGAGCCCCAGGCGAGTCCAAAAAAGCTTTTTAAAACATTGTGTTGTGTAAGGATCAGAATATGACACACAAGTGTCTCCAAAAGCACCCAAATTACAGTGGCAAATCCAAGTACGCTGGCAGTAACTATCTTGTCCTTCCACAGAAAAAAAATTCCACCACCGAGAACCTTATGGATGGGTCTTTCCCTGTCAAAGAGATGACATATCTTAGTCTTGATAGCCTCGACTGACAGTATTTTCTCTTCTCATCTTCGGATCCGATGAGGGTGAATTGTGGTGCAACTTATTGTTGGTCTTATCCATCATTGATTCAACTATCGATTCGTGCTTGCCGACGTGAGCGGCCATCTTGTACTCCGATCTCAATTCGTTTATCGCCGAAAATTGTTTTTTTTTTTAAGTGACTGCTTTTCGATCTCATAGTCTAATTATTTCAGTGCTTCCATCTCCTCGGTTATGCACGTAGGTAGTAAGTTACTAGCACAACTATGGTACAAATTTGATATAAATTTAATATATCTACAAAAATATACAATTTGAATACAAATTTCACACAACTATTCCTACAATATACAATTTATTTACAACTTATTTATAGCTTTAATGCAATATTTATATAAAAAATAATACAACTACTATAAAATATAATTTTCATACAAATTTCATACAACTATAATTCAACTTTAATACAATTTTGATACATATATACAACTTTATGTAAAATAGAGTGTTTGTAACTTAAATACAAATTTCATATAATAATTCATACAATATATAATTTATTTACAACTATCAAATAACATTCATTCAAAATAAAATACAATTATAACATAATACAACTTAAATAATTTTCATACAAATTTTATACAACTACAATACAACTTTAATACAATTTTGATAATACAATCTTCAAATGTATATTATATCTTCTTCTTCTTCGACTTCGAGTTTCAATATGAAAATCCAACTCTAAATCAACTCTAATATTTACCAAATACCCTCAAAGTAGAGATATAAATTTCAGGATATTTTCAGTCGTTTATAATAATACCCAATCCAAATAAATAATAATTTTAAAAAATACAATTCAAATCTAAAACTTAAAATTTTTTTAATGTGTGTCAATGACTTACAGGGTAGTGGCTGGCAGACAGCTATTGGTTTGCTGGTGATAGGCGGTGACGTGAAATTCATTACTGAATTCCTAAAGAAGAAAAGAGAAAAAAGATGAGAAAGAGAAGAGAAGCAGAGAAGATCGAAGGAGAGAAAAAAACAGTGGATAGGAGCGAGATTACTAGGCAATTGGCTGAAGGTGTGAGATTAAGTTACCGCATTAAAAGGCTGCAATCAAGGGATACTCATTTGATATTAATTTATAAATAATTAATAAATTATATATCAAATTATAATTTAGTTAAAAATCTCTCTAGTGAGAGTAAATATGTTTCTAATATAGTATAGATAGGTAAAATTCCTTTGGTATATTTTAACGGGAATCTTACAGAAATGTCCCAAATAAGTCCCAACTTACTAATCTCTAGCCATTAATCATAGACTTACCAAAACTAGTCAAACACATATAAAAATTAAAAACTCAATAAATAAGGTTCTTTCTCTCCAAGAATCACACGCAAAGATCTCCTTCCACATTTTAAAGTGTGATTAGCAACATTAGATGCAAGACGAAAAGAAAATTTCATGAATGAGATAGCAAATAAGGTGATGACATATATATACAAGATTCTAAAAATCTAAGTAAAAAAGGATATTTTTTAATGGGTATGGTTGAAATTTATTGAAAACATATATATGAGTCAATATACAAAATTTGAGGAAGATTGGAGGTGATTTGGACTGTTTTGGTATCAAAATTCATAGTTAAACTCGAGTTCAAAAAATTCTTTTGCGACACATGTATCAAACATATATCACGCATGCATCTCACATACAAATATACATGGATATACATGTAATACACATTTGATACAAATATAATACATATGTAATACACAAATGTTACACAATATGATACACATATAATTTTTTTCATGTTTATCTTTTACTTCAAATTTTCATTTCAAACCACCTCAAAACTCCACCAAATCATCTCAAAAACTAAGATTCAAGCTCCTTAAGATGTACTCAATCTATTCTAATAACGCCCACTCAAAAGAAAGTAAAAATTTGACTTTTTTTATACTACAAATAGCTAATTGACTAATATTAATAATATTTTATGAATTGATTAATTTTTATAATAACCTACTTATAAATGGACATAGCTTTCCTTATTTTAACTAGCTGTTGCAATTATTTTGGGCCAGTTGGCCGAATGTGTTAAAAGAGCGATCATAAAAGTCCAAATCCCTTTAAACAAGAATGGGCTGCCAATATGGACCCAATAATTTCAGTCACCGGCGATCCACTGAACGAACACTGTTCTCTCTCTGCGAACTTGCTCTGCTTCTCTTCGCCTCTTCCTCAGGTCAACTTCTCTTCTTCTCCCTCTGTTGTGAATTCGTTTGCAGTGCAGCGCTTGCCTCTGGTGCGTAAATAAAGCCTCAAATTTTCAATTTTGAAGCTCAATTTGTTTTGCCTTTTTATAATTGTCACATAATCTATTACTCGTTCTGTTTGATATTTCTTTTCTCAATTAATTTAAGTAGTCACAGACCAATATGGACATGCTAATTGCTTTTATAGGCCGTACCAACTAGTTGAAAACTTGAAATTAACTATTAGTGAAGTATTATGGAGTATATTAATGAGGCTGAATTTCTTTTAGACATGATAGAATCATTACATGGAATTTCCTTTTACTGGTTAGAAAACATTGGTTGTTAGGAGTGTTTATGCTAGTAATATTATAGAGAACCTTTAGTGTTGAAAATCCAAATTATCGGGTGTTGGAAAAACGGGTCCAAGGTATTAATGATTCATATAATCGACCAATGGTGAGAGTTTGCTTATTGTTTCTATATATATATATATATATATATATATATATATATATATATATATATATATATATTCTGAATTGACTGTGTCTTCTGTTTGCTACTCAGTGGGTGTGGTCTCAAATTGAACAAACATCACAAAATCAGTGTCTCTAGAGGGTTCCATGGCAGGCAATGGCCTGCCAAGTCTGGGTCGTGTGAAGCTCATCGATTTGATACCATTGGAAGGTCTTCCTTCTGATTCGTATAAATTATCAGTCTCAACTTTGTCACAGTCATTGGCTCAATATTCAGCCGCTATTATCCAGCTATCCACAAGTGATGGAGCTCTTTTAAGGTCTAGTCTAGAGTCTGCCCGACTTTACTTCCAACACAAACCCTCTTATCCTGCTGCTGATGTTCTTCATTCTGATGACTCTCGAGAATGGTGTAAGACTTCTGGCTACCGTGCAGATCCTCAACAATGGCAAGAAACTTATGATTTCAGGCCAGGGCTCACTCCTACGGAACCCAGCGGTGATATTGAATTTCCTCCTGGTGGTTTATCGGATGTATTCTCTCTGCTTGGAAGAGCAGCAAGAGATATATTGGATGCCATCAGCTTCTATTTAAATCTGCGTAGCTCTCCATTCACTGAAATACTTGATAGTGTTCCCCTCAGAAACCGAGAAATATCATCCTCTGTGTTATCCGTCTGTTGTCATGCCAGACCATCTTTTCAGGGTGCACAGCACCATAGCCTGGCAACCCAAGAGGATGGTCAGTTAGCGATGTTCTCAGATCATGAACATCAGGTTGACAGAAGCCTTGTTACGATTGTTAAGTCGGATAAGCCTGGTCTACATGTGAGAGATTTTCATGGTCACTGGGTTCTTGTGGATGGTGATCTTGGTCCCCAAGAGGCAATAGTTTATCCTGGTCTTGCTTTATATCAGGCAACTGCAGGCTATATCAGCCCTGCACTTCATCGTACAGATATTGGTAATCAACAGGGGAGCATATATGGGCGATGTTCTCTTGCTTTTAAACTTATGCCCAAGTCCATGACCAACCTCAATTGTTCAGAGATGCGGGCTGCTGGGCATGGGGTTGAAGCTCAATTCCAGCTTCCTGTACCAGTTGACGATTTTATGCAGAGATCAACTGATCAGTTGCTTAACAGGAGCAATTTCCCAACTTTCAACTTTCCTACAGCCCAAGATGGTATGCCACCCTTTTTTCCTGTTCCCATTATCAATATTGAAATGAAAATCTAAACTTATTGCATGCTTGCTTTTTTCTTCTTCCTTTCTTTACATGTGAATGTATTAGTAGACATGTTAAGGATAAGGTGAGCTAAAGTTGGATTTCATGGATGGTTTCTCCCTGATGTCTTCAGTTGGAGTGCCAGTTGACTGCTTGATTAGTAAAGAAGCTTATCGTAAGCATGAAACTTCCATGGTTTTGGAGAAGTGTCAGTCTAGTAATAGTTTCTAGTTGCTAGAGTTAGTTAGCGTGATTATGAGTCAATGCAACTAATGAATTGGAACAAAAGCATTTATTGTTACTTTGGAAGATTTATGTAGAACCAAATCACATTTGCTGATGGAAGAGTATCGCGTATCATTGTGGTCAGTAATATGAAATTTTTCGTGACAAGATTAGGCATAAAAACTTTTGAAAACTTTGAAGTAAAAGAAGGACCTTTTTAAAATTATAACTGGTAATATCTTAAGTATCTGGAAATGACTGGTCAAAGACGGTCAAAGCAGATAAAGCCAGCTTCCATAGTTAGATTATGAATTAAAAGGTGCCAGATTCTGTCTATTTGTTTGTCTGTATCACTTGCCAGAAAAAAGGGGAAAACGGAAAAAGAATCAGTGTGAAGGTGGTGTCTAGAAGCTGAATCTACATACATTTTCATGTAAGGGAACTAAAGAAGGAAAGCTTTTTTGGGACTTAAGAAGGAACGCTTTTTTATTGTTACAACATCTTGGTTCGTTGCAATTTTGATGGTTTTAGTGTCTTCTCTTAGTTGTCCTTAAGCAATGTATTACTGCTTGCTGCATTTATTTAACATTAAATTGAGTTCTCTTTTCTGCTAGTATTCCTTAGTAAGAAGCTTTTAACAACAGGTCCTTGGATCGATGAAATGCTGATACAGGATCTATGAAGCCCATGATGAGGAGGAAAAAGAGTAACTCAAGATCTAAACCTCTACCACCTTCAAAGAGGTTGAGATTGGAGGCACAAAGAGTTCTCAAAGAGAGAGTTCAAGATATAGCTGATAAAAAGGGCATCAAGCTGAGGTTCTGCACCTTAAAGGACTGTGAAAGTCACATCCAGTCACTTGATAGCCCTTGTACTAATATAAGGATGGAGATTGGATGGCCAGCGGGAGTTCCATTTGTTCACCCACATGATCTCCCAAATAAGGCTAAGATTGGATTTCTTGAAACATATGAACCTGGTTGGTCGGCAACTCATGATATGGAGATAAGTCTAATCGATCCCGGACAGCCAAGTCAGCACACTGCTAACTGTAACTGTCACTCCCCTGTTTAGCTTTACTATTTTGCATCAGTATCTTTATTTAAGCAGTAAATGTTTCTGGTTTCTTTAGTTGCTTATGCATGAGAGATTGCATATAAGATCACATCCTTTCCATCTTCTACAATAGCCGTGGTACTAGTAATACCATTTGAGGAAGTGTTAAAAAAGAGCTTTTTCTATGAGCATAAAATGCCTTCTGAAACTATATTATTAAAAGATACTTTTTCCCCCACAAATTTGGAGAACATGAGGTACAATAGATATATGATTCCCCAATTAGAGCAAAAGAAGGGAGGAGCGGGGGGAGCTTCTAGTATAAGCATAAATGGCGTTTTGAGACTATGTTCAAGTTAATCAAAACATACATGCTATTGTACCTCATGTTCTCCCCCAAAAAAGCAAAGAAACAAAAACATAGTAAAATAAAATTAAAAGATACTTCCTTTTCACAAGTTTGGAGAATGCTCGTAGTTTTTTTTTTGTGTGGGTGGGTGGGGGTGCGGGGTTTTGGGGGGGGGGGGGGAGGGTAGAGGGGACAGGAAAAGGAGATTAAAATGGCAATTACAATTTACCAGTTGGAGTGTGGAATAAATTTGAGTTCTTTCGAACATGAACCAATTCTTGATGTGGATTTTCAAAATTATTGGTTCTCTTTTTGTACATTCATCATTCTTTTTATAGCCAGACTGTTTCTGTTTATCTCGTGTGCACTCTAGAAATTCACACCCTCCCCGTTCTTTTCTTTTTGACTCTTGTATCTACTGAAGCAAAAAATTGTTTTGCAGGAATCCACATTCCTATCAAATGCTGCCTTTTGATGAGTACTTGATTCTTTGGACCCATATTTGGCTGTTTTAGTTATGCTTGTCTCGCGCAGATCTTGCTAATTTCTATACAAATCTTCAATTAAGATGTGAAGTGACAATGAGCTGTGTCGTTGGTTCTCCTTACCACCGTAAAAAAAAAGCAGTCCTGTGCACGAAGCATTTGGCGTTCACGCAGGATCCGGGAAAGGGCCACACGACACCCCAAGGGGTATGATGTAGGCAGCTTACCTTGATGCAAGCATCAGTGGCTGATTCCAGGGCTCGAACCGGTGATCGATAGATCACACGGAGACAACTTTACCGTTGCTCCAAGGCTCCCCTTCCTAATCACTGTCCCTGTAAATATTGGTTTGTAAAACTTTGATGGAATTTTAGTTAAATTCCCACTTCACAGATAATTTTGCCAGCTCTTGTACTCCGTATGTTGACCGAAGAGTTTGAATTTATGTAGTAATTGGATCTTAGCAGCCGGGTTTACTTCCGTTTTCAACTCCTATGTTGATGTTAGATTCAAACTCAGTGACCAAATGTACCAGCAAACAACCAGACCATTATGTTGATGTTACGAGCAGCATTGCCTTTTTCTTTAATCGACCATTATGTTGATGTTACGAGCAGCATTGCCTTTTTCTTTAATCGCCTTCCTCGCCAAGTCTCTATCCTCTTCCATGGCTTGTTGAACGCAACTTCACTCCCAGGCCCCAGCGAACTGTAAAATAGTGAACCTAGAGCGAAAAAACTGGAGAGTTGGAACTGCATAGCATAGGCTCTCCTTTCCTTAAGGGCAATACAGATGTATCTAAATGCTAATATATGTTGAAAAAGAAAGGAGGAAAAGAGTGAGCCAGGTTCTTTTGTAGGATGAGACAATGAGCCCGAACTTTGACACCCAATTTAATTCAGAGAAAAAATGCAAGTAAACTCTTTCTTCACTAGATATTTCTAGGGCAAACGCAAGTGAAAAGCTGTCTTCTACAAGATGTTAATCGCTTCGTGTCAGCAATGAGGGGAACACTGCAACTGCCTCTTAATTTGCTAACAATTTCTGTTGATCACAATGAGGCCAAAATCTTGGGACTTTAATAACCTTTAGATCCCCGCAATTGTTGGTTCTCAAATGGTAGTTCGATAGGCGCTGCATTGCCATAGAATTCTTCCAGGTTGTAGTACTCACGCTGCTGAGGAAGAAATATATGAACAACAACATCACCTGTAATTAAGAGAGACATGAAGTGACATATCAGCAACAATAATACTTTTCAAAGCATACTACATGGTTACTGCAAGTGTCAAATAGTAGGACTGCAATTACGTCATAAATATAAGCAGTTTTCATTGTCTGCTGTTGCTATAATTTCCTTTTACAGCCTCCTCCTCTCTGGAAAAAGGATCAAAATACAGTAGAGGATAACACTAACGCCACGCGGAAATGATAAAGCCTGATCTCTATATAGACTTCAAGCACAATTTTAATTTAGTGAAAATACATTGAGCTAGCAGGCCATTCTCCAGACCCCGCGTATAGTGGGAGCTTAGTGCACCGGGCTGCCCTTTATATTGAGCTAGCAGGGATATCAAAGGACACATAATATATAGCACCGCCTTCTCAAAACAAAACACTCAAACTCCAGTTTTTAGAGTTTTGGAGATAATATGCTCTATGAGCCTGACTATAACAGGTTTGGCCCCCGGGATAGCTAGCCCAAGTTGAAACCAGAAGTTTACCTTTATACACGAAACTGAGTTTTGATAAGCACTACCGTCTACCCCTATGCAGTATGACAAGATTCAAACTCATTATCTCTTGTATGAGACAGAGATCTCCGTGTTTTGAACCTTACCTTTCCCCCTTCCCCCTAGTAATACTGAATTGTTTGCAAGCTCATTTAACCTCGTAACAGTTCAAGCACTATATTTGAGTAAATTATGTCAGACAATTTGAAGCAATAGAGTCACAGTAAGTAGTCGCAGGAGTAGGTTAGTCACCAAATGAGCTACTGCCTGCTAGTCCTAATGTGCAGAATAATATTGTCTCATAACTGTACTTGTTTAAGTATGAAATGAAAAACAGCGGTGAGTGAAGAATGAGACAACAGCTGATTCATATTCAGCACTGAAATTCTTCAGCTGTGATACAGAATAATGGCAGGATCATTAAAGTGCCAAATTACTTACCAAAGTCTAGTAGCGTCCACGAGTTGGGTTTGGAATCTCCAGATGCAACTCTTCCATATTGTACCTCAGCCATATCTCTTATTCTGGTCCTTTATGACAAATTTAGATAAAATTCAAAATTGCAAAAAGCCATCCTCTTTTTTATTTACTCATTGTGGTTATTTTATGCTGCTACTGGTTAATGTCAAATAAAAAAACACTCAAGATATGATATCATACCCAATGGCATCAATCTGTGGGCGGGAGAATGCAGTAGCAATAATGAAAAACCGAGTCCAATATACTAGAGGCTTGACAAAGAGAACCTTTATATCTCCAGCCTTCACATCACTTGCAACTTTAGCCACAGCCACTGCAACTGCACAGAGGGAATAGCACTGTCGTCAAAATCTGTGTAAAGTCAATCATCACATTCATTCTCAGATTCTAGTGCGCCGGTTTCCTTTAGTCATTTGATAATGTTCTTGTTAAGCAGGACAGGACTAAGTCACCAATGAAGCGAAAAGAACAGGTAAAAGCCAGTAGGAAATGCCAGAGTAGATACATAATTATTGCGTACACGAGTCTATATAAACCAAAAAAGGAATAGAGAGCAAGAAAGCTATAAGGATTCTGAAAAGAATTGAGATCGCAAAGAATAAGAGGCCAAAAGCAGCAGTATGTTTAATACTTAGCAGTAGCGAGAACAAAGGATGTGTTGTAATTCTCGTTTAAAGATTACTTCAGTGAACATTATGAATTTCAGGTAAGGGCATGGCGAAGAGGGGAAAAGCTTGGTTTAGCACACACCTCAAAATAACATCGATCTCTTCTCCTTTCTTTATTCTCATTTTTCTCTCCTTTTTTCTTCTCAAAGCACCATATTGTGACCAATTTGAGAGTAGTAAATTGGTTTCCTTTTTGGATCTTTATGATTATGTCTTGTATCATTTTATGTTATGATGATGAGATCAATAGTTTAGGTCACCGCCAATATAAATTAAGCAACGTTGGCAGTAAACATCACCAAAACAAGTCAAACTTATACTAAGCAAAAAGCTGTGAACCAAATTGCAATTAAACATACTACCTTAAGGATTAGTTTATAATAAAACTTAGAATTATACTAGAGAGATCTAATAAAAATAATACTATCTGAAAAACCTTCAGGCAATACAACTTTTAGATTGAAGAGGCAACGGAAGTCCATGAACATTTAATACATGGAGCTCCTACACATAAAGATGTGGAAGATGTTCGTGTCAATTCTAAGTAAGATTTTGGAGGAAGAACAAATGAGACACGTATGTGATTGATCAGACAAGTAAAATGAATGGTTTGTAAACTAGAGGGGGCACTCAAGCCTATTATTCACTATAGGGAGGTACAATGCAAGTTCAGCAATCATAGGGTGAATACACTTCTTCCTTAAGAAGATAATAAATTAATAAAAACAAGAAAAGAAATATGAGTTATGAAATTAAAGTTTGTCAGCACATTCTTCAATATTCTCAAAACAAGACGTAGCAACAAGATAAAATCAATCAATGTTCCTCATATAAAACTATATCCTAAGAGATTCAGGCTGCTTCAGCAACATGAAAAGTAAAACTATTGAGGTTCAAGCTGCTTTGGCAACATGGAAATTATCATTTTTAGTACTCCAACAATTTAAAGCAACTTACAGGATAGGCTTTCAGCATCATCATCAACCTCCTCAGTTGCAGGTTTTTGGTCATTTCTTCTGTAGACCACTTTCCCATGTTTCTTTAGGAGATCATCAAACATGTCATCTGTATCTTCACTTACATCCTGTACCAAAAGTATTCATGTTAAGTGCAGCATCAAACGGAAACATTAGCAAACATTCGTAATGAAACACAGAGTTACCAGAAAAAAACACATGCAGCAAGCCTCAAGAACAGACTTATGAACCAAAAAGGGCAGCCCAGTGCACAAAGCATCCCACATTGACACAGGGTCTGGGGAAGGGCCGTACCCAAGGGGTGTATGTAGGCAGCCTACCCTAACACAAGCTTTAGTGGCTGATTCCACGGCTCAAACCCGTGACCTATAGGTCACACAGGGACAACTTTACCGTTGCTCCGAGGCTCTCCGTCAAATCTATTGATGGAGATGCGGGGGGTCGAATCCCATGCCTCTCGCATTCAAATCTGTTGGTAGTTGTTCAGTTTCCAGAACAATTTTTGTGTTCTTCCAAAAAGTTACAGTATTAATTGTATCTTTTTACCCAGTTAACTCACTTTTATTGGGACTTCCTGTCTTAACTAATAAAACTATGCAACAGGACCAAATAAAGGCAAGGACTACATATTTTCTAAATCAATGTCACTGTAAGGGGCAGTTAAGTTGGATTTTAGGGACTAGACTACAATCTGAATTTCCCAAGCAGTGAAATATGGTTAATTCTTTCCTGTTTCTTTTTGGAAAGGGAGGGTCCAGAATAAAGAATCTTGGAAGCTGCAAACTCAAGCTTATCCTTTGACTTAGCTGGCAAATCCAACAGTTGAGAGCAAGGATTATAAAAATGGAGATTGCTAATTAACAGGTCCTATGTAAAATTCAGATATTTTTATGTTAATTTATAATAATACGTTCTAAAACCCCAAAAGGATAATTGCTCTACAAAATGCAACAAGTACGACTTCAGTTAAAACAACAAGAACAAGAACCACAGCACAACAACAACAATATCAGTACCAAATAAATTGGGTCGCCATATGAATCCTTACTTACTCCATTTAAATAATCTCATGCCAATATTATACAAATACAAGAAAAAGAAGAGGAAAAAAAACCAAACAAACAGCACGGGTAACTTTAGAAAAGTGCAAATAGTGGAGTAGCTTCACATAGAAGAGAAAAGGGGGAACGCTTGAAGCTATAGGGAATACCGAACCAATAGCCATCCTAGAAAATTCTGTAGAGCTGTTTCTACCCAAGTCGTAATCTTTAGAAGAAAATGGGACATAATTGCAAGAATTCAGTGTTAAAGAATGAAGCTTTCTGGGATTGGCAGCAAACTTAGCTTCCGTACGACTGCCGGAGACCAAAATTCCGGTGGAAGGAGTGCAGGGAAGAGGGTGAATGCAGGAGTGTACTTCCATTTTCAATATATGGGGTTCGTTAAAAGATGAGAAATGGGAAGAGTGTTGCTTGTACCAAATAATAATCTATCTCATCCTATATCTCTTCTCTGTTTAATATCTTTGTCCCATTTTCGTCCCAAATAATATCTGGATAAGATTTTTGGACATAATATCTTTTTCTAGTTCCCTAGTTAAGGGAGGGCTGTTTTATAGTTTATGTAATGCACTTCTCCGTTTAATATATTTCAAAAAATAATATAGTAAAGTAGTATTCTTTTGAAATTATATAGCTTAGCATTCTCATTTTGTTCTCAAGGATATGACTAATATCGAGCTACTTGTGGTAGCTATGTTTTCTTTTCATCTCTTGGCACCATTGTTCGATCACAGAAAACTGTTCGTTGTAATCATATACTAGTATGTATCAGTTAACCAAGAAAAAAATGTTCATATGATCAGTTCTCAATGAGTGATTTGGATTCCCTGTGGCATGATGAAGAAGCCAACTTAGATAAAATCAGCGTTTCAGCGCTTTTTAAATTATATTACTACGACTAATTTCTATTTTCTTTCAAGCTAGATCTGCTTTACTTAGTTTACAACAGTTGCATAAATTACTCAAAAGTGATTAACAATCCATATTACTAAGAATCTGTCAGTACAATTTTTCATACAACTCTGCAACCATTCACCATTCTTCGGATAACAATCCGCTGAACACTTAAATTGACGTGGAAATGCTACACTAATATACAAAGAGTTCAAATGCTACCCTAATATACAAAGTATTCAAATTTTACTGCCGTTATTACAGTTACAAGGATAAGTGAACTCATAATCCTATCCTAGGGGTGAAATTTCAACTTCCAATCTCTCTCCCTGTTATTAGACATCTCTGTACTCGTAGGCAACGATAAGCTTTACTCAGTTCCCAAAAAATCCTGGACCTGCTTCTGCGAGTAGTTCCTTGCCTGCATCTTCGCCCATCCGTATCATTTCTTCAAACGTATATGGGCCTTTTCTAGAGGTTTCAATAACTGAAATTGAGGGAGACAAAAAAGATTATACAACAAATAACTAGAAAGGAATAGGTAACCAGGAAAGAGACATTCCCAGCATTCACACTCACTGTCACTTTACTTAGGATTCCGTCAATAACAATTTTGTTTACCTCGAGTTCCATCTGGAGAGGCAACCAATCCTTTGAAAATACAATCTCCATCTTCACCTCGACAGGCATACCCAGCAATTGGGGTTCGACAAGATCCATCCAAGGTCTTCAAAAATGCTCTCTCACAAGCCACTGCTAATCTGGTTTCCTCATGATTCAATGAGGCAATGTAATTGGCCTGTAATTGCATCCATTAACTAACAGCATAACAAAGTCCTCAAAAGAGGAGAAATGAACAACTGGGGGAAGCAGGGGAAATCTGTATAGTAGCAGAGAAGGGTGCTAATACCATTGTCTCGTCGTCAGTTCTGCAGGCAATACCAATGGCTCCTTGAGCAACAGCCGGTAGCATATCTTCTATAGGGAGAATGGAAGTTACATTTTCCGTCATATTCATACGTTTTAGACCTGCCAATGCCAATAATGTTGCTTGAACTACCCCCTCATTCAGTTTCCTTAACCTTGTCTGAACATTGCCTCTGAAATTCTCCAGCACCTACGGGCAAAATACACATAGAATTATTGGCCTTGCTTCTCCAACTAATAAAAGCAAAGAGTAAAGCTTATAAGATCAGCAGAACTAACCTAAATAAGGCAATACAGGCTAGAAGTAAACAGAACAAAAATTTCACCACAAAAGTTTGGTTCATCTAAATGAGATTAAGATACAGAAAGTTTTGGGCTTCACATTTGCCTTCTCAAGGAAACAATTAGTGCTCCCGACATACCCCCATATTAGGTTAACTATCAGAACAAGCAACACAACACTCCTGAATTTATTTTCGCATATTCTTTTTATAACATATTCCCAATTTATTTTCTCGTTTTAACTTTGAAAGAAGGCATATGCATCAACACAATCCAGATGGAGTGAAACAACGACCAGCATAAAGTATGATTGAAACTTGATAGGAAATTTGACAGTTTTTCTTAGTTCACTTTTTTCTTCTGATATCAACACATACTGAGAAGCTGGTTTGTCATCTTCAGAGACTGATGTGATATGAAATAGACTTACATTGAGTGAGGGATAGCGGTGGAGAATCTGTGACTTCCTCCTCAGCGAAGCAGTACCAATTGTGCTTCCTGATGGAAGTTGGGCTAGAGAACCTGCAGTTAAAGAAATGAATACATCCCTCACATCTTCACGTGGAAGGTTGCATGGTAAAATTGTCTTCTCCGGAAGATATGTGGGCACATCTTTCATTGAGTGGACAGCAATATCAATTTCCCCATTGATGAGAGCTTCATCTATTTCTTTTGTGAACAGCCCTTTTCCGCCAATGTCTGCAAGAGGCTGACTTAATATCTTATCACCTGTCGTCTTTATTATTACAATTTGAATGGCTCCCTCTTCAGCAAGGTCGGGATATGAGGCTATTAGCTTCTCACGAGTCTCATAAGCTTGGGCAAGAGCTAGGGGGCTGTCCTACACAAGTACGTACATAATCCATAAGGGAAGAGCTTTAGCAAAAACACATCATAGATATAGCAGTCCATTTTAATCCTCCTACCTCCCACCCACACACAGAAAGCAGGAAAAAGAACGACGAGTTAATCCGAAGCAATGTTGAGACAAACAGTGCTCTTCAGCTCTTATACATTCCGTGGTTGTTTCCACATATGTTCAGGGATCAAGTAGAGAAGCACAAGAGATTTTTGTCCCTCAGACCAAAATTCAGATTGGCTAGGACACATATGCCAGAGGAAAAGAGTTAGGAGAACAAAAGGGTAGAGTCTACTAGCATTAATCTAATTCTAATAGGCATTCACAAAGAGGAATGTATTTTTGTTTTCCCCAAAATTTCTTATCTCCTTAAAAAGCCTACATTTTAACTAACACTAGCAGACATCATAACTAAATACAACACATGCTTAACAAAGGTATAAGCGGATGTAGAGGGTAAAGTATGGTTTCTAACCCAATAACTTTGGCTCAAACTCTGCATATGTGTTAAAACATTCACTAAATACATATAAATAATTGATTTCGAACTCCGTAAATTAAATAGGTTGTGATAGAATCACAAACTTGAACCCATTAAGTTTATATCTTGGATCCGCCTTTGGGCATAAACATGGGTACTAAGCCATTAACGGATTAGAAAAAAACTAATCTGAAATATGCCCAACTATCACCAATGCATTACAGGGACGCGAATGTCAGTACGATTATGTTGAAGGAAACTACATCAACATTTTGTCCAACTACGGAATGACCTTCCACGATTCACGAATGCACGGTCATTGGCAAAACTGGTTTCCCACATTTTCATTTCTGATTGCGAAATGTGCTGAGACTATTGAACTAACTGATAGTTGATTGGGTAAAGAATAGACAGTACCTTCCTCTAGTGCCAACTCTGATGACAGCAACCTTAGTTTGAGTTTGCTGCTCTACAGCAATGGAAGCCCTTGTGACGTGGACCCTTGAGCGTTGAGTCAAGACTGCAGATTTGAGGCATGGCGAAGAAAACCCAATTGGTAAAAGAGAAGCAGATCTCAAGTTTGAAGCGTTGAGAGTAGCAAATTTCTCCATTGGAAGGAAATCAGGAATTGAGAGAAAACGAGGTTGTGTGTTGTTGCTACTTATCCTCAACAGGACATCCACCTAAGTCGTCAGCTGTTTTAAAAATCTTAAAAAGCGGCTAAATGGACCCTACTTACCGTCTGTTTCTCCACTTAGCTGCTACCACGTCATTTTCTCACCTTCCACCTCAACCAATCCACCATCACCTTTTTTTAACCCAAAAAAGAAAGAAATGTAGAATAGAAAGTTAGAAGGAAATGGTGAAAAAAAAAGAAGGAAATCAAATTTTGAAATGTGAGCAACGATGTTTTCAGCAAAGAAATGCAAATAAGGTAGACTCTTTTATCATCAACTAATTTTAAGACAACAAGAGGTTATTTCACCTACCAAATTCATTATTCGCTTATGCTAGAAAATTATTTAATAGTAATGCGATTGTATTTAAATGTTAAAAAAAACATTTTGATATGATGAATTAAATATATTATATTTATAGAATAATATTGTCCTATTGCAGGATATATACTCAACAATTTCGGTGAATATATTTTAGTCATGAGACAGTGTTGTCGTTTAGTAGGATTATATATAAATCCTGAATCTTTTTATTTGTACCCTTCATCTAAGACAAATAATACATATGCATAAACAGTACAATTAAAGGTGTGATGGAATCTAAGTCTACCCGGACTAAAAAACGGGAGGAGTTTAGTTACTTCGTGATGTTGATGAGAATCCCCTCAAAAGTGCTCTCAAAGTCGTCCAAGACCAAGTGAAAGTGTGGGGAAATAGTCTAAGTCCCGAATTAAATACACTCACTGTCCAGCGATTATCGCACCTGCGGCCACTCGACCGTATCTGCGGTTGCGCAGGTGCGGCCCAAAGATCGCATCTGCGAACAGCCCCCCGCCTCCAGCATTTTCGCTTCTGCGGAAAAGAAAGTGCTTTTGCGGATTTTCTCCGCTCCTGCGCGCACGCATCTGCGGACCTAGTCCGCTTCTGCGCCCCCAAGCCACCTTGGCCATTTCCGCATCTACGGCCTAGTATTCCTCGCACCTGCGCTCCTAGGCCATCTACATAGACCTCGCACCTGCGACGACCCCACCGCAACTGCGGCCACACCCTCCCCAGGTGCGATGACACCAGACTTCAGCAGCAACAACAACTCTCCAAGTCCAAGTTCCAATCCGTTTTCGATTCGAATCTCACCCGAGGCCCCCGAGACCCTGTTCGAGTATACCAACAAGTTCCAAAACACATAATGGACTCGAGGCCCAAAATCACATCAAACAACATATATTCTAAGAATCACAACTCAATTCAAGCCTATTGAAACTATGAATATCCGACTTCCAAAACCTACGCCGAATCATTCCAAAACAACTCTGATTGACCTCAAATTTTGCACACAAATCATAAATGACATAACGGACCCATTCCAACTTCCGGAATCAAAATCTGACCACGATATCAATAAAGTCAACTCCCGGTCAAACTTCTCAACCTTCCAAACCTTTAACTTTCTAACTTTCGCCAATTCAAGCCGAAATGACCTACGAGCCTCCAAATCAACATCCGGACACACTCCTAAATCCAAAATCATCTTATGAACCTATTGGAACCTTCAAATCCCGGTTCCGAGATCGTTTACTCAAAATATTGACTCAAGTCAAACTTGGCCACCTTAGGCCACCATTAAGGAACTAAGTGTTCCGATTTCAACCGGAACCCTTCCAAACCTAAACCAACCATCCCCGCAAGTCATAAAATAGTAAAAGCACATACGGGGAATCTTAATTAGGGGAATGTGGATCTAGAAAGCAAAACGACCAATCAGGTCGTTATATTCTCCACCTCTTAAACAAACGTTCGTCCTCGAACGAGTCTAGAATCATACCTGGAGTGCTGAATAAGTGCGGATATCTTCTCCTCATGTCCTCCTCGGTCTCCCAAGTCGCTTCCTTGACTGGTTGACCCCTCTACTGGACCTTCATCGCAACAAGCTTCTTGGACCTCAACTAGCGTACATGCCTGTCAACAATGGCAACTGGCTCCTCCTTATAACCAGACTCTCATCTAGCTGAACCGTGCTGTAATCTAATACGTGCGACCTGTCGGCATGGTACCTCTAGAGCATAGACACATGGAAGAATGGATGAACACCGGGAGGCAAGGCAAGCTCATAAGCAACCTCCCTAAGTCGCCTCAGCACCTCAAATGGGCCAATAAACCTTGGGCTCAACTTGCTCTTCTTTCCGAACCTCATGATACCCTTCATCGGCGAGACTTTCAAGAGAACCTTCTCGCCCTCCGTAAATGATAGGTCGCACGCCTTATGATCCGCGTAACTCTTCTGTTTGGACTGTGCCGTGCAAAGCTTCTCCTGAATCAACTTTACCTTTACCTTCTCCAAGGCATCATTCACTAAATCAGTGCCATATAACTTAGCCTCACCGGGCTCAAATCATCCGATGGGCGAACGATATCGCCGACCATATAAAGCCTCAAATTGAGCCATCTCGATGCTGGACTGATAACTGGTGTTGTAAGCAAACTCGGCCAAGGGTAAGAATCTATCCCACTACCCTCCGAAGTTGATGACATATGCCCTGAGCATATCCTCTAGAATCTAAACTGTCCGCTCCGACTACCCATCGGTCTGTAGATGAAAGGCTGTACTGAGCTCTACTCGGGTACCTAACTGGATATGTACTACTCTCTAGAAATGCGAAGTGAACTAAGGGCCTCTATCCGATATGATGGAAACATACACACCATGCAACTGAACAATCTCCTGAATGTAAATCTGGGCCAACCTCTCTGAAGAGTAAGAAGTCACCACTGGAATAAAGTGTGTCGACTTGGTCAGCCTATCAACAATGACCCAAACGACATCACACTTCCTCAATGTCCACGACAATCCAACAATGAAGTCCATAGTGATGCGTTCCCACTTCCACTTCAGTATAACCATCTGTTGGAGTAGGCCACCTAGCTTCTGGTGCTCATACTTGACCTGCTGGTAATTTAGACATCTTGCTACATACTTAACTATGTCCTTCTTCATCCGCCGCCACCAATAATGCTGCCTCAGATCGCGATACATCTTCGCAGCACCTGGATGAATAGAATACCGAGAATTGTGCACCTCCTCTAGAATTCTTTCCCTCAAGCCATCAACTTTAGGAACACATAGGCGACCCCGGAGTCGCAGAACACCACCCTCACCAATAGTAACCTCCTTGGCACCACCCTATAGTACCGTCTCTCTAAGAACCAACAAGTGCGGATCATCGTACTGACGAGCCTTGATTCGCTCAAGTAATGAAGACTGAGCCACAACACATGCAAGAACTCGGCTGGGCTCTGAAATATCAAACCTCACAAGTCTGTTAGCTAAGGACTGAATGTCCAAAGCCAATGGCCTCTCCTCTGCCGAAATGAATGCCAAACTACCCATTCTCTCAGCCTTTCTGCTCAAGGCATCCGCAACCTCATTTGCCTTGCCCGGATGGTAATATCATAGTCCTTCACTAACCCAAGCCACCTGCGCTGCCTCAAATTAAGGTCCCTCTGTTTAAACAAATGTTGCAAGCTGCGATGATCGGTATAAACCTCACAGGACACCCCATAGAGATAATGCCTCCAGATTTTAAGAGCATGAACTATCGCGGCCAATTCCAAATCATGCACGGGGTAATTCTTCTCGTGGGGCTTCATCTGGCATGAAGCATATGCAATAACTCGCCCCACCTGCATCAATACACAACCCAAGCCAACGCGCGAAACATCGCAATACACGGTATACATCCCTGATCCGGAGGGCAACACTAACACTGGTGTTGTAGTCAAAACGGTCTTAAGCTTCTGAAAGCTCGCCTCGCAATCATTGAACCATCTGAATGGATCACCCTTTTGGGTCAATCTAGTCAAGGGCGCTGCAATAAACGAGAATTCCCCCATGAATCGACGATAATACCCTGCTAACCCTAAGAAACTCCTGACCTCGGACGCTGTGGTGGGACGAGGCCAACCCTGGACTGCCTCAATCTTCCTGGGATCCACCTTAATACCCTCACTTGATACAACATGCCCCAAGAAAGCCACAGAATCCAACCAGAACTCGCACTTGGAGAACTTAACATAAAGCTTCTGTTCCCGGAAGGTATGGATCACTAACCTCAAATGCTGCTCGTGCTCCTCCATACTGCGCGAGTATATCAATATGTCATCAATGGAGATAATGAAAAATGAGTCAAGATATGTCCTGAACACTCAATTCATCAAATCCATAAACGTCATCGGGGCGTTAATCAAGCCAAAGGACATCACTAAAAACTCATAGTGGCCATATCTAGTTCGGAAAGCCATCTTCGGAATATCTAAAGCACGAATCTTCAGCTGATGATACCCATATCTCAAGTCGATCTTAGAGAACACCCTAGCACCCTACAACTGGTCAAACAAATCATCAATGCATGGTAACAGGTACTTATTCTTGATGGTGACTTTGTTTAAATGGAGGTAATCAATTCACATCGCATACTCCCATCTTTCTTCTTTACAAACAACACCGGTGCGCCCCAAGGCAACACACTGGGTCTAATGAATCACTTCTCAAGCAACTCCCAAAGCTTCTCCTTTAACTCTCTCAGCTCATTGGGAGCCATACGAAAAGGTGAAGTAGAAATAGGCTGGGTTCCTGGCACCAAATCAATGCCAAAATCGATATCCCGATCCGGCGGCATACTTGGTAGATCAACAGGAAATACATTAGAAAACTCTCGTACCACTGGCACTGAATCTAACACAGGAGTCTCTGCAGTAGTATCCCGAACAAAGGCCAAGTAGGCCAACCAACCCTTCTCGACCATATGTCGAGCCTTCAGGAAAGAAATAACCTGGCTAGAGGTACCGGTAGATGAACCCCTCCACTCTAATCTGGGAAACTCAGGCATCGCCAAGGAAACAGTCTTGGCATGGAAATAAAGAATGGCATGGTACGAGGAAAACCAGTCCATGCCTAAGATAACCTCGAAGTCAACCATATCGAGCAATAGAAGATCTGCTCTAGTCTTGTATCTACAGAAAGTCACCACACAGGATCGGTAGAATCAATCCACAATAATAGAATCACTCTCTGGCGTGGACACATATACATGAATGCCCAAGGACTCGTAAGGTACATCCAAATAAGGAGCAAATAGAGAAGAAACATAGGAGTAAGTAGACCCTTGATCAAATAATACCGAGGCATTCCTACGGCAGACATAAATAGTACCTGTGACCACTACATCAGAGGTGATTGCCTCTGGCCTGGTGGGGATAACATAGAATCTAGCCGGAGCACCACCTGATTGGCCTTCACCTCTAAGACGACCCCTACCCACTTGACCTCCGCTTTTGGCTGAGCGGGCGGTGGGGTAGCTGGTGCGGTAATCATGGGCCGATGGTCATACTGCTCGACTTTGCCCTGAAGTCTGGGACAAAACCTCTTCACGTGGCCAAGATCCCCACACTCAAAACAATCCCTCAAAGTAGTGGGTTGCTGACCTGAAATCTGACCTTGATAGCCTGAATACCCACTGGAAGAACCCCGAATAGCTGGCGGACGGTAAGTGATCTCTGGAATGGCACTGAAGTAGGGTCGTGCTGGAGCAATCCAAGAAGGCGGTAGTGCTTACTGTATGGGCGTGCTGGGCTAAACCCTCATGAACTGACCCTTACCCCCAAGTGGGGCGCCACTGAATCCTCCAAACTGCCGGGGCCGCTTGTCCTTTGGCGCAAACTCTCCGCTGCAGTTGCCAATACGCTCGATCCTCCGAGCTATATCCACAACCTGATGAAAGGGAGTCCCCATCTCTACCTCACGGGCCATAGAAACCTCAATCTCAGGGTGTAGACCTACAATGAACCTCCGCACCCTCTCTGCATCTGTGAGGAGTATAATAGCTGCATGGTGAGACAAGTAAGTGAATCTCACCTCATAGTCGATCACAGATATATGACCCTGACGGAGTCGCTCAAACTGACCCCGAAGCTCCTCTCTCTTAGAAGGTGGTATGTACTTCTTCAAGAACAGATGCGTAAACTGATCCCAAGTCAAGGGAGGTGAACCTGCTGGCCTACTAAGAAGGTAAGCCTGCCACCATCCGCAGGTCTTGCCCTCAAGCTGAAAGGTGGTGAAGTCCACCCCGTTGGACTCCAATATCCCATGTTTCAGAGCCTATCCTTGCATCGGTTAATGAAATCTTAGGGGTCCTCTGACCGCTCACCCCCAAAGTTAGGGGGGCAAAGTCTAGTTTATCTGTCCAACCGCTTTTGCTGATCAACGGTCGCGACTAGTAGCCTCTTGCACAACCGCTGCAACTGGTTGGGCTCTGCCTGCAGGTAGCGCACCTGGGGTCTGATAAATAACAATGGCGTTCCCTGGAGGCTGAGCGGTAGGGGTCTGTGCTCCCCCTCTCGCTTGATATGTGGCAGGGTCCACTGGAAATAAACCAGCCTGCATCATAGATTCCATGAACTGCAACATACAGCTTATGACCTCCTGGAATCCTGGCGTAGTCATGAAATTTGCCAGGACTGGCACATTTGCCGGCGCCTCATCCTGCTCCTCAACAGCAGGATCCTCCACCGGATCCACTGGTGATACAACAAAAGCAACTCTAGGACGCCCTCGTCCTTTGATAGGAGCTGGGGCCCTCCCCTGGCCTCTACCTCTAGCAACGGGGGGAGCATCTCCTCTACCGCATGGTACATCTGCCGCGCGCATTCTCACCATCTGTGAAAGATCAATAGAATGATACTTAGCACAATATTAACTACACGATATGAGATGAAGAAAAAGAAGTTTCCTAACACCCTATAGCCTCTCAAAGATAAGTACGGACGTCTCCGCATTGATCCGCAAGACTCTACTAGGCCTGCTCATGACTCGTGAGACCTATGCGAACCTAAAGTTCTGATACCAAACTCTCACGACCCAAAACCCATAATCGGTCGCGATGGAACCTAACGCCACCGTTAGGCAAGCCCACAAGTAAACTACTATTTATTTACCCCTTTTTAACATTTAAAACTAAAGTTTTCCTTTTAAAAGCACAAAATAAGCGAGATTTCATGCAACCGTAAATACTTTTTTCTTAACAAAATACCAGCAAAATAAGTACATCCACTGTAGTGATAGAAATGATAAGTACAACAATACATAAATGCTAAAAATACCCAAAACCCGGCGCCACAAGTACATGAGCAATCTAGAGAATATACAAAACTACTACAACTACTGTCTGAAAGTGATAAACAAAAATAATAAATAAGGTAGAGGGACACTCTGGTGCTGCAGATCGTAGCAAGGAAAGCAGCTCACCACTAAGTCTCCGTAGATGATCATCTACGCACCCGCATGACCACTGGTAGTACCTAATTCAGTACCCGTACATTAGTGCAAAAATATAGCTTGAGTACGGAAAATAATGCGTACCTAGTAAGTATCTAGTCTAACTTCAAAGATGTAGTGACAAGGGGTCGACTTGACACTTACCAGAGGTCAAATAACAGTATAAATACATAAAGTAGACATGGCGAGTGTACAACAAGTAGCAGCGAAACAAATAAAGGTAACTACAGTAAGTCCACACATGAGGCTATATCAAATCACTAAACATGTAATAGCCAGCCTTAAAGGTGCTAACTCAATAATTACCGAATCAAATCCAGTTCCAATTATTAAGCACGAAGCTACTGAGGTGAACGACCCGATCCTATAGGAATAGTGGTTCTCAGTACTGCCGAGGCGAACGATCCTATCCCATAAGAGTAGTGTTACCATCATGCCGAGGCGAACGACCCGATCCCATAAGAGTAATTTATGTCAGTACTGCCGAGGCTAACGACCCAATCCCATAAGATTAGAGAAGTGCACCTCGGTCGCGGAAGCACTTGCGAGACGAGAAGACACGAATTTACAATTTATCAAGTATGTGCCAATTTTTCTAAAGTAAGAAACTAAGTCGATATCTCCAATTTAAATTTTCAGTATCAGTCCTAATCAAGACAAATAATACACATGATAGGCATAAACAGTAAAATTAAAGGCATGATGTGAATCTAAGTCTACTCGGACATATCATGAAATGTAGCTACGTATGCACTCTCGTCACCTCGTGCATACGTAGCCCCACACAATAAGCAACACACAACAATAATACACCTAAGGGGATAAGTTCCCTCTTACAAGGTTAGGCAAGAGACTTACCTCAGTTTTAAGTCCTCAATCCGGCTCTTCAACCTCACTAGAACTCCTCAAACGATGTCGAGGACTCCAAATCTAATCAAAAGTCGTATAAACTAATAAATATATACTCGAAAGTTCATAATTTAACTATTATAGTAGTTACCCAACCCAATTTGGAAGATTCATGAAATTAACCCCCGGGCCCAAGTACCCGAATTCCGAAAATTTTCGAATATAAATGTCACCCATGACTTCCCAAACTCAAATATATAATTTATTCCAATTTCCATCACCAAATCCATGATCAAATACCAATTTTATTTAAACCCTAGGTTCTTCCAAAAATCCCACAAGTTTCACTAAATTTCCAGTTTAATCTGCAAACAGCCCCCCGCCACCAGCATTTTCACTTCTGCGGACAAGAAAGCGCTTCTGCGGGTCCGCTTTTGTAGATTTTCTATGCTCCTGCGCGCACGCATCTATGGACCAAGTCCGCCTCTGCACCCTCATGCCACCTTGGCCATTTCCGCATCTACGACCTTTCCTCCGCATCTACGACCTTTCCTCCGCATCTGCGACTTTTCCTCCGCATCTGCGACCTCGCAGATGCAGAATATTCCTCGCACCTGCGCTTCCAGGCCATCACAACAGACCTCGCAGTTGCGACAACCCCACCGCACCTGCGTCCACACCCTCCACAGGTGCGATGACACCAGACTTCAGTAACAACTCTCCAAGTCTAAGTTCCAATCCGTTTTCGATCTGAATCTCACCCGAGGCCCCCAGGACCCCGTACGAGTATACCAACAAGTTCCAAAACACATATCGGACCTACTCGAGGCCCAAAATCACATCAAACAATATCGATTCTATGAATCGCAACCCAATTCAAGCCTATTGAAACTATGAACATCCGACTTCCAAAACCTATGCCGAATCATACCAAAACAACTTTTATTGACTTCAAATTTTGCATACAACAAGTCATTAATGACATAACGGACCCATTCTAACTTCCAGAATCAAAATCCAACCCCGATATGAATAAAGTCAACTCCCGATCAAACTTCTCAGCCTTCCAAACCTTTAACTTTCTAACTTTTGCCAATTCAAGACGAAATGACCTACGAGCCTCCAAATCAATATTCGAATACACTCCTAAGTATAAAATTATCATACGAACCTATATGAACCTTCAAATCCCGGTTCTGAGATCGTTTACTCAAAATGTTGACTCAGGTCAAACTTGGCCACCTTAGGCCACTATTAAGGAACTAAGTATTTTGATTTCAACCTGAACCCTTTCAAACCTAAACCAACAATCCCCGCAAGTCATAAAATAGTAAAAGCACATACATGGAATCTTAATTAGAGGAACGAGAATCTAGAAAGCAAAACGACCGGTCGGGTAGTTACACTAACAGTTAGATATGGATACAAAGCACTCATGATGAGGATTAAAAGGATACTTAAGGACTAATAAACATTTATGAAAGCATTTTTGAACACACGGGTTTCATAAGCCTTAACCTAGTGAGGCAAGGTTATCCTCTGTATTTCATATGTACCCTAGCTAAGGTTATCTAACAACATCCCACATTTAGCATGACAAAACATAAAGGAACATGACCTATTAAATATGAAGACTACAATAACTACCCTAAGTATAGCATGATAGAACTAAAAAATATGGCATGATGAGCAGAAAAGCCTAGGTAGGATAGCAGAACTTAGAAGGGTGTTGCATGTTAAGAATGATGACTATAGTAGAATCTAAATACAGAACTCAAGAGAATATAACATAATGAATCATGAGGACTTATAACAGTACATTAGGTGGAACAAAATTCCGAATACAGCATGATGAGCATGGAGGTTATAACAAAGCATTAAGTGGAATAAAACTCAAAATGTAACATGAAGATTATGTAGGTTGCAACAGGACATTAACAGAACTCAAAATGCAACATGAAGAGCATGGAAGTTGTAACAGGACATTAACAGAACTCATAATGCAACATAAAGATCATAACAGAACATTAGAGTAAGGTTTGGGGTCTTAGGAAGATGTGAGAAATCATCAGGTCAAACAACGTAAACACATAGGCTATTTAATACAAAAAATGAAGTCATTAAAGTCACAGAGTTACTTAATTAACATTAAATAAATGCAACAACTTATCATAGATCATTAACAAGTCATAGTGCACCGAAATAAGTAATTAAAGGCTGAACAAATATTATAGACTAAGCAGTTAACTAAGAAAAAAACAATAACACATTCATGATTCTAAACGAAGCAATTAAGAGAGAGAGGATGGAGGCATACTGACCTCCTCTTGAGCATCAAAACAAACAAAAGGTTCTTGTTTAGCCGTATAGGATCAAGAACTCACCCGACCAATGCAATACTCAGAATCAGAGAGAAACCAGAAACTAATTAGAACCCTAGCTCAATTTACTACTCAGAACTAAAAGCAAGATTTTTTCTAAGTAATTTCGTGATAGCTTCTTATGCCTATTAACTCTACAGGTTGAAAATGTTAGGTTTTCTTGTTGTGTTCAATCTGGTTGGTGAGAGAATTGAAAGCCCCTTTTTATAGTGCCATTAATGACTTAGGGTTTCAGTAGATTTCAAATTCAGTAGTGAAAGATGATGACTACTAGATGATGCAAGCATATGCGAGTGAAAATCAGAGAGACAGAGGGGGAAATCGTTAGGGATTTTACCTGAGAGGATTGAAGCTAACCGTTCAGGTATGAGAGACCACTGGTTAGAACCCTAATACCCATAGGTCATTGCATTTGACCTCTAGGTATCGAATATCAATATTGAAGCCAGCTCACATATCAGGCTCGCTTTGATTTGAAAAGATGGAGGAGGAGATCTGGCGAGTTGAAGTTTTACCCTTTTGGTCTGACGTCTTCAAATAGAGCTATTGAGATTAAATGATGAAAATGGAAAGGAAGTGATGAGTTTCGTAGTACAAAGACAGAACGGATGGCCATGCATTCCATTGATTTTAAAGATCGATGATGAGTTGAGGTTTTGTCTTTGAAGATTAGGTTTCAGATTTGAGGGGTTTTAAGGTGAAGCGACGAGACGAGGAAGGTATCGGCGGGAATCATGGATATGAGTGATAGAAGGTATGAATCTTTGGTTGATTTGAAGCCTTGCATGAATTTGTGCAAGGTTTCTTTACTGGCCATGTCTGTGAGATTGAGAGAAGTGAGAGAGAAAAGGGAAAGAAGGGCGGCGGGGTCAAATAAGAAATGATTTAGGGTTAGGGGATTGGGGTTGGTCTCTGAGGGTTATTATTAAGAGATGGAATATGTGCTGTTTGAACATTTAATCAACGACCCTGTTAAATCGTGGCTTTATGTGTTTAAAGAAATCAGTTTAAGGAAAATACGGGACCGTTGGATTTGTGTGATCCAACGACGGAGATAATATCTAATGACATGTCAAAATTAAAAGAGAAAATAGGGATGATTGTGGACCGTTGATGGTTTGAATCAACGACTTAGATCGTTCGTATTTGTTTTGTGAGTGGGATTAGAGAGTGACGTGGAGTGCTCTGATTGGTTTAAAGGAAATGGCCATGAATTCCAAGATGGAAAGAGAGGGGTGTCTGGGCTGGGTGCCTTTTCGGATTGGGCTTGGTATTGGCCAAAAATTAGTTTAAAAGATGGTTATCTTGTATTTAATTGGAGATTTGCAATTGTAGTCTTTTGGTCTTTTAACCCTTTTAAAATTAATTTAAATAAACTTAATTATTTTCAATAAAATGTAATAAAAGTATAATTACCAAACATACTACTAATTATTATAGTTAGTAGGAGAAGGAAGCATTCAACTTATCATGTTGTAATAGCTAATTCATTAGATTTTAGCTTTTCTATCTTTTTAATAGCTAGTAGCTTCATGCAACTTCTATTTTGGTTTGGACATCTTGTAAGCTTTGGACCCATTTTGGGATTTTATTTATATATTAGCCACTAGGCAAGTGCTGCCGAGTGGTATAGTTGCTTAAAAAAAATTATTATAGTTAATTATTTATGAAATACTTTGTCTTCTAAATTATAACACTAATTTGAACATAATAATCTAATTAATCAGCATTTGAGAAATAATTCATTAAATTAATTATAAAGCCTAGATGGTGTATTTTAGAAATTGTGTTAATGATATAAATTGTAGTAAGTATATTTATAATTACATAATGTTAGTACTAGGTTATTAATTTCAAAACTAATACTTAATCAATTTTGTAAAATAGGTATTTGTTGATAGAAAATACTTTCAAAACGTTCATTGTAGATTATTAAGTATAAATAAATTAATTTTAAAAGGGAGGGTCAAAATTGGCCGTCAACAACGAGTCATGAGTAAGTTTAGTAGAGTCTTGCGGATCGGTACAAAGATGTCTATACTTATCTTCGAGAGGCTATAGGACTGTTAGGAGAACTTCCCCTTCTTGATTCATTGTCGTGCAATTTGATTTGGTTGAAACTTATGTCTTCAGTTCCTTCCTACTCATTCGAACATGATGTGGAGCACCTGATATCAATTGGGCATCGAGGAGTTGTGGTGGTGCTACATGTGTGGTGCGGGATGTTTTTCTCCCACATTATAACTGCATATTACTTTCATTGCCTCGTGGAAGGGTGTTCAATCATTTCAGTAGGTGTTGGTGTTGCCCATGATTTCAGGGCTATAAAAAGTGCATTGTGATGGTTCTCGCATTCTTACCGTGCAATATTTATTTGAACGGTAGGGTGTTTACTCATGTGTTGCGGTAGTGAATGATTGAGGAAAAGGATTATTCAGATCGTGATTGGAAGATTTGGTATTTAATTCCAGCACATAAGAGGCGATTGGACTATAGATGTTTAGGCTTTGTTTGGCGAAGTAGCGAGATCTGATATTTTCAAACTTGGTGGAATACTTTTTTGAGTTGTGGTTTCGTACTCATTATTTGAGTGCACTAGGGATCGTCAGTATGTTGGTCCTCATTTGTCGGCCTTTGGGAGCACGGTGTTGCGAAGTGGTACCTAAGAAGCGGTTATAGGAGATGACGATGTGTTGCAACTTCAGGGTCAAATCGGCATTTCCAGTGTTGATGGTTCGTGGGAGATGATCCTTGAGGGGTCTTAGAGATGATGGCATTCTATTTTGTTCAAACTCTACGAAGATAAATCGTGATTTGAGGCAGTATTATTGGTGACAGAGATCTTGTTGGATACGTCTGGCGATGGTTGAATTGTTAGCAGATCAAGTATGAGCAGTCGAGATCAAGTAGTTTGCTTCAAGAGATGGATAAACCGGAGTATGAGTGAAGACATATAATAGGGGTTTTATGGTAGGATAGCCACATGCTTTGAGAAAGCTTAGTACAATTTGGGTCATGTGGACAAATGACTAGGTCTGTGTATTTCGTTTGAGATAGCGGCTTCTATGCTTGGAAAGTTCGAATGTGATGAAAGGGGTTGTTTAGAGTGCAGAGGGAATGTGGATGTTTGATTATTGTTTTAGGATGCGATATGGTCTCGAGATTTGAGCGTGTTGTTGGACCTCCAGTTGATGTTTATTGGATGAATGGATTCTTACGGCTGGCAGATAAGTGAATACTCATGAGAGTTAACCGATGTCATAATGGTTATAGCCATGGAAACGTTGTCGAATGATGTCGATATGGGGGTTACACAGGGGGTCTATCTCCTGTGAGAAGGTTAAGGGCGTATGATTTCTTATTAAGTCCCTATGAAAAGTTTTACCTTCTATCCAACAGGAAGCATTCACTATGATGTGGACTTGGATCACTTGAAGAAGATAGTGTGACTGTCAGGAGGTTGAGTGTGTGTTTGGAGCTGATACTTTGGGATACGTTATGATTAGTGCAATAAGAGCTTGTGAGAAATTTGGCCGAGTAACAGTTTGATATCATGGTAACTAGGAGGAGAAGTCATTGTGGGTCCTTGGATTTTGCGATTGTAGCTTAAAGACAAATGGGGGAGCCTACCATCAATGATTGGGTCATATGGTTATGTGTGTTTGTATTTTCTGGTTAACGGTATGTTGGTAGATTAGTTATGACTGAGGAAGAGAATATCGGGGGTAATTTGAGCAAGGAATTTGATAGATATGTTTTACATTTTACCTTAATGATATGTGAAGGTTGTGGAATGACTCAGATTAGATATTTCTTTGTGAATGTGATGTGAAAGGGAAATGATTCATTCGGTTGCTTCTTTGGAATATTTGTGTGCTAACGGATCACTAGTTGTTTGGTTTTATATATTCGGGACTAGCTTAGAGTAGGCGACTCTCAACAATGGTTCTAGTGGGTCAAAGATTTAAAGCGTGGTGCCTAAGAAGTTTTGGGTTCGTTGCATGGCTAAGGATTGAGTGTTGCAGCGGGTTGTAAAAAGGGACTTGGAGTATTTCTATTTTGTCACTAGGTCTGCAGTTCAGTGTTAGAGAGATAGGAGAAACAACTTTGAATTCGCAGAAGGTCTCCTTGGAACAGGTGTAGCAGTGGAGCTACTATTGAGTGCATGCGTGAGTATAAAATAGCTTATGAGTATTGACACGATGTGGTCTTGTGATTTGGGGCCGCTCGGGATGAGTGTCGATTGTGTGCTAGAAAAGAGAGGTATTAATTTTGAAGGTAAATCAAGAGAAAACTGAGGAGTTGAGTCAGTTTAGTAGTGGTTTGGATCGTCATGGTAAAAGAAATGATCGGTTCCTTCGGTGCGATAAGGCTATACGGGTGTTTCGTGGCTATACTCGCAGGCTTGGCAGTCTCCATAATTTGGTTGATTTGGAGGGATTCAATTCTGATGGTTTGATTATGTTCAAATAGGTCCCAAAAGATTTATGGCGGTTTAGGCCACGACTTGAGGTTTGTGTCTACTGCAATTATGGGAATTTAGTTGTGGGAGTATCTCCCATGGGATGGATGTGTAGGTGTGACACGCCAGTCAATTAAGTGAGAGAGACAGAGATCATGCATGGAAATTCTGGTACTGTCGCATATTGGAGAGTTCATGTTTGAGAGACACACTATTCCTTTGGTTGCGAACTGTTGAAGTGGGTTCAAGGTTTGAAGGTGGAATGTATGTGACATGGTTAGGGTCATTTTGGATGTTGAAAGGATATATACTTATTTATAGGTGTTCACGGACGATTCTTCTGGCGTGGTGGACGTTCTTCCTATCGACATCTATTTTATGTGTTACTCTTTTATGCTATGTGGGTGTGAGGATGCTTGATTATTCACATTCGTGTTGTGGTATCGTGTAGGCGTGTGGTGTTATATGAGCGAGATGGATCTCGAGATGTTGATTTATTTATTGCACCTTAGTCGTGCTTGGCCCTTTGTAGCGCATGATGCTATCCGTCGCCCCAAGGTTATATTTATTTACTTGGCGTGCTTGTGGTTATTATATGTGTGTCTAGTGAGTATGAGCATTTTGGCTCGATGGGTATTCCCTTGCTGATTGTTATGTGTAGATCGGGTGGCACACCGCCACAAGTATGATGTTTGGATCGGGTTTTGCACCGCAATGATATTATGTGTGGATTGGGTTGCACGTCGCGACGGTGAAATGTTGGGGTATGATTCCTTACACTTATTTTGTGTGATTTGATTCTCATCTGTGGGATAAGTTCATAGCATTTGTTTGGTTGTTTTATTCGTTACCCGGGCTGGATAATTCTATACTCGGGTTTGCTTTCTTATTGGTCATATTTGACTTGTGTTTTGTTGGCTAATTGGTGATGTCATATGAGATTTTAGACGGTGTTTGATGTGGCTCATTGCCCAAGCAGCTGGTATAAGGTGAGACGAGGTTGTTGGACCTGGAATCATTGCAAACAGATTTACATAAATGTATGCCTGGAGGGAGAATGCCGCTAATCAGTTCAGAATACAGCAATGATTCTTGTCGAATGGAAGAAGCCCATGATTTATTGATTTGAGGGGTGGTTATAAGAGTCTGCACCTCTCTTTCATCATTGCAGTATTGCTAGGTTTGGAACAGTATGTGTCATGAAGTATATTACCAGTAATGGGTTCGGAAATTGCAGCTAGTGTGATTGAAAGATAATACTACATGCATATGAATTATGCGGTGTATTGTGTGGTTACAACATGGGTGTATGATTATGTTTTGGTACAACTTGTTGATATTGATACGTTGTACGTATGCTAGAATCAGACCTTATAGGAAATTTCAGATGTTGGAATTTGGTTCTAACGCTTATGGGCTAAGGTCTCAGGAAGGATCTTTAGTCGAGGTTGAGCTAATGCGTTCATATGGATTGAGGTGGAATGGGTATGTGCACGAGGGGTTATACAATGATTCGGCAACTTGGGGATGACTCTTGGAACATTCGAGGACGAAGTATGTTTAAGTGAGGGAGAATGTAACAACTCGATCGATCGTTTCGAGCTCTAGCATGTCGTTTGGCGGTATGAGACCTTGAGTAGCTTCACTATATGTATTATGACTTGCACGTATAGTTGGATTTGATTTTCGGGAAGTTCAGAGTTGATTTGGAAGGATAATTCTCAATTCAGAAGCTTTAAGTTGGAAGAGTTGACTAAGATTTGACTTTGAATAAACGACCTCAGAATCAGTATTTGAAGGTTCCTATAGGTTCGTAGGGCATATGTTCAGGTTGGGTATCGGGTGGTCCGGAGGCGATTCAATGCTTATTATCGAAAGTTTGCATTTTGAAGGTTCTTGAATTTGCTAAGTTTGACTTGGAGTGTTAAGTTTGACTTGGAGTGTACTTTGGTGTTATCGGACTCCAGGCGGTGTTCCGGGACCTTGGATAAGTTCATGTAGTCGATTGGAACTTGTGTGTGAAGTTTGGACGTGATCCGGAATTTCTAAGTGCGACTTGGATGCATTGAGAGAAGTTTGAAGGTTTGATAGTTAAAAGAAAGATTTTGATCATCGATTCGTGCTTTTGATATTATCCGTGGCGTTTTGAGCCTTTGGATAAGTTTGGATAAGGTATGGGGACTTGTTGGTAGTATTGGACGGGGTCTGTCACGACCCAAAATCCAACTAGTACATAGTCTTATTAAAGCAATTTAAGTGAATAAAGATCTTAATCTTATACATTCCCCAAGAACTAGTAGTACAAATTATGAGCTTCTAAGAATAGAGTTTACAAAGCGGAAATGAAATAAATACATAGTCTTTTTGAATAGTACATAAACAGAGCTTTTATAAATCTAAGGCTACCATGAACAAGAGGCAGCTACAACAGGAACACAGGTACATCTTCAAATTCGGCAACCATCGAGCACATCAACAACAACAACCAATATCTGCACGCAATGTGTAGAAATGTAGTATCAGTACAACCGACCCCATGTACTGAGTAAGTAACAAACCTAGCCTTAGGTTGAAAGTAGTGACGAGCTTCCACCAAGGTCGGGTCCAAAAACAATAGTCCACAATAGTCCATAACAACGTAAAGCAAATAATACAAGAAGTAACTCAGAAATAAAATGCTCAGCTAAATCCTGATTTCAAAAATAATAGTTCTTCCTTTCAAGTACATCAATGAAAACCCAAATTGTTTGCCGAAGTTGCCAAAAATATGGATAAGTTTGAAGACAATAACGTTTTCCCAAAATCCTTTCAATAATAAATGAGATGTTTTATTTTCTTTCCAGATAACCCGCGTAAAAACAAATGCATCTCTATGCCCATCTATCAAAAAAATGTGCGAGAAATCATGAATGATATGATGCTGTACAACATGAGAAAAAATACATCTCTATGCCTGTATGTCATGTGTGCATGCCAATGCGATGCAACTCAGTGATAAAATCATAAACAACCCCTCGGGCAGACCTCACAATCACTCGTATACAACCCCTCATGCTTACCTCACAATCACTCGTAAACAGCCCCTCGGGCATACCTCACCATCTCTCATGCCTCCCAGTCACTCAGCACTCGGCACTCGACACTCGCACTCAGTAGGTACCTGCGCTCACTAGGGGTGTGTACAGACTCCGGAGGGGCTCCTATAACCCAAGCGCTATAATCTGCACGGATAACTCACGTGCTGCACGGACAACTCACGTGCTGCACGGATAACTCACGTGCTATAATATCATATTAGAATCCGTACGGACAACACACATGCAATAATAAGCCAATAAGGCCTGCTGTAGGCGGGCAACCCGATCCATATAATAGTAATAGTATATATAAAGCCAACATGGCCTGCTGCGGCATGCAGCTCGATCCCAAAAATATCCTCACAATCAGGCCCTCGTCCTCCCTCAGTCATCAATCTCTACAGTCTCTCTCTCATGGGCTCACAATGTCATGAGAATAGCCCAAAAATGATGATATGATGTATCAATGAATAACAACAGAGACTAAGATATGATATGTAATGAAATGAATATGACTAAGTATGAATTTTCAATTTAAAATAAATAATTCACAACAATATGACCTCTGTGGGTCCCAAAATACTGGCACATAGTCTCAACATAATTTTTAATAAGCTTTTCAGCTCAATTTTTTTAACACTTAAAACCGCATGGAGAATGCCAAGATTATTTAACTACAAAATTCCACAGAAATAATTATGTCAGAATTTCTATAGTGCATGCCCACACGCCCGTCACCTTGCATGTGCGTCACCTCCCAACAATTCACATAATACATATATTTAGGGTTCATACCCTCAGCTCCAAGATTAAAAGAGTTACTTACCTCGAACAAGTCAAATCCAATGCCGAGCAAGCTAAACAATGCTCTAGAAATCCCATTCTGTGCGTATCCACTTCCAAACGGCTAGAATCTAGTCACAATTAATTTGATTCAGCCCACGAAAATTATAGGAATTTATACTATATCAAAATACTAATATTTTCCACAAAATCCGAAATTACACCCCAAAAATCACCCATGGGGACTACATCTTGGAATCTGACGAAACTCACAAAATACGACAACCCATCCAATTACAAGTTCAACCATACTAATTTCACTCAAATCCGACTCCAAATCGGTATTCAAACTTGAAAAATTCATTTTGTGACATTATAGAAATTTCCTTCTATTTCTCTTGAAGATTCGAAAATCTTACACCAAAAATGAAGATTAATTCATGAAATATAATCACAAGGGAGTCAAGAACACTTACCCCAAGTTGTGTGGAAAAATCCCTCTCCAAAATTGCCCAAACCGAGCTCCAAAATGAGAAAAATCTCGGAACCCTCGTTTTAAACACTGCCCAGGCATTTCCGCACCTGCGGTGCCTGGGCTCGCACCTGCACATCCGCATTTGCGGAACAAATTGCGCGCCTACGGACAAAGCCAACCTTCCAAAACCTCGCATCTGCGGCACCCTTCTCGCACCTGCGGGCTCGCAGATGCGCATTACCCTTCGCACATGCCGCCTCGCGGATGCGGGAAATTTGTTGCACCTGCAAGCACTGCCCAACCCCACTTTTGGCCGCTTCTGCGGCTGATTTCTCGCACATGCGGCTTCGTACCTGCGATCAAAATATTCGTAGGTGCGATCACACCAGTAGGCAGCAGTTCCAGCATTTCCTTAAGTCCGAATTTGATCTGTTAACCATCCGAAACTCACCTGAGGCCCCCGGGACCTCAACCAATTATACCAACAAATCCCATTACATAATACGGACTTACTTGAGGCCTCAAATCACACCTAATAACATCGAAACAACGAATTACAACTCAATTCAAGAATCAACGAACTTTGAACTTTCAAATTCTATATCTTGTGCCGAAACACATCAAATCAATCCGGAATGACTTCAAATTTTGCACACAAGTCACATTTCACATTACGGACCTATTCCAATTTCCAGAATCAGATTCTGACCCCAATATCAAAAAGTCAACCCCTCAGTCAAACTTTTCAAAAATTCAACTTTCGGCATTTCAAGCCTAATTCTACTACAGACCTCCAAATAATTTTTCGGATACGCTCCTAAGTCCAAAATCACCATACAGAGCTATTGGAATCATCAAAACTCCATTCCGGGGTCGTTTACACATAAGTTGACATCTGATCACTATTTTAACTTAAGCTTCAAACCATGGAACTAAGTGTTCCAATTCATTCCAAAGCCTCACCGGACCCGAACCATTTGCCCCGACAATTCACACAACAATTGTAAAGTACAATTTGAGCAGCGAATGGGGAAACAAGGCTGTGATACTCAAAATGACCGGTCATGTCGTTACATTCTCCCCCGCCTAAACATACGTTTGTCCTCAAACCTTTCCACGCACATACCTGGGGGTGATCTCACGTCAACCTATTCCATATAGGCCTGACAACACAATACAACTGAAAATCGTTAATTTAACCTTAGCCCAAAACCTTGGAATTTGATTCCCAACCTTCAGAATTTCTTCTCAAGACATTGTATAAGTCTGAACAAGATATATCCAGTCATAACCAAAATCCCAAATATAATCACATAACATACTACTCAACTTGCATACTCATAGCACTATTTCTGATCACAGTAACTACTCAAAACCAACCAAGTACTAGTATCAAACCCCGCATTCAACAGAACCTCACTCGGAAACCTTCGTACACTGCCAATGATGAAAGAAAAAATCAAAAACTCATAACCACTAATCAGATCAACTAACCATGGAGTTCTCTCGCCCCAACCAGAACCATAATCGCTTTCTAAGCCAACTTTCAATATTATCCTTTCGAACATACCGTAATCAAACCTAATAGTACCCATTCTAGGTCCAATCCCTATATTACTAAACACAATTATTCCACAAACATGCCGCACCAATATAACTCAGAGCCACAACTCGTGCCATCCGTGCACCAATACGCCACAATTCAAATGTACTCAGTCATGGAAATGACTCAAACGAGAGAACTGTCCCGCCAGATTAACAAGTACCGCCACAACGAAATGTTGAAAATCCATCACACACTGTAGAAACATCACACGATTCTAACACAAGGTTCATACCTTAACATAACTCTGTTGCAATGCGTAACCCCATCCAAATGCTGGTTCATATTATATAGCTCGAGCCACCCTGCTCAAAATCAATAACCATAGAGAAGCAAATGACACAATGCCTTACAAGACCTGAAAGAATATCACCATTACGCAATCAATCATGCAATACCCAAACGCTCATCTCGTTCAAATTCTTCCATAAGGACCCCAATAGAACCGCACCATGTGTGCACACAACCAATGAATCACAACTCCTCATAGCATAAATGAGTAACTCACAGATCATTTCAGAACACGAATAAGCTCAACATCAACCGAATGACACATCCTTCAATAATAGCAGTATGGAGCCAACCATTCCGGCTCGATGTAGAATACACATCCTAATTGGGCCTACCAATGGACCCCCAAATCAACTCTGGTCACCCACAAATAGACAAACAACCCTCCGAAAGTCCACAACGACTGAATCATAATACATACTAACATCTAGCTAGCTTCGGCCATGACTTCACAGTCCACCTGCCATGAAACAATCTGCTTCTGACAACTCCCAGTCTCCAAATCCCTAGAACACGTGAATCCCACATCCGATCTCAACTCCACCGCCTGAATATCTGACACATCCCTTATACACAATCATCCCACGAGGAATGCTTCTATAATTCTTCCGTGCCACATAGTAAAATTTGAACATCAGCAGTCGATCGAACAAGAGAGTGCCGCAATACCAATGAAGTATCCATAAATCAAAACACATTGCCCCTTCTGAAATGTATACCCTCATCAAGCCATACCAGATAGTAATATCATTTACCTAGTCCTCTGAAACTGTCCATGCTGCCTAAGGACTCATGACTTCCCCTTTAAAACTGAACCGTGACCTTGCACATGCCAATCTCGATCCCACACAACACACCGCATATACCATGCCATCCTATGGAAAAATACGAGAACTTCATAATCCACTCCGAGTCACAGGCAACTACATACTCAATTATCCAAGAACTTTCCATTTGAATTCATCCAGAGAAAATCACTATACATCTCATGCTCCTCACGCCAGTAGGAAATATACACCTCCAACTGTGGTAGAAACCATCAAGAGTACTTTGGAATCCATTTGCACATAATTAAGCCATCAAAGTTGAATCTCTCTAGCTCAACCAAGCCACACAGGTCGCCAAATCCAAGAGTATTGCCACAAAGCACCTGTAGAAAATCCCCACATCATAAGCACCCAGAGAACCGATCATATCCATTACCATACTGATCCAACCTACTACCAAGCTGTCTAATTTCTCCGAGTCCCTTCCGAAATTTCCTTCAGATTGATACTTCTCCTTGCAAAGACGCCACGATCTTTAGCCACAACTCACCCCACAAATCTTAGCATATAATCACAATGCCCTTCAGCCCTTAAGGAACTATGTTCTTTTTAAGCACCTCCATAAATACCACAACTGTAACACTCACTCTGAAAATATCTTATGTGAATTTAGAATTGTTCTTCTTACCCTCCTTATACTGAAACATAGAGTCCCTAGTCATACAGAATTTCTACAAGTCCAGTCGCCATTCAATGCAAATCTTAGATTTTATCCATACACAAGTCCGGAAAAATTCTCAATTGCTATATATAAACATCGAACCTATTGGAACTTCCTTGAGAGTCTCCCCCTATGTTCAAATCCAAATTACACTGCCCAAATGGGCCAAGAGACACGTGCCTCACTAGCACAACTCTTAAAGAAGTAACTGTATTTTTTTTAATACCACCTATCAATTTCATACTCTGTGCGTACTACATCATTCACAATTAACAACTCACTCATCCCACGATTTCCATATACTCATACGTGCAATATAATCCGTAACCAGGAATTCCCTTATTCGAGTCATCCTCGATCTCAACTTCTGCAAGTCATAACTAACCCACCAGTATGCCTCAGCCCAAAACTAAACCCTTACATATAACCATGAAATTGAGTTATCAATAGTAGCCCCCCCACTTGGCTAAAAGACATAGATTAAAATACTCCATAACTTACAATACCCATACTTTATTACTATCATAATACTGTAGTCGGTCCAACAAAAATTCTTTTCAAGCTCATGCAACACCAACCGTAAAATACCTCAATCGTCCGCTAAGTTCACATTCGTTCTCTTAACACTCAAGTCAACTTTCTCAACCAGATTCAAATTCATATCTCAACACATACGCCCCACTGGTAGAAAAGAACCCTCCCCTCA